>NC_090700.1:33300584-34550584 GCF_040954835.1 Lepisosteus oculatus
GGATAAAGATACAATGAGGTTGAGTGTTGAGTTCTATTTTGCCCACCAGAGAAAGGATCTTCCAATCAAGCCTACTTAAGCACGGTGACAGGTGGGCACTGGATAAACCTATTATTCACGTAAACTAGAAACTCAAATGAGCCCAACCCCATACCAATCAGAGGTTCCTGTGAAAAGTATCAGCCTGCACAACAGGAATTAAACACAATGTCAAACACCTGGAGAACAATCTACTAAAAAGTAAAGGGGCAAATTGTAATTGCTGAAGAAATCCTGGAAGGGATTCTGTAAGATTAAGAAAGTTATTTGTCTACTGTGGAGTGTTGAAATTGACGAACTCAGTTATAAAATGGACATTACAGGATGAGAGAACATGAGGCTTCTTTTTCCCCACTATTTCTTTCTGAAGAACTAATCCTTACTTGGTTTCCAATTGTTTTTGTTATACACCCCCTCAGATTGGAATGGTTCATTTTGTGTTCACATCTTGGTTCACCCTTCCAAAACCTGTAACTTCACACAAGGCAGGAGGAGGAATGCACACCTCAAACCCACACACCCTTGAAATATTTATATGGATATTTAGATATTTATAGACTACATAACCCTGTATATGAGGCTTGTCCTACACTGACAGGACTGCAAGCCTACAGTGATACCAGCCTAAATTCAGCTAGTCACCTAAACACCATGACTTCAACTCTGCAATGCCTGGATCACAGAGCTCAATCTGCAACCAAGAGAGTGCCTCTTCCAATTGCACCTCTCAAGAGCAACAGAACCATAATTCCTGAGAGCAATAGAACCACCTCTGCTTGTCCTGCTGCAAAAGAACCAGATAACGCGAGCAGATGAACTCCTAAGAGTACTTGGCTTACAAGATAACATTAATTACACATAAGTCTATATATTCACTTATTATAAATTGAGTATGCATGGTAACGATACACTGATCATTGCAATATACAGTATATATTCACATGCTCTGTTGGCACACTCTGCTGTAGAAATCTGACTCATTATTCCTGACCAGGCGCGAGTGCATTTTAAATAAGATACCTGTGGTTGTATGTGACACAGGCATAGATGAAAGACAGGGATGGTCACTCATAAAGCCCTATTCATGATAATAACATAAGGTGACCATAGCTGGACACTGACTACAAAACTCAGGTTGGTAGCTGCGTTTGCATACATAGACTGCAAAGGAACCTAAACGTAACCTAATCGTAAAGGTTTATTCCATGCAGAAAGGAAAAGAAAAGAGATGCAACATTTCAGCTGTGGAGTCTTCTTCAGGTGCGTGAAGAGGGCTTTACACCTGAAGAAAGCTCCACAGCCAAAACATTGTCTTCTTTTGGTTTCAGCAAACTTCTACTTGTTCCTTTGCAGACTATAAAGTTCGCTCAACACTCCTGTGGGGGATAAACCTTGTGTGTCTTCTCCCAGTGCTCTCTGGAAATGGCCATTACCTCAAACCTTCACTGGACTGCATTGTGACTCCTTGCATCCCTCCACTGTGTTCATTAAGTCAACATCATAGCACTGATTTTGTGAGCAAGTTCCCAATGTAAACTTTTATTTTTATTTTTTTTAACTTTGACACCTCTTTATTTGTTGTTTGTTTCAAAAGTTAATTGCCTAGGAAAACAATCTGCCATCACATCCTGAATATAAAATCATGTGCTTTGTGCCACAGAATAAAGTGAATGTATCCCCAAAATGTCTTTTAATTCCTGTATGGAAAGATATCTGTACACTTGTAGTCATATAAAGACAAGAGCAATGCAGTCTTTTAAAATATATTACAGTGACTACTAGCAGTAATATAGTATAGATTTAACTAGCCAAGCTTACTTTGTTTCTGCACTGGAAATCCTGCCAGGAAGTGGTAAGAGATATTAAGCGGTGAAGAATCATTTTGCAGTTCGGTGAAACTCTGCAGGTTTTTTTCAGAGTTCAGCTGCTGTGAGACAATCTCTCTTGCCCATCGCTTCTCTTCCTCCTGCAAATGCAAAGCACTTTTAAGATTTGTTTGTATAAAACTGGCATTGACACTTTCTACCTTTTCGTCTTTTATGGTTACTTGAATGGCCAAGTGCTGGCTTTGAAAAAGAAATTGATGGGTTCAACTGGGATTAACTGGTGACTTCCAAGACAAAACTGAATTTTCATGAGTATTCCCTGAGTGAAGACGATGTAGATGGAACGGGAGTTGGGGTTAATCAGACAAAACCATCATGATTAGAAATTTCAATAAATTATTGTATTATGTATTACAATAATATAATTACATTAAATGGTTTGCAATCACATCTTTACATCCTTTATTGTCAATGAAAGCTCCAAATTTAGCAATAAATCTTGCAATTAATCCCATATACACTATGCTTACAATGATAACATTAAAATGGCATTACCTGCTAAAAACACAAAGAGTCATCACTTACAGACTGATTAGTATTTCTGCACAGCAGGAATTAAATTAAAGGAATTAATTGTTGTTTAGTCATATCGGTGCCAACCTTTATCAAGTGTAACTTGTGATGTGGACAATATCAGCACGTTGTACAATGAGATCTCCTTAATTGTATGAACAAAACTCAAATCGTAAGCAGCTTGTTCATATGTTAAAGGAAGTATAGATCTAATGAGAAATCTTGTTTAGACACTGACTCAAAAACCCACGAGAACCCATGGCTGTCCTTTTTCTATTAAGCAATAAAAAATAATGATAGGAGTTCACGTACAGTGGATAAATCCCCCTTGTTATTTCGTGTAATGTAGAGGACAAGGACGAGGCAAAGAAAAGGCAGGTAGGCGACAGTCTTCTTCCAATAGATTCGCATTGTCAATGGACGTCTGAAGCAAGGATGGCAACACTCCCCGTTTCTAGAGCAACTCGATCAACCTGTGGAACTGAAGAGTACAAACACGTCAAATCTGCCTGTTCCTGACTGCAGGACTTCCCAGTGCCACTCATTTGTTAAACGTACTAGACTGTACTCCTCTCAGATACTTAAAGATCTTACTGATTAATGTCACTGATAAAGTTAACTTCAGATTTCCCAAAGAGTAAGAACTGAAAACAACAAAAAGACATCATTACTCTAATTCCTGTGAAGATTTTCTAAAACACAATGGAAAGCTCTAAACAAGTGAAATCCTGAAGATACTGAGATCAGGACTGTGAAGTCCTATGTGATCAAATATGCTGTATTATCATTTCACCCCACAAATTTTACTACCTTTAGCAAAGAAAACGTGGTTTATTTCTACACAAAGCAGAAGTTTTCTTTGTCCTGCGTGGAGTGATAAAACAGCTTGTAATTTGCTGGCATTCCCAGTGGTCCACGTGCTCAACAATGATAAGACTGGACTAAAACCTGCTCCTCAGATCCAGCATCACGGGGGGAGGGGACAGGAGATTGGGGAGGCTTGGAATGCTGCAGCTTACTGCACAGTGTTTCTTCTGTATGATTCCTGTTTATTGGGTTCTTGGTAGGAACCCTGGAAGGGGGTGGGAGTATTATGTCAGTATTTTGTTCTATTTTTGAAACTTTTAAACAAAAAATAAAACATTCTTAAAACATAAAAAAAGAAAAAAGTTAACAAATAACTGCCATAGCCCTTGTTATGTTAAAACTCTGAAAAGAATGGCAGGCAAAATTCTACAAGTCCTATACATCCCTAAATGTGGTTTAATGTATTTTTTGTATTGTTCCTTACTTTCATGAAAATCGATTATATGGGTATAATAGGAATTATATGGCAAGGGAAGTTTTCCCTCAGACAAAACCTTCAATGTTCTGCACTGGTTTCAGCACCGTTTCCTCTTTAAGAACTTGCCACAAGTCCTTTTGAAATTATTTCAACACCGCTTTTAAGGATACTTTAAACAACTGCAGTAGTATGGTGCAATTCAGTGGATATATCAAGATACAGGGTGGGCGTTGACCTGCCTGGTACAGAGAATGATATCCTGTTCATCTTCATTACAGGAGGCATGAGTCTAGGACTCTTATTCTTTGTCTGTCCCCTGTTGCATAAAGTTTAAGACATACAGTATGGGCACTGTTACACAACATTTAACGTTTGTTAATTTTACTTTACATAAAACCACTATCAATTTTACTAGACTTTTTAAATCCAATAATTTATTTTTTTTAATTTTATTGGATGACGCAGTCTATGCATTATATTATGAAATACATTCATGTGACCTAAGCAGTGCTTTGAATAGTTCTTAAATCAAAGACAGTATTCACATTACTATTACAGTACAGCTCTTCATAAAGATTAAATTAATTCCTGTGATCATGTGGGTTTTGCCCACAACCCAAAAAAGAATGCTGGCTAAGGTAATTGGTACCTCTCTTTTTTTTTTTATTAATTTAACTTGCAGACATTTGTATCCAAAGCAACATACATTTGTACAAGTTTGGCATTTTACTGAAGCAATCTGAGTGAAGTGTACTGTACCTGGTTCATGGGTATAACAGCAGTGCAGGAATTTAACCCATGACCTACTAGGAGCAGTACAGAGCCTTAACCAGTCCCAAACACACTGAAAAGTAAATATGAAAAGCAGGTGTGCAGCTACCAGATACAGATGCAGCCATTCAAAGTGTGCGGTACAGACACGTACCGCAGGTAAGATGACACGGGGTACCGCGGTGCGTGATTGGTTGACTGACAGGGGCACTCGTGATCCGTTGGTCTGTCGTAGAAAGACTTACTGTAAACGTCTTTACTGTGCCCGTTGTAGATATTGAATTTTACCACTGAAGGGAAATCTTAGTAGCTGAGCATAAAAAGAATAAGAGCATACTGTAACGCGTGTGAAGGCCATAAACGATATTAATTTTGGAACGTAAACATACAGTATATAGCTGGTCTCGGTACTTTAAAGAAAAAAATACACACCAGTATTCCATTTCTCCCTAAACATTGTAAGCTTCGAAGTCTTTAACTAACGTGATACCGGAGTCAACAAGCATACTTTTAGAATTTGATTAAAAGGGAATATAATATGGAATCGCATATCTCAAGAATTTAATAACGGTATGATTATATCCGTGTTCTGCGGCAGGGCTGTGTAGGGCTGTTTCGCCTGCCTGTTCATGCGAGCTGTCTTGCAGCCTACTGGTCTAGGTGCGTGACTACCAACTGGCAGATTGTGTGTTCGAATCCAGCTGGTGCTGGACCTTTCAGTTTTATTTATTTATTTTTTAATCGCGTAACATAAACATATTACCGTATGCAAACTGTACTGTATACAATATGTATATGTATATTTAATGTCTTAACTGTGCCCGTTTAAGTATTGAATATTCATATCTAAGTTTACCACTGAAGGGAAATCTTAACATAAACATACAGTATATGACTGGTCTCGGTACTTTAAAGAAAAAAATACACACCAGTATTCCATTTCTCCCTAAACATTGTAAGCTTCAAATGAAACCACTAAATAAAGACATAAATATAGAAATCTTAAGATTTGTTTTATTTAATGTTGGTAGCAGGATGAACTGTCAGAGTGTATATTTTGTCGCAAAGTTGCTGCAAGATGTTAACAGTGAAAAAGGTATTTAGAAATGAGTTATTTCAAGATGAAAAAGAAAACATACTCGAAACATGGTTTCATTACGACCAGAATCGGTCTTGAGATATTTTTAACTTGATTTACAGTATTTGAGAGGTATGTCTTAACACCAATACTACAGTGCTTAAGTACTGCTCACGTATATGTTTCTAGGTTTATATTATGCATTTCATACGGTCAAATTACTTTTGAGCAACTAATAAGAAGCGCGAAACGGTATGCGTTTTAGTTTCGTTTTGTGCTGGAAACCATGGATTGATTAGAGATATCAAGTACATACAAGTCATTTTTTAAATGTTGTAGTTCGTCTTGAAAAAATGTTACGAGTACATCATCTATCAATAATTACACAGGTTCTGTTTCCACATTGCAGATTTTGGTTAGGTATTATCAAATCCAGTGGCGCTGTGTGTTACTTTACTGAGTCCCATGTCACATGGTCTGTGATTGAAACCTGTAAAACCGGTTTAATTCGTCATACCCAGCACTCTTCAGGTGTGAGGGTCTTCTACTCAGAATGAAACGCTAAAATGTTTGTGTATATTCTAATGGTAGTGGGGGCAGGGTGTGTGGGAACAGGTTTGGTTGAAATTGCATTGGAGATCTATGTTCTTCACACCTGAAACATTTTCTCTGAAAGCATTTTCTTCGCAGTGTAACCCATCTTGTTACAGCATGTTACAGTTTACTATTATTAACCATATTCATGTTAAGTGCTTAATGTAAAATCTTGTAAAAATATATTTTCATTGTTCAAATATACATTAAGTCTGACTATCATATAATAAGTTAAATACAAAACTAAAGAAAAAATAGGGTTAAATATAATTCAAAATATTTTGCTAACAATGTTAACTGTTTATGAATAATAAAATGTATTAACTAAGGAGTAGGATGGCACAGTTGTTAGTATGTTTTTTGTTTTGTTTCTTTTTCATAAATACAACAGTAGTACCTGATGTCTCAGTGGCTTTCAAAATTAAATTATGCATGCAAACCTGTGAACTAGAAAGATAACTAAGATATCCATCCATTATATTCCATAATATCCATGAAATATATGGCGCTGAAATACAGTATGTGTGACGCATAAAAGACACCAAGGGATTGGGTAAGCTCCCATCACAAAAAAAACTGCGAACCTGCACCACAGCGACCATAGTACAGTATGGAGACCAAGGCGTTTTACGGGAAGAGACGGGGTGCTTCTGCCGCCCCAGCTTCCAAAGAGCGAAGGGTAAGCAAATACAGCAGGCTTCATCTGAAATACACGATTACAGCGCATATTACAAGGTATTATTGCCGTTTTGAATTTTAAATTCAATTATAATTATTTCTTCGTAGCCTGTTCTTCAAGAAAACACCGCACGGGCGAAACGATCTACCACCAGGACAGTAAAAAAGAAAGCGGTAAGACGGAAAAAAAGAAAAGTTTATTTTGACTTCTGTTCCGCGACTGATGAATACTACTGTGTGACTTTTTCTTACATGAATTATGTTATTTTGCCACAGGCCGTGGGTCTCTGCTCTCGGCCACTGGCCAGGGTGCCAACCTGTAGAAGCAGCACCTGTATGGAGACATTTCAGCAGCAGCGGGAGCATTACGATGCATTACTGGGGAGGATTGGGAGGCTACAGTTCCAGCAGTCAAACAGTTGAGCAGCTGTCTCCCGAAAAGTGCCTCTCCCCGCCGCGCAGGCTGCAATGCCTGGCGGAAGCTCTGCCCCCCGCAGAGCACACACCGCCTCAGGACACTCCCGGCCTCTCAGTTCACCACCGCGCAGGAATCTGTTGATGCCGTCCCCGCCGGCTATCTCCCCCCAGGAAGCACAGCGGAATTCACAGATGCCAGTGGGACGAATAATTCTGCCAGATGTCCAACTGCTACCCATCACCCAGGAGATGGAGGGGGGGTTGTACTTGCAGTGCATCGGCATAGACGGGAAAGCAAGAGCCGACCGCTACGCCGCCCTCGTGTTTCGAAATCTTGTGACTTTTGAAATTTACTGGGGGTGGACCACATCTGTAAATTTCGATGGGTCCAGAGGCAATAGTGCCTTGCCTTGCAATCTCCGGGAAACCATTAGTACGATGGTGAATCGGAGATTCTCAACCCTTGCTGCGTACGACTGGAAAATAATTCGTGATCGGATCAACGAAATGCTTCTAGGAGGAGGCGGTCTTTTCCTCTTGTCTAACAGTCTGTCCACAAACAAAACATTCCTGTTAGACAAGAGGAATTGAAAAAAAACAATGTTGTCAATGAAAACCGGTGTGTGTGTCTCTCCCTGCTGGATGTCCCTCTCACAAAATGCTGAATGAATAAAATAATTTAATTGAAAACGAGTTTGCGATTGTCTATTTAGAGATGAATGATCAGTGTCGCAGTTTAAATAATGTGAGTCAGGAAACTAACACAGCGCCACCGGATTTAATAACGCAATAAAAACGCTATAAAATAATGTGACACAGTACAGCACAGTACAATAATACTGACCATGACTTTAGAAGCATAAATTACCTTACACTCAATTTAAACACAAGCTGTCTTTCTGTATGAACCTCTAAGCTGGTTCATACAGAAAATGTAGAAATGCATTAGCCTGATTATGATTAAAAAACACATAATTAAACACGCGTTTGCGATTTAAATCAGAACACGATTTAAATCAATATAAATGTTTATATTGTAACGCATACTGTCCAGCCTCCATTTCTCTATAAAAATTTACTGTTGCACACACACACACAATAGAAGCAGGAACCGCTGTCAGAAGGGAAGATATGTTCAAAATATCGCAAATATCGATCATGTTGCGATATTTTGAAATATAAAAGTCAATTGATTGTCCATAATATCGCTTACCTATTTTTTCGAAGAAATGTTTGTTAAAATAAAAGTCCAGCACCAGCTGGATTCGAACACACAACCTGCCAGTTGGTAGTCACACACCTAGACCAGTAGGCTACAAGACAGCTCACATGATTAGGCAGGCGAAACAGCCCTACACAGCCCTGTCGCAGTACACGGATATAATCATACCGTTATTAAATTCTTTAGATACGCAATTCCATATTATATTCCCTTTTAATCAAATTCTAAAAGTATGCTTGTTGACTCCAGTATCACGTTAGTTAAAGACTTCGAAGCTTACAATGTTTAGGGAGAAATGGAATACCGGAGTGTATTTTTCCTTGTGATATTTTAAGCTCTAGTTGAATGATAGGTGTCGCATTTTAAATCATTTTCGTAGCTAGAAATTATGAAACGCCCTGTTAAAAGCAAGGAAGTTTTTATGCCCGTTGAAGTAAAACAAAATGCCTGACAAAGTATGGCTTGGACAGATTCCAAGTGCTTGTACAAATGTGCTAAAGAAATTATACTTTGAGTATACAGCTTGTCCAAAGTCATCCATTATTAATACTATTAGTAATATCTTCAGTAAAGGCTTTGATGCATAAATATTTCTGATAAAGGTAGGTTGTGTACTTTTGTCCAACTGAACAATCTTGCTTTCATAAAATATACCAACATTTTAATGACTGATGATTAACATGCTGTAATACACAGTTCAAAATTAAAGGCTCAAATGCTGTACATGAGAGGTTAAAACCTGGCGGTTTTACAAGGCGACGCCGGATAGTAAGTCACGTGACACACGTGAACTGCGTGATACCGCGTGATACCGCGACACGCCCAAAGGGGTATGCCCCGAAATACCTCACCCATTTTGAATGGCTGCATCTGTACATCATTTACAGCACTAGATTTTAATATTAGACTGAGTGGGAATTAAAAAATTAATTTCCAGTCAGTACTGACGTAATTTCAGACACACCTCAAACAATCCTTGACAAGTTTTCCCAACAAACGTATTATTAGAACAAAGATAAAAGTAATAGGTTTATTCCATGCTGAAAAAAGAAGAAAGAAAATGTTCTGGCTGTGGAGCCTTCTTCAGGCGTGTGCAGCCTACACATGCTGACGCAGCTACTCACCTGAACTGCATTCTTTTTTTGCTTGCAGTAGTTTTTTCTATTTTGCGATTTGAAAGTGCCATGAAATACTCATACTGCCAGCACAGCCACAGTGCTACCTTAACATAATTTTTAAGAGCTCCTGGGTCAATTTTAGCTCCATGTTTTCCTTAAGTAAACTTAAAGATGTCAAAGGCATATGATCTAGAAACAAAACAGGTGTGGAAAATATGAGGATCTATTTACAGTAGGAAACCTTTGTACTTAGCAAGGCAAAGTCCATTAATCTGGTTTATTTGAATGAATGTTAGGGTTTATGATTGCCTCCTTTTTTGGCATCAGTTTAAAGGAAAGACAAGTTACTGGGCTGTTCATAGCCTGCAATTTTTTTTTATTATTTTTTTTTTTACAAGATATACAGTAACAGCCAAACACAGTCTGCCACTGACAGGACATAATATGGAACACCACAAATCATGGGACTTCGCTAAAATTAAGGGAAAGGGCCTAATCAAGAACGTGCCCTCACTATAGTGCACGTATACTCACAATGTGTGGGGAAAAAAAAAAATTTTATCACAAAGCACTGAGCTTTTAAGAAAGAAAAAAACGAAAACACCCAAAACTTGATTGTTTAAGAAGTACAACTCTTAAATTTATATTAATGTTTTGGATTTCATTTTCTGGTTTTGATGGCATTTTTAGGTTCTCAGTAACATAGTAAACCAGTCAGGTTTAACAAACTATAAAATAATCTAGATCATTGGTCGACTTTTGAAAGATATGAAGTGTTCCCCTAAATTACATCATCTCAGTTTCAGCATTCATCTCTTAACTTTCACGGTTTTTAATCCATTAACTTAAACACATTTCTCTAAAAGCATAGCACCTGTAATATGAAAACTAATCTTCTCTGAAGAACTTTGTTCCTGCTTACATTCAAATTGGTGTCCACAATAATCCCAATGTATTACAGATGCTTCAGTACTCCCTCATGGCATTCCTTATAATGAAAGCTTGGGTTTTTTGTGATAGGACTGAAATAATGTGACTGGCTTCCTCCAATCATTTATGTCAAATCTATTAGCACCACTGTTATCCTTGATCCTGGGTTGACTTCCGAACCTCATGCGTAACATGGTAAAGTGCATTTTTCCCCACCCACAAAATGCTACCAGACTGCATCATTAGCTGTACATGTAGAGAGAAATAGGATTCAGATTTTGTTTTTGTTTTTTAAATCTCATTGTTGTTGTATACTACAGGAGTCCATAAATCTGCACTGAATACTACAAATCTTGAGAATTCTGAAGCTACACTAGTATCTTGACTAAGTTACACACAAGAGATCCTTAATGTCTTGGAGCCCTCATGCTGACTTTGTGGGGTTGTTAAGGTGATTTTAAAATCCTTTGGCTTGCATCCCAGGCTTTACACGGCCATGTAGCAGATACATTATCTGCTTGCTGCCCTCAACATAACCTTCTCTCAGTAGATTCTGGTTTACCATGTTCCCACTGCTTGTCCGTCGTCCGTGGGTGACAGAGCCTATTGTTGCTCTAGAACACCACTCCAAAACCAGCCAGAGGCTTTTTTTTATCTAACATCCAAATTAACCTTTTTAATCAAGGATTTGATTGTGCTTGTCTTATCTTCAGCGTCATCTACAGCGTTTTATTGGCTTTGTAATTTTACTTAACTGCAAAGTGCATTGAGATAATCGTTTTCCAAGGCAGTATATAAAAAAGTATATTATTCTTAATAGAAGTTATCTAGACATCTAGAAAATTAATTATGGTTTGTAAAAAAGTATAATGTTAATCTATCAATTTTCACTTCAACTTTCTCTACAGCCAGTACTCTATTCATATTATTTCCACCTGAACTAACTGCGCGTTTTGTTTCGCTTCTTCCGCTTAGCAAAACAAAATATTGGAGTTGCTTTCATTTATTATTTATTGCCTCCCGTTATCTAATCACTTTCAGTGCATCATTGTCACTCACAGAAGACAGACATTTTAGAAGCGAAGTACTGTACTTTACTATGCACAAAATAGTTCATTTAAAACCACAGCAATAAAAATTGGATGTAACGTTAGTTTTAAAAATCAACCGAATTCGTGTTTTGCGTAAGATGCAAGCCAGCTGAATCTAGTAGGACGAGGGGCATCTGAAGTGTTTTCTATATTTTATTTAAATGATAAAACCACGTGCTTTAACACTAAACGGAATGTTAGGACAAATTGAACTCGATGAGACTGCGCGAATGTACTACACCGGTACACAGCTAGTTATTAATATGACGCGTTTCAAGGTAACTTTACGCTGTTCTTGTTTAACCGGTTTGTACAGTAAAACCGTTCCATACTTGAACATGTAAAACATAAAAACGGAAACCATCCGTTTACATACAGACTACATTAATGTTGGATGAATAACCAGAAAGTACCACTGTGGCGTGCTCATTAACTTGACCTTACCCATGTCGTTATCTCCATAAATTAATTAAAGAAACATTTAAACCGTCTTTATATCCACATGACGTCAATTTGCGTCTTTTTAAATCTTTACATAAGAGAACGGAACCTACGCAAATTTAATGTTAATCTCGAACTGATCAAGGCATATTTTCAAGGCAGAAACGTACAGCGGTTCACTCACCTCTAGGTTAAATTTTGGAAGTTCCGCTTGGATCGTCAAGCGATGAAAACTAATCCCATACCCTTTAAACCCAAAGGAGCCGGTTGCTCCTTTGAGGCCATTGATGTAATAACATGAGGTTATGTGTCGCACAGCCCAGCTTCGACAGTTTAATCCGTTTATTTTAAGTGTCGGTACCCTGATGCCAATAGGCGGAAGTAGCTTTTGGGAGGAAAAAAAGTAATGTAGGAAGAGAATAAAACCACAAAATTTGCCTGCCTATCTGAACACGGGTATCTGATTGGCTATCATGGTGTCGTTATTAAAAGACTAAATTAACTACAGCAAAACAAACCTCGGCTTTAAGGTCATTTTCTCAGGCTGTTACAAGTGTGGTAACCAAGAGTGCGACGAACGTCCTTCTATATTAAGCAAGGTTCAATGTGTTGTCCTAAAAGGGACATTTCGTGATAGTTTCTGAAAAAAAAATCACTCCAATTTACGAGGGTAAAGTTCCCGGAAGGAATGAGGGCTTGGCGAGAGGCAAGGTCCGAGTCGAGTAACGAAAGGTAGGCGAGAAGGTTTCCAAGAGGATAAGACAGAAGGTAACGTTAAAAGGCAGTTCCGTGATTCAAAAGATCCAGGTGGATGCTGCACATTGGTGGTGGTGGAGGGGAGTACCCATTACCTGTAAAGCGCTTTGAGTGGAGTGTCCAGAAAAGCGCTATATAAATGTACGCAATTATTATTATTATTATTATTATTATTATTATTATTAAAAGGTGTAGGTCAGCGAGAAGGCTTCCAATCCAAGAGGGCAAGACAGTAGACGCACTCGAAGGAAAGTTCCGAGGTTCGTAACTAAGACAGAGTAGGAACTCCAAAAAAAAACGACCAATACCGGACGCAGAGTAGACGGTTCTGAAGGGTTTGAGTATTGTGCAAGGAAGACAGTGCGTTGATTGATGGAGTGTCGTGGTTGACTGATTTGCAGAAGCGGTGTCGTTTGGCAGAAGTGTTCAGAGTTGGAGAGTAGCACGGGTGCGTTTCCGTGTGAGAATGTGGTAGGCAGAGGGCGTGACACTCGGAGTGTCTTACCCAGATAATGTATACTTGTGGTTTCTTATTTGGATAAGGGTTAACTTTGCCCAGCTATTAGCGGTGTTTAATAGCAACAGCAATAATAATAAACAGATGATCCATATGCTGTTCTGTGTTTAATGCAAAAACCTTTAAAAACACTCAGTCCGTGAAATGACCAAAACATATTCTGATGTTGTGTGCTTTATTACTGCCTGGGCATTCCAGGCGTGTATTTTTGCATCTCTCTCATCCAGCTTTTTACTGTTTGAAAATACACTTGAGAAGAAATAAATATTATTACTCTTTCTTAATCTCAGTATCAAGGCAATAGGGATAATGCAGTGGAAATCCCACAGATAATTAATGCTTCCTTTTTTAATACTAGATTTTTAACATTTTCATCTTTGCATTTTTAATAATAACCGATTTACTTTGACTTTGAGTAGTAAACAAACTCAGTTTTGCTTCTTGGCAGCGTAAGACATTAAAACGAAAGATAGTTGATGGACATTATCAGATTTTTTAAACTGCATTTAAATAAAATGCCCCATATTAAAAGCTTGAGTAGGGCAAAGAAATTTCAACCTAGAGTCGAAATATAGCTGTTGCCAAACAACAGATTCTGCCATACAACTGTCATCAACGTAACAGAAAATCCCCCCTCCCCCCCCAAAAAAAAACTCAGACTAGCAAAGAGTAAGCAGTTTAGTTACATTTGCACAACAACAGCAGAAACAGTGGTACAAATACATTTTAACAACTGTCTTCAGCGGATTTTGGATCCTAACTTTTCCAAAGGCAGCAGTGAGTTTTAGCACCTTATTAACTGCTGATTTCACGTGGATCTGCTACTGTCTCACTTTCTCTGTGTCTTGTGCATCAAATTTAAAACAACTACCCGCTTGAGGTTTTAATCTGAATGTTTTTAAGATGGTGGGTTGCAGGAGGTTACCTTGAGAAACATCCCTAGTAGTTGTGCTGTAACGTTTATAGATTTCATCATTCTTGACCTCATGCAAAGTGGTGTTTTTGTACTTTTACTTATAGTACTAAATATCTGCTTAGGTATGTTCCCCTTTCCTTTAACAGTATGTATCCCAGAAATGATTTGCAGCACCAATTATACCTTTGGAGGCATTGCTGTGATATAACATCACTCCCTCGCCTGGTTCTGTTAAAGCTGGAGGATCACAGAGGGATAGTCATTTTGCAATGGCTTGCAAGTCTTACAGGATGAGATAGTGAGTTTGATGCAGGAGACCAGCTCCCTGCGGAACTTTGACTGTGTGCAAGCGTACAGGTACATGTTCACAGCAGCATTGCTGAGGCCCAGCATGGTGCCAATGTCAGCAGCCACATTGATGGGGATAGAGTAGTCGTTGCGGTTCACACCATAAAAGGCTGTCCGCAGGATTATCTGGGTGATGAAGCGAGTGACAGAGAGCAGGGCGAAGGTCATGGAAACTGTGATGAGGAGAACCATTGACTTTCTCTTTTTGGAGCGGAAATAGATGGCACATTTGTGGGGCAAATTGGGGTCATTGTGGACCTTGTTACTGTGGACAATTTGACGGAGGGTCAGCCCATTCAGGGAGAAGATGATGATGAAGGGGAGAATGTACACCAAGGCGGTTTGGGACCACACCAAGGTGTGGACATAAAAATCTGTAGCCTCTTGGTTGTAAACGCAAGCCCAGAGCATTTCATGGTCACTCTCATTGAAGCTGGACTTATTGGACCAGTAGTAGGGAATGGCAAACAAGTGGCTGCAGGAATAGACGGTGATAATGACAATAATGGCACACCTTGGGGTGCACAGCTTTGTCTTGAGGCTCAGGGTGTTGATGGCCACAAAGCGCTCCACTGTGAAGGACACAACTAGCCATGTGGAAGCATTGTGAGCACCGTAATTGAAGATGTCCCTCAGGCTGCACCAGGGGTCCCAGCTCCAGTAGGGCTCAACGGTGTGGTACTTCAGCGTGATCTCCAGCACCACGATAAAAATAAGCACCAGGGTGTCAGCCACCGAGATGGCCATCAAATAGTAGGTGCTGGATTTGGACAGCATGCAATTTCTCTTCCAGAAAATGAGGAAGGTCACAACATTTGCTGAAAAGAGGAAGGAAAAGTCATTTGAGAAGTGACACCTTTTTTAGAGCTTGAAAATAAAAACAAAACATATAATCAAACCTTGACAAAATGTGTATTTACATTGTCTGCTATCTGACATGTTATGAGATCACATTTTCGTGCATTTATGTGCTATCACCAATAATCCTACTGTGTAATAGTTTGTCTAAATAAGCTGCCAATATGGTGGTTTTATGGTTGAAGCTGGGAATGATCCCTCAGAAGAAGTCAGTGTTCGAGAAAGACTCGGGGGGGGCACTGAGACATCTGCTTTTTCAGATTGGTAGTGTGTGATATAAAAATGGTTTTAAAAATCATCTTATCATACACTTATTTGTTTTTTGTGTTGGATTTTTGAAATCTTATTCTTTATAAATTTCAGATTGATTGTACCTAAAACAGAATTGTTGGGTCCTTGATAATAATGAGCACACAATCGTCTTGCATCAAATGCACGGCAAACATGCTGTTAAATTATTTCCATTTCACCAACGTTCCTAATTCTTTCAACAGAGAAAACATTCACATTTAATTGGAAAGCACGTGTTACAATCTAACAAAGAAATCAATCCCAATATCTGTCATGCACCGCACCCCCACAAATATACTTGACGTGATTTGTCTTGTGATCATGAGTTTTGTGAAGCACAATAGAAAGTCTTGCGTCACTGTTTGGCAAGTATTTATTAGCTGGTGGAGAGTCTCTTTTAGAAAAAGCACTTGTCACCAGTGGTTTCTCAGATGATCTAAACAGATAAGAATAGAGAGTTGAAAACAATCTCATTGTTCTGTTTCTTTCATTCAAGATTTTGCACAAAGGGTGAAGTAGAAGTTCTTTGCCCACAGGGATCATGCTGGATTTTAAGCAAAAAATATCATCTCCATCAAAAGCATTCTTCAGGGTGGTGTTCAGGGGAAGCAGGGCCAAATCAAACCATTAAGTTCATACTCCGAATGCTTGCTAAAATTGTAGGAAATGGCGGGCGAGGACAGGAGATGTAAAAAAAAATAATAAGATATCATCGGTATAGAGAGAAATGTGATGCTGCATTTTGTTGACATGGTGATTTGTGTCACGGGTTCAAGTAAAATGAAAAACAACACTAAAGACAGAAGGAAGCCCTATGGATATGAGGAGCTCTCGGAGGTTGGGAGCAATTTGCTGAAGGAGTTGAGTATAACCATTTTAACATTCCAATGAATCATGTCCCTAACTTTGTATGATCTAAAGCCAACCAAGATGCCGTCTCAGCATCCAGGAATAGGACAGCTGGTGTTGATTTATTGTCCAAAATGGAATAAGGGAGACAGCAAGCAGTATTTAATGCCGACCAGGTTTAATAAATCCTCTTTGATGCTCCATTATGTTTAATCATGATAATTTAGTTCAAAACTGATGCTTCTCGGTGGCGATTCCGTAATTACTATCCATCTCCAGGTATAGAATTTGTGGTCTAACTGCGGCCTAAAATGTATATTATGAAATTGTGTGGACGTTGGAATATACTTGTACTGTACCATGCCTGGTTGCCTAACAGAACTATAGCAGTATTGTCAGAAGCTTCCTCATATGTTCAAAATTTGTTTAACTAGCCCTGTCGCTTCAGCATGTTTCTCTCTTGTTAGCTCCACCTTTTTAGATCTCTTGTTGTGTTGTTTTTCTTGTTGTTTATTTTTTAATAATTAGAAAGTGTTAAAAAATCTAAAATCATATTAAGAAGGACATTAAAGAATTCATGCACAAGGATGAGCAATGCAGGCAATGAGATTTCAAAACTTAGCGCTTTTATTTTTACAAAGCACTTATAGTCTGTTATTTGTGGAATTGCTGTGGAGCTTATAACGAACATTCAGGTGTGATGTCAACAGCTATGTTCAATCAGCCTCGGCTGTTAGTAGTTCGTAATCATTTCTGACGTCATTTCATCACATAATACCCCCATTCTCTTCTACGCAAATGTCTTTTGCCTCCCTCCTCCAACCAATCTCCAGCTGCACAGCTGCTCCTTGGTCACTCTTCACTCTACAGGAGGGTCCCAGGCTCTTCGTCCTATGGCCAGGAGTTTGGCCCTCATCCAAGCAGGTTAAGCCAAATTTACTGTGACTAAAATACTCAATCGATATGCATAATTCATGGGTGTTGTTATTCCTAGTTTATTACCAATTGGAAGATGTGTGGAAATGTTAAAATTATTTGATTGTCATCTAATATCACCGTTTTTGTTGAGAAAGGTTCCTTTCCTGTATTATGTAATTATGACATCAGCGAATTCTGTATTATCTTGTATTTCTACAAAGCTTTTTTTGTTTTTGCAAAGAAGTGACCCAAAGAATGTATGAGATGAGAGTTAAGATGGTTCCAGAGATGAGAGATTACCAGTTAAGCAAAATTTCTGGCGTGACTGAAATAGAACAAAATAATGCAAATTGTGTCCAAGATCATCAGCCTGAACTGCGGATAGTGGACCTTCAAAAACAAAAAGGGATGAATGTAGCTGACTGGAACATTGTTTTGCAATGTGGGCATGCTCTGTTTTCTGTGCCTTTTTAATTTTTCACTTTCTGTTGGCTCAGACACATCTGTTTACTGCTTTGATTAGCTAAATAAACAATTTGATGTACAGTACGAAAACCATGGATTTAAAGGAAGTATTCTTAACTCAGGCAATATGCTCATTTGAATTACTGCAACACATAATTTTAGACTGACAAGAAGAGTCTGATCCTCCCTTCTGATGGTTACATACACATGTTCAGATTATGAAGTTCATTCAGATGTCCAGATGTTGGAAAACTGAGATATCTAAGGCCCCCTGATTTTGTTTTTTTTGTCTTTGATAACATAGGTAGTAAGATTAAAGGAGTGAATGATATTAAATATAAGAAATGATTAAAGTTAAATAAGGTAATGTATCAACAGAGAGAAAATAGTCAGAGCATCCATCCAATTGAAATGGCTTCTTTACTGTTCAATAAAGGACTGTACCAAAGAAGCTAGTGAGAGGTTTTGGTTCAATAAGTTTATTGCATGTTTAATAACAGGTTAAAAATACAGAGGACCTACCCTAATCCGGCTTCTGGACAAGACATGTTCAGAAGTGTTTTGGGAGTGTCTGTGTTAACGTTTCCTTTACCATACCACACTAATAACTCACATCGAAAGTCATTTGAATATGAAGAACAATGTAAGGTGTACAAGAAGGGTTCAACAGGCTTCTCTCCTAATTTATCCTGTAAAGAACTGCTATGAAACACAGAATTTCCTGACACTTGAGAAATTGTAATGGAGTATTTGTAAAACAGTAGAGTCTGATACTCTTGAAGTATAAATTAGTCTCTAAGAAAAAATAAATACAGGAAAAATGTTTAAGGCACAGATGAAAAGGGCAATATTCATAGGTTATGGGATCTTTTAACAGCCAGGTATTGACTAATTAGGATTTACACTCTTTAGGGAACCTGATTTAAACAGGACAAAATTAAAGTTATATTGTTCAGATTTACTTACTACTAATATGCTCTATGCCAGTTGAATCATGAATAAATTTGTACTGTTTATTGTTTGAACAGGACTATCGATACCTCATAGATGAACACGAAGAAAATGGAATATATATATATAAACAAATAATTGACCAAATAATAACTTGCAGTTTGCTTTACACTGCTGGCATAATTTCTGTACAGCCTGGGGGGTAGAAGATGTGAATGTTTTATCCCATGTAGTTATACCTACATCCACAAGTACAAATTAAATAAACAGCCAAGCAGTAGTAGAATGATGGAGAGATACAGTAGTACCACTGGTGATCTCATTATGGTACTACAGCACCAGCCTGAGAAACATTTTTTTATACACACACACTGTACTTATATGTGGAGGGTTTCAGGGGAGATTGAAATGCACAGTATAAAAGAATAAGAGGGAAAATATTATTTATGGGTTGTACACAAGGTCCGAATGATTAAAAAACACTCATTTATAAAAGTAGTTATTTTCCTCTTTAGTATAAGTGCAACTATAGGTGTCAGCATATGCATAGCCGAAGATAACTGCTCAAACATATCCATAAATATATTTTGGGTTAGGTACCATGTATTTCATGCCGTGATGATTGTTCACATTTTTTCATTATGGTATATGGTACCATGTAATATTCTTTTCCCTGAAAAAACAATAAACAACATTGAACATACAATCTAAGGAAATCTAAGAAACTGTAGACAGAGACCCATTCAAATTAGATGGTATACCCATCCATCTGCCTGTATATCTTGGAATGTGAAGATGAATTAGGTCTTGTTGTTTCACAATGCTAGAAAGCAGATATGTACATGCACAAAGTGGAATTAAAAGTCTCTAGACTTTTAATTAGTTAGAATTTCTAGCATGGCAAAATTCTTGCTCTTAAAAAACCCTGCAAAGTGTTTCTTGCAAGATATCTACCCATCCGTCTGTGAAAGCCAGAGGAGACAGAAGCAGAAATCGTCATACTTACAGGGAATGCCCACTATAGCTAGAACCGGGTAGAAGACTCTCTGCAGCATTACCATCCAATGCCCCTGGTCGGTCATACCTGAATCAGTGGGTTACACACTCTGACACCCAGCATCTGGCACTGCTGTTACTGCTGCAGCTGGGACTTGCAGTTTATGGTTATTGTTCTCATAACGCTCAACAAACAGTTCAGCCTGGTCTCTTAATTCAGATGCGCATCCCTGAGGGATTATCGGGAGAGATCTGTGTTAATCATTGCTAGTCGGGTGCTGGAGTTGTGTTGTGTGGTGAAAAGATCATAAGCAGTCACAGGGGGCTCAGACCAGCCCACTGTTTGTGTGTCAGAGGAAGAATTATTGTCCAGTTATGATTGCCACAGAAGAAGAGTAAAAAACAGTTATTTGGAAAATGGGTTCAGGTTCTACTCCGTTTTTGTTTAATCACAATATTTATTGTTGTCATTTCTATCTTATACATATTGTATATGCATTGTATACATGGCCTTTTCCCCCCAGGAACGGAACAGGACTTCTTGCAGAAGAGTTTTTTTGTGCTCAAATAAGTTTAAATGACTAATGCATTTATCTACAACAACTTAGATGTATACTCACAGAATTAAAATTTGAAGACTGGAGTGACATACCTTAATCAATGGTAATAATAATGTTTATAAAGCATCCTTCCAAACCCAATGTACAGTAGAAATAAACACAAGTATACAGGTTTATACACATGGAATGTAGGGCAATTAGACAAAGATATTGGAAAAAAGGAGAAGTTTGGATTTGAAGAGAGTCTGAATGAAAGTTATTCCATAACACTGGAGCAGCAATGGAAAAGGCAGTCTCCAGAAATCCAAAATGTAGTCTTAGGTACAGTGATCGGAGGACCAGCCTCAAGTGACTGGAGACTATGGGAGGGAGTATAAACATGGAGGAGTACAGAGATATATGATGGAGCCAGATTGTTTAAAGCCTTGAAAGGCAGTAACAAGATCTTATATCGAATATGTGGCTTTATATGCAACCAATGTAGAGACTTAAGTGTAGAAGTGATACGTATGCTGCCAAGGTCTGGTGTGGGTTACTCATCTAGCTGCAGAGTTTTTAATATACTGGAACTTATTGAGAAGAGAGTTAGGGACCCCATAGAGTAAAGTGTGGCAAAAATCAAGCCATGATGTTATAAATGCATGAATCAGGCACTCAACATCAGACATGACAGAAATCATATTTCTAAGGTAATTTTTTTACACATTTTTGCAAGTGATATTGTTGCTTGAAGCATTACAAAAGAGAAACCAGACCAATTCCTCAACTGAAAGAAATGTCCTACGTGGACAGGTTAAAGGAACAAAATCTTATTCAAAGCCATAAAAGTCAAACAAGTGGATATGTTCCAGATTAGCAATGATAAGAAGATCCCTGAACACAAGCACTAATTGTGGAGGAACCTTCATGTCAGAGAACAGGAGAAGTTTCTTTGCACAGTGTTTGGAAGTGGATGAACTGAAAGGGTTAAATTTGAAACCCACAAAAAATCGTCTAGCTACAATATTGGCAAACATTTTAGAAAAAAATTCCTGCAGGAAGGTGGAATCACAGTCTGGAATAGGCTAAATGGACTGTATCTTCTTTCTTAAGCATCCCAGAGTTCTGTCATGAATGCCATCATACACAATACAGTGTAGTTCAGTCATAATCCCACACATGGCACAGTAGCTTCAATCCTCAGACACTGAGTGTCTGAACCTGAGTTCCTGTCATACTGGGCAAAACTACTGTTGCACCAACACATCACCAGTGGTAAAGTTACCTAATAGCAGACTAAAAGCTGTTAGCTAGAGCCTAGTGCACTACCCCGGGGGCAAGGAACAATGGCTGCAGTTGCACTAGGGGTGTTAAATATACTAACTACTCTGAGGAATTAGAAAATTCCTAACATTTTTGATTTACTGTTTTTTTCAGTCACTCTTTGGAAATATTACACAGTTCTGGTTTGATTTGCCAAAGAAACTGGCATTGTATTGCTCGTTTCCCAGAGTGTTACAATAGCTTTGCAGCAAGGTGAGTCAGATATTTGCCAATTTTAGTAGCACTTCTCTGATTAGTTACCTTTTATTGTGCCCTATTTCCTTTCAGCAATAAAGCAGTAAAACATAATTCATATAGTCCCAGGTGCTATGAGACATTTGCGTATCATTATTACAGCAAACGTGATTTAATCCCATGTACTGTATATCTGAAGGTAAATCTAAGTGGTAAATATGAAACATTTCCACAACACTTTTCACACAGACAGGTGTAATAAAGTAAAGGACAATAAGACTGTTTTGTTAATTAACATGAGTTAATTCAACCTTGTTTTATATAGTCACAGAGTCAGAGATAAGCTGACTTGCTCTGTTATAAAACGATTATAATGGCTGTTCTTGATAGGAAAATTACTTTCGAACATGTGCTGAAATTGATTTTTAGCACCAGGTGAAAAATCCTTTGATCTCCAACTTCACAATCAGAGACATAACTGGCTGAACACGCAGCCAGTGAGCAAGATCTTCATACAGCAGCATAGTGCTGTGCATTACTGCCTTGTAACTCTAGGGCACTGAGCATGATTACAGTGTGGTGCATTTTGACAAATAATGTTGTATTATTTTACTTATAGTTATTGTGAAGGAGTAGGTCTCTGGACTAGTAACTGGGAAGTTGTGGGCTTTAATACCAGATGGAGCACTGCTGTTGATCCTCTATTGTCTTTTGAGTGGGGTGATCAAAACTGATCACAATATACTAAATGAGGTCTAACCAAAATATTGTACATTTGTAACATTCTGTATACCTTAAATCCTACATTCAAATCTATATATTCATGCATTTTGTTGGAATACATCACACAAGGCAAAATTATGTATCAGGAGCATGTTGGTGATATAAAAGCATTTTGAGCTAGGACATCATATTTATTTTTTCTTAAGTTACCTTTCATGTCTGGGCAACAATACAACAATTATCTCAACTAGATTCTTTAAATTACTACACTAATCATTAAACCAAATGCCCCTCATTTCAATAGATTTGGATCAGTAGCGTTATTTTAAAATTATGTGTGCTGAGGGATTGTGTTGTGTTTATGCTCTGCAGCCTTGATTCATTATGAAGATAGTATCTGGAAATGACTTGAATCAAACTCAGGAAACACCAGAAACACTGGAGCAAGTGTTCTAGGATCTCTGTGATACTGTTGTCACAGGAAAGCTCTAAATATGGAAACTGAAGTGAAAGATTTATGATGATGACAGTGCTGACCCTCACTTCCCCTTCAGCTAACAGCTAAACAGCTAAGTTTAAGTTATCAACAATCCTGAACCTAGCCAGCATGGGTTTGGAAGGTGAAAGGAAAATAAGGAATGACACAGTAGTGCAGAGGTTAGCATTACTGCCTCACAATGGGCTCATTTCCTGAGGTTCTGCCTGTGTTAACGTGGTTTTCTTGCTCTGCCTCCAAAGGCATATTGGTTGGTTATTTCATTACAAATTTAAACTCCATGAAAGTAAGGCAAAAATAAGCCACAGTGTTGCTCTCTCCACTCCTTCAAATAAAACAGTATAGTGAAGCATACAAAATTAAAAATGCTGAAAAGTGCAATTTTTAAAGGGGCATCTCCTTGGTTATGAAATACAATTAGAGTAAGTGTTCTGGTAAATTTCTAGGTGCGTTTGCACTTTATTAACAAATACTTTAAAGATCAATGGTAAGGAACAGCTAAAAAATCAGCTTGAAGTCAAATAAAAATAGCACCACCTTGTGGCTTTATCAGTTACAGGATTAAATCTACAAATCTTGCTAAATGTGTGTACAACTATCCTAACCCATTCAGAATATTTGATAATGCCTTCAAAGGAAGCTTTAAAGTCCCTCTTAATGCTCCCAAATAATCTAATTTCATTAACAAACAAATCCATCTACTGAATGTAATTCAATTTTCATAGTTAAGCAGTACTTCAGTCCAGTTGACACCCCGGTCAGAATTAAACTATTTAATCCAAACCCTTATGTTAATCTGTTACGATATAATAAAGATATGCAGTGTAGAGTTCTACAAATTTAAACAAGATCTCTGAAAGCAGGGCAACTTTGAGCTTATGTATACAGAGAGTTCAAATTCATCCTCGTGTACTGCCTGTATTGAATTCATATTCATGGTTTATTAGAAAAATGTGTGGATTTATAGTATTAAGACATGTTAAACATTCCATAGTGATTTACTTCAACTTCTGCATGCTCTTTAAGACATTTCATTATAAATAAGTGAATGTTAAGAAAAGCAATCCATAACATGATTCAGGAAATCATACCAGTTTATTTATTATTTCAGAACGTCACTAGCCTTCTTATGGTCACGGCAACACAATCACAATTAAACAAGCTCTTTGGAAAAGGAACTCAATTTAAAAATGACCAATAAACAAGAACACTCCTTTATCAACTGAAAATGAATTAAACATGATCAGCTCCAGTTTTTATACTATGAATCACAGGGTTTTTCAAATGGTATTAGGACTTACTGCCCTGAAAAAACGTTTGCACATTTAAACAAATAAAATACTTATTAAAGAATGCTCAAACTGAACTGCATTTAAGAATGTTTGGAACACCTTGCAAGCTCCCCAGATTTGAAACTGTAGTGTTAAAAATTTGAATATGTAATTGCTAATCTCCTTTCAAGAAGGTTACAGAATAAGTGCATTATGGAGCTGGCTCTGAATAAACTGATGTAATAACATGCTAAATCAAGATATTTTGGCCCTGTGTTTCTTTTAGATCTCTAAATACAAAAATAAAATGCAGTAGACAATACAGGCATTTAAATAAGATCTGGCAAGGGAATACCACCCCACCATGGGAAAAAAGAGAAAAGAAACAACTATCTGATTCAATTAACTCTAAAACAAGCTCTTTCGTCTCATCATGAATTACATAAGCAAGTTGGAGATTTACATAGTATTGATGAGAAAAAATGAAGTTTTATTATGAGAACTAAAATATTCTTGGTCATTTGTCTCTACAATTTCCCTTCTGAAATTGGCAGTGAAATGTACAGTAAAACAGATTTAACATTTTATATTTACAAGTAACTACAATGCAGCAATTTGTTGTATTTCTATTAACTTTCACAGCAAACAAGTACATAAATATCCCTTAATAAAGCCTCTAAATGCTTCAATATTTCATATCCCAAATTATGGACTGTACTGCTATTCGGGTTTTTCCTCTGGTAATCTTGAATGCGATCCTTAGCAATTTCAGGCGTCTCTCAGAAAAGCCCTTGTTCTGGAGCTGGGTGATTGACAGCAGTGTATATTAACGGGAGGAGGACTAAGCGTTTGCAGATGTGGGGTACTGGGGGTGCCACCAGTCCATGAGACGAACGCTGTGCACGGGGTCCAGCACCACCTGTACCCCTTGCTCGTTTCGGGGCTTCTTGCCTCTTAGGACAGGAGAATCCTGGAACACCAACCTTACACGGTGGTGCCTCATATCTGTACTCACATTAATAGTAAACTGCAGAAAAAAAAAAGATGACAAAAGATATCACATTCAAACCAATACAAATATTGCAAAACTGTAGCACCTTTTGCAGCACATCAATTTCCCTTTGGGATCAATAAAGTCTTATCTATCCATCTATAATTCACATTATTTTAATCTATTCTAATGTGCATATTCTTGATGCCGAGTATGAACGTGGTTATAGTACTTGAAGCAAAAGCACCTACAACTCATTCCTAACCAAACTAAAAAAATAAAAACTCTACATGCAGTTTTCATAGGAACCATCAGGAACAGCACATAGTATGAACATCTACAAATCTTAGGATAGTTTATTGCCATCAAGGCCACTTGATATTTCCCCATGTCATAAAGTATCACTGCAGTTCATTAAATAATGGTATTTAACAACTTGTTTTCTGCTTATTAGTTGTCGGTTTATTCTTCCTTGGCTGTCCCAAAGAGTTAAGGATGGCGGCTTTCTAAGAACCAGAAGATGTCAGATGAAAGACCAATACAGGATGCAGACTCTAGCAGGTTAAACGTGAGTTCAAGGTATCATCACATACCAAGAAATCTGGTCTTGATGAGCTCTATTCAAACCTGAGGGGCAGATTATGTTTTCTAAGCCCCCGCCCAAAAGGGCTGCTCGTTTTCAGTTACAGCTGCCAAAAGACACTGCTGCCTCAACTCTTTGCCAGATCATAATTAGGAGCATCCAGAAATCACATTCTTGCTCTCGTCACCTTAAAATGATAGGACCTGGGGAAGAAGATGCCTGTGTGTAACAACTTTAATTGTGGATAACAGTTTTCAAATAGATCTTGATAGAATGCAACATGAATCTATGGCATGGAGACCAAGATGACTAAAGGCCTTGTTCTGTCACAACCTTTGCCTACCAAAACAGCCACCAAGATATAACAGGTGGGACATTCCTGTTCTGCCAGTCAGGACTTGATTGCCAGAACCTTGCTGTCTTGAATATGGAGGATGCAGGAATCCTAACAGGCCAACACAGTCACTAAAGCAGCTTCAGGAATGACAGAGGCCTTCTGTGCTTCACCCTGTCTACAATGACCCTATATTACTCATTGCATGGGTGCCACAGTGAAGATGAGGCTGTGGTCTTTGGAAATTGGTGTGCTTATGAGTTTAGGAAACTTTGCCTGTAATCCAACAATCTCCACAAAAATCATATTTTAACTAGAAGTATCAGGTTGAAACTTACTCAGCAGTGGCTACTACACCCCAAACCTGAAAGATTGCATTTTAAACATAAAACAATTAAACAGACCACTTTAAATGAACAAGTAAGGGTTTATTCAATGCTGAAAAAGAGAAGAAAAGAAAACGTTTCGCCTGTGGTCCCTTCTTCAGGTGTGTCATTCAGCATGGAATAAACCTTTACTTGTTCCTTTGCAGCCTAGGCATGGTGACGCAGCTACCCACTTGAACTCCTTCAGACCACTAAATGTTACCTAATTTCTTACCAAGGTTAAGGTCATGCCCATTACAACAGAGGTGAAGATGAAGTTGAGCGTGGTGACTTGCAGCAGGTAGCAGTCATGATCAGGGTTGTCATGAACCTCTTGGTACTGACTGGGCAACTTGAGTCGACTTCCACAGCCATTCTTATACTTGTCAGGCTGAAACAAAAGAACTTCTGTATGACAATGTATTCTAAAGCAACCTTAAGTCTTGCGTAAGTCTTTGGTACTTAATATAAATACCATTATATGAATACAATCTGAATTGAAATCTGTTATTGGTAAACAAAGCTCATCAAGGAAAAGTCCAGGAACAGAACTGGCTATTAGGTTTTTTAAACTGAACACTATGAACCTACACCTGTTTTAACACATTCAAAATTTTCCAAGAATAAATCAAGAAAGGTACTCATATTACCAAGACACATGGCATCGTGGCAATGTACCTTGTGTTTGTAAAATAAAACAAATACTGTAATATTGCAAAAAAAGAACAGAATAATGAAATAGTTATTTAATGGAAACTACATTACTTAGGACACGACATTAAAATAAGATGATTTTATTACAGTCACACTGGAGGTGCTTACCTGCTTCATGAATTTGAAACTGAACTCCCACATTGGTTCTTGTCTATTTCCTATCACCTTCTGGACCCAAAAGAGCAAACACTGAAAAACAGAATTTTGGCAGGACAGAATGTTTTAAGTCACATTAAAATGTCCAATATTTGAAGAAACAAAACATTGTCCTACTAAACCTTGCTAATTTGGAAACATTAAATATTAAAAAAAACACATTGCTGGCTTTATTATTAGGGATGTAAACATGGTCTAATCTGTATACAGTTAATTTTTGCTTGGATACTATAATGCATATACACTATACAGAATTACATGCATGCAAAAATCATACAAAGTTATACTACTTAGCAAGTACAACTCAGTTGCCAATGCTGAGAACGAACAGAAAAAAATGGCCTTTATTCAAATCAAGTTTTATTCACAAATTACAACACAATGGAAACATTCTTTATCACAATTGTCTTACTTTTTAGCAAACCCATGTCAGGTGTTTTTAAGAACACACTCAACAAAAGCTACAGAACGAAAATTCCATTCAAACAATTCAGGTTTAAATTCAGCTAGCAATCAGAGAAGGCACAGGTGCATGGAGCTGGCTTCTGGATTTACAAACAATACACACCATATGACATCCAAGTCAAACTATCCGGCAATTTCCTTTCACTCTACCTTACTCTAAACAAATCATGTGTTGCTACCATGGCAATCCAACCCATAATATATTTTAATGGCTACAGTTTATGAAGCATCAAGCTAATGTTATTTTTTCCACCAATATCCTATTTACTAAGAGCTCATTTCCATCTCATATTTCAGTGGCTTCCAATCCTGGTCCTGAAAAGTGCCAATCCATCAAGGTTTTCATAGATTACAGCACATTACAATTACCTCTGTACCATTTACAAAACATCGGAAACAATTTCACAGCTACTCATGTTAAGCAAGTGATTCAGTTAAGTTTATGTACAACCCACACCTGAGTACTCTTCATCTGTGAAGAACCAGAGTTCTAAAATCGAACGGATTACTTGCTTAAATCATCATTAATTTACATCAGTTTCCAAAGTGTAATTAGTGAATAAGACCTGCCTATAACCTATAAGATTAACAGGTTGCTGATCTCTACTTATTGAATGCATGAGATCTCATCCTCTGCATTATCTTTTCCGTTGATGCACAATATTGCAAGATTTTTATGAGCATGAGTGCAGACTCAATAAGGTAGTTTTTACTTCTATTATTTTGAACTAAAGACCTGTACATAGTGTCCACAAATTAAATACATCTTAAATATTGGATGTAAGTGTCTAAACTATTTAAACAATAAACATATGATGCCACTATCTTACCTTAGAATTCAGGAGAGTTGTAGGAGTGGACTCAGGGAGAGAAGGGCTTTTAGAAATGCGTGAGCTGTAAGGCTCATACATGTGGAAGAGGGAACGAATCACACAAGCACGAAGACACCGCATCTTCCCAATGGAGTAAGGCCGCAGGCGAGCAGGCAGGTCTATATCCAGGTTATAGTATCTGATAACAGGACAATCAATAGAATTTTCTCCCATTTTTGCATTTCACAGGTACACATGCAAACATTACAAAACTAACAGCAGGGCTTGACTAAGGATAAACCTTGACCAAATTTATAATTTCTCTGCAAGTTCGAAAAAACTACAATTGAGAAAACTGTAAATGAGGGATTTCGTTAATTTTTAGACAATTGTTTTGAACTTTTAGCTCGTCTCATTTAAAATATTGCCCTGCAAACATGCAAAGCTTTTTCCAACATACTCTAAAATAACTGGTATTTAAGAGGAGCATTAACTAAAAAAAAAATCAGATAATGAAATATCTGCTTTATCTTAACTAGACTGTAAACATGCAAAGTATAAACTGTTGATTTAACTTAATTGTTTAACAGCAGTTCTATCACAACTGGAATCCCACTGAAGCAGGTGTGATCCTGGCCTGTACCTTGATGGGAGACCTCCTGGGAAAACTAAGGTTGCTGCTGGTGGAGCCAGTAGGGCGCACTCACCTGGAGGTCTATGTGGATCCTAATGTCACAGTATAGTGACATTATACTGTAAAAAATGGTGCTGTGCTTCAGATGAGACATAAAACTGACGTCCTGACACTCCCTGATCATTAAAAATCCCGCAGAATTTTTCAAAAAGAGTTGGCCTTTATCAATCATGACCTCCTAATATGAAATGACCTCATCACTCTGTTCTCCTCCACACTGATAGCTGATGTGTGGTGAGTGTACTGGTGCGATTTGGCTGCCGTCACATCATCTGGGTGATGCTAGACATGGGTGGTGGTGGAGGGGAGTCCCCAATGCCTGTAAAGCACTTTGAATTGAGTCCCCCAAAAAGTGCTATATAAGTTATTAGTGCCTATCCACATTTTGGCAGACTGTGCAAAACCAATATTTCAGTGTTTTGCAACACAGTAGTATACCTAGCACAGGCTTATTGAAAGATTCAGCCGAGTCATTGAAACAATAACTCAAAGTGAGAAGAAAGCCAAAACCCAGCTTTTGGTGCCGAGATAATGCTAATTTTTAATCTCATTTTACATTTTAAGAATTTAACTGATTTTAAAAATACAAAGAATTCAATTTAAAATCTTACAGAACACCAGATGGCAGAGGGGAGTCCTAAACCAGGAGTGGGAAACACTGATCTAAATCATACAGATGCAAACTTTGCATTCTTGATCATGCTTTGCTGCTACTTAATGTAGTGCTGAAATATTTCCCCCTTTTTACAAAAATCTAAGTACTTGGCCGTGGGCATCTGGTTAGTTAAATGGAGCGTTTTTGAGAGGCACTATCATACACCACTTAGGAAGTATGGCTCTCTAGAAAAACCATGATTCAAAAAACACTCCTTACCTTCTGTATAATCTCAACCAAAATGCTGCAGTGCAAGTGACAGTCCAAGCATTCTTGCAGATCAAAGCAAATTTACAGACGTCTTCCGGGCGGATATACGAAGCCAGCAGCAGCCAGATATCAATGGGATATTCCTCTCCACCGTCTGCCTCACTGCTTTCTATAAACAGAAATAAATGGTCAAGCTGTGAAAATCATATCGGATAACTTTTGTTCAAGTCTTAATGTTTTTTTGAAATCGTACTACAAGTATAAACCTAAATATCTGACAAGTTTATCCATGGATCTATCCAGCTGCACTGAGCACAGAGGAATTGCACAAAGCTGAGCCTGCCACAGCATTTTCAAAGCTTTGTCTGCCCCCCCGAGACTTACCTTTACGTCTCTTGCTTTTCTTTTTCCGGGAGCCCTTGTGCTCACCGACGCCCCCCTCGGGGTCCAGGTCGTCGCTGCTCTCGCAGTCCTCGACCCTCACACCCACCACGGATGACAGCACCTCCTGTACAGGGCCGTGAGAGGCCTCCAATCCACAAAGCAATTTCACTGCAACACAGCCGAGAGTCCACACACAGGGGCAGGGAATAAGCAGCATTGATAATCTACAGCGATGTTAAAAGTTCATATTGTAAACTTACGAAACCCAGTAGTAAAATAGTATCCTTTTTGGGATCCAGGGTAATGAGCCTGTAACCTCATCTCAGACATGTCATTCTTGAATTTTATGCAAATACTATCGAATGAAGCCAAATTATTCCACCGACATCAGAAACAGACAATGAGGACAATCCTAAAACCTACACTACTTATTCATTATGCTAGAATGTTCTCTAAATCTGATAAGCTCATTAAGATCTCATGACATGCTTACTAAATGTTCAAAATGGATTTAAGTTATACGTCTGTACAGTATTTTATCCAATTCAATTTATTTTGTATAGTGCCTTTCACAACAAGTTTTTTTTGTATCCCTGATAAAAAAACAGCATCTCACTCAACAATGATTCTGCAGAAAAGCTTTTTGAAATCTCATTTCAGTAACTGTAGCCCAGACTTTCGACTCTTTACTAAACGGTTTTAGGCGTGCTGTAATTAAGATCGAAGCATTTAAGCTGGAGACCACTAAGTGCTCTCAAGATGGTGTTACCTTCTTTTTCTATTGCATGGGTAACAGCTTTTTTCACCCGCCCAGACTTCACAATGGCTGGGTCGGAATTAGCATAGTCAGCCACAGTAACTGCAGAGAAAAATAAAATTCTGTAAGGACCCGCGATTACTGACATTCTGGAGTGACAATGTAAATACAGATGAAAACAGGCCGGGTCAATCTGCATCGAACTGGTATAAAAACGGTACCAAAGCGAATTATAAGTGCAAGAATTACATAAAAGTGGGAACTTATCATATACGTTTTAACAATAAGTCTATGTGAACTGTCAGTGAATGTTCTTAAATTGCTCTCCTGGGGTGAATAAAGTATTCTGAACTGAATTGATTTTTGTCTTGAATGTTTAAGTAACCACAACAAAGTGCAAATACTTTTTTTATACATATAACTTTTCGTTATACTTTTCGAGTTGCACAGGGACTTGTCAAAACATAATCTGCCATTGTAAGAAATCTTTAACGTCGAATGAAGACTAAAAATTCAGGTTCCATAAATACGTGGAGTCGTGTGTACTTGTGTACGTGTAAACTAGACTCTTTCGGCACACGCCAAAGTAACGCGATATTACGACTCAGATACCACACAATGCAGGAATAGATGACAGTTCATCATAAACACCCATAGCAACTTGAACCCATAGGCTCAAACTGCAGACGAAGACTCTCGCAGTTCATAAAGAAGCCCTTCTCTAGAGTGCGGCTGATCTCATCCGTTTTCCCTCCAACACGAACACACCCACCGGCTGCCCGGGCCTACACGGCTCCTTCTGTAGATACCTGACTCCGAGCAAACATCCTCGGCCCGGAACTTCAGCCGTTTTCTGTTCCCTTTCTTGGGCATGGCGGCGGAGATCTGTGGCCGGTTATCGTGACTGCGGCTCCTGCCATGTCGCGACGACAAGCAGAGACAAGGAAAAACGAAAAGAAATAAAGGAAAAATTGAAATCAACCCCTCCAGGATCTTCAGCCATTATGGAACTGAAGATAACCTCGCACACAACCGCGCGAGATTTCCTCAGTGCATTACATCATCGCGATAAAGCTCTTAAAGGTACAGCAATGTAATTATTATAGCAGCACAGTAACTATATATATTTTAAATATTTGTGTTATTTAAGTCAGCTAATACCTATACATAAAATACTAACAAAATCAAAGGAGAAAATACCTTTTACATTTTAACACTGACGGTAGTGATAATTATATGCAGTTAAATTATCTTAATTTCATTAGAATATTTTATTTACTTCATCTTAACAGGTAGGCGTGGCAACTAAACCAGATATTTAGGAAAGAAACATGGATTGGGAGTTTCACGTTAATTTAGCATTAGGTTCTATTAATCTTAGAACTCGTACTGCTTGCATTTGTGATTGTTTTTCTAAAGAAGCTGAAACTGTATTATTAGGGAGACAGTGGAAAATTATACAATGCATGAAACCAGAACAACAAAAAACTCAATAAAGAAAATGTGGACTAAACCTATTTGCCAATATTGTTTTATTTGATTTGGTCGTTAAGCGCTGCGCCCTGCAGTCTGATCTGTGTCATTGTATCGACAGGGAACAATATCCAGAATGCAACCACCTAAATCCTCTCCTTTTGATCTGGAGCTTTATTTTCCATATTCTAATTTAGTTTTGTAAGAGAATTTGTTTCAGAGCAGGGAATTCCACGTGAATCCGCCAGGGTGCGCTGCGAAAGTTATAAATCTTTGGCTTTCGCTTACATTGTGCCGGGTTGTATTTTTGTGGTGCTGATGAGGGGAGTTTCACCGTACACTTTGATGATTGTAGACGCCTTCTCAGATTTTTCGTAAATCACTTGGTGGATAAAAAAACCTCGGCGGGCGACGAGGCACCGTGCGCCGTTTCCGTAAATGCCATCAACACCACAGCAGCGCCACGGCTAAATTATGCGTAAATTGTTTAGCAGATAGCACAGTTGCTCTGTTTTCGTAAGCGGCGGTGACAGCCGCCGCTGCAGCTCTGAGCTCGCTGCTCGGGAGAGAGGTAGCGGGGGGAGTAGTTTGTTGGCTTGAGAGGGGGGATGGCGGAGGAGTCGGCAGAGGATGCGGCAGAAAATAAAATGTATTTGTCCGTTTCGGTAACAGAAAGAATAACTGCAGCCGGCGGGTGTCGGTAGAAGAAGGCTACGGGGTTCTCCAAGGCACAGCGAATGACTGTCAATCGTTCTGGCACTCCAGCTGGAACTATTTCATCACTGTTCGTGGGCTTAGCAGTCTTTCTTGCTTCTTGTCTGAATCAATTCAATATCAAGTGAATTGGGATACACGCACAGCTGGGTGGAGTGAGTCGGAGAGAAAAAAACGCCGACTGGAGTTCGAGTAACCTAAATGATGATATATTTTCATTTTTTTAAAAATGTGCATTACTAATAGCAATAAGAGAATTCTACCTTTGTGATAAATGCATAATGATCTACTACTACGCTTTCGTTGAAAATAACGTGCCAATCCAGCTGAAGTAAAAGTTTTTAAGTTTTTTTTCCATATCATTTGGGCGAAACTACATTGATGCGAGCTGTGCTTCAAATCCTATTCTCTATGACCTTGTGCCGGAGTATTAGGATAGTTTAAATTGAACAGCAGTTCGTCTGACTAACGTAAAGACAATACAGGCAAGATGATGTGTGAAGTGATGCCCACAATCACTGAAGGGGACTCGATGAGCTCACAGAGGGGTTCTCAGAATGGCTCGGATTCGGAGTCCAATTTCGAGCAGCTGATGGTTAATATGCTGGACGAGAGAGACAAGCTTCTGGAATCTTTACGGGAGACCCAGGAAACACTGATCCAGACACAGGCGAAGCTGCAGGAGGCGGTGCACGAGAGAGACCTCCTTCAGAGGCAGATCAATTCAGCACTGCCACAGGTAAGGCGTTCTCGCCAGCCGAAAGCGGTGCATCCAGGCACACTGTGCTGGTTTCGACAGTCTGGAAAACGTGCTTATAAATCGCTCAGAAAAGAGATGTGTGCTTTGTTTTAGACATGCTTAGTTTCGCATGGGACAAAATCCCAAATACAGTGGGTACTCGCATGTCCCCGTATACGCCCTATCAATTTATAATGTTTTGAAAGTCGTTGCAAAAGAGTGCGCACATTTTGTCTTTCAAACACGCACTGAGATGTGTACAGCACAAAGCGACATGTAAGCACAAAAACACCAGTGAAAAGCAGTTGGTGCTGGAGCATGACTGAGCGTGGATACCTGGGGCTTTTGGTAACTAAGGTAACGCGCAGCCAGGAAAGGTCGCTGGTGTGCGTGTTGCAATCCTGCCTTGGCTGTACGTCTGCTTTCCACATTGGTAGGATACACTGTACCCATCCGTGTTCATTGATTTAAACCGATGTACGTTCTTTTTTCTTGTATTTATTTTATGCTGACCAGTTTGTCTCACCACCTTTCACAATAAATAAATATTCGTAACCTAAATGCAATAAGAACTGCATTTATATTACTTTCTAGAATGCTGTTTCAATACTACCGTACGTTATGCTGCACCCTAAGACTAGTACCATGGTTAATTCATGACGTTTTGGGGTAGATTTTGTCCGTCATTCTTTTCCATGAGTTTATCTGGTTTTACTGTGATTTGCTACTGCTTTCTGTGCCGTTACAGTTGAAGGATTGTTGTTGGCATGCTCCTTCACAGCTGGAGTGTTCTCGGTGTACTTCCTGCTTGGGGTGCCTGATTGTGAAGTTAAGGAGTTTGCATGTTCTCCCCACGTTTGCATAGGTGTTTGCCCAGGTACACCAGTTTTCTCCCAAAGACGTGTAATTTAATTTTGATTGGCTACTTTAAATCACCCAAAAAGCTGAAGGTGAATTACCATATGGCGGGGTTTGCTCCTGGTGTAGTCAGTATTGAACTACAGAGAAATAGAACTAAATGCATTCAGTGTACCAAATGGCCTCCTTTCATTTCTCCTTTCAACTGTTGTGATACAATTTTAAGTAGTTAAAACAGTTGCAACATCTATTTGTTTACGTCAGTGTGTGATGTTAATTTTGTTGTGTCTTGCTTCATTATTTTAAAAACAGGCCATTGTGTTTAACAGTACATTAAACATGTTGGAATTTCAAAGGTTTGCTTAGGGAATGTATATAAATTAAAAAAAAACCCACAAAACATGGTTATTGAGGACTAATTTCTTCTTTTTTGACTGTCCTGCTTCTGTACTTTTAAAGTGTCAACAAGAAATGCAAAAAATTGAGTTTGTATTTTTTTTACTCTAGCATTAACCTGTTTTTGAAAAACTTCACTGGGAGAGTGAAGAACCTTCTCCAGTTTCACCTTATGTTCTGATTCACTCCAAAAGCAACAAACTGATGAGTTGAAGCCCTCAAGGGTCTTATTCGGCATCTCAGATTGCCAGATTGTTAGTTTTCATGTGACACTAACTGTGGATTTCTTTGTTCCAGTGTGGTGTGGGAAAGTTTAGAAAATAGTGGAATAAGATTCATTATGAAGTATTAGTGCAAAAATCATTAAAAGTGTACATATGTTTTGTGTACTCTATTATTAAGTGTGGATGCTGTTAAGCATATGTTTTGGGCTACAGATTTTAAGCTCATTTTTAATGTTTGTGCTGAAAGCTTCAGGCAAAGATTAGGCAAGTTAGATACTGCATGTATCTGATATAACCTGATACGTGAGTGGGCCAAAACCCATTTGTTAGTTGGGCTAGAGATGTTTTCTCACCTGAGTAAGACAGGTGGCAGGGAGTCTGTTGCTTCCAGTTTTAGAAGTGTCATCTCTTTTAGAAAGAGTATGTTGTACCAGAGAAGATTTTGACTTAGCTATGGAATGTGCTTCCCAAGGATATCTGTGACTCAGAAATTCCCAGTGTCTCTTTATCATAGCTCACAGCTTAATATTTGCTTCTATAGGCTGCCCTTTCCAACTGTTTGAAATTCATTGTACTTTCATGTATTTTGATAACTCTCTTTACAGACTTTTTGGGTATTTATAGAGCTACTGTGTAAACTGTAACAATAATACTGGGAATAATTCACTTTGTGTAAGGTCCTTATGGCTCAGAAATGGGGAAGAAATACTGAAAAACAAGATGATAAAACATCAGTAAACAGCCGAAGACCCTTTGTAAAAGGTGCATTAGAGAATTTCCTATTAGGCAGGTCCTTGCAGGGAAGAAACTGACTCATGTTTCCTTCCTGGACCAGTGAAATATGGCCAGGCTCTCTCAGCAGACCACTTGCCATTCACACACACACATGTCATGCTGGCTCGTTGGACACAGAGCCTCCCTCTCTCTGAACTCGCTGCCCAAAAACTTGATTAAAACTGATGTCACCAGGCTCGCGGAGTGTACAGCATGCTAATGACTGGAGTCCAGCAGGCTTGAGCTTCCCTGGTAAGTCTGCCAACGGCAATATAAAAAGAAAAAAAAATCCCATCTGTAATAATGGAAAAGGCTGTAATTAATAAAATCGAAATAATTTTTTTTTGCCTTGGAGATTACAGGGCCTGTTTAGTAATAAGTGGCTGCTTAACTGAAATAAATGCCCAATGTGTAAAAACAGGTGTTTGAAGTGGATATGATTTCGTTCTGATTAAAGTGAGTATATTGTAAAGAATATTTTAGTAAGCTGAACGTCACTCAGCATGTAAGAATTCTATTTCATTTTGTAGTAATTGGCAAAACACTTAGAGAGCTATGAATACCTATGGGACATCTAAGAGTACCTGTTGGCCCGAGCCTTGTGTTACCAAATTCATGAAAATGCCTCTCAAAATCCAATAAGAAAATTAAAATTGCAGTGATGTTCCCAGTTGCTTGCACATGAAAATTATTTTATCACTGAGCAGTCGCAGTCCTCACAATTCCAGATATCAGCTTGTATTGGCATGTTTTCTTGCATTAAAGGCTGAAATGCATGTTACCACCCTGTCCGTTTTTTTTATAAAGATAGAGTTTTAAAAGAAATGGGTTATTTAACCTAGCTAGAAAGAGATTTAAAATGTGCCTATGAAAAGTTTCAGTCTAGTTAAATCTGCCACAGAAGTAAGGTGAACTGTGGAGGTCAAGATTGAAGGATTTACTTGTTCAGGCTGTAGGGAGTCACCAATCAAGGTTCCTCATCCAATGTCATGTTGATGTGTGTGGTTTGTGAATTGGTCTGAGGAGGTACCTGGCAGAAAGATCAAGAGTGAGCTTGAGCTGGAAAAGAGAGATCAGCTGCCTCTGCTCATTGATGGAGGTGCCTTGCTCCCATCAAGAAAAAAAATATTTCACATGTATCTCATGTTAGAATTATGACGTTTTTATGAAATCGTACATTATGCCATTGTTAAAGGAAAATTGACTATCTTGTTATTATGAGACAGTACATTACTGTATGCTCTATCTGTGTGATAATCATGTGCTAGCACAATTGTCATACAATACAGTACCTACACTACCATTAAATGTCCTTCAATTTTAAGCAGTGGAATCGATTGGATGTACTTCTTTGTTTTAATCGATTGCACATACAGTACGTCTTTCTTGTTTAAGGAGAGGTTTGAGTGTCCTCATGCTTATAATGGTTCACATGTGCTTATGATTGTGTCATTTAATTATGACCTAACCCCAGTTGAAAGAAAGGCTGTGCACATTCTACCACATTGGACATTGTCACAAACACTTGCCCCAGAATTCCAGCTGAGTTATCGGTAGCTTCTAGGTGCTGTCACTGCACAATGTAATATGTTGTTTACAGACTCAAATGATCATTTGTATCTGTACTGTTATGTTTAATGTACCATATTGTAATAATGAGATACTTTGCTATTTCAAAATAACAAGATACTTTACCATCTTGTAAAAAAATAATAACATAATGTACCTTTTTGTAATAACAAGATAATTTTCTCGTAATAGCGAGAGGCACAGGAATTATTTTTTTATCCTTGATGGCAGAAATGTGCTTCATACTTATCAAACTGAACAGAGAAAAAAAGCAATTTCTGGACAATGCCAGAAGGCTCCTGTTTTTTTTTTTGGGTAAAGGTGATTTTTTTTTTCCGACTAATCAAAAAAATCGTTTTATTTTCTTTTGCATTTTTTGTGTGCAAACCTGATCAATAAATGGTGGAGTGTGTGGAGCTCTTTCTGCACATTAACTTGAGCAAAACATCTGCTGGAAGTTGCAAGCAAAGGAGGCAGTGGAACTTGGTAATTGCTATAAAACTTTCATATTATTTTCAAAAGTCTTTCAATGTACATAAGCAAAGTTAATCTTCCTGATTATTTCTTTAGCAATGCATGTGGCACAGAATTTAATATGATCAGTTATCTTCTGACAGCTAGCATGAGTTTCACATCACAGACAAGTAATTACAGTAAGAGAAAAGCATTGAACGTTACTTTTTTCATTCATTACTTATTTAAACAAATGTTCACATTGGTTAAACTACACAATTAACCATAACCTTGCAAAAAGCCAAACAATGGTTGTGTCTGTAAAATTCAGATTATCTAAAGGAGTTTTGCGCCCACACCCTGTCACAGCAGTGCACAGCTGACTCTTGACTCGAGGGAGGGTGCCAACTACTGGGTAATTATCTCTGATGTCTCAGACACCTGATTTTCCTCAGAGGTCAAATCTAGCAGAGAACGAGCCCAACCTTGTGCTTAGATCCAGAGCTCCAAAAATTCTAAGGTTTGTGTTATTTTAAGTTAGTTAAATATGCAGCTGTGAATCCGGAAGACAAGTGAAAAAGGAAACGTGGTCAACAAAATATAAACACACTGAAACTGATATTCACAGAACAAACAAAATGTTATATAGAATTATGAGTATAAATAAAAAAGGATTGTGCAAAATTGAATAGCTAATGTTGTGGTTAGCACACTGTAATTGGCTTTAATCATCCATCCAATTTCTAACCCCTTCTTCCAAATCAGTGTCGCGGGGGAGCCAGAGCCTATCTCAGCAGGCAATGGGAACAATGCAGGGTACACACTGGTTGGGACATCAGTCCATCGCAGGCTACACAAAGACACAAACACAGAAGTGCCTACACTAATACAGGACCAGCTTTCCCAGAAGTCACTTAACCTACCAGTATGTTTTTGAACCATGGGAGGAAACCGGAGCACATGAACATAGTGAGAGAGAAGCAACACACAGACCCCACGCAGAGACCATCCCACTCAGGTCTAGAATTGAACTCAGCACTGAGGGGCAGCAATGCTAACCACTGTGCCACCATGATGCCCCAACTTCATTTGAATTCTAAACAATATTTATTGGAAAATGTGGTAGTTGCAGCAGTGGTAAAATCAAGGTAGTTACAGTATTATATTTCTAATACAAAATCTTATTTATACAGTCAGTGGCTTTACAGTCTAGCCAAGCGTAAGTGACTGGGCTTGCATGTGCTTATTAAAGCAAGCAGTGAAATCCCAGGAGTCTTTGATCAAACTGGGAGTTACTGAACCCTGCTATGGGGTTAACAAGAATTTTTCATCTGGAAACATTTGACAGACTGTTGCCTTTTTTAAAGCCGATTTTCTGAGGTAGATTGGAAGTAAATTAACATCTTCTCCCATCACAGAGTTAACAAAAATTATTGTATTTGTAAATTGGAGCTCCCAGTGCAGCCTTTATTGCAATTTGTCACGATGCACAGGAACAAACTGCTTCTTATACATCCAAGCTGCAAATCAGTCCCAGAGCTCAAAAGAGAAAGGAAATAAGTCAAAAAGCAACGGGCTTTAAATAATTCATTGGAAATTTCCCTGTTCATGAAATTCAAAGCTCCATTGCTTCAAAATATCTGCGTATTTTGGAGGAAAAGGGCTTCATGAATGAAATCCCCTGCCTCCCCCAATGTCCTCTCTTGGATAAAGGAAATCTGTTTTTGAAATCAACACCGAATTGTGTTTGTTGTTCCAGTACATTATACCTGACATAATTTGCTAAGCTTCTGGTGATAATGCAAAACAAACATCTATTTTCATGAAGGTGCAGTGCTGCGTTTGATTTCCATTGCGGTGACCCAGAACTGTCATTTCCCATGAATGTGTTTAACCCATTCAGAGGGAGCTAGCTTCCTGGAAAGATTTCAAAATGGCAAGATACACTCAATGATAAATGTGTCCGTTGTCATTTAACAGATGTCTCGATTGACAGAAACATCTAGTTTCCTGAGGAGCTAGTGCACATTTTCTAGAGAAACTAAGTTGGTAGATCAATCACAATCTTCCAGAAAATGAAAGCAAAGGTGATCATGTGCACATTTTTCTCTGATGGATGGTACTTGTTTTTATTAAAGTTTTGACACCCCATGTACCAATCCACAACATAAGATATATACAGTATTTTAAGTTATGTATTACAATAATTAATTGTTTCATCCTTTAGTGACTTAAGTCAGTTTTTAAATGATTATAGTTAACCATTATATAGTAATCTCTTGTAGATTACACCTCCAGGCACTGACTTTAAGTAATGTTGAATTGATTTAACATTTTCTGAAATAGCAGATTTTCAGTGCTGCTTTAAAGGAGGGGAGTGTTAAATATTCAAACTCTACTTTTTTGAGGTAATTGAGATAAATGAATGCATAAAAAACAAAATCATAACTCAGCTAAGTACAAAGGTCCACCTGATCCTGAAATCAACTGACACATGGCTTTTCCATATTGCATGCTTGGGAAGATGAATGGATTTGAGATTTCATACTTATTCTATATATTTTCATGCTTTAAATAATTTGGTAATGAAAAATTCCTCCATTGTCCTGTCTAGATGGTTCTTGAAATGAACTGCCAGGATTATGCCTGTCAATGCCTTGGAGGCTGGGTTTAAAGCATGTGCAGTTTCTGTGCAGAGCTCTGGCTAATTTCCAATTTTAGACATTTATTTTAGATTCGATACCAAGATTTCAATTTTAGATGTAGCAAAAAGATTGCCGGAAATCAAAGTGGAAGCCTTAATGGCAAAATCCATTTAACATCCACCACAACGACTCGATTCAAGTCCGATTGAGGCCGTATGGATCTGGAGGTGGAAAAGTGTAAGAGGAGCCTGCTTAGCCTAACTTCCATGTGTAGTGTTTTTCAGGACATTTGGCATAAACTTCTGCAACAGTGTACGCAAAGACACAGTGTTTGGAAAAGCACAATTTCCAATGTAGATAGATCACTTTATTAGCCATATACAATTTCTTGCATTAGGAGGAATTTTCACACACCCCAGCTTCCTCTCCATGAGACACACAGATGGGAGAGAGAAGCCTGGGGTCAGAGCTCAGGGCCAGCCATTTATACAGCACCCCTGGCGCAGCTGGTGTTAAGGGCCTTGCTCAGGGGCCCAACGGAGTTGGATTCCTCTGCTAGACACAGGATTCGAACTGGCAACCTTCAAGCCACAGGTGCAGATCCTTAGCCACAGTGCCACCACTCCGCCCAATGTACAAAATGCTAAACAAAACATTTCTGTGTCGCTCACCTAGTATAGTAGCTTCCTCGTTACTGATCATACATTATATTTAACATAGGATGCTAAGAATGCACACTGTAAGCAATTTTAATGGAATAATCCAAATTTTTACAAAGCACTAACATACATTTTTAAAACCATTTTCTTATACCATCTTGTATGCTGGTTCAGATATCTCAGGTGAATTCCAATCAATGCCCTGCTTAAGTTCTCCGGCAATGCCTGTGAGCTGCAGACATGTCTCCAATTTCCCCATCCTGAGCTCATTTTCTGTCATTTAGTCCATGTGTTCCGTGATATGTGTCAAGAGACTTTTCTGATTGACAGCACTTGACAGAACTGCAACGAAACCTCAGGTTTTCAGCAATAGCCAACTTAGGAGCCTGCTTGTGTTTTTGAGGTAGGTCCCTGGCAATGATCTACCACAAATTGACACGATGTGCCAATATCTATGTATCTATATTTGTGTTTTCTTTAGAAGCTTTATTCTTAAAAACAAAATTACAAGACAGTATAGGAAATTGGAACAGAAGAGCAAATAGCTGAATGTTCCACAAATCTTACATATCAGAAGGTTGTGGAAGAGTCTTTAAACTGTTTTCAACACATCTTCATAGATTTATGTTTCAGCCGTAGTACTAGGGAATGTTTTTTTTTTTATTCAGGCATTAATCACTGTGAAAAACGAAGTAGGTGTATTTTTTAGATTTTTTTGCAACATTAGTGTCATGCTCAGTGTCATGTTTCCTTTCTTGGCACATATATATTGTGCCAAAATCTGAATAAACAAACAAGGGAAGGAATTAATTTCGATTTATGAAAGCCAGGGAGTCTTTTCCCTGTAATTATTTAACTACTGTATACTAACAAGCAACAAAAATGATAATACTGTAAAAAAAACATTCTGTGACCCAATGGATATTTATTTGATTCAGTTTATCAGTGCAATAAGAGGAAACAGCCATAGTCCACTGAAATCATTCAGGTATCACTGATGTCCATAATTGGTGTGACCTTCCTTGTCCCCTGACATATGCCTGACATTCACAAGTCATTGACCAGCACAGGAAGTGCTTGTAAGAGAGCTATCCAATAATATCACAAGACAACAACTCTACTCTACAACTAAGATGTTTGTAGAGGATGCTACTGTTGGACTTCTCCCAATTACCCCAATAAGGGTTCCAGTGGGTTCCACCAGCTTATCGTATGGGCCAATTATTTAAATACCCGCCCATGCTTTTTCGAATCCATATATCCAATACACTGTCATGGGGGAACAGGAGCCTAAGCTAGGAAGCAATGGGTGGAAGGCAAGATACACCCTGGATGGAACGCCAGTCCATCTCAAAGAAAATGAACAGATGGATATATAAGTTTTATTGATGATGAATAGGGTGACTCTGAGGATTGAAAAGAAAATGAGTCTTCAGATGTATACATTTACATATTTATAGGTTGAAGCACTGCCCTGTACTTTTTATTTGTGACAGTTTTTGGACATGAAACAGTTTTTAGTCAAAAATAATTCTGCCGATTTCGGAAGACTCGATAAGGTAGTTGAGAAGCATTGAGCAAACTAATAATCTACATCTTCTTTATCTTCTTGATATGGAAAAGTGTCATAAACAGCATAAACTTCATATTGAATACCTATCATAAGGCCTTATTAGCACCGCAAGCCACAGACCGATAGGTGTCTTTGGATTGTTCTGCCAATATCTGACTCATTTTGAGACCTGATGATAAGTTCACCTTCTGTCTTGCTATGGTGGCACAAGGGGTACCAGGATGGGAATGACCACTAGAACTCCTTGGCATTCTCATTTCATTCTCCTTGACAGTCTAAGAAATGAAAAATGGCTGCTGGGTGGACATTAAGACAACTGCTGTATTCCAGCACTCACCATCTCAAATGCCTGGTTTCTCTTCTCAGACATCAGTCATGGTATCTTCAGATGAAAAGTAGAACTTGCATTGTTTTCAAACGGTTTGGCAGCACACTACCCTGAATGACATTCCACAAAATTCTTGTATTGTTGTGTTTATGGCAAACCTGGCACTAAGTTATAAGGAATGCTGAGAACTTATTTTTCTGCACTACATTCACAAAGCATTTTATTGAAATTCAGAATGGGGACAATAGTATCACGAGCATGCACTTCATGATTTCCTTTCAGAAGCCATAGTTAGAGGCCACTGATTTTCAACACGTTTTGTAATTGTTTCTCTTAATACTTCAAGAACATCTTTTACAGTAGTAAATTCTTGGCTACATATAAGGAGCAAAACCCCTGCTACATTAGCATACAGTTGTTGCTATAAACGCTTAGTATGCCATGAGCAGTAACGTTTTAAATAGCTTTCAGTAAATTGGGAGGACTGATTTAAAAGCCGGTGCTGTTTAGAGGACAAGATCACTCATGTCTTAAGTTTCACAGGGTTGAAGTGATGGCCTGAGCCCTTGTATTTTCTGCTGATCTGAATTTCCTTCTGCCTGCAACACTGATAGTCCTGGAAAATTCAATATTCGGCCTTCCTGATATCTTCCTGGCTTGACAATCAGCCAAGTGGATAAGTGATCCTGATCAATTTAGCAACCTTGTAGCTTCTTTTAAATCACAGCAGTCTTTCTGCAGCTGAACAGTTTTTTTAGGAAATACATTTAAATGCATTCTTTTCACAGTATCTGGACAATAGCCCATACAGTAGAACAGTAAGTTAGTTCTGGCTCTTATAACACAATCTGTGTTAGAACATGTAGTTGTCTATTAAATCAATGGACATGTAAGTTAAAAGGATGTGACTACAAAAGCACTGTAATTCATTAAAAGAGCCAAAAACAAATACAGTAGATGAGGGAAAATAGTTATTTTGTCAATAATTACTTTTCTTATACATACTACGATAGAATGAGGTAAAAAAAAACACATTTTCAAAATTTGGTCACCCACAATTCAAGTTATATTTTATTTCATTTTAAGAAAAGAATATGTTCTTTTGAGAAAAAATTGCAATAAAAGACATATGTGAAGTGCCACTATCCCTTTGTTCATTAAATAAATTTGCTTGTTTCAGAAAATCCCCCTGGTATTTTCTGATTTTATTTAAAAAGTGTTTGTATGCAACATCAATAATGCAGTAAGGTCTTTATTAATATGTAAGTTATTGAAGAGGAAGATGATAAAGTAGAGCATTTATCAGATAACCCTCTCCAGAGCCACCAAGAATGTGAAATTATCATCTGTCAGTAGCCAATGGCAGTTTGTGTGGACATTTTAAAAGGTCATATACTGTAATGTACCATACACTGTAATGTCCTCTATGAAGTCCTTCAGAAAACTTTAGCCATCTTGTCTCCACAAGCTGTTCAGCCTTTTGAGAAAGATTGCAATAGGTAAGGGTTTAAAAAAATCAATAACCAAAATCAATTGCTCTGTAGTCAACTTCTTTTGTTTTACAATTTTAAATTGTGCTCTGCAATTGTTTGTCATTTCAGTTAGGTCAATGATTCAAGAAGTACTTGGCAGGCAATGAGAAAGTATCTGAACTGGGTGCTTGTACACTTATTAGCCATAATGACGTTAGGTCAAGAATGCAGAAATAACGTTTTGCTACGCTGTACTTTGGCGAAGTAAAGTTATTATTCTCACTGTATCAGGGATCAGTAGATTTTAAGATACGATCACATTAAAATGGAATTCTGGAAAGCTACAGTATATTAGGCCCATTATTTTTAATAATAATAATTGCTTACACTTATATAGCAAGTAAGTATACTCAACTCAAAGTGCTTTACAGGTAATGTGGACTCCCCTCCACCACCACCAATGTGCAGCATCCACCTGGATGATGCGACAGCAGCCATAGTGCGCCAGAACGCTCACCACACATCAGCTATCAGTGGGGAAGAGAGCAGAGTAATGAAGCCAATTCATAGAGGGGGATTGTTAGGAGGCCATGATTGATAAAGGCCGATGGGAAATTTAGCCAGGACACCGTGGTTACACCCCTACTCTTTTCGAGAAATGTCCTGGGATTTTTAATGACCACAGAGAGTCAGGACCTCGATTTTACGTCTCATCCGAAGGACGGCGCCTGTTTACAGTATAGTGTCCCCGTCACTATACTGGGGCATTAGGACCAACATGAGCAGCAGCAACCTTAGTTTTTCCCAAGAGGTCTCTCATCCAGGTACTGACCAGGCTCACACCTGCTGAGCTTCAGTGGGTTGCCAGTTGTGAGTTGCAGGGTGATATGGCTGCTGGCAATTAATATGTTGTTATTATTGTTATTATTATTATTATTATTATTATTATTATTATTATTATTATTATTATTATTATTATTATTATTATTAGGCAGATGATTTTTTCCAGTGCAGCTTACAATTTTGCCCATTTATACAGCTTGGAATTTTACAGAAGTAATCTAAGTGAATTACCTTGCTCACGGGGTACGTCAGTAGAGTCCTTCGTGGGATTACAATCTTCTGTTTATGAGTCATAAGCCCTAAACTCTTCTCTACACTGCTGCCTGTAGGCAAGGGTTTATACGCAAAGTTAAGAGTTTATTCTGCAGCAGGTTTGCCATTTTGGTGCAGAATGTTTATACTTAAGAATTAATACTGTATCTAAAACCATAGAATTATTGAATCTTAATGCTGATTCTTGCAGTGGCACAAGTAACTGTGGGGTCTGATGTTATTGGCCACACTGGAATTATTTTAATAAAAAATAAAGCTCAGGCTAATTCTAAGGTACAAAAATGGTTGCTTGTTAAGTAGTGAGGGCATATTGCTTTTTCTGAGACAGGTCTTCTTTGGGAATGCGGAACTTGTGAAGAAATAGGCCACAGTAACACCTTGAATAGCAGTGTGGCACGGACAGATCCTATAATGTGGCAAAACAATTGAAACAAGGCATTTGGAATTGGAAGTGACTACTATAGGTGGCTTTTCGCCTTGCAAGTACGTGTTATATCCAGGGTTTTCTCTCCATTATTATATGAGGAACCTGCTTTGTTTGGCCATTATTTTTCATAGTTTATATCAAGAAAGGACAACCTCAGTCCTTAAGAGTTCTGGAGGTTTTTTTTAAATAATTGTCAGTCAGCAACTGATTAAGACCTAGAAGAGCAGGTATTATAACATAGTATTTTCCAAATAGTTCAGCCATGTAAGTTAGTTCAGAGATAGAATGAAAAACTACAGGGCTCCGTGGTGGTAGCTGAATAGAGCAACCAATCCCTGCTTTGTGTCCATCTTCATCACCCTTGTGACACAGTTCCTCTGCGCTTTGCTATGATGAGTTTTTATTTTAAAAGGGCTTTGTGAAAATATCTCATGAGTGTCTTTTAAATAAAACATGCCTGGGGCTGTGGACTGGGGAGTGCGTGACTCTGATTTCTTATCCCTGCTTTCTCCCGTCTCCTCTGTCAGCCTTATGTCTTATGGAGTTAAGCATGGCTGAAACCGGAGACCTGTCTGCCTGCTCTTGTCAGCTGTATCTGGGAGAACTTTCGTCTCCCTGGTCAGAGTCGGGCCTTCTTACTGCCCTGCCATCAAAAACATGTTTTTTGGTAACTGATGCTTTTCATAGAATATGTTTTTAAAAATATTGATAATTCAGAGAAGAGTGATATTCTCTGCAGCTCAGGAAATATAATGCATTGTCCATTATGCTCCATTTTCATGAAATATTAAAATATATAGGCTAAGTGTCACAGCCACATAAGACACAGAGAAGTTATCTTTGAGGTATCTTTTGTTTTGAATTGATTGAATCTGATTAACAAAGCAACTAATTTCTTCATTTTCCACTTTCACAGTTCATCTATATATTATTATTATTATATTATTATATATGTTTAAGCCATGTTTGTGTTGGTATTATTTACTTTCTTTAATTGTGTTTGTCACAAATGAGCCTTTATTAACTTTCTCACACTCTAAAGCAAATGGCCGAAAATGGAGAATGACAATCTATACTTGCAGAAAATCCATGTGCCCTTCATACACCCTGAAGAAGTTCTCGCCTTTACACGTTTTCTCTGTGGGCAATTCAGCACTATTTTAAAAGCCTGCTTCTACTGCAGTGAGAAATGAGTTTGATCGATAGCTGCTGTACTTTGGGATGCTAGCTCCTCACAGGCATGGTTTGGTTTGTAGTGTGCCTAATAACACATATTGATAAGAATCTCAGATAAATAATAGAAAAGAATAAAACGAATGTAAAACGAATTCAATGTTTCTGTGTTGCACCACGCACCATCAAACTGCAATTGCCTGGTTGGAGCATGAAATCCAGTTTATTAGGACTTAAAACCGATAAGAGAAAGGACGCTGATCCAAGCCAACTTGTAAGCCTACATGTAAGAGGGTCTCTACAGAGATATTGAAAGGGTTTTTAAAAATGTCCTTGTTCTCAAATAGCACCCTCTTAAAGTCTTTTATCAAATTTAATGCTTAAATGGTATATTTCACTAGCCATCGCTCACTACGCTGCCTGAGCCCACTATTTTCACAGCTAGGAATCATTTTCTTTTTTATTTCCCAAAACAGGAATGCAATGCACAAAGTGACAGTTTCCCCACCTAGAATGTTTTAAAAGAATTTAAAAGAACTGCTCTGTCTGTGAGTTTGTATTATACGCAGTACTGGGGAAAGTTATTTTACCAAACAATGTGACACAGCTAGAAGTTACTTGTGCATATAACATTAAAATGAATGGAAATAATTTGTGAATGTTATATAATGTTGGGACAAATCATTTTAAAAAGTCACCAATTATTTCTAACTAATGGACTCATTTTAAAATGCCCCCTTCTCTGAGTGTATGAATATACAGTATTTATATATTATTTGCAAACTGTATTGAATTGTCATATTCTACCACATGCTGTACCACCTTAATTGCTAAATTCCATCAAATCAGTAAGAAGATTCAGTATCACAATACATTACCAGCATTACCATTTAGGCACATTTAAGGCTAGTACACGTCACAGTTATTGTCAGAACTGCTGGGACTGCTGTAAGCAGATGTCTGTCACTGGGAATGTTTTTGATGTGAAAAGTGCATGCACCACTGAAGTTGTTTGCCTTGTCACAAACAGATGTCTTTCAGCTTTTAGAACTGTCATGGTTTAGCTCAGTTAAATGGAGTTGTTGTTTTTCCTCCTCCCCTAACAAACACACTGATGAAACACCGGATGTAAGGCTGTGTTCCTTTTACTGAGTTCTAGCCTGGAACATGTACAGTTTACACTTCTTGGTAATAATAATAAGTGATATGTTGAATGTAATAATATAATAATCTACATTTAAATGTAATAATAAGAAATGGTACATGATAATTTAATAATAACAATATTAAATATTAAATATAATAAGTCCCTGGGGAAGGAGGTGTGGTCTGATATGTTGTGTTTGTCTCCTTTTTCTGCTGTTGTAGCATGAATTAATATGGCACTTTCATTAAATTATACCTGTTTTTTGCTTAAGCGGGTACGTTTCTTTCCTTAAAGTCTTCCTTGGAAATTATAGACAACTAATTTTAGTGTATACAGTATGTTACCAATGTGTTTATTGTTTTTCATAAAGAAGGAAGAAGATTAGGATAACATATTAATCTTACACAAACAATATTGTGCATTCCAATCATATATGGCCTACGATCAGTTTGCTATTCATGATCACGTCAGAAGTAGGCCAGAGGAGATGGAGGATAAAGAAAATTGATTTACTGGAGGTTTTAAATTTTTTATTTGTATCATTAAAAAATAGTGAAGGAAGGTTGTTAAAATGGGAAAAATGTTGGCATTAATTGAAATATTTTAAAAGACCTTTTCTCCTATTATTTATTTTCATTTGGTGATATAGCTGACGGTAGTCTGGGATTTGTTGCCCTTGATTTAAAAAGAAAATGTCTTTTTTCAGAAATATTCCTTCACATTTTTCTATTTCTTTCACAATATTTCTGTGACTGTGTAAAAAGTCTAATTTACACTTTTAATAAATCTGAAGCACGGCCAGTCACAAATCACTTTACTAACTTTAAGTGCTATTAAAAATTAATCAAGGTACTTCTTATGTATTTTTGTCAGAATCATTAAGTATTTTTGCTTTTATCTCTGCAGCTAAGACATTCACTGTGTTTACATTGCTATTCTAGTGCCAGGAAGCAGATGGACACAAACGTTTCTGCTGACTCTTAGTCCCACAGGCACCTGGTCAGTGGGTGACTCAACTCAGACACTTCTGACAGCACAAAGCAACTGTTGGTGAATGACAGAGAGGTGGAGTCAAATCAGTAGCCTCCACACGATCGGGTTCATTGTGCTGTTTAAGAACAGACTGCTTCATAGCCACATTATCATCATCATAATCATCCTTCTTCAATCAATTACTGGAACAAAGTGAACTTCATCATTTTAACTTGTCCTCTTGAGGTCTTCTTGGTAGCTTACTCTAGTCTAGTTTAGGGGTCTAGTTTACAATTTCTTTTGTCTAATACTGAGCCATCCTTTTTTGCTTTGTCCAGCCCATTGTCATTGTACTTTCTTCACTTTTCCAATAACTTCATGAACACGTGGTTACTGAAAGTCAAGTTTTGCCCCCTATACATGAGCTCAGGGAGAATGCATTGGTCAGAAGACCTTGAGGTAAAGGCTTACATTTTTTTCCCTTTCAGGATTTGTAGTGCTTGTAGAACTGACAAACATTAATTTATAAATTAGTTGTATGCATTACTTCAGGTAACTATTAGAATTGTATTATTGATAGCCAGTACATTTATCCCATTCATATTCTATTTTTATTGGAAGCTACACAGCTTGTACAATTGTGCCTCTGAAAAAAGTGCAAATTTGAAACTGTCCAGTTAGAAACACCTGTCTGTAATTGTTTAAATATTCTTACAGTCAACTCTTCCTTTAGTGAAACACCCACAACAGCTGTCTTCTGCTATTAAATTTAGAAAATTTCTCCAGTCATGTCAGCTTTGATCTTTTTATTAATTCCTGGCATGTGCCTGGAAAGGTGTTAGAAAATCAGTTCATTTCTAATGCCTCCTCTTCCATCACATTCACTGCTGTTATAAGTTCTGCCTCCATTAATACTTTCTTTTATTTTCTGGAACCTTATCAATAATTAATAAAGTCCATTAGGCTGTCCATCGGAAAAGGTCTTCTGGGCGTAGAGAAATCTCATTTGGTTCACCGGTTTGACCCAGGTTCTCCATGTGGTGAAAAGCCAGCACTGGCACCTGAAGACATCTATTAAATATATGTCAAATACCTTCTGTCAAGGTAACAAATGAGAGATTGGATCATAATCTTTTAAAGCCTCTCACGGGCTTGACATGGCTGAATTTGGGGTAAAAAGGATTGTAGACTCTAAAAGGCACTGCTTGGTAGGAAGACTGCTCTTGATGAGGAACATTACAGTTAAGTAAAATGCTGGGGTCTCATAAAATATGTGAAATGACAAAAATAGTTATATTTTCAAAAGCTAATTTTGTAACTGAATCCAAATTGTATGTAAATCTCTTGTCATAACATTAATATGATATCACTGAGCCTTTGCCTCATGTTTGACATTTTCTCGTACAGTTGCTCTTGGTGATACGAAGCTTTAAAATACAGCTCTAAATATATGAATCTTTTCTTCACACCTCAGCTATTTCTGGCTAGATGTGTGACATCTACATTTTGCATTTGGTATCATGCCCACATATTTTTCAAGGTTTCTATTTTGCTGTACTCTTAATATAGGAAACATAGGAAGATTAGAAGCAACATTTCATTTTTTAATGCAATCCATATTTACTTTACTAATGCAATTAACCTTACATTGCTACAGTTTGGAGCATGTATCATATTATTTGAAACTAAAAATGTTCTAAAGATTGTATTTTTACTACATTATCTCGTGTTACTGTTCATTTTGTGTCAGAAAACACAAAAGCAACTTATAGACTAAGCTTATTGACAAGATGTATTTCCCTGGAAACAGAGGAAACAATGAAAAAGAGCTCTCTTGTTAGAGAAAAATTGGTATCATCCATTCTCTAGCATCCAAGATAAGCCAATACCTCACCGGGAAGGATAGAGTCTACCTTTAAGGTAGAAGTACAATATTTCTTAGATCTGAAAATATAAAGTATTTGTACAAATGTTCTCATTTCAAATAGACTGAAATACTGCTTTTGTTCAAGAATGCTTTTTAAAGTCTATTTTTTCATGTTAAGTGATTCTTTGTACTGAAGTCCTTGTTAATTTTACTTAAACCTTTTGTAGCTTCATAAATATAAGCTTTAACTCCTTAATAAAAATGGAACTTCAAAGAACTTTCCATGTGCAACTTTGTTTACCTACCAGATTTTGATTATTCTTAATTCTTAAAACTATTAATGTATTAATTTATTAATACAGTATGTGTTCAAGAATATTTAACCAAATAATCTTAACTTAATGCCATATTTATCTTATGTTTTGTGTTAACCTTCAACTATCTTCCTTGTTATGCTCTGCTCAAGGTGTAATATTAGTTTGTGAAAACACTCCTTTTTAAAGTTGGTCTAATTGGGCCTTTGAGACTTTCCAGTCCTCAGTTAACTTGCTCCTTTTCTTCTTAACAAAAAAACACCCTACACTGTATAGTAATTATTTGCTTTGAATCAAGAGAAATATATATATATTTTCTCTTAATAAATGCAAAAATTCCATGTTGCTGCTGAAAACAAAATGATGTAGCCTGGAGTCAGTGAAAGTCAGTGGCTCTTAGTTGCATATTTATTATTTTATTTTCTTGATAAACACAACAACAAGAGATCGTTCTGTATCACTTTAAGACCCATGCTTGGTGATGCCTAGAAATATAGACTTTCATATGTACAGTTAAAGGTTTTAAAGCTAATGAAATATTTCTGTAAGTGTTGCCTGGTGTGCGCTGTCATAACCTCAGCAGGCTTTGTGTGCCATCTGTCAAGTATAGTGTACAGCACATTTAACACAGGAAGATGACAAATTCTCCCTCACAGAAATTTCCAAAGAAGCGCAGGGTGTGATCTGAAGTATGAATCTGAGCATGTCAAGTTGAACAAAGGAACAACAGATTTTATATTGGTTAACAAATATAGGTTTAATGAATTTCCTCACTATTATGTTACAGTATATCTTCCTGTTTGTCTAACATACTCTTTGGTGGTGGTTGTGCCATTAAATATATAGGAAATATAATGAGGAATATTAAGTATTGTAAAATGTAAGGGAGTTTAAACTTTTTATCACTTGAAAAAGATGCTGTAAATATATGGCCAGTCGGTCAGAACGTAAAACTTTTAATTCACTATTGCCTCCAAAGGCTGCATGTACAAGGCAATATAATGAAATATGAATAAAATATCAGCTGTAGGCCAATTCACTTTACAAAAGAGAATATATAGAGGCTTAGGATGGAGCTACTATTGTTTAAAAAGTAAAGTTATAAATATACTTTAAAATAAATTGATCTCTTTAAGTCATATCAATTTAGGTGTAATTAACCTTTTGATAGATTTCAGCTTTGCCAGCTGTATTTATTATTACTTATTATGCAGCCTTTGTTGATAGAAACGTATTAATTTTTAATGCTGGTGGTGTATTCTTCTGCATCAATGCAAATACCCAGCACTGCTCCAGATAAACATATAAATTACTTAATATCATCAGGGTACTTTAACACAATGATACATTAACTTTAGAGGAGTAATTATTTCAGTTAAGGTGTACACTTGGCCCCAATGCAGTGGCTAAGATCTTTTCATCAGTTATTTCAAAAATGTGGATGGAAAAAGTCCCTAACATGAAAAGACGAATCACATATCAAGGATGTGCTGCAGAATGAGGTGCAATTACCAGAAGCCCAAGGGGTCATTGGCCTAAAATAGCTTTAAATATTGAACAAAGTATTTAGTCATCTCCATTCCCACTTATACAGTGAAGTCTTCTTAGAGAAATCAAATAAAAGGCCCTCAAAGTAATAAGATTATATCAATCTGAAGACTTTTAAATGCTTCCCATTAAAAAAAAAATTCAAGTCACAGAATGACACTATAGAAAAAGGCTGAAAGCATGCTCAGACAGCTCAGCTTTGAAATCCCAGCTCTGTTTAAAATTCATATCTCCTGACAGTAATGTGAAAGCTTCTTTCCCTTGTGTTAGGGCATTGTGTTTCCAATCGAAGCTTGTGAGGAACTGGCCATGGGCATGCCTTTGTCTGAAACCCTATGACAGTGGCCTTCATTGACAGGCCACTTGAACAAACTTTAAAAATGAATGTCGGTTTCTATTTTTTTCTGTCCTGACCTGCTTGTATTCTGTGAATGTCGGTAATATTTTATGTACTAGGATGATTTTTTATTGCTGTTCCAATACTGGCTGCACAAAAACCTTTTCACAACAAATTTAAAAGAAATGCCAAAGACCGTACAATTTTGCTTCCCTTGAACAGTTCCTGCCTTGAAACTTTCTTGAGTTTCTAATTCCAGTTATTGATTGGCGTACTGTGCAGGGTGGATCCTGCCTCATTTCCATTGTTTGCTGGGATAGGCTAAGGCTCCCCCACTGCCCTGAACTGGATAAAGTAGTTACATAATAGATGGATTTTTTTTGGTAAGCAGGCACTTATTTGTGTGGTTATTTTGCCCCAGTGGGGTTCACAATGTCTTCTTCTGTCACGCCCCACGCTCTACCTCAGAAACGCCGTTCTGTCCCTGTCACACCCCACACCCTCCCTCGCAAACGACGTTACATTCCCGGAACCTCTGCTTCACAATCTCATCCCTGATTGAACCCATCACATTCTCACATGCATCAGATTTCTCAAATTCTCACTCCCTAACCAATCATCCAATCACACCCCTTTCCTTTCAGTATTTAAACTCCCCTCACACACCTTCCCATGCTCACTATTGAGAAGCCTCTCGTAGTAGTCTCCAGTGTGTGTGTTTCCAAGCCTTTTCACTGATCTCCCATTATGAATCTTCTGCTTCCGCCTCTTGACCTCACCTTCTGGATTTTGACTGTTGGATTGTTTTGGATATCTCATTGCTTGACTTAGCCTCCCTTATTGATTGACCTTGCCTCCTGGATTTTGACTTTTGGATTGTTTTTGGATATCTTTTGTTACCAAACCCTTTGCCTCCCTTATCGACCCAGCCTTTGGATTTTGTCTTTCGGATTGTCCCTTGCTACTCTGCGTTCTGTGGGATTCCAGTCACGCATAAGGATCCTCCTATTCTACCTATAGGTTCCCTGACACCTTCTCCATGTTTTTTTTTTACTGAAGTAATTTCTTTTCTACAACATCTTTTAGCTGGTTGCTTAAGCCAGTCTCGGTTAATACATACAGTAAATGACTGGTAACAATATACAATTTAGTAAAAAGCACAAAACATGAACAAATAAAATGGTGTTTTTTTCTAACTTGTCAAATATGGCTCAAATTTGTATTGCATTTGTTGCTTTACTTTTCTTCCTCAAAGAAGAGTAGGTTATAATGCCTAGCTTGGTAGAAATAAGTGCTTCAGAGGTTCTGGTATTGTGCACATTTACATTTCTTAAGTGCCTGCTTTTGTTTTTGAGACACACAGATACAGTACATACAGTATATACTTTTAAAAAAATATATAATTTACTCCAAAGAGGAACAATGAAGAGAATTTAGGCACACAGAATTTATTAACGGATGAGGAGAGCAAATTTGAGTTTCTAAAATCCTTTTAGAGAGAGATTATTCTACACTCCAGTTTCTTTTTTTAGACGATAAAATGAAAATGGAACTGTTGGATCTATGTGGAAACTAAGAATGCACAGGTCAGGGATGCAAATCTGAAGAAAGAATGCCTGGGGGTGAACAATTTAAATATTTTTTCTTCTATCTTTAAAAAGGTTAAAGAGCTTTGCTGACTTTAATTCTATAGGGACTTTGGAGTTGTTTTCCATATTTGTCCTGTAGGAAATTGGAAAGCCAGGGAAAGGCTTACTAGTAAAGCCTTGCAGTTCAGTTTATGGACTCAGGAGATACTTCCTGTGGAATAGTTATATCTCGGGATTGTGCACACACTGGGCAATAGTCTGTTTTGTGGTGCATGGTCTGGATTTTGGCCATCCAGCCCGGTCACAGCCAGATACCATTCTCATATCCTGTGTGCGTGGAAATTATTCCCATTTGCTTAATGGTGACAAGAGTAAACGCCATCCAATGTCTTCAGGATAAGTCAAAGCCAGGGTTTAAAGGGACATCTGTTTGGCGACATTGGGGTGTTGCATGCTAACTGCAGTTCATTTCTAGCTGTCCATAGTACTACCAGTTTTGGTGATTTAATTTGGGAAGAATCTTTGTAATGGGTGTACAATATACAGTATATATATTTATTTGACTAAAATACTAACTACTGGGATATGCAAATATGTAGTTTTTTTTTGGAATGTAATTATTTAGCACAAATTTGACTTTGTGCAATGCTGTTAAGATTACACTATAACCTTTTTATATTTTTTTTCCAAATCCAAATCCCTTATCCATTTCTAGATATGTTTATTGTTCCTATTACATTATGGTATAGATTTTTAGAATACATTTAGAGAGTATTGTATTTTCATATACTGTATGTATACTGTGAACTGCTTTTTTTGTTTCTACTTACAGCATACCTACTTAGAGCATCTCTCTGGTTTCTGGAGGTAGTAGTTCAGTTGTGTTCATGGAATTCTGTCAGTCTGAGAATTAACCAAAAAAAGTAAATCTTCATGCCAAAGAAGTGGGCTAAATGATAATAACAAGAATTCACAAGATTTCATGCTTCATGGTATTTCTCTTGAGTTTGTGGATTGTACCTGAAAACACTGCCCATATCTTCATGACAAGCAAGACTGCTTCAGGTTTTGAATGAAGGAGAGCATTCGATAAGACATTTATTTAATTTAATTTATGGTTGATGATATATCAGCCTAAACGCTTACAAGAATTCTGAACAACTAGAAACTCATGACGAGCTTCAAAGGTACAAAACAGATCTTCAAAATATACCTGCTGGTGTGTGGTGAGCATACTGATGCACTTTGGCTGCCGTCCAGTCATCCAGGTCAATCGCTGTAAAGTGAAGATGATAATGAATATGGTGATGGTGATCATTATTATTTCTATGAAGACAGTATGGGATATATAGATATGCTGACCGCAGATATCTAAAAAATCTGAATACTTTAATCTGGGATCAGTTGTGTACAGTATTTTAAAAAAAGAATTAGGATCATTTTAGTTTTTAGTCCGGTATAGGTCTACAAGATAATCACATTCATGTTTTCATCATTTACCATTAAACAATGATCATCTAATGCCAGGAATATAAATGCGGAGGAGGTTTAAAAAATGAAAATGTTCCATATGTCATGCTTGCTTAATTGTTATGAATGAAATTAAAATAGAGTGGAATAGAATAAACAGATGCTATTTGTGTTATGTTTATTTTGAGCCAGAAAAAGGTTCTTATATATTTCAAAATTATTGTGCTATGATGTAATATAAAACACACAATTTATTTTGCCTATGGCATTACAATTTTTTTACATTTTCTAAAAATGGTCATTTGTGCCTTAAATACAGTTTTTGAAGAGATTTTGTTTTCAAGGATTTTAAGGTTTAGATTTTCTCTAAGAGAGGCAACATGCAAGTCACTGTTTGGGTGTGAATTGTTTCTTATGGGGTGGCACAGTTGGCACTGTGATAAGCATTGCTGCTTTGCAGTGCTGGGGCACTGGGTTCAAGTCTGTTATCTGTGTGGAGTTTGTATATTCTCCAGACACATAATGGTAGGTTAATTAGCTTCTGGGAAAATTGGCCCTGGTCTGAGTGTGTGTGCCCTATAATGGACTGGCCTGCTACCCATTGCTTGCTGACATAGACTTTGGCTCCCCCATGATCATGATCTTGATGAACATGGATGGATGGATGTTTCTTACAGTGTGGTTTTAAAGCATTACAGTACCTAAAGACATTCTGCTTCTCACAGACCATCACTGATAGAAGGAAAGTACTAACGGGAGAGTATCCATTTTCTAAGGATTACATTTTTCAGTTTGGGGGAGCTGCTTACTTCTGTTTTCTTTCAAGCTCTCAGAATTATCTTTGATCCTCAAAATATACTCCCTAGGGATTCAGGTCTTTCCAAACCAGAAGACAAAAGGCTGTGCTTGCAGGCCTGTGTTGTAATCTGAGTCTCATCTCATTACTCAGCTAATCAGGCAGAGGAAACTACAAAATCATTCAATAGTCAGGGTTATAATGGGCAGAGATCTCATAGGGCTCTTGGTCCAGAATGTACTTAAACTGTAAGCCTGCCCCACATTTTGTCACAACAGGAAAACAAAAGGGTACACATGACATACTTGTGGTGATATGAGGGTCTCTTCCAGATGTTACTTGAAGGTATCCCAGAGACTTTGATTCAAAAGCATGGCTCTGTAATTTGTTCTGGAGCCCACACCCCTTGATGTAGTACCTCTAATTGCATGCTCAAGGACACAGGCTTCTGCTTGTCCTAAAGTAAACCTCAGGGATGACTTTGAGAGTGTCTTTCAATGTGTAATTTTATTTATTTTCACTATATACATATTTTATCCCTTTTTCTTGCTTCTCCACAATCTCTAGATGAAGATTCTGAGAAGCTTGTATAAACCCTTTTAATCAATTTCATGAATTGCTTCCTCAGCCTATCTTGTTTTTATGCAGTACATTCTGTATGCTTGCATATACAGTAATGCTCTGTACTTGTATTACATGCAGGTAGCAAGATGAATGTTGACAAGAAAAGGCTGCATAATTAAATGAAAAGTGACAAGCTGGTATGCTGCATAAGAATCACTGTTCTTTCAGTCCAGCTGTAAGCATCTTGTCAGGCAAATCATTAAGTCTTAACTTTTCTTCATGATGCTTCATTACAGCTGAGCACAGTATATAAGAACATATCCATCCAGCCATTTTCTAACCATATATTCCAATTCAGGCTCGTGGGGGAGTCAGAGCCTGTCCCAAAAGCAACAGGCACAAGACAATATGCCAGTACATCACAAGGCAAACCCACAAATACAGAAATGTACACACTCACATCTAGAGCCAATTTTTACAGAAGCCAATTAACCTACTAGTATGTTTTTGGACCAGGGGTGGAGTCTGGAGCACCCAGAGGAAATGCACGGGAACATGGGGAGAATATACAAACTCCAAGGGGATAGATATCCACCCCAGATCTGGAATTGAACCCTGGATCCCAGCCCTGCGAGGCAAGAATGCTTGTGCCACCATACTGTATAAGAACATATTAAAGGTGCAAATGAGTGGAAGCTTTTCTGTCTATCTTGCTTATTGGGTAATTCAGTTCTATTCTGACATTTCTTCAAGGAGCCCAGAGCATGGACAACATGCTTTCCCCTTTTAATTTCCTAAGTGCCCATCCAGCAGGTTTGGGGTTTAGTAGTTAATTGTTCCAAGGATCTCATCTAACTGTTTCTTAAAAGAAACCAGAATGTCAGCTTCAACAACATAACTAGGTATTCTGTTCCATACTCCTACAACTCTTTGTGTAAAGAAGTGCCTGCAGTTCTCAGTTTTAAAAGTGCTCTCATGGATGTGTCCTGTGGTTCCACCGGGTTGACTAATCCACTGGGTTGACTTTGTCAATGACTTTAGTATTTTGAATATTATATCATGTCCCATGCCATTCTACTCTATTCAAACTAATAAAAAATGTTCAGAACTTTCAGCTTGTCGGTGTAGAATATTCCCTGAATATAGGCTAACTCCTTCATTTAAATTCCAATTAATTACATCACCTAATATTTATTTGACCTTATTATTGTTTTCTACCCATTTTCAAGATATAAATGCATGTCGCAACATTAACCCCTAAGTTTTTTTTTTCTTATATTGCCTCTTCAAGCTCACTATTTCCCATTTTGTATTAATAGTTGTTGCTACCTGCATGTAATATTCTGCACTTGTCTGTATTAATGTCTTTTGACAGGTGTTTTCATCATTGAAAAGTTTAATTCCATTTGCTGCTTGTATAGCATTTGCTACATCTCCTTTTTGAGGTCATCTGCAAACTTGAATTATACCTTTATTATTTGTAGTAGTATTAATAATCTAGTAGTATTAGTATACTAATTGTACCAGAATCTGGAAAACTGATATAAATTAGGAAGAGCAACAGTACTAGTACAGTTCCTTGTGGCACTCCACTTAAAAATTCTTGCACAAGACCAGTTTATTTTTAAAACGGAACAAAACAAAACCGGAAAAATAGACTACGAACAATTGAAAACAATAATACTCAAGGTCTAAGCAAACATTCTTTGTCTTGTTTTTCATTGTCAATAAACAACATGCTAGAACCTCAATCACGTCTCATCAGTCCTTTACTGTTTGGTATAATACAAATGATACTGGCTATGTGGAAAGACGATGACTCCAGCTAATGGGGAGCAGTGTGTCCTTTTACAGATTTCATAGAGGACAACCTTTAAGTTTGCTGATGAAAACACAACTTTGTTTCTAAAGACTAATAATAAATTCCACCGAGTGAAGCCTTTTAGGAAATTAAAGAATTCTCTAAAGCTGTTTCAGGTCCCTTTGCACTGAACATGTAAGCAATTTGAGATATTTGGATTTAACCAGGTCAAGTGATGGAACAACTCCCATCCCTGGAAAAGTGGAATAAGTCAAGAAACTGGGGAAAGGAGTTTAGGATAGAGAGGAAGGAGAGATGTACAATGAACACTAGGAAGGAGATTACCAAAACTTACACTTCACTGGATAGGGAATGGCCCATTGCTCTCAGGCTTTAGTTGGAAGCTCAATCACAGAAGAGAGACCAGGCAATGAAAATGACAGTAAAATTAATTATAAAAAACACTGGTCAAAACATTAATTCTAATCAGACTTTTTTTTTCCTAAGCTTAATTTCTAATGGTTTGAGAGGCACAGCGCAGATATACAGTAGCACTCTGGTGGCACGTGTGAGCTCCGCTGGCCATATCTCTGTGCTTTGACTAGAAATGCAGCCTTGGGGAAATGAAATAAGACATTTTTATGATGTAAAGACCGTTAAAATCTTCGAAAATTCTCTCGGACAGCAGAAGCTTGCCAGTATGTAGAAGCTGTGTTTCTTTTTAGATTTGTAACTCTGTCACACTGCCACAGAACCTAGTAATATAAAATGTCTAACATGCCTTTTGTATTTTTTCTGTTGCCTTGATACTAAACTAGATGTAGGTACTGGATTCTCACCTTCCCAGTGTGCCATTGCTCTGTTATCACTTTAAATTATGTTAAAAGCTGTAAAAAGTGCACCTGTAGCTGGACAGAGCTCTTTGGTTTTGATGGAATTGCTGGATGCATGTGGTAATACTGTTAAGTGACTCCAGAATCTGGTTTGGTTCCAGAGGAAAGAAAAGGCTGTCCTAGTGTTTCAAGATATTCATAATAATATCATAACTATAAAAGTGTTTTGTAATTATAAATTGTAATATGAATCAGCTAAGCCATGAAAGAGCACAGATACTGTACTATATTAGAAAATTTGATTTGTTTCTGTGTATCTAAAGAAATTTTGGCAAACTTTAATAGAACTGAAAAAACCTAACCAGTATACCCTACAATTAATCATGAAATCTATTATGATTGCAATTGTCGGTGTGCTTTCTAACTGTTTTGCCATTCATTCAGAGGCATTGCATTATGATGGCATATTTGCAGAAAGCAAAACAATATTTATTAAAAACTCATTTAAACTCAAGAAGATTCAAATAATCGGTGCCATTAATAATTCTAGCTGTCCTGACTACTTGAGAAGAATGTTGGACAAAGTGAAGCAGTCTGTGTATTTATTAAAAATATCAAAGAACATTAAGCTATAGATTTTTCACAGTCTGTAATGTAGGGATTACAGTATGTGATATGTGATTTGGTGTGGGAAACTGCAATACATAAAACAGTACCACTTTTTAAAAAGCAATTAAAATGTTTGCATATTGTTAAGTTACAGAATAAGTGGTTATGTGTTTTACAGTATATATAGACATAATGAATTGTGTGCTGGTGTGGGATTTGAGACAGATGTCTTACTCTGGTAATATGGAAATTGAACTAGTAAAAGACTTCTGTACCAGCTGTTAGTGTTTGCCAGGTTCAGTACATTTTGTATTACTGTAGGAATGTAAAACAAAATTAGAAGGAATCAGATGGAGTCTGAAATCTCCTGGCTCTCTGCTTTGCTGAGCATTTCTTTTAAAGGAAAGCAGGGAGTTGAGACATCATGAGGCTAAGCAGCTCTGGTTGATTGGAGCATTTAACATTACAAACATAGAGCCGTAATAGACTTGAATCTCTCTTGTAGTAGGGTTAAGTCATAATGATCTTTCAAAGTAGATGTGTTTAATTGGTTCAAGGTGTTTAGCATATAGGACACCTTTGGGTATGGTACTGTAGGTGACATATGTCAAAAACAAGTAATCTGTCTGTGGTTGGGCAGCATTCAGGCTTTTAGTCATTTAGAAGGTGGAACAGGAAATACATTTTCTCATAAACTACTGGAGAGTGCTAGAGGCGTCTTATTCTTTTGTGAGAATTCAAGGAGTGCTCTCTTCTCTGTGTTGAGAGCGACCTTCTCTGAGGATTATTATCAGTGATAAAATGCTTCTCTCTTTCTGTGTTGCTGTGCTGCATGATGATTCATATCTGTATGGTTCTTCTGCACCTGCTGGGTAAAAGAGATTACCCTAATAAAGGTTGTTAATGATAAATCTGAATGGTCTTTTTGTGGTTTAATTCTTAGATCGCCAGCACTAGTCCTCAAGGCTGCAAGGTCCTCCGGTTCTCATTTCACCTCTCATCTGTATTATTTTAATGAACTAATAACTTGGGAAAGATGTTGAGTCAACTGTTTTTCAAGTTTTAATCAGTTACTTATTAAAACAGGACTTGTGAAATCTACAGCATATCAGCCCCTCAGACCAGAGGTGAACATTCGTTTAGATCAGGCTTTTCCACCCCTTCCTGCTTCAACTGCTTTGGCCAGAATTTTACCATGCATTGGTAACCTTTGATATGTGTAAACGTTTTGAATTGTCCTCATACTGACTTCATCTGTCACATTTCAAAACGTGCCCCCAAAACTTTCTTTGATCTTTACTTTTAACAGCTCACATTTTCTCCGGCGCCAAACACAGCAGACCACCGCCTCCACACTACTCTTTCCTGTTAACAGATACACTGCGGCAATTGAGCTCCTTCTGCAAACCTTAATGACATTACTGGCCCTTGCCAGTCCAACAGAGACTGCAAAGACGTGCAGTCTGGTCAACAGCTGCATGCTCTTCATTCCTGAGCTTGAGGAGCCTGGGATGGCTTTCCCTTTATAACCATACAGCATGATGACTTCTGGCCCAGGGGTCATTTTTCCTGAGACCTAGAGCACACAGCCCCACTCTAACTCTGAGTGAAGGTCATCCAGCGATTCACTTCCATTTCAATAATTAGAGTGCAATGCAATAATGTGTTGTTGGACTGCAAGACCTAGACGTTTTGTCCCTTTAACAACAAGAAGATTTTATTTCTTATTTTAAGCAATGGAAATACAGTACCATTCTCTGCTTTTAATTCCCAAAAATGTGTGCCACGTTATTACACAAATCAAATTGGGTAGCCTGAGACAGGCCTGATGAGAGGTTCATATGCATGTGTTGAGAGGTTATGTGCACAGTTTACACAGCAGCCTGATCTTGGTAAATCTCAGAAGAAAGGCTGAGCCTGGTCAGTACTGGGAGGGGAGTAAAATCAGGCTGGTGCTGGAAGTGTCGGCAGTTAGCGGATGGCACTCTTCGTTCTGGACCACAACTTGGAAACCAGTTCCCATGTATAGCATGATGATAGGGGACTCTGTGCTATACTGTAGGAGGAGATGCTGTACTGAGGTCCTGGCAAAGTGATCCTTAAAGAGCCGATGACACTGTAATAGCAGGGATGTTAACCACAGTGTCCTGGCTAAATTCCACTTTGGAATTACACAATCTGGCCTCCCTGAATTCCCCCTTAATTTAATTGGTGAAGGAAATTCTCACTCCTCCACCAAGTCTGCTGTGTAGTACATAAATGCATGGTGCATGCCACTCTGAGGGATGCATCTCTGTAGTGACAGATTAAGTCACTCCTGTACTGCATAAATATACTATATCCTGTACTATATATGTGAAACACTTTGGGACACTTTAGTATTAAAATGATAATGTAATTGCAAGCAGTTCATTTTGATTATTAGCCATTTGGATGATTTAAAAGAAGTAAATTCTGAAAAATAATTTGTAGAAACCTTAAACTTAGAAAATTCTTCGACACTTTAAATTAAAAAAGTGGCGTCTTTAGAGTGCATACAAGATTTTCTTAACATTGAGCCACAGGTGTCATATCAAGGCCCAACATTGAAACAATAAACAGTAGTGTAACTAGGATATTAATAGATAAAGTAATAGAAATTCTGAAATTACTTTCATCAATGTCCCTGAAACTCAGGATTTGTTCATTCTCTCATCTGAGAAGATATTAACAAACTAATCATATTCATTAAAATAAAGAAAGATGATGAGTTTATTTTTTAACCATTGTATATGTTTGATTCCTGCAATAACAGCTGTAAGACTGTTTTCCTTAATTGATTGTATAATAATGAGAGGAGGAACCAAATTGGCAGTGTGCACTGCTCTGAAGCTCATTAGGAAACTGTTATGCTCATTAAGGACTGTGCAGTACTGATGTATAACCCACCTCATCACAAAATCTTAAATTCTGTGTAATAAAATGCAAACCTCAATACCCTTTCCAGATACTGTACCTCCAGGGATAAGAGACAATTAAGTCAAAATTACTCAGCAATAGAAATTGTTAGCATTCATCATAGAACCACATAAAGCCTTCTTAAAAGATCTAACATTGCTCCTAAAATAAGATAGCCATAAGATAGCAAAAAAAGAAGAAACAAACCACACACATTTCTTTTAAAAATAGACTGAGCTCTGATCCCGGCAACACCAAACTGTTTCCATGGCAGCCAGCAGAAGATTAATATGACTTAAGGAGATATTTACAAGGTGTTTGGCTTCTAGTATTTGCTAAAGGCCCTATTTCTACAAACATGATACAATGCAATATTAAACTCTAAATACATAAGTGAATAATAAAAAATGCTCACATTACAATACATATTAAGCCATTCTATCAAGAAGCTGTTTTCTTGCCAATGTGGCAATAATCATTACCACTCTGTCAAAACAAGATACAAAATACTAATATTTTTATTTTATATTTTACATAGAAAGTAAGACAAAGGGATTGGTTCTTAATGATTCTAATGAGTTGTTGTCAGTGCTAATGATTGATTTTGGAAGCCATACTTACATATGTAGAGATAATTGACAAATATGTACTGTATAAGTACTGTAGGTCTAAAATTACTCACACCTCTTAATGAGTAATGTTTGAAAGATGAGTCAGTTTCCCCAGATACTGAAGATATTAAATAACATATCCTGAAGAACCCTTTTTGATTGTACAGATTTGCTTTGTTTTCTATGGTAATTTCAGTGTCATTAGAGCCGCAATGTTAAACATGTCACCATTATTGATTTATTTTATGTATTTAATTTTGAACACCTTCCTGCTTTCTGTTTGACAGATTGCCTTCCCACACTGAGGTGTATCATTCGTCCTGTCCTGCTGAATTTTGCAATACATCATGGAGTTCGAATGAAACAAACTACATCAATCCTTGTCGGTGTTGTGTGGTGGATTCTACCCTCTTTCAGTTTAATTAACACTGATTCCTGTTAATAAAGTGCATCAAGACAAGGAGCTCCAGATTAGAGCAGGAATTAATCAGATATTTGACCAATTTGACAATCTGTCCATCTCAAGTTACAGTACATACACACTCTTGTTGAGAAATTTGTAAAAATTGCTCAGATGAAGCTTCCTTAAAAGTTCCTGTCTGTGGAAGATGTGTCGTGATTTGGCTGGTTTATTTTTTTTTTACCCTCTCCCTGAACAACTGACCTGAGGCTCATTGCAGTATCCCTCCAGTTTTTAGATTTACAATGAATGCATTTCTGCAGATGATAGATCCCCGTGACAAATGTTCTTTACCACATAACAGTAATCCCTATTGTTCCCTTAATTGGTTTTTATTGTATGCAGCTGATAGCAATTGTCTACAGTTGTGCCAGGAAGGGAACCTCTTAATTGGGATACTGTGGGTTTATCAGCTAAACAAATTCCAGAAATCGCTGTACAATATTTGCTGTCTGAATGATTTGAACACTGGAATGTGAAGACATGCACAAATAGAGCTTCTAATGATATGTAATGTGTAGGACTAGATAAAAAATAGCAATTCACAGAAGAATTAAATAGTGTGCCAAAAGACCTGTGGGCTGCTTTAGTGTAATATTTCATGGTTTGTTTAAAATAACTTAATGTTTGAATAACAAATTCATGGACAGTAATTCAAATATTTAGAATCTGTTGTCATTTTACAGTAATGCTCTTTGTTGTGGCATGCATCATACTGTAGTTCCTTTTGCATGTGAAAATGTGTTTGTTATGAAAATGTTCTTCGCTGGTCCACAAAAAGGGGTAGAATTCCTAATTGATTTCTAGTTTAATTTACAATTTGTTGATTAATCAAAACAAAAACACTGTAGAAGACAGTTCTACAGTTTGTCATACAGGGACTTGTGATCATTAAGAAACAAAGATCTTGCAGGTCTGTATAAACATTAAGGGTTGTCTCCTGGAAACACCCACATGCAGGTGCTCAGGATCTGGTTGCTGTGGCATGCCTGTTGCACGTTTAATTTTAAAACTGTTCTCCTCGGCTTGCCGCCAGCGCCCTGTGAGACTGTGAATTCCGTCTCCACGGCAACAGCCAGGACGGGAGGCAGCCACAGCGAGATTGTCGGAAGTGTTGAGTTCCTTCCTCCCTTTTGCCCTTGGAGGTGGGTGTCAGTTATCACTGTTCCCAGAGGTCGTGCTCATCTCCAGCCCTGACAGCCAAATGTGACCTTCCTCAAAAACAGCACTCTTGGAAGACCACTTCAGTACATATGTTCAGTACATATCTTTAGTGTCAACCGTGTGCTTTGAATGAAACAGAAATCTTCCCACTTCCTGATAATAGTCCTAGCAGGCTTGTTTTAGACACAGACTGATTTGTTTATCATTTTGTTTTGTTGTTGGAACATTTGGAATTGAAGTGACTTAGAACTGTTGACCCTATAAATCTTTATTTTCTTATTTTGTTATATTCAATTCAGATAGTATTTTTGTAGAACCACAGATCAGTGAGGAACTTCTAACTCTGCTGTGCTGTAGTTTCAAAATCTCACACAACTAGATCTAACAACCTCTAGGAAATTGGAGCACAACAATTGTTGTTGCAATGTGCTCTCAATAAAATCACTACTTTAAAGAGCATATTAGTTTTGAGTCATTAATATTGAAAAATGTACATGAAACAGCCATGAGGTTACACAAATCAATTAACACCTTTTGAAAGTATTTTATTTTAAGTGGTTTAAAGGCATTTATGATCTGTTTAACATTCCAAATGACTTAGCAGAGCATTTAATTAGTTTCCTTCCTACTCTAGGCTAAGAGGCAATTGCAGCCAAACTCAGTGATGTGCTACAGTCATTATATACAGTAGATCACCTTTTCTTCTTGAACCATAGACTATTATCCTTGTGATATTGTATCCTTACCTTTCCTACCTTATCCTTCCTATTTCATTGGGCCTTATATGTACGTAAAACTGCTAGAAGCCTAACTCCCCAAAGGAAGAAATGGATATTTGGAAGTTTGTAAAGTATTGAAAATGGCACATTTTGTGTTGGTTATCTACATTTTATTTTTTGTATATGTTCAGTATATGTGGGCATTTTCTGTTATATCTTAATTGTTTTTTACATATTTTATTAAAGATATAATAAAATTAACATGTTATACAAGATCATTGTTTTACGGCAATTTGTGGAGGGTACATTTCTTGAAAGGAACTATACAAAATATAACATTTGAATTACGGATGGAAGGCTTTTTCTGCTCTGGTTGGATTTGGGACTCTTTTGTATCCAGTATTGCTAAAGCTGTATATCCCATCTCTAGTAAAGTGTGCTGGTTCTGAGCCTCTAGTGGAAGACTGGAAACCATATCTGAGGTTTTGTAAAAACAGAAGACTGGAGTGGAAACAATGTCTTTCCTGGGTAGAATGTTTTGGACAGGTTTATTTTTGATCATGGTGTTTTTGAGGCAATGCCAGTAGGAGAATACTATATTGGTAATTAGTATAGTATTACTATATTATTATATTACATACTGTAGTAAGAGTGTAGAAATGGGCCATGTCTCTCCCCACTAGTATGGTAGTGCATAGGTGTAGTAATACGATCCGCTGTCTGTCAGCTTGACACATGGATCAGTGCTGACAGCACTGCTTCATGGGAGGGTGTTGGGTTTAGCCTTACAGCCACATGATCATCAGATGGACTGTGGATTTCTTGTGGCCCACTGCGGGGAATAGGATGTGTAAGTGGAGTTGTGAGACATGCTGGAGTGGAAGCTAGGTCACGTGGCCAAAAAATTCTGACTGATCAGTGACGCACATGGAGAGGGAAAACCTGATGTCTGATCTAAAAGCCATTACCCTGAAGATGAGCAGATGTCTCTTCTAATGATCACACTGTACAATACTTAGAACACCTCTGAGGTACACTGGAAGAATGAATTAGGCGCAGAACGCAGAGGGTAGAATTAGAGGTGGCACCTCCGATGCAATAGAAACTATACTGTAAGTTGGAAAGCCCAAATTTGTGGATAATGTCCTTCTGGGACTGCAGCTTCTGGGACTACACAAAGTTAAATAGGTTTGTTAACGGCTGTGTAAATGGTGGACAGGTGGCCCATATGGTAGAGCATTCAAGAAAAAAACAACTGTCTATATCGAGAGAAACAACATATTTAATAAGAATATACCCTAACCTGATATGATATGTCTTGCAACATACATCTTAATCATCTGTATGACTTTAGTAGTAAAATGAGGACTCATTTGGCTGCTATCAGACTTGATGACTTCCTCATCAACATCTTCAGTACATTATAAAAGAAGATACAATTATTTGGTCACGGATTCAGAAATATTAGAATATCTAGGGATTACAGTGATGAGATAGAACAATATTGTTCTATCTCCCTAGCTAGTATCACACAAATACATCTGTATGTACACAGTAATTGTTGCTGATACAATTTTGCTTATAATAATGGAATGAAATTATATATGTAATAAAATGAAAGAAAAAAGACATCAACAAATAAATACATATTACTCACATCTGTGATTCTGAAAATGTCATGCGCTTGCTAAACCCATATTCTGCAAATTACATGGAAACCTGTGCTCACAACTGACTGTGAAGAGAGATTTTACATCTGCACAAATTATTCTCGTTTCTGAATGTTATTAGTGACACATTTTTATGTTATAAGCTGTAAGAGCATTTTAAAAGATATTCTTGAAGGATTTTTAGGTATAATGATTAGAACATTTTAAAATGTATATAACATACTTGTAAAAGTATATTATATACATTTCTATTATAAAAGCTTAAGATGTTTAATATACATTGTATATTATATACATTGTACATTTTAAAAGCTTAAGATTTTTTTTCTTTAAATATAACTTTTCCCTTGTTTTTTAAACTGAAATTTATATTGTGTTATTTTATGTAGAAGTGCCTGTTGTGGGATAAAAAATCAGTTCAATTTATTAAAAATATCATGTAAACCTCTCATCTTTAGTTTTTCATTACAATAATTATTTAGACCATGTGATAGAGAATTTGCTAATAGAACTCTGAGGCAGTTACTGACAGACCTGATTGGAATTTAATTACTACTAATTCCTTTTTTTCAAAATGTAGGATATCATCAATATCTTCCTGGTCATTTTTTTCCTACAATGCCCAATTACTTTTATCCTCATTGACACTCAGTTCCAGTTTCTTCTTAGCTTCCTAATTTGCCTGGCTAATTAACATATTTAACAAGACTAGTAGGAAAAAAGTTCCTGAAAAGACTCATAGAAAATAAAGGGTACCAGTGTTACCCCTGAAGTATAATATTATTGTACCATGCTATTTTAACTCCACGTTTAGTATGCAAAAATATTTTTTGGTGGAAGGTTAATTAACTTGAATAACACAGGATTGAACAGGATGGAACTACAGGCAAATAAGTCTCCCTTAGGAGTCAGCACAAAATGGCTAACAAAAAAATAATATTCACTATACACAATTGCTGCATGTAGTTGTTCTTTGTAGCCAAAATATTAGGAACCCCAGTGAGATATCATGTTGGGCCTTTGCAGACCTCAAGAATGGCTTGGTCAGCATGTGGAACATATATTGTAGAAAGTTTTCTTTTTTTTTTTCCATTTCAAATTGTGATGTGGGTCATGGAATGTAGGAGTAAACTACAGGTTCAACCTCTTCTGCTAGTTTTCCATAGGACTGTGCTGGCGAGGAAAGGTTTGTCTGCTGTTGTATATTGTACTCAGACAAAGAATGTAAGACTAGCAGGTCAGAATGTGTTTATGCCATTGCTTGAGAAAAGATAATGCACAAGTAATGGTGATGCGCAGCAGGGTTAGAGCATCCTTTAAAGCCAATAAAACCTCATTGGTATTGCTGGGGCACTCCTGAGCTGTTCCACAGTTAACTGCCAACCACCTGCCCAGTACAGCACAAGTCTTGCAGCCGCCAGCACTGCTGATTGGACTGCGGGGGCCTTGCCAAGGTAGCAGGTGGCATCTTGACTCCCTCCTGTTAAAATCCCCCTGGGCAGTGCCTGAGATAAATAAGGGGCAGGAAAGGGAGAATACTATTGAGTGCAAATCAAAACTGTGAACAATCTGTTGTTTTGGAATGGATACAGTAAAGTTCCTCGACAGGGGAAGATAGTAGGATTTTCCCCTGAAACGTTCTGGGGTTATGCAATAATTATTTATTTTGATACTTCATTCAAGTAATTTGCAGAATATGGGAATAGCAAGCACGTGACATTTTCAGAATCACGGATGTGGGTAATATGCATTTATTTGTTGATGTCTTCTTTCTTTCATTTTATATATATATAATTTCATTCCATTATTATAAGCAAAATTATATCAGCAAGTATCTCCCAAGTCGTAGACACAGCCAAAGGAATGGATCAATAATAAATTAAAATGTATATATATATCAATAAACGCTTTCAAAAAATACATTTTCGGGGGCTGTCTATAATATCTTACACAGGACTTCGCTCAGCCCCTTTGCATGACTCTGTGGTCAGTGCTGGAAGGACACAGCTCTGCAAGATCCTGTCACCTGTCAGGGCTGGGACATGCGATCCTACATTGTGCCGCCTGCTTCTGCTCGAGCCAAATCCGTGGGCATTGGCTCGCCTGCACTGCGGTTTCAGCTGATGATGCTCTTCTCCGGACTCCGGGCTATAAAAGAACGAGGGCCGAGTGGGTTTAACTGCTGGGCACGTTTCAAATGTTGTTCCTCGGCTGATCATTCCTTCTGACGCCCTGTAAGCCCTGCACCAGAAAAGAATGCAGCTGCTTTAAATATCACACTTAAGTCATCCTCCTTGTATGTCTTTACTGCGGCACAGAGAGCAGATCTGCAAGCTGGAGTATTCTAGGGAGATGACATTTCAGATGCCTTACAGTCAAGAGTCCTGAAATTGGTATACATTAATGTTTTTTTCTCATTTATTTAGCATACTCGATTAAAGTTCACATTTTAATCCACTACCAAAAAGGCAATCTTCGACTAAGTTATACAGTAGGTGGATTTGTACTTAGAAGGCAACAGAAGAAATAAGGTTAAGGTTCTTACAGTATAACAGAACATTAAAGATAATAACTCAATGTATTTCCATAAAAATTAATGAGTAAAACTTGGAGATGATACAGATTAGAATCTGTTAGTGTATCTAGGGGTGTACTGTAACTGATCTAGTAGGTCAATGTAAAATCCAGTTTCTTTTTCCTGAAATCTCAGTGTGAAAGGGAAAACTGCAGCGGTAATGTCACCTAGTCACCTAGTTAGCCACCTTATTACAATAAAACAAAAGGTTTTTAGTAAAAGTAAAATCACGAATTTTATAGTTGGCTGGGAACTTTCAGGAGGAAATGTAAAGTTCTATGTAAAGTTTTAATCTGCATGTGCGCGACAGCATTTACATGTCTTTATGCACTCTCCAATCATTTAGAATAGTAAAAACCAACAGCAATCCAGGATTCCATGTCAGGGCCTGAATTAAAAAGTCTGTGATTTAATGTAAGGGTTGTAAGCCTGGGTGGGTGTTATCACTAGGGCTGGCAGCCTCTCCAGCTATGCTGGACTGCAGTGCGAACAAGAGAATGGCCTGCAAACACCAATTTCTGTAAAAAAACAATAATGAATTTGTGAGAGATGTAGAGATTTATGAAAGGGGAAGAATGATTAGAGATGCAAATAAAAAAAAACAGCAAAGGAAAAATATGGAACAATTGTTTCAGACTTATTTGTGTTGAGTCCAACATACGTTGCTCTTTCACAGAAGTATTAGTATTTTGCCTGGTAAATCTCTCACTGGGCTGAGCAATTTGCTGCAGCTCCAGCCTGTTGGATGACTCATGCCGTTTCAGAAGCTCTCCTGTCGCGTTTGTGTGTGTTTGCTGTGGAAGAAGTGATGCCAGCACAAAGGGAGCTACACTTGCTTGTTTTGTTTCCTGTGACGTGCCTTTCTGGAATCGATCAACTCCCAGATGGCAGCATCTGAATACTACAGATCGAAAGCGCTGTTCCTGCGACACCTTCTGAGTGCGATTGAAGTGAAACTGTATATCAGAAAAACAATATAATTATCCTTTATGTATATGAATCCGAATTATGGGGACAAATTAGTGTTTAATCATAATGTACTGTACATTTGTACATTTCAATGTACATTTTAATTTGAACATTATACACAGTCACTGGTAAAAATATTAGGAATTATTATTATTATTATCAATATTAGACAATGTGAGGCAATAGTTGTCTTGTGACTGACTTCAATCTCCATGTCCATAAGAATCTTCCAATTTTTAATCTTGCTGCATTGGGTGCAGTTCTATGTCTTTATCCTCATCATAACCTCAACTAAGGTGAAGAAAGTTGGTTGCAAGAAAAAAATGGATTCTGATACCTCAGAAAGTTTGGAACATGCTTGACACACATGACACATTTCTGTTCAAGGTCTTCTTTACTCTTGTAGAGGGCCAACATGTTAATTATCGGAAGTTCCTAATATTTTGGCCAGTGGGTGTGTAGTGCAGAAGCAAGGATTCTTACCTTTAAGATTCACACAGCTACAGTATCTCCTGTGCAGCCCATTTCACCCCACACATGCTAAAAATAATCTCCACAGCAGTACTCTTGAGTTAATCTCACTGGCCATTCCTAGACCTCATATATGCACCAATTATATGTATCATTTTTACATAACAGGTAGATCAATTAGCACACCATTTAGTATTGAAACCCCTCTTCACATGCGAAGTTTCATTCTTAAGTCACTTCTGTGCAAGTGTATGATAAGTCAAGATACACGCTGGCATTGGCAGCCTCAAAGTAAGTATTATTTACCTAATTTATGCTATATTCAGTAGTAATTACTAACAAGGATCAATAACTCTCCGAGCATGCAATTGATTTTCTTTACAAATTGTAACTACATGCACACTTCCTATAAATATCTGAGAGGTAAGGATCCTTTAGTAGCTATTTTCTTAAAGTGTTTTTTTCCTTTTATAGCCAACATGGCTTTTCTGGAAACTTTCCTCTCTTCAGTTCTGGCGGCTCTTCTCTTCCTTACCTGCTCTCACCAGTAGAACTATTTGGTAAAAGCCTAAACGTTGCTACTCTGAGCTACTAGAACCTCTGCAGGTACCAGCTTCCTATTCCCTCTGACATGCTTGACTGTCTCCAGATTGGATTTTACTCGGCACACTTGACAGACTCAGCACTCCTTCCTGTTGCTGATTGTCTCCACACCTCCCTCTTCTGCCTTAATCCTTCTTGTCCTCTTCCCCAGCTTTGACACTGGATCACTCTCTTCTCCCGTGCTTGCTGCTCTCACGTACCAGCTCTATGCAGTGGCTTTCTCTCTGTACCATGGTGTCTCCCATGGCTTTCACTTTTGTGCTGATGGTGCCCAAACCTTACTCTCTATTCTTCCCTCTGACACTCAAGTTGCCTCTCTTCTTGTATCATAGCCATCAAGCTGAGGACCTCTCCATCTGTCCTCTTCACTCCGTGACCGATCTGTCTCCTATCTCCTCTGCCATGAACCTCTCTTACTGCCAATGCATTTCTTTTCCAGCATGGTCCTGCTGCATCTTCATGTGCAACTTTTGCATAATCTTTATCAACCGATCTACACAGCTCCTAGTCTTCCGTCTTCAGTCTAGACTATTGGAACTTCCCCTTGGCTGGCCTCCCTTTTCAACAGTATCCATCACTCCCAGCTCATCCCGAACTCAGCTGCTGGCACTGTCTTCTCTTGTTTTCTACGTGCTACTCCAGAACTCCATTCCCTCCTCAGCTGCTGAGCGCATCCTATTCCAAAAAGCTAGGTTTTCACCCACCATTGTCTCATCCACTCTGCTCCTGCCTGACTTTAGTCTCTCCCTAAATCCCCTCTCGCTCTTTCTGCTTCACCTTGCTTCCCCAGACATTCTGCCCCCCTCTCTGCTCTCCCACTTCCAGAGCCTTTGTGGTGAAATGAACTGTCCACAGAAATTAGACCCATTTGGTCCCTGACCTTTCAGCACCGGCTCAAGACTCGTCTGCTGAGACAGCACTTGTGATCTCTCAGCTCTCAGAAATATCCTTCAATTACTCTACCACTGGACTGCTCTGTTTTTTTAATTCTCAGAATGGTAATGTAATGTCTAATTGCACTTATTCACTGTACTGTAAATGGGGAATACAGTACATACCTGTCACACTAATGAATGAGGACTAGTGGTGGAGGTGGCCGAGGTTGAGGTCTAGAGAGGGGGGAATGGTGGTATTGAGCTGATCCAGAGCCCGAGAATGCTGCACCAGCAGTGCCGAAGATGAGTTAGAGCCCGCTGGGTCCATCTTTAGGCTCAGTGTTCTGTCACACTAATGAATGAGGACTAGTGGTGTAGAGGTTCGGACCCTATACGGTGCCAATAGGAATCAGGTCAGACTTCCAAGGGACGAGAGACGAAGTTCGAGGTCGGAGTAGCCAGGCTAGGTCGGGAGTCCAGAGGTCGAGGCAGCGAGGTAAACAAATCCAGAGACGCAAGGCAGAGACGGAGTCGAGGTCGGAGGCAGAGCAGGGTCAGGATCCAGTAAACAGTAAATGAAGAAAAGCGCACAAGAGAAGGTTTAAGGCAATCTCAACAGTGAGCGAGGAGTGAAGGGGTTTATATGTGAGAGCGGGGAGTGCAGGTGTGTACGCCGGGAGATGCACATGGGAGTGTGTTTCGTGACAATACCCCCATTATATTACATTTAATTAACATTACAGAAAGGTTATATTTTACATTACTGCTTCATACAGTATAGGTGTACACACAATCTGTCTTACTTTTACAGTTCTTTTCATATCATGGAGTTTGCACATCATGTTAGCATTAATCTTCCAATTTGTGCAATTCTTCTCGTCTTTTTCTTAGTTTGATTTATTTTTAACTTACTGTGTCTACAGTACATGAATGTTTCTTTTACTCATGATTGTATTCTATATTGGACACCACACTGGCATTCACCAAGCATATTTACTGTTTTAATACACTTCAAAAAAGGGATGTAAGGGAGCAGATTAACTGCAGGGGCAATTAAATCTGTATCATGTTCATTTACTCTCAGAATGTCATTGCTGTGATGGCTTTTTCTTCTTATTTATTATATGAATCTGCTAGGGGATTGACCCAGAATATGAACATAAAGAAAAAGAACAAAACGTAATATGATGCAATAGTTGTGTCTGTGTCCATGAGTTTTGTACAGGGTAATGGACTGGAAGAGAGCATTGTGTTTTTAAATGGTTTGCAGCAGCAATGTCTCTCTTAAACTTGAGGTACGGGTGAGATGGGGCATGGTTAACTGTGCCTATTGGAGCGGCTATGAAGCAAGTAGAGGTTACAGGGTGAGGACTGGGGGGCTCATGATTAAGGGTCACTTCAAAAACCTGGGGGGGTGGGCGTTAATTCCAGATTTCAGCTCACTGATATGTGCTAATCCAGTTTCCCGCTGCCAGGGGGAAAAATGGTCTGCAGAGAAATAATCAAATGTCACTCGCTATTAATAAAACACATTCTTGGAAAAAATAGACCCTCCAGTATCAGGCTTGTTCTTCTATGCAAGAGACACGCGAACACATATGATAATGTATGCTCACTTCAGACCTGGGTCCATTTCAGAAGACACAATTGCATTTCTGAAAGGGTTTGCCCATCTCTGTGAAATTGTCCACGCTACAGCTGTATCTACTGTATGTTTGAATTTCAGTTTTGTTCTCTTTTTCAACATTTTGTTGCATTTGTTTAGCCTGCTTCCTTTGGGGGGAATTTATTCTGTGATAGTTGGGTAACATGGTTTCTGGCTAACCTTGTGTTAAAATAAGGAACTGCAATGTATACTGTATACCGCTATTTTCAAGCACACATAATCCATAGTACTCTATTACAGCTATAGTGTATGGTTCCACATTCCTTAAAAAATTGTGAGCTTAAGTGTCTCTTTCTTTTTAAGTGTAAAACATCTTTATGTTGTTTTACTGTTAAATGGTTTCCTTTGAAAGCAATTAGCAAGGACATGCCTTGTCTTTGCACTCATTGTAACATAGCAATTGGTACCACACAAGGCATTAAATAGAAGTGGTGGCTTGAATGTAGCTCTTTAGCTGCAAGTCAGAAAAAAACATGGTACAGTTTCAGGAGATTGACTGGAGCCATGGATCACAGATAGAGGAAATTAGACCTCTGCAGGTGGCAGAAGAGTGTGTTTGTGAGCATGGCCTACAGTAATATGAACAAATTGTTCAATCTCATAGACTTGTATAGTCTTTTTTCTAATCTTTTGGTAAAGATGCAAGAGTTCAGGCTGTAACATTAACCTTAATTATTAAGAATCAGAGTAATTAATTTGTTAAAAATTCTGTTTTTGGAAATAATGTGTGGATGTGAAAATACAAGCAAAACGTTTTTTTATCATTAGTTTTTTGCTTTCTAAAATGAACTGTCTCCAGCACTGGAGAGCCGTCCTCACACACATGTGATTTTTGTTATCTTCTAAAATATACTTTCTCTTCAAATTTACTGTAATATGAAACTTGTTCTATTATTTCTGAAGTATAATGCATCATTTTAGATGCTGATTTGTTCATTATATTAATTTGTTTTGTATACAGGTTGCTTTAATCATCTCTTAGCATGTGAGGTGTTATACAAATAAAGTTTTATTATTGTCATCATTGCTTACTCTACTTCTGGTTTATAATTTATATTTTTTGTTGTATTCTAAATAATTAAACCTTTTCTGATCTCCTAATGTCACATCATTTTTTACTTTTTAAATTGTATTTAATTGTTGTCATTGTAAGGACCCTGGGATAAAGATAAAGGCTAAATGAAATCATCAAGAAAATAAACAATAAAGGCAATAGTATTGTTGATTCCTTGGGAGATACCGTGTACTGTAAAAGGGAAAAAGAGTTAATTACACAAGTCTGCCACAAGGGGCCCTAGTTTGATTACAAATGTTTTAGCACCTATGGCTTAGTACAATTACTGTCACTAGAAAGCAAACAGGAGGATGTTTTTTGCTGCTGAAACAATATTTTATGCTTCCTTGCAGTGTTATATATGAGCGGCTTTATGATGTCATGGATTACCAGTGCAGCCTTTCATATCACGCTGTGATGAGACAACAAACATCTTTTCAGCAGCAGCAAAAAAATCTTTCTTCCAACATTGTGAACAGACTGTAAATGTAGCATCAGTTTTGGTCCAATCAGTTACTTATGGTTAGGTATGTTTCCAATTTCTGGGTACATACACCCATAAGCCGATAATGTGACATCCTGTATTAAGTACGGTTCTCTGTGAATCAATAAAATACAACAGGTACAGTAGCTAAAGCAAACCTGCTGTTCAGTTTCTGTGTATGCATTTTTCACCATTTTGTCTTTGTCTTGTTCTTTCATTATGTGCAGAATAATCTTTAATGTAGTGTTGTGATTAATGTAACCAAGTGGTCTGAACTCTGCAGTTAGTTACAGGCATTTGAGAATGACTGCACACTTTCAGGAGATCCAAAATATAAAGTAAATCATATTGGATGTGACCCATAACTCTGATACATATCCATATCCACATAACCCCAAAAGTTATATTAGCACATATATATGGCACGTCATATAAACCAGATTTTGTTGTAATTTGATGTAATTATTTAATATAATATGTTTTAATTATACTATGTTATTTTGTTTTGGATGTTTTAAGAAAATAATAGATTTCTCTTTTCATTTTAGAGCCATGCATCTCTGCTAAATGTTTTTTCAGGCTTTGCTTCAAGTGACACTGATAGGATGCATCAAAATATTTGGGTCTTTAAAGGAATTCTGTAAAAAAAACAACACAATTGATGCTCTTGACATCCTAGTTAATATCTCTATAAGTTTCTTTAAAGCTGTACTCATTTGGTAATTTTTTGTATGAAGTGCAAATATTTTATTTGGCAAAATAAAAAGTACATCTGGAATTATCTGTAACTGTTATAGTCATTGTGTCCTTGTTTGTTTCATGGTTAGTACTACTAATATTATTCTCATCATCAACCAAACATATGAAATGATGTACTTGAACGTGAAGCAAAAAAACTCAATTCTGCACCAGTGCTAAATCTAAAATGCCTTCTTCTTATGCTAGAGGAGAATCAAAAAGAGCCCATCCGTTATAATCAGAAACACTGAGCTGTTACAGGAAAATATTATTGAATCCTTTCTACAATTGTTACCTCTTCTAAAAAACAGAGTCATTGAAACTGCTGCTAAAAGTAAGGTTAAAGGCACGTTTGGTTGGTTGTTAGTAGCTACAGTAATTAACCTGAGGATCTCGTCCAGCCATTTGTTGAAAGAAGTCAATGTACTGTAGCAGCTTCAACAACATGGCTGGGTCAGTTGTTCTGTACAATCTCTTTTATAAAAAATGGCTCCTGTATTCAGCTTTAGTTGTGATTCCAATGAGGAAATTTTCACAAGTCCTATGGTTTCACTCTTGGTTTTGACAAAGACAATGGCATAGACTTTGTCAATGCCTTTAAGGATTTTGAAAACTTTTTTCAAGTCCCCCCATAGTCTCCTCTGTTCAAGACTAAAACAGTTCTGTTCTTTTTGTTTGTCACTGTAGGATACTTCTTTATTTAATTTAATGAGGTACCTTGAAAACTTACTGCCAGCAATTTCAGATTTATTTTTTTTCTGAGAATGTTTATCAAAAACTTTGTATTATTTAAACAATGCAAAGAGTTCTCTATCCCTTACATGTTTATCGTATATGTTTATATGTTTTCTCATACAGTGTACTTATACTGCAGCAAGCTATGCCAAGTATCAGTGTAAAATATAGTGAGATCATGGTAAAAATGTGGTAAAGAACGAATGTGTGGTAAACCATTATACAGTCTGGAAAACCATAGGAAAGCAAGGGAAATTTTTTCCAAGAGCTTGGTTACATCATATTAATACCATGCATCATTGTCTTGTAAATGTACTGTATTACAATTTCTTAGGCATTTAAATGCTTGTATTACATGAAGATATACTTGTGCTGTTTATGCCTTTGCTGATGTGGGCACTTTTGCCTATTCTAAGAGCATCAGAAGTGGATGAGCTATATGTGCACTTGGAGCCCATCTAATATGCTCACAAATAAAGAGACCAGACAAATCATCCCTACAATTTAATTCATTTACTCTGGAATCTGTAGCACTCCCCATAACGTACAACTGCTGGCTTGCATGTTGCACATATATGCCGTATATACTGTATGCCAAGGACACTCCTCAGTACCTCTCTTCCCCTGGCCTGTGTTCAGTAATGCTAAGCAGATAAGCACTTGTTTGTGTTTAGTTCAAATAGGGGAGTTAAACAAGGCACATGTGTGGCAAAGGAAACAGCACAAGCAGAAGCAAGAGGTTTTGAAAGTAATAAGGTAGAACATGCCATTTCATGGAAGAGACGCACTGCCTGACAGAGTGAGTTTGCAGCCCCATGGCAGACACCTGAGAGGTTTTCCAAGTCAGAGTGAGCAGTTGTGACACTCACAGCGGGTCAATAAGTCAGGGATTAACCAAACGTCTCCAGTGGAGCTGCCTTCGTTCCACCATATCAACAGACTGTCTGACCTTTAAAGGCACATAAAATAATAAATATATAAAAAAGAAGCATCGGGGCCAAGTATTTAACATAGTGCAAATTGAAATGCAGAAATGTCCAGTCCTAAATGCATGGAAAGCACAAAAATGTGTGGCCAACCAGTATAGAAAAACTGGGATAGTGAACATGTGGGTGTGGAAAAACTCTGGGACAGAAAAATGTGACACGAATGTGCTGTGCTGAGCATAAGGGTTGTCAAGCATGCAGTTCAATGAAGGATGCAGTTTTCTCTTTAGCTAGTACACTTGATATGGCCAGCAGCCATATCACCCTGCAACTCACAACTGGCAACCCACTGAAGCTAAGCAGGTGTGAGCCTGGTCAGTACCTGGATAGAGACCTCCTGGGAAAAACTAAGGTTGCTGCTAGAAGAGGTGTTAGTGGGGCCTGGCCAAATTTCCCATTGGCCCTAACCAATCATGGCCTCCTAATAATCCCCATCTATGAATTGGCTTCATTACTCTCTGCTCTCCTTCCCACTAATAGCTGATGTGTGGTGAGCGTTCTGGCGCACCATGGTTGCCGTCACATCATCCAGGTGGATGCTGCACATTGGTGGTGGTGGAGGGGAGACCCCATTACCTGTAAAGCGCTTTGAGTGGAGTGTCCAGAAAAGCGCTATATAAGTGTAAGCAATTATTATTATTATTATTATTACTTGGCTGGAGCATTTAAAAAAGCTTATCTGATTCCAAAGCAATATGAATCCAAAATTCTGAGGTAAAAAGACTGTTACTTTGGAATGAGCTAAAACAAATATTAGCATCCATGTGTTCTTCACCAATTGCACGATGTGTTCCGTTTTTGTCTCAAGTTCTTTGTAGTTTTATCTTGATTTCGTGATGTGTCTCTGGAGATAACAGTGTTCAAGAGCCCCATCTTCTTGGGGAATATACAGTAGCAGGCCTTCTGCAAGTTTTTTAGATGACCATCATATACTGTAGCAAAATCCTTTGGAAACATTACTCAGGGTATATCATTGGCATTTCTATGGATTAGTTTAGTGAACCACAGGACACCTGTGGTAGATCCAAGGTTACAAAAATCTTATTGTACATTACTTAGGCAAATTATTTTAAGGTGAGGTGAAAACACATTTTAAATATCCTTTGCTGGGGTGGTAGAGGAATGTCTGAGAGATGCAAAATCAATACAATGCAGGTAGCAGGGTTAAATGTCTTCATGAGCGGTAACAGTTTTGTTTGCAGTGCTGTGGGCAGAGGTTTGCTTCCCATTTTGTCTCCTTCATGTCCCTGGCCATTATCTGAATCCTGCAGTAAGGCTGACTTACAAACGCAGACTGCAGCTCCACTACAGCATCCATATTAAATTTCTCAAGTTTTATTGCATAAGAAGAAAAGTGGCAATTTCCCCTGTAACATGTTTCAAAATGTAACATTTGTTGTAGTGTTATACATGTACATGCGCTATGGTCCTACACAACATTATATGGACTTTTAAAGCCCTTAACATTTATGCAGCTGGTCTGTTTCCTTTTTAAAACCTGCAAAATCACAAGTTTTATATTTGTATTGCAAATTCTTGAGCTCTTCTCTATTTATAGGTAAATGTGAAGAGGAGGCTGGCAGAGAGCATTAGCTATCTTGTGCTATTTTGGTAAAGTGTTACTTATATGGCTTTTGAAAAAGAGAGAGCAACTTGTTATTGGAGCAAGGCTAAAACAGGTCAGAATGCAGAAATATCCCAAACACATGTATCTTGTACACCTGTTTCAGCTTTAAGGTGAGTGACTCATCCTTCTAGCTTTTGGTCAGTGGTTCAGAAATATGTACAGTAACTCTGCATAACCATGCTATTCTATCTCCACATTTACTTACTCATCCATAAAGAGAATGATATCTGACTGGTTCTGAAAAAGAGAAGAATGCTTTCTTCAGGTTTCCTTTATTGTGTCAGCACAAAATTATCACTTTTAATCCCCAGCAGGTTTTTAAAAGCTGGAAAATACGTGAATGCTAGCACTGGGAAGAAGTAAGAAAAAATACTAATTAAGCTGGAGAGTATTAACATTAGATGCCACACTGCTGACCCTGCTTGATAACTTTATCTTGACATTTGAAATAAAGGTGCCAAGGATTTCTGAAACTGAAGACTGTGGATTGAACTCACTGTTGTTTCTCTATGGGATTGCGTATCCCGGAATAGTTCAATGATCCCTAAAAATTCCACAGTGCCCTGGGATGTTAGAACAGGTCATTCCCATATCAAAGTTTTCTCTTAAGAGTCTCCCTATTGCTCTTCATGCCCACCATCCCTTGAGCTACTGTTTTTGAGATTCATTTGCAGTCTCAGTAAGAGAATCCTTTTCCCCCTTCTCTCTCTCTTTCTCGTCTGCTCTGTTTCTTCATCTCTGGCTAACTGTGCTGGGAGTCAGCCCACGCTATGAACAGAGAGGCTGTATCTGAGGACAGAGTTTGTTGCTGGCTGGATGGCACTCAGCTCTGAGAAATTTAATTTATTCTGTGGCTTACTGTCATCCATCAAGGATTTAGAGGCAGAGGGTAGTGCTTTATTCCTTCTGTGCTTTCGGTGCTGAGAGAGCTCAGGGATCAGGAGCTCGGATATGATTTTTTCGACATGAACCCTACCTCTGTGAAAATCCAACTGCAGAATGGGATCCACTTTAACACATACATGTATCAGGTAGGAAGTCCTGTTTTAATCCTAAGGACTTGAGATGCTTTATCTGGCTTGTTTTGTGGCACTGCACATTCTGTTGCAATAACTTTGCTTTCCCTTGAGTGATTTGCAAACTGTTTGATAACTTCCAAAAGCATATTTGTGTGAAATAAAACCAAAATATATATTTACAATAGAAATGTACTGTTGATTTATTTAATATCTTGCTCTTGATTTAACCTGACTGAATTTAATTTTAGGAAATTGTTAAATGAAAATAACTTTTAAAGGTGAGACTAAAAATTAGTTTTACAAGCTGCTTTCATTGCTATGCAATGCAATAACTTCTGTGCTATTGATAGCATTCTTACATTGTTGGATACATATCCAGAGTTCCATCATACTTTCAGAGTTTTTTACTGTTACATTTTAATGTGATGTAATGTGAAGTAATTTATGAGGATTTTTAGTGCTTAATAGTTATTTTTGCTAATACTTTGTGATCACAAAATAGACGATGGAGCCCAATGTTGTATCTTTCACATCTGTAATGTGTGTATGAAGCCGTTTACTATGTTACTGTTACAGATTAGAGGTATGTGGATGTGATACCTCTTATCTTCCAAGGAAATCTGTCTGGCTTTAGCAAGAATTTTGTCATGACCTGCAGTGAAAATGATTCTTTAAGAAAGTAAGGTTAAGCATTGTAATGTTCTAGTGTGAAAATCTACTGAATAAATAACCTTCTTGTAGTTGGAAATTTTTGTTTTGAACTTGCTCGCTGCAAGTACAGTATAAGAGAAAGTTTGTCTTTTTTTTCAAAATGCTCTTGGATGACAGCTCCATTGATATTTGTTAAAATATATACTATAAAATATAGAGGATTTGTGCGTATTGTACTATTTACCCTGTTTTATATGAAAAAGTTCATGCTTCATTCTCACATTTTATCTCTGAGAATTTAACGGTGAGGATGCACTGTTTAGCCCAAGATCCTTTTCTTTTGTTGTGCATGCTCTGGTGTCAGCGTACAGCTCCTTTGCCTAGCAAGGCTAAGGTTAGCTTTCTGTTAAAGTGCCAAAAGATACTGAAAACTGCAGTGAAAAGTGTTTTCCAGTCGGTATGTTTTTACTTATCCAGCTTGCAAGATAGACAGGTTCCCTAGCATGAGATTGGAGTGCATTTCAAATTAAACCCTTTTGTTTTGTCATTTAAAGTCTATCTCAGGCAACAACACTGACTCTAGAGCTTTTGGAATTTGGGTATACCATTGATTTGTGTATCTGTGTCAGGGCCACATAATACATTTTGTCTCCTCTAAGTAAATGTTAATAGCTGGATAGCATGGGAACAGAAGCAGAAAAATAACAGTAATAGTAATAGTAACAGCTCTCATCATCACTCACATGATGAAAATATTTGAGAACCTCCACCTCTTAAAATATTTAGTATTACCGTGTTAGACTCAAAAGCTTTGTATGTAGCCTAAATGGAAACAAAATAAATTTAAAGAAAAAGACTAAAAAGAAAATGTATTTAAGGAAATAGGTTGGATCTAATGTAATTGCTAAATTTTTAAAGTACTTCCTTGCATAACATTTTGGTATTCAAGTTGTATTTCTCTCCTAAAAGTTTCTGATAACTTCTGCAAGTCACAGTTACAGACAGTCTCTTTTCTTGTAGAGTATGTGTTTAAAGCACACAGGGGATCTCACCTGTCCTTGCATCCATTTCTTTTAAATGTCAAGAGACAGAGGTGGGGTGGCTACAGCCTTGTGCAGTCTGGCATTCTGCATAATCCAATCTGATAAGCAGATTTACCAAACAATGACAGCAGGTTTTGAAACACATTACTTACACTGAGTGTCTACATAACCTCATTGTAAATAAATGCAGATGTGCAGCATTATCTTTCTAAATGATTTTCTGTAATTCTCCTTCATGATCCATCTGCAGCTCATGTCCTCATGTTTTCATTTTTATCCTTTTCTAAAATGTGATAGATGTCAATGATTTGTATGTGATAGACACATAAAATGTGTCAGTACTTCTGCAGTATCAAGGGGGCTTTATACTGTAAGCGATCGCAGGCAAGACATAAATGTCATAACTGCTTAATCAGGATTATTTAAGCTTCTGTAAGAGGCTGCCATCTATGGCCTTTTTCTATTTTTCTTAGATGTTATCCTTAGAAACAATGTGAAATTATCCAAGGATTTTGTGGGAATTGAATTACACAGTATAGCAGGTTCCTTCAACAATACTGTAAGACTTTGCCATCCTTTAATCATCAGTCACAATCTATAAATAGATATTAGAAGAAAGCAAAGGTTTACATCATCGTGAAATCTGCTTGATTGTGACATTTGAATGGTATACTGTACTTCTTAAACTATTTGGCCTTAGCCAAGCTCAGAACTAAGAAATGTACAGACTGCTGTTACAACTTTAAAGGAGAGTTATCAGTTAATATTGGACACATTGGTAGTGAATGAAAGCTTAAGAGTAGAATGTTACCTGGAAAGCTACACGTATACCCTTTTGCAATCATAATGCAAATTCAGTTATACTTGTTTTACAGTACTTGGCATTAGCTGGTGTGGTTGAAAACCAATTGAAAACCAGTTCTGTTTGGATATCAGGGGTGGCCTAAGACATATGTGGAAGTATTGTAGAAAACAGTGTCATGAGGTTCTCAAGACCTAAAAGGGATTGAGTACAAATTGAACCAAATGGGAAGAAATTTGGCATGACTCACCACATGAAATCAGTGAACGTTTGCTTCTGTAGGAACATACATGTAACATGCAGTGAAGCTTTAGAAGGAGAACTGATTGCCTTGTCCAGTGCTCTGCGTTTTTATCCTTACTCTTTCAGAATTTCTTTTTTTCAAGCAGAGCCACTGTCAATTAAGTTTGTTATGTGTGCAGATTACACTGTCTTTCTGTATTAAAACAGTTGCTAAGTCAATGTAGAAAATCATCTTCTCTCTAAAATTACCAATGAATTATGTTTGGCTGTTCTGAAGAATATATCATTGGTCTTGTTATATTATCAAAATGCTTCCTTGTTCACACTTTATGTCTCACTGTCGTTGTTAAAGACCTTAATAAAATGGGTCTGGTGTTGTCTATGGCATTTGATAAAGCAAAAATCATTGCTATTCTTAGAATCTGAACTCCAGGATGCAGAAAGAAAAGAAATGGCTGTCTACAAACATTTTAATCTCAACAATGCACAGCCAGATGGTTTATTTCATCCAATTTTTTTATTCACTGTTGAATGGGCTGCTGAGAATAAAAGCAAGATTAAAAAATGCACCCTTCTTTCAAAAGATAAGTAATCCAAATTTGGGTATACTTTGGCCCATACTGCATTGTTTTCTTTTCTCCTCATACGCTTTAATCAGCCAGTCGTTCCATTGATCTTGTAGTCTATTCTAGAAGACAAAATGTGTATCTTTATTCTCCTGTAATGCCTGTAATGTTTTTGTTTATTTGACCGGACACTAGTTTCCAATTATATTAAATGCTGTATCCCTTTTATTTTTTTGTCATTTTTTTAAGACGTATTCAAAGCTGGCTTGTTTTTTAGTGCAGGTTAGGGAGAAAAAAGATATTTTGAATCACTGTCATTCGAAACATGCATACATTTGTGTGCAAGAATAAAGCAGTTCCTTTCTGGATATATTTAAAAAATATTCAGAGCATAAAGACATATTAGCAATGGACTGGCATTCCTCCAGGATGTATCCCTTGCGCCCAATATTTACCACGATAGGTTCTGGGCCACTGTGACCCTGAATTGGATTAGCACTGATGTGATGAATTGTATACATCTGCAAGGTGGAGATGAGCAGAATCTCATTTTCTCCATGCTGCACCAGCTTCACGAAGAGCTCCAAAAGGCTAGTAGTCAAATAGCTTTTTTAACATGACGTGTCCAAAATGTAAGGCAGTCAAAATAATGAGATTGATTTTTGTGAATAATCTATTATCCTCTGATGTGTCTGAATATACTGACAACATATCTACCATACTTTCTTTAAACAGCAAATGGCAAAGGAGAGCCTCTGAATTCTGCTTAACACTCCACAATGTTTGCTGTGGGTGAGATATTCAAGTCAAAAAGACAGTAATACAAGATGTATAGGCCAAGATGGGTTTTCAGTTTCCAATTTGATCAAAATGGCATACTGTAGTTATTCTTGAGCTTACTAGATAGCTATTACTCACATGATATAAGGTCAACATTTGATGTGTTCACACCATTGACAAGCAAAAATATGGAAATGACCTTGGAACGTGGAAGGGAGGTGTGTATTTTGTGCATTGTGGACAAAAAGCATGATGTGAATACATTGGAACGGACAGATCCAATGGAGAATCAACTGCTTGTTTTTTAGAAAGCAAACTGGTAGATCAATTATTTTTAGCTACTGTGCCACTTGAACTGTTTCAAATGATTGCCAGAGTAAATTGCTTTAATAACCATTATTCTAGACTGAATCAAGATAAAGGAGATAAATGTCTAGACTAATGTCTAGGGTAAGGAATGATACTGTAGGTTTTTTTCCTTTTACTTCTAAGAGAGCAGTTAAAATGTTCTTGAGACTTAATCCTAATCAAAATAGTAAGCACAGCCCCCAGAACTGAAACATGTTGGCCAAATGGCAGACTCACGGTGAAAAATGCACAAAAGTCACTCAAAACGTTCAATGCATCGCACAAAAGCAAATAATACAATCAAAACAGTAAAAGTCATCATCTGATGAGCAGCACTTTACACCAGTTGCTTCAAAATAGCATAGTAAACTCTATCATTTTCAGAATTATATGCAATTGGGGGTACATGCAATCTCACTGTGGTCTGCTCATTGATTATGTAGTCATATAAAAACAGTATATTTTAGTAACATAAATGTAAACCAGGGTATTCACATTCTCATACTTGAGACATGAGAGGAGGAATTGGAGATGAAAGATTGTGACCAATCACAAACACTTATACACAAACACAAAATATGTACTGTAACTTTCCCTTTGCTGTATTTTCAAAGTAAAAACATCACATTTGGTGATAGGGAGTTTTATTGTAAACCTTCCTTCGCCAGGACAAAAAAAAACCCGCTGGGCTTAAATAGAGTATTAGGGGAGGAACTGCACAGACCTGAATGGTGAACATGAATGGTGGAAGGGAACATTCTCCATATCACCACACAGTTTAGACTGTTACAGTAGCTCCAACCTCCTATCTGTAGCTGCCTGGATCTCCTGCAATCCTATGGCATTGCAATAGTTGCCCATATTTCACTTGGCACTCTCTGTATTCTTCCTCTATCCCTTTGAGCAGCTCTTACTCTCTGGGCCTGTGGTATTCCTTTTTTTCCTCTCTGACCATTCTTTGACAACCAAAACGATCTCAGTAATGATCTCGTTTATGTGTGATTTATGAACTGAGTGATAATTTAACAATTAGTGGTGGTGGTTGAGCGCTGTCGACTCATGGCGACCCTATGGACAGTTCCACTGTCACTGTCCATAGAGTTTTCATGGCAAGATACGGAAGTAGACTGCCAGGCCTTACTTCTGCACAGACAGTACAGTATAAGTGCCGTTGTCACATATATGTGACCCTCTGCCACCACCACCACCCCATACAGCTGCTGCCCAGTCTGGGTTATTAGAGAACCTTGTGCCCGACGTGAGACACGAACCCACTTCCATGAGATTATGAGTCTTATGCTCTACCAACAGAGCTAGTCAGGGCTTAATTTAACAATTAGGGAAAGATTATTTGTATGTGTATAACATGTGAGAGTAATTGTTATAAACTGGGACCAAATGACTGAGTTTTATTTGACCACAAATTTCTAATTGATTTTTGTGTCATCTTCAGAGCATTTTTTTTACTATTTTAGACAAGAGGAGCTTGGCATTTGAATCTTTTATGAAAGCAATCATAAATTACTGTTGTGCAGGAAAATGTTTTTGTTTTGCTTATTTGGGTTTTGTTTTTAACAGTGTCATCCACTTTTGCATCCAAATTGATAATTAAAAATAGCAATTGAGAAAAACTGGAATTGTATAAATGGGAATAAACTATAGAATACAATTAAACCTGTATAATTATGGACAGCTATGTAACTTAGAAGAATTAGGACAGGAAATGATGCGTTTTTAAAGAACCTAACATAAAAATAAAGTAAGCATAAGAACAACGTTATAATTATTTAAAGGAAAATAGTGAAATATATTTATTTTTGCCTGCATTCCACTGTTATGGCATTCCACCATTCCAGATTTACACATTCCCCTAAAAGGACAAATTTTAAACTTTTAGCAGAAAAGTTTGGTTCTTTTAGGAACTGGACCAGAACAAATAACAAGATGGTTCAAATCCCTGGCTAAAACTGACCGTTCTGTTTGAGTCAGTCATTTACAGTATCTGCCCTAGTTTCTACACAGCTACAATAAGCTACACTGGGAGATTGTGCAGCTAAATATGTGATGTTAATGCCTCACCGAACAACACATTTGGGAAGATCAAAATTTGGCTAATGAGTTGTTATTGCTGATGCAGCAGATGTGATTGCAGATCCAGCTGCAGTACAGTAATTGTGGACATAATGATAATGCGTAAAGAGATCTGCTTGATTGTGGGTGATTGGTCAGAAATTAACTGAAAATGTGAAGTGCCCATGAACTGTTTCTTGTTACAGTACATACATATTTCTGTGTTAAGCTGCTGTTGCACTGCAATTTCCCTCACTGGATCAATAAATTATCTATCTCATCTATCTACCTACTGTATGTATACATGCTTGTATTATAATAGACTATAATCCAAAATATATTCCAAGTTAAATGAAAGCATATAAAATGTATCCCAATTTAAACCAAATAAATAGCAAAACGCTGTATATTTTGGCTTGATATTGAAATATATTCTTTGCCAAATCATAGTGCCAGAATTTGCTGCCTGTGATTTGTTAATGCAAATAGGCATTTGTATTAATGCAAAAAAATGTCTATCTGCCTTTTAAAGCTTTTATGTCACTTTTAAAACTGACTTGAATTTTTAAAAAAGAAGTACAGTATTTTATTGCATTTTCTGTTGTTCTGTTTTTTGCTGTTGTCAATCTAATGAGAGTTTTAGCTGCAAAGCACTTTCTCGATATGTCTTTATATTGCGCTCCTGAATAAGATGAGATGAATAAAGTAATCTCAGTTATGTTTTTGTAAAATATATTACCCTCCTTTACTGCACAATGTAAGATAAGAGGGCCCAGTCAGACATTTTCTCCTTTCAAATAGCATTTGTGCTCCAATTACAGTTTCCACTTCGGCTTGGGAAAGAAGTGTCCTTAGCTTTTTTAAATCAACAAAGTATCACATTAACACCTCATAAGTGCTGCATCTTTTGAAAGGAAATTACACATTACAAGAAACAACTTACAACGTGAAACAAACAGAAAAATGGTCTAGCTAAGCTACAGTATAATAATTCAGGTTATTTTTGTCTGAGCAGTGCACTTTCCCCTGTGGTCAAAACCGTGACCTTTCTAACTAATACTCTGTGCTCTTGTAGCTCTAACAATCAATGATAAGCTGCTGAAAAACTATAAACTGGGGTTGCTTACCTCATAAATACTAAAAACAGGTAATCCAGAACAGTACAAGTCTTTTTACAGTACAGTACTTTTATTTTGCTATACATTTTAGTCATTTGTAATTTTTTTGCATGATGTGTCTTTAACACAAGACAATGCTTGCCCAATCCCTTAATGCTAGCATTAACAGCCTGTGACTGCTGCACCATTACATCTCCTACAGCTTGTTTTTTCTTCTACATGCTCAATTTCTCTTGGAGCCTTTTGGTTGTAACAAAATATAAAGAGGACTGAGCAGCAGCTGAGATTCTGTATTAGAAGGAAATTGCTTTTGTAAAAACTGATCAGCTTTTCAACTTATCTGGTAGCTCAACAAGTATTCACAGGTGGTGAATTTATTATGCAAAATTAATGTCATTGTATGTTTTGCACTGCTTCTTTCTGTTGTGCTTAATGAATACCCTGGTATCCATTTTGTGTTAATAAAAGGTGAGGCAGAAGAAAAAGAGGCAGAAGGAGTACTTTTAAAAAATCTGTTAGATTGGTTACTCCAATGTTTATAGTTTATAACAAATGTTTGGAAGAAAGGTTAGATCCTAATCTTGCACACTTCTGTTCTCTTACATACTGCATGTAAGTCTTGAACTGGAGACTTCCTGTTGTGCATCTGTCCCACCATTCCCTAGCTCACTCCTCACAATAATTCCCTCAGCTAGATGAGTCACACCAAATACTCGACATATTTCATTCACATTTGTGAGCTATTGTGTGTATGTCATCTTTGTATTCCTGTAAACATTTTGGTGCTTAGTACCTTTTTAGATAAAGATCCATCCATCCATCCGTTTTCTACCTGTTTTATCCAATTTAGGGTCGCAAAAGAGCTGGAGCCTATTCTGGCAAGCACAGGTGCAAGGCAGGGTACGCCCTGGATGGAACACCTGTCCATCGCAGGGCACAGACAGACATGAACACAGACATACACACTCAAACCTAGGTCCAATTTTCCCAGAATTCCGACCAGAATGTCTTTGGACTGTGGGAGCAAACTAAAGGAAACCCACGCAAACACAGAGAGTTAACATGAGTCTAACATGCAGACGCCACACAGATAGCACCCCAGGTCTGGAATTGAATCCAGTGCTGCAAGCCAGCAACCACGTGTGCCGATAAAGATACAGTACAATGATATTTAACTTTTGTTTTTCTAAACTCTGGAAGTCGCTTATTTCACTGCCCATGCACATCTGTATACTGAAAGGATAAACGTTTTTAGCTAAAAAAGAGAGAATAATAATAACATAAAGATCCTTGGTAATATGCTGTTGATTGTAATGTTGATCTGTGGCATTTCACATGAATTTGGTATATAATTGTAGTAAAAAAAAATTAAGAATGTGATTTAAATTATTACTTGCAAATATTGAATTCCCTTGACTGATTTCTGTCAAACGTGAATATTTTGTTTTTTGAAAAAAAAAAACAACCAAAATAAAAAATATAATCCTGTGGAAATTCTTTGATTCTTATCAGAAATTCTGACATTGAATTCTGCGTCCATAATCCTTATGCTTTCATGCAAATGTCTTGAAGGTCTTGTTCAGCAATCCTGTTCTTTTCTGCAATTTGAACATCTTTGTGCAGTCCCTGAAGGACTGCTGTAGGAGAATTTAATGTAATCATGCTGGATTTGTATGTCCCAGGCTAATCGGAATGATGATCGATTTGGAGTTCATGGGAATTGACACTTGAGTAGTGTCAGAACTTTAAAAGGTTAAGCAGATCCCCTTTCCAGAATAATAGGTACAGTAGTCTGAAAGGCTTATGTTTCTACCAATTATGCAGACAACACTTCAGGCTCTGTTCTTCTATTTATATAACTGTGACCAATGAGTCCAGTCTTTTTAAGATCTCTAGATCTTTGCTTAGCATGGCAGTCTGTGGGCAGTGAAAGTAGCAATAACTGGACCTTGATAAACAACCTATTTTTGAGCAGAGACATACAGTATGTGAATTTTTAAATTAAGAAGGAGTATATTTGGGTCTGTTTCTTCATTTTCATATCCTTGATGTGTTATGAGAAATGTGTCGGAGAGTGAGAAGTCTGAATCCTTATTTATTTTCATGTGTAAGTTTATACAGTATGTCGGAAAACAGTCTTTTACATAATTGTGCTGATTCTTTCCTTCTTCGCTGATTCATTTAGACCATCTGGTGGCTTACGCTGAATAAATATGTGCTGGTACTTGTTCAGAGTATTTGTGATGTTAACTTAATTGAGATTTTTCATAGCATGATTTTATCTGCAGTTCTTTTCACTGATACAATTTCTAACAAATTTAATTGAGAGTGTTAGGGAAAAACAAGGCCATTTTGCGTTATTTAATTTTTGGATTCTCCCCTAAGCTTAGGACCTGATAATAACTGCCACTGACAGGGTTTATCCTTTTCAGTCTCTTCAGATCTTCATCTGGCTCTTCCCTAGAGTAACTCCTCTTTCTGCTGACCAGACTTTCACTTTTTTTCCACTGTCCTGTTTTTCTGTAACAAAATGTTCCAATTTTGTTTTATTTTTTAGTTTATCTAGTTTTTTTTTTCTTTTTCATATACTGTATATCAGTGTTAGAGGTTGCTCAGGCAAAAGAAAAGGGAAAAAGTATTCTAGGTGAGCTTTCTGTAACGCTGTGTCATCCTATGACTTTGAGTGTCCTTCTTGCCGTATTCCTGAACGCTGGGTTGGTGTAATTCAGTTGTGAGAATAGGAAAACCTCAAACTACAGGCTATGTCACAGAGTGTCATCCTGACCCTGACACATGTTTCATAATCTCCCTTGGTCTCCTGGGACCTGCCTAGTTAGATGACACAATCTATTAACAGTTAATTGTGGTGCCCTAAAATAAAGTCGGACCTCATATTCCTAAACTTTGTAGTAGTCAGGCATCTCATGATAAACATGAGCAGCTGCAGTGAGGGTTATGATAAATGATTTGCCTTTGCCTTTGCCTTAGACCGAAGCTCTTGGCCAAAAGTCGCATTGTCAGGTTTGTGCCATGTGAAAGAAAGTGCTCGGACCCTCTCATTCTCTTTCTGATCAAGACCTTGTTGCCATTCTCGCAGGCAAAGAGCTGGGGGGGGGGGGTGTAAATGAGCCCAATCTTTTAATGATCTAGATCCTTTCAGTATGCAGATGCGTGTGGGCAGTGAAATAAGCGACTTCCAGAGTTGAGAAAAACAACCTACATCACATAATGGTGTATACTGCATATATATAGCAGTCTGATCATTAATGTTTTCAGTTTTATTTATATCATTGAGCTATTTGAGCTTTTTTGGCAACTCTTCCCTTCAGACAGCTACAACTCTTCATTCATATTTATGTAATTATTTATTTCCATGTCTGCAACTGAGCAGGAAGCTCAGAAAAGATGTTCCTGATTAATATCCACTGTAGTGTTCCATGTGTACTTTTTTGATTTTGTAGGGGATCATTTGTGGATCAAAACAACCATACAGTACAGTATGTTTTAAAGAAAAGTAAACAGGGGCTACTTCACCGAATCATGAATATAAGCAGGTGTGAGCCTGGTCAGTACCTGGATGGGAGACCTCCTGGGAAAGCTAAGGTTGCTGCTGGAACAGGTGTTAGTGGGACCAGTAGGGAGCACCCGCCCTGCAGTCTATGTGGGTCTTAATTCCCCAGTATAGTGACGGGGACACTATACTGCAGAAAAAAGGCACTGGCCTTTGTAAGGGATTTAAAACTGAGGTCCTTGGTCATTAAAATTTCCAGCGCATTTTTCAACAAGAGTAGGGGTGTTAACCCCAGTGTCCTGGCTAATTTCCCCCTGGCATTTACCAATCATGTCCACCTAATAATCCTTCATGATTCTTAGTCTATGTGGGTCTTAATTCCCCAGTATAGTGACGGGGACACTATACTGCAGAAAAAAGGCACTGGCCTTTGTATGATTCATAATTCATATGATTCATAATAATTCATGATTCATAAGCGCTTTGAGAAGCCACCTTTAAAGGCGCTATATAAAATAAAGTTTTTTTTATTATTATTATTATTATTATTATTATTCTGTTCAATGGCTTCATGATTCTGTTCTCCTCCTCACTGGTGGCTGGTGTGCCGTCGCATCATCCAGGCAGGGCCGCACATTGGTGGTGGTGGAGGGTAGTCCCCATTACCTGTAAATCGCTTTGAGTGGAGTATCCAGAAAAGCGTTATATATGTGTAAGGAATTATTATTATTATTATAAACAGACAGAACATATTTAAATATTTTGCCGTATTATTTTACCATTTTGAGATAGGTGTTCTCAAAGGAATCAATAACTTGTACATTGAATGCTTAAAATTAGAAGCCCTGATAGCATGGTGTATCTTTTGAGATTCCTGGACAGCCTGATGGTGTCACAGAGGATCTTGAAATGGTGCATGCAGCAGAATGTTTAGAAAGAAATGTGTTTTCAACTTCTAAGCTGTTCTCTTCTGTTAGGTGGGTAAAATCTTGTTAAAAACATATAATAACTGCTGATGAAGAGCAACACAGCAGAGAGGTATCAAAGCTGCTGTGTTCTGACTCTCAGTCTCAGGGGGCCCTAATAAGCATTAATTAAAACTTACCTTCCTGAATAAAAGCTAAACAGTAAAAAGCATCTTGCAAGAAATAGAACATCCAAGATGCACTCAAACAACCCCAAAGCAATGTGGTTTTATATTCCAGTGCTGTGATTATTGTTTTGAAATGACTTGATTATCTGAAGAAAGAGCAAAATACAGCATACAGTAAAAATTCCATCATACTTGGTAAAACCTTTATGATCGTTTGTTACCCATAAAAGTCCGTACCAAGTCTCTTTGTACTTGACATTGCAGCATTTACTGTAAACTACAATCCTGCAGCCCTCACGAGGACAAGATGACTGAAATTTGATGAATAGTTGGGAGCACTTTGCTATTAAGTGCCAAGTTAACCACCTTGTATTTCACCCCTGCTTCCTTATGATGGACGGTGAACCTCTATTTACACCGGAGGTGAGTCAGTATCTACAAATGGACTCAAAATGGTAGAATAAACAAAGAAGTACAGCACTTGCACAAGGTGCATCCACAACAGGTAAGACAAAAATGCTAACAACAGCCAATACATACTGTAGATGAAACAAGGAATGTTTACTGCAAGTACTGTAACCAAAATAAAAGTGCAAAGATGTGGCAACAAAGGATATTATATTTTCTTGAATTACATGATTAATTAGGTAAGTGAATAATAAGTGTTTATGAACACACAACCTGCATCACACCCATTCCCTGCATTAGGAGGATTGTACGAGCAAGAAGACCCCTTCTTTCTTCTACAAAAAGAAGGGGTTCTTAAACACAGAGGCCCAGGTCTCTCCTATCTTTTCTTTGCAGTTCAATGGCTGCAGTCATTTCTCACTTCTCCACCTGATCGGCTGCATAGTGTGGTTGAAGGTATAGAATGGCTGTCATGTGACCCAGGCCTGGCTGACAGGATGATGTGTGTTCTTGGCTGTATGTAAAGCATCTGGAGATTTATTATTATTCAATGGATTTAAAACAATGTCTATCTCTGAGAAAGAGAATAAAAAGAATTGCAGAAAGAAATAACAGTGATTTCAGAAATGTTTTGAACACTGTCTTATGGAATCTGTACAGTTTTGTCTCACACGGATCTGAGATGAACGGACTTGGATGAGTTTTATATGGGTTAATGATTATGTTATTTTGTGCTTTAAAATGGGTACGTGATATGGATTATTGGGCCCAGTATCTAGAAAAATTCTTTATAAATTCTTTACTCTCTCTAGAGTATTATAACATTTTCTGAAGAACTTCCAACAAAGTCAGTAAAACATGTTCTGTGAGTTTGATCACTGTGTTGCTATAGTAACAAAACTCATGGGATTCTTAATGAGTTTCATTTAACATATACAGCTCTACAGTCGTCTTCGACTTACAATGATCGCAGATTTAACTTTAATGCATGGATGACGTTCAATGTTACTGTTTTGGAAGTGCAACAGGAAAACACAGAGTAAGGCAAGGTTTTGATGCTGATCTGTAACTGTGACAGTTGAGTGCCTGGATAGACTCTGACTTTACCGCAATCCTAAATTGGATAAAGTGGGCAGAATATGATTGGGTGGAAAAAGTAAACTTGGGTTATGTAATTCTGACTTTTCAGACAAGCTTGGAGGCCATATATTGTTTTGAGGTTAAAATGCAAACCAGATCTGCTTTCATCAGGGCAGTATAGTATTACACAAATTCTGAAAAAAACAGTTTTTGTCGTTAATAAATATAATAGTAAAATAAATTAACATAGTTGTAATCAATTTGATGAAAGCAAGCAACAGTGACCACTTCACAATTATAGTTCCCGACTGGACTTACAACTGGCATTTGATAGTTGGCGATAGCTGTGATAATAGCATGTTAGCGATCACATGAATTCTGTACATACGAAGAATGTTTTATTGTAAAATAAAATAATAGAAAAAAGAAATGGTATCTGTACTGTATCTGTCGATCTTCTGTGGAATTTTTTTTAGGGATTAATGTTGACAGGCTTAATCAAAATTTGATTCCTAAAGTGAATCAAAGTGTAGCTTGAAATATTAATTAATATATCCAGAATAAATTTAAAGCTGTGTTTTAGTTATTCAAAATGTATTGTAACTACTATATTAAAGAGCATAAGCATTATTTCCACCCCAATTTAGGAAGCTTTAAGCTCAATATCAGATTTCTTGTGTGTTTCAGTACAGAAATGTAAGAACATAATGTCAGTTAATGAGGGCAGTTTTTATGACTTAAGTTGCACTAGCAAATCTACTTACAGAGATGTTTTTAAATTTTTTGCTAAGTTAATAAAGCGCAATGTGCTGCTTTTTATATAACACTATAGAGAAACAATATACAGGGATACAGTTTACATTCCATTATTGCTTTCATTTGTTAATCCATGGCTTGGGAAATAAATGGAAATAATCCAAAAAATGATATCTCAGTGCTTCCTGGCAGACACTAACTACTTTTACATTTTCATTTGATTTGTATTTATATTTGTAATCACAATTAGTAAGTGATTTTTGCACAGGTTTTCTTATTTTGTTGCTTTAAAGCTTGCAGTGATGAAACTTTGAAACAGCAGTTAATATTTTTACATACAGTACACAACCTACTTCAAAAACTGAAAAAAGAAAATAGAAAAATGGAAAAGCCACGATTGTCTAAGTATCCAAACTATTTGCTGGGATGAGGTTACAAAAAATCTCTGAGCGTCTCTGTGAGCACAGTCTACTAAATCATTAAGAATTGGAAGGTGCATCACACCATTTATAGACTTCCTAGATCAGGCCATCCCTTCAAACTGAGAACCTGACAAGGAGGAATCTGGTGAGGGCTGCCACTGTGAGGCCAACAACAACTTTGAAAAAGCTACGGGGTTCAATAAGTGATATGGGGAAATGTGCATCAATCCTCAATATTCAGAATATTTCACAAAACTACCCTTTTGATGACATGAAAAAAAAAGAAAACCCGTTACAAAATGGAAGCCATCTCAGAGGTGGCATGGAGTTTGCAAGAACGCCCCTGAGTGATCCTGCAAAAATGTTACAAAAAGGTCTTGTAGTCATTTGAGACCTCACTGAAACATTGCAATCTACAGTAAATGCACATCACATGCAGTATGGTGCGGTGATCTGTGAGCTCGTGCATCAGAGCACCTTGCTAAGATTGGTGGTGAGGTCCAGGTGTGGTGGTCTGGGCAGACGTGTCTAAACGGTAAGATACTCCACTTACTGTATAGCAATGAATGGCAACCTCACAATACTTCGTTGATAAGGTCTTGGGACCTTACATGCTTTCTGAGACTAATCCTGATAAAACAAGAGCCACAAAGCATTAAGTGCGTCCTAATGCTGCTCGTATAACAGTATTATAAAGTTTACAGAAAAGTAAAACAAAAGATATAGAAAACAACCGTCATTCAAAAACAGCTACAGATTTGGTGGGCGATCTATGTTTTGGGCACTTTGCACTCCATGTCCTTCTGATTAAAAATGTTGCTCTTTCATTTTCTCATGTTGATTTCTGCTTAAATCTGATCCTGATTTAATTTTGTTAAACCTGAATACTATTTCATCTTTTACTGTAGTTGCAGTGAAACACTGTACTTTACCTTTTTTTCTAGTATGTGTATTACTTCCACTGCTGTTACAGTATGTGCAACTGAGAGCTTTTTGGATCAATGAAAAGAAAGAAGACGAACAAAGCTGCCTAACAAAGCCAATGGAAAGAAAATAGTCTAGTTCTGTTTAGTTAAGATGCAAAACATATTATAGGAACCTGAGCTAGAAAACATTACTATAATTAATATTATAGCTAAAATATTAGCTACTACCTGAGCTAGAAACTGTACTGTGGATGTGTCATTTTGGGATATTTCTCTGAAGGATAGCAGAGAGCTCTGGAAAATCCTTAATGGTGATAACAGCACACAGATGTCACCTGTGTTAGGAAGGATGATAGCTTGTTGATACTGTCTTTGCAGAAATAATTGCTTTGGGAGGTGGGGGAGTTTTGATTGAGCTAGAGACAGGCAATTTAGAGAGAATTGTCCAAAAGCCAGACTGCTCACCTAACATTATTGTTTCCTCTGGGCTTGTGTTGCGAGAAAACATTTATTTCTGCTTTGGTTATAGCAAAACTGGCATATAAATAGATCCAGGAATGTCAGTATAATACTTTGTCAAAAACCTATAGTATGAAGCAAAAGGGTCTCTTCAGATATTCTGTGTGTGATCTATTAGTTTAAATATGCTAGTATTCATTATTATATTTATAATATATTTAAACATTGAGTGTTGGTTGTTACTTTATAATTATATAGTTAGGTTCTGTTTTTTTTCAGATTTTGTTTTCCATCAGAAAAGTAGGACTTTGAGTAGGCTTTCCATTTGTTCTTTTTGCCTACAGTATAAAGACATAGGTTCCAGTAAAGATAAGATTCCTATGGTAAACTCAACAACAACAAAAAAATCTATCTCAGACCGTAAATGTAAATTTAAATGATTTATTCTGTTAAATCTCACCGTCCCTTTTAAAGTGACACTATAGCATGATAGCATTGCTCTCTTCCACAGTTTTATTTTAATCTGTATCCAAACACTGCCAGTTACAGCACACAAAAAAGGTTCCATTTTTGCACTTTGTTAGGAAACATAACTCAGGCATCCTTTTAAATCTAACACAACAATATGATTCTATAGTATTTGATAATTATTTCTTTTATATTTCAAGGCTTCTTCCATTCCAAAATCTTAAATGAGCTAGACTCAGTATTCCAATAAGTATGTAACACAGCATTTCACTTCACTATTTTCGGGTGCTTGCATGCTGTAATATGGTGGATCTATTGTCTTCCTGTGGCTAATATCTACAGTGGTAATCTGATGATTAAATCAGTCATGACTTCAGTCAAGAGACACTGCCACTGGCAATGCAAAAAGTTCACATTAGGGGTCTTCGCTGAATAAGTAGCCAAAAAAATACAAGGCTGACTGACTCTGGAAATGTGGATGTCAGTCTGCTGGAAGCTCCAAGACTTCAGGGTTGTGATATTATAGCTTTCAGATGCCTGGAGTTCATAAAGGTTTGAGCATGTCATTGTAATCAATCTCAGGGTACTGGCTTTCCTTTAATAGAGAAGGGCTGACATCTTAAAGAAGAATATCTTTACAAAATCTCAATGAACTGTACTAAATGACCCTTTTCATAGGTGAAAGCTCATCTCTAAAAACTTCACAAAAGATTAAGTTTAGTATGACAGACAATCGAGTTCTTTAATAAAGGGCAAGACTGAAAAACTTCCAAACACACACAATTAACACATTTAAGTTGAATGTTTGAAGAGAATTAGATCTTTATGAGGAAATTTGTCAACCACCTTCTGAAAATCTATTTTTTCCTTATTTATTAAACCAGTTGTATCACTACTTTTTCACCTTTTCTGTGTAGCATGCTGAACAACTGTCTACATCCATTCATAATTGATTCAGCTTTCATTTGTATTTACCTCACTGTGACTTAATTGTTTGAACAGGTTAAATCCATACATGCTGTTTCTACCTGAAGATGCTTCAGGCCAGACAGAATTAGTAAAGTACTAAAGCAGTTATCAGCCATGTCTGGTGCTGATTTTCCAGTTGGTTTCTCCCAGTCTATGTGAGATAAATTAATACATGTACCATGAAAAACACATCATCCTTTTCACAAATTTCTCAGGTTTCATTATACAGTATTGAATTATAATTAACATTTGTATTAGGTGATCTGTACTGGAGCTGTGGTAGCTCAGATTGCAAGGGTGTCTAGTTCCTAACTGGAAGGTCCTGGTTCAATCCCAGGTAGGGGCAGGTGATGTAGCTTGCTCTAATTCTTTCCAGATAGCTCCCAGGCCCACTCAGCCTGCTTGTCAAATGAGTACCAGCAGTTAATCCTTCTGGGGGTAAAAGGCTGGCTGGAGTGTGATACTGACCAGATTACCTCCACCTCCAGTGTTAGATGGTCAAGAAAAATTGCCTTGCCCCCCATTCCCCCCATGGGCCTTAATGGCCTGCAAAGGGACTGACTTACCTATTAGGTGATCTGAAGCATGTTCTAAAGGATGTGCTTTTTGAAGTTTTTTTCTAAGTCTGTACCATTTAGATGCTATGATTCATGATTCATATACAGTAGGTATAGTTCCTAAACCTGAATATTCATAAGGTCTAGCAAGCTGTGCAGTTGTGATTTACACAGTAAGCAGAAAGCTTGATATCAGGATATCAAGACAATTGTGAACCGTTTGGTGTGAGACAGGAACGACTATGTAGGGAGGTGACACAGTCCAATAAATGATATTTGCCTGCTTTTTTTATGTTATAAATTATTTTTATTTTTTAAATACTGTCCTAAAGGTATTTTCTCAAAGGTATGATCTAGTACATTTCAGAGCAGTTTATTCTGAGATGTGTGGCATGAAGGCACCATGGTGGGCATTGCTGCCTTTTAGCACTGTGGCCCCTGGTTCAATTCTAGACCTGGAGTAATATCTGCGTTGAGTTTGTTTGTTCTGTGCCTGTTTGTGTGGGTTTCTTTGGGTGCTCTGGTTTCGTCCTGCAGTCCAAAGACTTATTAGTAGGTTTCTGGGAAAATTGGCCCTGGTGTGAGTGTGAGTGTGTGTGTCTGTGTCTGTGTCTGCCTACCCTGCGATGGACTGCTGTCTCAACCATGGTGTATCCTGCCTTGCTGGGACAGACTTTGTCACCCTCACGTCGGTGTACTGGGTAAAGTGGTTAGAAAATGGATGGATGCATTACTCTGTGTATTATTCAGTAATTTGTTCTACTGTTGGGCTACAAAGATTTCAGATCAGTGTTGCTCTTTGGTTCAGTCCCTAAATCCATCCAACAATCCATTACCAGCAAGCTACTTATCCTGCTGTGGTCACAACAAACTAGAACCTCTTCCAGAATCACAGGACACAAAGCATGAGTGCTCTGGGACTATAAACTAGATGCCAGTCCACTGCAGGGCCACTGTGAAAGGGGCAATTTAGAATAGCCAATCTAGCCTAGCCAAAATGTATCTGAAGATGAGAAGACATTCTGTGAGAAAACAAATTCTGTGAGAAAACAAATTCCACAGTACTCTAGCCTCCACCTCAAATCAAAACTGATATGAAACCAGCTAATTCAAAGGAATGAACAGATTGACAAATCAAACTGGACCTAGATCTTGCAGTGGGTGTAACTGAATACTTATTTTCACATACTGTATCTCTGTTATGTTATTTCAATGCTTTACAGTACATATTAAGAACTCTTTTTATTTACAGAATAGGAAACTGTGTTACTTAAATGGAGAGACAATCCCTTACCTACCAGAAGATTAACAGAACATTTTTCTCAAGACACCAGTCCTGCTGGATTTTGAACAGCGCCTCTGTATCTCATCAATATGCCTCTTGATCACAGGCTGCCTTCTCAAAGCATAACCGAGCAGTGGTTCACTTAGCTCTCCATATTTAAGAAGCTTAAAGGAAAGTAATTTCACCCAGCAGAAATTCAATATCTTCCAAGCTTTTCTGATATTTCATATCAAAGAAATATAAAAATGGATTTAACTGCATTCATGGCAAACAGTGGAAAAAGGAGAATTCTGACAAGCATTATCTGTCTAAAGTATTAAACTGTTTATATATATTGCATACACATGTGCTAAGTCTGATTTTGGTAACTATACATAATATAAAATCACACTTAGTTACTTAGACTGGTGCACCTCTGCCATCAGTCTGTAATGATCCATATACACTAATAGGTCTTTCACACAATTCTGAAAATGCTGATTCAGAATTTACTCACAACCAATCTGCAGGTTCCAAATGGGCACTGCTGTCATCTTTGGCACAGAATGTGTGAGTTATATATCTCTATAAATTAAAATGGGGTTTCAAAGGGAAGCTTTTATATTTTAAAACAAGGTATTTACTGGGGTTTCTGAACTATCCCATTTAAAAATATTCTTAGTTTTTTTTCTCATTTTTGTACTCCCATGTTCACTATTCTTGTACACTTTGGCTGATTTTTATGTTTGTATGGACATTCATGGTTTTCAATTGATATTTTATGTCCAGTTTGTCCTATAAACATATGAATTTCCACATTTACTGTATGCAGAAAGTCTCAATAATTCTTACAAATACTGATAACAAGAGGTCCTTGCTGGGCTTTCTAGTTCATATTATTGCTTTTTTATAGTTAAAATCTTCAGAAACTGTTTCACTGCTCTGATTTTTAGCTTTTTTACGTTTCAAAGTGATCTGTCTCTGGGTTCATAGCAGAAATAAAGGAGGGAGAGCTATATAAAAATGAAAGTACTGTTTTAAGGCATATGTAATGATTAATGTGACTTGAAAGAGAGAGTGAGATACAACATCTGTTCCTGGATTGAAACTGGCCTCCTGTCTATTGCATTGCCCTACAAAAAATCAGATGAAATTCACTGACCCATTTTCTTCTTAACCCAGTACACCCAGGGAATAGGATTTGAAATCTGAACAAAATAAAATCTGAATAAAAAAGAAAAACAAAAACAAAACAAAAGTTATGCTTGTATTTAAATAAGAGTGCTTATGAGGCAGATGTTGTTAGTGTTAATCGTCAGTCTAAATACTGTCGTTCCCAAAGATTAATTTAGCTCCTGTCCTATGACCACCTTTGCTGTGTTCCTTGTCAGATGATTTTGATTCTGTCAATCAGACATGTCTGTCCGCTGTGATCACCTAATGTAGCCTGTCCCTTGACCTTGCTTAACAGCACATCAGCCTTTAATCCATTTCATACAGGTCATCACTACCTTTCATATTAAGGAATATGAAGTGACAACATTTTGGAAGATTCTTCCTACTGCATACCTATGCTTCACATTTCCTCTTATCATCAGGTGACCCGATTAAATCATTTTCTTGTAATACTGTATTTAACTTTTTGTACAGTGGTAATCCAGGAAGCACAAGAACTTGCTTTTCTGTGTTGGCTCAGGGAAATAGCTACAGTACATATCAATCTCTATAATCTGTTTTATGAGTGCGGAAACACTGACTGCTGAAATAAAACTTTGTTCTACACCACTGCACAGAAAGCACAGTATACGGTAACCATAGATAAAAAGTAACATTTATAAAATCTTACTGCAAGTTACAAACCTAAAGCTGTAAAGGTAATGTAAGCATGGTTGCAAAAATGACAAAGAATATGAAAACACAAGTTATTCCTTGATTTGGGAGGGAGCATGAACGAAAAATGGAATTAAGGAGAAGTTAGTGCTCTTGGGTGAAATTCTGGACTGGGGTGCCTTCCATGTGGAGTTTGTATGATTTTTCTGAGTGTAATTTAATTTCCTTCTCCACTTCAAAGGACGATTGTTTAATTTTTTAAATTGTGGTGTATCTAAATTGTGGACTGTGCAGGTATATGTGTACTGTATGTGCACTGAAATCCTATCCAGGGTGAAGTACTCCCTTGTGCCAGCATCTTCCAAAATAAGCTCCAGGTTGCTGTGGCAGGTTAGCTTCAATTGAAGTCCTCATCCAGGCCTATACTGTCCATACTTTCCAATGCAGGATGTTTAAGGGTACACCCTTACAAATGTAAATAGGCTCTGGAAGGCTGTGACACTCATTAAAAGATGAATTTTAACATCTGTCTGGAATTTGACAGGAAGCCACTGGAGATATTGCAAGGCAGGAGTTATACTGTACATATGAATGCCAGAATGAGGCCTGGTCAAATACTTGGAAGCAGAGGTACAGTAGGAACACAGTGAGATTTACAAGGCATTTTTCAAAACCCCAACAACAAGGACCTTACAGTAGCCCATTCTACATGAGACAAAAACATACAGTAGTTCCTCTGCAGCAGATATTGCCAGTTGTATGGGTTATAGTGAAGCAATATTCCTAAAATAGAAGAAAGTGTTGTTGGTTGTAATTAACTTGTTTTTATTGGTAACTATAATATTCTTTATTATTTTGTATGAATAATACTGTACATCAAACAAGCAAGTTATTCAAACAATTTCAATGTTTACTGTATTTATTAAGCCATTCTAAACTAATTTAAGCCATGTGCAGATATTTTTTATAGTTTTATGTGAAATATGTATTAATTTAATATTCCAGTAAAACATTCCAGTACAATATTCCAGATAGTAAAAACCTTATGCCTTTGAATTTTAGCTTTAATTTAAGACATAAAACAGGCTTCTACTTATAAACATACAGAGATATTACAAAATGTTTGAAGGGACATCATACCAGGTGGAAATGTACTCTTGTTCCTGAGACAACAAGTGTTGGCATGGTTTTTCTGTTATTATTTCACTATTTTATACATTAATACATACTGTATGTTGAGAAAATTTTAACTGTGATATCTGAAAGAAATACTATCCAGTTAATACAGTACTTGTTATTATTGAAAGAGAAAACTACTTGTAGAAAACTGTTCTTGAGGTATATTAGATTATTATTAAATATAAAAATATGATTATGGCAAATGTGAAATGTTCTCATCTGAAGTTAATTTACAGAACCATCAAAATCAATGTGGACCATATCCATCCCATCAAACAATAAAGAAAGCATCACCTAACATTGGCAGTTCTTCTTTTTTAAAGAACGCTGTAAAGAGTTAATACTGTAAATACTTCCTCAGTACATTAGAACAAACATGTGTTAACTAGGTTTAGTGCCTTGGGTCCTTCAGTCTGTTCTGAAACAAAACTGTTCAGGTTTACTGTTTACAAGGCTACCAGCTTTAAGCTATGAAGACTGTCAAGCTGTTACAGATTTTAACGTAGGGGATAAATAGTGCCAAAACTAGAACTTACTCAATACTAAAACATATTGTATATCTTCATGACAAACGTAGACATACTGTACAACATCAATACAGAGAAGAAATTAAGCAGCCCAACCTGTGATGTACTCATCTGATGTCTAATACAGCAAATTAAAAGGGCATCAAGAGAGAACTTTCAACAAGGTATTTTTTATGTCATATCCACCTTATTATGATCTCTCCTAACGTCCTCCTGTACCCACAACGACTGTACTCCTACACCACCACACACACATGTAAGCCGAAATTGTACTGTCCCCTCGATAGCCCAGTAAAACTGTAACAGGCATAATAATATTTAATATTTATTAATTAACCATACTACTTTTAACCATACTATTTTTTGCACTGTTCCAAGAATTACTTTGCACTGTTTTTGTCCTGTTATATTTTCTCTGTTTGCGGAATTTTGCACAGTTTTGACTACTTGATTACATGTTATTTATGTGATGTTATTATATGTTACTGTTATTGCTATTGTGTAACTATCTATTGTCTTATCTTCTGTACTATTTATATACTGCACCTGAGTGACTAATGAGAAACACTTTTCATTATACTATGCACCTGTGTAAGTTTAATGACAAAGTTGAATTGAATTGAATTGAATTGAATATCGCAGACTCTCTTGTCTACAGAGGTGATGGCTCAGGCAGGTATTGCACTCATTGGGATTGAGGACTGATTTGTTTGCAGGCATCACTGTAAAGCAATGCAAAGTTTAGAGTGCCGAGAGTTTAACAGGAAGTCATTGTATCTTGACAGGAGTTCGCAACACTAACAAAGGAGCTTAATGGTTGCAGAGAGCAGCTTCTGGAAAAAGAAGAGGAGATCTCTGAGCTGAAAGCAGAGAGAAACAACACTAGGGTAAGATGGTACAATTTAACGTACAATCTAACAATCTGTTTAATGTTGGCAGAAGTATAGAACTATAAAGTCGTGATGGATCAGAACAATAAAGTATGCTGGGTTCAAATCCTGGTAGAACAGTACTACTATTATAACCTTGAGCAAAATGCTTTGCTCAAATTGCTCTAGTTAATGGCCTGCTGCATAAATGGGTCTCAAGACCATCATTGTAAGTGAGAATTTGTTTTCAGCCTTGCTTGGTAAAAAAGTGCTACAAGTTAAAATCAGAATGGGGAATGCTGGGGAATTTTAACGTTTCTAATGGAATTCAAAGGGTATATTTTCATGTATTACATTGTTACATTGCAATGCATTTATTAAAAGAGAATGCCTAATAAAGAGAAAAGCACAGAAAGCAGTTTTGAATTTGATAATAGTGTATGTCTGCACACATTTATGAGACCTTCGTTTTAGATTGTTTCTAGTTAACTGGTTCAAGTCTGTCTCTTTAGAATAGTAATTAACACCAACTATACAGTAAATGATACAAATTGTGTTGGGCACACAGAGCTTGACTTTGGAAGGATCACACTGATGGGGTGTGAAGAAATCTCTGGCTGCTTAGCAGTCTCATGACAGGTACTAGTCACTGCAGGGAAGTTACAGCTGTATCCTCAGTCTGCAACTTGAGCTGTCAAAGATAGCACACATAGTGAGAATTTGTTCGTTTGCTTTTAAGTGTTGGACAAGAGCTTTACCACCTTGAGCTTGAATTTGTCTGATCCTTAGGCTTAGGAATCCTGGGTCTGCTTAGTACTGGAATGATAGACCTCTAAGGAAAATCAGGGTGCAGGTGCAAGTGGTGTTGGTGGAGCAGAATGTGATACTTTTCAGTCTCAGACATTTAACTGGATGAAGCTATGACTACTTGGTTGTTAGTAATCCAATGGGACTGTTCATGAAAGTAGTATCTTGGCTAAATTCTATTTTGGGCTTGCTTTGTAGAAGCTGCCATACATCATTCAGGAGGATGCTGTAGTTCAGTGATGGATAAAATGAACCCCCTCCTATGTTTAAAGTACTTATACAGCTGCAAAGCACTATGTTTATTAGTTATTAATTGGACATGAAGTCTATCATTCCTTTTGAGGGATTACTAACCATACAGTGCCCTCTTCTCTCCCAAAGCTTCTTCTTGAGCATTTGGAGTGTCTGGTGTCGCGACACGAGCGGTCTCTCAGGATGACGGTGGTCAAGAGACAAGCCCCACCACCCTCAGGTGTCTCCAGTGAGGTGGAGGTCCTCAAAGCCCTCAAGTCCCTCTTTGAGCATCACAAGGCTCTAGATGAGAAGGTGGGATGCAGTTTATCTTCAATTGCTTAAAATACTGTATATCACCTTGTTTGCTCAACTCTTAGTAGTCTAATATATGAGCAATTGTTTTTTTTTCCTTTGTGCACCATTCTAAATATGTCCTCTTTAAAATACTTCTCAGTCTTCAAAACTTATTGCAGAGGGTAACTGGACTTACGTACAAAATGCTCTAATAGAAGAAAGACATCAAATAAGTGCATTGTCTAATGTTTAAAAGAATACATTCATAATCTGTCATTAGACAGTCATTTAAGGAGATTTTAACATTTTATTTTTTGGACTTGCATATTATCATACCTACAGTATGAGATTTAATGCAAATGGTGTATGCATAGTAAGTGCTCCTGGACAAAGGAATAATAATAAGAAGCACAGTCTGGAGGAAATATCTTTTTACAATGCTTACTATTGATTGATTCAAAACAGCTTTTCATTAAACATCAAAACAAGCATTTTCTAAAGTTCAGAAAGATATGTCCTGAAGAGGCCTTTTTGAAAAAAAAAAAACTAATAAAATAGTATATATTATTTATTATTAATTAGAAGATAGAAAAAGCAACATAACTTATATGAAATATAAATTCTAAACCAAATGCCTTTCAGCTAATTGTAGAAGTAGACTGTGCTATAGACGATGTAAGATTAAGGTTGGGAAATTGTGTTGTGCTTCAGTTCTGAAGGCCTGCAACAAAACCAAATTAAATGATTTTGTGTTCTTAAGGATTAGTGGAATTTACAGCACTTTGGTGCCACACTCTGTAGCGTTTGATAGGAAATGGCAATTAGGAAGTCTTTTCTCTGTCTTTTAGGTACGTGAGAGATTGAGGGTGGCGCTGGAGAGAGTGACGACATTGGAGGGGCAGCTTGCATCAGCCAATCAAGAGGTAACAGCGCTTCCTTTCTATCAAAGATAACTACTGTATAACCATATTTCGATTATTTCCTTTCGTGAGTGTGGCTTTGTATCTCCAATTATTAGAACAAAGCATGAGGTGCAAAACATAATTCGGAAAACATCCCACATGGAAGACAAAATCCAGAAGTTCTGTGAACAACCTGGAGCACAGTACAGTATTAATGCTCATTGTGGGGGGCCTATGTCCCCAGCATGTTTTATAGGTCTCTTAAATTCACCAGAAACCAAAGAACTGGGAACAGCTGTTAAACTGGATCAGCAAAGTCTTGTGAAATTAAGATAAACTAGGAATGGACAGCCAAGGATTAGAGGGGCAGCAGGAATGGAATGGAAACAGAACAGAAGAGTGTCAGTACCTACAGTACTACAGTACTAATTTATCAAACTGTCTAAACTTTAAACAATGATGTTCTTCCCTAGGTCTTTTAAGATTATTTGATCTTCCTGAATCAAGGAACTAGTTTATTGAGGTAGTGATTTTTGCATGTGCTTTGGTTGTACAGAATCAGGCACATGAAGAGCAGCCTGTGCAAGCAATTTGAATCTGGTGTCTAGCTAAATGTGCTACCTCTGCTTCACCTAGCCAAGGGATCTTCTCCATCAGGAATGGCTAAGGTGCTCCCTCTGCCTAATTTGACAAAGTTAAAGGATAAAAGTCATTACAGCCTTTCATAAGTGCTCAAATGCTGTGATATACAACAGAAGGTACACAATTTGCAATAAATCCATACATGATTCCCATCCAAAATACCTGTGTGTGAGCCCCTTGTAATGCAAAGAATGCTAAAGGAGGTTATGAATTTGTCGCCCAGCAGTATTGGGTTTAACAGCACTTGAAACAGATGGTGCTTTGCTTCTGCAAGTAACTGTAGTACTGCCACTGCTGTTTAAAGTTTTAGTTGCGAGATGCTGATCTCTTAAGATGGAATGAGCTAGCAATAGTTTATTCTCATTTCTGATATCACAAGCTTTGGGGTGTGTGATGTTAAAGCACAGCTCACTTGTCAGATATCAAATGCTGTGTGAATCTGGAGGGAGTATTAGAGCTCTCGGGATCCAAGAAAGTGCTGACAAAAGTATATGTTGTGGTTTGCAAAGCCATTATAAGGGGATTTTTTTCCTTGTTGTTTGTAATACAGGATATCTAGGTCAAGGCCTCCAGCAGTACAAACAGCTGTTTCCATACCTATCAAATTAGTGAAAAGAGAGGGTATTTTCACTTTGATGGTTTGCGTTACAGTTGTGCTAATGAGTCCTATTTATATTCACAAATAAGAGGGAAAGGCAATTGTATCTGCACACTGATGATCACAAATACAAGAAAGGAGATGGAGTTTCTCACAGCAAATCCTAGGACTGAACAAAATGTACATTATACCACATGTTTCACATTTCTTCCCATGAGAACAATTGGAAAGCATTGAAACTGTAATGGGATTAGGGGTTTTACGTATTTGCGTCATGTTTGTTTTACAAACTGTGCTAGTTTAAAATTTGTTAATGTCTTATTTTGCCCATAATGGATTTGCATCCAATTAGGGTGACTAAACTGACTTCCATTTAAAATATATGACTTCTGATAAATCCTCCTGCTAAAGTGAGTGTCAACTAATTGAAAAATCAATTTTCACAATTTAGCACAATTATCATATTTGTGGAAACCTTGTCTCTGTTACCCTGGGGCTCCTACTATGTATGTTATACTCGGCTCTTAATAACACATTCAATGTGTTTTGTGGTCATTATGTGTATGGTTTTCACTGTAGTGAATTCAGGTTTTCTGATTTAGTACTATTAAACATTGAAAAGAAACTAAAGAACTACAGTACCTTTGTAACAACGTAATTTGTTACAATCTTTTCCTTCCCTTTCAGAGAAAGGAGCTACTGTACTACAGCTTTAGTCTGCATTATGAGAAAAAAACTAATCTGATTACAGAAACCAGTTAATTCTCTCCATTACTGGTCAGGAAACCCACAGTGAAAGATGTTTCACTAATTGCATTAGTGACAATTAATTTGTGCAGAACATTCAACTGGGAGTTCCAAATTAATTGATTTTCATATTAATTAACTTTAAGATTAATTAATATCATGGTATCTTAATCTTTAATACAGCTCCATGTTTTTTCATTTATTCTCGACTTTTTTTGTAGAAACCAGTTATTCCTGGTGTCCATTCTTATTCCTAGCTGGTTATACATATTACTGAACAGGGCTAATTCCATACCTTTTCCGATGCCATTTATACTTGCTTTTATATGTTCTTTTTTAACTTCTAGTTGTTGTTTCAGTGCATAATAAGATGAATAGTTCTATTTTTACTTCTGAGGTCACACCTCTGCAATTGCCTCATCTTGTGCTCCACATTATTTATGTGAATATAAAGACTTTTTGTGGATTTCACATATAATAATTTAGAGAAGCAAAAAGAGCATGTCAACGTTTTATTTAAAAACACCTTGCAGAATTGGCATAAGCTATTTCTTTCAGGGAGTATATTCCTTACTTCTAGGTACTTGATGCAGTAAATCCTTTTCATCTGACCCATGGATGTCTTGAAATGAGGTTCTTTTATCATGGGCAAAAGTTAATTGACAAACTGCAGTGTATAATTCCAGTTCAACCTTTTATGTACTGTGTTTAAAATAGCTCTTCGTGAAAAACGAAAGTCTTGCAGAAAACCCGAGCACTACCACTCGCTGAGATTGTCTCTGTTGCTTTCAGTATGCGGGACTCTGGCAGAAAGGAACTGCATCCTAAGCAAAAAACAAAACTGGCTCAGTCACCATGGCTTAAGTATTATCAAAGAGCTTATAAGGAAATAGCATAGATGTGTCCAGAGGCCTGAACTGAAAATAGCTGAGTATAAAACTTCAGAATGTCATTAGGACCCAAGAAATACACTGTGAATACTGTACTGTACATCCCCTTTATTAGTAGCAGGTTTTAGGGGTATCGTAGTTTACTTGTAGCCAAGCTGGCCATGATTGGTGATGCAAATCAATAGGAGAGTTGTATTTTGCGAGAGTATTAAGCCATCTTGGCTGAAATAAGTTTTCCCAATGGTCAATCAACCACAGAACACAGATAATATGTAGTCATGAGATCTTTCCATTGACATCATCACTGAGAGCAATAGTGCATTTAGTCTCTGACACTCTTTATCTGGTCTGAAGGAGTGGTTACTGGAATTAAAAGTAATGTTTTTTGGGGACGGTATCTAATGTCAGTAAGGTTGCAGTGAAAAAAAGTTATCAATTTGAAAGTTCTCTATGAGCTGGAGATTAGGTTTAGCAGAAAGACAGAAGAAGAAATACTTTGTCATACTTTTGTGTCCATCTCAAATTACATTTCAGTAAGTTTCTGAAAACTCCTACAATTTCGAAAAAATCAGTGACCTATTTTGTTGTTGCTAAGACATATTGGAAACTTTTCAGTTTGTGCTGTATGACATCTGAAAAGATACAATGTGAATGTAGGGTGATGTGTACAACTACAGTAGGTAAACATCCAGTATGGACTTTGAGGAACCATGCTGGAAAAAATATCATCCTGCCCATTACCCGTGTTGAGAAACAGGTAATGAAGTAAGAGTTTTCTAGTTGTTATTATTGTTATTTTTGTTCAAATGATTTGTAAAATAAAGTTTAAAAAATTAAGCCTTTAAAACAGTCTTTTAATAATGGCTGATGTCTCTTTTTAAAGAAAAAAAAGAACTGTACATTACTGTCAGATTGCTGAATTGAACAGAATGACTGGATAACTGAAATAGTTTCACAAAAAAGACAGTAAACCCAGGCAGTAGACTTCAGTATTGGGGTGGGTAGCTGCGTCAGCATGCGCAGGCTGCAAAGGAACAAGTAATAGGTTTATTCCATGCTGAAAAAAAGAAGAAAGAGAACACAACGTTTCGGCCGTGGAGCCTTCTTCAGGTGTCAGGTGACACCTGAAGAAGGCTCCACGGCTGAAACGTTGTGTTCTCTTTCTTCTTTTTTTCAGCATGGAATAAACCTATTACTTGTTCCTTTGCAGACTTCAGTATTGTACAGCCTTATATGATGATCCATGTCAGTTTTTGAACACTAATCCAATGGGTTTCATTTCTGGGGTTTTTGTAGTTACATGACTCAACATTGCTGTGCGTTTATTACTCCTGCTTGTCTGTTCATCAGCTCCTCGCAGTCAGGCAAAGGAAAGACAAGACTGAGGGAGACTCTGTGGATGGCATGGACGCTGTTTCCAAACCAGCATGGAAGGTAGGTTGCTGACACTGTACTTTATCTCGGATCCAATACTTAAATTACAAAAGGAGAATTAAACTACTGTAAGCCATTTGCAGTCTGCATACTTTGCTCCTCCAGCTGAGATTGTAGAATAGATAACCCTGTCAATCACACAGTCAGACACAGAAAGATATCTTCAGAAAGATCCATCAGAGTGAGTTCTTGTATAGTGTGGAAACTGAGATAAGTTAGTCCATGCAGACTGCTTAAGCAACTTATTAAGTATTTATAAACACTTATTGCTTTGGTAGTTGTGCACAGAGTAACAGAGCAATTAATTGAACAGGTTTTACAAACCCTCTTTTGGGCAAAGAACAAAGGTCTTTATGACAAATACAGCTTATTTATGTGATGAAATGTGTCTTTGTGGTAAAGCCTATGACACTTAAATACATTGACAGAAGGTTAAAATCCATTTCATAACACTAATGGTAAAAAGAGTAGGAACATCTGCAAATGTTGTGCACAGCAAATTTGTGAGGTACAAATGAGTCAATACACAGTGAGATGCATATCAAACAAAGAGGAAAGAATTCTGGCAGAATTCTAACACCACTGAATAACTGTGGGAAAGAAGGTCAGTGAAGAAATTATGTTTTATATCTGATTTGGATATGTTTTTGGTCTGGACTCATTTTGTTTAAAATCAGTTTTTCAAACAATGCTATCTTCTTAAAGTTTACGAATGTTTTAGCTCCATAGTGTCATTTGTTGTGAGGTGGAATCTTAATGGATTTAGAACTGTTGATTAGTGTGCAATTTTACAACTTTTCGATTACAGTTACAATTTTGTTGTTTTACATAAGATGACAAACTGTACCTGACAGAACTGTAATTTTTTGAATGAAAAAAAAGAATGAAAAATTGCACACGAAATTCAAGAAGAAACCATTATTTTAAATATTTATGTACTAAACCTGTAATTGTAGATGCATACATTATAAGAATCTGAAAACTGGTTTTCCTGTAAGATGCAGTACTACACTGTTGTGTATTTTAATCACTTATAGAAGAGGGAACAGTGATTTCTGTACTAGGAAGAGCCAATCCACAGTGCCATCTGACTGAGGTCCCTCAAGGTTTATTTAATTAACACTACTGATTAATTCTGTTTTGGGCAAGAGTACATGAAACAGTCTCTTTTGAACATCACTCCAGTGGATCTCATTTCTTTTTTCTTTTTTTAGGTCAAATCATTAAAACTTCAGCACACAGCATGAGTATTTTAAAATTAAAAATGAACAAGTAAATGTTTGGAAGAAACACTGTAATGCAGATTAGAGTTTGTAGTATGAGAGAGGAGAAACACCTTTTCTTTATAGCTTGAAATATACCATCAAGCAAATTATGGGATGTTGTATGCAAAATTTAGGAAGACAATTTGATATAATAATTTAATGAGCAGCTCTACACTTAATTTCTATACTAATAAACACACCTTTAAGTCTATATACAGTATGATAAATTTGCAATTCTTCAGATTTGACATAAACCACAGTTTCTTTAGACAAAAGTGTTCAGTTACAGAAACGTAATACAGTCCCAATACTTGGAAAATCATCTTGCCATTATTTTTGGCTTCTGAAATTGTGTGGGACAAGCCAGCAGAGACACAAACAGAGAGCATGTTCCTTGTACCTCTTTGTAAATGGGAAAGAGATTAAATCCTGAATTGAACTAGAATCACAACCGAGTGGCCTAGATGGGCGGAATGGCCTTCTCTAGGTTGTAACCTTTCATATGTTCTTATGTTCTAAATTGAACTAAAACTCAAATATCAAGTCACATGACTTGAGCTCTGCTTTGTTAAGGAGCAATACTATTCAAGCATTGAAAAAACTTGTCTGCTCACTATTTTAAATGTAACATTATGTGGATAATATTATTATATAATATGATATGCACCACTCATTTGCTTAAAACTGCACACCTCCCATTCCTGAGTCACACTGTTCTTCTGAAACAACAACCCCACCATTCCAGAAGTCTGGCCTCCTGTTGGGGAACAATTCAGATCTATAAAGGTTTCTAGGGATTATGTCTCTGTCCAGGGCTCAAGTATTTAATGAGCTCCATCACATGTGAAACCAGTGACCTATGATTTAAAGCTTAGACTGTTGGATTTCCATTTGTGCAGCATCATAGACTGTAGAAGGAATGTCTCAGCTTTAATTTCAGACATGGCAATGGACAAATATAGCCCCACACACAGTCTCAAACATTCTTTTGTCTGTTAGAGTGCCAAGATGGGTAAGAGCCATAGTTTTAAATAAAAAGGCCAGCTGCATAGAGTGAAAGAGCCTATCTGTAGCTCAACCTTATACCATCACCAGGGATCAAAAACACTAATAAAGACAATATACAGTACAGTAGCATGGTGCAGATAGCTGCCTTTTAGATCTCACTGTAAATCACAGGATTGAAGAAAAACACTCTTTGCACAAATTCAGCTAAGACTGTCTGATACAGGATGAAAGGAAAATTATTAAGGATGTCTAATGTATGCAGACTGCATTGCATCAGTGACATGATTTCATGCCATTATGACCAAGGCTCAGAGGGTCATGTCTGACTATTTACACAGACCAGATTTTGGTAAATATGGTGAAAAACTATACTGTCTTGAAACGGTAGCAGTAGTAGCAGGTGCATCTCAGTAGTTGGTTCTATTCTCTACTTGTATAATATTCTTCCGTTTATCCTTTAATTCTAATTCTGTCATAAACTACTTGCTCACACAGCTACAGTACTTGATCAAACAAGCTGTACTAAGCATTGCATTGGACAGCTGACTACCGCAAAGCCAATGCTTACTGAGGTGCAGGTTTTAATACTCATTCCTCCTAGGGTCAGTACAACCTATGGGGATCCATTTAATCCCTGCCCCATAATGCTAATACTTTTTTAAATTTGTAGTGTACATTTAAAGCAACATAGTCTTAAAATCGATTAATTATTAACTTTTTCATACTTTAAGTTTGTGCCATAAAGCCACATTGAATAAAGAAAAATGACTGAAAATGTATGGATAATCCAACATCTCTAAGTTTAATGGTCTAAGAAAGTATTACTTAGCCTTGACACAAAGGTTAGTAGTACTGTCTTACTATAAAGGAAAAAGAAACAGTATTCTTATACTTATAGTATTGTTCAACATATATAATGACATAAAATTATTTGAGCATTTTTACTTTGATGTACTGTAAACCAACACCACATTTAAAAGAGTTGATATTGTAATGACCGCGTGCATGGTGCTCGGAATGGAGCAGGCATGGGACTCAAGGAACTGGGTTGAACAACACATTTGTTAACTCGAACCAGGGAAAGGTACACACACAGGGGCAGGGGTTACAGGGCTGCACCTACACTAACATACAAACACACAAAGGGAAGGGACTGTCTCCCAGCCTCTGCCCCACTATATACAGTCCTGTAGTCCCGCCCCCAGGCGCTGTTCTCAGGCAGCCTTGCGTGCGCATGACTAAAGAGCCCCACGTGGCGCTACAATATTAAATAATGAATAATTATGTTTCTAAATTACCCCAAGACCAAAGGAAGATAAAAAAAAACATTAAGTACTGTAAAAATAGTTGCTTGAGTCTAAAAAGATTTGCCCTTATAGGGAAGTGGGCTAATACATTTCCTGCCATCAAGATACATTTTGTTGTTAATTTGAAGTGTATTCTAAACTTTGGAGTATAAAGGATAGTTCCTCTACAGCAGTAACCACATGGGACTACAAAGAAGGAACATATGAATTGATCATTTTAACTGCTCAGGTCTTTTTTCATTGATTGACTCACACACGTACAAAATGAGAGACTAGTAAGGTTCATTATCAGAATTGTAAATGCCTTGGTAAAAGAAAAAAACCTGGAATCTCAGCTCCTACCTGACACCAAGATTTTGTTTTTTAAAAAAAGGAATTCACCTACAACCCATATTTCAATAGGGAACCAGAACTTAGGATATTATGATTGAGGTTTAAGGATGAGGGAAGAACTAGAGAACTAATGACTTTCAGTTGCTGTGGATTAACCAACACAAACCTTTCCTCCCTGACGTTCATGCACACTGTGGGTGTGTTGTCCTGTGATTCAAGAGGCTCCCCAATGGCTCCATTGATGCCCATGATGAGGTGAGCCGCACTCTGGAGCTGCAGGAGCTTCTGGACAAAGCCAACCTGGAGCTGGCGCAGAGCAAGGAGCGAGTGAGTGCCCTGAGCACCCGGGTGGCAGAGCTGGAGACAGACCTTACCACGGCCCGCAAGGACCTCCTGAAGAGCGAAGAGCTCAGCAGCAAGTACCAGCGAGACATCAGGGAGGTGAGAGTGATCAATCATGGAACAGCATCTCCAAACTGGGAGCTCGGCTTTTACCAATAGGACTGTTTATCACTTGTATTCGCTGCTGACTCACCACTTTCCTTCCGCACAGTCCTGTGGCATATTTCTGATTTCCCCCTGGTTTCATTTTGCATCGATTTTTATTTGCCTTTCTAACTCAGTTTCAATAGTGGTTTGTTTTGATAAGGTGCTTCAGTGCTCATTCATGACCAAAGACTGGTATGTATATATATATAAATGGAACTCATCTTGTTTCCTTTCTGCTGAAAGGAAAATACCTGAGAAATAAATCTCTTCTGCTTTGTGTTTTGAGAAGATTATTCAGAAATATTGGAATTTGAAAAACATTATGAAGCATGCATGCTCTTCACAACCCTGTTATCTTTATTGCATTTACACATCTGTTGTCTTGACCCAGAGTTTATTTTTTTACTACAGTATATGCCTGTTTCCTAGGCTATGGCACAGAAGGAAGATATGGAAGAGAGAATTACAACTTTGGAAAAACGTTACCTGGCTGCCCAGAGGGAGACGACATCGATCCATGACCTTAATGACAAGCTGGAGAATGAACTGGCCACCAAGGAGTCTCTATACCGCCAGGTAGCATACAGACACTTTATAGCACTGATACTGTACTCAATGATAAGGATGGCAAATAGAAAGAAAATTGCTATATAATTGTGTAACTAAGTTTAACTGGCATAAAACCATTAAACTGAAATGTAGTGGTATTTTAAGAAGTGTCTGAGGCCTGTATATCCTCAGTTCACTAGACATCCTGCCTGACATGTCACAGGCTGAAGGTGGTGTATGCGTATCTTTTCAAAGCAGAGATGATCTAGTCTGAGCTGTGTCTGTTTCTGGAGAGGAGCTGGCACGTATATCTGGCATTTGTCCCTGCTATTGGCTGATTCCCAGCATGATTCTGTATGTGTGTGTCGTTCCCTCTGGCAGAGCGAAGAAAAGACCAGACACCTACAGGAACTGCTGGAGCTGGCAGAGCAGAAGCTGCAGCAGACCATGCGCAAGGCTGAGACCCTGCCTGAGGTGGAGGCGGAGCTGGCTCAAAGAGTGGCCGCGCTGACCAAGGCAAGTTCACAAAAACTCATGGAACATCCTTGTCTAAAGGCCTATACAGTACACTACATTTGTAGTAGGCCCCTTTTGAAAAAATAGTATTACCTGTGACAATCAGGTAATAAAACTGTAACAAAATGCAAAAGGCACAACCACATTAATGATATCTGAACCTTGTGCCTCATGTACGTAGAAGACATCGACAAAAAAGCATACCTTCAACTCATTACATCTGTGTTTATTTTCTCACCACTGAATAGTGGCTCTGAATAGTGCTAAATTTTAATTCTTTATCTGAGAAAATTGGGACAATGAGCATGTCATATAATGCACATTTCAAAAATAATCTTGAGAATTACTGTATGTTCAGTTAACACCTAAAATGTGTTTTGATATTGTTGTAATTTTCCTTCAAGGGGTTTCGAATTAGAAACAACTATCTGATGCCTGACAGAAATTAAAAGGACTAGAAGAGATATTGGGGAAGGGGATTTTCCAAATCCTTTTGCACAGATCATAGAAATAAATGTACAGTATGTATCATCATTATCAAAATTACTGATGTTATTATTACTACTAATAATGTTTGATAGATTCTTTTCAGGCTCCTTCCAGACACTTTCAGCTTTCTTATTTGCTATTTTAAGAAGCTGTTTTATCCTTGATCTGCTCTGAGAGGTTAAAATTAATGAGTGCCCACTGCCTTGAATACATCCCTCAGCTCATGGTTAAATCCACAGAGAAACATTTAGCAAGTTTTCTTTCTCTGTCAGAAAGTGATAAAGTCCATTAAGGGTTTGACTCACCAGAACTAATCTGTCTCCTGAAAAAAGACCAAACATAGAGAAGCTTAATCTGTGGCTGCTGTGGTTTTTTAATAAGTGTTGCTAAAACTACAGTGTCAGATGCCTGGTGTGCCAAAGATTCTAGAGTCATGTGTTTTAATACGCCTTTATTTATATATAAATTCAGTTTATATAAGTATCCAGTTTATATACTGGTGATCAAAACTGGGTGATTTAACTGAAATACTAAGCTAATATCAAGGGTAGTTGTAAATTTGAATTTATTTGAGCAAAGCCTTACATTTTTAACAGATTAAAAAGTGTACTGTTTAGATCAACAAATGTTATGTTTAAATTGGATAACTCATCTCTAAGTAAAAACAATACTAAAAATGAGCAATCAGATACATTCTCTGGATCAAAGAAGCCAAGAAGATTACAGATCTTCAAAGGCACTGACAGACAACCCAGTGGGTCTCTTCATTCAATCAACAGTAAAACACAAACCAGAGGACACAACTGACAGCTACTAGCAACTACTAGCAACTCCTTAAAGCAAAGAGCATTTAAAACCTTCTCACGCTAAGTGTTGGGAATAAGTATTATGCTATCCAGCCATGTTGCCGAAACTCATATACTGTACTTGCTGATACCCTTGGTTTATTTCAAGAAATGGATAGATGGGTTCCTCAGATCAATTAGATCAACTAACACTCCTCTCATTTGTAACCTGTTTTAAGGTTCTAAAGTTTTGTTTGTGTACAATCTAAAGACAAAGTGTAATGTCATACTTTCATGCTGCCCCTGTCTAGTCAAATTTTATAGAGCATCTTCTGTGTGGGAGTGATATGAAAGTGATGTGTTTTCAGATGATACCTCTCCTACCACTAGACAGAATGGGTCTTCCTATTCCAGTCTCTGGCAGCACTTTGTTACAATCCATAATTATATAATTAACCTTGCCGTGCATAGAAATATCTACATTTTGCAATGAAGAGTTGTGAATTTATAGAGATGAATAGAATGAAAACAACAGAAAAGAATACAACTGGAATGTTGTTTTAATAAGAGAAAAGTGTTGTTTCTGTAAGTATTAATTAGTATCTGACTTGAGTCCTTTTAGATCTTTTTTGCTAAATGTTTTGCACTTAGATTATTTGGAATACATGCTAGTCCAGTACACAGTACAGATTAACATCTTTTATAGTACACACTGTCTCCTAACTTGTTCACACTTGATTGGCTTGTTTGCTAAGTTTATGTGTTCTCTAGTTTTCAAGCTGAACCTGAGTATTGACTGATCTCACAAATGCCACAGTTTCAAATAAGGCAGTACTGCTGGGAGTCCTGTTCTAGAGGAAAATGTCTTCCACATGGTCACACAGTTTATATATAGTTAGCAGTGAAGCTGGTTAAAAAAGAATACAAAATTAAAGTATGAATACCCTACAAATAAAAGGATACAGTTATTTCTATCCTTGCACTATATCTGTATTCTGCTCATGCAGTATGTTCTAGTGCCTTTTTATGCCATAATACACAACGGAGACATGCTGCTTCAAAACAGGAGGGAATGCATATCATGTTGTTTTTCATTTGAATATTCACCAAAAACATCATGCACAAATTATTTTGGTTAGGAGATTTTTGGAACAAAAATACAGCATTATTTAACAGTGAATTGGGTCCTCTTGCTGGACTTTAAGCATTTTTTGTGTATTAAACATGTATCGACCATTTCACAAATAAGTTTCATCTTTTCAAGTTTAGTTAACATCTACAGTGAAGTACTGGAGTCATTATCATATGACTCCAGGAATTCTGGGAAGAGAGAGGCTTTTCCATTTGCATTTGGTCCAGCTTGTACTGCTTCTACCAAGGCACTGGGCTGTTCTCCCTAGTGTGGCAGAAAAGAGTATCGGTGTGGAAAACCTATTAGTCGTTGGTGGTGGCAAACCACCTCTGAAGAGGTTCAGGAACACATGAAATTGTGTTTTCTGTGTCTGTTTTCTGTCTTTCAGTTCCCAACACTAATGTTTTCCTTTCCCTCCAGGCGGAAGAGCGACACGGCAATATTGAAGAGCGCTTGAGGCAGCTGGAGTCCCAGCTGGAGGAGAAGAACCAGGAGCTTGCCAGAGTGAGTGGGTTCTCAGACAGAAATCCTGAGGGGAGCTTTAGTCAGCACTCTCCCAATGTGTGTCCCTCTCCAAAGCCAATACTGGGCCCAGCAGGCGCGGTAAGGGGCCATCCAAATAATATATCATCAAACAAAAAAGTTTTTAGCCAACTTTAAATGATTGAATTAGCCTGAACTGAGCTGCGTTTGATTGTATCTAATCATTCCATATACCATGTATCATGTATGGATCTTTAGTTTGGAACATACATATAGCAACCATTGACCAAGAGCATCAACAGCTTCATAGCAGGATAAAAAGCAGAAGCATGTGGGAACTCAGGACTATTTTTTTTTCTTTAATGAAACATAAAGTGCAGAATTGTACCATTTATAACATGACAAAACACCATCCATGCGCCAAAATACAAACATACTGTACATGTACTGTACATAATCAGCAGGCTAACTTCGATGTGCAGTATATTGAGCTTATTATACAGTATAGTATTTGGATGGCCCCTAACAACACCAAGCTTCTCCCACACTTGGAATGTAGGGATACACAGATACTTCTATATCCTTCGATATCCTTCGGCAAGGATACCTAGTATACTTCTGTATACTATATTTTCATCAGGCACTTATTAGACTGTCCTTGATCACACAGTAGCCACACTAGGTCACATCCTGTCCCATTGAATGCATTTATAATGCTAAGTAAACAATTATGAATGCCATGTCAACATTTACTTACAGTTTGGGTAAAATTGGTTGTCTAGTTTCAGAGGTCATCTGTAAATCGCTTTTTTGTGTTTTCAGACTTTGTGAAAATAGTAATTGACCTGTGAATGAAAATATCAGGAAACCCAGACTGATTATATTAATCTAAAATAATTACAATTTAACTGGAAAAAGATATATAAAAAAAATATGTTGACTAAAGTTTTTTTTTAATTGTAAATAAATTAGATCAGTGTTTAATGACTACAGGATTCAATACTTTCATTATTATATACTCATATAGACACATTTAAGAGCTTCTCTTGTGAAGCCTGATTAGAATTGCTACCTTAAAATCCAGAAGCTTACATTTTTGTTAGATGTCACTAACCGGATATGTGAATACAAACCTAAAAACACTTCCCCCTGTCTATAGATATTTCACAATGAAAAGTAATGTACTCCATTCCAGCCGGGGAGTCTAAAATACAGCTGTGGTTTCCTGGCTTAGACCCAGTGTTTAGATGATTGCTGTTGTGAGTTCCGTTCTGATTGCTGTTGTGAGTAAATGAAGATGTAGGTGTTCAATATTACAACATAAATAAGCGGAAATATTTGGGCAATGTAGCACAGAAAGGATGAGTCAGTCTGCAGCAGGTTTGGTTAGTCTGAGCACTGAGGATACTGATAATGGTACTAGCTGGTGGATAGCATGATTATCTTATTTACTGCTAAATTAAGCAGTGCTGTGGATTGCCTGGTCAGCTCCATCAAGTGCACTAGGTCTCATTCTTAACAACTGTATTTTGTGCAGTGTTATGAAAGTGGACCCTGGGAGTCCTTTCATATGCTCTACAGATCTGTGACTGAGCTGTAGCAGAACAAAGTAATGTACTGAATACCAGGAGGTCTTGTATCTGTCAGTTGTGTCAGGTTGTCTTTCTGTTGCCTGTTCTGATCTGAAAAGTCAAGCTCTTCTATTGCAGTGTCTCCTCCACTTTCCTGAAGCCTGAAGTACCTGGAATCTCAACACATTCCCAACAGTAACCTCAATTCTCTCTTTCAACCCAATTGGCTGTTATATTTAGGCTCTGAATAATTCATGCATTCCTAATTTCCCTCACAGAGAACAGATAATTATGTTTACTTGAAAGCATTTGCTTTTGTTGAGTTAGTGCGCTGCAGTGTAACCTCTGAAAAGGCTTGAAGACCTCTAAATGTAAATTTAATCAGTTCATTTTCATCTACAAACGGTATACTGTAGATTGAAGTGCATCATAGGCCTGTTCAAGTCTTGTCCAGCACTACAGAAATTTAGACCTATTGTCCTAAAAAACAGGCTTATACTGTAACATATGCATACAATATTTTCTCATTCCTAGGTCATTATTCCATTATACCAGTGTCATTAGAGGCATTCACAGGTACGATCATTTTCAGTGTAGGAACCATTTTCGCTTCAATTATGTGTAAGAGTTTTTTTACATGACTTCATGCAATTTTAATCAAACTGTCTCATTCAATTAATCATTATACAGAATTCATATGTCATTAATCAAATTATATTTATATGACTATGAATGCATAATGCATGAACCTCTGCAAATTTCAGTATTCATGTCCTATATGCTTAGCATGCTACTTTTTATAATTGAATATTAGTAAATTGATCCAAATTACAGCTGTCATTCTTGACTATAGTTTTGTTATTGTGTTTGGTACTTTTGGCTACATTGCTGTACTAGTAGCAGAGAATGCTTCAATGCTGCAGCCTTATTGCTCAGTACAGTATTAGACATGTCTGAACTGTGAGTACCTCTTTGTGATGTATTGTGCCACCTGCTGGTTATTCTGCTTATGAACAGTTGCTGGAGGCTTTCTCATAATTCAATATGTGAATATTTAAGTTATAACACTATACTTGAGTTGTTTGATTTGAACAAACTTCACATTGTCAAATTATTCTGTTCCAAATGTACAGTATATGTCCATATTGAAAAGAACTAAAAATATACCCAGTAAAATCCCTGTAAAGTAAAATAAAATTCAAGTTTTTGAAGTCTTCCCAATATTGGTGTGCATAGCATTGAGGGATTTATTTCAGATGTGTGGCCTTTAGTTCTGACAAGGCTACACGAAGCCATTTGATACAGTACTGACCTGGCAACAGATCAGCGCTAAAGATCAGTGTGTCCACTCAGTCTGTGCTTTAATGTTTTGCCTTGAATGAAGCACAATTCTTTTATATATATCAAAAAGACGTTAAAACATTGAATTCCAGTAAGTAAGGTCATTTTCACAGCTGTCAGTTTCTCTTCATTACCAGTTGTGTGTCGGAGGATATGCTAGAGGTCACGCACAAGGTTCGACCAGCTTCTTTCTCACTTAGTATTTCACTGCGGCAGGCCAGGCAGAGAGAAAAAATGAACGAAGAACACAACAAACGTCTTTCAGACACCGTTGACCGCCTCCTGACAGAATCCAACGAACGGCTGCAGCTCCACCTCAAAGAACGAATGGCTGCTCTCGAGGACAAGGTGAGAACATGAGACGATTCAGGTGTTTTCTTCTTTCACAGTATTTACAGTATTCACAGTTTTAACAGTATTTGGACTTTATCTCCATTTTAGCAAGAGGTAGTAATATTCTAGGAGATTGTTGGGTCTCTGTTGTCTGCTAATTTACCATTGTGTTGAAGTGGTCTTAAAAGGACATCACAGTGACTGCTGCCTCATCACTACTGGGTCCTAGGTTTCAGACTGGGGCACCTTCTGTGTGGAGTTTGCTAATTCTCTCCATGCCTTTGTGGATTTTGTTTGTGTACTAAATCAATGAACAGTTTCAGATCCACCTCAAAGATTGAATCCCACCTTCTTAAGACACGCTAACTACAGTAGGTTAATTGTAAAAGGGATGCTAAACTGTCCCTGATATTGTGCCTTGCAATGGACTGGAGTCACATCCACTGTTTTGTCCCTCTTTGCGCCAGATTGTCTCTGTGTTATCATGACCTTCATAAGTAATACGATGCTCTCTGTCAATAGATTTATATTGCAGGAAACCTCACAGATCTCTCAAAGACTGCTGCAAGGAAGAACTTGGAGTTGCACAAAGTTGTCAGCTCTGCTACTTAGATCTTTAGCATTGTTTCAGCTTCGGTTTGTCTTTTTATAAATGTTTTTTTTTTGTACGAGGTTTAGTATTTGGAATTTTCCAGTTAAACCATGTTCCTTTTTTCCCTTCAGAGTTTGACTGTGTGTCCAGTTTCCACCCATACCATCAGTGACTGAGAGAATAGGCCCTAGCCCCCAGTGCACGCTGGAGTTAATCAGTTAAGCCCCTAGGATGTCTTATCATTCCTGTATTACTTTTATTTAGCTTCTTTTTTTGTAGAACACTCTTATTCAAGATTTGGAAAATACCCAAAAGCAACTCGAAGAGTATCATCACACAAAGGTACGGTATCTCTGAAAACTTGTTTTTTACATGCTAAATTTAAAACTAACATACAGTATGTACAAAATAATCTAATGTTGTATTTTATGTAAAAAATAATAAAGTGGTTCTTGTAACCTTATAGAAATACTGTATAAAGGATGACAAAATAAAAATAATGAAAAATATATGTTAGATTCAGTTTATGCAGCATTATGTACAGTATATAGCAGTATGTACAGCAGTATTCCATTAGGAGTTCCATATCTTTTTAACTTAATGTTTTAGGAACGCCTAGTAAATGAAATGGAAAAATTAAGGGCTGAAGTTGAACATCTGAAAAGGAGAAGTGGCGCTTTTGGAGATGGCACACATCCACGGTAAATATAGCTCTCCGTGTCCGTCCTGTGTGGGAAACCACACAGTGCCGAAGATTATATTGCTAAACTTCCAGTCATTCAAGAAGCCTTTCCTGATGTGTCTTGTCGGTTTTCATTCAATATGCCTTCTTAGTAACTCTATAGTTTTTTTTTTCTTCATAAGGCATCCATCAGACTGTTCAAATAGAGCAGCAACACTCAGAAATGCACTATGCGTTTTCCTCATAAGCAGTCTCCTATTGACTGGTGACTATAGTAAATGATAATACGTCTGCTCTGCCCTGTGCTCAGGTCTCAGGTGGGTAGTGCCACAGACCTGCGCTTCTCCATTGGCTCGGTGGTGGATGCCCAGGCTGAGCACTTTGGCACCACAGCAGTAATTCGTAGAGCGCAGAAGGGCCGACTGGCAGCACTGAGAGACGAGCCCACAAAGGTGCGAACATATGGTGAAAAGACACAAAAATGAAGCAAAATCGATTCAGGTTTTGTAGTAATCTCCAAAAGAATGCTGATGTACAGTAAAATGGCTGTAAAAATAAATGTGCAAGAGCAGTTATCTTGAGCAATGGGCTTGTGTATGACCAAAATGTGTGACTGAAAATAACAGCATGGAGCAAAATGTCAGATGATTTGGATGTTGAAATATTTTAAAAAGAATTGTACTTGTAAGGGTATGTAAATAAAAGTGGTTAGTAAAGTTCTTTGACATGACAAAACTGAGTCGTGTATTTTATTACTATGCTTTCTCATTTTACTTTTTCCTCAACTGCATATTTAACATCTTTTTGTTTTAATTTTGGCTTCCATTTGGATTCTGAAATGTAAGTTTTTAAAACGTATTATGGATAATTATGGATTAAAGCTTCAAATGATGTTCAAGTTAGACTTATTTTAATTAAAAGTAAGAAAATATAAAACACCACATGGCACAGAGAAATTTAGAGATTTGTTTTCTGCACTTTATAAGGAGTGGATCGTTAAGATGAAATTACTGGCATGGAGCAGTAGAAAACTAAAGTTTTAATTTCTTAAGACAAATTTTTATAAAACCTACTGTTGTTCTAGGTTTCAGATATATGCTTTTCATTTTAGTATAAACCAAAATGTTTGTGTTAGTGATATTTTGCTGTACTTTTCTGGGCCTCTGCCTTCTGTTTTTCCCACAGTTGTTGTGTTGCTAAGAGCTATGCTGTGCTTTGTAGATTCTCCCTGTGATTGACCAGGACTGGGAACGGTCCCAGCCTCCCAGTGTCCGAGCCAGCGTTGCCCACCTGGTAGAGAGCGACCCCGAGCTCTCTGACATTGATGATGATGACCACGAGACAATCTTCAGCTCAGCTGACCTGCTTTCACCAAGTGGGCACTCAGACGCCCAGACATTGGCATTGATGTTGCAGGAGCAGTTGGATGCCATCAATGAAGAGATCAGGTTAGCAAGTGGGAGATGGCTACTAGACTGCATGGATGACTACAAGGAGAAACGTTCTTCCATATCCATTGCAGTTTTTTTAGGACTGGGATTCTTACAAAAAAATAACAAACAAGACATTGGAGAGAGAGTCTTCATTAAATTAAAAATACTGATTCACAAATAGCTTTTATAATAATTAATAATAATTGCTTACACTTACAGTATATAGCGCTTTTCTGGACTCTCCACTCAGAGGGCTTTACAGATAATGAGGACTCCCCTCCATCCCACCACCAATGTGCAGCATCTGTAAAAAAATAAAGAAACGGCAGTGCCTTATGTTGCATACACACAAGCGCCTAAATTATTTTGTTCATAATTGCTTTGTTTTGTAGTAAGACTTGGTCTTTAGAGGGAAGATTGCAATGGATTATGTCATTCAAAATATCAGTTGTTTTGCTGTGGTAGAAATCTGACACGTACAGCTTCAACATTCATTCAACAATATTCTGTGGTTCTGTAGCTTTAGAAATTGTATAAATACACAGTACAATGTTCAATGTGCAACATTTATTTTGAAACAAAATCTGAAGGAAAATAGACTACAGTTATATACAGCCAGGAAATAAAATGGTGAAATAATTATTTTGAAGAAATTGTGTCTTACAGTAGAGGATGCTCCAGATTTACAGATTAATTGCACATTTTATACACAAGCACCATTGAAAACAATCTTGGTGATGGTGTCAAGAGACTTATCATATTGCCTTCTGCTGTACAGCATCAATGACAAATCCTCTTATTACACTTCATACAGCTCAGTATAGTAGGCAATGACCTTGGTCCTTAATGAAAATAGAGACTGGAAGTGTGGGTTTCTCTGCTCCCAAGACACATGCCCTGTAATTACAAGTCAAAATCTCTGTGTCCTAAAATTCGTAAACTTTTAAAATGCAAGTGATCATCTAACATGAACAGTTGAATATACAGTAGGAACAGATACCGGCCAGCAGTTCATAGTAATGATTTTCATATTCAGTACACATGAATAATTTCAACAGAAAACAAGTATTAACTGTTTTAGTGTTATCTGAATTTGTAACTATCCTTTCTTGGCCTTCCATTGGTGATGGATTAAAAAGACATACTGTCAATTCACCAAATACACCAATGTGAAGACAGTAATTATATAATAGGGAGTTTAATAACTGTCCAGAAAAAAAAGAACCCTGGCCTATTATCAGAGTCAGACCCTACACAGTAGTAGTAACCACTTAGACACCTTAACACCAAAATGAAAAAGATGTTAAGTTGTTAAAACTGCTGTCAAAAACAGTCACGTCTACCTGTACAGCTTCTACAACCTGCACTTTATTAGGTTGATATTCATATTATAAAGAAATTGTGATACGATGCTTGGAACAGCATACTGTGAAGACTAATAGATTGCTTGGTATTGTGTATTCTAATTTTTCGATCAAACACTCTAGGTTTGTTAATTGTTCTCTATTGGAGATGTCAGCTTTGACCCACATATTCCTAAGCATGTGTTTCTTAAGGCACGTTTGCATTTAAAGCATAAATGCCATGTTAGTCACAGTGCATATTGTAAGAAGATGAGACAATGTATATCGTAACAAGATTTTAAAACATTAAAATACCCACTGTCCCTCAAGGTTGTCAATCTACAGACTGGAGGACAATTCCCTGGATGGCAAAATATATAAGTGTGATGCGCTGTTATATGAAGAAATGTGAACTTAAATATCATTTACTTTTTGACAAGAATGAGAATGAAAATGTCAATCTTCATGCATTTTTGTTTCTTGTTAAAATGAGATATATTTTTTTTTTAAATCAGTGAATTGTGGTTTACAAAATGTAATTTAATTTTGCATCAATGCCTTGTACGCTATTAAAATGTACAATTCACTGCCAAATTATTTCTTAAGAAAATAATAAGAAAATTATAGTTTATTTAAAAAATCTAGGCTGAAACTGTAAATTAAATCAATTTATTTAATCTGAAATCCACAATATTATGTAGCCTATGGGATTATTTATTCCCACTATATAGAAGTCTGTCTTAACTATAAAATACAGAATTTATTGTCCTTGTATCATTAGCCTTTCAGTGGTTTTCTTCTTCACTGAATAATCCAAATATATCAAAAGACAAACATGTTCTAAATGGTTTTGTATGCTTGTAATAAATTGATTGCTATGTCACATTACGTAATTTATGCCACTGATATTTATAGAACAAGAAATTAATATTTTTTCTTACATCTTCTTTGATTGAACATGGGTCTTTTACACTGATTAGGAGTTGACAAATGAAGACAAAACAACTAAGTAATAAAATAAGAAGACTGTTCTAGAAAAAAAATAGTATTATAAAATAATTATCCAATAAGATACTGTATGTATCCAATATGATTCCATTTCAGTCAGTTCTGATTCCGTTTTTTTTAATGAATCAGCATAGGCAGGTTCTGTAACTGATAATATGAAGTAAATCAAGACTGATCACCTTAGTCTTTCAGGAAAGCTGAACACAGAGACATTTTTGGGACATGAAGTTAAAATAGCCTTTGGAAGAGGCAAAAAAAACAGCTATTGTGTCTGTATTCTCCGTGGGGGAATTTTAGTGTTAGAGGAACGAAATTAGTTTTTATGTTGTCATTTTAATTATTATGAAACAGTGGAACACAGTAGCTTTCATTAAATGCAGTTAATCGGACCGTGATAAGAACTCATGGAACAGGCATTAATTAAGCTCTAAATGCTGACATACATAGCAAAATTGCCCACTAGCTGTTCCATCTGATAAGGGCACAGTGCATTCAACAATATACAGTATTTAACCATTTTCTTCCCTGTATGCAATCCAAACATGCTTTGTACATATCTTGTCTGCATGTGTTTAATGCATGCACAACGTTGGCCAGAGTACTGTAATTATCTTCATTTTCATCATATATCAAACAAAAAACAAAAAGCGACTGCCTTATGATTGCAGCATTGAGACTACACACATTCTATACACATGAGACTATACACATTCTTTATAAATACACATATATAGATCTAAGAAAAAAATACATGAATCAATTAATTTGAGCAGCTGTTTTCACATTGTAAACATGGAAGCAACCCCTCACACTGATTACCTTTTAGAAATTATTGCCCTTGCTAACCAATTATTCTTTTGAGTCCTTCTAGCTTCCATTTTTTTAAATTAAACACTCACTGTGCTCTTGTATGGTATGTGGTATGCAAGAGATTTCAAGTAGAAGACTTCACTTCAGAAACTGATCCCACAGTTCCCTCTATGATAGGAGGTACCTTGTTCAGAATTGCTTTGGTGTCTTTATGAAGACAAAGCAAATATGTGTTTCATGCAGACTGGAAACTCTTCTTTGTTAGAAGCTTTTTTTCTATATTGTGTTTAGATACTTTCTCTTTTTCTCGCTCACTGTCCACAAACACAGTAGACAGATTAAAAAAAGTCCAATATGTTTCAATCTATTTGAATACTTTGCCCTTGATTTCTGTTGTTAAGAAAAAGACTTGTACAGGAATCACACGTTCTTTAAAGTTTTTCACAGCGGTTTCAAATACAAGGTGAGTGTTGGTAAATAACTCCGGCAGTGGACAGTACAGACCCTTTGCACGTGAGCAAACTTACAATATTAGTATAAGATTGTGTCAAAGAAGTTCAAGTAGACAGCTGCATCAACAGCGAAGGAAAAGACAAATACTTATTCCATGCTGAAAGGAAAAGAGACACAATGTTTTGGCTATGAAGCCTTCTGGTGTCAAGGAACCTTTAGAAGTCTTCACACTTGAAGAAGGCTCCACAGTTGAAATGGTGTGCCATTTTACTGCCATTTTACTATAGGTTTATATTTAGTACTGTTCAACAGCCAGTGGCAGATATTAGTACAGCAGCTGTGCTGCACAGTGTGGTAGTGAGGGCTCAGACGTGCTGTGTGTGCTGCTGTTGGCAGGATGATCCAGGAGGAGAAAGAGTCCGCCGAACTGCGAGCGGAGGAGATTGAGAGCAGGGTGACCAGCAGCAGCATGGACGGGCTCAACATGCCCCCCCTCCGCCCACGGTCCTCCATTCCCACCTCCGTCACTGCTCTGTCCCTTGCCAGCTCCTCGCCCCCTGTCAGCGGGCGATCCACCCCCAAACTGTCCTCCCGCACTGCTGCCCATGAGCTGGGCATCATGACACTGGTAAGACCAACATTTCAATACAACCCCCACCAGCAGAGTGGAACCCCTGATGTGCCCTGCCGAATTGCTTAAAAAATATGGGAAATATTCATTTTTCTCACTTTTATATCTATAAGTTGGAGTGGTATTGTAGTGCTGTGGTGAGCATTCTGTGTTGGGGCACTGGGCTCAATTTCTGAGGTGCTACAGTATCTGTGTGAAATTTGTACTGTATGTTCTCCCCATGTTTGCTTGGGTTTCCTTCCGGCACTCCATTTTTCTCCCACAGGCCAAAGATATATGGTACTGGCAGGTTAAATGGCTCCTGGGAGAACTGGCCCTGGTGTGAGCCTGTGTGACAATGTCAATGTCTATGTCTGTGTGTACCTGTGATAAGTTGGAATCCAGGGTATGTCCCTGGCCCGTTGCTTGCTGGCATAGGTTACGGCTCCCCCATGACTTTAATGGGATAAAGCAGTTAGAATTTGGATGGATGGATATTTATAAATCATTTTTGTACTCCAGGAATAAAATGACATTTTGTCATATCAGAGAATGTATGCTACAATGTTAAAGTACCAATAGATATGTTGTAATTAAAACAGGTTTAGCTAAGGACAATGTGACTGTCCATGAAGCCTTAAGTAAACATCAGCCAGATGTTTAATTTTGTCTGTGCCTATCTCTGCTTTTTTTCTTAAATGCTATCAGCCTAGCGATTTACGGAAACATCGCAGAAAAGTGCTCGTAAGTGCTACTGATTTTTTTTACTTTAAAATATGAAGATGTAAATATACTGGTACATGAAAATCTGCTACTCATGGCAAAATCACTGATATCTAATTTGGTACAACCTCATTACACTGAAAACTCTAAAAAGGGTGCTTTCGCTGAAAACACTTTGAGTTTTACAGGTTCTCAGCACGCCGGGGGAGAAGTTTTACTGTAGTGCACTTACTGAAGGCAGTTCAATAACAGAACCTCTTACAATACCTCTAGTGTGTAATCGTATTTGACCCAGTTGTAGACAAGGTGGAATATGGTAATGTTGTCTTTGCTGCAGGAGATGGGCCTCCTGCACAATTACTTTGTGTCATGTTGTCTTGTTATTAAGGCAATGTCTGAGGATCTCAAAGGTGCTGCTTTGCCCATAGTTCAGGTTTAAAATGAGGTGCTTTACTCTCAGTCTCCAGTTTCGAGGGATGAGTCCCGGGAAGACAAGACCACCATCAAGTGTGAGACTTCACCGCCCTCCTCTCCACGCAGTCTGAGGCTGGAGCACATCGGACACGCCCTGCTGTCTGGCAGTGTGGAGGATGGCAGAGGGTAAATGGGTGTATCTGCTCCTGCAGATCTGTCGGCATCATTTGCATTTCATTTCCATATTCACTTCCAAACACAACAGGCAAACACAGCTGCACATGTTGTCACTGCAATTGCAGTCTCTATTAGCTTGTAAGCTTCATTCAGTAAGAGTTTTTTTCTCTCGTTACATTATTCATTATTATTACAGTTAACTTATTGAAGTGTGAGCCATTCAAAAGCAGTCATATTTTTCTGTACAATGACACTTGCCACTCCTTGAATTCCATATTGAGAAAAAAACAAATCAAGACTTTTATTTAAATGATGAAGTTTCTCCTCTATTTTCTCAACAGTGAAGTACAATACAGAACAATCAACTGATCAATAAACTGCGGAGTATAAAATTGAAAGACATCAAGTGTAGTCAAACACTATGCTATTATCATTTACCAGAATAAATTGTAGCAACATATACTGTAATATGTGAATAGAGCATTTTTCACAATTGGTAGATCATTTTGAATACTTTTCATCAGGGCTGTCTAATTCCAGACAGGTGCATCTGCAGGTTTTCACTTTAATGTTAGCTCCTTTCATGTATTTAATGGTATTTTTTATTCATATGTTTTGTTTAAGGTAACTTTCTCGTTTTTTAAGTCAGACTAAAAATACTGTAGCTCCTAGGCACAAGCATCTAAAAGCTATATGAGTTTGTTTTCATTCTCATGTTCAAAACAATTTTAAAGACATTTAAATCTTCTAAAGTATCTGTTAACAAGCTAAACATGTTGTTACTGTCTTAACTGGACCAATTTAACAGCTTCTCCCAGCTCTTCAGTTTGTGCTTTAAAAAGAACATTGTAGACATGTTACTTGCCCAGAAGAATCAGAACTGGACAAAACTAACTTATGCCACTAAAATTAAAATCAATCTGACACATACTGTATGTAATTCAGTATAATAACAAAACAAAAGTTTTGTTTTTGAATCATGTTATTGAACGGGTAAATAACACCTTACAAAATGTGATGTATATATTTTGGTAATTTGTGCAAAATATTGCCTTCTGCTCCTGATTAGCTAAAAGTATAAAAGTATGAAGATGCCAGTAAGGCTGAAGTAATGTTGCTATATAAAAACTACATTTTTCTGTTTTCACCTACTGTATACAGTACATGATATACATGGGATTTTAAAGCATCTTTTTCCAAAGGGAGACAATTTTCTAGAAAATGCTTTGAAGATTGTTCTCTAAAGTGCAGGATGTTGCCTGCATCTCTGAAATATAAAAACTGATGCACATGCGTAAACCGAGGCTGTTGCCTCAGAGCGCAGCACTGTGACAGTATGAAGGGATACATGGTGAGTGCGTGGGCTGTGTTTCAGGCCGGAGGAGCAGACGAGCAGCAGTAACAGCAGCCAGGACTCTCTGCACAGGGGAAATAAGAAGAAAGGAATCAAGTCCTCCATCGGGCGCCTCTTCGGCAAGAAGGAAAAGGGACGGTTCATGCAGATGGGCAAAGAGGCAACTGCAATGCATGGTACAGCCGTCAATCATCTTTTGGAATTGTTTGCTTTTTGAATAACCTTTTCTAACCTTATAACCTAAGCCTGAACTTTGTCAACACTTTATGTTAAACTTTTGGGGGGGTTCAATTAGAATTTGATTGTGCTCAGCGGTGGAGCAGTGGTTAGCATTGCCCCAGGGGTTGGTTCCAGACCTGGGGTGCTATCTGTGTGGAGTTGTATGTTCTCCCTGTGTTTGTGTGGATTTCCTCCTGCAGTCTAAAGACATACTGGTAGGTCAATTGAATTCTGGGAAAATTGGCCCAAGGTGTGAATGTGTGCATGCCTGTGTATGTGTATTTGTCTGCCTTGGGGTAGACTGGCCTCCCATCCAGGGTGTATCCCACCTTGCACCCATTGCTTGCTGGGATAGGCTTTGGGTCTTCCGTGATCCTGAAAAAGTGTTTAGAAAATGGATGGATGGACATTTGTTTTGCAAGATTCCCTGCTTCATATTATTGTTAGATTTCTGTATTTTGCCAAGCTAAATCACATGACAGTCCCAGCCTGGAAAATATTATATTGAAGGTCATTATAGCTAGCAGGTATCTGTCATGCAAATGTTTAAGGTTTTTTTACACATTTCAGTATGGCTAGGCTTGGTACTTTTTGACATTTATATTTTTGATGTACTGTACACAAATCTGTAGCAAAACACTCACCTTTAAAAGTTTATTGGATGGTTAAGCCAGCTTTGATGTTTTATCATGTATTTTTAGAGGCATTTTGATGGTTTCTCAATCTGAGGCAGGGGAGCCCCTGCATTTAAAATGAGAAATCTCAATTAATTAGCTGTTTATTTTGAGTAAGTGTACATGCGTCATAGCATGTTATTAGTTTTAAAAGTGAAGAATGCATTTTAAATGCCTATGAGCTCATGTTTTGAATAAACAATTTAAAACAAGTTAATACAAGTCCTTCAGGTTTTAAAGAACACTGTTTATAACAGTAGCAAATGCATACTACAAATACATATTTTGAAAAACTAGGAAGTTTGTATTGTCACAATTTGCAAGACTAAATGTGACAATAGAAAGTTGAAATTCACATACAGTAGTAAAAATATAGTGTACTGGATCACTTTTCCCCAGTTATGACACAATAATGATGATTTTTTCACTGTTTTTTTTTACCTGCAATAGCCAGGTCTGCTGTTGCCTTTAGTGATACACTAGAAGCTTGTGTGCCAACAACAAGCCTCTTGTGACCCTTCTTCCAGTAGCTAAGAAAATTGGAGAAAAGATCTGGTTTGCTACAGTACTACTTTATAATCCTCAGGAATCATGGTATATTGTAGAACGTTAGACCATTCCCATCACTGTGGACAATATGAGTCATTCGTACGGAGCATGCTGTTCAAGGATATTTTGTGAAGGAAGGGCAATACACTTGCATACAACAGCAAGCACAAAACATGAAAATCCCCAAACAGTCACTGAGCTAGTGGTGAAGCTGTGCTTGGGTACTTATTTTTAGCACCGTAGGGCACTGTATCAAATGAGTGAGAAATGAATGTGTTGAAAAGTAACAAATTCTGCCATTGAATTGCTGGAGTAGATTTTTGGTATTGCGAATGAACATGGACTGTGTTTCAGATTTTGAAATGGGCATCCACGATACTCTGGGGCTGGGTAAACTGGGAACTCAGGCAGAGCGGGATCGCAGGATGAAGAAGAAGTATGTTCCTTTTATGTTTATTTCCTTTAAAATCTCAACAATCTGTTTAATACTTGGCCACACCTTCCTCTCTATTGTTTTTCTTTTTAGTTCACATTTCACCTTACCACCTCTCATCTGTGAAGAGACATGCTGAATTGATGTGTCCAGTGGCTTTGATATTTAGACCTCATACTTTAATACTAATTTGTATTTATATTTTCTATCTAAAACTCATTTTTCATTTATTTCACACTAATAATATGTCTTGGCACAAGCTTCTAACATCTAACCAAAGTTTGTTTTGACTATTATGTTCAAACCAGTTTTAAAGACATTTATGTAATAAAGATATTTATTAAAGACATCTGTACCAGTCTAATACCCACACAGGTATAAAGCCTGCATATTTCTTTGTGAAATCCTCTCTTTTTATAAAAAAAAATCCAATCTGTCTTCTTCTTATTTTTAAAACAATGGAACTGACTTTTTATGCAGCAATTATAACAGGCTTTCAAGATGCATGCAATTACATAGCAGTAAGCTAGAGATTCAGATATGAAGCTTATGGTAACTCCTTAAATAAAGGATAATTTCAATTAAATAGTTGACTGGGCACTGTTTATATTTATTTTGAACTATATATACATATCTAGTCTTTGTAAAATTAAGGAATGCATTTGTTTTACATTATAATTTGGTCAAAGTAAAGGTTCATGCAGTTGTCCTAATGTCTGGTGTCCTAAGTGTTTGGAAACTGTACACATGAATTCATTCCTGTACCTCTTGCACATGATAAGTAATGTTTTTTGTTTGCCAAATACTGGTCTGCATACATGAATACAAGAAGAGACTGATCTCTTTTTTGTGATGTAGGGCTTGTATATCTGCTTTACAAGGTTTGCATTTGTTTCTGCTGTCCAATACAGGTTGAAAACTGTTGTTTTGGGGTTTTTTTCGTTGCTGATCCACTTTTGTGTCCTTTTGTTAATGTCTACATACAACTCTCAGCCTGTGCTCGTGTACTTTGCTTTGAAATGTTTTCAACCTGATTATTAAAAAAGTGTCTGCTTTTTTCTCACTCTTTCATCTCATGATTAACAGAAAGAGGTAAGTGTAGCCATCATCTTGTTATTTTTTGTTTGGATTCATTATTAGGTTTTCTATATTGTTTTTAATTTCGCTCATGTTGGTCTTTTCATTTCAGTTCCAGACTGTTTGTGATTTTCGTTTTCGTCTTCTGGCTGCTGAGACTGTCTTGAGCCAGCTGTTTGTATAATTGCCTTTGAACGCAGAAGCTCAGCTTCCCACTGTGCTGTAATAATAAGACCTGACTTAATTAATATATATATGTCAAAATATGCAAATTTTCTTTCAATCACATCTATTTCATGTGGCCTTTTTCCTGCATGTTTCTATGCTCTGTGTCCTTCTGAAGCACAATCATAGGGAATCCTAGGGATTCAAAACAGGCAAACAAAAAACCTGCCACATACTGTAAGGTCCCTTCTCCGTACCTTAACTTTATTTTACATTACTTAAATTAATATTCACTCATTGTTTTTTTAATTACTTCCTTCATTAACAGCTGTTCAATTTTTCAAAAAAATGTATCAAATTTAGAATTGTCTGATTTTTTTTTTCTTTACCTACCCTATTTGGGACTTTCCAATTGTGTGTTTTGTACTGCACTTCTCAGAACATAGCTACAGTACTCACAATGCCGCACAGGGGAGAGTGAGGAACTGCAGGCAGAATCGTTCCCCTCTCCCACCTTTGTGCCACTCGCAATTTAACATGTCAAAGACAGCGCAGCCTTGTGCTGGAGCTCTCGAAGGAGAGGTGCGTTATTCACCCAAAGTACAGTGAGGCTCCAAGCTCCTGGGAGGCTGCAGGGGTCTCTGTGTTTGCCAAGAGAGTCTGGCAGACTATTTCTATCCGACACACAACTGGTCACTGTTCTGCTCCTTGAGGAATCCCAGCCTCAGTGGGCTAGTGACATGGCCCAGGCTCCAACCCAAGATGTCTAGATCCTAAGATAACTTGCATTCATACAAGTAGCATACTGTATCAATATCTGTTTATGATATTTTTTCAGCATCTCTATGTACTGTTCTGTATATAATGTAAAGGATTATATAGACGTATATTTTTACAAACTTTTGCATACACATACATTAGAATTCTACTGTACAGTACTATAAAAACCGTGGCTTTATTTGATTTATTTCAGTGTTTTATTTAATTGTCCTCCCCCCTTTGATTCAATTTGTTGTCTGTCTATAGCCCTTATAGAGCTGCACTACAACCTACGTGGGTGAAAGTCTAGTACAGCATTGCTCTAGCCTAGAATCCAATGGAGAGATGTGGAAGCAGAAAGCAAGAGAAATAATGCTCTGTTAAGATATGGAAATTTTAGGACTGCAAGTACTGATCAGGGATTAGCAAAACTGTGTGCTGTCTCCTTGTAATGAAATAATCACATTTAATTGAACAGAACAATTCTGGTTCCCCAAGTAAAATAACATTTTACTTTGCTACCGTTTTTTAGATCTGTTTAATACTTAAAAGGGAGAAATCCCCGATTCCTTGGCTAGCTTGAAGAAAGGCAATTACTGTAGCTAAAAAAGTAGCATTTCTTCTAATGGCCAGAAAAAAAGATTAAAAATAAACTATTCTATGAGTGTTTTCTTTTTTTATGCTTAATGTCCAAAGTCACCATCATACTCATACTGTATACTCATTTCTGCTGCTGCTCAACTAGAGACATGAAATTAAATGCTAATTTATTTGTAGGCACTGAAATGGAAGATCTGGCCATATACTGTATGATTAGCGTTTTTTTGTTCATTCACCCCCCTCTTTCTAGACACGAGCTGCTAGAAGAAGCGAGGAGGAAGGGCCTTCCATTCGCCCAGTGGGATGGCCCCACAGTTGTTTCCTGGCTTGAGGTAGGAAGAGCGCATCTGTGTGGGTTTTTCTCTGTACCTTTTATTTTTCACTATAAGATACGGGGCACGTTACTTGACACTGCAGGACAAACATTACACAGTTTCAGTATGTGTGTAGTGGCTTCTTTAATGTTTTGTTATGATACAAAAACATGTGCAGCACAGAGCACAGTGGTTAGCGTTGCTGCCATTTAGCTAGGGGACCTGGGTTCAATTCATTGGGTAGTAATCGCAAGGAGTTTGTACATATGTTCTGTTTACCCCCCACAGTCCAACGACACACCGGTAGGTTAATTGGCTTCTGGGAAAATTGGCCCAGGTGTGATTGTTAGGGTTAGGGTTTGTGTCTGTGTGTGCCCTTTGGTGGACTGGCGTCCTGTCCAGTGTGCATCTCACCTTACTTTCCTCTGCAACCCTGTATTGGATAGTGGTTAGAAATGGGATGAATGACACAAAAGCAATTTGGATCATTGAGATTCTAAAAACACATTGTATACTGTTTTAAATGTATTAATTCTTTATGTGGCTTTCATAATTATGAACTCAACACCTGTTGAAGCCACTGGATGGCTTAACATCTATATTTTTTTTCTCCTTCAGTCAAATGTCTTTTCTTATTTACAATAATAACATTATTCCCTATGAACTTTCAACTCCACAGTTGTCATTAAACGTGTCTCCTACATTATACAAATTTTATACATATACTCCACACTTCCTCATTTTTTAGAGTGTCACAATCCATTGTACTTGTCAAATAAATAATACAGTGAGCTAAAATGCTTAATGCTTTAGAAAAGAGCTAAAGAACTTAACTGATATTTTTTAAGGAGTGAATAGCTTATTTTCATAAAGAAAACAAGAAAGCGAAAGCAGAAGAACATTTCCTCAACTGTGCCTACAGCTTGTACTTGAAGAGTATCAATTAGGGCCTGTGTCTCAGTATCAATTAAAGCCTCTTCTCTGGCACAATGTTCCCAGTTGTGGGTGGGCATGCCAGCTTGGTATGTAGCTGCCTGCCGTGCCAACGTGAAGAGTGGTGCCATCATGTCCGCCCTGTCTGACACGGAGATCCAGAGGGAGATTGGCATCAGCAACCCCCTGCATCGCCTGAAGCTGCGCCTTGCGATTCAGGAGATGGTTTCTCTCACCAGCCCCTCTGCTCCTTTGACCTCTCGCACTGTGAGTATGCCGACACACCCCCGCCAACCACATCCCTGCGAATTCTCACGCCCGTGACTACAACGTTCCTTCTCTTTGCTCTGTGTCCAGTCATCCGGGAATGTGTGGGTGACGCACGAGGAGATGGAGAACATGGCGGCCTCCACCAAAGCGGTCAGTGTGCTGCGTGTGATGCCCACCTCCGCTCGCAGCGAGATGCATATGCTGCATGTTTGAGGTGGAGATTTTCTTCCAATGGGCTAGCGCCTGTGCTGTAAAGTACAGTATAAAGTATTGGGACACGCTTCAGTAACATACAGTGCTGCGTCATTCACATTGAATAGCGTTAAATAGGAACAAACCCCTTTAAACTTTATATGCAGTCGTTGTTCACCGATACAGTTTTGAAAGAGAAATAGGTTTATCATTGACAGGTAATTTCACAAGAGATCAGGAATATAATAATGCATTTAACTATATAGAACAGTAGTTTTTCATATTGACATGGCTGTCCTGGTTTGAGAAAAAACCCAAACTGATAAGAATGCAGCATTTTAGATAGATTGTTAGTTTTGTACTGTATGTTTCAGGTTTATTATTCTTTGAAAAATCTAACACTTTAATGTATGGTTTGAGTGCATACAATGAAATGGATACTGTATTTTACACTACTACACTACTACATGAGTCGCGTCTTGGCAAATGCTGCAGTGTGAGTGTAATGATCTCCCCTCTTACTGCACTACAATGGGTGATGCTTTTAAGATTCTCAACTAACCTTTAGTTCTTTCTCCCTGTACTAACACGCTGTCACAACAAACTGATAGGAGAGTGAAGGGGGAAGCTGGGCTCAGGTGAGAACTCTCATGTTAGTGTCCTTTGAACTCTTAAGACCATTGCCATTGCCAGTGGAAGTGTTTTACAATGAATAGGTGCTGTGTTTATTTTTGCTCACGTCACCTCAGTGCTTTCATTGCTCCAGCTTAATTCATTTGAGAAAGGACTTAACAGTACAGTACTGAAGTGTAAAGCATGCATATGGTGGCTCCACTATATTGGTGTGCAGTGTGAGTACAAATGCACAGTATTATCACAATGTAAAAATGTGATTTTAGTGGTTTAGAATGACATGTGGCAAGGAACTGTAAAGTACACCTAATGTAACATTTGTTGAGCTACGCAAATGCTTTTAGTGTATTTTTTATTCTGTTTCTTCTGTTATACTTTCCCTCAGTGGTTCCTACTCTAGATGTTTTTCCCTTCTTTGCTAAAGATTCATTACTGTCAATCAGCATTAGGGTAAGCAAAGATCGGTCTGCACTCCTCTTCTCAAGCTGTCTTAACATGAGAGGTATCCAATGCGTGTCTGCTAATCCTCCTGGCAGACGCTGGCATACGGGGACATGAACCATGAGTGGATTGGGAACGAGTGGCTCCCGAGCCTGGGTCTGCCGCAGTACCGCAGCTACTTCATGGAGTGCTTGGTCGATGCCCGGATGCTGGATCACCTGACCAAGAAAGACCTACGCACACACCTCAAGATGGTGGACAGCTTTCATCGGTAAGCTTTCATCTTTCTCCCGTGACACACCTGAAGTGTATACAGAGACACTGACACACTAAAGCTCTAGATTTTTGTTCTAATTATTAGATTTTTATTTTAAAACTTATCTAAATACATCATATGGATATTAATATAGATTTACATACAGGTGAGATGTGAAGAGGAGAGTTTGCAGGTCATTAACCTAAACTCTGGTTATAAACCAATGTCTCTAAAATCCACTGTTCCGAAAATCAAACTCTTTATACCTGAGACAAAACATTCTTTTTTTTTTGGAAGGCCTTCATGTGATTGAATGTTTCTTTTACTATAACAAAGGGCAAGTTTACAGTATGGGATCATGTGCTTGAAGCGTCTGAATTATGACAGAAAAGAGCTGGAGAGACGAAGAGAAGAGTGCCAACATGAAATTAAAGGTAAGGTCTTCATGGTTTTATAGTTATATATAATGTTTATAATGTTTCTTTATTAGCCCTATACAATTTCTTGCATTAGGAATTCGTCTTTTCGCATACCCCAGCTTTTTCTCCATGGAGACACAGACACACAGATAGGGAGAGAAGCTTGGGGTCAGAGCGCAGGGTCTGCCATTGTACGGCGCCCCTGGAGCAGTTGGGGTTAAGGGCCTCGCTCAGGGGCCTGCATGTGAGTTAATGACATCGTGATGTACCCCATTGATTCCTTTCGTCAGATGCAGGGCTGGTTCAAAATAATTTACTAATTTTGAAAGTTTGAGATCTTATCCTTCAATTGTTTTATATCTTTCTCAACTTTGAGATTATTTTAATAATACTGTTGTCTGCACAGAATCAAGATATTTTGGGAAAGGTTTTGGATCTGTTCCCCTAATGTCTAAATGTTAATGCATTCTTACTGAACATTGATATTGATGCATTTTAAATCTAATATATATATATTAAATGCTCAAAGTGTGAAAATTACAGCTTTGTTTTCTTAGCTGAAAGAGTATGCTTAAGTTTGTTTTCAATTGGAAAATATTATTGTTTTGTGGCTTTTAGTAAGCTTTAGGTTCTATAATTATCCCCTAAAATTAGTAAACGATATATTTAACAAATACAACTAAACAGTGGCACCTAGTGTTCATTAGTGGATTACCCCAAAGTATTGTATTACTTCACAGCTCTGCTGGTTAAGTCAGGCCAACAGCTGAGATTTCACAGCAGACACACAGAACAGTAAACCATTAAACCACCAGCATAGCACAAGTTCACAGCAATGTGAACTTGACCCAGCTGTCTCGACCTGCTGGCTCATGTGTACCAAACAGACAACTTCACTTTGACCTTCCCTAGGGTAAAATAAGACCCTGCCTTACGGCCAACAAACTTCAAATCTATAAAATTACTTTTCATAATAAAATAACACTCAGTATAACATGTGATTTTCCTTATGTTCCTTATATGATAACAATTAAAAAACTCCTATTGCTTTTTGCTTACTCCTATTACTTATTGTTGCATTATTTGAAAGTATCTGTTAAAGATAAGCTTCAAGGCAGTAATTCCCATTGTTGAAAAACAGTTTAACATCAGAATTAATTAGGGACATGGGTTGATAGCTACAACATACAGTAGTAAGGGGTTCTTTTCTTTTTTTAGGAGCAATGAAATAACAACAGTATGGATGTCTCTATTAATGGCCCTCTCCATAGTTGTCTGGAGTGTCTTGAACAGCATAGGTTCCATTTAATCCCAATTAGTGAGAAAGGCATTGGGGGGAATACTGTGTCTAAGAAGTGTGTCTTTGTCATATTCTGTAAAGCTTTTTTTTTACTTAAAAAATTACAGATCCAACAGTGGCTGTCTTTGGTAAGTGAAGCAAGAAATGTCCACTTATTTAAATCAAAATTAAATATAAGAACTGTAGTACTTTGCTTAAAAATATATACTGATGGAAAAAAGAAACACAACACCTCATCCTCCTCCACACTCTGGCCCTCCTGTCAGTGTGGAGCAGGGTGAAGAGTAACTCATCCGTGAAGAGGACCTGATGCCACTGCTGACTAGTCCATCGCAGCCTCTGTCTGGCCCAGGCCAGTAGGGTGTGACGTCTAGGAGGTGTGAGCAGAGGGCCTCTGACAGGTCGCCTTGCTCTAAGGCCAGCAGCATGGAGCCTCACTGTGCTGTCACTGATGCAGGCATTGTGTCTGCCGGCAGTTTCACCAGCAGTATGGGTGGCAGATCTGAAACGATCTCTCAGATGGACCTGATGTGCCTGCCTGCAACATGCTAAAGGCCCTCTCCCTTGCTTCCAATGACATTAAAGGCATTAAGGAATGCACGGAAAACTGACTAAGTATGGCCTTTTTCTTTCAGTGACCTAAGCTTAAGCATTAAGTCCTTAAGCCTTGAATTAAGGCCTTTTTAAAGGTGACCTGATCAGGCATTATTCCACCAGGTCCTTGTTGGGTAAAAGTACACCTAACGAGTTTTCGTGTGATTGGCAAGTTGCAATGCCTCACTGAACAAGCTGTATTGTTGTTCAGAGGGCTTAAAACAAATTGACAACCTTTTGTGAAAGTATACAGTATAAGCTATAACTGTAGTATTCTCATTCTAGAAAATGTTGTGCTTTTTTTCCATCAGTATATATTCCCTCTTGTGTTATTAATGATTGCAGTTTTCGCAAAACATTAATTTACTACATACTTTAAAAACTAACAGATCACAGGGTCCACTGCCTTGGAATTAATAATTCTGTCTGTTTTGAGAGAAGACACTGGAAGTTGCCTCAATAAAAAATAAGGTCTTTCCTAGTAGTTTACAATTCAAATGCAGACATTTCAGAAGCACTTGCAAAGGGAGGACTGGTTTAGACTGTATTTTGCAAAATAATTTTGCTCAAATCTGACTTATTAAGATTGGAGGCAAAAACTGGGCCAGTAAAAGCCCTTTGTTGTATTCTGAATTAAAAAGCTAAAATGATTGATTCTATAGTAGCCTATTAGCCACACTGAGAAAAAAAAGGTAATATTTCATTACGAGATACTGCTGCTAAAAAATCAGCACCAACCACGACTCTCTGCATAAATGCATTACTCTGTTGACTACAGCAACAGCTTGTGTGCTCTCCTGGAATTGTTTCTGTTTTGCATTCCCATGTTTTGTTACATTCATGTGTGTTCTGTGCAATTTAACACAAAAATACCGTCTTTCTGCTCCCTTAACATGACATATTTCTTGCCGTTTGCTTTGTAAATCCAACTTCAAATGTATTTAATGTATGCATAGGCTGAAAGCTTTTGAGATTTAATATTAAATATCTAACGATTCGCCAACAGTAAAGCAACAGCAGGTATAATTTGTACTGTTATATCATCGTAAATGATTAGGCAACAACCTACCTGCATGTTTCTGTAGTTTCACATCGAGAATAAAATATGTTTGTAAAGTTATGTCTTTTCTACGTTTCAAAAAAAATGTGAAAATGACATGACCATCGTGAGCAAGTCTTTCAGCTCAACAGACATGACAGAACCTCCTAAGTGTCCTGAACAAGAGCCATTTTTTAGAGATAGGTCGAAGCATAGACTGTCTGATATTCTAACTAAAGGGTCATACAGACATAATAGAAATTGACTTCCTATTTCACTTTCAAAAGCGAACTTTTCTTCTCCCTGAGTTTCAAAGAATTAGTCAAGTAGCAATCAATTTGTTCTCACTGGGCTCTAGCCTCTGCAAAAGCTTAACATGTGACAGCATATAAATGTTATCAGCTTCTCAACTTTTTTATTATTTTTTGTGGTCAATAGAATATCATGGATACCGACAAATCTAAATAACATATTTAATAATTTTATTTAAAATCTAAACAACATATTTAATAATTTTACAAAAGATGGTAGAGTTATATGATATATACTACTTAAATAAGGCAAATTTTATTCAGTTATATCACTGTCATGCAGTTTATTAAATACAATACTCTTGATATGCACCTGATTATGACCTTGTCTTCTTAGTGATTTCATTGTACAAGAGGTCATAGAGGTCTTTGTTCATCACCTCATCAATATGTTTTACATTGTCCATACTTGAAATGCTATTTGAATTAAAATTGTCACTGAAAGCAAACTGGATATAAGGCGTGGTTTTAAACCTCATTGTTTACTTGGCCTCTGACCTCATCAACTGGTACAGCATTTCAGCTACAGGTTGTTCATTACTGACCACTCAGGAAAAATAGTTGGATTTGGGCTTGTTTTTGGGGTGGCATAATAGGAAAGAAGTAGCTGCTTTATATCCCATAGCATATGTATGTCGTTGTTTATTTTATAACATTATAATATTTTAATTTGGTATTTTTTGTCATGAAGAATACAGATAGAATAGAGCATAAAAAACAGAACAGCACACACAGTCTCTCACTTTGCTGCACTGCCCATGTGTTGCACATGCAGTATTGACTACAATTGGCATGGCAGTTGGGCATCATATGCCTGTAACAAAACCTTCAAAAATGTTTCTAGCATAGATTAGCCTTTGGTGTGTGAGGCAAAGCCTTGCCAGTATTTTAGCAATGCCATGTGAAGTGGACCCAGAGCTCTGGACAGGCATTCAAGCCTTGGATGGTGACATTCTGGAGCTGCCATCGTTCACTGAAGAATACAATGCATGTACTATACAGTATGCTATTAATATAATATTGTTGTTATTTACCATTTCTTTCTGTTTTTGGTGTCTAGATACCTTGGTGTGGACTAATGACCAGGTGATTCACTGGGTGCAGTCTGTAGGACTCAAGGAATACAGCAACAACCTGCTGGAGAGTGGGGTTCATGGCGCTCTGATTGCACTGGATGAGAACTTTGACTACAGTAGCCTGGCACTTATCTTACAGATCCCAATGCAGAACACACAGGTACCTGCAGTGGACAGAAGACATCAGTATTCTGTAGCTTTCAAGTGCTTTTTCCTATTAACTTGACTTAATTAATTAACTTGAACTTTATTGCCATATGTAACCGGTACTGGTACAATGGAATTCTTACTTACAGAAAGTCTCTCGATTATAAAACAAGTGTAAAAAACAAAACAAAGTGCAAACAGTGCATCAAGACAATGTACAAACAAACAATAGACAATGTGCAAGTAAACATGCAGACAGTTTGACTGTAAACAATACAGACGTGTAAACAATGACTGGAGACGTACAATTAATAAATTACAATGAGGTAGATGGTGATGGTGTAGGTGTGGTCCGAGGGGGATGGCTAAATGTGTTCGCCAGTCTCACTGCTTGTGGATAGAAGCTATTGAAGAATCTAGTGGTAAGTGTCCGTATGCTCTTATATCTCTTGCCTGAGGGCAGTGGGGTGAAGAGCTCATGCCCGGGGTGGTGACTGTCCTCTGTGATGGCCAGAATTCTACCACGGCAGCGGTCCTCATAGAGCTGTTTAATCTCGGTGAGACCGCAGCCGATGATCTTCTGGGCCATATTGACCATTCTCTGCAGTGCCTTTCTTTCTCGCGAAGAGGTGTTGCCATACCACACGGTGATCCCGTTGGTGAGGACGCTCTCGATAGTGCAGCGGTAGAAGTTCACCAACACATGTGTTGGCATCCCCCATCGCTTGAGGCACCTCAAGAAATAAAGGCGCTGCTGAGCCTTCTTCATGATAGAGTCAGTGTTCACAGTCCAGGTTAGATCTTTAGAGATGTGAATTCCCAAAAACCTAAAGCTGGTGACTGTTTCCACTTCCGTTCCATCAATACTGAGTGGGCTGTGAGTGTGTGGCCTGTGTCTCCGAAAGTCCACTATTAGCTCTTTCGTTTTCTTTATGTTCAAGTCCAGGTTATTGCTATGACACCACCTAAGCAGCTGTACAACTTCATCCCTGTAAGTGGACTCGTCATCATCACTGATCAGTCTATGAGAGAAAAGCAACATTAGATACCTTAAGTTCCTAAGCATCCTCACATAACGTTGACCTTACATCTGTAGAACTGCTAAATCCAGCTGCTACTGTATGTGAAAGATTGCTCAAATTCTCCACTAGCCATAACTGTGCCATTTTATAAAGTCTGGATTTTTTCATTAGTCAGCTTTGATTGACTTGGTCATCTCCCCAGTCAGTGGTGCACAATTGGCTGAGCACCCTGAGATTGTGTGTTCTTGAAATGAGCACGTTCTTTAAGATTGCCATGCTGAATTCAGCTGGATTCAGCTGGACATGTGTGAGTCTGCAATGTTGTTCATAAGAGATGCTTTACTCTTCCATCTGGCAATAAGTAAGGCATAGTGGAGCTTGCTGTTTGACAAATGACAAATAATTCTCATATGTCAAGATGTCAGAGGTTGTGCACAGGTCCTTATTCCAACCATGCGATACAGGAGCTATGGTAGTAAAAGAAGATTTGATTTACAATTCAAACTAGATGTGCAGAAAATACATTTTTATTAATATTTAGGTGTGATGTACCTGTAAACCAATGTTGTGCACTATGAGAACTTGAAATCCTGCTGAAAATAAAAATGCTGCCTGAAACTTTAGGAGCCATAATGACAAATGTGTTCATTGAGAGTTAATGTCACAAGGCTGTTTGTGTTTCTTTTTACAGGCTAGACAGGTTCTAGAGCGAGAATTCAACAATTTGCTTGCGCTGGGTACAGATCGGAAACTGGATGAGGTGAGGAGGGGGAGAAATGGTTCTGTGTGCTTTCTTCTCTCCTTTCGAAATATTGATGCATTTTCAGTATTCTTCATGGCAATGGTCTGTTTCAAACATGACGTCTATATCATTAGTAGACAAATGCAACAATCTTAGCAATGGTATTGCACACTTTGGGCACTAGAAGAAACTGCTTCATAATTTCACTTGAAACTTAAGTTTTTACAAAACAAAACAGTGCTAAAAAAGTACAACAAAATACCAGTCTTGTTCTATGGCACCATCCAGTTTTCGTAATCTTCTCACCTGTTTTCTTTGTCAATGCTACTGAAGATGTTTGAAAGTGCTAGTCCTGGAGCACATCCATATGTTTTGGTCTTTCTTTCTGCACATTTCTGAGGAGGAACAATAAGTAATTGTACTTATATACTATTCTGTTCCTGCACTCTTTAGTTATGTGTGTTAGTCAGTTAAGTGTGATATCACAAAGACATTTCAAACAGAGCTCCATTCATTCTGTCTTCAACTTGCTGATTAAGTGGTTGCTGAGTTCTGTCTAACCTGCTCTTAATATGTGACCAGTTTGTGATAAGCAGTGTCAAGTGTTACTCACTTCCAATTCTTGACATCCAACACACACCACAAAGGGGCCTGGATGTGAAATTCCCAAAAGTAACCCCATCCAGTTTCTTAATGGTTAAAAACATAATCTCAAAATCAGTAACTAGCTGATTAATAAAGTACAATTGGAACCTGCTGTACAACAGAAGACACTAAAAACACCTCTAAAACACCAAACCCACAGTCCAAAAACTTCTACTAGAGGTTCTTGTTTTTTGTTTGTTTGTCATTAGTGGATAATTCTGCAGAAAGCAAAGACAAAAAATGTCAATAAATGTGCCAAGATGTGCAGTGCCTAGAAATTAATATATTATCTTTTATTATTTCCTTCACTTCACTGCAAAACAGCACTGTGATGTTCAGCAGCCATTTATGATTCACCTGGCTGGCAATTTGATTGAAACCTAGACATAGACTGTTTGCACATTGTGCTAACTGCTTATTTGATAGAGTTAAGTGATACAATTGAATTATAACTGTCCCTGATTATGTTGCATTGTCTTCCTGGATCTCATTATGAAGATGCAACAACCCTCCAGAGATGTCTGTGGAATGCTCTATTTCGTTTAGAGTATTTTGAGTGCAGTACATTCACTGAAAAATGGGCTTTTTGTTAAAAAAATGTTAGACAAAACCTAAAATGCAAATGGGATTTTAATCCTGCCTCCCCAACATGGCTTTCTTTCTCCTTGTGGAATGGTTTTGGTCTCCACAGGGAGATGACAAGTCATTCCGGAGGACGCCCTCATGGAGGAAAAGATTCCGCCCGCGTGACGGCCATGGTCTCAGCATGATGCCCGGCTCCATGGAAACACTGCCCGCCGGCTTCCGCGTCACCGCCATGTCTGTTCCCTCCGCTGTGGCGGTGATGCCCAAGAAAATACCCCATGAAGGTCGGTAGGGTCCAGAAGTCCTTCCTTTACCCAATTCATCCTTGCGAACAGCACAGCTGACACTTCAGTTCAGAACCAGTCATAGCCCTTAAGTATATTGCTTTGAACAATAACTAAACAATTAAAAAGGCATCTTAACCCTTTGTGTTTTATTTATTGCTGTTTGTATACCACATTGGTTTCATTGCTCCGTGTCTTGTGTAAGCACTCCTGGTCTCAAACATTTGTGCAGGTATATATTATAGGACGTTTTTACAATTATTGTAAATTATTGTCAGGAAGACTGAGCCCAGCTGTACAGCAGTGGAAATGAAGCAAAAGGACCAAAATAAGCAAATGCATTATTAATAGAATACCTGGTAGTATATTAAAAGATTACATTTCTAATTTGAGGGGTGCTGTCTAAGAGTTTAAGGCTATACTGAACCTGTTAGAAAAAAATCATGTGGCCCATCTAGCCCATTTGGTAGTAGTTAATTTATCCAAGGATTTTTTGTATAACAACATAAAAATAGAAATAATCATATTATTTATGATTAATCAATAGCTTTCAATAGCTTTACCAGTTTACAGGCTGGTGGTATGTGACTTCAAAATGATGTGCATTTTGCTCAAACTATATTGCCCCAAAGTTAAAACAACTTTCAACAACAATCTAATCTTCAACCCTGTTGGGTTTTAGACTGAAAAGACCCAGTTTCAGCTTTCCTTTAATTGAAAAATGTCAACATTTTGACAAGCAAAGGTCATTTAGCCATTCAAACAGATTTGGTTGCTGTTATGAGCAAAGTGTCATAATAAATTATTTCACAGGTAATTCCACAGTATTGGCTGCAGTCTGACTAGGCACTGGCAGTATGTCTAATGACTCTGCATAAAGATTTATTCCGCTCTGGAGAGTCCTAAATGTAATCTATGCTTGTGTCCGTGGGTGCCTGCACAACTGCTGATCTAAGACAAATCCAAGTCAAATCCCCTGCTCACCTGGAGAATGCAGAATTGCTTGATACAATAGCTAATTATAGAATTTGTGTTGTGTGAATTCTTGATCTTATGTGACTCCAATATACCTGCAAAAGTATTTTTGTCTAATCTTATTCATAAGATTAAGATTCATTTTCATTTTCTTAAAACTGTTTATTAAAATGTAAAATATACCTACTAGTTACAATGTGACTGTCTGTGGACCCTCTCCAGTCCATATGTAATTTTCTTCAATACAAATTAATCTGAAGGCAGCTATTTTATGTACAAATTAAAATGCTCATAATCTTCCTACATGATTTATGTTACCAACAGTTAGCTAATCACCAAAATTACCCTTGACTAAACACCATTTGTTATGTGCAATCCCAGAAACAGGAGGTCATTACTTATGATGTTAGTGACTTCAAGGGAGGAACAGGCAATCTTTTACGTTTGCAAGTATTACACAAAACTCATGAATTGGATGAAACTGAATTAATGTTAAATGGAAACAATGGTAATTCTTTAAAAAAAAATTGAAAACAGTTACTTACAGTCCATGAAAACATTGCAATGACATCATTAGCCTTGATAGTCTCTACACCCTCTCTACTAAATATGCCCTGGGTAACTGGAGTTGTGTGTTACTCTCACACAGTGACTGGGGCTGTGTGTTACTCTCACACAGTAACTTGGGTTGTGTGTTACTCTCACTCACACAGTAACTGGGCTATGTGTGTTAATCTCTCACAGTAACAGGAGTTGTGTGCCTTTCAGGATGTACTCACAGCTTGACTGTTCCACTCACAGCATGTTGTTTCCCTTTTGTGTTTGTCGTGACTTACTGACAGCTGGATCCTCAGGGTCACAGAGAATAGACACCTCCACTGTTCGGACTTATTCTTGTTAATACAAAAGGGACTAACAATTGCGGGCAGTCAAGGTAAGCATTTTTCAGAAACATTGTGTCATATTCAGGCCCTTATTTCAATTTCAGTTTCCATTTTATTTATGCCTCGGTCACGCTAATCACGGTCTTAATGGGTTTTATTGCATTTTATTGACATACTGTAGGCCCTCACATTTAGCTTATTTCCTTTTTTACCAGCTTACAGAAGCCAGAACCAAATAAATTCCGATGAATATTGAGGAGAAAATATTCTGCAGTGTATCTCAAGTTATTCACAGAGAGAAGTACAGTAATTAAAGATTTTGGTATAATATTGTATAAGATTGATATGGAGTAAGGAATACTCACAATTGATGGTGTGAAGCTTTCAGCCCTCTTTCATACCACTTTTGTAAAGAATATTTTATCTACTGTACTGTACAGTATGTAGTCAGAAGACCTTGATTAAATTTCTGACACAAACAGGATTTACTTTTATAACTTGGCTTCTTAACCTGGTGGCCAGGTGCTTCAGCTGATCAGTTGAGAAATTAATAGTTTGTCAACATGTCACTGTAATTATTCATTTTCTTTAGGGCTTAGATTTAGACTTATATCTGATAGATTTTGTCTTGGTTCTGAGCTACACTGTGTTCACCTGCTGATTCTCAGTTTTGTTCAGCAGAAATAACAAACAGCAGTGAGTCATGAAGGTAGGAGCTCTCAATCACTGAGTCCCCAGGCTCTGTCTGTGATTCTTTCAGCTCAGTAGAAGCATGTTATCTTTTTTAAAGCCTCCAGGGACACCTCAGAGAATTAAAAACAAAACTGTTGCGCTCCCACATGACCACAAGGTGTCACTTAAACACTGGACAGAGTTTACAACATTGTCCTGTAGTTTGCTACAGTAGGTGAACAACAACATTTCAATATTTAGTTTTTTCAGCTTACATTGTTCAACAATTTTCCAGCTGTGTTTTCTTGCTTGGGCTTGTGTGGCATCTCAGTGCAAACACTCTTTACTTTATTGTACATTTATTTAATCACCTCTCAACCCTTGACCTCAACAAATGATTTTGAACAATGCTTCTTGTGTTCGAGAGCAAAAAGTAAATTCTTATTTTTTGGAAACATCTTCAACTTTAAAATAAATAATTTAGTAAGAGACAGCATGTTTGTGTTGAGGAAGAAAATTATTTTATTGCAAAGTTTAATATGTTTTTGGAAAAGACACTGTATTTTAACTGGACATACTGTAGACTCCTTTACAGCATTTTGCACTTTTACAACATGGGTTCCCTATTTGAGTGCACTTTTCATCATTCAGTGTTTATGAGAACATGTGAGCTGCTTATGTGCCTCTGGTTTTAGTTGATAAAATTAAAAATATTGTTTTCATTGGCTCATACAGGCTGGTTCAAATAGCTAATATCCTTCTGGTCATGGACAAACTACGTCATGAAAATCCTTTGAGTCTTTTGTTTTCTTGAAATTAAATAAACAGCTCCACAATTCGTAATAGTTATGCTTGCTAAATAAACCCTGTTTTTAAAACATTCTCGAACTTTTGCCAAATCCGTTGTGTTTTGTGTCCCATTCCTTACAGTGCACTCTCATTACCTATATGGACATATGCTCGCGGCCTTTCGGGAGTGAACTTCTACATTTAAACAGGATGTCTTGGATGACTGTGGGAAGTGATACTGCCTGACTACAACAGGATTTCCTCACGTGCTGTGCAATAGGGACGATGAGGCTCCTAGACTCTGAAGTCTGAACGCACAGAAGAAGTGCGTGTACTGTACATGACAAAAAGGCAACGTCAGTTTTTACAATAGTGTTCCAGTATTTCAAATTAACTTGTAGCTGTGATGTTGTTCTGATGCTCCCTGTTTTAAACTGGTCTATCATGCCTTGTATTCTGGTGGTCATAGTATATTTCCTAGTTGTATCTATAGTATATATAAGACTTCTCCTTCGGTTATGCAAGGTGATTATTTTTTCTCTTTTCTGTATATAAACTGAATGACTGGAAAATGTTTTATAGAAATCTATATGGAATTTAAATGATATCCTTACTGTTCAAAACTGAACCTTTGTCCTACCAGTGACTGCTATTGTTTGTTTGACATCTATTCCCCTGGTTAGTACTTCATTGGTGTGCAGTTTTAAACTATGAAGTCTTCTTTTACCAGTGGAAATAGTGCGTGGGTTACATTGCAATGGTATCTGTCAGTAAGAATAGGTCATTTCTTGAACCCTAAAAAATGTTACTTGACAATTCTCTGCAGTTAAACAAGCTCAGTCATGTTTTGTCCCTTTTAGTATAATAACAGTAATATTGAAAATGTTAATGGTCTGGGTTGCTAACAATTTAAGAATTTATCATGGTTGGGTAGAAATAGATCTCTGATGTAATAACTGCAATACTAATGCATATGAACGTCAAAGGCACCCACTAGTCTTGCTTTGGGTGAGACCCAGGTATTAATAGAATCAATGGATTTCTGATCAAGGGCTTCATATACAGTATCTGAAGGATTTATCTGATGCTAGGATTTACCAAACAAATGTGGACATGAAGCAGGAGTGAAGCCCGTCCAATAAGAGGCCTGATTGTACAGTATATCATGCCTCCAGTTCCCCTTATATTGGAAATATACAGATTTACTTCAGATTAAATATAAATAAACTGGCAGCTATAAGACGTTTAGTCTAGTGTAAAGAGCCGAGAAATTGACTATAAACTGCAGTCAGAAAACAGTTGCAAACACAGGACTTTTTAAAAATTAACTACTTCATTTTGAGGTTATGCTAATACTGTACTTGAATCCATATAGGTGTCAGTCCATTTAAACAACTAATAAAAATACCTTCAAAAATATTGGTTGTCCTTTACTTTTGTTTAAGCACTTAGCAAAGATATGGACACTTGTCTGACGGAGTGTGCAGAGCCAAAAAAATCAAAAGTGATGGAAGTTAAATTTGAGATGCCGTAGCTTTATAAATAATTATGTGTGGGCTTATTTGTTGTGTGAATAATGCCAATGTTAACCATCTAATGTGATCTAATAGAATGATTATACATTTACATGTATTAGTTGGTCATTATTTATTGTGCAGACATAGAAGTCTAAGACTGTGTTGTTGATACCTGATTTTGACAATCACCTGTCAGTTGTAGTTTAATTAATAACCCTTTAATACTGTCTTTTTGTTGAATTTACTGTATTTATTTTTTGCCAAGTTTGCCTTGTAACAATCAAAAGGTCTTATTTTTTTTCCAAAGGGAGTTGATGAACCACAAAAGCAGTAATGAATCAGTATTCTGATGCCAAGCAGTACAAAAATCTATACTAATTTATTTGAAAGAAAAATGCCATTAATGTTTGAATTATGTTTGTGAACTGTTTAATTATTTTTGTTTGTGCTCCTGTTCACCATTATTGGACCCCAATTCAATTCTATCAATTAGTTCCAATTTCTCAATATTCTGGCATGGACCTATAGGATATCTCCAAGATGAGTAATAATTCAAATTACAGTACCTAGCACTACAGACTATCTACCTCAAATTCATATACAACGGAATTCCATATCAAAGGTACTGCCAATGTAGCGCTGGATAGGTAAAACAGTTGTTTCTTCATTAATTTGTAAAGTCTGTGGTTTAGAACATAAATACTGTACATTTAAAATGAGAATATAAATTAAAACATCTACCTACAGTAATTTGTTTTTTAAATAGCTAAATGGTTTATGAATCTGGACTTTTTTTTAATCAGAGAAACCTGGGCTTTGACTTCAAAAACATGGCTAGGTAGCGTGTTCTAGACTCTCACAACCATTTTTGTTCACTTTTACCTCATGTTCTCATCTTGAAATGTGTTTCCCCTTGATTTTTGTTTGTGTCCTATGGATCATGTTTTACTGTTTACTCATGAAGAAGTCCAATGGGATGAGTTTGCCCTTAGGGATTTTTAATACTTGAATCAGGTTCCTTCATAGTCTTACCATTCATGACTAAAAAGGTTTAAGCTCTTTTAGTCTGTCAGTTTGAATACAGTATACCTGGTCGCTCTTCTCTGAACTGAATTGTAGCAGCATCTTCTTGGTATCATGGCAACAAACATTGTGCACAATATTCTCAATGAGGTCTTACTAGAGCATGTTACAGTTTTATGAACTCAACATTTTTAAATATATATTTCATCAACATTTTTAAAGCGTGGGAAAGTGGAGTGTCTTATCTCACATGCAATAATGGTATATCATTGTAAGTTGTGGTGTATGTACACTGTAAGTTCCTAGTGTCAAGGAAGTGCTTTTTTGTGTGAGAATAATCGAATATCATTCTCAAGGTTTAAGCCACCTTTCAAATACTTGTTATACAAAGAAACAGGTTTCACTTAAGGAAATGTTCTATGCTATATTTTATGTGCCTAAACAATAGAAACAAACTAAGTGTTGTGAGATGTCTGTGACAATGGACACTTCTGTAATCATGGTTCATTAGGGATACAGTGCCCACTATGTATTTTAATAATTTCCTGAGAGTACCGGATCTCAGAAATGATAGAGCTCTTTTTTGGCGAGGTGCTAGTGCAAAAACAAATAGACTGTTGCAGGAGTGTATTTACAGAAGATGCTGTTTTTTTAATTATTTGTTTTTTTTTTATATTTATTTGATTGATTGGGATCTTTTGGAATATTCTGACTAACTTTAGTTGAAAATGTTCTGCTGAAATGTGAGGGTATTTAGGCCCTGAAAAATTTCAAACAAGTTATTCTAATAATATGATCTATTTCTAATGGGATATATTACACCTGAATATGCCTGTTCTCTGCTCTCAAACTGGATATTGTCTCTTGGATTTAGCAATCGGTGCAATGTGCATGCTTCATATACTTGTGGATTTTTTTTTACTTTTTATACATCACTGATGGGTTATGTTGCCCCTGTTGCCATACAAGTTAAGCACTTCAGAAGCGCAATTCTTATTAGTTGTGTATTGACAGGAGCTGCTCCAGTATTTCTATGTTCACACTATGCTTTAAAATAATCCAGCATTCCCATTGATGTGTTGATAGAGTACCAATTAATTTCTCTTTTAATGTAATGTACCTTCTCAATGTCTGTTTTGTTGATTGAAATGTCTCTTCCCAGCCTAGTTATCTGTGGATCTTTATGAGTGCTTGAAATTGTGGGAGCAAAAAACAAAGAAATATATATATATATTTGGTTGCATCCGTTTGTCATTTTCTTTTAAGCAGTTTCAATTGTCATTAAAACGTGTCTGAAACTGGGATATAATTTGCAAAAAAAGAAAAATGTGCAATAAATTCATCTTTTGAAGTATGAGAAAGGACTGATATGTACAGTGCCTTGCGAAAGTATTCGGCCCCCTTGAACTTTTCAACCTTTTGCCACATTTCAGGCTTCAAACATAAAGATATAAATTTTTTATTTTATGTGAAGAATCACCAACAAGTGGGACACAATTGTGAAGTGGAACGAAATCTATTGGATTTTTGAAACTTTTTTAACTAATAAAAAAATGAAAAGTGGGGCGTGCAAAATTATTCGGCCCCTTTACTTTCAGTGCAGCAAACTCACTCCAGAAGTTCAGCGAGGATCTCTGAATGATCCAATGTTGTCCTAAATGACTGATGGTGATAAATAGAATCCACCTGTGTGTAATCAAGTCTCTGTATAAATGCACCTGCTCTGTGATAGTCTCAAGGTTCTGTTGAAAGCGCAGAGAGCATCATGAAGACCAAGGAACACACCAGGCAGGTCCGTAATACTGTTGTGGAGAAGTTTAAAGCCGGATTTGGATACAAAAAGATTTCCCAAGCTTCAAACATCCCAAGGAGCACTGTGCAAGCGATCATCTTGAAATGGAAGGAGTATCAGACCACTGCAAATCTACCAAGACCTGGCCGTCCCTCTAAAACTTTCAGCTCAGACAAGGAGAAGACTGATCAGAGATGCAGCCAAGAGGCCCATGATCACTCTGGATGAACTGCAGAGAACTACAGCTGAGGTGGGAGAGTCTGTCCATAGGACAACAATCAGTCTTACACTGCACAAATCTGGCCTTTATGGAAGAGTGGCAAGAAGAAAGCCATTTCTCAAAGACATCCATAAAAAGTCTCGTCTAAAGTTTGCCACAAGCCACCTGGGAGACACCCCAAACATGTGGAAGAAGGTGCTCTGGTCAGATGAAAACAAAATTGAACTTTTTGGCCACAATGCAAAACGATATGTTTGGCGTAAAAGCAACACAGCTCATCACCCTCAACACACCATCCCCACTGTCAAACATGGTGGTGGCAGCATCATGGTTTGGGCCTGCTTTTCTTCAGCAGGGACAGGGAAGATGGTTAAAATTGAGGGGAAGATGGATGCAGCCAAATACAGGACCATTCTGGATGAAAACCTGTTGGAGTCTGCAAAAGACCTGAAACTGGGACGGAGATTTATCTTCCAACAAGACAATGATCCCAAACATACAGCAAAATCTACAAAGGAATGGTTCACAAATAAACGTATCCAGGTGTTTGAATGGCCAAGTCAAAGTCCAGACCTGAATCCAATCGAGAATCTGTGGAAAGAGCTGAAAACTGCTGTTCACAAACGCTCTCCATCCAACCTCACTGAGCTCGAGCTGTTTTGCAAGGAAGAATGGGCAAGAATTTCAGTCTCTCGATGTGCAAAACTGATAGAGACATACCCCAAGCGACTTGCAGCTGTAATCGCAGCAAAAGGTGGCTCTACAAAGTATTAACGCAAGGGGGCCGAATAATTTTGCACGCCCCACTTTTCATTTTTTTATTAGTTAAAAAAGTTTCAAAAATCCAATAGATTTCGTTCCACTTCACAATTGTGTCCCACTTGTTGGTGATTCTTCACATAAAATAAAAAATTTATATCTTTATGTTTGAAGCCTGAAATGTGGCAAAAGGTTGAAAAGTTCAAGGGGGCCGAATACTTTCGCAAGGCACTGTACTGTATGTATACCATAAATGGAGTTTATTTCTAATACTTTGTATAAAAAACATACTGTATACTGTACACATTCAAATTAAGCTGCTACTGTTTCTGAGACTGGTTTATATTAATTTAGGTTTTGATCAAACAGTTTAATATTAGATTTAATATTTATTAATTAGATTTATATGAATATCACCATTACATTCTTGGTAATAACATTAACACGTCATTGTAGAATTGATAAAGAGGCTTGACAATGAAACATAGTTTAATTTCTTTTGAACATAATCAGAGACAGAAACAAGACACTTGGAAAATACAAATACACATCAGTCTTTATTATAAAAATCCAAAATAAGTTAACAAAAAAAATAAAATAGCAAATCCACTCTGTAAAAAAGACACATATTTACATCACTTTCTTCCACATTTCTAGCTTAAGTTAAGCAAAAATTGGTCAAACTGCAGTATAAAATATTGGCCCCACATGAATAACCATTCATTTTAAGCAAAACACACACAAATAAAATGCAAGACCAAAAGGTAAATGCTTTAAAGGATGATCTCAACTCATCAATATTAAGTTAAGGAGCAAAGAGCTGTTAGAATCGTTAAAGCTCTCACTTCACATATCTATACGTATAAAATAAAATAAAAAATGGACCACACATTTTGTACAAGGAAACCACTAAGTCATGATTTGACATGTTTTGTGGTTCTTGACTCTCAGGAGTGCTTTTGGTTCTTTGGAAGATTTGTGTTCGGCTCCGTCAAAGCTCTCATTTGGAAATATCCCCTGGGTAGGTGACCGCTGTGCCTTCCACAGTAATGCTGTCCACTATGGAGCTCAAAGACCGAAGGTTGGGTTGTTCCGAAGAGTCTTCATTAAGAAGGTCTAAAAAAATATAAAAATATCAAGTATAAAAAATATGATGAGGATGTGTCCTCATTTAGCTGTTTTCCCTTATTTCTAATTGTGCTCTGTAGCACAATTATATCACACACATAGTACAAGAAATTATCAGCTACTCAAGGAATGACTGAATTCACAAGGCTGTGTTGTGGGTGACAATGATCAATTCTTGTGTCTTCAATTAAGAAGGAATAAACGACACTATTTTTAAAACATGCCTATTGAGGAAAAGGAGCTGTTGCACATTACATGTGTGTATGTGTACCATGGAAGGATGATGGGTAAAGTGTGATTAAGAGAAAAATTGTGGCATCGACAAAAAAACCAGCAGACATAAGATTAGGCTTGTTAAATTGTTTAGTGTGCTGTTTTGATGGTAATACATGATAAACGGAGGTATGTTTTCTGAAAAATGTAGGAATTCAGCACTTGCCTCATTTTTAAATAACTGCATTTCCCTCATTTACAGCTTCCCCAGTGGTGTTTGTATCCAGATAAGGGACACAGCCATACAGTAGCTAGTAAGCAAAACATCCTTCATTCTCATTTGTTGGCATAATTCAGTCCCTGAACAATTAGGAATCCAGCGCTTTTTGCCTGTCATGGATTAATTACCATTATATTCAAAATCCTAATTATTTGTTGTAAGCTATAAAACAAGAATGTTCCATCTTTAATAATAAGTTTAGTACAAAGCTTGCTTCAGTTATACTAATGTATTGTCAGCTTCTACCATATTGTTGCTGTTTTCTTATATCATAATTATTGGTTAGCAGCAGTATTTTCTTTCACCAATATGTTGGTATGTTGAATGATTATACAGTAATATCATTGACATTTAGAGAACATTTCTATTTCAATTTAGTTGTTTTTTTTTCACTTTTTCTTGCAGGAATTAGACATCAAACTCCTAACAACATCTGCATCCCTGACAAGTTCTTTATTTATTTTCAAGTAAAATTTAGAAATGTTTTTTACATTTCTATAAAACAGGGAAATGAGAGGAGAACGTACAAAAAAATAATCCTGGTTAATATGTGATGTTTTTTTTTTTTTCCTGGCTTAGTCAGAATACCCTTGAAAATGAGAGGCTTGAATGCTCTAGTTTTGTTTTTGGTAAGTTCAAAATGACCTTAACAGAAAAGCTCGAGAGATATCCATGTAGAATAAATGCCTGCAGTAGGAAGCTCCTAGCACACCCTTGTCACGCCCACAGGCTGCGTAACTGCTGCCTTACCCTCAGGGTTGTTGCTGAATGCGTGGCCACAGTGATCTGAGGGGCTGCTCCACTCCGGGCTGCTGCAACAGGTGCTGCCAGAGCCCTGCTCACTGGAAGACGACACCTGCCGCCAGGAACACATTGACATCACACAGTCAGGCATGTCAGTTTCATTCACTGGACGTAAACAGCTAAGGGTTGGCTGAAACAAAGCACTATATCACACAAGCAAGTACAAGCAAGACCTTCCTCCCCAAAGAATAACTGGAACTTTTACCTTATCAACCAATAAGACTCATATAACTGTTTTTTTTTTCATTTTGTCTTGAATTTGTCTGGGAGGTTTCCTGAAAATATAAAGATCTTTATCCTTATAAAATTAGCTCATATACTGTAGATTATGGGTTTCAGGTCTTTAATTTTTTGGGTAAAACATTTGCAATTATTTGTTAGTTTTGTGATGGTTTCTCAGAACAAGCGGGAATCCAGGGCTCTTTGCCAGGCAGATGAAATGTATGTCCATACTAAATTAGTATGCTATTTTTTTTTAAAATAAGTCGGTTTAGATAGCATAGTGTCAAGTGAAACTGAATAAAAAGTGTTGTATTTACAGTATGTGTTAAAACTTGGCTTGCAATAGAAGATAAAGACAACATTATGTCATTCAAACTTCATACACATATAAATAAAAAAAAATGATTTTAACTTAATTCTACAACAACACATAGTATAAAAAACAATATGCAGAGCTATAATATATACTACACATCTGCTTTAAAACATGTGTCCTGAACAATGTTACTACTGAAAAGATTGTGTAGAAAATAGTACTTGTTCATTAATATTGATATTCTATTTCATTTTATTTTTATGGTCTGAATAATAAAGTCTAAGATAATTATTGGCACTTTTGAAAAACGTTCCTTAGCCTATTAAGGAGGCACAGTACAGGACAGGACCAGTGTTTTTTATTTGCTTGTCTAAATATGTGCTGTCCCTCAGACCTGGTAAATACATTGAATTTTTTAAATTGTATGATGTTTCCAGTATAAAAAAGTGTCTTCCGGTGGTTACATTTGGTTTCCAATAAAATAATTGCATACACTACAACAAAAGGCTAATTACTCTTAAACCCAAAACGTTTACAATTGGAGAACTGTCATTCAAAACACTGGCACTGATGCTGTAATGACACCAAACACTATTATTAAATATGCTTTGTTATTAAACATGTTCTTAAATATTCTGCATCTAAACACTGCCATATCTGTTGTTGTAATCATTTTCTGCTAAAGATCCAATGTTTTCTTGCTTAGCTATTCTCTTTTAAACTAAATAGTTGATTTATACTTTAGGTTTCAGCTCTCTAAGGGCTTGATAATCAGACTTGTTTGTAGGTCTTAATTTAGTGACACTAAAGTTGGGAAAATATGTCAAAGGTTTATGTTTTTTAATTAGATATGTCTGTGCACCAGTGAGGAGGTCTGGGAGTACTGTTTACAATAAATACAAAGTGAAATAAGACTGAGACTAATGTAAAGGTAAAAGACAGTAATTTCAGGTGTAAGAAAAAAACAATGATCATCTTGTGTGCTTGTAGCCCTGTTATTTAAAAATCCATATTTCTTTTGAGATCATGTACTCAGATCTTATTGTTGGATTTCTCAAGCCTTCATTCCTTAAGGACAATTGGTGTTAGTTTAAAAAAATACCTTAAAATAACATTTAAAATACTTTACAATTAAAATAATACTCAAAACACCAATGTAGAGTGCATTGCAAATGGATAGTTAAATGAAATTTTAGTAAATCTAAATCCATTAACCCACTGAAATAGATTCTATTTCATCAAAGCCAGAGACATTGTACATTTGAACATGTTTTTTTGAGTTACAGTAGTGATAATTATTGTTGTTGTTGATACTTGTAGAAAGCTGTTAAAACTTGATCCTTGCTGAAAGGACTAGTCAAACCATACAAGGTAGTGATTACCATTAGACTTTTTGTTGTTATTTATTTTTTGTTTACAGTAACCCCCTCAGTAACATCAGAGTACTGCAGGTCAGTGACAGGACACACCCTGCACGGTGCACTTGCTTTGACAGCCGGACCTCCCTCTCTGCTTCATTCACTTACCCTCTGGGAGCCAGAGCCCCTGTAGTGGAGCCCACCCTGTTCTCTCTCCTGCTGGTTCAGGGAGCTGACCAGCGCCTGCAGCCTCTCAATGTACTGGATCGCACTGCGCAGGATCTCTACTTTAGGGAGCCTCTGGTTGGGGTTCATGAGAGTGCTCCGCTTAAGCGCTTCGAAAGCCTCGTTGACCTTCTTCAGCCTCCTCTTCTCCCTCAGGGTGGCAGCTTTTCTGCGATCCATGGTGACGGATTTCCGCTTGCAGATTTTGCAGGCCCAAGGCAAACACTGGCCGGGGCAGTGCTCTTGAGGGGACAGGCTGGCCGCTGGGGACACCTTGTCTTCCAGGCCCGTGCCGGACAGTAACCTGCTGTCAGAGCACAGTCCCATCACTGGTCGCTCCTGGTAGGTAGTTTGATCGAAAGCACCTTGCAGCCGGGTGGGGAAAAAATTTTCACCTCCTTCATAGAACCTCTGATCGGGAAAGAAATAAGGGTTGGTCTCAAAAAGCTCCATTTTTCTGGCCAGTGCAAGGTCACTCTCCACTCCTCGCCACTGCTGGTCTGAAAATTTGTGCTCGTGTTCACAGGATCTGTGGAAAACAACTGCTCACACCAACTGTTTGGTGGCATTTAAACCCTCTGCTTGGCATTAGATCACTGGGTTAAATATAGAGAAGCCCAGAGAAACCTGATCCCACTTTTAGCTGTTGCCTCACATCCAAACTTTACATCTCTTTTCATTCTTGATCTCTTGGGGGGTTTTGGGGCGGTTTGGTTCAAGGAATAGTGACACAGTCTTTTAAAAGATAGGAGGACCCTAGCTTTGTTCTTTCAAGCAAAAAGAGTTAAATAAAATGTAATGCACTGTACACAAATTACCCAAACCCTAATGAATGCAGTCTTAATAAGGCATTGATTCCCATTTTTTATTTTGTTTCAAAATCTATTGCTACAATAATCAATTTCCTTTGTCTTTTTTACCATCTCGTATACAATATAACCATTTTTAAAGCTTTAGACCTTTTGGAAAGTGTATCCATTTAGAAAAGAAAAGGTAAAGATACTTTATGAGGCTGATTGCCAGAACTTCACACTTTGGTAAAATAAAAGAGGGTTTTCATTTTTTTATTTTAAGTAAATTAATTTTTTGGAAGAAACTCCCTATCAATGATCCATGCAATAATTTAGACCAAATGACTCCAATCAGCTCTACACTAATTGATGTAACTTGAACACCAGATTAGGAATTTCCACCAAGATGATCTGTAATACTACATGATGACTGCTCACTGAAATCAGAGAGAAGTAAATTAATTGTTGACAGTTAATATCTCCTCTGTGTTCTTCCTGAACTTAGATAATAATGCAGTGCAGCTATTGTTGATTTAGACATATCCCAGTTAAGTTATCTGATTAACAGGACTCACTATTAACGGCTTTCAACACTACACAGTTATTCAAATACTGGCTGTGTAACTTTTTTTCGCACCCTCTAAATGAACATGAATGCTCTTGGTTCAGAAGTGCATTAGCCCTGCCAGTCAGATTTCACTATCTCTGCAAACTGCAGCCCAGAAGCTTGTCCTCTCCCCTTAGTAACTCAGCCCAGGCCTGATGGATTAAGTGATTCTGCTGTTTGCTGTCAGTTTAAAGTGTGATGGATAGTCACTGATGGTTGAGGCAGTACAAAGACATTACTGTACTGGAGAGGGGTCCTCTCAGTGTGTTATAATCACTCATTACTACCTTAACATTTGGCCACTGGGTTCCAGAGCAGCATTATAATATTTAACCTTTATATTTATATTATATTTAATATAATTTAATAATAACACCTGAAGAAGGCTCCACGGCCGAAATGTTGTGTTTTCTTTCTTCTTTTTTTCAGCATGGGATAAACCTATCACTTGTTCCTTTGCAGCCTACACATGCTGACGCAGCTAACCACCTGAACTTATAATATTTAAGTCAGTTTTATATGGATTTATTTTTTATTAAATTTTGAGTTGTCATCTCAACCTTCCATTCATCCATTTTCTAACTGCCTTATCCAATTCAGGGTCACGGAGGATGCTGGAGACTAACCCAGCAAACAACAGGCACAAGGTGGGATACAAACTGGTTGGGACATCGCAAGGCACACACATAACAGGGCCAACTTTACAAAAGCCATTTAACCTTCCTGTATGTCTTTTGATGGTGGAAGGAAACTGGATCACCCAGAGGATAGCCACACGAACACATGGAGAACTCCATAGAGATACAGTAGCACCCCAAGAATTGAACCCATTGCCCCAGGAATGCTGACCACTGTGCCACCCTATGTCTGGCTTCCTCAGAACATAGATGTCAACCATTTCACTTTTCTCGCTAAATGAAACGTCTCTTAGCAAAGCAGCTTCTTTGTCACTTAAGGAAACAAATGGTAACAGTGACTTGACATTTCATTAGCCTGTATATTTCCTTGTTTAGCTTCTTTAATTTCTTCGGCGCTGCCAGAATAGAAATCAGCGCAATGTCAACATTTGGACACGAAAGTAAAATAACAGAGTCATTTTTCAAAATTACATCCAGATAATTCTGTAGCTTTGCTGCATATTCCAACAGTGGTTTTTGTACTCCCATACAGTATAGTCTGATAGGACCACTTTCAAAGTGTTCTTGCTCTTGTGCAAAATATGGTCCATTTTTCTCTTCCAGTACAGAGACCAAATTCCAAAATCCTCTAACAATTTCTTTTCCACACCCGTTTTGTCTTCAGCCTTTTAAAGAAAAGACATTTAAAGAAAATTACAGCAAATCAAAGTGAATTGTGTTTTGTAAGGACAGTGGGTGCAGCAAAAATATACTGTAGTGCACCTTGGGGTTCTAAAGCAGAAGGAAGGGAGTTAATGCTGCATTTTTGGTGTTAAAAGGTTGTGTCTCTTACTGGTGTCTGACAAAGATCAACCTAGTAAAACTAATCAGACTCAAGAAGATAGATATGTTTATTACCAATAAGTGTGTTTTATATCACTGCCAGTTTTCTGAGTGTTTGCAGTTGTAAATCATTTTTCAAAATCCTATCGTGGTCACTTTTGTGTGGTAGGGGTTACTTTTGTTTGTGAGGTTGATTCATGATTGGTGATTCATGGCAGTCTTTCCTGTGGTTTTGCAGATCTAAAGTCCCACCGAACATGAGCTACCAAATGCTAACTTATGTAAGCAAGTTGCTCCAAGTCTGAGAATCTGTCTTTTGAAATGTACAATTTAGAGTATGCTAGTGCATGTCAATACTGGATCCGCAGCTGATTTTTCCTTGTACAATACAAAATGTCAGCCATGAAAATAGTAATATTGATTTGCTTAGTAGGTGTTTGAAGAAAACAGGAAGTGAAAAGGTTTGCCCGTGGAGTTAAATGGCTTCTGGTTTTTTAACGGTTCGGGTTTGTCGATACCAAGTTGAAGAAGTGACCAAGAGAGCAGCTTTAGGAATTTCTTCTCGCGATCGGAGACTTGTCGTTGCTTGTGTTCCTGCTTCATCACTGACAAGCAGGAGCGCATTGCGAGACAGCTGTGGCGGGTGAATTAGCTTCTTGTGAAGAAATGCCCAGAACGTGGCCGCATTAGCTATGGAATGTGCTCTCTTCTCTCATACTTGGCTCCCGACCCCTAGAAAAATATTATGCCCTCCGTTATTGCTTCCAAGAGAGTGCTGGCCTCTGTAATGACTGCGACAGATGCTTGCCTCCACCGTGTTTAGAGCTTTTCTGCTTTTGACTTCTAAGTTGCCTGTTGCTATGGGATTTGCTTTGTCAAATGATCCGTTGACTGCTCAGATTAAATTTCATCCAAAGTGTGCTATAGAACATGTGACTTGTATAGAAAATGTGTTGTGAATGCAAAAGATCAGTTAGATCCGTCTGTCTAATCTTTAGCATTTTTTATTCCTTTATTTGTTAAATGAAAACATCTTGAGTGTATTTTTGCTTTATGATAAGAATATGTTTATGATATTTTTAAATGTGTTTCTTATTATCAAACGTTATTTTAAAACTATAAATATTGATGTCTATTAATATATCTACTTATTTATCTTTTGTTGTGACCTAAGTCATTTCAAGGGGCAAAGTGTGAATTTGCCTTCTAAAAAATGTAAGGTATGTGCATCAATCATCAGACATTAACTGCAGAGCACAGGGATCTTTGAAGTGTGGGACAAAACATTTAACTCTGAAAATGAAGGTGTTGATTTTTATTCACCAATGATAGATTGATGGAAGTTAAATTCAAAGTGCTTGAGTATAGTTTACATACAGTATAGGCAAAGATATTGCATTATATACTTGGAGATTGAGGCCATGGATAAATCTTTTTAGTCTTTTTTTAAGAGTTTTAGTCTCCTACTACAAAGACGTTATGCACAGTACCAGTGAGAAAGCATAAATTTATTTTACGTTATTTCAAGTTTTTATTCTGGCAATACTTATAGTAAAATAAGAAAACTTGAGGTCAGATAAATGAATATAGCTTTGATGGTCTGTGTCAGTGTAGGTACTGTACAGTATGTGTATGCAGCTTCCTGTAAACTGTAAATTAGTGAATGAATGACTTCCTTTCTCACGTGCATAATTACCCACAGTAAATGGAAGGACCTACTGTAAATGAGTAAATGCTTTTGCCAATGCGATTATTTTGAATTTGACTTTGATAGTTTCCAGAATTCTCTCTCAGGTCTCTGTACAGGTATCTGTACATAACTTAATTCACATTTAGGAAATCACAAGCCACTACAAATATATGTTTTTCTATGCTCTTTCACAGCTAAAGAAAAAAGGGGACTATTGACAGAGAGATAGCTGGAAGGAAATACTACATGTTGAAAATGGTCATTGCACTTGACCTGTTGGCTTTTCATTGACATGACTGATGCAGAGCTGTGACTTGCAATGGATTATCTTCAAGGGCATTTTTGGTCCTATTCACAGGTACTGTACATTTGCGTCATCATGTTATTTCTTGTAGATTTTGTTTGCAATAAGATCTTATTGATTTTCCTGACAAATATTCGTATACATTTCTTACTATGTATCTTGCAAGTACAGCAATTAGTTTTCTGTGTTTGCTGTATGCTCCAATCTTCAATCCCAGTTTAGTGAAATGTATATATTGCCCCCTGGATTGGATTTGGGAAGATGATTCTAAACATTGTGTTTATTAATGTACCCTTTCCATTTCCATTCTGTCGAAAATAATATTTTGCTACTTGCAAAAATAAACACACTGCCATAATAAATACAGTACATGGCTACACTGAGAAGCCACAGGATTTACTAAAGATATAACAAGTTCTACTGTACTGTATATTAGTGATCAGAATCACCCGCAAATTCAGATTGAGGGACTGATGACACAGAAACCTCAGCAGCTCAGATACGAAATGAAAATTAGTTAACTATTGTGTTTGAAATGAGAACAAAGGTGAGTTTTAAGGAAAATACCGTGACTATTGAAAGCAAACCCTTTCCTAAAGTAAGTACAGAAAACAACTGATGTTACAAATACAGTATAGTCGGTTAGACTGGGATCATTCCTGGATGGTTGTTTTTTCTTTCTAGCTTCAGTGGAAATACATCTGAGTAGTAGCATGATAATGTTATAATCCGACATACTATACCTATTTATTATTTCCTCACATTGCTTAACTTACAGTGTGAGAGCTACTGTGAACTGAACCCTCACACTCTTCATTAGAAATGTTTCCAGTATACAAAACCATAGACTGAACTGACTCGGTTGACATTTGTGTGGGGGAACCCCAGAGCTACTGCTCAGATGCCTGTGGCCGGAACAAAATTATGTTCTAATCTTTCAGTTCCAATCATTTAATATTCACCATTTGGAAGAGTTTTAACATACTCCCCCATTTATTCATTTATCCTGCAAAGCCAGACCCCACACTTTGTCATGTGCAGGGTTGAGGGGGTGTTTAGAAGAATAGTGGCAGCACTAAACTAACTCTTTTGGATATTGAGATGAAGGTGATAAAACCACTTTCCTCATCAGTACAAGTGTGTATCTGTGGAAATACGTTTTGTTTTGATCTGCTGCGGGCTCTGGTTGAATGTTCTGTTGATGTTTTGGAGATTTACACAAACGTTAGTTTTTAGAGCTGAAAAATGCTAGATTGTCTAAAAAAAACAAAATTTTTAAACAAGATTCAAGATTTTTTTTAATGTAGTTGAATATAAGCAATATCTAAATTGGTTCACCCCCCCCCCCCCCCAACAATCAGCAATACATTTCATTGTTTACATTTACTTTGTATTGAAACTTTCTCCATTCTTCTAAAATTATTGTTTAATTTTTACAAGAGACTACAAAGGTTTGAAAGCCCCCAAGGCGGAATGGTAGTGCATCAGATCTCAAAAAGAAAAAGGCCTGCTTTATCACCCCCTAATCCAAGATGGCACACAGAATGGAAGGCATGTATGTTAGCAGCTGTTCATGTCTCAGTACAAGTGGTGTCACATTAAGGCGATAGAGTAATTCTGGCCACGCTGTGTATCTCTGAACTGGCCTCACCCATTGTAGGCATGCTTACTGTTAGTAAATAGTTAGCTCAGAAACACCAGAAGTGAGATGGTAACATTTAAATTAAAAATAAAAATTAAATATAACAGATAAATATCTCATTGAAAAAAGGAGACATTTCTTTATGTGAAAGTCATGGAAGTCTAAACTAACTTGAGTTGCATTATTAATCTACTAGAAAACAAATGAGAATCACCCTTCTTCTCTTGTTTGTAACTCATACAGTAGTATGCTCTTGTATATAAAAACACTAACATTGACATGTCTGATAACTATAGCACCAGATTTGAATCTCATATGTTCACTTTTACAAGACACTAAGGAGTGTTAACGTTTCAGTAGCCATTTTTAGTTTCGGTGGTTCTTGAATATGCAAGAGGAAAAATGATGATGTCATTGATGGTGGTCTTCAGCCATCATTCCTGTGACTGTTGGTCAATATGAAGCCCTCCTGTATAACACTGTTAATATGGTACAGTAGGTATTAGGGGCTTGGATCATGTCACCTCGTCTATACAGTAGGCCCTTCTGTGTAATTGTATTTATGCTGTGTGATTTTCTTTAGAGGTGGAGTAAAATTGAGGGAAAGAAACATGTTTATCCTGCACTAAATCTGAGGGTTTCCTGTTTTGAAAATTATGTATCACATTTTATATTTTTGTTTCAAAGGAAACAACGAGCAACAATTTTAAACATTCAAACATACTGTAAGAAAGGTCATGATTTAACTTCAGAAATGAACAATGTAATGGTCAGTAGATGTGGTATCTGCAGATCTCATGCTTCATTTTCTTCAAAGAAGTCACATTATCAGCTTCAACCACTTGTTGCAAACTTTGACAGCAAATAAAATAAAATAGAAAATGTGCTCCTTGATCTGTTTTAAAAGCATGTTCCCATTTTAGCATTTTTTCCCAAATTGTGTCAAATGATTGTCCAATAAACATACTGTATTTTTGTCAGTGCTTTAAACATTATATATTGTGGTTTAAGTCCCATGTGTCATTATTATACTAATGAAGAGCTCATCCAAAACTGTACATTATAAAAAGAGGAGTAGAGTTTAGTTTTGGAAACCAGTGATTTTTTTTGAAAGTGTTGTAATTGTAATGTTTCAAACCAAAGAAAGGATGCAGCTCTGAGGAGGCCATACTGTCCATCTGACCCAAGTTAGTAGTAATTGCTTCAACAGTCTCATGTACTGTAGCTGTTTCTTGAAAGAAGCCGGAGTTAAGTGGAAAAAAATTGATGTGCTCCTCTGAGTGGGACTAATTATCTTTCTAAATCATCCAGGAATGATCTTCAAAATGGGAATGTACAGTACATTAATACATTAATTTCAAATCTGCTAAGAAAGTTGATTTGTTATTGATGTTTTAAAAGATCTTGGAGATTATAAGACATTTATATATAATTGTAACATTAAGACATTCCCCATTTCTTCAGCATTTTTTCTTTACCCTAAGAATGTTTTTTTGCTACAGTTCATCACAGACAGATTGTTGCCAGATGTAATTTAGTGTTAAATTAGTGTTTTATCTCACTTTTTTACTGAACGACAGATTGTTAATTTATTGTTAACTAAGCTCCAGCCTGTCATAACTGTCAGTTACAACACTAATAATACTCTGTGGTCAGCTACTGTAGATATGCTTTTTTACAGTTTGCCTCAGGCAATACAGTGCATTACATCTGGCACAAGCAGTTCAATGCATGAGCAGCTTCTCCGCAAATTAAATTTCTGTCAACAAGGGAAGTGTGAAGTTCCTGAATCGTACAGGGAGGTGACTAAATACAATATGTAGGACATCTGTTTTTTTGGCTGTGTATTCAAACCATACCTGTTTATGATTCTCCATCAATTCACATAAGTACTACATGTGTGCAACACTGCTCTGATATATACTGTAAATAAGAAATGTTTTAGGTTAAAATTTGGCTTATCCCACAAGTTAGTTGACTGTTTTATACTCCATAAAAATACACTGAATTTCATTGTTTTTTATCTTTATTATTGTAAAGATAATTTAATATACTGTATTTACACAGGAATTTCATATGAATTTTACTGTACTTTATTTTTTATATTATATTTTATTATTATATTTTATATAAAGATGTTTAGCTTTCGCAATTCAGTAATATTCTAGTAAGATTTAAACAATTTTTACAGATCTCATAGGTCACTTTTCCTAAGGGGGTGTTTTATACACTTGGAATGTTTTTTATAGGTCTAATGTGCTTTATTAAAAAAAGAGTTTGCTTACTGTCACTGACCATCTCCAATCGAATAAGTATCACAGCCATGTGGTTAACTCATTAATGGGGCTCTTGACACAATGAGGTCATACAAGTGGAAACAGCTGTTGTGCCCCATTACAAGTCATGAAATAAAAGAGCTTGTCAATTACCAGACGACTGTGTGGCTGAACAATAGTAGATTTATACTTCAATACTGTAAAAGTACATATTACTGGCACAAATGTAAAATGTAGAATATCTTACTAGGCGACACTACAAAGTACAGTATATTGTGCAAATGTGAAAATTATTTGCATACATAGTTGTGATACTTATATAATTATAGATCATGCAGATATACATTATTCTTAGAATTTAATCATCCTAGTAAACTAAGTTTAAAAAATAAATGTCATGCATAAGCCTAAACATTGACAAGCTAACAACTTTTTTAAGTGATTAACTTCGAGTCGAAATACAGCTTATGTACTGTAGGATTGGGAGGTTTCTGGAAAAATGTACAGTATATATCTTAGGTAACAGTGGATCCTTATTAAATGTGTTGAAATTAAAATCATATTTCCTTAAAGGTTGCTAAAAACATTTCCCCTCAACATACATGTACCTCAACCTTCTCAAACAAAGACCACCCAAATGGGATAAAAGTCTCCATGGTCAATTAACCTTTTCTCTGGACAGCTTGCTGCGATGTCTATTTGTGTAGAGAATAGCTAAGGCCTCAAATCTGAACTGCACCTCACATTACTGTTGGACAAAACCACTGGAACTAATGGAGAGATAAATTATCTCATTGTACATTCATTTTGAAGAACATCTTGTACACCATGTCCACCAGTCACCTCACCATCACATCTGTCTATTTTCAGAAGTAAAAAAAAAAATTCCCCAAACACACCACTGTATAAGAACTGTTTTATGGTAAGAGTGTGATGTTTTAAAAAATAAATTGGTAAATCCACACCATTGCTGGAGAAATACAATTTTTTTTAGCTAGTCTGAACCAATCACTAGTATGCTGTATGTTTAATTGAATCAGTGTAATATCGCAAACTTGACTTACTGTATTTACTAACCATACCAGAATCTACTGTAGTTCATTGATCTATACTGTATTAGGAACAGTAGAGCTCCTAGTACTCCACTAATTACATCACCTAAGTCTTAGTATTCACCCCATATATGTACAGATTTCTATTTTTTTAACCAATTTCCCAATATTTCTTTCCTTGAATACCTACCACCTGCAATTTGATAATTCTTCTTTTATGTGGACTTTCAACGTAAACCTACTGTATGTTGAAAGAAAATCAACATCAAAACCCCATACCATCCAGTAAGAATTCTAACAAGCTGGTTAGGCAGCACACATTTTCTGAATCCACATTATTTTCAAGGATATTATTTCAATTTTGGCATCCAAAATCAGTTTTGTTTTGTCCATAGCCTTACAGTACATGAAATTGAAGTCAGACTTGGATAATCAGACTACTTGGTTCATCTTTCTCACTCTTCTAATGGACAGGCATTATATTAGCAATTCTTCCATCTATGGATATTACTCCTATCTTAAGTAACTATCGTAGGAGGTGTGTCAATGATTTCTGAATAACATCTCATGTTTCTTTGAATACAAGTTGCAATACAAATGCATTACTTAGTGAACACCTGAGTGAAATACCCATTTAGTACATCAGTCATTTCCTTCACATTTTCTAAAAGATTAGAAGCCTTACCTGACTATTGGGATCAAGAACAGGCTCTAAAGTTGTTTTAATTATTTTTGTTCAAGTACTGTAGGTACAGTAGGTGCATCAGCAGGCGCAGGCTGCAAAGAAACAAGTGAAGATTTCTTCACACCTGAAGAAGGCTCCGCAGCTATAACATTGTGTCTTTTCTTTTCAGCATGGAATACACCTTTACTTGTTCCTATTTATTTTTGTTACTGGAGAATCGCCTAGTGATCCATTATTAGTCACAGAACTGAATGAAGCGGTTCTGTTATTTATGCTCAAAGTATTAGGAGATTAAAAGCCTTCTTTCAACGCATATTTAGTCAAAGAATGGTAACGAGCTCTCAAAACATATTGAACAATGGATCTTGGTAGGTAGTCTGCTGGAACACATGTACAGAGTTTTTAAAGCTATTTGCTGTTAAAGTTTTTAAAATTTATAGTCCCAAAAAAGCTATTCTGATCTACTGGGGGGTGGTGTGTATTTGTTGTTCTCACACGTACTGTAGTATTCACTAGAGTAATCAGATCAGAAGACCAAAATAAAAAGGTGGCAGGCTGGTCTTTGAGGGGATTCTTAAAGCCTCTTTTATTTGTAAATAAACATTGAGAGTGATAATTAGGATAATTAGTTAATTAATGAGATTGTTGGAAGTTGTTAATTCCACATTCTTACATGGGTTGTAATTAGTAACTTGGGGATACAAAAGTGTTTCCATGGTCTTAGCAGTTTTGTTGAGGAGCTGGAAAACTGCAGAGGAGCTCTATAATAAATTATCTTGCTCTTATTCTGAAGTCCAAGGTGAGTTTTTATGTTCAATTCAATCAAAACATCTTAGTTTAGGTTGGTGTCTGTCACTATGAGGTTAACATTTTTAGTACATTATCCTTTGAACGGTTGTCCATTGTGCTCATTGTGTTATGATAGGTCTAGCCAAGTTTTGTTATGTTATGTTATACTAAACAGCATAAAATATCTGTGATTATAAAGTGTGTGATTTGTCCCAGTGTCCAGTTGTGTCCCACAGTCTTGATTCCAGTTTTTGATATTTTTTGATCTTCGGTTGTTCATTCTCAAAAGTATTGTAGTGTAAACAGCAGTGAAGACTTTAGAAGTTCTTGTTTTTCTAGCTGGATCCCTGTAGTACTGGGTTATTGCGCCAGGGTGTTGCCCACAGTCCGTGTGTCAGACTGACAATGTGCTGGCAGTGCAGGGCACAGGGCTTGGGTCAGTACTCATGCAGCTCACACTGGGGAGAGGGGATGTGAGTAGAGGGTCCCACAGCTGGGCTGATGGACCTTTAGTGAATGCAGGTTTTTCCCAGGAATACAGGTATTTCTCCAGCTAGAGGAATCACCCCCTACAGGAGGGATAAATACAGGAAAGCTGTCACCCTCCTAATTGTGTTAATACTCTACGTTTATGTCACCTTCCTTAACAATGCTCAGGTTTGCGAGCATCATGTTATTTTTAATTCACATTTTATTCAAAAATGCATTTCACAAAAAAACTATTGTGCAGATATACTATTGGAACAGTTTAAATTATCTAGTTCAGCATGGTTAAAATAATAAAATTGAAAACAGGAATTTATTTTTCCATATGAGGTATGTATAAAGTGATATGTTTGGGGTTACGCCACACAAGAGCTGTTTTTGTTTTTGAAAATGCAGAGTCATAGTTCTCATCTCAGGAGGGCACTTTTTTTTAGAAATCGAAAAACATGTTCAAACAGTGAAGAAACCTGAAACCCATTGGCAAATATCGACAGAACAAAAATACTATGAGGGGAAAAAACTTCACTTCGCTTTCTGCTCTCTGTTTCCGTCTGGCACCAGTGGCCTACTCCTGTGTCAACAGGGACCGGAATGTAGCAGTGTGGTTGTTGGTTGCCAGAGTGACTAAATAGCTGACAGGATTCAAGGGGAAGAAAACCACAGCCTGTTACCAGCAATGTGGGACTTTATTGGAGCAGGATGCAAACAATATACACCTTCTAAGAATGCAAGAACAAAGTATAAACATAAAAATAGAATTGTATATTGGGGGATCAAGTACGTATCTTTCAACATTACAAGTTATATATCCTTCATTTGCTGGTATGCTTCAAATACTATAGTGCTGCTGATTTCTAAGTATAAACTTAATTTTATACAGTATGGATCCACAGGAGCACACAAGAGCTTGAAATTCACAGTAACGGGATTAAATATAGCCCTCTGTATTTACTTTACTTCATTTAGAAAGAAAAAGTCTAAGAGGTAAAAAGGAAATCACATGATCTTCAATAACGTCAATAATAGAAATGACAACAATATTGCTTTATAAACTGTTCATTTAAGACTTGCTGTCAGATTATCATTAAGCAATATAGAAAACAACACACATTTCCAAAGAAGGTAGAACTAAGGCATTCCATCTCCCAACGAAGAGCTTTTCTTAACACATTCTTCACAGTTGTACAGTATGTGATGCCTTGGCTGCCTTTATTGTTTCATGTGCTGAATGCTCAGTTCATAAAAAGACAAGGCACACCTATCTTAAATGATCTAAATAATTCAGGAGTCTGGTCAGCTGTACATACTGGCTCTTTTGAAAAAAAAATATAGCTTTGACCTCTCTGATAAATTCCTTCACTATAGTGAAAAGGCTAATGTACACATTTAGACAGACACTGTAGGATTTGCACACATCAGAGCCTTTTCAGCGCTTCTACAGATGTTGCAATATCTCATCGAATACTCAAGTATATGGCCATAAATGACTATAATGACTATAATATAAAAAATGGATAAACATAAATATCAATCTAGATCTCAATTCCATAATAAATCCACAAAAGAGAAGGTCATGCCTTTTAATATAGTCTAGATGACCTACTGTACTATCATTTTTACTCAACAGGAGTTCTGCTGCATTCTGCTCCTATCTTCAACTTCATGACCATAATAGACTCAAATATCCCCTCCTTGAAATCCACAGGAGGTCCAAATTGCAAATTCTGTCTATCTGCTCTGGCATTCATAGAGCACGGACTTAGCATACATTTATTGGTGTAGGAAGTTGCTGGTCATTGACCGTGACTTTTGTTGGTGTGGGTGAGTTATTTGCTGCACAACATGCTTTCCAAATACATAAGATGGTGACATGATTTTGGAATGTCATCAGATGTCGGTACTGCCTGGAATGAGACGTCATGAATCCTGTTAATCTGTTTTTCCACTCTCACCCGGACCAACGAGTTTTAAATAACCTGCCACTCTGTCTTCTTTGCATGCAGCATTCCTGTCTAAGGAATTCCCCTATGTTTCTCCCAAAAATGATTAAATATGTCCTTGTACTGTAGCAATGCAAAGTCCTGTGAACATGTTAATTAGGCTAACAAAATTAATCAATAGCAGGTTTGGCAAGTCTGTCATGAGATTTTCACAACGTTTTACTTTACTGTATGTATATAAAAAAGAAAAACTTCAGGTTCAAATCTTTGACATTGCTGGTGTACAGTATATGAAGTTTAGTCCTTGACACCTACTTGAGAAGGTGATGGTTTTCTCATAGACAGACTTAGAACATATGTAACTGACATTTCAGGGAAGTGCTCGGAAGGAAACTAATTAGCACACCTCATACTCCCCTGGCTGTCACAATACAATGAGCAAGTGACATAAACAGCTGATAACACAAGGCAAACAGCATGACATTTGAGTTTCTGATCATGGCCCTTTTAAAACCTTAATTGTTTGAATTAAAACCCTTTCAAATCCAAATAAAGTATGAATATAATGGGTTAACTAACAGGAAACATCTCATTTTAAGGGGCCTAAATATTATTAAATTGTATTGTATTGCAGGGATCAATTTTAATCCCTTTGCTCTTCTTGATCTCTAAAGAGTATACAGATTCTTAACAAAACAAATTTGCGGATAGTACAAAAATAGGGAGAAAGGCAAATACAGAAAAGAACAGCAAGGTAATAACAAAAAATGATTTTGTAGGATGGCAACTATACAGTATATCCATACTGTATGTCCATATCACAGGGGTAATTCAGATTTGCAGGGAGCCACTCATGACAAATCTATGAGTGTGTTCCTTCTTCTACTGCGTGTCCTCATCAAGACAATGTGGGAAAGAAATAAAAAAACAAACAGAATTAGTTTGTATAGAGCACAAAGTATCCACATTAAATCAAGGCATGTTGTTTTCAAGCTTTACACTGCTTTAGCAAGAGCTCTTTTACAGCAGCAGGAATGAATCTTCTTGTCTCAGGGGGTTATCATACAGGACAGGTTAAAGGACAGGTTAAAGCACTTAAATCTTGTCAGGCCAGCCTCCTTATTTGTGTATCAAGAATTTTCATCACCTATACAGTACATGTACTGTAACTAGAGTTATAATTTTAATATTTATTCAAATCTTGTAAATATGTTTTAAATAAAGGAGATAAATGTAGCCTGCTATTGTAATTGGTTTATTGGTAGTTTTACATAACCTCAGAAAGCCTATAAAAGGTTCTGGAAGTCACCTTGATCACATTGATTCATATTGAAGGAGGCTGAACTTGGACACTGAACACCTACTATAGTACCATCTCATTATGAAAGAGAGAAAGCGTGATCACTTTATTGGCCATATAAAATTTATTGTATTAGGAATTTCTTTTCACATACCCCAACTTTCTCTCCATGAGACACACAGACAGGGAGAGAAGCTTGGGGTCAAAGCGTAGAGTCATTCATTTATATGGCGCCCCTGGAGCAGTTGGGGTTAAGGGCCTTGTTCAGGGGCCCAATGGAGTAGGATTACTCTGCCAGCCGCAGGATACGAACCAGCAACCTTCTAGCCACATATGTACCTACATATGCATGACTCAGACATTTTAAGCTCTTTTACCCTGTAATAGAATAGAAATCAATATTTATATAAGATTAAACTTTTAATGCCCGTTTTTTACCTGAAAAAGGGAACAGCAGTATGACTAAAAAGTATAATGTCCACAAATCATCTTTCCACTCATGTACAGTACAAGTTCCATCACAAATATCAAGTTCAGCCTTGATCTTGATTAAAGCTTCGAATGTACATGTAGCCTGATGCAGGATGTGCACCATTTTGAGTATTTATTCTGAAAATAGCTATTCCAGCTACTGTATGTCTTTTATCATAGAGTATATACCATTTGATACAACGTAATGTGCTTTTAATGATTTGTGGATTACAGTTAGAGCTTGGATAAATGTAGGAAACTAAAGCTCATCAAAAGAAAGCCATTTAGCCTATTACTCAATGTACATCAACCTAAACTGCAATCAAAAATCGGACAATCTGACGTTCACTCTCCGTAAATCTAAAAGCACAGAGAGGTACAGGGAAAGCAGAATCCATCGCCCATTGTAAGTCAAAGCAAGTGCAGGGAAGGAACATGAAGCCACACTTGCAGTGTGGTGCTTACATGGGGGGGTGGGGGGGGGCTTCCATCTGTCTCTCTCATTACTGCACTGCCTGGGGTTTGACTTTCCCTGGGTGACGGGCAGGTGTGTTGGAGAGAGACTGGCTGTGTGGGTGGCTAATGCCTTTAGAAGACCAGCTCTTGATATTAATTAGCATCAGAGGTGCCAAGCAGCGCTTTTAGAAATATGGCTAAAATCACAGGTAGTAAAAAATTATAGATCTACAGTACGGTACATACTAGAAATGATCAATTTAACTGTTCTATCTCCATGATAGATAGATAAGACTTTATTTATCCCGAAGGGAAATTGAGGTGTTACAGCAGCCCAGCCCAAGACAAGCAAAAACAGACAGCAGAACTGACTAAAAATTCAAATAAGTACAGCAATATAAAATTAAGTTTGGTGTGTGCAAAATATGCAAATAGTTACATGTAGTTACTGTACATATACATGTGAGATCATATGCACTGAACATAGGAACAGAATGTGTAAAGCAACCAAATGAATTGATAGCAAGCTCCTATGACATAGAGATGATTGAGCCCTAACACAAAATGGCTAAAAAAAATATCTGGTACCAGGACTGGCCAATCTCTGTGGGAATCTTGGATAATTCCTGAGTTATTGTTTGTATTCATTATGTTGGATTTAACTGTAACTAGATTCACTATGTGTAGGGCGTGAAGAATATGAATATGTTGTGACTTAATATATGAAAGGAAAAATACACAAATAAAACAAATAGAAACTGGACACACTGTGGTGTATGTACAGTACAGTATATCGACTCCTGCAAGCGCTTGTAAAAAAAGAAAGCTTCTTTTATAAGCACATACTATTAAAACGTATCTAGTAATGTGAAAGCAGTCCTCAGTTCCAAAAATCACTTACAGCCTCATGCTTAATTATAATGGCTGCTGAACCAGAACTATGCATGCTGTTTTAAAGGCTCTCTGAACTGTTTTACAGTATGGTGTGTGTGATTTATCTGACAGCTGTGTGCTGTCTTTAACTTGGCAGCAGTGAGAATGTCTTGCAGATTGGCCAGATTCTTTATGGCAACACCCACCTGCCACTCCATGCCGAATATAGCAGGTCTTTTCAGGTTTCCACAGAACATTCATACCCTGCTCCTATGATTTGTCTTTTCAATTATAGGTAAAAGTGTTTTAAATCCGTGCTTAAAACAATGACCCAGGGTTGCAGCCAGTATAGCTGAAACACCAGCCTATAAAGACTTTCCAGTAGGAAAGTAAACTGGCTTCCTGAAATTCTTTGCTTTTTCTCAGCCCTAAGAAATATTCTAAGAAACTATTTTTGCAGGAATATCTGTTTATCAATTACATATAACAATATAGAAGAAACCACAACTGAGAAACTTGACTAATTGAGTTAATGATCTCGAGGCACGGGTCATTGTCGTTGTGTTTCTGAAATTGTTACGTGTCCATGGCACAAATCTATTTAAGTAATGTTGTACATTTAAAATACTACCTGCTTGCTGACTGCCTACTCGTTGGAATACTTCTTTAATTTCTAATCTGCTTTCTGTAACAATACAAATAAATGCACTGTACTGCCTTATATTGTGCATCTTTCTTTGAACTGTAGAGCTTTGTTTACAAACGAAGGTTTTTTTAAACACTAAATTAAATATAAATCCTTCTTTCAGATAGATATACAAAACCATGAAACACAGAAATGAGGCAAATGTGTTCCATTCATAACTTTTGTAATAGTTACAAAAACCAAACTTGAGATCTTTCCAACAATGTCTTCAGAAAACGATTCATAGTAAATGTTTTAAACTCTCTATATACAGTGTATGTTTTGTAACCCATCTCTGTTCTCCAATTTAATATTCTGCTTTGGGTTTTGCAGTAAGATGTGAGGTGTTTTCCTACACATTTATTGGTCTTGGTATGCTAAGGAAATGGTGTAACACTGGTATCTTCATATTTACCACCAGAAGAATTCCATGCAATGGTGTTCCCTTGTTAAATGTTGACTTGATGGCATGGTGCAGAAGATCCTGGATTTCTTGGGCATGCTGTTGGACACACATGGAAGGTTTGCATTAAAAAGCTCAAAATGGCAATTAGCAGATAATCTTGGCTGTTTGTGCAGTAATATGAGGCCCGGGAGTTTGCAAGCTTAGGGAGAGTTTATTACCATAGTAGGTCTTCAGGAGGCAGGTGGCTGAGTCTGTGCTGTCGTGAAGTAGAATAGATACAACAGCTGGGACTGTCAGACAATGACTTACTCTTTGCCGACTGGAGACTGTGCACTTTACACCAGGGAGCACTGACAGTACAATACTGTATCAGAGGCTTATTTTGAGAGTGTGTGGTGCAGTCAGTGGAACCTACCAACATAAGTAAGATTACAAATAGAAGGAGGCAATTCAGCATATTTTGCTAGTTGTAAGTACCTTTTTGATCTAAGTATAGCATCTCTCATAGAATTGCTTTTCTTACAAAGTCAGTTTCAACAGCATGACTAGGGGGTTTGCTGTACAGTACATCCCCATGTTTCCCTTTAAAGTCATTTGTCTTCCTAGGTCCCTTTATCACTACTGATGTTGAAGAAGTCCCTTCCCTTTCAGACAAGAAATTAGTAATGACTTCTTAGTGTTTTTGCTTCTATACCTTTTATAGTGCAATGACCAAAACAAAAAAACAACATTTTAAAAGTTAGATTAACTAGATGTAACCACCCAAAGTTCCAGTGAAAGCTGTGGTCACACTGAGATCTGTAAATGATAAAGGATGTTCAATGTAGTAGCATGTACAGTAACTAAAGTGAACAATTTACCATCTTAAACATGAAAGTTCTAGTGAAGCTGAACATTATCTCTTCTGAACCAGAGTGGTTCACCTATCTTACTGTTCACTCCAAGATCTCATTCACTTTAAGGTTGGGGCACTGAATTCTGTTTCTAAGGAAGGAAAATGTGAGGAACGTCTGTCTGGAGCATCATGATCTCTTACTGTCTGCTGCCAAATAACATTAATTCTGACTTCAAAAGACATTTATAAATGTACCATGTCTATACTACACTACATTTTTTGTCAGGCATTTTTTGTCATAGTCAATGGAAGATAAGTTTAATTGTACTTAATTCTCAGTCCTCTGAAGATAAATGAAATTGGCAGCGTTTTGTTAAAGCAGCAAACACTGAGTCAATGCTATGTAATGAGTTTGATAACGTTATGAGCGGTACTATTTCACGAGGAATAACAACACCAAAGAGTAAAGTGTCCTGAAAGGATTATGGCTTGATTAGTGAAAATTTGGCTTAACCTGTTTGCCTGAGGGCTAACCTCCTGGCCAAAGGATGAGAAGACTAGGACCTCCATGCAGACGGAGTGGAGGTGGGATTCAGAAAGATGTATGAAAGAGAGAGAAGGGAATCTCATACAGTATTTATAGAGTAGAGGAAATGACATCAGCAGTGATTGCTAATTACTGACAACTGAGTCTGATTGAACTTTGTTGTTGTCATCCCTCTTGAACCTTTGTTACAAACTCCTTTTTAAAAAAGCTTAATTTTTTTATTATAAATGAGCACTTCAGTGCTTCACAAAACTACTGCTTAGTGCCTGAATGCTTCAGTTCATTTGACACTAGATGGCAGTAAGACATTTGTTTAACTTCTCTGTTCAGACGGTTCAGTAGAACCCACTGATAATTGTATCTGGACTGCATGCAGAGTACTTAAATACTGTATAATAATCTTTTTTTTAATTCAATATCAACACAGATATGGCATATACTGTAGCAAACACTGCCTTTGTTATTTGTAATATTGTATTTTTGGGGGCATACCATTTGCCATTATTTTCCTTCATAAATAATTTATTTTGAATTAAAAACTGTAGTCTCTTTCCCTTTCCCAAAAAACATGTTCTACGAATGTCCATGAAAGAGCACTGAAGTTCATTCTTTTTTCCTTTCATTCAATATGCTCTTCTGAAAGGGGTGCAGAAGTAAAAACCATAGTTGCTCTGTATTTGCTTTGATTTCTTCCACATTTACGAAAAGGACGTGCGGCAGTTGTATTCTTTGTTTACTCTTTTCTGTAGTCTTCGAGGATTCAAAAAGACCTTACACTAGTAGCAATCAATTTAATTAGCTATTTGATTTCAAAACGAAAGAACCACAGGTGCTAGTTTTATTGAAACAGTACCTACATCTTTTAATCAACACACACCCTAGGAAGTCCTTCAGCTTTCAGAGCACAGCCTGTAAGGAGCTTACACAGCACTGAGAGTACTGTAGGTCTGCACATTGGTGGTGAAGTGGCCTCTGAAGCTGTGTTAAAGCTTTTAAAACGGCTTACGATTAACTACAGGAGGCTTTCAAGGAATGTGTAATATAGGAAATAAAGGGTTTTGTGTAAAAGCTATGTGTGTTTGTGCCAGGAAATGAAGAAATTGATATGATTTATCTCTGTACCTTTATTAACAATAATTGGTGCTGTGTCAGTTTCTGCTTTTGGATTTCCTGGTGGGTTTTCACCTTTCACAATGAGCTACAGTACAACAAGGTTTCCAAATAGGTGGAAGTAAATTTAATGTTCACAGGCTTTACAGTAGTTGTTTTTATAAAAGGCTATTTGATAAATATTCAGTTACCATTTAACAGTCAGACAAATCTGTCAGATTAATAGTATTTTTATTTCATTTGATAACATACTGATAACATACACAAGTAAATTTATGTTAAAAATTCTAATTTCACAAATCCAGCTCCTTTAACAGTGTCCTTGAACCATTTCTGCATAACCTGAACATCCATCCATTTTTCAAACTGATATTTCCAACGCAGGGTCGTGGGGGAGCCTAGCCTATCCCAGAAAGCAATGGGCACAAGGCAGAATACACCCTGGATGGGATGCCACTTCACTGCCAGGCAAACACGGATATGCACACAATCACAATCGATGTACTATACCAGTGTGTTTTGAACCACGGGAGAAAAACCAGAGCTCCAAGAGGAAGCCAACACGAACACAGGAAGAACATACAAGCCCACGTAGGGAAGTGAACCCAGAGCCCCAGTGCTGTGAGGCAGCAATGCTGACCACTGCTCTGCTGTACTGCCCTTAACCTGAACACCCTTCTCTGTCATACCACTTTGATGCAGCTGTCTGTTAATTTGTTTTGCCTTTAAAACATGAGTGTTTATCTAGAAATGTAAGCTCACCCAAGACTTTTTCTATTTATTTTGGGGGTTTAAAGTTGTAAGTGTATTGTTGGTAGATAAACGGTAAACAGATTAATACAATCCAGTATCGAGCTAAAGGTGATCAGGGTTTGAGTCTTTTAGGATCTACAAATTAGAACATTTTATAATTTTAAGGTAGTGACTTTAGAATGTTCCAATAGTATGCTATTTTGTCCCTGGCTCTGCATCTAGACAAAATAGGGATAATTTGACTCTTTGGTACTCATACTGTTAAGGCCAATCATTAATTCAGTAATTGGCCTTATTATCAGGGAGGCTGCCACTGCACAGCACTCATCTCTCATACATTAACACCTGACTCCAATTTCAAATTAGTAGCCCATAGTAATTGTCTAATTCAGATGACTATTAATATAGTGCTTAAATTTAATTAAGAATTATAAATATAATTTATAGTGCACTTCAAGCCTTTAGGGACAGTGGAACGAAACTTTGATATTTTTTCAATACTATTTTTTACATACAATACTAAATAACTGGTCTGTGACAGGCTGAGCAGGTGGTAATATAAGATATTAGATATAAGATATAAGATATAATATAAGAGATATAAAACCCTGTACCAGGGAATCCAGTCATGGTGAGCTCTCTTTCTCTTTGTTTCCTGGTTCCGATATCTTTCGGTTTCAATGTGCTGGGCTCCTTTCCAGATATTTTAGCTTCATCTTGTTTGGCTAAGAAGCATAATCTCATAGTTGATATTGACATCATATTGAGTTTTCTTTTACCCTATTTTTGAAATGCTCCTCTGGTGTCACAGCATTGGCTAAGCTCTGAATTGGAGAGAACCTCTTTTGAAAGCCATCTGGACAACATGGTCCACACATCAGAGTTCATGGTGGATGATCAGAGTTCCAGTGCTGTGGTACGTGCTTGGAAGAGTACAGTGATGTTGCTACATCTCTTCTCCCTCTGGATACATAGAATCTTCTGCAAACAGCATTGATGAATCCAGTTGTCTTATGTATATTGTCCAGGTTTCAGTCTCCTATATGCTGTGTCTCATCAACTTCTGCTATTAGCTTTCACCTCTCAAAGCTTGGGTCATGGCAGAATCCCTTATTTTACTCCTCTTTTTCACTCTAATGCTGACAGCATTCTAATTCAAATGCAAAGTAAATGTAGATTCCTTGAGATAACAAGGCTGCTGCAGACTGTGTTCAATCTTTTATACCTCTCCATACCCATGCCTCATAGCACTTTGCTATTAATGCACCTTCAGTCCCCATTTCTCTCCATCAGCGCACTTTGCAAGATACCAACAATTTTTCCTAGGCTTAACTTCTTCTATAGATGCTTTCAGTACCTGACCAGCAGATTACAACACTTCAATTGTTTTAATTTTCTAACCCACACTCTTTCATTACACTTGCCCATTTCTGAACGGTGCTTAGCTTTCAGCACTAACAGGAATATCTTCTGCATTCTTTATCTGGAGAGTATCTCTAATCCTAGATAGATTTGTTAATTCCTGAGACTCTTATTATATGAATACAAATGTGTTTTCCCCTAAGCTGTAGCTCATTTCCAGCTTTAGAAACCAAGGATTTAATGGGGTGCCACTGATTTTGAAATGTGCTACTTCATTTTTCTTCTCTCTCATATCATATTTGTAACTCTTCTTTTCATTGTCCTGATATGTGTTATCAGACCGTTTTTGAAGCGTCCTCTCATCCTTCATTTTTAGGTTGTCTTGCTCAGTTTCTCCTTCTCTCTTCCTCATATGCAAAAATCTTCAACCTGCTGTTAATTATGTTTAGGAAGTTAGACACTAATGGTCCACTCAAAGGTACACAAAATGTTTTTGTGCCCTCCATAATGTACATTTCTCACTGCATTATGCTTCCATTGATCACACAATTTTGCTTCTCAAATAGAGAAATGCAATGAATGGCCAAAACCAGCACTGTTTTTGTCATGACTCTGACCTCTCAGCTCCTCTTTCTGTGCCTCCCTTCTGTTTCTATTCACTCAGCATGTCTGCCATGCCTGCAGCTCCAGCTACCTGTTCATATCCCTCTTTTCTTTCTGCTAATCGTTTCTTCTGCTGCTTCTCATTTCTCTTGCTCCACAGGAGTCCATATGGCCCAGGCGTTGACATGTTAGTTCTAAAACCCAATCTAGCCTCTGTTATTTGTTTAGGTCAAACAAAATAAAACTTAGACCATGTGATTAGGATTCACTCCAACAGCCCCGTTCAGATTTCAGACTTGTTTTTGTGAACCTTACACACCTTATTGTTTGCATGTCTCAATGTTAGATTAATCATATTTGCTCCTAAATCTCAGCTTTAGTCAAGTGAAGAGGGTAAAAAATATTCTCTGCTGTTCCAACTTATCTGTTTTTTTTTTGCCTTTTCAGGAATTCATGCTCTCATGCAGTTTCCTTGATTACAGGAACCATGTGCTGTCAATCCTCCACTTCATCTATCTTTGATCTCACTTTAGCTCCCCTCCTAAACCTCTATTTTAAAATTCAGCTTAGGGTACTGGTACGTACATCAGGGTTCATTTTCTGTGACATTGAAATGCTCTGATCAAGTGCTAAAAATATCTGCCTGGCTGTGTACTTTTATGCCTGTGCAACCCATCTGTTTTTATTGTTCCTATTCCCATTCCTTCCACCCTCACCCTCAGGTTTTAATTTTAATTGCCTCTTTCCCTTTGAACAGACTTTTGTATTATGCTTTGTTAGAGCATTAACAGTTATTATATTTGTATAAAATGTACTGCATTCTGGGTTGTCTAGGCACTAAGAGCATTATATAAGACAAAATTGCTTTCATGTTGCTGAAGAGACACACAGGCTGGCTCTGTCTGCCCTCATGGACCATCTTCACTTTATATATTGTCAGCTAAATTACTTATTTAGCATCAGAGTGGCCAGCTGTATGCATCACTTTTTCTCTCATCTGATCCCTCCTTCTTGCAATTTTGGCTATATCAAAATCATTTTAACAGCCTTGTTGCTCCCCTATTTGGATACAGAAATTAAAACGTGCTCTGTTAGCACCTATTTTTAAAAAGGATATTTTCCCACTTGAAATATAATGTATAAAAATGACTTTAATGCACTACTGCATTCTGACCATCCAAATAGTTTGTTGTCAAACACTGTGTAGTCAATCAGTTCCAATATCGGCAGGTATTGGCCCTGGGCACCTGCTAATTGACACATGACAATAACAATTGCTGCTGTGTCAACTAAGCTGGTGAGTGAAGCTTAATTTAAAAAAATGTGTTTTTCAGGATGTAAACTGATTGATTTGAAACTTGACAGACACCAGAAATACATTTTCTGTGAGAAATTTTGACATCAAGAATTGCATTTCATATGAACAGCCAATAGTATGCAACCCCATGCTTCAACTGATTTTTATTAAAAGCAGTTTTAATACTTAACTTGTTATTTATCTTCCTGAGGTAGATCCAGTCTTTTATGCATCATCCCTGCCTTGTAATGAATTTGCTGAAAATGTGTATTCTTCAGCCTGTTTCTACTCCTACAGTCGTTTAACTTCAAATTTGGTAGGTATAATTGTGTCAAAGCAATTTAAATATGTGCAAATAGTGCCCCTAGTGTGAACACCTGAAGAAGGCTCCATGGCTGAAACGTTGTGTTTTCTTTCTTCTCTTTTCAGCATGGAATAAACCTCTTACTTTTTCCATAATTCTAATAAACTGATATTGATTATTAATATGACAATTATTTGTATTATTCGTTGCTGCCCTCTGGTGGTCTGTATCATATATTCAAACAATTTTAAATGAAGTTTAAGTCTTTGAAATTATAGAAAAGACGTACCATTTTGGAACCAGCAAAATAATTTCTTAAAGGTATAGCAATAATTTGAATAGTATGTTTTGTCTTATATCAGTTTAGTGATTCTCTGACCGTGAGTTCAGACAGTGTGTAATTGTATAACAGATGTAACAATGAACTAGATACACTATAAGAGATTCTTATTGAAGACACAATTAATTACTATACAAATGTTTACAACCTTATTGCAATATTGCCTGACTACAGTATATCATAGCAGCAAATTTTGTTGATGTATTTATTTATATAAGTTAAGACACAAATAATACATTATTATTTATTAATATTTCTTTGACTAATATTTAGAATGCTTCCAGGAGTAGTTTTATTTTTTTACTTGAATGCTTTAATTGAATATATCACTTGATATTCAAACTAAATGACAGGCATTTTTGGATCAGAATTATCACTATGGCTTTTGGTAGAATTGAGAGAAAGAGTAGACAATGAATGGAGTAATGAATGTATTTTTCTTTCAATCATTGTAATTCAAAATTTGGTTGGAATTATAATCCTTTCAAAATGGCATTCCTAAAAAGCCTTTTGATGACATTTTCAGTATAACTACTGTAGAACTACTGTACTTCAAGCTACTTGATGTTATTTTCAGAAACAATTCTAGAAAGATCACCCAGTTTTGAAAATCACAGTCCTTATTTCTAAGCTGTTCAATGTCTTTGTAAAAGATCTATAAATCAACCAGGTGTGGAACACGTACACCCTTAGTGAGCAGAAATATAGTATTAATGTGCTGACAGATGGATGTAGAGTTAGGCAAAGAGTTAGGAGACTAGTAGAAAATATAGGTTCAATCAATGCCAGAGGAATTCTCTATTTTATTTTTTCCAGTGAGAAATCCATGAATCGATGAACTCTTTAAAACAGAACACCATCTTAACGTGGTATCGTGTTTTTTTTCTCTTGCTAAAATAAATTGTGTTTTAAATTTCCAGACAAACTACAGATATGTGTGAGCGTGCATTCATATTACACTTATAACACATTTCAGCAAAAGTAATAAAATATAGATTTTTTTAGATATGCTAGGAAATGTAACTAAGCTACTATAAATATAGCTTGCTTAGAGGGTGCTAAAGATGTTTAGACACAAAAGACTAGTAGTTTTCTCTCAGCTCTAGGCTATAGACATGAATGAGAATGAACATTGAACACTAACTTGCATGCAGTGAATCAGTGAACTCAACAACCAGGTCATGCAGGGGGGCTCCTTATTAACAGACTTTCCTGGTGGAGGTGTAATAAATGGCATGAGGGGTGCTTTCTGACTGGAGCTGGACCCAATTTCCTAGCACTGGCGACAGTGCCTTGGTTTCATCAAAAAGTCATCCTTCATGCCATCTTGCACAGATCGGTGTAATGAAATACTCTGCAAAATGCTTTCTTAGTGAGTGTTTCTATCTACACGGGTGTATACTTCTGTATCAAAATACTGGTGATACATTTACATCTTTGAATTTAATAGCTGAAGTATGTTATGCTTCAAACAAATATTGCTGTATCATAGAAATGCCAAACTACCCATTCAAAGATAAGAGTATCTCATTTCTAAATCCTTAATTTGGGACTAAAATCACAGTGCAGCTGTATGCTTAGGAGTTTTGATATTTTCACCTTTCAATTATTTATGATCATCTTCACAGCACCCGTGAATCCATGTTTTGTGTGTCAAATAGTTGATCTGATTTAATTTGAAAGAAAAACTAGCCTCCCACTCACATGGGGCTATAGAACGTGACCCAAGCCTTGCTTTTACAGCAAATGAGAACAGTGCCTCTTTTGTCAATAAGGGGAGATCTTAAAACAATGTAGAAGAGATGTCTCTGAAGGAATCAGGGGAATAAAGACCCTTTGAGCACAATGAGCAAAACAAGCATTAGCCTGCACCTTTCCAGAACAATTGGACACACAGGCCTAATTAAAGCAGACTGCCGCTTTGCTAGTATTGCAAACACTACAACAACAGGGTGTACAGTAACTGCAATCAAACCAAGGCAATCTGTTGCCATGGTTTATTAGCATTTCAGCTTTTTTTACTGCTATGATGACACAACACAGGGTTTATTGGTCCATTAGGTTTACTGTCTTGAAGGTTGAAAAGCTACTTAAGGTAATGACGGAAAAGTTATCAAACATTGACAGTGGAGAGGGAAATCGCAATTATGAAACGGAAGACATTCAGTTACCATTGAAATCTATGTGTTTATTTAACTATGCAAGTTTTTTTGGCAAATCATTAAATCTCTGCAAATACTCTGTCATTATAATGTCATTTTATTTATAGTGATGCTTCCTGAGCTTTATTGGCAATTAAGGGAAGCTTTTTGAACTAGTAAAGAGCCCTAATGTCTTGCACACTTTGTCAGCAGTACGTCATGGTCAAGCTGATGCAAATGATGATGAAAAGAAAAGGAAAGGACTACACTGGATCTCTGTAGTCAAGTATGTGAGAAAAACTTGTCAAAGTATATCTGTTTCTCATTTCTTCATTCCAATTTCCAGTGTACCGTGATTAATTTTCAATTTACCACGTTGGCCAAAATGTAGAGGTATCATCCAGATACCATCCAACCAGATGGCAGAACAGACTCCTAGAGCTTTGACACTTCTGGTCTGAATCCAGGCTGTTCAGACCAGCAGTATAGCAGTGTAGTATCACAAGTAATAGTATAAAGATAGATTTGAATGGAGTAGAACCTGAGAATGACAAATACTTGGCTAACAAGTAACTTTGCAGTATATCCGTGTACAGTATATCGATCCATTATGAGAAAGCTACTGTTTCCTGGTGAGGATCCTGGTAATCTGGCACCTATCCTAGAATCCCAAATGCTCTCACTCTAGACAGGGCACACACAGGCACACAGAGATTAATTAGAATAACCAATCAATTCTAGTATTTGGATGGTGGGAGAAAGCTTGTGTGAGGATTTTCCTGTCTACAGTATTATCGGTCAGTTTTTTTTTAGTTAAATTCTGCAATCAAGTGAAAGCTACCGTTTCAGTTTAAAACCAGTTCTTTGTTTGATTATTCAAGAAACAAATCCTGAAAACCGTTTTGTGAATAATTTGTCTTCTCTCTAACCAATCACATGGTTTCACTGTTATTATTCGCTTTTAAATGACAATTACCTGTCAGTGTCATCAGAAAGCTTTCTCTGAAACACCGTATGAATAATCAAGTAATCGTTTTATGAAGATGCTATGACAAAGAAAGGCCAATCACTTGTTAAATAAGTCTCCCAGCATCAGGACTGCACTGCACCACATCTCCAGTAGACAGCTTGGTATAACTCACTGAAACAAGTTGGTGTTTTTGATTCCCCCTATTGACTTGCAATTCTGAATGCTTAAGGTAATGAGCCGAAAAAATTCATCTTGTAAATTTTGAAGTAGCTGCCAATTGTTTCTTTGTGTGATAGATGTCATACACTACATAAATAATTACTTTGAGATAATTGGTTTGAATGCCCATTACTCTAATCTTGTGAGTGCCAAAATTTAATATTCTGCTCGACTCTTCAGGTATTAACCTTTAACCATAACAAACAGCCCAGGAGAGTTAGGATTTCTAGGACTCTCTGTTTATTCTTGCATCCATCCATCCATTTTCCTTCAGCCACTTGGTGAAAGTTACATTAAGAAGGAGCCCAGAAGAGATTAACAGCAGCCCTCATTCTCTAAGAGGGATTACAATCGTGATGGTTTCAGCTGTGGAGCCATCTCCGGATGTGCTCATACCCGAAGAAGGCTCCACAGCTGAAATATGTTTTCTTTTTTCTCTTTTCAGCTTAGAATAAACCTATTATTTGTTCCTTTGCAGCCTACACATGCTGACGCAGCTACTTACCTGTACTATATACAGTATGCAGTATATACAGTACATAGGAGAGCAGAAGTTAGCGAGATCAGGATTTAACCATCCTCCCAAACTTGTGTTATAAACTTCATATTTCTGAACATTAATCCAACATAATTCCATGAGACAGAGCTTTGAGGTGGCGTGAAAACATGCAGAAAAGAGCTGTGGGCACACCGAACAATTTCTCATGTTTGACTGCGGAAGGCACCTTCATGAAATTGTTGCTTACAGGGACAGTGATCTATTAGAATCACAGCAAAAACAAAGAAACTATATCTGTATCTTTTGCTTAAGTATATGACTTTCTGGTGCATTGTTTGTTTTTCATGAATTAATTTGGTTAAAAAACACGTCTCATTTGTCTTAAATAGTCAGAGTTCCTCAAAACATAATGAATATGAAAGAGAAAGCAAAGATTAAGTTTGTTACGTGATACCTTTGTTGACCACAGTACAAAATGATATTTACCTATAGCATCAAACTGTTTAAAAGGAATATTAGAAAAACATCATACTAGAATATTAGAAGGCAACAAGACATGTTAAAAATACAACATTTTAGATGCTTGCATTATGAAATATTGCAGTCTTTCAGAATTAAAACCAAACACTTCTTGAATCCCCAAGAAGTTAGTCTTTCTTTTGTAAAACAGTCTGACAATCTTAGAATGGGTTGCACAACACTACTTACCTTACTGCCTGAGAATCTTTATGACCTAAAAAAACAATGAGCATACACTACAGATGTAGACACAGCACTGATTATTACACAGGAACTCAAATTACATGGTTGATATATATGCAAAAGGCATTTTTCACAGTGTACTAATTTCACACAAGACTGCTTTTGCTTCAGCTGTTTTCTGATAAAAAAATATCTTATTTTTTGTCAGTGTCGAGTGGTTGTACTGCCTAATGTTCTACATTACATGGTCTAGAGATTAAAATGAAATCATCAGTTGTACTCTTCACACAGTGGCCTTAAATTTGTCTGTGTCAGAAATAAAAAATGTCTGTAAGGCCACTACTTGTGTAAATGCACTCTGAATCAAAAATGAAGAACAGAGAACTCAAAGAAGGATTTACATACTGTATGTGTGTCCTTTTGCTTGCCTTACATTTTCAAAATCAAATAAGGACAGAAGAATGTGAATGCTTCCATTTATTTTATGCAAAGATGAACACTATTAAGTACATTTTAATCCACGGCTTGCAATAGCTCCATTATATCAGGTTACATGATGCACATCTACAGTGACATGATGAATAACAGATTTTGTTATTTCTTTTTTGTTATGTTAGCTATTGCTTCAGATATTATTTTGTTTCAGATTAACCTTGAAGTTAACAATTTCAGGCTGACCATTGAAGATTTTCATGAGTATTTGAATGACCACTTCACAGCTTTTTTCACAAAACAGTTTTTTTGCACTGTTTCATATCTGAATGAATCTGAACCAGGCAATATAACAGAAATGTCATGATTGATGTGCTTGAATCTACCAGATTGCATTATATTCTGTTTACAATGCAACAGAAAAATATATTAACTGTTGTACTTAAACATGATTGTGAAACCCAATCATGTTTGTGTACCCAAACAGGACTGGTTAAAAGATTGTTTCATGCATCAGTCTTTCAAAAAAATGTAGCTGCAGACATCGAGCTACCTAACATGTTACAAATTGTACTGTTATGCCCAGATAATTTTTCTGTTCTGTCAGCAGGGTCTTATTTGCAAGCTAAACTACCCGCAAAAAAGCCTCTGTCAAGATCAATTATTAGATCTTCTACGAGAACTTTGTGTGATACCTGCTCAGCAATACACACCTAGACATCGATCTTGTGCAGCAGTTTTCTAAATGAGCACAAACCAAACTGGATACAACCAACAGGTAGTAACCTCTTCTGTTAAAGTCAATTTGGAGCCAATAGTTCAGCACCTAATTCACCCCTGTGACCTTGCATGTGTATTGATTTTTCTTGCAAGCTGTCAGGATCCATTTGTTCCCTATAATTTGTAAAGAAAGAAGTATGCAAGCATGTTGAGAATTGAAATGAGAACAATCATGGACTGTTCCTTCATCAAAGCAGTTGAAGGCCAAACACGCACAGGGGTTAAAATGAGGCATAACCCCATTCCCCTTCTTAAATATTTACAGTATACACTCTTGACAGGTAAAATTATTACCATTCTGCCTCCTCTGATTGTCAACGTGAAAGGACCAGCCATAGTATTCAAGCTTTCAAAATTTAGACTTTATTTAATAGCGTAGACATGAAGCTGTTGAGCTAGCATCATCATTTTGAGTGTGATAAACGCCCAAACTGTATTTAAAATATTTTAAACAATGATTTAGAGTGGGAGGGTGTTTTTCTATCAAAACTCTATACACTGAGCACTTCCTGTTTGGACATCTTTTTACACTGCAAAATGACATACTGTATACAGTAATTTTCATACTGACTGTTGTGCTTTAATATAATTTTTACAGCACTTTTAAAATCATAACAAATTGCAACTGAGTATCAAAGGATTATCATCTGCATCTCACTTCCTCCAAGTTACAAAGTTATTCTGGTTACAAATAAATGCTGATTGAGTAATAACTAACACATTTGAATCCACTGACATAATAGAATATGTGACTGAACAGATTCTTCTTGGTCTCTTGTAGAATTGTGTTGGAATAGACCGTTAATATGGGCAACACAGTAGCTCGGTGGTTAATATTGCTGCTTTGCAGCACTTTGTCCCTGGGTTCAATTCTCAACCTGGGGTGTTATGGGTGTGGAGTTTGTATATTCTCCTCATACTGTATTTGTGTCAGTTTCCTTCAGCTGTCAAAGACATACTGGTAGGTTGATTTTCTTGTGGGGAAAAATGGCCCCTGGTGTGTGTGGTACGTGCCATGCGATTGACTAGTGTCATATTCAGGGTCCGTTTCTTGTAGGGAAATTCAATTAAATTGAAATGGAATATAAAAGAATGCTACAGAGTTTTAACAGAAAATGTGAGACTCCTTTATATTGTAATCTGTTATTTGATATTTAAATTTCTGACTGTTTTTAAACAAACCTTTACGAAAATAGTCTGTTCATAGGACCTGGAAAAGTAATAGAATACAAAGAAGTTGAACACTGTAAATGAAATGAGAGAAAAGAATATGGGTAAGGCCTAGGATGTCAAAGGATTGGAGGGTTTTGAAACGGATTAAATGAAACTCTTATGCCTTAGTGTTAAAATGTATCTAATGGTTCACAAGTGTTTCAAAGATCTTGTCTGAACTAGAATTTTTTTTCCTCCTAATTTTTCCAAATGTAACAGATGGTTACATTTTCTATTATTTTCTTCAGGGTGGTATTTTTAGCATAAGAAAGATTCAACAAAAATTTTCATCCCAAGGTACAGTATATTAATAAGGGTACCGATGGAAACCAGTTGTAGAGAAGAACAGCATATGGGTATTTCCTTGAAAGGTATCAAATTAAAGCTAAATAATAAAAAGGCTCTAATTCGGCTACATACTGTAGATGAGCTCGGTTATTACTCTTCATAAATATGTTGCTGGATAAGTAATTATCTTTCTGGCTTGGCAGATGATGTTACGTTGTATTTAACCCTGTTTCTTAACAGGGTTTTGCAGTACTTCATTTTGAAGATCAGAAGGTTAATTTATTGGATTATAAAGAAAATCCATACAATAGGCCCCTGTATAAATAATGGAGTTTTGAATTTCACTTACTAGACTCTCCTATTACAAAAACATGTCTAGTCGGTAAAAAATAAAAAGGATATTTTCATCTAAATGAAAATGAGCTTGTGGATGTGACCTCTTTGTCTGAGACTTTCTTGGGGCTTCTGACGTGTAGTGTAAATATAATCACACATTGAGGTGTGGGGAAGAAAAGCTTGTCTATTTTTTTCACACTTTTAATAATAATAATTTGCATTTATATAGCACTTTCTATCCAGAAGCACATTACATATTGAAACCCACTGTGTGCACCACTGAAGTGGAGCACCCTTTTGGAAAACGAGTATCAGTCATTCTGTACCAGATACGTCATTACACGATAGATTGCATGGAGTAAGAAATTAGTTTATTTATTGAAATATGGGGGTACATCAGGGAGCCCCATCTGAACAGATCGGAAGTGGAAATTGTGCAAGCTTCTGGCATTAACACCCCTACTCTTAAATACAGGATCTTTAGTGACCAAGTAATTAAGACTTTGGTTTATCGTCTCACCTGAAAGAGGGCACCTCCTACAGCAGTATGTCCCCTGTCACTGTAGTGGGGTGATGACTGAACTTCTGTGCTACCTACTTGTATCTCAACACCAGTTAGAGTAGTGACTTTGTTTTTCCTTTGAGATCTGCAATCTCAACATGCCCAGCCTGGCTTAGCATCTGAGAGCATCCAAGCCGCTGAGGAAAGAATCCAATAACGACAAGAAGGACAGGGCTGCCATCGGTACCCCAGGACTACTGCTCAAGCCACCAAATGTCCTAGAAAAGAGTCACCAAAGGACAGAAAGAACCCACTGCTGGAAAGAAAGGAAGAAACATAGGCTCCTGAGCCCCTGAAAAAAGGACTAACCAGTAGGTTCCACACAAGCTTTCTTCTACAAGGCTTGTTTTCTTAAGGATCCTTCAACTATAATGGGGAAAAAAAGAAAAGACTGTCACCCATACCATTCACATCTAAAGCAGATAAGTCTGTCCACAATGTGCAAGAGCAACCATAATGTGTGTGACAACCTACAGTATGAATAACTTGTCTTTAACTGTGATTCTGCTGTCCCTGGCTTTTATTTTGAGCTGAGCTAAAAGCTTGGGAAATGGTAGCATATGACATTATACATTACAATTTAGAAAAAAAGTGTGATTTTTATTTGATTCAAAAAGATCCAATTCCAATTCTGCTTGCAAATGTTCATTCACACTCTTGCTTACAACTAATTTATTTTAAGTTAAAATTTAATTCCAGGACCCTTAGCAAGCCAATTAATTCCAGTTTCATGGCACCATTTAAATTACAAACACAGAGGAAGCTCACACATAGATTAGTTCAAATCTATGTTCAAATATGGAAAAAGGCAAAAATAAACCAATCAGGTTGAGATATTGCTGAATGAAATTATAAAACCAATCTATTCTTATCAGATAAAGTCTACAGATGTTTAGATCTAATTAAATCGAAGGATACAAGGCATGAGGTATTTAACTTAACCAAAGGTCTTTCCATTTTAGAACACTTATTCACATTTTCTAAACAAACCTTTGTAAGATACATGAGTCATAAGCCAGGGTAATTTCTGACCGCACCTGTAACACATTTAGCATTACATTCAATTTGCATGAATAATGAGTGTTCTGTAGTGTTTTCTATTTTTCAATTCTATTTCACTCCAAGAATTAAGGGCTATTGCACCATGTGAGCAATCAATTAACCTAACATATTGTAACGCAATGGGGGCTCAGGCGGGCGCCCTTGCCGCATCTGGTCGGCCCCATCCCGACTGGAGGCTCGAACCCGGGACTTCCGCGTCTCTCTGCAGCGACCTAGCCCCGTGAGCTAAAGAGAGATCTCCCCTCAGCCCAGTAGCTGTAGTCCTGCTATCACAGGGAAGGGCGGTGACGTCACCTGCTCTGGTACGCCGGCTCTTACACAGTGCATGTCGGCCGTAAGCGTTACACTCTCCCCCGCTTAAATCGCCGTCCCCGGCGAAGGGCTATCCCATCCCACTGCTGACACCAATGTAACGCAACGGGGGCTCAGGCGGGCGCCCTTGCCGCATCTGGTCGGCCCCATCCCGACTGGAGGCTCGAACCCGGGACTTCCACGTATCTCTGCAGCGACCTAGCCCCGTGAGCTAAAGAGAGATCTCTCCTTAGCCCAGTAGCTGTAGTCCTGCTATCACAGGGAAGGGCGGTGACGTCACCTGCTCTGGTACGCCGGCTCTTACACAGTGCTTGTCGGCCGTAAGCGTTTCAATATTTAGGAAGACAGGCAACTGATAAAATGTTTAGTTGATCCTATTGTGTTCTAAATCTTCAATAAAATGATACGCACTCTTCTCTGCGATGGCCTGGCATCCTGATGCTTTCCAGGGTAGAATCCGGCTCCCCCACAACCATGTATTGGATAAAAATGTTACAAAATGGATGGTTGTAAATACCGATGTCATACTAAAGGGACAGGTTGTTAAGAAATAGTAGTGAGGGCCCTATGCAGAAAACCTGGGCGATCTTCAAAGGCGTAGTCAATAGAATAATCCGAGGCAATGTTGGCTTGGAAATGTTCTAATTGTTAAATGGAGCTAATTAATCAGACTTACTTAAAAGTAAACTTTAGGTGAGTGTAAATAGAGGCAACAAAGACAGTGGCTTCAGATTCTTTTTGTATAAACTGTATGATGATATTACATTTCTACCATACAGTACATTGAATTTAAAGAATGGTGTGAGGAACCCTGTGCAGGTCTGGTAGCAAACGAATCCAATGGGGCAAGGCGAAGTCGGAGTCGGGTAGGCAGGCAGTGTTGTTATCCAGACTTGAAGAGAGAGTTTCGAGGCGCAGGAAAACTGTAGACTATTAAATGCCAAGCAGTGAAGTGCAGATTGAGGAGGTTTAAATAGAAGGTGTGGTGAGAAGCGAGAGACGTGATAGGATGATTACAGTAGCTTGTGCGCTGTTGTTTTCAGGAATTGGATCGGGCTGGTGTGTGATTGAGACTGAAGTCGTGGGAATGCACCGGTGTTAATCAGAATTATGTGACTGATTATGTGAGAGCGTGACATTGAACAGACAACAGATGGCTCCTCAGTAAATTATTTCTCTGCCTGCAGAGCTGGAGGTCCTGCACTACAGGCTTGGGTTCTAAGAGGAACTGCCTAATAATGCCTAATGCCTAAGATAAGATCACTTTATTAGCCATATACAATTTCTTGCATACCCCAGCTTGCTCTCTATGAGACACACAGACACAAAGAGAAGCTTGGGGTCAGAGCACAGAGTCAACACCTCTGGAGCAACTAAGGTTAAGGGCCTTTCTCAGGTGCTCAATGGAGTAGGACTCTTCGGCTAGCCATGGGATTTGAACCAGCAACCTTCCAGCCACAGACAGAGATCCTTAGTCACAGAGCCACCGCTCTGCTCTGCCTCATACGCCACTGTGCAACTGAGGTTTAGAACTTTAGAAAATACAGTACATTGTCACCTATATTATATACACCTATAGTATAAAAATTTGGATGACTCAAAACTTCCTTCATCTTAACTGTGACAAGACTGAAGTCATGCTTATTGGTACCCCCCATCAACTTCGTAAAGCCAGTCCTGTAACCCTGTCTGTAGATGGCTCTGTACTTGAGCTCCAATCAAAATTGAAAAACCTTGGGGTTATATTCGATTCTGGCTTAACATTCGACCCACATGTACAGCATACTGTCAAAACATCTTTTTTTCACCTTAGAAATATTGCAAGACTACGCCCTATGCTATCATTAACTGTGGCTGAAAAGCTGATCAACATATTTGTATTCTCTCGAATTGACTACTGCAATGCTCTGCTCCCTGGGGTATCTAAATCTACTCTGAACAAGCTGCAGTATGTCCAAAATTCAGCAGCCAGAATCCTGACCAGGTCTAGTGCAAGTGTTCATATTACTCCTATCCTGGAGTCCTTGCACTGGCTTCTGGTCAAATTCCGCGTAGACTTTAAAATCCTCATGCTCACCTACAAGGCTTTACATGGCTTGGCACCTCAATACCTGTCTGAACTTTTATCGCCCTACTCCCCACCTCGCAACCTCCGCTCTTCAAATTCTGCCCTCCTTACTGTCCCCCAAGCCCGTCTACATTGTATGGGCGACAGGGCCTTCTCCTGCTATGCCCCCAAGCTCTGGAACTCTTTGCCCAAGGATATTAGAGAGTCACCTTCTCTAAACTCCTTCAAATCCAGACTCAAAACCCTCCTTTTCAGAAAAGCCTTTACTTAACTGGTTCCATTCTTCACCCCTCTGCTCTTCTTAATACCATCTTCCACGGTCTCCTCTATTGTTATTGTTGTATTGTTGTAATTTTAATTGTGTCCTGTCTTGTGAAATTTTCTTATTTATTGTTGTAGTCTTCTTATTTATTGTTATTGTCATCCTGTAAAGCGCTTTGAGAAGCCACCTTTAAAGGCGCTATATAAAATAAAGTTTATTATTATTATTATTATTATTATTATTATATAATGATGCAAAGAGGGCCCCGACTAGCTCTGTTGGTAGAGCATGAGACTCATAATCTTGGGGTAGTGAGTTTGTGTCCCATGTTGGGCGCCAGGTCCTCCATGTTGGAGCTTGGGCACAAGGCTAACAACCCTGTCCTGTACAAAAAAAAACTAATGTCATGGTGCCGGAAGGCATAACGGGCTAACATCCACATCCATAATGATGCAAAGATGATTTACAAATATTTTTACTCAGCTCCCTTTTAAAACCAGGCTAGTGGTTTCCAGTGGTGCCAGCTACTAGGCAATCCATATAAACAAGATCCGTGTAAAATTGCTTGTGGTATTCAGTCAATATTGGTTCACAACAGACAGCATTGAGAGAAAACCTCATTTGCAGCCCATGACCTTCTGGCTGTGACTGGAGAAATGTATCTGTTTCAGGGACACCAAGTTCTATTTTTGGAGGAATGGGGACAGAAGGTGCTTAATTGGATCAGAAAAGGGGAAAGGGGATTTATCATGAAATAAGAATAGAAGTGAACACTTACTCACTGTAACCACTGTACATACCACAAGATTTTGAGGGATATTACACTCATGTGCAATCGTGAGTGGAGTTAATTTTCAACTATTTTCCATTAGAAGTCAAGCTGATTAAAAGACCCATGTAAAAATAATTCTAAATTGAACATCAAAATGTATTGGATGTCATATTAATTGCTGTTAACTGTAAGCGATGTACACAGTTACTGTACATATGAGATAAAATAAAGAATTGTACTGTACAGTATATTTATTATGAAGTAGTTCAGGTGGGTAGCTGCGTCAACATGCATAGTCTGCAAAGGAACAAGTAATAGGTTTATTCCATGCTGAAAAGAGAAGAGAAAAAACACGTTTCAGCTGTGAAGCCTTCTTCAGGTGTGAGAAAGACAAGGCAGACATTGTTGTACTTATTGTGAATACAACAGTAGTGGATACAAAGTGGACTCAAAGACACAGAAAACATGGAAGAGGGGGAGAAAAACCACTTCAGACCAAAAAAGCTTTCAGTCATTCAGGAACTTCGCCTAAAGAAAACAGTTGTGATCGTGGGGGATTTTAATTCTTCTCATACTGATTGAAAAGACAGATCAAGGATGTCAACAACTGAAATTGAAATGGAAGACATGGCTAACGTGTTTCCTCAATCATTGTGTCAGAGCAGCCGCTACAGGTAATGCCTGTTTTTTTCCAGTGTTTTTTAATAAATTAAGAATAAGGAAAACAGAGGTGAGAGAACCATTAGTGAACTGTGATTATAAATGGTATGCTTTGATGTACAGATTGAAAATGTACATATGAAGATCAAAAAAGTTGTATAATTTTTTGGAAGAGCAGACTATGAAGGGACGAGACTGATCTTTAGAAGAGCAGAAAGGGAGAGAATAGATACTGAATCAATAGAGAATGTATGGCAATGGTTTAAAGATATAACTGTACTGTTTAAAATACAAATTTATATCAAAGTAAGTAAACGCCCAAAATCTGTGGGGAAAAAAGCTTTAATGAATCAATACAAAAGAAAAAAAAAAGCTCTTTGTTACATAATTCTGTAAAAAGTGGAGGTTTAAAAGGGGGTTTCAAAACGTACTGTTGGTTTGCATTTTCAGGTAAGTATACAGTATTATGGAGAAATGACATTTTACGAGAAGTAGAATGGGAATAGGTACGAAATTATTAGATGACAGGAATTTAAAGATACCGTGCGCTTGAAACAGAGCACAGAATCATTCCACTAAATGATTAAACTAAATGACTACATCAAAGCTAAAAAAAGCGATGGGCCAAATGGGTGAATAAAATGTGGGTGTACATCAATCACAAGTAGACAGAAAAGAACAGAAATAGAGGATGAAAAAAAATATTGTAACGCAACGGGGGCTCAGGCGGGCGCCCTTGCCGCATTAGGTCGGCCCCTGCACCCTCCGGGGCTCGAACCCGGGACTTCCGCGTCTCTCTGCAGCGACCTAGCCCCGTGAGCCAAAGAGAGATCTCTCCACAGCCCAGTAGCTGTGGTCCTGCTATCACAGGGAAGGGCGGTGACGTCACCCGCTCTGGTACGCCGGCTCTTACACAGCGCCTGTCGGCCGTAAGCGTTACAATATTTTCCTACAGTAGCTTTACAACAACAGAACAATAAATTAAGTAAAATGTCTCTATGTTGAGACACCTTGAAACAATAAAAGTTGAAATGGTTATGTATTAATGAATATTTTATTCAGCTCTTGGAGTAAATAATGCATCAGACGGAGGAAAGACAAAGTTAATATATTAGATATAACAGAAGACATAAAAGAGGCAAAAATATTACACTTAACAGAAACACGTAAAACATTTTTTTCTTATCTGTTCTACCAATCATACAGTACCTAGGAGTCAGGAGATTTTAATTAAAAGCTACTATATTAGCAAAAATATTACAACAGTCACGCAAGACAGGAGTGCTCATGTACTGCAAAGGTGTTAATGTAGTATTCATCCATAAAGTTATAAAACCGAACCGGGTAGACGTATAAAAACGTTTTATTAAAGCAGCAAACATTTGTTGTGAAAATTGCATGCGCTTATACTAACATAACGATAGCCATGTTTTTTTTCACTCAAACTTTTTCTAATAACTTAATTTCTTAGTTTGTGGTGCAATGCAGGGAGTGCCTGGTGTGGGGGGGCGGAGCCCCGGATTAAAGGAGACGCGTTGCTGTGGAAACCACACCCGACGTGAATAAAGTGAATGAACGGCAGCTGTAGGAGTGGTTTTACACTAGCCTGACTGCTTCCTGGAAAGGGGAAAGATCTGATCGGACTGTAGTCTTGTGGTTGCGCTAGTGGTGAGAGGACAGATGCGAAAGCTCTGCTGTAAGAGAGCCGGGCTGAAGCATGACAGTAGCGGGTGTGAAACGCTACTAGTCTGGGCGATGTTAAAGAGCGTGCCGCCGCGTATGAGGGAAAAGAGAATAAGGTAGCTGCTGTAGAAACCCCGTGAGGGGATGGAGAAGAAGCTGGCAGTTGAGTTTTCAGCCTAAGGGCTTGAGAGTGAGATGCCAGAAAGGTTGTGAAGTGTGTGTTAGAGAGGGACAGTGTGTTGGGTCTCGGCACGGTGTGTAGCGCTGAAGAGACTCGGTGATGTAGGTACAGTAGTGTGTTTTTGTGTAACCCAACTTAGTGGTGTTGGGGCTGGAGGTAGACCTGGGAGTCTGAGGCACTGGCTGTATATAAAACAGTGACCTAATGAAGTAGGAGCAGGAGGTTCCTAGCAGTGAGGACAACAGAATGAACTTGAGACTCTGAAGGCAAAGGCCCCGGAAGTAATGGCATGTGGAGTCATGTACTGTACTGTATCCTGTTACCCTGATGAGGGGGTCAGTGTGATCTCCACTCTCCAAGAAAAGGAACCCAAAAGATGATTATAAAGGGGTGTGACGGGGGAGAAGTGGAGCCTGAGCATGCCCAATGTGGTGTCAACTACCCCCACGGCACCACAGTTTGTAATACTTTATAACTCCTAATGTCTTCAAATCAGAAGATTTTTAGGGGTATTTGGTATAGTAGCAGTCATGAAAGATCAAAAGAGTTAAAATCAAAACCTCTCTAATAAAGAATTAACCTTGTTTTAATATCTGGTTCTTTATGATGTTCTTTAATCATCAATTGCCTATACATAGAATACCATGCATCACTATGTGATATTTCATATATCATGCATTAGTTTATTTCTTAGAAAAAGACCAATATGCTTATTACCAAATGCTTATCCTACTAATTTACTGATGAGGAATATTCATGAGTTACCAGATAATCACTAGTTTCCAGTGAGGGACTTTTCTTTTGCCTGAAAGACAGATGTGCTATATTAAATGTTGCACTTCATTTGTTCAATGTTATTAGCCCTCAAAGTGTAGGGATGCCATAATTTCCTATCTACTCCCTCAGCCATAACTCATCTTTTGTTTTTTACTGAGTTGTTACTGTATTATTAGGGCAGAGAAATCACGCTACTTCCATGGTATAATCCAAATTCGGTCTTCCTTTGGTGCTGTGAATCACAGTGTGGTGCTATTGAATGCTGTGATTACTAGCTTACTAATTTATGAGGTTTGTGATGAAAGTCCAATATCAGACCTACAATCGTAGACCACAACTTCCCCATCCTGGTGGAAATGAATACACATGCATTACCAACAAGTTACTTGGGGAAGTCAAGCCTCTTGTTAGTTTGTTCAGTCAGCACAATTCTTAGCACCTTCAGGATGCCTCTGAAATCTAAACAGGAAGTGTACTGACCCTTAGTCATATGATACATGTGGGCTTTCAGCCTGCAGTGTGCAGTACTGGTGAACCTGCCCTGTTTGCAGCAGTAGATATACTATCAGACTGACCTTGGAAAAGAGGAGAAATAAAATGCTCCAAAAGGCAGAATACTATAGTATGGGCAATAAATAAAACATCAAACTACCCCTGTCTGAGATTCCATTGTGAATTATTTACCATATGCTTTTATTGGTAGAATGAGGCTTTCATTCTCTTTTGTTTTAGCTTTTTATTGGTCTTTACTACAACATGGAACACACGTTTATTTAGCTTTTCTATTGGCAATAAAATGGTTTGCTTTGAAAGAAGACAGCTCTATATATTTTTTGTCAATCACACCATATTAAAACCAGAATTTTCTAACACACTGAATGTTGTTGCAGTAGTAGGCTAAATGTTGCTGAAAAGAGATACACAGATTTTGGATAGTAAATGTTCAGAGCTTTATTCAACTCATTATATATAATTATTATAATTCTCAATTTACATTAGGCACAGCATTTAAACCACTGCTGACAAACCATGCCCTGACACATTTTCCCAATCAGTTAATTTACTTACAGGATGTGATTAGTCAATTGAAAAAATACATTACAGCTTGTATTAAGGTGATTGTATATTTAGAAAATGAAAAAACAACAATTGACCTGTAGCATTAGACTGGTAATAAATGGTACTGTAGCTTCCAGCTGTCTTCATACCCCCAACAATGTATGTAACCCACATACTGAACTGTAGCTGCCCATTCCAGAAATAGACATTTCAAGTATCTGCCCATATATTATGTTCAAGGTGTACAAAACTGAGAATTATTATTCTTTACCTAGCTTGGGTAGCAACTAGTTAATTTTCTTTGAAAATTTGTCTAGAATTAATTTTTGTACTGTACAAGTACTCCATTACTGTTCAAAGTTTACAGTTAATTTTACATTTCATGGGCCATTATATACAGTACAATGTGTGTAACACTGACACTCCCAGCTCAGATCACATGGAATAAAATAAGAGCTGAGCCTATAAAGTGGACATTGCTCTCATTGCCAAATCAGAACAACAGGTACGGCACTTTTTAGGGCAATTTACTGTACATCTTCCTTTACGTAATCTGTTGGGTATAGGTTCGTTATAATGCAAATGGAGAAAAAGCTGCAAAGAAAACAGAATGTTGCCACTGCATCAAATTTATTGCACAGCCTTGTCTCTAAACAATATAACAAGGAGGGAAATAATAAATAACAGTTGACAATGTCCTATTAGTAACTTATAGTACATTGTTACCTAATAAAATCCATAACCCAAAATAAATTCTAAGCACAAAAGCAATATATCCTCTATATAATAAATTACTGCTCATTGAGATGCATACCCATGGGTCTGGTGAAAAAGCATATTTTCATGTTTACTCTTAAATTTTTTTAAAAGTCAGTAAAGAGCGAAGTCTCAACATCATCCAGTCACTGTCACAAATAAATTTCATAATTTTTTGGGGTCTTCCTTAACAAGTTTCCTAATCAAAATATTTAACACAAATAAAATCAGATGAAACATGGATTTGTGAACCCTGTTACACCAGTATTAACAACACTGGCCCTTTGAAACTGTATTAGTTTCAGACCCCATTCATAAGCTCTTATGTCAGCTTTCCTGACATTCCTTCAACTTGAATTTAAAGTTTGGTTTCCCTTTTTTCTGGATTTCCTTCATTCCCTACCTATACCTTCTTTCTTTCTCCTTTCACTGGTGCTGATTGATGAATTAGACACTTTAAAGTACTTTCAACTAAACCTGCATTCATTCATCTTTTAATGTGCACTGAATTTGCACGTCTAGCATTACATTTTCAATGTGGACCACTGTAAAATGTTTTCCTGTCATTCTCACTGTGGCACATACCATCTTACAAGTACTGTATGTGCTGCTAATCAGTGTCGCTATTAGAACCTTTTGTGGAAGGCATATACTGTATGTTTGTACTGTAGACAGGAGCAATTGTTCTCATTGTTAATCTTGAGGGACCCCTGTGCTTTAGCTAGAGTAAAATACTCTAGCTAAAGCAAATTATTTCCATTCAACAACATAATCCAGTCTCCCCTCAACTTGTTAATTAAGAATTTTCATCCTTATTTCTGACTAAAAAGCTCCTAGTAATTTATTAATAGCGTATGATGAACAAACATGAGGAGGAATGACAATGTATCAGACATGCCCACAGAGAATAAGTGGTCCTCTTTCTGTTTAAATTCATTTGGTCACATTTCAGCTCACACATCTGGATGAGGGTTAATTAATCATTAATTAGTACAGGGTCAATGTCAACAATAATTTCTACTTTTTAAGAGCTAAAAGTAATTTTAAAACCAAGCCTGTAATATAAGATTGAAAACATTTAGCATGTATTGGGGGAAAAAAAGAGTATAGAAGAGTCTCTTAGGGTCTGGACTGAGAACCAATGGACTAGAGAACAGCAGGAGCTGAAGTTGTTATAGAGATACCATAAAGCAGGATGTTGAAAACTTGCAATCTATTTAAAACACGGACCAGGATTCCTCAGATTCAGCTAGAAATAGACTTTAAGTTGTAGTTTTATTTTTATTTAGACTATTTTTTCTCTACCATAGCACTTTTGGCAGGAGGATTAAAAGAAGCTGGAAACTATTTTTTTTAAGACATTTCTGTTGTTGGACTAAGCACTGTTTGTATGCTGATTTCCCCACCTTGCACAGTGGGATTCACTCACGGCAGGGACAGCTGCCCTGTAGCTTCACGGATCCTTCCGTGTTTCACTCTTGTCCTGTTTCATCCTTTTCCCTGTTTGTTCCTTCCCTCTTTTGTTTTTATTTGTATTTTTTTTATTTCCTTTGACTATTTTTAACATTTTTTAATTTAGCCTTGTGTTATAAAATAGCTGTCTATTATTGTGTTTTATAAACTACTGTATAATCTGTATGATTGTCACGCTTTAGAGGGGTAGCTTTACTATTGTATGTTCCAAAGTTTTGTGAACCTGCCAGAATTACTCAGTTGCAGTAACTACTGTATCCTCTTTCAAAAAGAAAGCTTTTTATCAGCTGTATCAGCTTTTTTGATAAGACATACTATAATTAAGCTTTTTTTAATGACAAATTTAGCATAAGTTACCTTCCAGGTGGCCTGTAGAGTGTAAAACTCTGATGTAACCTTGGTCAGCAAGCAAAGATTTGTTTGGACTCTGAGGACCATCTGTTGCAAATTCTTATTTACAGTGACAAACATTTTGAAAAGATGATGTTCAGTGAAACTAAACTGGTGATAGCGTACAGAGGGATTAATATGGCTCTCTGGAATTAAAGGGTTATCAAGATTGTGACATGCCACCCTCTCCTCTGGTGGCTTGAGAGGCAGAAACACATGGACAGTTCACAGTTTCTCGGCTGTACCCACACTTACAGTATTTTCTTCTGTCATACTTGGTTGTTTGAATAAAACCTAGATTTTGTAGTTGTTTTGTAACTTTTGTAACCACTTCAGTTCCAGCCTCGCCAGCAATTGAGATTCCATCCATCCACGTATTTTCTAACCACTTCATCCAATTCAGTGTAAGCAATGAGCGCAGGGCAAGGTAACGACTTGAACGCCACTCCATTGCAGGGCAATATGGACATGCACACACTCACACTAGGGCCCATTTCGGCAGAAGCCAATTAAACTATCAATATACCCTTGGACTGTGGGAGAAAACTAGAGAACCCAGCAAATGCACAGGGAGAAAATACAAACTCCACCCAGACAGTACCCCAGAACTGAACCCAGGGTCCAGTGCTGCAAGACAGTAATGCTAACAACTGCACCACTGTGCAGATTTCACAATGCAATCATATTTCCAGTTTCAGATTTCAACTGAAATTTTGCTCGTTAATATTTTAGCAGTGAGTTTAACTGGTTACATCTACACTGGGATAGATACTGTAAATATGCTTAGGCCAAGTAATTTCCGAGTTAAATTTTCAACACTACAGCATTAAGCCAAAAGCTAAAATAATTTCCACTTTTTCCCAATATACAGAGACCTAATGGGTAAAAAAAAGTTTTAGCACAGCTTTAAAGTTTAAAAAATATAAAATTATATTTTAAAAAATATTTTTTAAAGATGCTGTTCCTAATTCAATGTAATTTGGTGTACTTCAGTTTTTTTACTCAAATATTAAAATCTCATTTCAAAATCTGAAACCGGAAATATGATTGCATTGTGGCTTAGTGGTTAGCATTGCTGCCTGTCAGTGCTGGGGCCCTGGACCCAGTTCTTGGGGTGCTACCTGCATGGGTTTTGTATTTTCTCAACCATATTCGTGTGCATTTCCTTCAGCTGCTCTGATTTCCAATCAGCTATTAGTGCGGAAGAGAGCAGAGTAATGAAGCCAATTCATAGATGGGGATTATTAGGAGGCCATGATTGGTAAGGACCAATGGGAAATTTGAGCTCTGGGCTATACTGAGAAGTCACACAGCTCTGAATTATTTTGACTCTGCTCAGTTTCTCCTTGGAAATCTGGCATTGAGTAATTTACAAACCACCAACCAGCATTTCCCAGCACTGTCTTCCTTGCTTTCTTTTCCTACCTTGTCAGCCTGAATTCCTGACCTGCCTGGCCCCTACATCAATCACTGCAGTCAGCAGCAAAGATTGACAGATCTGAATGTCACAGATCACAGCTGAATGCGTTACTGAAAGAAACAATACATGAATAAATTAACTCTAGGCCCCAGGCACTGGAGTTAAGCACAGCTACCAGGCCTGGTGGTCTTCCCCATCTTCACCAGCTTGCACTCCCGAACCCCTGTCATCCTTGTGTCTGGCCTGTTAACTAGATTTCTTGTGTAGATTTCAGTGTTTAGGCTGTAGATAAACATGTATGCATATTTCTACCATTTCTACCTTGTAACAAGCATATTTTTTAAATGGTACCTTTATATTTTCAATTAACATTATTTAGTAAATGGGTATTGCACACCTTTTAATGCTTGAGTGTAGCTGTCTGTCTATTGTTTTTGTTTTGGCCCAGCTCCTAGTCTCTCCAATGTATTGCATCCCAGATTTACAGGATTAGCTATCAATGTTCTGTAAATTCTGTAGGATGGTGCATTATTTATTAGAGGTACAGATGGTAAGCTAATAAAAATTGCATGCAGTATTTATGTCATTAAGATATCTAATTTTCAATGTTTTGAAAGTTTTTTTTCCTAGTACTTCCCTACAGAACTTTAATTTTTCAGATAATCAAGTGGTGTAATTAATAATAATAATAGTTAGATTCATTAACCTTTTTCAACATAAGATCTTTCATGCCTATTAACAAGCCTTTCATCTAATTTCCAGGCACACAAACCACGGTAATGCCATGTTTTAAGAAGTGAATAATTTACATTAATGCACACAGTCAGATACAGCTCTAGATGAAGATTGTAATGTGGTGCGCAGTGTGACACATTTTTAGGCAATTACTCAAAACAATTTCTTCCCTGGTATTTTAAAAAGTCGGATGCCGAAGATTTAAAAGCCTAATCATATTTAATGAGATAGTATTGTTACTTGGGTTTAACTGAACTGCGCAACTAAATTATAAATATATCAACTGAAAAGGGAGCAGAAAATCCAAGTGTGGACGAAGAGCAGAATCCCTTGTTATCATTATCACATCTTGAATGCATATGAATTACGCTATTTGAATTGTCTAATATCATTGTGTGCTCCATGCAGCTGTTCTGTGTTGTGTTTAATAAGCTAATTTTTTGGTTATATGTACTGTGGGTATATATTTATACTCCAATGTGAACATTATAAACCTCTGTACACTGATAAGTCTCTAAAAAGTTGCTCTGGGTGCATTCTTGCTTCATTAGACAGTACCTCTCACAGGGCTTATAACAGCCATTACTATGCTGACTGTACACATGGCAATTTCCTTAGTCACCTTTGTGAAATAGTGGCACAAAAATGATCACGCCGATAAGCCCATCCTTGTTTATCCATTTATTGCTCCTTTCTGGTAATGCATTCAGCTCCTGCTCTGTGACATTCAGATCTGTCAATCTTTGCTACTGACTGCAGTGAGGGATGCAGAGACAGGTCAATGATTGATTCAATTTATCTGTACCTCTTGACACAACTCTAGTGTCAAGGTTCTGCAGATCACTGGTCACTGTCTAAGTCAACCTTCTTTCAAGAGTTTACTTATTTACTATACCATGTGCCTGCATAGCTAAGTACTGGACCTGTCTCAGCACAAATTATTTAATAAGGTAACTTAAATTATAAACTAATTATCTTGCTGATTAATTATTCAATATTCTGTTTTTGAAATGTAAAAACGTGCTCTGCTCTCTCTGTTGTTTTTAGACAGAGAGTCTTTTTCAGGCTGCTGTGAAACCAAAATAGAAAACAATGGTAATAAACAAGGAGAAAGTATTTAGGAGGCACCAGACTGATGCTATTATGTAAGAGCTGGAACTGAAGAAGGCAGATTCCTTAAAATATTATAAAACATATCATGATGCATTTGTGCTTCAGTGCATTAATGCTTGTACAGTACTGTTTGTCTGACATATAATGTTAGTACTCATAATCAATCCCATTCAAACATAAAATCCTGATCAATGAGCATTCCAATGATGCGCTCTGCTTTTGATGCAAAAATGAGAATTTATTTTGAATAAAACGAGCAAATGGATTTAATCAGTTTGATTTGGTTATGAAGGTGATTTTGTAACAAAATGAAGAGCAATTGAGTCATGGCTTAAATAAAAATTAACTTAAAGTCCTGGAATAAAGCAGTCTTTTGCTTGTGTTTTTTTAGTCCCTAAAATAATTTGCAATATTTGTATACCCCTGACACATTCTCCTTTAATACGAATCGGCATCTGCTCAAGAGAATCTTAGCTGTAACAGTTGCTGATTAAGTCACTGGGAACTATCCGTGGGCTTACTATTTAACCAAGTTGTTTTCAGTCTATTTAATTTAAATTGTTTGAGCTTCTTTGATTCAGAAGGCCAAAATCTTTTAAGCTTTGTTTTGTATAAGCAGATATTCAGCAATTCATAAGGCCTCATCATTGTGAGCTTTAAAAAATAACTAATTATAAATAAAACGAAAATCCTCAAGTACTGGAAAGTGATTTGGATAAATTTTTAATTGGATAATAGTTTCTTTTTTTTAGCTAGTCAATACTATAGACCTGCATTATATACTGTACCACAGATTGTGAAAAATCACATTTCTATTTGTATTTTTTATATATTTATTCCACAAATAAAGCTATAATTTAAAGGTTTACAGAAAAGCTGTTTTTTATATCACTTACTGAAGACTACCTCAAGGGGGCATCCTCTCTGTTCAACTGCTGATTACTTCAAGGGGACTTCTTTTTTCTTAACAGAAATGGAAACAGCATCCATCCAAAATAATAGTGTAGTCCTTGGCAATGTTTTAAGATAAAAAGTTTTTTTCAATCCTTAAAATTACATAACCTAAATTTGGCATTTAGCTTTGGTGTCACATACAGTAGAAAGCAAATCTAGAAAAAAAAGTTAGTTTTACAAATAAATTAAGGGAAACTCAAAAATTATGCTTAATAAACCAGATTTAAAGTAATCCATTTGTAAGAAAAGCAACATTCTCTCAAGAAATTTGTGCTAAAAACGTTTTGTTTCAGTTCTGCCAACCAGGCCACAATGTAAAGGCAGCTCAGCATGATGCTTTTCTCCTTGTTCTTACAGAGACGTTTATATTTTCCTTGTTTGTTTGTCAACATTGTTTGATTTGATTCAGGCTCTGATTTGTGACAGCATTTCCTACCTCTTTTATAAATGGTCTGCCACATGAATTAATTCAGTGCTTTTTTTCAGTCAACCTAGCCTCAGAAAATGGCTTGGAGTCAGTTGCAGTCATTACAATTTCAAGGCACAGAGATTTCATGACCCCACAGTGGCACTGAAGTTCAAAAGGTGTCAATAACCCTAACCTGTTTTAACTTTACAGTAAATGAGAGACTGACATAAAAGTGCTGTTATTCCTGTCAAAACTATCCATTGCTTATAGTTCGGTGTACTCTACCTTCAAAAATATGATCACCATATTATTTACAGCCAAGTCTGTTTTGTAAACAGGGTAACAAGCCTTGTCTATGTTTGTAGACAAGGCTTGTTTACCTGTTAAAGTGTTCTTTAAAAAAAGTCATAAAGAGCAGCAACAGCAATGTTGTATGGTTCTCTCTTTATTAGGATCAATCCTTTCTGAGAGGATGTAAAGTGATACAAAGTGATACAAAGTGATAATACACAGCTTATAGTGAGCAAAGAGCATGATACCATCAGAATGATTAAATTAGACATTTTTATATTTTAGAGCTGTGTAATTATTTATTAATCATTATATTTACTGTTTATCAAAATATAAAAATAGTTCATCTTAAGAATTTGAGATAAAGTCTGATCTTTTTCAAACATCTCTGATTGTAGAAAATACAGTATATGATAATTATGTCACCTCCAAATTCTTGATGAATTCAAGCTTGTCTCTAAACCTACTCTTGCATGGCAAGCTTTTTTTGTTAGATCAGCCTTTGTGGTGCTCTTCAGGAATGCCAAGAGGACCTGGTTGTGATCGACACATATTTTTGACCAGATGGTGACAGAACAGCAGTCCTGAAATGTGAATCATCCTTTCTAATGATTTTTAAAATCATGAAATTGCAATTAGCGAGGGTTTTATAATTTCATTGAACACTCTCTCATATCATCAATGTATCCTGTGATTTTTGTTAGACAGTGGACCCATTTCTTATTCATTCTGTACAAATGCATTTCCTTCATCCCCTTGGTCTTGCTAATTTGCTAATACTCTGAACTCCATTATATCTATGTAAATATTACTATAGTAGTCTCATACACCAGTCTCCAAATGGCAAAATAACAGTGTCCATGTGTCTCCTTGGTTTCTACGATAGTTTTATCATTGGTATTGGTATCACCAGTTTATAAAGAAGAATCCACCTTCATTTCCAAAAGATGACAAATATTCCTAGTGTATTATACACAATGGGGCTGTATCAACAAACCTTCAATTAACTTTTAATTTAAAAATTGTGAGGTTTTGTTTTTTTTTTCACCCTCACCCAGTAGCTTTTGTAGATTAGTAGCAAGTTTGGTGAATTCGGTAACTCAAGCTGTCTGCAAGTGACACAGCTCATTTAATATATTTATTTATTCTCAGGAACATCTCAAGAAAATCTAACATTAGATGTGCTATTACGTAGACTATATCTCTTTAAAAGCACATCTCTCAAGGTGCATTTAACTGATGTTTCATTTGATATGAACCACATGACCAGTAAATTAATAGGTAATTTTAAAATTTGTTGATGACGCTGCTGCTTTCCTTCCTTTGCAATCCAAACACCAATCTGAACATTATTGTGAACCTATTGTGCGAGCAGATACTGGTGCCAGGTGGCAAGAACAACTCTACAGTATTTCATATACCAGCAGAAGCTGCACATCACCCCCATTCATTATGTTCATCAATTCTTCACTACCATCAAAAGGTTAAAATGATTCTAGTGATTTTACTTTGTAAACTATTAGTTAGAGAGTGATTCAACATCATCACCAATTTTATTCGTAAATGATAAGTCCTTTGACTCCTGCAGGAAACTGTTAATTCTGATACTGAACTCTCTCCAGCTTCATACTGTACATCATACATTTTTTGGAAAGCAAGAAAGTATACAAGAAACACTGGAACACAAGCAATGTTATTGAAAATATCCTCAGAACATAACATGACGTAGACTGTACAGTACATCATTGTGTATTCATGTCCCACAATCTACACTCTTTGTAAATCATTCACTATTTTCACAAACCACAAACTAGCATTTTAAAAAGCTTTTTGGGTTATGTTATAGTTCATTCTTTACTTCTTTACAGCTCACAGCCTGGGCCAATCTCCTGAGACCTAATCTCATTGGGCAGATTAAATTTAAATTGCTCCTCCATTCCTTTCACAGAGGGGCCATAAATCAGTACTGGTCAAAAGATGAGGCAGAAAAACAACCTTGCTTATGTACAATTTTAAACTATTTAAATGCAATTCTAAGAGGGAACATGATGTGATTTCAGCATGGTGTTCTACATTTGTGAAATTATTCTCATTGTAGGTTCCCAAAATATGTATCCACTCTTTTATGATGTACAGTACTTGGGAATGTCTTCACATAGTGAAAATTTAGAGTAGTGTCACTAAGTTAAAAGCTGAGCTTTTTTTGGCAAGGGTGTAGATACAGTTTATACAGTACAGTAGCTATGTAATAGTTCTGTATTTTACTGTATATACAATAGCAAATCTGTTGTCAGGACAAAATATTACAACCCCCAGTTAAATGAAGACTCTTTCTGTGGCAAGCGATACGTGACTTGGCTAAGGAACATGAGGCAAGTCTGCTTTCAGTTTGCCTTATTGGCACCAGATCTCACTCCTTTTGAGAATGAATGAAACCGGTGGAATGTTCAGTTCTGTCTTAATCACTATTACCCCATCACAACCTCAACTGAAAGCCAACATGCTGGAAGAAGGAAATGAGAGAGGGCTGAAAATACCTCAGAAACCTATGGAATTTAGACCATTAACTGTTCAAGTCATTGTTCTGTTGTAATTAATAATAACTCCTTACACTTATATAGTATTTTTCTGGACACTCCACTCAAAGCGCTTTACAGGTAATGGGGACTCCCCTCCACCAATGTGCAGCCCCACTTGGATGTGCACAGTAAGAGGCCCTGATTGGGCCAGGGTAACACCCCTACTCTTTTCGAGAAACACCCTGGGATTTTTAATTACCACAGAGTCAGGACCTCGGTTTTCCGTCTCACGTGAAGGACGAGACCTTTTTACAGTATTGTGTCCCCGTCACTATACTGGGGCATTAGGACCCACACAGACCATAGGGTGAGCGCCCCCTGCTGGCCCCACTAACACCTCTTCCAGCAGCAACCTTAGCTTTCCCAGAAGGTCTCTCATCCAGGTCCTGACCAGACTCACGTGTGCTTAGCTTCAGTGGGTTTCCAGTTGTGAGATGCAGGGTGATATAGCTGGGTGATATATAATTGAGGTTTGTGATATTTTTTTTCCATTGTAGGCAAAACACTTTCTAAACAAATGTAGAGGACATTGGAATACTACTGTAGGTACAGAATTGTAAATATCCTGCAAAGAAACAAGTCAAGGTTTATTCCATGCTGTAAATATCATTATATTTTCAATATATAGTAAATATCTTGTGAACACCATTCATTTTCTCATGGGAATTATTATAAATTAAGTGATGTTTAAATTTCCATCCTTGTGCACAGCCCCTAAGGTCTATACTAGAATTAGAATTCTGTTCTCATAGTTTGTTACCAAAGGCTGATTAAATGAATCCCCCCCTCCCCCACTACATAAGTTCCACTCATAATCTTTGTACTTTTGAATTCCCTAGAGTTCTGCAGGATTTCATTATTCAAACTACCTGGAAGGGATTTAGGTGTGTTAAAGGAAAAAGGTTAATTTTGCTCCCTGAGGTTCTCAACAGATTGGAAAAAAATGAATATTGTTAATCAATGCAGAAAAAGTAGCTGATTTATTCTATTATAAATTATTCCAACCATGATTCCAATTAATCTTGTACTCTATGCCAACAAATGACAGAATGTCCATCTTCCTCAGGAGCAGTTCTTGTTTTCTATTTGCTTTAGTTTTCTTGAACATCTTTCCTGTAAGATTTCTGCAGTATCTCTATGAACTGAAGATTCTGCCCCATATAAGATAGTTTTATCTTTTAAATACCTTTCCATAATCAGCCTATGAAAGAATAAATACTTAGGAACCTGATTCAGGTATTCACAACCCACTAAAAGTACTCACCCACTCAGCTCAGAGTCCTCCTTCAAATCCAACAAGAATACAAGAATCTCATTTCCAAATATTTAGCATTTGTAAGTACTTCTTTACACAGAGTTGTGGAGGTTTAGAAAATCGTCTTAATGATGTGGATGTGGTAGACTAGATGTGACCTTATATGAAGTGGGGTCATGGAATTCTTAAATCGTTAAGCTATTATCAACTGAACAAGCAAGGTGAGCTGAGAGGTCTCCTCTCTTTTGTAACCTCTTTTACTCTCTTAAATTAGAACATGTTGCATCATTGGTTAAGTCTGGAAAAATACAAAAGCTTATTCAGCTGCACAATATAGCAGTTTCAGTGATTTCTGGGACCTGTGAATTATCAGTCTAGAAAGAACTAATGGGCAAGGTACCTGAAATTAAGGACTGTAAAGCTGCCTGAAGAGATGTATTTCCTTTTACAATTGCAGTGGTATTGCAGGGTTGTTTGAGATTCATTGAGAGTCATTATCAATAAGTATTATTATAAATAATACTTGTATTTGAGCAGCCTCCACTCACAGACATGTAGCAACCTCATTATCCCCCCTCCCCGACGCAGGAATGGCAGTGATTTCAACACTAGAAATTCCCCAGTGACCAGATTGTGTTGATTTTCTTGCTGGCACCTTCCATAGGCTTTGACTGTGTTAGACATCGGCACCAATCCTTTTATTTTTTAAAATATCCACTGATTGTAGAACAATATTCAACTTATGTTGCACATTCTTTATAAAGGTTGTAGATTAAACCGGCCCAGGGACGCCAAATAATGTAGTCATAGTGGCTCTCTGAAGGCACCAGTTCTGTAGGGTTTGGGCATTTTCTGAGACAATTATTAATTGTAGCAGTAAATCACAAAGTTGATTCTTTTGATGGCTTTAGAATCCAACCGTGCGACATAACTCAAACAACGCACACACACAGGTACTAACACACGAGGATACATTTATTAATACATAGAATATGCATGTAAACCTAACAGATCTTATCGAGAGGGTTATCAGAATACAAAAGGTATATATTCAATCAGTTACAAAGTGTTACACATATCAAGAGGACATACGTTCAGTATATCATTCATTAAGACCGTTTCGTAAAGTGAACTTGGTTTCAACTTCTACATTAGATACTCAAACAAGTACATAACTCTTAGGAATTAAATTGATATCAACTGGTTTGGATAACAATTGAATTCTCGAGCTGTAATGCATTGAAGTTGAATACTCATCCAATCTTTGGGGATTCAGATCTCCTGCGGGCACAAAGAAACAGTTGCAGGCTGTTGCTGTCCAATCCACGCTCTCTGGCTCCGTGCCAGGCTGTGCTGTGCGGCTTGCGACGGTGCGCTGCTGATGCTCACTGACCGGCTAGTTAGTGTTGGCTTTAACTAGCAAAGTTTGTGCACAGGAGAAAAGATGACTGTGGGTCCCAGCAAGTTAGGAAGAGGACCGGTTCGTTCCTGATGAAGAGCTAGTTCTGAATAGTAATTCAGCTGTCCACAGTTCCGACCTGTTCACGAGGCCTGCTGCTGGTTACTCTCTGGCAACCTCCACTCTAGACTCTTAGAACAAAGGAAAGTTCTGGCGCTCGGACACACTGGCCGTTCCGTGGTTGTCCGGGCTGAGTCTCAGGATGGTCAGGAGGTTTGCTGCGAGAATGTCCTGCCCTTGGGAGCCTTCTGCTCCTAGGCTGTCCTGCCCTGGAATTCTCCTTTGAATTCCCTTTAGAACAGTTGAATCTGAATCTGAATCTGAATCTGAATCTGAATCTGAATCTCTCAGGCTCTCTGTGTTGCCTGTTTTTACCTGGAGGAACTTCAGCTCATTGATTGGCTGAAAGTTCCATGGGCATCAGAGTCCCACGTGGGTTACTCGGCCCTACCAGTCCCTGATTGGTTGATCAAGGCGAGATATGAGTCACTTACTCCTGACACTTAGTAATGCAGTCCAGATGTCCAACTGGCACTCCCTAAACGCCAATGGATGACCATTGATCATGATAGCCAGGCTTAGCTAAGTGCATCCCCCTGTGGGAGCTGTCCTTATCAAAAGAAAACATCTTGCATGAATAGTTTCTCTGTGGCTGCACCACAGAGATGAACAGAGAAATGGGGCCTCATTTGGGAAGCTCAGAAACACTTAATTCTGCATTATTATTAAGCCTCACAGCTACAAGGTGAATAAACTAACACTTTGTGCTTGAAAGGTGTTCCATCTAAGGGGGAAAAAGTGCAAAGCATGCAAAAAGTATGAGTGGTTAATCTGGCATCATAAATTATAGGAGCACTATAAACTCCTATCACTCCTATAAACAGAGTGACAAAGCATGGATATTGATACCCTGGGCCCGTAGGTGGGGAAAAGGGGTACAGTGAAGTAATTGTTCTCAGAGTCCAATTAACAGTGAAGATTACAGAGTTTATTAGGTGAGAGGATGATGACAATGCAGTAATGACGAGGCAAAAAGGAGAACTGCAGACAGTAGAGATGTAAAGGGGAAGCAGTCAGGTCTGGGATGGAAACAGGAGGGGGTGATTGGTAATTAGCGGTGATAAACAGGAACCGGAAGGCTGCCAACGAGAAAAACTGTGGCTAACTCCTGGAAGACCTGAAACACAACAATTAACTCAATGTCAGAGCCCTGAAGAATGGTTCCTCCGGGCTTAAATAGTGTACAGTATGAGGTTCCTAGCGAGACTGATTAGCCTGGCCCGATCTCGTTAGCGACGGCCCTGATGGGCTCCATCCACGTGTGAATGTGCCGTGGTGATTGAGGGTGCTCATGTAGGAGCACTGGAGCTCGTCAGGGAATAACACATATCCAGTATATAGTATTTTAGATAAGAGTTTTTCTCTGTTATGTCACTGCTACCTGCTGGCATTTGCCTCTGTTTAAGCAGCCAGACTGGAAATGGTCTTTATTGGATTTCCTAGTTATTCTGTTTATCTCAAGCCGAGGACATGACAAAAATCAGCTCAGCACAACTCGGAGAACCAAGGCACTGGAAAGATTTAATCAGCACAGCTTTATAAGTCAGCAACATTTTCAGTGAAGCTCCACAGGAAAATTATGAAAGGTGCCTGTCAGGGGGGTAAAATATCCCTAAATATCTCTTTACATTAGCATTGGAAGAGGTTTTCAGAATAATAGGTTTGGAAGAACAGGGACAGAATATTAATGAAATTCAATAAAACACTGATATAATGTATTCCAAAGCGAAAACTACTGAAAAAATAAGGCAGCTCCGGAAATTAATGAAAGTAAAATTAAAGTGTTACAGTATATACAGTACATGGTTTTCCATCAGAAATTGAAGTAAATGAATCAAGCAGAAAGATATCACCAATTATCTGGATTTATGTCAAAGTCATCAAGGGAAACATGGATTTTCTTAATAAAAACTTAAGTTAAAATGTGTTCTTAAAAGATAAAGAATGATTCTAAAGAATAATAGAAGAAAGATAAAGAATGATTCTAAACTGGAAAGCTTGTTTTCCATTGGGAATTAATGAACTGCCTGTTTTCAGTGCACAGAAAGGTGCATATGGTGTTACAATGTGAGTTAGTGGCAGTTCAGGTATAACTGAGGTTAGGATATTTTTCTGCTGTAATGCCACTGTACCTCTGTGCATTACACAAAACAGGTTTTCTTTGACTTCCCCTTTAGTATTTTCAACAGTTGTGTAATGAGCTGGAATAGTTTCACTTGAAATTGGTTTCTGTCTGATTACAGTACATTCGTTTGGGTGCGTCATGCTTTTCATGTTAAATGCACTTCCATGTACTTTAGTTGCTGCTTGCGTTTTATGACTCATGTTTTGCTGTGCAATAGATTCTGAAGAAGGCAGCTAGGTTTACTTTGTCAATACACTAGCAAATGCTAGGTCCCATCATTTTCTCTTTTTTTTCAGCCGGTTAGTGTAGAACATTCCTTTAAGACCCAGAATTTACCTACCTGGAGTTGCATTTCCATGGACATGTTCAGGAACATCAATATCTTTTCTATAATGTGGTGACCAAAATTGTACATAGTAGAGTAAATGGGGACTTACTGGTGGTCTATACCATTTTAACATAACATCCCTTAATTAAAATCCTATGCTTTAACATATTTATTCCAACATTTTGCACACCCATTCATCCATTTTCAAACCGCTTCATCCACTTTAGGGCTATGGGCAATCTGGAGCCTATCCTGGCAAGCAGCTGATGCAAGGCGGATACACCCTGGACAGGACACCAGTCCATTGCAGGGCACACAGAGACACACTCCAACCAGGACCAGGTCCATTAACCTACTGCACCCAGAGGAAACTCATGCAGACATGGGAATAGCATACAGTATGGACTCCACTGAGAAAGCAGCCCAGTCTAGAATGGAACCATGGGTTCCAGCACCAATTTTAACCAGTAAACAACTGTGTTGTCCATCCTAACAGTTTGCTTGCCTTTTTTTGGTTCCTCACATTGTCTTGAAGCTCTAAATGATGTGTCAACATGACCACCTAGGTCTTTTTTATAAATAACCTCTTCTACCTCAATGTTTTTCACATTTTATGTTCAAAGTTTGTTTTTTCTACATACATGAACAATACTAGCATGTCTAAAATAACACAGTCAGCCAGGTCTTTGTCTAGTCATTAATTTAATCTAACTCCTTCTGAATTTAATTTTCTGTTTCTCCAGTGTTTGATTAAGCTGCAGGTTTTGTTAACATTATCAAACTTAACTAGCTTACTAAACATACCACAATTTAGATCATTGATATACAGTACATTAGGAACAGGGATCCCTGTGGAACTCCACTAAGTACATTAACCCTATCTGAGCATTCAACCGTTATCTGTTCGCAATCCAATCACGTACATTAAATATAGGGTGGAAGGGTGAATAGATTGCTCTTCATTAAAGTGTCTGCAGTATTTATATAATACTCTTTTTTAAAGACCCTGCAGTCTGTGTGGGTCCTAATGCCCTTGAATAAATATGGGAACACTGCACTGTAAAAAAAGACATCAGCCATCATATGAGATGTACTAATAATATCCTAATAATCCCAATCTATGAATTAGCTTCCTGACTCTGTTCTCCTTCCCACTTATGGCTGGGGTGTGGGGAGTATACTGGAGCACTGTGGCTGCTGTCGCATTATGCATGAGGGGCTGCACATTGGTGGTGGTGGAGTCCCCATTGTCTGTAAAGTGCATTGAGTGGAGTGTCAACGTAAGTGTCAGGAATTACATGGACTTGTTTTTCTTGCCATGGGTGATGGAATAACTGTCAAGTGGGGAAAATAACAGAGCTCTTCTCACTGGAGATATCTTCCAGAAATATGAACATTGTTTCAAAAATAGATGCCTTGACACTTTTCCAAAGTTTTTCAAAGCTTTTGTTTGCCTTGCCATTATAAATTAATTGTTCCATTTCTTGAAATGCAAGAAAATCAATAATCTGCACCTCAACATCCGTAAAATGAACTAAGACAGTCTAGGTGTTTTGATGAGTAAAATATTCTCAGCATGAAGAAGAATTGCCTGAAGTGGACGATCTTTTCAAAGCAAAACCTTTCAACACTGTCCTTACTAAGCCAGTATTGATCAGTATTGAAGCAAAATCAAATTGTGTATCAACATCTTTCAGAAAGTCTTCAAGTTACCAATTTAGTCATAAGAATTTACAATTTAAAACATTGTAGACACAATCTTAAACCTCAGCTGCTTTGTCTTAATCTGCCACAGACTGTTTTATTAGTGAGTTGTTTTGCATGTAGTGACAAATTCTGCTGTACTTCTAACCTGAGAGATTTTTTTTTTCTGAAGGTCATTGCTGTGTTTAGTTCCAGGAAAAGTAATTTTGACCTTTAAACAAATTCCACTATCTCATTACAAGAAAAACATAATGGTTTGAAGATAGGTCAATCTGGGAGAATTAATAAAGGACATCCAGTCATATTTAAAAACAAGGCAATTTTTGTTTGCAGTTTGTCAGGAAAATGTTTTTCAATTTGCCAAGATACTGGTGAGATGTCAGTGGTGAGAAACTATGCAGTTCTCCTTTAGCGTCAGTATGCATTGCATTAGTGCCCAACAAAGGGCAAAATTTGCTGCTCAGAAATAAAGCACACTGTTGAAGTCCTCATATTGATGATTTTACCATTCCTGCAAGCCAGTCAAGAAGGTGCTTGATAGTATTACCCTTGGGTGAAGTAAACATTAAAGTACTAACAGTAAAAGTATTAAGAATACAGGTTTTATTGTGAGTAATTGAGACAAATAACTGTTACTGAGATTTGTGTAATTTGATTACTACAGTTTACTGTGACTGCATGTAAAGCCATTACAACTCAGCACAGATCATACTGTTAACGTTTAAGGCTGCACTTTCCCATCTTGGTTTGCAAAGTGAAAATGAAATGCCAGGAAATGTATGTGTCTGTGCATTTCTGAGAACTTGGGAATGTCCTTGGAATGGAAATCAATTATCGACTTGAAATTTCTAAATAAAGAAGAGAGAGAAAATATGACATTTCTTTCATTTACATAAATCAGTTAAATTACTAAGAATAACAGTTGATCCTCTCTTTATTTTGTTTCATATGGTGTATGTTTTCAAAATGAAAGAGCTGTGAAAATAAATTGATTTTCAGTCCTTCGTATTCATGGAGATCCTGTTTTACTGGACGCTGAAGATGTGAAATAATGCTCTTCATTAGCAGGAGCACAGCACAAAGGTGTGTTTCCCACATAAAGTTCATGAAGCTTTCTTTAATGATATGAAATGCTTTATTTTCTGTGGCTGGCAGAGAAACTAAAAGGTTAGTACCCTATAGTTTCATCTGGTGAAGAAGTGAGTGAGCTCAGGAGGCTGTATCACCTGAAAATAAATTACCATCTTGCTAAATTTAAAAAATTGTCTAAAATACTGAACCAATTCACTAAATTTGGGCTGAAGTCTCCATCTTTATTTTGAAAGTGGATTTGTATAGCTAGTTGGATTCTGCAGGAGGCCCTGGAGCCTATTCACAAGATTGGCAAAATTCATCGTTCCATTCTTGCATCCTTTCTTAGGATGGGGGACCTTTGGGGATTTGGGCACACTAGCACAGACTGAAAATATTCCATTTACTTAAAACAAATACTTTTAAAATTCTGCTCTTTAAAATGAAGCAGGGGATAGGATCTGGAAGCACTTGGCTGTTTAACTTTTTGATTTTTTTTTATTTGAACGTTGTTCTTCCACTTTGCAAAGATTAACGGCATAATGAGGTCCCTTAGCTCTCTGTGAGCTGTAACTTCTACCTTTGTGTATAGAAAATGGTTTGTTTCATGTCCTTGATGGATGATGACAGTTGTAAAACAATTGAGACAGATGCATTTTCCCCCCATTTCTCACCAGCAATGTACAGTATGTGAATTTTTTTTTCCTTTATTAAATTTTCTTCTCTGCAGAAACGTGCAACTGCAGCCAGTGCAAAGCTAAGGAGTTATTCTGGCACTCCTCCAGGCAGAGAAACCCCAAGCCTCACTCATCTATTCTGCATAATCAGCATTTCTAATACCCTCTTCCTTTTTGTACCACCACTTTTGATGTAATGTACTGTTTGGCTTTAAGCTGTATTCTTTACTTTTGTTCCTATTATTTCCTTTTCATTTATTTTTTCTTTGAATTTCTAAGACAGGGACCAAGAAACAAATTAAAATGACTGTTTGTGAATAATTTTTACTTCAGATTTTACTATTAACTGTCTTTTTAAAAACAATTTCTAGAATCTTCTTCTTTCTGTCAGGGATTGTGAAACTACAGAGTGTGTCTACATTTACCTGCCTCTGAATGCAGCAAGGATAATAACCGCATAATAACCGCATGTGTGTAACTTGCTCTTCCATTAAGAGAGTGAATATACTGTATATAAAGAAGACTTTAAATTGTGTGGGTCGACCTTATTCCTTATTTGATCAAAATTATTTGGACCTGCACGTACAGTAAATATATGTGCAAAACCTTAATCTGTGTTTATCCTAAACCCTTCCATTAAAAAAGTAGTAAAAAATATTAAGGTCTGATATTTCATAAGGAAATGTTTTATCTTTTTTTTTTTATTTACACCTCATTTTAATGGGAAATACATTTTAAATACACCACAATAATGCCAATGCCATTGCTACATTGGTGTACTGACCTCAGGGTTCAGCAATATTCTGTCTGGTTAAATTTACAACATAAAAACAAAGTTTTGCACCTGCCTTCTCTGACTATACTGTATAACTAAGAGTCACCCCCTGCTGTTAGTATACGTGCTGAAAGTCTTAGTGTAAATAGAATGGACAAAGAAAGCTGCCTGTTTTTTCCTTTTTTTAAATAGATTGTTTTCATATATCTGAACTCCTCAAGGAAGCATGTTTCTCTGGAGACAGTAGTTTATGTTCAAGTTTCCACTTCCTCCAGGACTCACAGAAGAGTCCTTACAAAGCATGTATGTTTTTCGAAGCAAAAAATACCCTGGGCTTATTGTCTTAAAGATGAGCACACCTCTTACAAGACACTTTTTATAGTTTCACAATCATTAACCTTCCACAAAGCAAGATATTTCCAGATTGTTTAAACATTTTTGTTATTAATTTCATAATGGTTTTTTTTTATCCCAGATATGTCAAGCTCCTTGTCGACATTCCTTGTCAAAATATTTGGCGTATAATTAATGCCCAAATTAACAGCACACATAATGATTGTTATACTCTATGGTTAATCATCACAACAGATGTTTAACCAGGTAACATTTATTGAATACTGTAGGTGTCTGTGAAATCAGGGGGCTAACCTGGTTGTGTTGATTTGTAACTTCCATGTATTCATTTTCCCTTATTTTAAGGTTTTTATTTTTTACAAACCAACTTTTTTTCTTTTATAGATGGCGAACAAAGAATATTGCGTACTATCAATGGGGCATGACTGCACAGGGTTGCTGAGTTACACTTTGCTCATTTTCTATCACACCTGAGTTCAGTTCCTTCAGCCAAGCTTTCTCTTCAATATGCCTAACAGCCACCAATCAAGTTTAAATCAAGTTAATTAATTAATGATTGGAATAATTCTCACATTCCAATAACAAGTAATAACAGGTTTTAGAATGGTTTTGTTTCATCTTAGAAAAGCTCTTGCAAAAAATCCTTCTAGATTGTTGCTGTTAGTAGATTTTCTCTTGAGCTTTTTTTGTAAGGGCAGGGGATAATAATTATTTTACTCTGGATTGTTTAAAAATAAGGGCACAAGAATGATGAATAACTACTGTAATACCGGGCTCTATGGGATGTGCTTCCTAGAGTGATTTATGGTATATGATAATGGCTGAAGGGGGAAAAAGAGAAAGGGAAATCTACTGTACACAGAGACGGCTTACATGTTGTCTTGATTTGTTTTTCAGCAATAAGTAAATCTAGAGCACTGTGTGAAGAATGCAGGTGCTGAATATATTCTTAGATTTGTTTAAATAGTTCACTGACACCTGGAACAGAGTACAGGACTCCTTTTCAAGTGTAACAAAGCAACCATCACACCCAGCTAGTTTTCTGTCAGGCAACCAGAGTGCAGTAACTATTGCATTAGCATTAAGCAAGTCTGTTGGATGAAGTTAATTACCAAGCCTTTGGAGTTCATCCCTGAGAACCTGTAGAACAGAAAATAGCAACATTTTCCATTCCCACATTCTATTTTCATAATCAATTGATTTGGGAGAGTGGGATACAGAGTTTATAATGAAGTTCAGGAGGGATGACAACAGCCAAGTTCAATCAGACTCAGATGTCTGTAATTCGTAATCGCTCCTTACATGGGGGTCCTAACCCAATCTAGGCAAATCAGTCAATCAAGTTGTGTCCAATTTACTCCCAAGAAGGAAGAGGCTTTAATGAGGCCTCAGCTTGTCTCCATCACAATAAGCATATTCTTCAATACTGTAACCAAAGGATCTTAAACTACATCACATATAGAAAGAGACCCACTACATTCACCTTTGAATGTGTAGAAACCTCCTGGACAGCACACAGCAGCTCCAATACACAACAGTTCATTTAAAGAAGCGAGCTATGGCTTCACGGATTTGAATTACATTTTTGGAGACCAGATTGTGCAGCACAGTCAGATTTCTAGAGGATAAACACTCTAGGCTTTCAAAATGTGCCATGTAGATATTTCTTCATTTAATGTCTCATCTGAAGGATGTTACCACCTACAGCACACAGTATTCCAGTCACTACACAGGGTCATTGCTATTTTTGGAGATTTTGGAGAGAGAAATTCTGATCCAGAGTAAAGACTAAACAATTACTTGTCTTCTGATACCACTTGCAGATGCAAACTGGTTTTCCCGATATGATCCTTGGATCAGTTTGCATGGGTAGTAGTGTTGTATCTTTAGGCCTGGTTTTGTCAGATCTGAGATGTTTAACAAGTCTGAGACCGCAATCACAATTGCAAATTGTGAATCACTTTGTGGCATGCATAATCTTTTCAGTAAGTTCAGCACAGTAAGTTTTCATCTAGTTTGTTTAGGCTTTTGCTTTGCATCTTTTTTACTTTTGCATCATTGTATCTTTTTTTTGTCATAATACACTAGACCCTGCTATGAATTTTTGGTTTACTGCACTTTGCTATGATATATCAGCTTTATCCTTTTATATTTTAAATCCAGTAAATATCATACATCATGGTAGATACACTGTTTCTACCTGTTTCATTACACTGTTTTTTGTTGACTGTGTTAAGCTGCTTTTGCACTGCAATTTCTCTCACGGGATCAATAAAGTATCTATCTATTAGTATTCACAAGAATCAAGCAATCGTTTGAATTTCTTAGACACTCAGCCTTTTCACTCTTTTCTAGTGATTTGCCCATTTTGCAAACGCATTTCAAAATGCAAAATTGTAAAACAGAGATTTTCTCGAAACTAGTGCTGCATGCTAAATACTGTATGTTCTTAGCCATGTCCCGATTATTAAAAAACATGCACATTTGATCGAAGATATGATTATATTCATGCCCATTTTCAACTAATAAAAGCAGAGCATGCTACATGAATAAATATGAATAAAAATGGATAGGTTGACAGTTAAGAGTTGCCAATTAACAATCATATACAGTACAGTTAGGAATTTTAATTCAGATTCTAATGATTTTGTCTGTAGGTCCTTAATTGACCTTGTGAATACTTTTTTGATCTAAAGAGAACCAAAGAGTTTCTGATGAGCAGTAAATCTTTGCTGATTTTTTCATGCACTACAACATTTCTTTTTATAGCTTGCTGCGATAATGTTTGGAAAGCTAAACGCACTGTACAGGGCTGGGTATATACAGTAGAATACATAATATTGATTTTTTTTTATTGATATGAATGTAGTTTCTGACCCTGATGCTGCAGCTTTAGTGGATTCACATTTTCAAAGAAGAATTTGTCAGCTTCACCAATGTAGTTTGACTGTTGTAATTCTTCCAGGATGGTCTGAGTATCCAAGAAGCCAATCACAAACTTAAAGACCATTTTAAAGTGGATGTTTTATCAATGAAAATGTCTAATGCTTGGTCTTGCACTGCTCAAGTGAGGTCAGCTACTGTATTTTATTTTTGGTCAGTGCAAAAAAAAACACAGCTCTTTCTCTGAAGCTTCTTAAATTAAATCAGCATGTTTTCCTACAATTGATATCTTTACCTACAATACTTTAGCCACCAAATTGGCTCCAATAGCTCAGCTGCTCGGTAATTAACTGTTTGATATACAGATACAGTATACGCCAAAGAATTTCTTATATCCAAATGTTATCTTGAATACTTTGTAGCTTCTGGATTTAATCCACCAGATTTTATACTGTAGGTACTGTAATCATTAAATCACCAGTTTCTAATGATATGTAACAATTCCATTATGATTAAACAATTAATACATGGGTGATATGCAAATTAAGTGATTCAGAAGTCATTTGGGACTAAGTACTTTTCTACCCACCATGACAAGAGTTCTCTTAATTGAACAGATTTCTTGCTAAATTCATCATTAGAGTCCAGGTGTTGCCAGTCTTTAAAAATGGGTGATCTATAAGACAACCTGGAGTAGGACTCTCCAAGACCTGGACTGGAGCCCTCTGCTAACTGTAATATTTGGCTTGAGACTCATGAACAGACTTCCTACTTTGCCACTATAAAATATGGCTTCCATTGTACCATGCTTTCTGCTGCCCACATTTAACTTGGTGAACTACAATTTCATATGAACAAGGTTATAGGTTACAGAGGATTTGTTCTATTCACTAGGAATAACACCCAAGATTTAAGTACCTAGTTGAGTGTTCAGTGGAGATATGGCTTAACCCACTTGGCTGAGGGCTAAACTGGCCATAAGTTGAGGAGGCCAGGACCCTCTTGCAGAATGAGGAATGACAAAGGGGTGCAGAGGTGGAGGTGGGGTGGAGTCAGGGCTATTATACAGTCAGGGATCATTTTCACTATAGTGTTTTAGGAGACGAAATGACACCAGGAGTAACCGCTCATTACTGACAGCAGAGTCTGATTGAACTTGATTTTGTCATCCCTTCCGAACTTTCATTACAATATCTCCATTAATATAATGTCTGTGACGGAGGAGCCTGTCACAAGGTACAGTTAGCACAGGAAATACAATATTCATACGCCTTCCATTGAGCAGTTGTTAGATAAGTTCCTGGGGGTGCACACTCAGGGCTTGACCAGTAACTGCTACAGTATGACTTAATTTCATATACATTCACATACATAAACACATACTTAATTTCATATACATTCACATACTTCAACACAGGCATGAGTGAGTATTGTGGTGTGAATGGGAGCGCTCTCAAAATGGATGATACTCACTGTTTGTTTGGTGTCGGTTCTTCCGGGGTGGGCCAGCCTACGGTGGCCTCAGAAGGCCAAACCTAACCCCAGTCCTCAAGGTTTATTTAAGGAGATGGGGGAAAAACCACATGCATTGAATTGGAGAAATGGTTTGTTCCAGAGGGGGAGGGGCTTACATGCTATTTAAGCTGGCTCCTCAGCCTAAGAGGGAGATGGTTGTTGGTGGTTAGTATGTCAGGTAGTGTGACTGAAAACAGAGAGAAAGCAATAAGAAATGGAGGACACACCAGAATTGTTTTCTGGTGTGGGGGACTGGGAGCACTCTAAATAAACTGCACTTGTTTCACTTGAGTGCTTTTGCAGCAGAGCCATTCTGTTATAAAAAAATTAAATGTTATATAAATTTTTCACATGCACTGTCACCGTGGTTATACTGAGCACATTACAAAAAGGAAGTCTATGATTGTGAGAACCTCAAAAACCTAGAACAAAAAGCCAAATTTGGGCTGTTTAGCTTGTTTTAATTTTAGTAACTTGTTTATGAATTAGAACCCACTAGTCAAGATAAGATCATTCACCTAATCATATTTCTGTAACAAAATAACTGTCTTATCATCCTCAATCAACATATTTGATATACAATCAATGAAATGCAACAGATAATCAACAGTCCAAATACATACTGGCAGGTTATAATTGGCTTCTGGAAACAAAACTGGCCCTGTTATGAGTGTGCGTACATCTGTGTGTGACCTGCGATGTATTGGTATCCTGTCTAGGGTGTATCATGCCATGCACCAGTTGTTTGCCAGGTTAAGCTCCACTCTTTCCCATGACCTTGTACTGGACAACGTGGTTAGAAAATGCAATGATTGAAACCCAAACAAAATAACCTCCCACTATATAACTGCAGTGCTTGTGTTGTATGCTCTATTCCCCTGTAGACAAGCACAATGCATTAATAAATAAATAGGTATTTCAAGGGTATATCACATTTTATACATACAATACTGATTAAGGTACAGACAAAACAATTTGACGTTGCTTTCCTCAGCTGGTGTGTGATGCATAAGATCTTTTCACCGAAGTGTCTCCTGGTTACATTAAAAGATTGCAATATTGGATTTACCAATACCTATTTCCATAACCCCATATTTTACAATTTATTGTAGTTTCTAAGATGGAGCTAATTTATATACTGTAACTGAATACAAACAGAATACCGCTCTGCACAGTAACTATTTATTTGACACAAAACTCCAGCCAAATGGAAAACATCATAATGTGGCAAATCATACAGTATAAATGTCAGTTTGACTCAAACGACCAAAAAATAAACAATGTGACGTGAAGAGGGCTCCAGAGTCGAAACGTTGTTTCTTTTCTTCTCTTTTCAGCATGGAAAAAACCTTTACTTCTACCTTTGCACCCCAAGCAAACTGACGCAGCTACCTACTTGAACAAGTTTGACACGTGCATTGATAGCATTTTGCATAATAATAACAATACTCACTACCATTGGCAATCTGTGATTTGAATTTTTCGTTAAAAAAATGCAGACTGTTGATGGATTCTTTGTTTTGATGAAGTTGCTGAGTCGTTTCAGACTAATATTTCGATGCAGTGAAGTACATTTTCCAGTCAAATGAATGGAAGACTGTGAAACCTCTCTGAGGCAGATATAAACCCTAACCTAAGGAAAACCCATAGCTAGGGTTAGGATAAAGATTTCACAAAATGTAGACTATTTTTGATGGCATGGCTGTGTTTTAGAACAGAAATGATATTTAGGAAAACAGTTATTTCAAAGTTTTCTAAACATTTTTTTTTACATATATTCCCATATACCGTGCATTGTCGCTAATGGGAATGTTGTCTAAATTGCTCTGCAAGCAACATTTGGAATGATACTGATGAATCCTTTCAAACTCTTGCAATATGCATTGTATGCACAGGTATATTAACAAATAAGGCCACAATTTGTTAGCTGTTTCTGACTTTAATGCCAATTAAGCCCGAACCCATACTCATTCATGACCCCATTCAACATAAAATATCCGAAAACCCCACACTTAATAATTTTACAGGCATACTGTATATTGCTATATACAGTGCATTGCCCCAAAAGGGAATGTTGTCTAAACTGCTCTACAAGCAAAAGTTGGAAAAATACAGTATGGATCAATCCTTTCAAACTCTTGCAATATGCATTGTATGCACAGGCATATTAACAAATAAGACCACAATTTGTTAGCTGATTAATGGCAATTAAGCCCGAACCCATACTCATTCATGACCCCATTCAACACAAAATATTCTAAAACACAACACTTTTCAAAATGTAATTTTACCATTCTTGATACATTCTCTTTGTTTTGACAAGGTTCCTGAGTCGTTTCAGACTAATATTTTGATGTAGAGAATTAAGTTTTCCAATCAAATGAATGGAAGATTGTGGAACCTCTTTGAGGCAGATCTAAACCCTAAACGTAACCTAATTCAAACCCATAGCCACAAAACATAAACTATTTTTGATGGCATGGCTGTGTTTTAGGACAGAAATGTTGTTAGGAAAATTTAGGAATTATATATTGCCAAATTCAATGCATTGTCCCAAAAGGGAATGTTGTCTAAATTTCTCTATAATCAAAAATTGGAAAGATTCTGATTAATCCTTTCTAACTCTTGCAATACACATTGTATGTACAGGCATACTAAAAAATCAGGCCAAAATGTATTAGCTGTTTCTGACTTTAATGGCAATTAAGCCCGAACCCATTCTCATTCATGACACAATTCAACACAAAATATCCTAAAAAAGTACACTTGTCAAAAATTAATTTGACCATTTTTCATACATTCTTTTTGTTTTGATGAGGTTGCTGAGTCATTTCAGACTAATATTTTGATGCAGTGAAGTAAATTTTCCAATCAAATAAATGGAAGGTTGTGGAACCTCTTTGAGGCAGATCTAAACCATAACCCTAACCTAAGGCAAACCCACAGCTAGGGTTAGAATTCCCACAAAACATGGACCATTTTTGATGGCATGGCTGTTTTCTAGGACAGAAATGATCATTTTATCATTATTGTTTCTGGCATACTGTATACTGTATCTGCTGCTCTCAGCCCTGTTTGCTTGAAATGCAGGAACCTGCAGTCTAGCCTACGTCTTTGCACTGCAGTTACTCTTGGAGTAACAGAAATACTCAGCTGTGGCATTAATGGGACCTGCCAAGCCAAAGAGCCATAGAGTAATGTTGGAAGTGAAAAGAAGTATTTTGCAAAATCAGACTTGGATTAAACATTTCAGACTCAGGAGCATATGACGGGAATGTATTTAAATTTATTACCTAATATTTTTTGATATATTTTTGTGATTTTAAAATTTATTAAACACACTCAGAAATTAAATATATAAATCATTTGTTTTAATCGTGTTACGGGACATTCCAAATAATTGCAGTATTATTTGTCCTTAATATACTGTGGCTGTTTTATGAAACCACCCTAAAACTCCAAATTCCCCTGTATCCACTGGAACCCTATATTAATTTTAATCCATAGGATGCAAATAAAAATATAAAGTTACCAATGATCGATATATAGCACATAACAGAAACCAAGAAATCTTCAAAGTCACTTAATTGCTGAAAACAAAATTAGTCAATCAAAATCAATCATTATTTTTTTCCTCCTCCAACTGAGCAAATGCCATTGTAACTCAAGTTCTGTCAATTATAATAATTGTTAGTTCCCCAGCCTTACAGTGGGGTGTTTGAGCAAATCTTTGTAATAATTTCTCTACTTTGGTTGCCAGCTATTAATACCAATTCCATTTTGGTTGGGTGCAGTGCATTGGACTGTTCATGGGTTTGAGAATTCTGAGTGAATTTCAATTTCAGAAATGCCTAAGGGTTTTTAATTTGGTGCAATGAAAAGCTGATATGTACATATTGAAGTTTCATCTTAAAAGTAGTTCTGTAAGCAAATGCTTGATGGAAATAATTTAATGCCAGTGACAAACAAGATTCTCTTGTGGTCATGTATTAGAGTATTATACATTTTCTTGTAGCCTAAGGTAAATAATACAAAATATTGGCTAACCTTTCTTAGAATAGCAATGTTAGGGGAAATGCAAAATACAAAAAACATTCAAATTGTTACTATACCTATTTTTTCTTGGCTGTGGGTTTAAAACTAAAACTTGTTTCTGACCAGATTGAGTTAATGAAAATAATAACTTCTCTTAATGATGACATTTTCTGTGTCATTAATTTATTTCATGCATTTGACCTTATTACTGGACCTTGAATTTTAATGATTCATTTCTCTTGACTTACAGTATATCATACTAGGCACTGAAATCAAAACATCATTTCCCTTTTTCTGTCTCCTAAGATTCTCTGAGAAGAGACCCGAGACAGCAGTCACTCTTTCCTCCTTGTCCTACCAGACTGTCACCTTTATAATCATGCCAGTTTGCTACTCCTTCCTTTCTGAATTGGAACCAAATGAACAAACTTGGCAAAGAAAACAAATGTTCACATCGTGAAGAATTCATCTGAGCTAGATACACTGAAAAAACAGCCCACAGACTTTTACTGGCTTTGCAAATTAAGCCGTCACATGAAATTCTTTAAGACAAGGTCACCGATTTGTAAAAGGCGTACAAAACAAATTGTGAATAGTAAATGACCCTGAAGAAGAATGCATAGAAAAGTGACTAAGCTGTTTGGCTGGCAGTCATTTTTAATGTTCCGTAAATGAATGTAGTCTGGTGTTTGCATTCCTTAATTAGTCAATCCTTAATGATAAATGGCATGTTATAAATAACACTCACCCTCCTAGGGAATGAAATATGTAGAAATCAATCTGAATAGATATATTACTACTTAAAATCTTAAAAAAGGGAAGTCCAGGAATGTATGTTTGTAGAGAAGTCTGCCCTTCTTAATATAAGAAATAATGTACATTAACTAGAGACTTAAACCAAAATCTTCATTTGTGACACTTTAATGAGATTTTTCACTCTTCATCTCCAGCAGTCAGTACTGGGCAAGTCAGGAGTCGTAATCTGTACACATCCTCAATCTGCCAGTGTCAGTGTCAGAGCTTGCCACCTTCTTTGGATTTATAAGGGGAGCCTAACTTTCAAATAAGAAGATTACATGGTGGGGCCTTTGATCCACCTTTCTTTTTCAGTGGCCAGCCTAAACTTCATGGAATTCATGCAAAATGTCAGCAGTAACAGAACCCTCTGTCTTTACTGTATATGACACAGCCAGCAGCTATGTATATCACTCTGCCCTTCATTTGCTCGTCTATGGACAGCATGTTTGCTCTATTGTACTTTTTGGACAATCAGTCTGTATAAGCCCGTGCACATTTTGCACATTTTATTGTTTTTACAGTGACTATGATCATCACATTTTGCACACACCTATGTATTTATTTTTTATTTATTTTTATTTATTTTGTTGTCTTTTGTTTTATAACAATTCTGATGTCTGTTTTTGCTTGTCTTGTGCTGGACTAATGTAACACATCAATTTCCCTATGGGATTAATAAAGTATTATCTATCTATCTAACTCACAACTGGCAACCCACTGAAGCTAAGCAGGTGTGAGCCTGGTCAGTACCTGGATGAGAGACCTCCTGGGGAAAACTAAGGTTGCTGCTGAAAGAGGTGTTAGTGGGGCTAGCAGGGGGTGCTCATCCTCCGGTCCATGTGGGTCCTAATGCCCCAGTATAGTGACGGGGACAATTTCGAATGAGACGTAAAACCGAGGTCCTGACTCTCTGTGGTCATTAAATCCCAGGGTGTTTCTCGAAAAGAGTAGGGGTGTAACCCCAGCGTCCTGGCCAAATTTCCCATTTGGCCCTTACCAATCATGGCCTCCTAATAATCCCCATCTATAAATTGGTTTCATTACTCTGCTCTCCTCCCCACTGATAGCTGATGTGTGGCGAGCGTTCTGGCGCACTGTGGCTGCCGTCGCATCATCCAGGTGGATGCTGCACATTGGTGGTGGTGGAGGGGAGTCCCCCTTACCTGTAAAGCGCTTTGAGTGAAGTGTCCAGAAGTGTCCAGAAAAGTGCTCTATAAGTGTAAGCAATTATTATTATTATGACCAATCCTTACAGACATTTGTAAAGGGAAATGTGGCTGACAGTCAGAGTAGCAGAGCCAAGGCCTCCTATTGGCTATCCTGCGTCCAAGTCCAGTTTTCTGGTTGCAGTGTCCAAAATCTGCTAAGTAAATATACACTTTTACATAAGCCCTTAAAGCCAACAGATACGATCTAACAAAAAAACAACAGGATTTGTTTAGTTGTAAAGACCTACAAAACTTATCAAATTACTTTAGTAACTTTTTTCAGGTAATTTCAAGTATTCTAGTCTCACTCAGCAGACTCAACTTTGCCAGGATGTGGAATGTCCAGCAGTTTAAATGATTGATATTCAGTACTTGAAAAATGGTGCTGTACAAGCTCAAAAGTAGTGAGGTACATGAGTAGTGAAGATAATTTCCCAGTTCTGTTTTCAAGGTGTTCTTTATCAAACTGCTAAATTTGTTTGGGTCTTGGTGCTACTAACTTACTGAGGTGGCCTCTCGAACCAAAGCCTCTCCAAATAGCCTCCTCCACATCCTATCTCTCCAAGCCAGCTTATTCCAGGTCTTCCTTGTGGCCTCTTTCCTCAATATTCTCTTCTACTACCTCTTTTACTACTGTGTTCTTTATGTCTTCTCATTACATGGCCATACCACAGTAGTCTTCTTCCTTTGACAGTATTTTATGAAAACTGGGTCTTGGTACAAGTGGATATGGGTTCTCTTGTCCAGGTCCCATTTGAGTTGTTTTTTTTCTGGGGAAAGGTAAGGGTTCTCGTAGGTTTCACTTCTGGGGTTGGGAAGGGAGTTGGCTATTTTTCATTTTCTAGGGGAATGGAGTTTTGGGGAACGACCTAGTGCTTAAAAACCTGGTCCCTGTTAATACTGGGCCTGGGCATGGATACATATCTTGTACACCTCCTGACAATACTACTGTCATAGATGTCTCTTTTTTTCCTGAATTAGTTTTATTGGACTGGGTCTTGGAATGGCTGCCCATCATTAGAATGCATTATTTTGTCTTCAGTGTGTATCGTAAGCAGACAGACAATCTATCAGACATAAAACTATACATACATAATAAACTGATGTATGAAAGGATGACATTAATATTTTAGATTAAAGCCGCTATCTACTGTATAATGTGATGGCAAACATTTCAATATTAATTAAAGTGATTAATCAAGCCAAATCAAATCAACCAAGTATCATAAATTCAGACAATGTACTGTTTTCAATTCTTTAAATAACCCTTATTGGGTTACTAGTAACTAGTTTTGATTGTTACTGATATACACAGACAGTATCAGCTGCACAATGTAGTCATTGGACATTATACTGTATTTAACTGTTTATTATCAATGTTTTCAAACCACAATTACATTAAGTAGCTGTTTGTAAATCATATAACAGGGTTTATATTTCTAATGTAAATGTAAGCACACAGTTATTCACTTACAGTATATTTGGATTATATTGCTAACAACATTTGGGTAACAGAATCAAGCCTTTCCATAAACTGCGTTTATGCTGTGCAGGATTGAATTATATTACCCAGGTGTTTTCAGTGACATTTTATAGTTCATTAAGTGATTGAAGCTGGCATATTTTCCTATTCTAGTTAAAACATTTGGTGCTAAAAAATGTTATATTGATGAATACTAATCTGGATTTTTTACAATTCATAAATATTTAAAACTTTACATATGTACATGTATGAAGTTTCACCCTGGAATATTTTATCAAAGCTGATGTTGAGTAATATCACAGCAAAGGCAATAAAGACTGTATTTGGTAAACACACCGCAGACACACATTAACAAACATCAGAATTGCTGACAGTTGAATACAATCAGTAACCCAAACACTGTGACATTTGTAAGTCTATGAATGACATAAACAATGTATCCAATGTCTGGTGCTGAATCAGACAGAAAGGTCGGGGTAATCATGGCTAGGAGAGGTAAAATGGAGCTCTGTCAGCTTGGATAGGACGTTTTCCGTCCTGAGTTGTTGATAGAAACAGTTGATAAACAGGAGCCAAAATCATCACTTGGGAATATTATGATTACACTGACCTTTCTGTATGTCCTTTTTATAGGGTTTCCAGGACTTATTACAAAAAGCCATCAGAAGCAAAGACTGACCTAAAACCAGGATTGCACCTTCCACCAGCTCTCAGTGTAAGACTAATTTCTTTTAAAAGTATCTCCATTCATTTACATTTCCCAGATTTCTGTTTATTTGGACACTCTTGCACATTCTCACGCGATCCTCCTTTGTTTTCCTTTGCCTCATATAATTAATAATAATTGCTTACACTTATATAGCGCTTTTCTGGACACTCCACTCAAAGCGCTTTACAGGTAATGGGGGCTCCCCTCCACCACCACCAATGTGCAGCATCCACCTTTTAAAAGCATCCCTATTCATTTACATTCATTACACATCCTATCCCCCTTTTCAGTCTCCGTCTCCCTCACATCTGTCTGTCTCTCCATCTGAAAGGTTGTTCCTACTAGATGTTATGCTGTGCCCGTGAATGGAAAATAGGGCACAGTGAATTCATAATTGCCGGAGTTGGTTCAGTGGAGAAGTTTCAATTGTTTATTGAGGAGTTTATGGATTAATGGGGGGAATCAGGATGGGAGGAGACCTGGGGGGAAAGTCCCTGGGAGGCAAATCCACTACACCCTCCTCAGTGTAGCTCAATGTCTGAGCCCTGAGGAACCATTCCTTAAAAAGTGAATGCGGTTTCTAATTAGTGAATAAGCTCAGTCTGTGCTTAATTGAGAATTGGGAAATGAGGCAGTAGTTACATTTTTAATTCCTAGCTCAAGATTCATTTCTCATAAACCAACATACACAAGATTTGATAACTCAGATATTATAATGAAATCATAAATTACAATGAATCATTATATTTTATTTATTTAACACATTTAAGGTACACATATTTGTAAACTGTGTGTTTCATACTGTTTTGAGATATACACAGTTTTCAACATATAGCATATGGGAGTAGCCTTCATATACTGTATGGTGTATTTCCATACATGGGGAAAACACAAAATACTGTAGGAAACAAAATGTTTTACTGAAGTGTTTTTATAAGAAGCATTTTGGATTACGCTCTTCCAGATAAAATGAAACCCCAAAGCTTTAGACTAAATGCGACTGAATCTGTCTCTACTTGCTTTTCAGAAATGTATAGATGATGATAACCCACCATGGGACCATGTTTAGCTACATACTGTAAATAACTTGCCTTGGAAAGAATTGAATAGGATTGGAGTTCAGTTACTGTTACAAACGTAACATAACAGAAGAGAAAAGGCCGAAGGAAAGGAACAGACAGCACTGATTCTTGAAATAATCAAGATAAATCCTTATACAACTTTGCAGCCCTGCGTGAAACAAACTGCTCACCTTGGGAGCCTATTTTAGACAATTTAATGAATACAGAAAGCTATTACTTGAAAAAAGGAATTCTTTGGGGGCTCTTGTAACGAGTGCTTGTAATTTAAAAAGCCATTTCTAGCGATAGCGGCCATCAACCAGTCTCAAGATACACATCAAATAGCATCAATGATAAATACAAATGTGAGAAGGAAAAAACACTCTATAGTAATATGGGCAGAGAAAAAGCAGGAATTTAACAATCTTCCTCCCATGAAAGGCAATGTATCTCTCAATCATATCTCCTATGAAGCTATATTATATTATTCTTAGCTTTGTTATTGAGGAAGAATTTTAGCATTAGCTCATATGCCTTTTGCTTAGCAACAGTATAAAAGGATAATTCAAGCATATTATTTGACCTTCTGACATTGATATTACAAACCGCAGAATGTCTAGCTCATTTTCACACCTTTTATTTTTATACTTCCTTTTGTCTGTATGCGAGGTAGAATTGTCTGTATGCAAGGTAGAACTGCTTCTTAAGAAGAACGTGGTCAATTACAAAGAAATGTTTGTAGAGAAAAAAACATCTCCTTATATGGAAACTTGGAGTGAGCTTTCCTGTGTGTGTCTACTGTATAAAACCCATTGCATTTATCATCTCAGGGAGTTAGATGTTTGTAGATCTGTATGAGAGATTGCTCTCAGATCTCCATGATCTATCCTCCTCATGCGCATGAATAAAGGACTCAGCCTGACCACACCTAACCTGAGTGAAGACTTTTCTTCGACATTATACAATTGATTGAGTTAGAGAAAGAAAAGCAGTTTAAAAGGTACAAAAACTTAGCCAATTATGTTTTTGATTTTTTTTTTACTTTCTTATCCCAAGGTCAGGAACACCCCCCTTTGATTGTACACACTTCTTGCAAAGTCATTAGAAAATGTGAGGACAATTCTTAACTGAACTGGAATAGCTTCTTCTTAATGTCAGGTTCTCAGCCATCACCTTGGCTGATACATGATATGATTATATGAGACACAACAGGAGGGTCGTGTGCAGTTTTCCCTGGAGATGTCAGTGTGGTTTTACGTATATACTCTGACCTGATTTAATATGGATTAGTTGTGTTAGGATTATACAGTATAGGAAGTAAAAGTATTTTCCCATAATGCATCCCAAACAGGTCTACCAGCCATTTTGTTTTATGCTGTGTACACTATATAGATGTAAGTTGGAAAGAAATGACTTTTCTTAAGAGAAGATGTGTGTATCCCCAGTGATTTCAAGTTTTGGTTCTATTTGAGCTCTTCATGATTTAATTAAATCCCAGATTTAGTTGATATGTAACTGATTAAACCTTCATGAATATAATGAATATTTCAGCTCTGAAAGTCTGAAATTTATCACAAAAAATTTATATATGACTTGAAAACTTCTACATTTTAGGAGCTGAAGACAAGATACAGTAGCTCATTGATCACATGATTAATGGAACGCAGGGTTCAATTAAGCAGACAAGAGTTCTGAGTTGGAGTGGGGCTTGTGTGATAACAGTTGAAACAAGTAGGTCAGACAGAGGGTAAGACAGTACAACAGTGTCTCATGACACTCTTTAAATATGAAGGGTATGTGAATTTTTAAATGCATAAAAATTAGTTATAATGCAGAAGAGAGACCAGTTTTTAATTTTGGACACCCTGGACCACAAATAGATTATTGTTTTGACTTGGAGTAGAAATAAGTATTATCAGAATATGTTTTTAAAAATAAGGTATATATGACCAGGTAAATGTCAACATGAGCCAGTATAATGGTTTGGGGAGAGATAGCTGGAATTTTCAAAATCCTTAGGTGACACACAACCTTCAAAAAGTCATAAAAAATGAGAACCGGAAAACCAGACATGAAACCATCTAACCATTTAGATGAAACCATCTAAACCAAAGTCTGTTTTCAGCAGAACAGACTAGTGGAAGCTATTTTTTTTAGTCACAAAACATTTTCCTGAATACAACAACATGCTGTGCTGCACTGCTTAAACCAAATTAATGGCATTTCTGTTGAAGTCTGGAAGTGGTTGGGAATCAAGACTAAGAGCCATCAACTGAGTAACAAGGGAAAAGAGGCCTCTTTTCAATTGTAACTTTATTTATGTTGACAAATACTTTATGTGGGCATACAGGCTGACAATATGTGTAGAAATACTTTAGGTATTTGGTGTTAAAGCAAAGAAAACCAACTCTAGTCTTATAGGCCTCAAAGTCTGCAGTTTTTCATATTGCTGGTCAAAGAAACTGAGCCTCACTACTATGCACTCTAGAATCTAAAATTAGTGCATAATATTGATTATTGGTACAAGTCACAATTTTCTTTCATTGCTAAATAAACTTTGGGGATTACAAAAGCTTATACTTTCTGATTCTGGGACTATTATATTTCAGGATAACCTTTCAAAGGAAAATATGAATCTGCAGATAATTTCTTTGGAAATTTCTTTTGAAAAAAATATTTTTCAGATAAACATTTTGTCATTTAAGGTCATTTGTAACTTGCACAATGCTAAACTGCTGGAGGTGTGCCCTACCCTCTCAGCAAATCAGTAACCTTAAAGCCTCATGGGTTTAAACTTGACAATGGCACAGCTTTTAATCAATTCTTATGAATTTAATTATGTAATCCCTTTGCAGGGGAGGGGGGGGGGTCACTTTCTCTTTCATCAAATGCCAAATTAAATGTGTTCAACTGGAGCCTGAAGCTCTGTTTGCATGTTCCGTAATCCGGATGTTTGGCACTGCCTTCTGTCCATCATGGCAAGTGCCTGCAGGCAAGAGACAGGTTTTCTTTCAGGCAGCAAAGTCAATATAACTCTCTAATAACTGTGTTTGGAAAACTAACTGATCCATGACTATTTTTAATGTCTTCTTTCTGACATGTGTAAAATAAGAAGCACTGTCCTTCCACCTATAGTGGTTCAGATAAGATGTCCAGCACAAGTTCAATTAGTGTATCAGTTATCACAGTATTGAACCCCTCTGTATAGACTGTACAAACATCTAATCACGTAATTTCTCTTTGTGCTCTGTGGGATTGTAGTTTTTCACCCTATGTAAGGACTTTGTTATTGCCACAATTGTGGCAGTACAGTATATACAGTATACAGTATGTTAGGTGCACTTCACTTTCAATACTTTACTGTCTATGTTATTAATTTGCTTCATAAATATCTTCAGGAATGCAAGAATAAAGCAAATTACACTATTTCATTCCTTGTGTGTTTGGTATTCCTTTTATCATGAAAGAACTGAAACACAGTATATAAACTATTAACCTTCGCTTGAAGATTTTGAATTATTGCTTGTTTTTTAAAGTTTCTTTTATATTGTTATTATGTATCTTTTTGTACATTTTAAATCTGTCATCTCATGCAAACCACAGGATAGATCATGCCTGGTGATCTTGTTTGGAGGTCTGCCTTGAATTTAAATTAAAGTATAAGGCTCTCTCCTTGTATAACCACTGTCCTTGAAATTGTAATTTCTTTTATGTAAGGCATTTTTTTATTAAATTATTTTAGAAAAGCTCCACAGAACTATAGTAATTGCTTATTCTTTTGTTTTCCTTAAGTAATATATCTTTGAAGACAAAATATATATTTTAAGATAAAATCAAGTTTATTGTTGTGCTGCTATCCAATTATTAGTTTATATTGTTCATATATTTCTTTGATTTATCTTGTATATTTGTATGTCTGCGTGTTTAAGAAAAATACAGGATGAGATATTTTCTAACACATCTTTGATTTTGGATTTTAAAGAATAAAATGGGTGGCAATATATTTTGTATGTATTGTAACAGAGCAAGAATCCAACACCCACTAAATGGCCCTTGATTCTGTGTGAAATGCATGACAGATTTGTAGAACTCAAAAGTTTACAGAAAAGTTTTGATTATAGTGATGAGAAAGACAGTAATTTAACACTTTAAATTAAAAACGAGCATATTAACACAGAAAGTAATGACAGAGGAGACTGATGCCTATGAGTCTGTGGCTGTTTTCAGTTGTGTGATTAGATTGTTCCTATGTGATACCTGAGCTTGTAAGCTGTGCTACATCCAGTGATATTATGTCCGGTCTTGTTGTTTAAAATGTTTTGATCAGCCTCTTCTGTCATTGCTTTCTGTGCTTCAATGATATTAGCCTCTTGGTCAGATCATCATTGTACTGATGACGTACTCATTATACATTGTGCATCATTCGATTAATCTGAGGGAAAAAAGGATTAAAGCATATACAATTGATCTGCCTGAGAGGCGGCGAAGAAAGCAATTTACCTGGAAAAAGTTATAACTAATATTTCACACGTCAAAGACTGACAGAAATGTTACTTCCTTGAGCCTCGTCAGTGGCCAGTACAGGGACTGGAAACCTTGTTCCTAGAGCACCAAGACGGATAAGTGGCTAATGCTCGTCCCACTTGACCAAACCAAGTCTCCATGCTGGGGAATTGAGCTCTTTGCAATAGGAGATGTCTTCCTTTGGATGAGACATTAAAATGAGGTCCTGCTCACTTGTTCATTAAAGATCCCATGGCATTGTTCGACTAGTTTCGTGGCTATCTTATTACACTATCTGGCCTCTGTAAAGCTCTGTAAAATTCTCATTCTCTGCAAGATGCTTGGAGTGGGGCTGTTGGCCTGTATTTAACAACCACGTCACCCAAGTGGTGCTACACTTATGAGGTGATGGAATAAGTCTCCCCCTATACAGTACTGACTGTTTAAAGCATTCAGAATATGCAATCCATGTAATTGGATAATTTGGCAAATCTATTTTCCATGTTTTCTCTTTGGATTAATTGAAGTGAATAATCCTAGAATTCCTATTGGCTGGGATTAGAAACACTTTTTCGTGCCACTGATTTTTTAAAAACACTGAATATCTATAGTAGTTCTACTAATAATTTGAACTTCACATTTTTGTCAAACTCTTTTTAACAACCATGGCAAATAAAAACCTCTGAATACCAATAGTGAATAAAAAAATTATAATCCCCTTCTGTTTGGTTTGGATGATTATCACCCAAACCAAGCATTTTCTACCTGCCACCTTTGTCATCAGAGATTCTGTGTGAGGACAAGCTTTAGATTTGCTGTCCAAGCCAATTTGAAGCTCGTTGCTCAGTCATGTAGCTAAACTCGCTTATTCGTGTTACTAAAATGAGAAACATGATAAACCATATCTAAGAGTAAGTGCTAGTAATAAAAATAAATGTGACAGTAACTTAGGTCAGGATGAGGTTAGCATTAACATTAAACTTGTTAAGATACAAAAGGATTACAGTCCATAATGTACATGGATTTTGTGTATATTATTTTCAGTTTTCCTGTGCTTTAACATGTTTGTATCATACATTACATTGTTTTGTTTTGGTTTTCTTAGTGTTGTTCTGTGTTATGGCCAGTATTGAAGAAAGCCACTTTTAAAAAAAGTATATTACAGTTACAAGTTAATACTGTAAGGGATTATTTTTAAATAAGAGATGGGAGGAAATTGCATGCAATAGTTACTGTACACAGCAACTATACACACTTTACAATAATTAGAATAACTGATGAGTTTTGAAAATAAATCTTCCTCAGCTTCTTCTTAATGTGTTAGATTAGAGTACTTTTGAAAATAATTTCTGTTCTGTATGTACTGTAATTCTGTTTTTTCTGTGGTATCACCATCATTGCTTTATTTGTTTTTTGTGCCTTTCCATGCTTTGCTCTGCTTAAGAGATGGGACACGATAATTAACTTTAATAAAGGTAGTGATAAGCAAAGCATGTGTAATAAAGAAGAACCACTGTCCTTATGTACAGTATATTCTTAAGTGACTGTATTTGTTTTGCATACTGTAGGTTCTTAAAATGCTGATTAAAGAGTACTGTACATCCAGGAGATGAGTCTTAATAGAAAGCTTATCCCCTCAGTATCTTGTATATTCCTATTCTTCAGCATCTGATGCTAAACAAAAGCCTAATACCTCAGAAAAAGAAATTATCTCAATAATACACATACAGTCTGTCCTTGTGGAATAGCACATTATTTTAAATATTTTCACAGATTCTCTGCAACACTATACAGATGGTTCCAAATGGACGTATTAGAAGTCATTGTCTTATAATGTTTTGGGGAAACCTTTTAATAGAGGTCTTATGGCTCTATGTAACTGACATATTAGGTGTCTGTAACGCTCCTACTGAAAGATGATCCAAAGATTGCTGTCATTGATCACAATGTGTTTTGCTAGCCAGTCCTACTACGGACACAAACAATCTTGTGGGTCAGAGTGGAAACTGAAATCCTTTTAAATCTCCCATAGTATCATTTGTAAACATTTTTCTAGAATACACAAACTACTAGAACTGTCTCACGCAGCAAAAGCCATTTTCCAAAATGTACAGTACTTCTTTTTCTTGTATTTTATTTTTTCTGACCTTACCCCTTTTTCTTCGTGTTCTTTATTATTGCTTCACTTTATGCTTTTATTTATTTGTATTTGTATATTTTACATGTTAATACATTATTATCGAGTAATTGTTGTATAGTTTGTAAACTAATCAAATTCTCAGATGAAACCAAAATACAGTAAGACTATAATCAAACTGTAGGAGATGACAAAAAATTAAAGAAGATTTTTGTGAAACAATTCAGTGACTGTTATTGGACAAACATGCAGTGTGTTACATGCAGGTAAAAATTATCTATAAATATAGGTTGTGCATAACTTGAAATAACTTTTTATGAAAAACTTTGTATTGACACATTTACATCTTCTGCAATGCAGAGAAGCAATAAAGAATTTTAGGATATTTAAAAGGGTAGAATTTATGTCAAGGGATGTTATGTTAAAATTGCACAATACACCTGTAAGACATCATTTAGAATTACCATTTTGGTCCTCAGTTTAGTTTTTTTTTTCTTATCATTTATAATTACTGCACATCTAATTTTCTGGCTCCTACAGTATCTCTATATTGGATTTACATGTATATACAGTATGTGTATTGGAGCCTTGAAAATCTGTATGAAATAAAGATACTGCCATGTACTCGATACATATGTCAAGTCAACAAGAAAGAAGAACTAAATGTTGTCCAGCTCCAGAATTTAATTTAACCAAGAAACTACACAAGATCAGGGCACAAGAGATCCAAGACAACAAGAGTGTTGAAAGACAAGTGAAACATGAGGGACACGGATGGTAAAAGATTATGATGAAGTGCTGGAAACCTCTCCTCCCTAAATTCTTTGCTAGTATATTCAGCTTTCAAAATATTTATTGTTTGTGTTTAGCTGGTGTTGCAAGATAACACAATTTATCATGTTTATTTTTTAAGATAACATATACACATGATTTGATCTCCCTAATTTTCAGGAAATAGGGTACCTTGATCCTTACTCTTGTGACCCTTTGAAAAAGATTTATTAGAAATAGCATCTATTATATTCACATAGCCTTAATAAGAATATTAAACAAAAATGTAAAATAATACAGTACATATTTAACTCTCTCTCTCTCTCTCTCCCTCTCTGAGTGCTTCAATTCATCATTGTGATTCTGTAAAAAATTGATATTTTCACATTGGATCTGTGAAGTACATGACAGTATATGGTAATTGTTTACTAACTGCGCTCTGTTGTCATTTAGTATCTTGGTATGACTGCAAGTTCCACTGAGATTTACAAACGATATCTACTTTTTTCACAACATCTGTTCTTTATCAAACAGATTTTGACCCTTTAGCTGCCCAAGGCTGCATTTTTGAAAGCAGTCTTTCAATACATTAGCATAGGATTGACAATATAACCCTTTATTCAATTCTTTACTGGGTCTTCCAATAATAATAATAAAATATAATACTCCTAGAAAGGTATTGTGCCTTGTACTTGAAAAAAAAACTGGAATGGTTTGTAATGCTTTTCTTTTCTTTTCTTTTCATATTTTTTTAATTTTCAGTTGCATTTAGACCTATTTCTGATCTCAGATCTCCGTGTTTTTGGGTTAGAAGCCTACCATCTGTGTTCAGGACCTTGCACCCCTGGATTTTCTTCTCAATATCTCCTCTCACCTCAATGGTTCTCTTCTCTCATGATGTTTTACTAACCTTATAAAAAACAGCATTATACCTATCCCTCAATCCCTCTTCTCTTGAGTCCTGTCCTTCTCTCCTCTCAATTTACCCTCCTCTCACAATACTTCATCCATCTGTTCATCTGACCAACGTTGAACGGTTCTTAGCACTGCCCTCTCCTGTTTAAGCTTCTGCTTGTAAATGGGAAGTAGCAGAATGGAGGCGTGATCGGATTCACCGAAAGGAGGTCGGGGGAGGTCTTTGTAACCATCCCGTAATAATCTCCACATCTGTGCACCAGGAGTTGTTCACCATGAAGCATACCCTGCCACCTTTGCTCTTACCTGAGTCCATAGTTCTGTCCTGACGGTGAATAGATAATCCTCCCAGGAGGATAGCAGAGTCCGGAACAGATGGGTCAAGCTAGGTTTCGGTAAAAGCCAGCGTGTTGCAGTTCTTGATGTCCCGTTGGAAAACAAGCCTTGTTCTCTGTTCAATCCCCTTATTGTCCACTGACTGAACATTAGCAAGAAGTATACTCGAGAGCAGGGCACGATTGCTGCGCTGCCTCAATTTAGCCAGAACGCCTGCTCTTTTACCCCTCTTCCTACGACGCCATCTTGTAAAGTACAAGTACAGGTGAGATTCTTTTGTCAAGAATCTCCAGAAATAAGAAATTGATCTCACCCTACAGTACTTGGAATTTGAGCTTGTAATCCTATTAAACCCAGGCAAATACATGTATAAGTGTTAATAATGAATGCTGATGTGTTTTGACTAGATCAAGGAATGTTATCCTTGGGCAGATACCAGCATACATCATGTAACAAGAGGTGTCAGAAAGGTCAAGCTAAACCACATAGAACAGGAACAACTACAGAAACCTAGAGAACTGCAAAGACCTTTTATGGGCTGGTCACTTTTTTTCTACAGAAAAACAGTCTTACAAAATATTTTTTGAATGGTCACAGACCTATGTTTTGCCACATCTTTACTGTTCATGTAACATTTTCGTAAAAGGAACAGAGACAATTTGGTATTTTAGCAATTCTCACACATTACATTAACCATAGCACTTAAAGTACCTGCTATATTACCTATGCAAGCAAATAATATTTTTCCAGATCATTTAAAAAATGTAAAGTTCCACCTACTGATGCAACAAACTTTGCAATTATCACATGATTTTTTTTGGCCTACGACATGCATTCTTTATTTTTATGAGGAAACCGTGGCAGGACTTATTAGGAAAATGTTTTTGCTAAAACAATGTTGTGATTCCAGTGAACTTGACAGATGAATCCATTAACTATTAACATGTTTGGCACATTAATCATACTAAAATTTTCTGGGTATCTCAGAATTCGCCTCTGCACTCTGCACTTTGAATTTCTACCATGTATTTGTGTTCTGTTTGTTTATTGTCTGTACATGTTCTCATTATTTATTATTGTTGTTTTGTAATGTACTGTCTACACTGTGTGGTGTAATCTGTTGTACTATGTTGTCTGCTTTACTGTTCATGTCCTGAGAGAACAGCATGAATAAGAATCCCTTTCTACATGTACATATGTATATGGCAACAAAACTCCACTATCTATCTTTAATGACACTCAGAAGGCACATTTTGAATGCACAGCTGTATCACACCTTTGCCACACGTGTGATAGACCTGTATAGACTAGAATGTAATGAAATAAATAAATAGCATATTTTGATTTAAAAAAAAAGCTTATTCACTATCTTCAACCCTTTCTACACTTGTATCTTTGCCGTGAAAACATCAATAGAAAAATCCAAATTAATCTACGTAGTTAATCAAAGTGCAGGACAGCTGTCTATGCAGTTTTGCCCTCTGGAAGTCTGGAACGGCTAATCCACACAATTGTGAGCACTCTGCTTGATAGTAATCAGCAAAAACAACAAGGTTATCTATTCATAGAAAAGGGGTAGTTGTTATACTATAATACTCTATGTAGCTTTCACGTTCAGTGTTAAATCTTCTTTGTGACCTGACCTTACAAATGAGATACTTTTTTGCTTTATTTAAAAAGGTATAAAACAAAGTTTTTCACTCTGAAAGCTTCTGGTATTTTAGTTAATGTACTGATAGAAATCACCATTAAATGCAATTTCCTTGACAAGCCATCCCTTTGTCATTTACTATTCTCTAATTAGACACTTATTAGGTCTTGCATTTGCATTGTGAATAAAGATATGACCTGACAAACACAAATTTTAGAAGTCTGACTAAATTGGAGTATTTATAGCTTTCCAGCAAGAGAAGGCCATTGGATTTATAAAGCTTTGTTGGATTTTAATATTGACAATGTGTCTCATCCATTCATTTCTTGAATAATCCCAGGAAAAAATAGTTTTTTAGTTTTCATCCTTCAAGAACAAGAATACTCTTATTTATCAGACTAATTGCTGATCTATAGTTTCTAATCTTTAAAAACATACAACCTACAGTATAACACTAACTGAACTGATGCTCTATAGGAAAAGAACTGGAAATCTTTGGACTATGTATTGATTAGACAATGGTTCAAGTCAATTTCAACCTACCAACCATTTACAAATTACCCACAAAAACAGTCTTTAATGGACTGTCTAAATAAAAGCACAAATTTTCTGCCACATAAAAAGTCACCATCAAACATGTAATTTGTGACTGCCAAACGAAAACTGATGCAGTCAAGTTTAAACTTTTTTCAATTTAATACAAAAATATGTATCAATCTACTTAAACCTTCTGCAGTTAATTCTGTAAATGACAATTTGTTTGTAGAAACACTAGAAAGTTTACACATTTTAATTGTTAACAGATCATACATACAGAGTTTAAATGTAGCAAAACTTTATATGCTACAGTAGCTGAATCATAAACACACAAGTTAAGAGAGGGAATGCAACAACTTTTAACAGATTCTGACATTAGTCAGCTAGATATTTTCAAAGTCCTGAGATTTGTAAAATTTGTCTTAAAATATGACAGCAATCAGGTCAGTTATTCAAGCGTTTTAGAGCTTGAAATAGATATACCTTCTCTCTTGTATTTAATTTTAAACAGCGATACCAGAATTAATGATCCCTCTGAGTTCAACTTACAAATGCTCCCAACATTGCCTTTGTCTCTGGCCCTGAGAAATAATTTTCCCATAGAAATATCTGCCAATGGAAGACCTGTTTATATAATTACTTTTGTCATGCATTTCAGCCTTGAAAACAGATTTACACGCCCTACCGAAAAGGAATAATGACCGACACTGGCCCAATATCCACAATGATTGAATAAAAAGGGAAATAAAACCCTAATTGTTTCCTCATAATGTGTGTGCTCTACTAATGATGTATTAACAACAGCAAGGCAGAATGAGTATTGATTGAATACATTAGCTACAGAAAAAATATTCTTTAAAAATCAAGACACGATGATTGGTCATTCATTACAAAAAGGTCGGTGCTTGGATTGCTTTCAAGTCAAGCACAAGTGAAAAATGGCATGCACCTACTCATTGTAGACTTTACGGTATTCCATCCCACAGTCATCGAAACAAGTAAGGCATTTGGACAAGACGTGTACAACGTTCATTAGTGAGCATGGAGGCAACTACACTTATAAAAAGCAAACTAGCACAGGAAATAAAATTCAGGAGAATTAAAAATGTAAAAAGGGCAGACAAACGTGTATACAAAGTCGTTGAGAGTTTGGAAGAACTTGCCTTAAAGGTATTGTGAACATCCAATCTCTAGGAACCTTAAAAACAGTTTGATCAAAAGCTACCACCTGTTCTCTGACTAGGATTATTACATAGTTTATTATTACTCTCATATGAAGATTTTCTGATGTCATGTTCTTCACATGGTAAGTCATGTAATTATGTCCTCGAGATGTAAAAGGGAGAACTATAGGCTTGTAGAGATCTATGACTGTTCTGATCCCTAAAATTGTTGGCCTGTCTTTCTTTCTGTTTCGCCTGCAGACCACTCTCTGTGTGCGATTCAATAAATGGGATTGCTGGACAGACATGACGGCCTCTATGTGATGTTGAAATGCCCAAAGCGGCCATGTACTGTATGTGTGTGCTGTTTTATATGCATTTGCAGGTAACACAGGGTCTTCTGTTGTGACAAACAGTGCCTGGAGTGAATGGAATCTGTGGACACTTAAGGGGACTGTGGACGAGAAGGATAGGTGGATAGCAGGATGAGATGATTGCTAGATCTGGAAAATATGGTTACAGATATACATCTAGATGTGCACAAGATTTCAATAAACGTGTTTCTGGGCAATAGGGACTCTTCTTCTGGGACTTCCATATACTTCATAGACTTTTCTTTCTAAGCAACTGACAAAGGATATTTGTCTGAAAATAGATTACTTCATTTAAATCTTATGAAGAATGTGAAAATTGTCTTTAAATTTTTAGTTGTTTATTTTGTACGCTGCAGTTCAACCTCTACTAGAATCCCACAAGACAGCATTTGAGACCTAGAGCATAGCATGCATTGCAGATGTATAACTTGTATTGCTTTCAGTGGCAGCCACACATGCTACGATTTTGACTGAGAGGTGGGGAATACCACAAGAGCTAGCAGAAGAAGAGGCTCCCATTCAAAAGAAATGTGGGAAATCACTTGTGTGAAAACCCCAACTGTTGGAGCTGCTGTCTCCTACATGAAGCAGAGACAAGACCACAGACCTCTGACCGGAGGCTTGCAGGTCCAAGGTCAGAAGTTGCTGTTGGACTTTTGAGCAAGGCACCTCACACAGAATTCTCCAGTACATATCCACAGCCCTTGCAGATGGGAAGGGCAGAGCCTCAGCTACATTCATGGAATGGACTGTGGGAGCTTGGGGAAGAGACGGAGAAGTGACATCCCGCTTGCTTTATGGGATTAAAAGTTAGACTAACGGGAATAGTTATTTTAGTGTATATATTTTTCAAAGATTAACTCTTCCCATGGGAGCGCTTTCTTCAGCTGAGTCACATTCTGGGCTGGGAACATCAGCACATCAGAGACGGTCAGGTCATCCAGAGTTGGGTGGGTCCAGAAAGCAGAGCACGCTAGGACCCAAGAGCTGAGGGACTGAAATCAGAATCCCCGTGGGAATTTCTAGAAAATTCGAACCAAGGAAAAGCAGTAGAAATTATGGCAGTTGGAGAAAGGAGATCAACAAGCCAGATCTGGAGTAGGCAGGTGTGGAGAAGCTTAAATACCAGTACTTGACAGTAATTGTAATGAGCAGAGGAGACCTGCAGGCTGCTGAGTGCTTTAATATGAGAGGAAAAGTATGATGTCACTTATTTATCTGGAGGAAGACGAGGAGAAGATTGGTTAGATCAGAGGGCTCCTCCTCCTGAATGGATGTGGTAAGTCTCATTTTCAGATACTGCGCAAATCTTGCATGTGCCACCCTCAGGCATATTTGCTTTTCTGTTTTCTGTTATTGGTCATGCTATTTATGACTTGTCAGTTATCATTTTTCTTTCACTTTACTCTCCAGATTAAAGCAGCACATTAGCTTAATGGCTTTCTCAGAGTTATTTAAAACAGGTCCAACATGTTGGAGGGAAAACAAACATTTTCTAATGTCGCTTCAGCTTTCATGCACATTCTGAAATGTAGTCTGGTATCAGTCAAGTTTGTGAGATTTAATACTGTCCAGAACGGAGATCAAAATAGAATATCACACTTATTTTAACTGGGACATTACTTTGGAACCAAACTTCTAGAGATGATCTGAAATACTGGAGCCAATTTTTGGAAAAAGCTTCAGTGAATCAAGGAATCACACAGCAACGCCTGGTTTATCTCAAAGCTAACATCTGATAAGATAGCATGAGGATTGCTTAAGCTGTAAAGGCGTAATATCATTATTTCATTGCTAACGGAGTACACTTCATGCTCAGTCCATTATCAGTGAGGTGTTCCTGTGTTCATGCACTGCACAAAAGTATCTGAGCCCAGATACAAGCATGCCAAATGATTGAAGGCATAAAGGGGAAATCTTGACATAGACAAGATAAGAAGTCATGCTTAAAGTAATTATTTTTTTAAAGTAATTATTATTTTTATTTAAAAAGCTCTAAGATCCCTGCCTGCCAGTGTGAATTACACCACCATATTCTGATCAGAAAACTCCATCTGAAAAATACCCTTTTACACCCTGTCCTGTTCTATGTCTTGCCAAGGTTATAAATAAACTGAGTTTGCCTCTACTGCACAACACCCATTGCAGGAGGGATGACGTTGATCTTTATTCTGAATACCCTCAACATGTTAACAAGACAGCATGTGCCAGTTGCTTGAGACACAAAAGGAATGTGACTAAAATAACTTATCAGTTATTTTGTAGTGTGGCAGATATTTCTGTGAACCTTCAAAGACTTTGAAGAAATTATTCTTGTTTATCTGTGCATGACACTGCACAGAGAAATGTAGTGAATGTGGGAGCACAATCAAATTCAATGTGGGGTATTAAAGCATATCAACTTACTGTATCGTTAATTCCACCACATTTGTGTTTATGACAGTGGGTAAACTGGACAAGCTCAGGTGACAAATTATTCCTTCAAATCAATGTAAAAATATACAGTATTTGCAGTGCCTCCCAAAAATGTGAGGGTAGCAAAGTCAAAACGGTTATATTTTCTTTACGGCCAAGCAATTTGTATTTGTGATCATGAGACTTATATCAATCAATATAATTTCAATATGTACTGTACCATATCATATATATTTTATTATTGGGTAATTCCGTGCGCAGATTTGATTATATAAGAGCAAAAATGTACCTTGAGTTCCACCATGGGATTTCTACTGACCATAATTATAGACACTCAATCACTTTAAATTACAGAGTATAAAAGTTGGTCGTACATCCCTATGAGGATATGACTGCATTAAGCTTGCAACCCATTGAGTTAAGCAAACTCTGTTTAATCATTTGAGATGTTTCTTCAAGCATTTATTGAATCCACTTTGGGTTCTTTCCTATTCTTGGGGTGCTATTCTTGGAGTTCAATTATTTTCCTCACCATTCAAAATGTGAGGTTCAACTGCATTAAACTCTGGAGATTGGCTTGGTCAGTCTAAAACTTTCCACTATTTCTCCTGATGAACTCTTTGGTTACACAGGCTATATGTTTTGAGTCATTGTTATGGTGAAGCACCACTCAACAAGCATAAAATAATTTTCTCTATACATAAGCAGAGAAAAAGTATATGGAAATTTCAGAATTCTTTGTGTTTCTATAACTAATTGTGGCCTCATCAATAAAGACGAGGGAACCAAAGAACCACGCATAATTCACATGCCCATCTTGCACTAATATGATTATCCTGGAGGAAGGATGTGCCTGTCTATGGCAAAAGGGTACAATGTAATTCAAGAATTTGTTAATTTCATTCCTAGTGATTCCTCGTGATCGCAACTTGTTCACAAAGAAAATACTGCATATGCACTAAAATAGATATCACTATACTGTATATATTTCCTCTTTATAAGTATTTTTAAGAATAAGATGTCTTTATTAATAATAGATCTTTCTGTTCTGTGGATGTACCCTTTTGTTTTAGCAGGGTCTATCAGGCCAATATGAAATAATCTAAAATCTGAATATCTAAAATTAAATAAACCTTGAAACGCGACCCACTGAAACATGCTCTGTATATGTTAGACATTTATTTTGATAACTTTACAGGTACATACAATTGAATCGGCAACATACGTTTTAGGAACAAAAATACAACTATATTCCTACAGTATATCATAATATTCATTTACCTCTGAAGTCCTCATTGTTATCCTGGTGGAGATGTTCTGAATTAAAATATCTCCTCTGTAATATGTCCTACCAGCCACACCGTGCCATTACCTTTTCTCACACACAGCTTTGGACTTAATTTAGGCAGACAGAAGAGCACTTTTATCATTATTTTATGAGGCCAAATTGAAGATATACTGTGCACAGGGAGATTGCACAGGTTATAATGGAGAACATGTACAGTAGTTGTGTTTGTAGTTTCAATTGTTTTCCATTCACTTTTAACATTCTTCATCAACCTACTGTATGAGAAAGAAGTGCAATTTCTAAAATGAATGTACTGTAATAGGCAGTGATGACATTAAAAACATTTTCTTTTCAATTTAACACTGGTAACTAAAACAGGAGAATGATTTTTGTAGACTCCCAGGCAGATATAGAATTGTAGATCACTTTATTACTGCCTGTTTAAAACATCTAATAAGAATAAGGCTTTGGTTGGGTGTCTCAAGTTTCTGCATTAATGCAGTGTAACTGGTCAGATACTGTATGTTTTCTTTATCATAGACTACAAGAGACTAATTAGGTGTCCAAGCAACACCCAGAATAGTATGAAACAATGTTGTTGACCCATCAATTGTTTTCCGCAGCCCAATCTGCCAGACAGTAATTGTTTATCATAAAAAATAGCCCTAAAATTACTGCTCTCCTTACCAAGCAAGACCCTGTGCACAGGATAAAAAGAAAAGCATGAAGATAATTATTGCCAAATTGACCTGGATGTGGATTCAGTTTGACACTACAATTGAAGTTTTTGGACTAAATGGCCATTTAAAGAGCTGAGGAGCTATTTTTGCTACTGATTCTTTTAAATAGTAACTTCAGCACAATGCAGTTCTCAGAAATAACAAGGTAAAAATTTCAGAACATCAGAATGATTAAAAATACTATAATTTTGCTTTTCCTTTGCTAATTAAATTTTTTATTTGTTATTCTGTTGTCCATTCTACTCACTTCAGATTTTTTTTTCCAAAAGCAGAGTCAATTATTCAAATTTGGATTCTGATTAAATAAATCAGTCAGAGAGTTGCAGGAAATGTTGACTGTGGCAGGAATGACTGTTAAACTGATTAGGATGTAAATGCTCTTCAGTTCATTTGTCACAATCAGCAGGAAATTTCATCCCGTTGTTCTGACTCAGGATAAGGTACTTAATTACTTTTTCATAAAAAAACATACATAACCTAAAAATGCTACAGCATATACTATACTCTTTTGGAAAGGATATTTAAGCATTATAGGGTAAAATGTGGGCTACAAACTACAAGTTTTCATCTTCTCCCTGTGGTTGTGTTTTCTTTGAATGTTCTGTTTATTGCCCACAGTCCAAAGACATGTTGTTTAGGTTAACTGGGCTTAACTAGACTGGACAATCCACTTGTGTGCCATTCAGGGAGTTTCCTGTCTTGTGATCACAGTCTGTCAAATTATGGTCTGATTCACAGCTATCCTGTATTTATTGGAATTTAATGGACGGTAAACTTGCTTTTCAATCACAGCCCTGGGTTTTCTACCAAGATGCTATAATTCTAGATAGAAGCTGAAGGGATACACTCAAACAGAATGATGGTCTTCTTTCCCCTTGTGAATGTTGCCAGGCCTCTGTTGTATCTGTACTGCACTTCTCCAGTGTCTGATCCAGGTGTGGGTTCAGGAACAGGCTCTTGTCTCATAGACAACACTGTTGTTGTAATGCCACTGTTCAGATGCCACACAGAGAGACGGTTTTTAGATCAAGATAAGCAAGCAGGCCAATGTAAGCAGTCCAAAGCCATAGTGAAGCAAAGTGCAAAGATGGGGGAAGATGGCAAGAGGGAAAAAGCACACAGGGAAACTCTAATACATTCTCTAGTATCAGCTCTGTTCATACCCTGTCACAAGCATTAGATAGGTCATGTAAACCCTTTCCCTTCTCCCGAATGTCTCCTTCAACCCTACCAATGCAAGTATGGCATTCAAGTATTCTCCTGTAATGAGCTGCATATTCTAGTCAGAAAAGGCGTAGTTTGTTATACAGTAGTTTTATAATCTGAGGAATTTTCATTCAAAAATCAAACTCTACTCCCTGAACCATACCTTCTTTGCCCAGCGTACAGATGATTAGCACAGCATTATCGAGCATTATATCAAGGAAACGATAATCACAAAGAGCACTTCATCCTGATAGATCTATGGAACATTTTTGCCTGACCTGTGTAATAAAATATGCGTCTACCATCTTGGTTGAACTCCAATTTTACTTACTTCATAACTTTGGTACAGCAAGTTTCCAAGGTTCTGTGGCAGACTGTTAATCCCGTTATTAATATTTCATTGACGTGAAGCTAGGAGAAGAGGAACACAGTGATAAAGAACGGACTCTAAACATTAATCTTGAAGGTACTCAACAGACTTTTTTTGCAAGGTCAGTTGACTAATACCTTAAACTATTCACTGGCATACAATTTGCTTCCTGAATCAGCTGTTCAGAAGTTTTTAATATGATAGGGTGGTTAGGTACTGTCCTTTTCGGTTCTCTCTTCTTAGACCTCTTGTAGATGTATTACCTCTGCAATAAACATTCTAAGAATCATATTTCTCCCAACATGATACTGTACATGGAGATTCCACCCTGCTTCAGGCCAGTATGATCAACAGGGTATACCCAACAGGGTATTCAAATGGTAAGGATGCCAGCCAGTATCTAGGCCTTTTTTCATTCAGAGGTTAAGATAGCAGAGCATGACCTTCATCGGTGCCTTACATTTTCCTAGACATTTCCTGAATTAAATGATAGTAATGAGATTAGGAGTTTGGAAAGTATTGATTTCAAGACTCAAGGCAGACACGTTTTATATTGAATATCACGCTCGCAAGCTCACACTGAATTATTAAGAGAGGTCACTTATGATTATAGTACTGTTTTAATATGGTGTGGAAAAGTACAGGAGAATAGTTTTTGATCCATTTATTTCTTATGTTATTTCCGTTGCAATTTCTTTTTTCTTTTTTTTAAAGTGCCTTAAGTCTGTAGAAATATATTTTTCTAAAGGGACTGACCAAGAGGAAGTCCAGTACAGTAAAAAAATAAACACTGAAGAACAGAGCTCAGATTAAAAAACTTAATAAATCTTATGATAGCTGAATCTACTCGAACAAAAGATAAATAAAAACAATAATTTAAGTGCAAAGTAATACATTTAGGCTTGAATGAGTGTTCCACATTTACCGCTAGTTCACCTCCTAAGTTCTGTTGATGATGAACAGGGAATCATTAAACATTCACCTCTTACATGTGGACATGTTGGACATTGATGCATGGAAGAAATTGCACTAATGGCAGTGCCCATGCAGGCAGCAGCCCAGCAAGCTCTCCCAAACAGATCTTTTTATTAGTTTTTTTGTTGTTGTTGTTGCTGTTCTTAGTTCTCAGTTTCTCTCTCCCCAGTGTTCACGTACATAACTTATGATTGACAAACACTTTAAGACATCGGAACAAGATCCGCAGGACCATCACTTAGTCCGAAAGATCTGGAGTGCATCACCTCACACGGACTTCGCAGACAAGGCCTGGAAATTTGGAACACAAAAACTATCCTTTACCAACCATTTTACTTGCCAATGTCTCGACAACAAACTTGATGAACTCAGACTGAGACTATCCACACAACGACAAATTAAGGAATGTTGTGCTTTTATTTTCACCAAAACATGGCTAACAGACATTATTATGAACTCGGCTATACACCTAGACAGGTTCTTTGCCTTCTGCATGGACAGAACTACAAAGTCTGGTAAAACCAAAGGTGGGGGAGTGTGCATTTTTATTAACAACGTGTGGTGCAACAATGTATCTACCATCACAAAAAAATGCTCACACACTCTGGAATTTCTAATGATCAAATGGCGCCCCTTATATCTGCCGAGGGAATTTACAACTGTTATTATCACCACCGTCTACATCTTCCCTGACACTAATGGCAAAGAAGCTCTAGAGGTACTGTACACTGCAATAAACAAACAGGAATCTGTACATCCTGACACAGCCTTTAATCATACAAATCTCAACTCCGTTCTCCCGAAATACAATCTGCATGTCTCCTTCCCAACAAGAGGGGAAAACACTCTAGAAGACCATGTTTACACTTAGATTCAGAATGCTTACAAGGCTGTACCCCCCCACTTTTGAAGTTCAGACCACATCACCCTGTTTCTCCTCCCAGCATACAGACAGCTGCACAGGCAAGTGAAACCAGTGGTCAGAACGGTGAGAGTGTGGCCTGAAGGAGCTGAATCAGTCCTGCAGGACTGTTTTGAATGCACTGACTGGGATGTGTTCAAAGAGGCAGCCACACAGGGATCACACACTGACCTACAGTAATATGCATCATCAGTCACTAGCTACATCACGAAATGTGCTGATGTAACAATCACAAAATAAATAAAAAGCTTTCCTAACCAGATACCATGGATGAACAGTGAGGTTCATATCTTAATCAAATCATGAGATGCAGCATTCAAATCGGGCAATAAATCATAACTAAACTCCATATCACCAGAGACCTCACATAGTCTCTAACACCACTTGTCTAATTAAGAAAGTGCAACAGAGCCTGTACTTCCTAAGACAGTTGAAGAAGGATAAGATATCTCCCCAGATCCTCACTAACTTTTAGAGATGCACTACAGAAAGCACACTGACAGGTTGCATCACAGTGTGATATGCCAAGTGCAGTATTGCTGACCTCAAAGCCCAACAGCAGGTGGTGAAAACTGTCCAGTCCATCACTGGGGTTGTTCTCCCATCCAGCTAGGACATTTATGACAGATGGTGCTTGTGGAAAGCTCTAAGCATCATCAAAGACACCACACACCCCAGCTACAAACTGTTTGACCCTCTACCATCTGGAAAACGGTACCGGAGCATTCGGACCCGGACTACCAGACTCAGAGAGAGTTTTTACCCCAGCACTATCAAACTATTAAACTCCCAGCCTCTTTCACCTACAATCTGAACCCTTATGGTGCCTTCTCTCTATATCAAAACTCAAACACACCTCTATCTACCTCTACCTCACATGTCAAGGTGTTTACTCTTCATAGTTTTGTATCATTTATTTAATTCTGTTGACATCTGATTTTGCACAACTGTTGTTGTTTTGCACATTGTCTGTTGTCTCTTTCTTTTCTTGCACAATTGTATTGTTGTTTGTATTTCTTACCATCTGTGTATGAATATAATGACAAAAAACTTGAACTTGAATTTAAACTTTTGTCAATGTTCTGTATTCTATAATTCTACATAATTCCCCTTTTTAAGGGACAAGTCAGTACACAATATGTATGCATTTTCTAAAGACATGTAAACAAAAACAACATACCCATATGTGAAGGTATGTGCAATATTTTAGCATTTGAAATAAGTCTGTATTAATCTGCCCTCTGTACTATACAGAGCATTCAGGCTTTTGCTGTTTTTTTTTTCTTTAAAAGAAGGTAGTGTAATATGGGTGTATTCTAAATTTGTGGACTATTGTTCTTGTAATTATAAAATTTTGAAATGATTTACAATATATGAAATGTCTTGATGAAAGCAGTGATCACTGAGTTTATGTTATCATGCTTAAAAGCGTTTCTCCAACACTTGTGGGAAAGGAACCACAACATTACTTGCAGTACAAAGCCTACTTCTGCTGTGATTTTCCAACAGCCATATCATAGAGGAAGTGTAAGAATGCAAAATGTCAAAACGAAACTTACACAAGTGTTTAAATATCACAATATTCATTTAATCAATATTTAATTAATTCATTAATTCATTAGAAAGAAATAGCATTTTGGCTGTTGTACCATCTTCAGGTATAACCTTATATATACGGTAGTAGTTCAGGTGGGTAGCTGCGTCAGCATGCGTAGGCTGCAAAGGAACAATAGGTTTATTCCATGCTGAAAAAAAGAAGAAAGAGAACACAACGTTTCGGCCGTGGAGCCTTGAAGAAGAAGAACCTGAAGAAGGCTCCACGGCCGAAACGTTGTGTTCTCTTTCTTCCTTTTTTCACAATGGAATAAACCTTATATATACTGTACATTTACAGTATACTGTATGTTAGTAAAGATAAGGAAACTGGAACCACAAAGGTTGGTAGTTCCATACAAGACCTTGAGCATCAGTTTACTGCAAGTTTTAGTTTCAATTAGCACAACATTTAGACCAAAAAATTACACTGCCGATTGGACTTCTTTTTCAATTAATTAGGTTAATTAGGTCATTAAGTACTGAAATGTGGTAATGCTGAAAACAAAAAAGAAATGTGGTATTCAATGACTGGTGTTTCATAGTCCAACAGTATAGTGTCACCTCAGTGTGGGGGGTTCAGAAACAATGAAGCACAACACAGTGCTTGTTGTTCTAAGATGATTAATATCAAACAAATATCTATCTGCTGCATTTTGATGCTGTGGATCATATCACTATTAATTTTTCTATGTAATAATAATATAAATGTCTATAAATTGGTTAATTTTTTTTAAATGCTTAAAATTAAAATTCAGATGAAATAAATCATTGATTGGCACATGTTACATACACAATACAATTGATGGAAATTTTCTTTACTGTCTGCTACAATAAAAAAAATCTACAGGTTGTGTTACTTTCATATTTATTCTGTGCAGAGCTCTGGAATGCTCTGCATAAAGCGCTCTATTTAGATATAAATTTGACTTGATTTGAATGTATGACTGTTTTCCTTTCAATTTAATCACACTCATTTAAGCATCCACCACAGAGGAAATTTCAGCTGCAGAACAAGGATTGTCTTGTATAAGAAGTCCAGCAGGCAAGATGGATTATTATAATAGAGAGTGGTCTCTATTATCTGAAGGTAAAAATGAGGTAATGTAATGAAATTATTATTCAAAGAAAATTGCAAATTTTCAGTCAGCAGTTATTCACCTGCAAAATGGGAACCAAATGAAGCCATTAAAATTTGTACATGGTGAAAATATAACAAGTGCCATGAAGAACAAAAAACAGAACTAAATGGTGCCCAGATTGTTGCAGTCTGTTAAATGTGATTTGAAATTTACAAACTGTGGCCTTTTTACCTAAAAATTTCAAATATAGCCCAAGGGAAAGAAGATTGCTTCTTAGCATATAGACCTATGATAAATGTATAAAACTATATTATGTGCATTCACTTGCATTTCACCAACAGCACCCTAACACTTAAGCATGCTTTTTGTTGGTGTGCTGTACAAGAATTTATAGTGCCTTTATTATGAATTATGTGTCAGAACACGGGGCTGTGGCATGTGTCAAAGAAAAGTCTTCACTCAGGTTAGGTGTGGTCAAGCAGAGTCCCTTTACACATGCGCATGGGGAGGATATAATCATGCAGACCTGAGAGCAGCCTCTCATACAGATCTGTGAGTAACCTCTCCACCGAGATGATAAATGCAATGAGTTTTATACAGCAAATTCACACAGGAAAGCTCATTCTAAGTTTCCATATTAGGAGTTGTTTTTCTCTTTACAAACATTTCTAATGTAATTAGAAATGTAATTGACCACGTTCTTCTTAAGAAGCAGTTCTACCTTGCATATAGACAAAAGGAAGTATATAAATAAAAGGTGTGAAATAAGCTAGACATTCTGCAGTTGTACCATTAATATCAAAAAGTCAAATAATATGCTTACAATTGTTCTTTCATATTGTTGCTGGGTAAAAAGCATTTTTTAAAGCCAACTAGTCACTATCTTATACACTTTAAAAAAGGTAAATGCTAAAATTCTTACTCACATGATACAGTACATCTAATAGTCTAAGGCTCTTATGTCCTGAGTTCAATTGTGAAATGGCTGCCGTTACTTTGTATGGGTACAAAAAAAATTCTTATTATCTTCAAATTGCATGATAGTGAGGTAATTGATGTCTATACAACATCCCAGTGTTTAACTGTACTGTATGTATAGGAGCAGAGCAGTCGCTCTGTGGCTAAAGATCTGCACCTGTGCCTGGAAGGTTGCTGGTTCGTATCCCGAGGCTGATGGAGGAATCCTACTCCGTTGGGCCCCTAAGCAAGGCCCTTAACCCCAACAGCTCCAGGGGTGCTGTACAACAGCTGACCCTGCGCTCTGACCCCAAGCTTCTCTCTGTCTGTGTGTCTCATGGAGAGCAAGCTGGGGTATGTGGAAAAGAAAAATTCCTAATGCAAGAAATTGTATACAGCTAATAAAGATATCTTATATAGTATGTGAGAGAGAGAGAGCTCTGTGATAGGCTGGTGTACCAGGGTGTAATTTGAACTAATGCCCTATGCTTCATGAAGTCTGAGTTACAATGACCAAAAACAGATTTTTTTTTTCTGATAACACATACTGCACATTGCTACACTGGAGGCAAACAGCAAACAAGCATGTAAATTCAGCAAGCATTATATCACGTTTCAGCTAGTGCCCTTTTTTTGAATCAAATGAGAAAGGAAATGAAAGGCCATCTCTCATGTGTTTCTCTATGTAGATCCTATTATCAAGCCAATTTGTGCATCCTTATACATCCGTGGTTGTGTTTTGCTAGAATCACTAGGACATTGAATTGTTTTTCATGGTGTCCTCCTTGTGTCCAATGAAAAACAGACCTCAGCGATTGCGTGTAATCATCAGGCTGGATCAAGCTTTTTAATTTGGGGTATTACAACCTGCTTCAAGAGAGCTCAGTGGCATGTCCCTGGATTAGAAGAAGAATACAGAGAAATTAAAGATTTGAGATATACAGGCAGGCAGGAACTGTTCTGATGATGGTTATGATAAGACTTCCCAGCTGGAGGCTGACTTTCATTGTCTTAGCACCCATCTCAACATCCAAACAGACTCATTTGTTACTTCAATTTAGATAGACTGCTTCAATTACTGCAGATGAACACAAGCTCTGGTCAAACTCTCTGTCTTCTGCACAGAACAATAAAACCCTCAGTCAGTGACACATACAGTAAGAACAAGGAGACAATTCTAGCCTAGTGTCCAATTCATCAACGCCATAGTTTTATCTGCTACACAAGACCTAGGTGTTTATCTGGCAGATCTTTAGAGCTCACTGTAAATACAAGTAAAATGTGTTTTTCGATGAAAATTTAGATTAAAACAAGATTTAATTTGAGCAAAGATTGTGAGTAATATTTGAGAGTTGTTTTAAGTGCTTTTAAGTATAGTGATTTTGAGAGGCTGTTAATACACAGGTGATGGAAAAAATCCAAATGCTGTTATTTGGCACATTGTTACATGTATGCTCAAATTTCTGCTTACAGTAGGTGCAATTTGTGGTTTTACTTCCCTTTAATAAATGTGTTCATTTTCTGAGATGAAGGACTCAAGCTAAAAATCTAAAATTATTCTTTTAATTTATGAATCATGAATAATAAATCATTTGTTGCTGTTGATTAATTACATTGGAAAGATTTTTACCAGAGATATTGGGGAGGATATAATATACTAAAAATATTTCCTTCCAACAGACAGTTCACCTAGTAGTAACTGCGCAACTGCATTATTTAGGTAACCTTCTGCTTTTTCCCCACACATTTGCCATTATGATCATATATGCTGTATGTCTGTGTCTTTTTAAATTACATATACTATAAGGTGATGGAGAGCTTGCATTATCTGTCGCAATCCACTCTAGACTGATTCCATATCTGTTCTGAACCATTCAACTACTTATTCTCTTAACCTCAGTCTCATTCCTTCATAATTTGCATCTTGAATTTGTAAACCTTTATTTTGGACAATTTCCAGCCATCACAGTTCCCTACTGGTTTTCTTACCTGTCTTGATTGCTTGAAAATGCTAGATCAATATAGGCATTTGCACCCCTCGGTGCTTTCACACAGTGTCACAGAGTAAGTAAGTAGTCATTAGCCATGTGTACTATTTCATTTTCTGAAGTCGACATTTCTATTTATTTTCCAAGTGCACATGAGCAATGATAAATTTACCATTAAAAATATTTATTTCTGTTACCAATACTGTAAGTCCCTGATTTCATTATACAATGCTGTATCACAATACCCTATTCCAATTGGTGGTTGTAGCATACCCCTAAAATCATGCCTTTTGAATGGTTTTTCCTTAGTGAATTCCATATAGATTTTCTGACCCTAGATTTGCCCAGGTTAATTCCTGAAGATGTGCCTACGTGCTCTTTTTGATGTGCTGTATAGTGCTACACCTCCCCCTGTTCCATCTTTCCTGTCTTTTTGGAACATTGTGTACCCACCAGCTACGTTTATGTGATTTCAGTGACATTATAATCACCTCCTGGGTTCTACTTGATGTGCTTTATTTATATTACTTCTAGAATGAGCAAAAAAACACATAACAGCTTGGTTCTTTGATGTTTTGTTGTTCTTTTGTTTCCTGTTTTGGATTCTACTCCCTGTGTCTCTTCCTTTTAAGTTTTCTCTGACTTCTGCCCCCTTGCATTCTAGTAAAAATGCTTTGTGACAATTTTTCCAATCAAGAGCAATTCACACAGTAGTCAAGCAATTGACTGTATGGGACCCAACTATGCAATTGTTTTGTTGACTGGATAAAAGAATGTTTTTTTGCTTTCCATTCCAACTTTGTCCCTGTCCTCTACAAGTGGTATTTTGATGACTGGATCTGTGTTCCCACATGCTCAAACTACCATGTTGAGCACTTTCTACATCACTTCACCAACTTTCAAAAATCCCTTAAGTATACAGGTAACATACAGTATCTTCCACTCCTCTTCCATTTCAGGACATAAAGCTCTCCAATAACCATCTAAGACTCTCAACATCTGTCTTTCACAAACCCACTGACTTCTGTACAGCTCCTTCCACCCCAAACATACTAAAAATTCTCTGCCTTTTTCACAGTTCCTTAGACTCCATGACTAAACAGTGACGACATGGACTTCCATAACCAAGGCCTCAAAATGTTCTCTTGTTTCATTGACAGAGGATACCCAGCATATGTTATTGACAAGGCCTTCACTCAAGACGAAAATAGCCCAAGGAATATCAACAGAAATTGGACCTCCCAGGCTCAAAACCATATTCCATTGTGCTTTCCTCCCACACTAACATCCTTTCTATTCCCAGCACCATCAATGAAAACTTCCCCATCCACTGGAACCCTCTTTCCTGACCACCCCATTATCTCATCCCGCTGAACAGCTAATCTGCGCTCCCTTTAACAGAACCTGCTGCATCACCTACAAATATATATAAAACCACAAATATTCAAGGCTCCTCTGGACAAACCTAGGAACATGGAATGTGTAACTGTGATATACTTGCAATATTGGTGTATATTCTGTAAAACATAATATCCTGTATTTGCAGCTTTTGTTGACATTAAAATTATTTCACCCAGAAAGTGTTCAATTTGCTTCAAAGTTCATTAAAAAATGTGTTTTCAAGAAATGTGTAAATGGAGCCGAACCCTTTTGCTTTAGAACATTTGTGAGAAAATAAATAAGAGAAGGTACTGTAATTTGGCCCTCTAGCTCATTTCTGCATTTTTAAGAGCTAGGTTGGATAATTTTTCACAGTGAAATTGTTCTTAATTCTTTAAATCTGAACTATCTCTGCTATGACACAGTGAACTACACACTGTACGTTTAGACCTTTTTCCCTTCTTCAAAATTAGCAGGAAATTTAAACATAGTGTAAATGTGTCTTTTTTTTCAGTTGCCAGATTACATTTATATTAGCAAGGATTCGGGTCAGGAGATGAAAACCGCATGATAACTGCAGGTTAACCGACCTTTATAACACCTGAAGAGTAAGCTTGACAGTCAGGAATTTGCTTTTCATTAGTGGGGTGAAGAGACTGGTTTAGTGACACAAAAAATGAAGCTCAGTTCACTGGCCCTACAATGGAATAGTAATATTGGATGCTGAAGTGTTATTTTTTCACAGAATACAATTTAGTGCTGGTAGCTTCATAATAAAATCACTCTATGTATTTGACAAGTAATGTAAAAAGAAAAGGCCATGATCCTGTACGTTATTGCAGCAATATCTTCCCCCTGACTGGCACTGTTATTATGGTAAAGGGTACAATGAGCCTTTATGTGACTACGTTTGCCCCTGGGAATGAGTGTGGCCATTCTTAACGAAGTCCCTTATTCAGTTTTCACATATCAAAAACAATGATTCCTATGTACAATATTGAGACTGTTAACAATACAGTACTGAAAGGAACTTACTGTACATTCCCGACCCCATATTTATTAGAAGTGTGACAGTGGAGCACACCTCCCACTGCACGCCCTACTCCGCGGCACATGGGAATGCGCATCTACAGCAACTGAGGCTCATGTTCAAGATCCCCACGAGAGCGCGGACAGGGTTCAAGCTCTGAACCAGCGTAGTAGCGGAACAGCTACGGAAGTTTTATCCCCCCCCCACAATGAAAAACCCGATGTCGTATATAACGAAGAAGAATCGCCTTGCGACACGATTACACACCTTTCACTTCCTGGCTAAGTAGAAGAAGCGCTCTGCCGGTGCTCACGCGGTATACGTAAACCCGACACTGTTACAGTAGGTTGTCAATTGGAAGTGCCATCTTTCTAATGATATAACTAATAAATTATTTTATCACTCAAAAGCAAATAAAATACATTTAAAATGTAATTTTTATTTTTGCAAATGTGTGTTTAAAATAAAATCTAACTTAATTTTAAATTAATTTAACATGTATATTTATTGATGCATTTATAATAATATAATAATAATATAAAATAAAGTTTATGGCGCCTTTAAAGGTGGCTTCTAAAAGCGCTTATTTATACATAAAAGGTATGTTTATATATAAAACTGTATTCTTAATAATAATACCAATAAAGACGAGGCTAATTCACACTATACTGCTTTATTCCACCACCTGGGATTGATGTTTAAGAGGTTGAGTTTCGACCTCATAAGTCTCTTTTCTTATCTCTTTTATCAAATTTTATCTGAAAGAGCAGTAATCTAGACAGTGAAGTGTCCCTGCCCTACTTCACAATATTTTGTGCTTTAATAACATCCAGTATCTTGCTTCCAGATGTTGATTCATGTCTGTAACAACTTGGAGAGCAACAAAAGTGAGTTAATTGTCCTGTCTTTGTAAAAGCTGTGAGGTACAGTACATAAATCACCCAATTCGCCTAGTTGTGGGACAATGGGCTATGTTTCAAATTTGATACATTATTCAGTAGTTGTATAAAGGGTTTAGGCACTTGCTATTAAAATGAAAAGAAAATACCAGCTGGAATGCTAATATTATTTGCAATTACTGACTTATGAACATTAAAAAGGTGATTTGTAACACAATTACAAGTCAATCTATTGCAATGACAATACCAATTTGCTTCCACTGTTTAGCCCACTGAGACAAATTGACAGGCAGGGGTGCATTACCTTAATAGCTGCAGAGACACAGTTCCTCTTTCACTCCTGGGCTTTAGTGGTAGTCATTCATTATGTCTCTGCCTCTTGTATAAAACTCTGATGTACTGAATCTGATATCTGACACATGTCTCGGTGAAAACTAATAGGAACTGTAGGTGCAGCTTGTTCACAAAAGCCGGCTGTATTTTGTCATTACTGGACAGCTTGTTCATTAAAACATTTCCTGTGTCATCGACAGAAAATTGATTTTCTGTTTTTATGTAAGGGGGTGTTCCATGTAAAAGACTTTGAAATAAGTCTTTAAAAAAATCTGACAGAAATGGTACATTTACAAATGGCATACAGCATTCTTCCAACACCCAATGAAGGTGTTCTTAATTATTGCTGCTCTTAATTATTGCATTTTTCATTAATAAGTGGATACTCCTTTCAAAACTACAGTGTTTTTGATAATTCAACAATAAATTACTTCATCGAGTATTTTTTAAATACTGTAATTCAAGTGACTTATTTGCATACAGTACATTAAGAATGAATGATATTAAGATTCAACATTTTGGGGGGTTTACACTGTACAACAAAGGTTGTAATAGCAACCTGAAAATGTGATTCTTTAAAGAAAACTCAGAAAAATGACAGAGGAGATTGCATTTAAATTATTGTGATTATTGTGATAGCCATGTTCTCTTTTTCACTTCCTAAAATTGTATCATATCATATTAAATTTATTTGTTGGATTCATGTTTAAGCCAAAATAACCATTCAGGAGTTTGGATAATCACTACAATTCCAGTCTGTTTAGTGAAACGGCAGGTGTGTTGCACAAGGAAATTAATGGATCAATGGTCACTCTCTGCCCAGAAAAAACAGCATATCTATGTAAAATGAGTTTCCAATTACCATCATATTTTATCTGCCCCAGTAACACAGGTTAGGGACTGCAAATGTAATTTATAAATATATAACTAGAATTCATTAGTCAAGTATTAATCCATTGACATACTGTTAATGTGATGAAACCCAAGCTCTGCTGCAGACTAATTTAAAAAATTTTAGAATCAAACTCTTTATTTTACAGCATGATTTGGGCAGATCATAAGATAATTAGGGAGTTTGTTTAAGGTTACATTTAGGTTAGCAAAGAAAGAATGAATGAAAGAGGAAAGAGTTAACAAAGATATTGTGTATGCCATCCAAAACTGCTCTTCTTATAGGCATTCACAGTTTTGAATGAAGCTGTACTACATACTGACCTTAGACATTTAGGTAGATGGGGCACCTAATGTATGTAAGGATGCTGTTTAAGGATTACGGCTTTGGCTTTTAACATAATTGTTCCCACCAAGCTGGTCCTGTAACTGAGGAATCTGGGTTTATGCATCTCCATCTGCTACCGGATACTGGGTTTCCTGACAGGCAGACTTCAGGTGGTGAAAATTGGCAACAATATCTCCTACACAGTGACCTTTGTTCATGGCCAAAAAAGACAGTAATATTCAAAACGTTGTGTTTTCTGTCATTTTGAACAGAAGTGCCAACGATGTTATCAACTTAATAATGTCTCAGTGACAATATAAAATCTCTTTAACATATTATGCATGAACAGTTTGTGTTGACCACCTACGGGTAAAATTCCTGACTGTCTTGAGAAGAAGGCACTAAGACTGAAATGAATAATCTGCTCTTGGCATGTCAAAGCTGATTAACACCATATCGCCACTTTAAGATAGCTTTAGAAGTCTGAAAGGAAGGCCTCATGCAACATATCACGCTTCACTGTTACAGGCATTCTGTCCAGCACTTATTGATAAGACCCACAGCCTACTCACAGGTAAAGTCTTACAAGTCTGGGTAGCTCTGTGTTGTGAATTATATTTAATAGTGATTTCATCTCCATGCCCATGAGTTCAGTAGTTTGTTTAAAGCCCAATGAATGCGATAGAGAGATGAAATTCTGTATGTAACCCAACCCCCCCCACTGTTGTGGAGTGAGCCAGAGAGATTGCTGTAAATGTGTAGATGTAAAGTTCAGATCTGCTATGTTTTTAATTATTGTCTCAGTTCCTCAAATACATCTAAAACCCTGCTTTTACAATTCTTGAACCCCTGCAAAAAGAAAAGGGGGTCAGAGCAATATACTGCAGGGCAAAGTTACAGTAGGCCTCGATGGGATCCATGGTGTGTTTTCAGTCATAGCATATTTTTTATTTTATTTTTTTAAATAACAAAGAAATTGCAATTACATCTCTAGTACATAAATAAGGCCTCAAATCATTTCATTAGTCTACTGTATGTACTGTATGTCCATTTTACATTTGATACTCTGTCAAAAATGGGCCAGAGTCAGCTGTAGACGTGTTCTCTCCCTTAATTAGAATGTTTATCTACTTATACTGTATGCATTACCTCTGAAAGGCCAGGAAATGTTTTGACTATCTAACTGACAACCTAATATGGTCAAAGTAGTGAACCATTGATGTTATTCAAAGAATTTCTTCAGCACATTTTACAGTAAGTTTATTGAGGGCTTTTTGTACTTTTACTTGAAACAAGGGCAGTTTTTTCTTGATAATGAGGCCATTTGGTATTAATTAGCGCAGATTTAATGGCCACATTTTTTTCACGAGCCACACTTGCACACATTTCTGCTCCAAAGGTCTTCAACAACAAATTCAGCTGCCAGGAGCAGGTCTGCTTTTTGGCAGCACTAACAATACATGTCAGGTTCACATCCCCGAAGGACAAGAAGCGTGTCAGAGTTAGTTTTGATTGTGATTTGAGTGTTTTGAATTGTGAAACTCACCTGCAAGCCACTGAAAAACGTGTGTTCATTCTCTGGGAATGGACGATATTTGAATACAAAGGAACAAGTAAAGGTTTATTCCATGCTAAAAATAGAAGAAAAGAAACACAATCTTTTGGCTGTTGAGCCTTCTTCAGATATTTGAATATAGCCCCAGCTCAACTTTATTATCAAATCAATCGCTTGATCTTTTTCAAGGGTAGTTTCTGCTTCTTTTACAACTGTGATTTGAAAAAAGCCCACCCTTTAAGAATTGCTTTTTATTCTTTTTTAACAGATTAGGCATTATAACAGGAACACATAAAAGTGAAAAATAGGCCAAAATGATTAGATAGAACCACTGCAGCCCCAGATATTAATTTTCTATTCATTTTGTGGTCGAGTTTTTAAATGTACAGCAGTTGTGTTAACTTGCAGGTGCTCAGTTTTCCTGTATACTGTATGTCAGAAGTTCCTTAAAGCATTGCAATAATCCCCAGCTTCACATGTATTACCACATTTTACCAGTGCCAACATTTTTTCCTGACATATTGGCTAACTTGATAGCAAAAGGATTCAAAATGTTTTGAGTGTGTGTGAATACATGTAAACAGTTATGAGGGTTTGTGCATAGTATGAGCATTCCTGTCAATTTTTATCAATCCATGATTTGCCCCTCCTCACACAGTCTTGTTATGTTGTAAGTTTGAAATTCAACAGTATGGTGTCAGGAGCTGTATGCAAATGCACTAGAAGATATGACCACCGTCAGGCTGCAGTAATTCAGTTTGTATCTGGTTTGGCAGGCTGTGGCCAAAGAGATTGCCAAGCTCAGTGTTTTATCTCATTTCAAAACATGTATGAGTGGGGTGCTGCAATATCATCTGTATTCATGGGAGCAGTATTGCACTGTCCTGCCCTTCCACTCTGCTTCTCCATGTAAAGTTTGATGTCTGGATGCTGCCTTTGAAAAGTCCTTGGATAGTACAATTTTTTTTTATTATACAGGTACATCAAAGGTGAATATTGCCAGTGGGGGTTTGCAAGTGCATGGAATTCTAGGGCTAAAGTTGTCAGGGTATAGGAATATTTAGTTTTCACTCTTATAAACATGTTTTAGCTTTCTATTACAAGAAAACTGCAAGTGAAGTGAAGTGCAGTGAACATTTAAAATGATGGCATCTGTGGTAAAAATTTAGAGGTATGGTAAATCATAGTACTGTATATAAAAATAAACGCATTGCTTATACTAAATAAAGCAATGATTAAACTAGAAATAAACATACACATTTTCATGGTTTCTACTTACATAATTTAGTATGAATCCTGCCCTTCGGTGCCTCTTTCAGGCTGTTCCAATTGCCTAAGTGCCAGGTGGTGTGCAGGTACTGTATAAGCAGGCTTTCATCTTCCAAATCAGCACCGATTGTGTCAGGGCCAGACTGATGGTTCGGGAATTGCTGCTGTTTAGGTCTACACATCACAGCAAATTTTGTGCAGTGTATGTGTATGAGTACATTTTGTGTTCATGTTACCCTGTACGTTTAGGAAATTATTTGAAAAAACTATGATTGCAAGCCCTGGAGCAGCTCAGCAATCAAAGGCACAGGCTCCAAATACAGAGTGAGTGCTGTGGCCCAGACATCCTGGGTTCAGGCCTCTGTTGTTGTTCTCCTTTTCGTTCCTCATCTTCAAGTGAATGGAGTTATAAAGAAACTCCCATAAAGGGCTTCATATCCCTCCCTCCACTCCTTCTTGACCCATGCAGCAGCTCTTTGACCCTGGGTCAGCCCTGCCCTCTCATCCGGGTTGACATACTGATCATCCAGGTGAGCCTAATAGAGCATATGACTTCAAAGCACATATCTACTGTGCTTAAAATTAGGGTTTGCCAACCTACTGAAATTATAACCCATCCATTATTACTAGGCGTATTAGTAAAAGGTCACAGCAACAACAAAAACAACTTCTTGCTTGTGTAACTGGTTGAACAGTGTAACAAAACACTCTGCTGTTTGTCTATTATGTTTTCCGTAGTGTACCAAGAGATCCCACTTTACATAAAGGAAACACTTTACACTTTGGAAGAGATTTGATGTCATCTACCTTTGAAGTGCAGTAGCTACAGTATAACATGCCAGTGGCCCCACTACTAAAGCAGACTAGAAGAAGACTTCAAAAATTATTTCACTGATTAAGTTAAAGGGGAAAATCATGCAAGGCCAAAGTGAGATTTAGCCAGGACAAACATCTTTAATGTTTTTAATCATCTATTTTCGGTATAAACTCTGAAGTTAACTTAGTTACTAACTTGACCACAATCTAGCTATTTGATCTACAGTAAATTAGGACGAGCAATGGTACAGGTACAGATTCCTGTGTAAAGCTCTAAGTATAATTTCTAAGGAGAGTAAAAAAAAAATATTGGTCTATAATTTCTTTAGTTTTTTCATGTTTTGTTGATGGGTGCTACATTTGAAATTGGCCAGGCAATGGGTATTACCCTTGTATTGAGAGACTGACTAAAAAGTTTGATAACTGTCTGTGCATAACATCTAATTTCCTTAATTACCACTGATAGAATACCATCAGACCTTGGACATTTATCTTAAGTGTGATCTTGGGTACAAATAACTCTTCTGCCTCTTCTATGCTAATATAATCTATTATATTATTTTGCTTTCCTTTTGCTTAGCCCAAGGCATGTTGTCGATTTCTTCCTTCAAAACCAGCTGAATTACATTTTCAATGAACATACTAGCCATTTTCCTTTCATCATATAAAACCTTCCTATTAGTACCTCTGAGACAATTTACAAGTGTTCCTCTCAGTGGTAACCTTGGTGTCCTATTTATTCAGTTTGTCTGTGATTCAGTGTTTGGATGCTCACTGAATCTGCAATAATGTTTGTCCTCATCTGCTACAACCCTGCAAGTACAGTATTAAAACAAAGAGCTCATGCTCCTATTTTCAAATCCACTGACTTAACCTGCAGCACTGAACTGGTCAATGCTCTGAGAAACGTATGGGTCGTTTGTAATTAACATATTTTACATACTGTATGCGCTTTAGTAGTGTTTGCTTTGGCTGTTACTAACACAAACTGCCCTGAAGCACAGCAATAGGGAAAGGGAGAATGGGGGAGAAAATTGGCAGAGCAAAACTTTCTCAGATCATTGCTTTGGTCCACATTCAGTCTGTTAATAATTAAGACAATCAGTGCATGGAGTGTGAATGCTTTGCCAGTGCATGCATTAAATTAGTTGTCTAGTTTGTGTTAGTTTAAATCTCTTGGAGTGTTCTCTAATGGACAATGCAGGGCAAGAACACTTTCTCCTGTGCAGATAGAAGAAATTAATTATGTGTTAGGTAGTGATTTATCTTTTCATTTCAGTGTAAAATTTCAATTAGGTTATTTTTGTTTGGATAAATATAGTATTCTGTTGGGGGTTTTTACATCCACTTATACTTATCCACCTGAAACTGCTGAATTAGTATTCAGCCTATTTGACATGTCTATTTCTCATGTCTGAGAGATGCTGATAACATACTATTGTCCTCTGAGACCTCTTCATTATCTGCTGTCCACTACTTTTCACACTCTTGGCCCAGAAAGCAATGGTTTGGTTGGTTGGAGAAAAGAACAGTTGCAGTCCTCTCAGACAGTGTTTTACTTCTTCAAACCTGTCAGCTATGGCTGCTGCTTCCAAAATGCCCTCCCTACAGTGAGCGGAAGATCATTTTCTAAAACTGGCCTCAATGAGGACTCCAATCTTCAACATTAAATTACACCAAAGGGCATAATTATTATGAAAAATGAATGCTGAAAATTAGACCATTTTCAGTGCAGGATTGCAGGTTAGCAGACTCAGTGCAAGCACTTGAAGTCTGGCGTGGGTGACAGTCTGGTTCCTGAGGCACAGAATTATGCCGTGTGGCTGCACTCCTATAATAATAACTCATGGATGTACTGTACCTTCTTTGGTTGCCATTTGGGGAGAATTTTAAGTTTTAGAGATGAGGCATAGAAGAAAATTTGACGTTTTTTCTTTTATATTGTTATGTATTGTTTCCCTAAAAAAATTTCTTCCAGTCAATGACAATTCAGGTAATAGAATACCATAGGTAACTGTAATTAAAATACAGTAACTGTAAAATAACTCTAATTAAAATATCATAGGTAACTGTAAATAATTATGAGAAGTAGAGAGTTAAAACAAGTTAGTGACAAGGCACTTGCCAAGAGGGAGACATAAAAGAATTGCAATAGATGTAAAAATTAATACAAAGCATTTTATTTGTATTACAAGAGTGGCAGTACTGTAAAAGTGGGAATAAGTAGTCTACTAGGCAATTAATGATTAATAATAGATGATACAATGATAAAATAGATTCGTTTTTCACACCTGTTTTTATAATGCAAGTCATCAGTAACATTTCTGATGTTATACAATGAGTTCCGACAGCTTTGGCTAAATGTATCATATCTCACACTGAGGTTCTAAAGGGACTATGATAGTTAAAAACAATACATCACCAGTTCCAGATGGTATTTTCTCAGTAATTCTTAAGGAAATAAGGGATGCTATTCATAGACGCCTGGCTTGGATATCTCAGCTCTTATTTGAATTGGGAGTAGTAATAACAGATGGAGGAATACACATTTAACACCAATGCTTAAAAGGATGACAGATAGGGCTGCCCCTGGGCATAGGTGAACTAGGCAATTGCTTAGGGCCAAAGGCCACAATGTGCAAAACAATATATTTTTAATTTGCATGTTCAAATGTGAGTGGAACATTCCTTATAGCAGCTCTTTCAGTTGCTGGTATGAATTATCCTAGTGGAAGCACAGTCTTCCAAAACCGACCAATCATCATCGAGTACATAATGTTTCTGAAGCCCAGAAACGAAGAGTGGGATAGGCAGTCTCAATACAGATGCAGCCCAAATAAAGTCATTGTAAAATGCTTTTGTATTTCATTGGGTATTGAGTTCTTCAGATCAAGACAATCCAGTAGACAAGCCGTGTTTTCAAGCTAGACACATAGCCTATTCAAAGGTGTTTTACTAGAACTTAACCAATTTGCTTTTCCTGCAATTGTACATGTCGTATTGGTTGCCTAGTAAAAATCAATGCTGCTCAGCCAAACAAAGACGTGATTGCAAAAAACGCCTTGCAGCTTCTCCTGTTTTTCATTAAATGGAGGTATTATAAACCCAACCTGCAACCCTTCAGATCGCAGTCGCTCCTCCAGTTAGAGCAGCAGGAGCAGAATGGAGCTTTTCAGAGCTGATTAAAAAACACCTGAAGTCAGCCGTGGCACAAGACCATCTCAGTGGACTTATATCATGAACATCAATCATGCAATGGGTTGAATCAAGGTTAATTGATTTATAGAACATTTTTAATAAAACTTTCCCACTTACTGATATCACCTCCCTTATTTCTTACTTATTTACTTACATATTTATTTCTACAAAGTTTTCAATGTAGTAATTTGTGTGATTTGCTATAATTTTTAAGTAACAGAGATTCTGATATTTATTGTTATTAATTGTTATATTTTTTACTTTCAATGAGAAAATACATTATCCTTGTAAAATGTGTGCTACATGTTCTTGTTTGTAACTTCTTTATTATGTGTTCTTCAAAGAACACATAATGGTTAATACATTTTCTAGTTATGTAATTCATACTTAATTGTTCTAAATAGTAAAATAAAGTTGAGTTAGTAGCTGATAATAGTAGTGTTCATGATCTGGATTGCCAAAGTCCAAGGTCTTGTCTAGGGGCCTCAAAGGCTAGGGCTGACACTGATGATTGAAATAATGACTAAACAGTCCTTTTTTGGTGTTACAGTTATGGAAATAACTGAAAAGTCTGAACTAAACAGAAGAATATAGAAAAAACAAATGGCATTTTAACCTTTTAGCACAGGTCAATTTACAGATACTGTAATTTACATCTGGAGTGCTGTCCCCTTAAGCCTGGTTCAGAGATTCAATTAAAGAGGTACTGCTGAAAAAAATCAGCCCATCTGCATAACTTACTGGTAGTTGAATACAATTAAGAAGAAAAGCCTTCCAAAATGGAGTGTGTTGAAATGGAATAAATAACTAATACATAATACATCAGTCAATTTTGTTTGTGATCATGACAATCTGACAACCATTTTTCAATCTGTCGCATCTCAATCGCATGGAGCCATACAGTGCCAGGTGTCTTCCCATCTGATCTCACAGGAGTTAATCTGAGTTGGATCCATGGACAGAGTCAGGTTAACATACTCTGAAAGACAAGAGCTGATCCAAGAAGATCAGCTCCCATTATAGTCTCACATTGATAAAAGTGATGGTGTCATTGCATGATGACAGGGATGATGGTGTTCCTGAGCAATAGCAGACTGTTGATGTGCCCCACTGTCACAGTACAAGGCAGTGACAGTTATTGTACATTGACCAGGACAATGGGTTGTGATGGAAAAGTGGCAAAAATACAATATTTTTTTTATAAATGCAGAGAGAACACTACATCAAGGAGCAAAGTAACAAATGAAATAACAATACTTTCAAAGATATTTGATCAAACAAAGTACATATGAAAAAATATTTTACAAGGCAAAAACACTTTTACATTATACTGCATTTAATCATACTACTGTCTCTAAGTTGGGAGAGCACCCTAATGAAGAATGCTAAAAATTTAAATGCCTTAGACTTCTACCTTAGGTTTTCTAACACCCAATCAAGAAATTTACAATGAAATTCACATGTAACAGCATACATAAACATCAGAACAGTTTTGTAGGTAGTAGAATGGTTTGCAAAGAGAGAAATATACATGTGATTGTGCCTGTGATCAATTTGACAAAACTCTGGGATGAGATGCACTCATCTTGGCTGAACTAAAATGACTGCTACAAGGTAGGAAGGAAGAGACCAGCTGGGACACTGATGGAAGGAATGTCAAAATCCAGGGTCACCAGACACTTGGGTGTGCACTTGTTAACAATATTACATCTGCAGTCGCATTAAAAAGCATAGTCACACATTACATGCATTTGACAGACTTTTCTGGCAGAGCAAAACTGTGTGTGAGGGATTGACCATGTTATGCACTCAACATAACCTCAATAAAGCACCTCTGGGTCTCAGGACACACTTGCTGAGCTGCACAGTTTGTATTGCCAAGTGTTATTTGACTTCCCAAAGAGAAGTAAAAGCTCTTGCAATTTCAATGCCACGTTGAGTGCAAGCACTACTAACAGCAAATGGAGGAGATACAAGATATTGAACTAATTTTTAAAAAAATAGATCCACTTAGTAGTTGACCTCCAACATTCAACAAAGAATGTGCACTTTGTTTCATAACTGTTCCTGCATTGTGTGCAGTTCAGTTTTTCTACCAGAAATCATCTGTATTTTGTTGTTCTTTAATAATATTTGAAAGTAAACTCAGTTTTTCAATGCCTCTCAGAATATACATCTTACATGAAAGACAGATAAAGTATTTCCTTTATACTTGACGACATTATAAATGGAGAACTTTCAAATAACTGTCTTTTAGTTCTATACATGTATTTTCTGATTTGTACTAATGCCAGGGCTAGCATAATTACTCTGAACACTGTAAAACACACAGTAAAACACAGTTTTGTTGAGTTCATCTTGTAAAGGAGAAAGCCCGGCTCAAGCAACTAAGTTAGCCTGCAATATTGTGATGATGATGCCAAATTTAAATTTTTTGGTCTAAATATCAAGAGTTACATTTGACAGAGCACATCTCCTTCGCATCACCATCCCTACAGTCAAACATAGTAATGGTTGCATAATCCTATGAGGATCCTTCTTTTCAGATGGGACTCAAAAGCTTGTTTGGATTGAAGGAAAAATACAGACAAATACTACTGGAAAACCTGCTTCAGTCTGCTAAAGATTTAAAACTGTGGCGAAAGTCTACCTTTCACCAGAACAATGAGCCAATACTATAGTCTAGTGGCTTAATTATATAGGACATTTAATGAATCCTACAGAGAATCTATAAAAAAGCTTGAAATCCACAAGTGATCCCCAAGCATCTTGAGTATGAGTACATGTGCCAAGAAGTAAAAAAAGACTACTAAATACTGAGTTCATATATCCGAATACTAAAGCAAATCAAATATCATCAGTTTTTGCAGAAAGTTACTGTAACCTAACATATTCTTACAAGGTTCCAGTTTGAGCATTTTGGTTTTGAATACAACACTTCATTTTGTAATTTCACAAAAAGGAAAAATATAGTAAAGGTTGTTTAAAATAGTTTTACAGAGCACTGTACAATTATTTATACATTGATATATATAAAATGCTGGTAACCAGCCAAAAGTAAAACATGAATATACATTTTAGAACTAACCACTATAAAAACTCTTGATTTAAAAGAATAACATTGACTTTAAAAATTCAAATTCAAGGAGTGAGTTAACTGTACTGGCATTATTAGGTGTATATGCAGGAACATCAGATAACACCAGTGTTTTAAAGACAACTGAGATTGATTGATAGTTACACATACTTTATATGTGTATTAAGCGTACACTGGGTGGAATCAAATTTTTCTAAAAGGTCAGACTGTGCTTTCAGACATGCACCTGTGGAATGACACACTTAGCCAAACCACTACACCTTATCACCTGAAGTGTATAACCAATATTCCTCCATAGACCTTGTAAATCTGAGGTTAGAAAGCACACAGGAGGTCAGATGATGTGTAGTCCCATTCACTCAGCTTGTAAAACGCATTGCTAATACTCCTTAAAATACCAGGAAACACAAAACAAGAAAAAAACAATAGCTACTGTTTATTCCTAACCTTTTTTATGTTCCTGCCCTGTAACATAGCTTTAATGTCATCAGGTCTTCTCTATTTTGGATCCAGTGTCCTAATTCTTCATGTTTTAAGGGCAAATTACAATTGTACAAAAGCGGACACACAAAAAAGTTTGATAAATTTAGTAGGAGAATTCAACAGTCAAGTAAGACATATCTCAAAGCATCAAATCCCCTTCTGCTTTTGTTGGTGTTGAAATTCACAGAGCTCCCTGTTTCTGCCTGGCAAAGCTTATATGAAAATATATATGCCACAGAATGTATTTGTCTTAAACCAAATGTACAGTAATTTTGTACTAATAACTGTCTTGTAGTTGCATACATTTATTTTCTGATTTGTACTGATGTGAGAGCTATCCCTATTACTCACTATTACTGAGTGAGGGCAAGATGTGTCTCCCTATTCTCCACTGACTAGTAATTCCACGTATTAGATTCATAAGAACATACTGAGCAAAGGACAACATGACTAGAAAATGTGTGTAAAGAGAAAGTCTTTCCGTATTGGTTCCTTGGTCAAGTATTGCTTATAACGGTCACTCAAACGGTGTTTAGAAAAATGAAAATGTTGATGTAAGATACTGTACAATGTTCCAGTGCCATTGCTTTACTCTGCTGACATTGTTGCTCATACCGAACTAAACAAACTATTGCAGAAACAATTATTTATTCCTGCTCTTTTATCAATCCATAGGGATTGAGCTCAAGATTAACCGTTTGCCCTTTGGAACCGATTATAGTTCCAGAAAAGGACTCATTTAATCATAATAATGGACATTGGAAGCTTTCCTGAAGCACAGCTAAAATATATTCCGAGCTAAATTACCTGCTGCACCCATAGAAATGTTCTCCAGCTACTATTTATAAGTTTAAAAAGCTTCATATCCACAGGGATAAAAAGGGGTGTAAAAATTTAATTGATAATTTAGAAACTCAGTTGTTTGGGTATCAAGTTCAAAGTTGACTGACCCTCAGACAATTCTTCAAAAAAGAAAAAACATGTCCTAAGTTATGTTACTTAAGTTATAAAAAACAATACATTAAAAACATTTTTTTAAATGTTTGGAGCAGAAAACCGATCAAACAATCAACAATGCAAAAGGACAATATTAGCTTACTAATATTACAACAGAAATGGTTTAAATTGTGTTCTGATGCTGACCACTTGACTATGCATTCCAAAAATCTTTGACCATAACATCTTTGGACCTTTGAATCTCTTTTGAAGCCTGCCATCTCTCTGTGGTCTTAAGATTGGCTCTGCACCGAGAGTTTTCCGAAAGACCACTTATCCCAGTATTATCTTGAGCCCCTGCACTAGTTTCTTAATCATCTTCTATGTGACAAGCAGTAAGTAAAATTGCAAACCTATGGTGACAGATTATATTTCTTTTTTATATCACCGTCTAAATCTTACATCACTGCCATATTTCATCTTGCAGTCTGCTCTTTTCCAGCTCATGCACGATATGCTCATTGCATATCAAGAATGGACAGGGGAATTTGGTTTGCGAGCTGTCATTTTGAGCACCAGCCCTGCTCAGCATGTTGCAAACAGCTTCGCTGTCATCACTTTCGTCCTCCCAGAGGTAAGGATAAGCTCAGGCAGCAGGCTATGCTGTGTTTGGCTTCGATGTGCTCATCATGTTGTATTCGTATTAACGAAGCACAGCAGTCATGCTTTCCATTGTGGAAATTCATTGAGGAGTGAATGCTCTGTCGTGACAGGTTTATGAAATTGTTAACAACCTAAATTAAAAATCAAATCATTAGAAATAAAGGAATTTAAAAGAGAGGAAGAAAGCTGAATGTGAAGGTATATAGTTACCTTAGTGGAAGAGATAATGTCCCTTGCTGACTTTTTTACACAAAAGGAGAAAAAACTGTTTATGAATCAAAAAGGCTTAAGAAACTAGTGAATCCTACTTTTATGTAATATAAGATAAAAGATATACGTAATATAAGATATAAGGGCCAGATTACTATATTACTACTATATTGTATTTTGGACTAAAATTTGAGGGAGTTTTCACAGTTTGTGATTTTTTTTGTGGTGCTACTGTATTTCATTCTCACTTGTCTTATTTGATGCTACCAGACTGAGCCTGGTCAATATCTGATTGAGAGATTTCTAAGGAGGGTTCAACTGTTGAAAGTGATGCTGTTGGACCAGTAGGTAAGTTCTGGAATAAGATATTTGAGGACACTGGCTGTAGGTTGTTCAGTTTTGAGCTGAGATAACATACAATTAATACACTAAGACCTGAAAATTGTATGCTTTTTATTATTACAGTCTTCACATCACACATAGATTTCAACATACTCCTCTGGAACAAAAAAACATAGGATCTGCTCCATCTCACGATGATTACTCTGTTCCTGCTGTGAAAGATTCTTTAGCTCAGGGGTCTCCTGGAAAACCCCTGTCAATCAGGCTTTGTAGGTCATCATTAAATTGCCAATTCCTTAAAATCTGGAACAAGTTTATTATGATCATTTAAAAGTTGATCTGTTAAATTATGTGATTTCAAGAGCATCTGAGCCTAAAATCTAAATGCCCTCTCAAGGACCAGAGTTATCTTAATTTAACAGATTAAATGATCAATTTAGCAATATCTTGCAGGAATTTCCAGTTGTGACAAAGGGCTGTTCTAGGCCCTTACCTTAGGTTTTCCAACCTCACTTACCTTTTGAAACAGATTACATTAACTGGATGTAGTCTCTCCAGAGGAACAGGGTAGGAGACCTATGCTTAAGGTTGACATTCTTGTTGCAGCATTATTAATTCCTTAACAGCCATGACTTTTTCAATCAAACACCTGGATTTGATTTTCCTTATCACTGGTGAATTTGGATGTTCCTATTCTATGATATGTCATTTGCTCTCTGGTTTGTATTGGTAGACCCATGTGTCATCACTTATCAGTATGCATGTGAGAACTTTGTCTTGATTAATCTGCTAGTATTACTCGTGTCAGTGCACATTCACATTCATTTGGCTTTATTGTATTTGGTGAACATTGTGTTCCCCCACTGTACTGATTGCAAGCACTGTCAATATGTTTGAGTATCACATAGTGCCTCCTGTGTTTTGTTTTGTTTTGGTGTTTGTTTCGGAATTTCAAATGTCCTGGTAGCAATCCCACTTCACAGAAAAGAAACTGAACTTCTATAAATATAATCAGCTAAAAGAGAGTCTAATGGTTTACCAGTAAGTTAGCCCCAGGCTAGAGCTCCTGTTACCAGCGACATTTTTTTCACCTTTAATCGACTTGTATTTCATTTCAAGTCTGGTCTATCTGATATGACGGGTACCCAGTAAAAGCTGGACTCACCTCCAGCTCACCTCCAGCTCAACATTCCTTCCCCAGTTAAAAAGAAATTGATTCTCCTGCTGTGCTGTGGGAATTATTAGGAGGACATTATTGGTAAGGGCCAATGGGAAATTTTGCCAGGACGCCGGGGTTACACCCCTACTCTTTTTGAGAAACACCCTGGGAATTTTAATGACTACAGGGAGTCAGGACCTCAGTGTTACGTCTCATCTGAAGGACAGCGCCTGTTTACAGTATAGTGTCCCCGTCACTATACTGGGGCATTAGGACCCACATGGACTGCAGGGTGAGCGCCCCCTGCTGGCCCCACTAACACCTCTTCCAGCAACAACCTTAGTTTCTCCCAGGAGGTCTCCCATCCAGGTACTGACCAGGCTCACACCTGCTTAGCTTCAGTGGGCTGCGAGTTGTGAGTTGCAGAGTGATGTGACTGCTGGCTAAGATGGCTAATGGTAATGGCTATGATGGCTGTTCTGAAGCAACAGTCACGAGATCAGCAAACACAGCTGTTGAAAACTGAGTGACCTGCTGGATTGCTGCTAAGGCTGGGAACTTTGACACTCAGGCGTCAACTAGTGAGCAATTCATCAGTAACCCAGATATTCTCTCAAGCCTACAAAAGCTGCTGAATACTCAAACAGCAGAGCTGAGACGTTTGGAGAGGAAGATATTCAAACTAGAAGACAGATCAAGATTAAATGCATTTCAGAGAGTGGGCTTTCCAGATGGTCATTAACATTTATAGGAACAAAGCAGTCCCTAATGGTTTCTATTTCTGGCACTATAAAGCCTATTTTTGAGGCAAACACATAAAACAAATGGAGGTCTATCTTCTGGAGGTTGTGATAAGCCCTTGGTGTTTATTTCCAAGCTTTGCCGATACACATTCATATCCTTTTAAAAGCAAGCAGTCTGGTCCTGTTCATTTGGCAGGGGGATCTATGCTGCAGTTTTAACCAGATTACAGACTACTTAAAACTACTCGGCCTTGCATTAGTGAGGAGATCATTAAGGATGTGAGGTTTTAGTTTTTTTTTGCTGTACCCTGTAGTACCTAAGGTCATGTGTTGGCAAACAGCACAAGTTCACATCAATAATGGAGGTGAAAGAGTTAACCAGACATATACAGAAGGCATTGTCTTGCATCTGAATAGAATTATAAGAAGTATAACTTGTTTATATCTGTCAAGTGTTATTACCGTATATTGTACATGAGTAATTGACTTTTGGTTGCGTGGAAGGTATCAGCAGTTATTCTAAACTGAAATCCCTTTAAACCTTTTTTACATTCCTTTTTTACTTTTTTTACTGACTTTGAACTTTTTCACATTTTATGTTCTCTCTAACTCCCACAGGCACCAACAAGCATATTTTGTTGCTGTTTTCTCCTTTTTTTTTCGTTGTGGTTATTATAATTATATTATGGCATTTAAATTGTGTTTTGCTTCCCAACGTATCCTAGATATTTTTCCTATATGAGGGTAGTTCTGGGTAACGCATGGCAGCTGCTCCCATAAACAGCAGAGCAGTTGGAATAGTTGGAAAAGTGAAAAAAGAAGGTGGAACATGAGGTAAACTAAACACTGACTACTCCCATTCTTGCTTAACGTCTGAGAACAGGCAATTTACATAGATACAACTTAGATACAAAGTGTAAATACTTTTAGTTTTTAGACACATGTGCAATACAAGCTTGCTAACAAATATCCCAGATTCCCTTTATTAAAATCTTCCCTGCACTGTTTTTGTTTAAATCTGTTCACATATTGATTCCACAACATTGCAAAAAGAGTATTAGCAATTATTTGTTATAAATTACTACTGTATACTTCATTAATCTACGCAGGAATTTGATTTGCAGAGCTTCAATCAAGATAAGTGGCCTACTTAGCCTTGTGGTTTCCCTCAAGAGTATTTCTTTCACATCGTCAATCTCTGCTACACAACAGAAACAAATGTAGGAAAAACACACATACTGCACAATGTTGATAACTGGCAATGAACAAAAAAAGTTGGAACACAGCGTCTTACCACATCAGAATAAGGAGTTCCCCAAAACAATACATTTATTAATTTATTTTCTGACAGCTCCAGTATGATGATTCCAGTTATCTCTTTGACTGTCTGTCACACCATGATGCATAAGGGCCAGTTACCTGATACTGTTCTGCTTCTGCTGTTTCATCATTGTGTTATTATCCACTGACAATGTACAGTATATACAGTACCTGCACTGTTGTAGTTTCTTCTCTTATTTCAGGTGGCTAATTTGGTATCTAAAGTAAAAGAAAAAAAGGTGTGTTTTTTAAAAGATTGCTAAAAGTTTGACTTTTCTCTTATGCCACGCAAAGCTTTCCAAATGTGCCACCCAAGGCATGGCCTCCTGTCAGGTTGACAACTATAATTCCTTCCGGATTTGGAAAGGATTTGGAAGCAGGGATTCGTTACGAGCGATCAAGCTCAGTTCCCTCTCTGGTTGACTGCTTGTGACAACAGAAGAAATTTATTGAAGAACAGCATGCAGTCAAGCTTACATATGCTACAGCAGAGGAAAAAAGGTGCCGAAGGTATTAGAATACATTGGTGGTTGTAGTAGTCATAGTAGCAGCAATTTTATTACTACAGTGTATTTTAAGTTTTAAGTTTTCGTGAAAAAAAAGTATAGGTAATTATACAAAATTATTCTACTTTCTAGCAGTTTGCTAGGCCTAACAGCAGCACTCAAACAACACAGGTCAACACATTCTTTGAAAACAAATGTACCTTTTTCTGAAAGCATTTCCTTCTGCGTTCTATGTATGTGCTTAAGTCCTCAAATATGTTGCTTCTACACCTGGTCATTAAACAAACAGTTAGAATTTCCAATAAACTAAGATCTGCCCAAGTACTAACGAGTACTTTAATAATGTGCGGTAATAAGTGGCAGGCTTGTCCAGTGTTATTATTGAAATGTTGCAAAATATAAAAGCTAACTTTTTTTTCCATTTGAAAGCTTATAGAAATTTGAATCAGACGTGCTGGAGTCTACTCCTTTCTGGTGTATGGATATTTGGCATTTGTTATTGTAGACGCTCTCTTTTACATACTTCTTTTCAAACCCTCTTTTTTAAAAGAAACAAAACACTATCACACACCAATACATTGCCGTATCATTCTGCTCTATTCAGTCCTACTATGAAAATGTTTTTTTTCTTTCCTGTCTATCCATGTGCCCTGAAATAAGTTATGCTGTGTGCTCTACACTGTCATCATGGTAACAACAACATGTCCATTGGGAAATTCCCCTTAGAAATCTCTCAAGAATAAAAAAAATAATAAAAAATCTAAATATAGATTCATTTCTGCACCACTGAGCGTATAGCTGGTTTCAAAATGTAATTTAAAATTTCCTTCTCATCTGAACCTTGAAAACTCCTAACTCTAATGTCCTGAATGGTTCCTTTACAGTGTAAAATGATGGGGCACAGCTCATTGATTTTAATTGTCATTTTACAAGCCATAATGTCACCCAAGAATAGGTGTTCATGGGGTGCTTAGGTACGGTATAGTGAGATTTGGCTTAGCCTGCTTGGCAGGGAGCTAATTCCCTGGCTATAGGATGAGGAGGCTAGAGAGAAGAGAGGAACTTGAAGGCACTAGAACAATAAAGCAATGGGATGAATGGCCTGAATTGCTGGATTTTTTGGAAAGTGGACATAGAAAGCTGATGGACTGAATGTTTGAGGACATTGGAATTGGTTCTGATGTCCGTGTGGCATGCTTCTGGTGACCAGTGACCACATTGCTTAATTAGAAAATCAAGACTGCCCTGATAAGCTGCTAAGGACTCTATACCAATCTGATATGTGTAGCCGTCTATCTGCAGTAACCAAAGCTAATTGATCTGCAGACAACTCAGATTTTGTAAGTGATGCTATTGAGATCCTGGGATGTGCAGTTTGACAATAAAAAGATGAATAACAATAGAGAACTGTTTGAGATGTCCCAGGAATTTTGTGAGCTTGGAGGATGATTTCCCTTTATTGATGAAAAGGTTGACTAAGAGGTGAAATGAATAAGAATGGATTTTTGTTTCCAACTGTAATCCTAAAAACAATCAGCCACAATAATTGAGTATAATTCTAAAAAGTTGGAAAAATGTTCAGAAGGCTAGATTGAGGAAGAAAGAAGGCAGACCATTCCAGTTCTCCAAAAATAAATACCACAACCATCGTTTTGCAATCTGAAATAAGATCATGGAAGGAGGAGACTAATGTGACTCCTTCATCCTAAGGACAAAGAAATACAAAAGTAATGCTCAACCTTGTGAGACTTCTCTTTTGAAGTTAAACTGACCTGGCAAGGATAACAGTTACCTTTAGAGGAAGATTTATCTGGCAGATAATTTGAAACATACAACTAGACGCAGATGAAAGAAGAAAGTAGATCCGAGGATGAGAGAAAGGGGAACAGTTCTGGTTTGGAAAGAGCTGGTAAAGTGAATGAGGAGCTCTTAGGATTTACCGCCAAAGTGAAAGATAGATGGGAGACTTGACATCAAAGGAGAAAGGGGAATTTGAAAATTGCAAAACATGAGGGAAATGCGAAACAAGGACTCTCTCTGAGGTATGTTGGATGCCAGGAGACAGGAAAAAAGAAGATTTTATTGGATACCTGCTGGCTTGAGCAGGACATAGGATATTGGATAGAACAGGGGCTGCAAATGGGGCAGCAGGGGCAGCAGGGGACAAAAGTGTAACAAGCCAAGTTATTGTTCAAATGAAGAACCCTATGCGGAGTTGGGGAGCCAAGTCAGGAGAGATTTCTGATGATACCAAAACGTTAGGCAGAGACGTCTGGGTTCGATACCAAAGGTTCTCTAAAAGGAAAAAGGCAGACAAATCCAAAGCGCTAGACGAGGTAGAGGTCGAAGGTGAGTTCTGGGTTCGAATATCCAAAAGCAAGATCCAAAGGTTTATCCAAGCGAGGCAAGAAGTTCCGAGGAAGCTAAAAATACCAAGCAATGTTTAGTGAAATGGAGAAGGCTTAAGTAGGTTTGGAAGTGGAGGATGTGTTAGCAAGTGAGGCCCTCTGATTGGAAGAAGGGTTAGATCAGCGACGTTTGATGAGATTGACCCAGCTGGTGTTTGATTGGGGTGAGACTGGGGGTAGAATGCCAGATGAACATGGGGCCAAGAAGGTTGCATCAAAAGCAGGAGGGGCCAAAACTGAGGGAACCTGGCCGAAGGCACCAAAGACATCCGTTTGATGTGGATAGACAAAGAAGAGAGGGCAGAGGCTGGAGAGAGAGGGAGGTAGTGCACAGAACCAGCACCAAGAAAGTGTCACCAGAAGCAGCTCGGGCCAAAAGGGAGGAAATGGGTGCCAAAGGCAGTAAAGGTGTTGGTGTTAGTGTATGTAGGATGCTGAGGATTGAAGGCAGACAGGAGAGAGATGGCCACCAGGTCATGCTGAATTCCCGGAGACAGTAAAAAAAGAGCAATGGAGCTAGAGAAAGGGTGGGAGGCCAGCAGGGGAAGGAAACCAGGGCCAGATGTTAAATCAGAGACAGGTAGACTAAGAGCTGAAGAGGAGAGGGATAGAGAAGAAAAGGGAATTTTGGATAAATTGGCATAGAAAACAAGAACCCCTGAGTGGGGGACTGAAGGAGAGACTGATGAGGATAGTCATACGAAAAATTGTACTAGAGGTGAAGGGAATTGTATCAATGGAGGTGAGGTATAACAGCCTGAGAAAACAGACCCAGAGAACAGCCAATGAGCACTGAGACTGAGAAATGGGTGACTAGTGTGGTAAAACAGCTAACGCAGAAGATGCAATGGGATTTTATGAGGTTATGAGGAATCAGAACCTCTTACTCAAGTCTGAAAAGATTATCACAAGAACATTACATCTGGAGATCCATGAAAAGAATAGATTATTTCTGGGAGACAGGGGCAGCAAAGCCGGTATACAAATTATACATAATTGTAAGAAGAAAGGTTTACTTATGTTATATACAGCTTTCATGAAATGAAAATGAATATGATTTTATACCTGGGGAGAAAGATACTTGGTTGTCAGTATTCCTCCTGAACTTCAGTTATGAACCCCGTTTAATGAAAATAATATTGTCATTCCTACTACAAATATTTTTTTTACAAATTCTAGCATGTATTTATCTTCCTCAGTTTTCTAAATCCTTTTCAATGATATTTGTCTAAGTAGTTTAAGATAAAGGGTGGAAATACCATAAAGTTGGAATATTCCCAGGTTAGTTATTTCAGCCATGACAACATAAATCAACTCTGTTTTTCTCTGCTATTTTATTTAGGCAGTTCGTCAGATTCTAATAGGTGAAAGAGGCTCAGAAACCCAAAAGCCACCAAAATAAATGTGGATAATTAAATTAAAAAGTGGCAGAGAGGTTGGAACCCAGGGGCAAAAGCACCAAAAGTGTTTACCTGTGTTGGTCACTGTGGATAGCGGCAGAAGAAAATGCAGACATTACATTAAAAAGAGAAAGCAGACATTAAAAACTGTAGGACACTTAGCCAGACAGACACTTGCTTCAGGAGCAGCAGGGGCCGAGAAGGAGGAACTTGGTCTGTGTTGGACGCCAGGGATAGTGGCAGGAGATAAGGCAGACAATAAACATTGCAGGACGTGAGGTGAATGAGCCAGACCTGGCCAGAAGAAAGCATCAGGAGCAGCAGCAGGACAGTGTTGAACAATAGGTACCTGGAGTGGCAGTAAGGGCAACACAGGGGTCATTTCTAAAAAGAAAAAGAAACACAACATTTTCAGGAATGGGAATACTGTAGTTATAGCTTTTGTACTTTCACAAAAGTTGTCAATTTGTTTTAAGCCCTCAATACAGCTTGTGCAGTGAGGTATTGAACCTTGCCACTCACACCCCGGGATCTCACTGCTCTCACCAGACTCCCCGATTCCCTAGGCAGACATGTCGCGGCAGACATGATCGCCTTCCAATCCTAATACAAGCTTTCATACACTTATTTATAAATCGAGGGATGCAGTGGTGGGGCTTTCGGACCCTGAGGCTCAGGACCGCTTGGTGGGGGAAGGCGGGACATCCGACCCTTAACAGCACACCATGCCCACACATCCGCTCACCGCGGTCTCCCATTGGCTGAAAAAGGGGGCGTTTTGACGAAAGGTGTCACTTTATACTGATGGAAAAAAGAAATGCAACACCTCCTCCTCCACACTCTGGCCCTCCCGTCTGCGTGGAACAGGTTGAAGAGTGACTCATCTGTGAAGAGGACCTGATGCCGCTGCTGACAAGTCCATCACAGCCTCTGTCTTGACATGTTACGCTGGCCAGTAATTCATCCTCAAAGATGTTTCCAAAGAACACCAGCGCGTGCTTCACAGAGTATCTAGCAAATGGGATTGACCTGGACAGGAGCTGGGAAGTGGGCCTGGTCGAGCTGCACTATTCGCATACGCTAAACACGTTTGATCAAGATGAAGATTTTCTGTTCGTCAGCGAAGAGCTCACGACTATATGGACATGTACCTTACCTAGAGGGTACTACAGCAACATCGAGCAGCTCATGCATGAAATGAAACAGGCTGCGGAAAAATCCAAGTTAATTAATGTAAGTCATAAATACAACCCCATTAGCTGGTGGGTAAGGATTGTTGGTGAAAACGGGATTGTTATGCACGTGCATAACCGTCTGGCGAGGGTATTGGGTTTCAAATCGGGTGTTGGAAGTGTAAAATCACTGTACCCCGTCGATATGACTGGCAGATTTAACACCATGTATATATACACAGATATCATAGAACACCAGTTAATAGGCAACGTCTATGCACCACTTTTGCATTGTGTGCCCTTCAGAAGCGTGGATGGTGAATTCGTCACAGTATTGTACAACAAGCCCCATTATGTGCCGGTAAGCATCGACCATTTTAACACCATCACTATTGAAATAAAGACGGATCAAAACAAGCACGTGTCATTTGCATTTGGTAAGGTCATCGTCAAGCTGCATTTCAGACCTGTGAAAGCGACAAACATCTAAAAGGATGACAGTCATCAAGAACTAGGGGATCCTTCTTTGTATACACACTACTACAAACAACAAGCTGGTTATGGATTACCAGGATTTTCTGGGCTACCAGTTCAGTACGGCACGGGTATAGGGGGTATTTTCAGAGCACTATTTAGAAAAGCAGTGCCTTTTCTGAAACGAGGGTTTGGAATAGGTAAGCCGCACATGGCATCAGCAACTAACAACATCGCCAAAGACGTGGTTAGCAACGTTACAAGCGCGGTCATGTCTAAAGCGGCAGCACATCAGCAGGAAGGTTCGGGTCTAGCGTACATCCGCAGAGGTGTCAAGAGAAAAAGACGTTCATCGTTGGGGGCCGCCGAAACCTGATAAAAGAACGGCTAAGAGAAGACAGTCATTTCATAAAAGCTTCAGGTTGACCAAGAAGAGGGCTGCTATCAACGAGACACAAAACGAGACATATTTTAAATATGGCTTTTGTTCACGGCGGGTCTGCAGAATGCGCAAAGTCAGAGCTGGAAATATTTCAACTAGCACCTACCCAAGCTTTTATATAGAAGTTCCACCCCTCACAGCCCTAACAGAAAACGCACCTCTGGAATTCTACATCGCAGGCAACGAAGAAGATTATTTAGATTTTAACAACACGCTGCTCTATTTGACCTGTAAAATAACAGAAGCAGACGGCAGGGACATTGATGCGGCAGCCTGTCTGAGTCTGGTGAATTACCCCATCGCTGCCATCTTCAGCCAGGTTGACATCACAGTGGGAGACCGGTTGATCAGCTAGAGCAACAACTGTTATCCTTACAGAGCCTTTATAGAGTCTGTCCTGAACTACAGTGAAGAGATGCTGAAGACGCAGTATTCAACCTGGCTCTTTTACAAAGACACAGCCGGGCAACACGAGTCCACAATTTTGGATGGACCGAATCTGGGTTTCCGAAAAAGAGCATCATACATGACGCAAAGCCGAAAACTGGAGCTCCTGGGTCACATTCACGTAGACCTGTTTTTTCAGCACGAACTACTACTTAATGGCGTTGACCTGAAAATAAAACTAACGCGCAACAGAGATGCTTTCTGCTTAATGAACAACGTCGGAGAACACAAACTGAGAGTACTCTCTGCATCTTTGTTTGTGAAAACTCGGTGATGTGTTGACCAGCATCGATTTCATTGGTCAGCTCACCCAAGTAGTCACCCAGTTCGAGATTCGACTCACCCTCACGTCTCACAAAGATAACGGAGTCTGTGTCATGGTACAGACAGCAGTATTGAAAAGCATTTAGCAGCTTGTATAACTCCAAGCAGGCATAGGCGGCTGTGAAGCTAGTGATGAAAATGTTAGTGTTTGAATGGCCTGTATAGTGGTACTTAGTGTGTTTCCACATAACACAGGGTGTGTTTTCATCGATAAACTCACATGCTGACACCTTATTGGGTTTCTCACAATGATGGTCTGTGGTAAATTGGGTCTGTTCAGGGCAATTTTTGAAAGCTGTCTTTTGGCCGCATTCTTTTTAATGTTGCCGGGGTCCATTCGGACACTCCTTTTCATAATATTCGGCGATATATCTTTGTTGTTTCGCGATATCAGTACACCACTCTGGAAACACTGAAGCTTCCTGTTTCCCTTTCAGATGCAGCTTGATGTAGTCAGAAAAAAGATCGTTTGAGGACTTTTTGAAATGCCACATTTTTGTAAATTTTACCCACCCTATACCCCAGATCTAAGGCTGTCTGTAATTCTGGAGTGCACCAGACACCAATCAAACCGCGATCTTCATCACTGTGCTCGCAGTGAGTGGACTGTTTTGTTTCAGCACACGTAAGACACAGTGTGAAAAACAGTTTTTTGTCAATTTTGGTTGGAAGAACTGGAAAGTACAAACGTCTGAGTGGGTAAACTTTCACCTTTGCTAAACTGAAATACCATTTTAAATCTCCAAAGTTGTTATAAATTATTCTGGTGTTTTTTTAGTTTTGTTCACAAACGGATACAGACTGGTGAAATCATAGTAATTAATTTTTTCACCAGGCTGCGCTGTGTAATGCAAACAAATGGCATTTGTTCTGCCCCCAAAAAGCAAATTGCACGGCTGCAGTGGCTCTGGTAACTGCAACTGCGAGAAATTTCTTCAAGTCTCCATTTTCATCAAGCATGTCTCTGAACTCGTGCTCCCACAAAACACGCACGTTAAAACCTCTAACTTTGAGAAAATTAATTTTCACCATCGTCTTTCTGTACAACCCACCAAAAGTAGTGTTTGTCAGTGGATTAAAATCGTTTTCACAATAACAAACACTACAGCCGTGAAAAAAGCAACCATTGAACTCAAAGGCTGTCTGCACTCCGTCAATTACAGCATAACCATCCAGAAAATATGGCCCGACCTTGAACTCGTCAGGTGTGGTTAATGCGTGTTGGATTTTAACGTGTTCTGTGTGTTCGATGTACATAAGCCATTGAATGCTGGGTATAGAAAATCGTTTTTGCAGGTTGTGGTAATTGTCATGGGGTAGCATGGTGATCATCTCTTTCTGTTAAAACATAAGTCTGAACATTGCCAATGCACACAACGCAAGCAGCCCCTGACTCAGTCACACGTGCCTGTCTGGTCATGTTCATGACCTCGTCCCGAAACCTGACACATCCTTCTCTTAGAATTGCTACATCCAGCTGGCAGTAGCGTTTCAGGTCAGTCTGTAAGTTAAACACAGTTCCCTTGCATTCTTCATATCAAACCAAAAACTCGTCTTTCTTGCTCGGCAGCATGTACAGTAGTTAACGCCGTAAAGTTCTGGCGGGTGGCAACGGTCCTACATATTTTTGTAGTTCATCAAGTGTGGAAAATACCCCTTAGCCCCAGGGAATCCCATGGCTGATGGTAATTTGCTTAATTTCATAGGGAAAAAGTTTAGAGAATCGATAAATCTGATGTTCAGTGCTTTTATGGTCATGCACATTATTTTACAACCCTGATTAATTAGTTCAACGTCCATCTTTTCATCTAGTTTAAACTGTCTGATTACTAGGTAATTGTCATATCCCTTGCCATTTTGTAATATGAAAGTATAGATTTTGAAACGCCCATCGATAAATGTACACACAAAATCCTTTAAACAAGTTTCACCATAAAATTCCCAGCTTAGTTTATTGTTAATATGAAGGGCGTGGACATCATTTGGAATGTGTGTCCCAGTTTTTTGCATGCATTCAAAGTCGAAAACAAATGTACTTGCTTGACATTTTGGGTCTGTCCAAAGGCTGTGTAGTGTGCTCTCTGAAGGCACCAGTTCTGTAGGGTTTGGGCATTTACTGGGACAATTATTAATTGTAGCAGTAAATCACAAAATGATTCTTTTGATGGCCTTAGAATCCAACCATGCGATATAACTCAAACAACGCACGCACACAGGTACTAATACACAAGGATACATTCATTAATACACAGAATATGCATGTAAAACTAACAGATCTTATCGAGAGGGTTATCAGAATACAAAAGATATATATTCAATCAGTTACAAAGTGTTACATATATCAAGAGGACATACGTTCAGTATATCATTCATTTAGACCGTTTCGTAATTGAACTTGGTTACAACTTCTACATTAGTTACTCAAAACAAGTACATAACTCTTAGGAATTAAATTGATATCAACTGGTTGGGATAACAATTGAATTCTCGAGCTGTAATGCATTGAAGTTGAATACTCATCCAATCTCTGGGGATTCAGATCTCCTGCGGGCACAAAGAAACAGTTGCAGGCTTGTTGCTGTCCAATCCGCGCTCTCTGGCTAGGAGCCAGGCTGTGCTGTGCGGTTTGTGACGGTGTGCTGCAGATGCTCACTGACCGGCTAGTTAGTGATGGCTTTAACTAGCAAAGTTTCGCACAGGAGAAAAGATGACTGTGGGTCCCAGCAAGTCAGGAAGAGGACCGGTTCGTTCCTGATGAAGAGCTAGTTCTGAATAGTGATTCAGTTGTCCACAGTTCTGACCTGTTCACGAGGCCTGCTGCTGGTGCTAACCTCGGGTGGATCCTCTGGTTACTCTCTGGCAACCTCCGCTCTAGACTCTTAGAACAAAGGAGTTCTGGCACTCGGACACACTGGCCGTTCCGTGGTTGTCCGGGCTGAGTCTCAGGATGGTCAGGAGGCGCGCTGCGAGAATGTCCTGCCCTTGGGAGCCTTCTGCTCCTGGGCCGTTCTGCCCTGGAATTCTCCTTTGAATTCCCTTTAGAAAAGTCCACAGAATAGTCCAGAATTCTACTACAGGCTCTCTGTGTTGCCTGTTTTTCCCTGGAGGAACTTCAGCTCGTTGATTGGCTGAAAGTTCCATGGGCATCAGAGTCCCACGTGGGTTACCTGGCCCTACCAGTCCCTGATTGGCTGATCAAGGTGAGATATGAGTCACTTACTCCTGTCCATCTGGCACTCCCTAGACAGATAGGCGCCAATGGATGACCATTGATCATGATAGCCAGGCTTAGCTAAGTGCATCCCCCTTTTGGGAGCTGTCCCTTATTAAAAGAAAACATCCTTAAATCAGCCTGCATGAATAGCCTCTCTGTGGCTGCACCACAGAAATGAACAGAGAGATGGGGCCTAATTTGGGAAAGCTCAGAACACTTAATTCTTTCTTATTAATAAGCCTTGCCGCTACAGCTGTATGTAGCACAAGTGTGTGTCAGGGGTGTCGATTACATTGTTACACCGGGAGCACAGTTTCTCTTTACATTTGTGACTTGCGAGGTTATAAACCCCACATTTCTCACAAAAGGACCGGCTCTCACACTTACTAACACCTGACGCCACATTCTGAAAGTGTCTAGTCAAACACTGAGAGCAACGACAAAACACCTTACAGACCAGGCAATTCTGAATTTCGGCATCAATTTCATAACACTGGGGATCTAAACAAATTTTACAAGACTTAACACAGGTATGTGCGTTCTTGTGACTATACGCGGCATGGCAGTTACTGCAAAAATATGCCGCCCCCACAAAAGCTTTAATATTTAAAACCCCGTAGAAATTATCTTCATGCAGTAGAACAAAAAGTATTTTAGAATTTGGCGGTGTGGGACCCGTTGTAAAATATTTCCAATCACCCTGATCGTGGTACAAAACTTTAATGACTACCTTTAAATGTTTTTCAAAAGCTGTAATGTCTGACAAACTAATTTTCCAATTCTCTGGAAAAGCCAACTCTTTGTGCATTCGTTTAGTGCCCTGTAACATTTCCCCATCATTACAACCTTCATTTAACAAACTGTACACACTACTGGCAAAATAATTTTATAACTTTATGACCAATCCGCACGTGTTTAAAAGGTATCACTGCTAAACGTGTCTCTATTAAATTATTTTATAACTTTAAGACCAACCCGCTCGTGTTCATTATTATTACTATTATTATGTTATATTATTATTAAAAGCTTCAAACTACCATCGAGCTTGAATGTTTCGTGTCTATGCTTGTGTGTTCATCAAAATGTTACTAATGATGATGCTCAACCAAGTTTAGCTAACGATGTCCCTAATGTGCGCAATGTTATGGCCCAGATTGTAAAGGCAGTAGTGTGTTGTATCTTCAACCACTGTTTAAAGTGGGTTCTGGTTGATGAATGCCCGGCCTGTTTGATTGACCACCACAGTCAACGGGGTCACACATGCCTGGCTGTCGGCTACACAGATGGGTTTGAAGATGTGACGTTTGCCGCGTTAGAAATTTATAAGTCTCTCAGTTTAGCCCGAATTTTATTGGCTGTTCTGTACATCGCCAGAGGCCTGGGTGCATACACCATTACAAATGATACTGAGCGGAGTATAAAACACATGCTGAGAAAAATAATTGACGACCACACACCACACGAGTGTCTACGCTCCTTACTTGAACTGGTAGATGAAAAAATAGTAGACGTGACTTTTCATGTATTGCAAAAGAAACATTATACATACTTTTACAGAAGCGAAAAAAGGTCTGTGTAAAACGAGGGCTGTGAAATACATGCCATGTGAATAGAGCTTTCACTCTGTTTCCCAGACACGGGAGAGCCATCGTCAGAAGAATGAAGAATTTCAAATGTATATGTCTGAATTCTTACAAAGAGTGCTTTACACACTTCTTTCTCTAAAGCTTGATATGAAAAACAAAGAGTCAAATGCTAATGTCCTTAAATTTGTTAAAGAGATAGATGTGTATGTCAATAACATGAGTGAAATTACTGTGCTTCTGCTGTTTTCAGATCAGAAACAGAAGCCTGGCGGATTCTGCAGTGTGTATTCCAAAAATTTTTTTTTGCATAGAACCTGTGGTAACACCATCCCGCTGATTACTCAGGCAAATTTTTTTGCTCTGTTAGATCGAATCCCCCAGTGCGGTTCTCATGGTTTTAGACATGGTGAGCGGAAGGGCATTATGAATGCTTTTTCAGATGCATCAAAGTTTCTGAGCAATGTTGGGGTGATAGTTACGTGTACCGAACTAATTTTCCGCACCAACATTTAATTGGTGATTGCAAACTGGAGTCTGTAACGTGTGTGCAAAGTTCCAAAGTGTGTACTGTGATGTTTCTGTATTTGAAAACCTACTTATGATATAAAGTGGTTCACATTTCACATGCTATTTGTCCTGTGAGTTCTTTCCGTGAGACTTTATGCGATCACTGTGTGTGAGTGCTTACACGCCCTTGATGGTTTTTTGAGACACGCTGTCAGGGTCAACCACTCTGACACCCGGCCGTAGCAGGTGCCGCTCACACCCCGGGATCTCGCGGCCCTCACCAGACTCCCCACGCCGCCGTAACTCCCCGATTCCCTAGGGTTATAATAGAGCGCGCTCAACCCCACAGCAGACATGATCGCCTTCCAACCCTAATACACGCTTTCATACACTTATTTATAAATCGAGGGATGCGGTGGCGGGGCTTTTGGACCCATGAGGCTCAGGACTGCTCGGTGAGGGAAGGCGGGGCACACCATTGGCTCGGGAGGGGGCAGGACATCCGACCATAACAACTCATCATTGGATGACAAGGGGGCGGGACATCCGCCCACCACGGACTCCCATTGGCTGAAAAAGAGGGCGTGGCACTTGTCAAAAAGTCAGTAATGTCAGTCAGTAATGACTTAGATTTAAAACAGCTGTGTGGAACTGGCTTTATCTGTCATTAAATTTAAAATCTTCCATGAAAAATGTAGTAGAAACTAGTGCATTGTACCTCCCCTGTGTCTCAGTAACGGTGGCAACTTGTTCTGTGAATCTGTTGAGCTGCAAAGTGCTCTTTCCTCCACTCTTTAAGACAGAGTTGGAGATGTGCAGATGTAAAAACCAGTGTCGTAACTTAAGAATTGCTCCCCAAAAAAGCACTTTTACTCTGTGAAATTAAAAATGACATGGTTTTATTTATATATACCAGAAGCCTGTCCAGATGTTTCCAGAGTGAAAAAATGTGTAGCTTCTTTTGACTCATCACTAGAAATTAAAAGGTTTCATTGATTGTGTTATTTTGGGATGCTGGAATATTTTTTTTAATTAGGAACAAGTAATAGGTTTATTCCATGCTGAAAAAAAGAAGAAAGAGAACACAACGTTTCGGCCGTGGAGCCTTCTTCAGGTGTCAGTTTTTCAGGAGTCGGATTTTTTTAATTATACCTATGATTAGGATAATGGCCGATACATAGGGAGAAGTTCAGAGATTACAGTACCTTAGTATTTTGGGTTGACAAACCCAAAATAAACGTTAAAAAATTTTATGTCCTGAGAAAATCAGGTGACCCCCCCCCCCCCCCCAGTTATTAAACATTACATAAAATAATATATAATTATTTCAAAAATAATGAAATCATTGTTAGAAAGAATTTAGAAAATAGTGAATGCAGGTATTTTTAATGTTTTTTGTATGAAGAATGATAATGGATTTGATTTTTTTTATTAATAAATGAGCATTGCTCTGTAAGGTTGCATTAATGCCATCCTGCAAAACACTTGCATTTATTTTTGTAACTCTTCAGATTAATTGCATGGATAATTTTATAACATATTTTAAAAACTTTTTTAAAGTTTTAAAATCACAGTAAAAATCAATTAACAAAACCATTCAAGTTTCTCTTGTAAAAAAATCAATATATACAGGAATTGCAGAATGAATCGATCCCGACATGTTTACACTTCAGGTGTATAATTCACAATGACAGATATTTTAGCCATAATTTGAAAACAGCAGCTAAGGCTACATAGAAATTATGTTGAAATAATATTTTCACAGATATTTTTTTTTACCTGGAGTCTATTTATATATTTAGTTCTACAAGTAATGGAGTGGACAACATTATTGAATAAATGTAAGAAAACATTATTTGACTACTGTACCTCATATGGGAGGAATGGAAAGATTTTTGTGTGATAATGTTTTCATAGAGAGCTCTGGTTCATCTGCTTTAGAAATATGTTTTTGCAGATAAAAGAAGTATAAACCATCGGTATCATTTATTTACTTGTATGCTGTTGATTTTATTTTCAGCAGAATGGATGACCAACAGTTTATTTTCTCATTACCTGGGTGATTTTCAAAGCTTTTTTGTGCATTCAATTTTTGAAAGTCAGGTATAAATATATTAAAAGGTAAGATATGGAAAATAATTATGTATTATTGTTTTCAGAATCAGATTTGTTTTTTCACTTCAAAATAGGTGTGGAAAATTTGCAAGAATTTCTTTATTTTGGGAAAAGGTGGAAAGGTTAAAACTAATCTCTTGAGTCTTTCCTGATTTGTGGCACTCGTTTTACCAGCCAAAGTCTAACATCATTTGTACAACACCTTGGAAGTTAAAATAACATCCTCAAAATGAAAAAGAAATGTTGCCTGTTCACTTGGATTGTTTTTCAGTCTAGCAAATCCTGCATTTTGCAATGGTGTTTTAGGTCATTCAAAAAGGAAAAGTATAAACATTAATCCTTTTGAAACACTAAATTCATTTATTTAAATGATTACAGTGAGCCTAGAGCTCAACTGTCTCTTTGTTCTTGTGTGAATATACAGTATTATAAATCTATCTGTACTTACATCTTGTCCATTTCTTGAATAGCAGGCCTATCAATATATTTGATCAAAAGCAAGCAGTATTTTCACTGCTTTCACTGCATATTTTAAATAGCTCACCAAAGCATATTGTAATCTTGTTCATTAAAGGAACTGAGATCAAAGATATCAATATTGTAACTAGCAGAGGTCTTTGAACTAGTTTTATTTCAATGACTGTCAGTTAAGTATAGAGATAATAAAAGTCAAGAAAATCAGTTAATTCATTATCTGGTCTTCAAACACAGGATATGTGTATTTGTTATTCATATAAAACATTGTAAAACAACCATTTTCTGCTTCAATATCTTATCTTGTGCATATATGCTTTAGCTCTTGAAGGCAGACAAAACAGTTTCCAGGAAGCTCAAGAGTATTTTTTCTTTGCAAATTTTTTTTTTCATGACTGTTTTTGTACAGTAGGTTTTATTACACTTTGTGTCAAAGTAGAAAACAAACTGAAAAAAGGTAACAGAAATGAATGAATATTGCCTAGATGCCAGAAATGCAGAGGTAAATTCCTATTTAGATCTTCTTCTCGTTCATAGAATTTAACATTTAAGATTTTGTTCTAACATTTTTAAAATAATTTAGAACTGCCAGATTTATTATATACAGCACCTTGAAGTCTGCACATTTTCACCCCCTTGAAATATAAGTACTGTATATACTGTAGGTATACACATTTTTGTGAAAAGTGAATAGTGCTCATCAGAACCTGAACACTCAACCTGAGCACTTAAATGGATGAACAATGTTAGACATAATGAAAAACTGCACATAAAACAAAAACTAAGATATGTGGATTGCATCATGTATAAGTAATATTCTAATTATTTTATGGAAGCTGCTGGCAACATTAACATCCCCGAGTTGTTTTAGATACTGGTTCTTTGCACATTTTTTTTTAGCAAACGTGCTCAAGCTTTTTCAAGATGGCTGGAGATCACTGATGGTCAGAACGTTTCAAGTCCTGTCACAGATTTTCTATTGAATGCAAGTTAAGAATTTGACTGGGCCAATTAAGGACATTCCCCTTTTTTCTTAAGCCACTGCACTGTAGCTGTGACCTTTGCATCATTGTCCTCTCGTAAGGTGAAAGTTCATCACATTTTTAGGTCTTTAGTGGACATTATATCCTCTAAGATTGATCTGTATTTTGCTGCATACATTTTCTGCTCAATCTTGACAAGCTTCTGAAGACAAGCAGCCCTTTAACTGAATGCTGCCAGAACCATGTGTAACAGTAAAGATGGTGTTGACTGGGTGATGTACTGTATTGGGTTTGAGCTACTGTACATGTAAGAGATTGCTTTTAGATCAGAGGATTTCAGTGTTTTTAAACAAATTTGAGATGAGTTTGCCATTCTGCCAGTTTGCAATTCTGCCATACAGGACAGATTTGTGGAGTGACCAGTATCAATTTGTTGATTATTGTTGATCTATGGACATTTTCTCCGATCTTAATCATTTCACTCTATAACTCCTCCAAAGTTGTTTTTGATCTCACAGTGGCCGTTCCCTCTGTGCCTGTCTTCTCCATTTGGATAGACAATCTGATCACCCGATCAAAGTGTTCTCCTGAAATACTTAAGCTTTGCCGTAACACAAGAAATGACCACTGATGTAACCAGCATCATTTTCTTTACAATCTTTTTAACATATAACTTATTTTACAGGTAAAAATGTTCCATTTGAACTTTCAAGTTTTGATTAAAAATTTGGAATTCAACAAAACGAGATAACATTGAAAGCAGACAATTACATCTGCAAAGCTACTATATACTGTATGTGTTCATGCAGTGTGTTTGTGGTTTACCTTGCAATATGATAATGGTGAACATTGCCACTTTCTATTAAGCTGTAAGACCAGAAACTGAAAACAAAAAAAGGGTTTTCTTCAGACACTTACAGTGTAAGTTTGTTATGGCCCTTATAAAATATTCTAGTGGAGCACAATTATCCTATTTCTATATTTTGTCTTGCTCTGCACCATGAGTCCATCATGATGTCCTTTCTTTTTAGAGATCTGCTCTGTTTAGAGCAGTACTAATGTTTAAATCACAATTTCAACTTTCTAAATGTAGCACTGGAAATATGGCACTTGATCTAAGCCCCCTTGTTTCCTTTTCACTTGTATCAGAGGGTTAAACTTAAAAGCAGCAACAAACTCATTTTCCTTGTGTATGTATCTACCTTGTATTTCAAGTCATAAAGTTTACAACACAGATATTAGAAACAGAAGAGAAGAGAAGCAATTTAGTAGATCAAGTGTATTTGTTGTCTCCTGTTAATCATTATGTGAGCACTGATCCATACTGTGTACCCTTCTTATGTTCTTGAGCTGCTAAATTGTAACATGCCTGCATTAGTGGGAGATGTGCTTTGAAAGTCTTGGGAGAGTAATGTGTTCATCATTTAGTGTCATATTTTTTAGTAAGTAATCCTGTTTGTGCTTCTTTGACATTGTTTCATCTTATTCTTGAAATGTTTTAGGTACAAAAGGCCATGTAGTGATGTCCCTAGTGTGTGGAGCTAACTGAGCACTAACCAATGTCAAATAGTAACAGGTCACCCCCCTACTCCTCCAAAAGCCCACAAAATGCTCCAAATTACAGATCCTTGAAGAAGAACTGGGCAAAATATGACATCAGGAGTGTCCTCTGGCAGTAGCTGGATGTCAAGATGTTTGCCACCAGAGATTGTGTCTTTTATTATCCAAAGTAAAGAGGTACCTTTCCCACCACCCTATTACTCATCATAACTCAACAATTCCCCCAGACCTAAGTTCCCAGTGACCCTTGAGTCTTGGCCTGGGTGAATGACTGCTACATAAACAGTAATTAAATGTTGACTTAGCAATGTATTCCAACTGTATACAGTGCCTTGGTAAAATATTCATCCCCCTTTTTATTTGGACCTTTTCACATTTTATTGTGTTACAGCATGGAACCATGATCTATTTAACTGCGAATGTTTGCCACTCATCAACACAAAGTACTCTACAATGGCAAAATGAAAAAAAAAATCCAACCATTTTACTAAATTAATTAAAAATAAAAACCGAAAATAATTGAAGGCATAAGTATTCACGCCCCCCCACCCCGACTCCAGTGCGGCTTTTTGCTATATTTTTTTGGGGTCATTTTCTTGTTGGAAGGTGAATCGTCTGCTAAATCTATCTGCTTTTGTAGACAGCAGCACGTTTTCCTCCAGGAATTCTGTATTAAGCTCTATCCATTTTTCCTTCTATCTTTATGAGTTTTCCTGTCCATGGCGCAGAGAAGCTTCCCCAAAGCATGATGCTACCACCCCTATGCTTCACTGTAGGGATGGTGTTCTCAGTGTGATGTGCTGTGTTAGGTTTGACCAAACATAAAGTTCAATTTTGATCTCATCTGACCATAGAATCTTCCTTCAAATTGTTGAGTCTCTCATATGCCTTTGGGCAAACCCCAGCCGAGATGTTATAGGAGTTTTTTCAACAAAGGCTTTCTTTTTGTCACCCTTCTGTACATGCCTAGCAGCTTGCGTTGGCCTCAGGCAGTTCTGCCAAAGTAGCGTCTTGCTGATTTCAGTCTTTAAAACAATCTGTGCACAATCTGTCTTCTTGAAGTCCAGCCATAAGGTAAACAAAATGGGAATTTGGTTCGTCCCAGCTATAGCTTTTCAGAATATGCTTAGATATTCTGTATGTTGACAAAAATAAAATCAGGTGAAAATAACAATAGGTTCACGAACACAAGATTTCTTCTGTTGGAAGGAGAATATATTGGGCACAATCCCACACTTTACCAGCTCACTCTCTTATTCTGGCATCTTGGAGAAAAGTACCAACTTGGACTGCTTACAGCCACGTGATTGTAAAACTCAGTATGTCCATTTCGGGAGAGACAGATTTTAAGTCTGTGGTTAACCGATGAAGATGTGTTAAGTTACAATACAGGTTATATTGGGTATTGGGTGACAGGCCATTAGGTATAATTCTGGTAACCACCCTACAGATCACATTGGTGGTCCTTCCTTTAGGTGATTGACCATGCCCTGTGACTTTAAGATCATGTCCAGATGTGGCTATGGCTCTCTGCTAGACATCCAGGCACCAGCAGTGGACATCCATCATGGTAGTTTAGACCGTCACTGTTGTGGAAAGGATCATTATCCAAAAGACAAACTCACCTCCCTTGTTTTCCCACACACTAATACCACTAGGTTATTTTGTAGCTGAGATCACAAAGAGGGGGTCTCTTTAGTTACATTCCTCTGCTATTCACAGATAGCAACATGCTGTTTGGTCATAGCACATAAAGATTAATAGAAATCTTTATTAACACTTAATTCCAAGTAAAATAATAGGCTTTGTCACTACACAATTAATATATTTTGCCTCATATCATGCAACAAGACTTTCAGCTTGGATGCGATCCAAGATATGTTGAAACAAATCTGCAATAAACACAGAAAATCTGCAAAGAGCCTTATATCTGGCTAAACCTGAGTTTTAAGAACATGTTTCATCATTTATAGTGGACTTCTAATCCAGAGTCACTTTGCTTTTCCTTGGCTATCTCCAGAGTGAGTTATTATTTGTATTGTGTTTTTGAACTTTGAAAATTTATTTAACACGTTTGTTCTTACGAGGTACTGTACACATTCTGAACTCCAAACATGTTCATCAAGGTCAGTTAAAATCAGGTTCATGCTCCCTGCTACAGGCAATTCAAGATTTAAATTATCTGTTGTCAAAACTCTTAGAAACATTTTCTGTTGACAAATTCAAAAAGCTTCCATTGTTTTCTTGACGGTATCAGTGCATATTAACTCATGATGTACATTCTGCACCTCTTAGAAAGATAATACTTTGCTATCTAAAAATAAAATGAAGCTTTCACATATGGAGCACAATATTTGGTATAAATGGTAGATTAGTGTATTAAGCACTTTGTTTGTGAATTCAGTGCTTTGATAAAGGTCTTTGACCATAATGGCATCTTTTTGTTATTTCTAAAATAAAACTGTGGTTTTGCTGCTGCATGTTTCCCTTCCTTCCTATTTTGACCAATCCTCCTACACACCTTCAGCAAGTACGTATGTTGTTAAGTGTTTAAATTGAAAAAAAATTAAGTATGGAGGGTTTTTTTTTTCATTAAGACCGCAAAATGGAAAAAACACCTCCATATTTCTATTTGTTTTTCAATTTAAACAATTAACAACATAAAGTATGTACTTGCCGAAGTTAAGTTACTGTTGATTGCATCTACATGTTGAATAAGGTTTGATTTTAAAAGGCTGCAGTATATTTCTTGGTAGTGAAGTGAGGGAAGTGTGCAGTGGAAATAATATGAATGTTTTGTTCTTGGTGTGTGAAATTGCTTTCAGGTTTAACAAAATATTCAAAGTGTTGACAAAAAAGCAATTTATCTTCATTCTAATTTGAGTTCAGCCTTTCTTATTGTTGAGGAGGTGACCATTGTTTGTGTCATCTTTGTATGACTTATTTTGGGAAGAGCATTATTTTGTACGATATCCTCTTTCTTCAAGCAGTAGTTTGGGTTTTAATGTGCTGTTATATATGTTAAGAATAATATATCTTGTCACTGTTTCTACACTTTTTAAACACTGTACAATGAAAAGCTTAGGAGACCCAGATTGAATAACAATTAGTGAAACTGTCCATGAATTCTTGTGAAATGTTATTACGGTAATAATGTAGAAATGGATATACTGGAAACAAATGGTAGGTTAATGGATTTTCCATTAGAAGAGTTAAATCAAAGCAATATGACGCATTCAGTGGTGTAATACACCACTCTGATAGTTGTTTTTTTTTATACTGTATTTGTTTTGATGGCTTCATATTACTCTTTAAAGCATACTTTATTGTATCTTAGACTTTTAAAAGGACTGTCTGAAAGTAATTTTGTAATAAAATAAAATCCAGACTATATCTGCAATCAGTTTAAAAATAAAATATTTTGTGTTGGCAAGTGCAGCACAGAATTTCTTAAAAGAGTATTAATTAGAGAAACGCTCTGATATGACTCTGAGTTCCTTAAATAGATTATATTTCCTTAAATGGATCTGCCCCCTTTAAAGAAACCTCTATATAACTGTTAAAAAAGGTTTATTCAATATGAATGTGAGCAATTAATATATTTTAAGACCTGCTGTCCAGGGGGTATATGTTTGACTGCAGTAGTGAGTTTAGTTCTATTTACTGCTTCAGGGAGCTTTAACATAGCTCTAATCACTGACCTAGTGAAACACAAAAGACATTTTCTCATATGATATCTAAAAATCTTTTGGTGCTCTGTAGTATGGCATAGGAATGTTAAATACTAGTTCATAGAGGTATTGTGATGTAGGGAAAAAATCTCCTTTAACACAAAAATACCTTTGGTCAAGATGGAGGGCAACCTTACTACTCAATGAAATAAAGATGTCCTTGATCCAACAATGTCTCTCTTCCTGCAAGGCAATCCAGCAGCGGATTTTCAATGCAAGGCCACACAGTTCCAGAATAACAGTGGTACAACTTCAAGAAACCAAAATCAAAGTTTTGGGCAGCTTTTTCTCCTGACCTGAATCTAGTACAAAATCTGTCAGACCAACTTTCCAAAGCTACATGAGCTGGCGGCGCCTCCTCGGGGGAAGTTGCAGAACATCACAAAACAGTCTGTCCAGAAGATCCATTCATCTACAATATCAGCATTTTGACTGCTCAGGCAGGTCACACAGATTAATCTATTAGAAATGTTTTTCTGTTAGTTCATTTGTCATGTTTCACTCTAATGATTATTCTATCTCGGTTTTTGTTACATTTTATGTGATTTTCTTCAGATCTATGTTTAAAATATTTCATTATATCCATTGGAACTGAGTGTTGCATTTCATCTATGCATCAGTATATTTTGCTGACAAATGTAGAGGCATGTGCGTATAAAATCAATGCAGAGCATTCTGTTTTCCTTGCTAAAAAGATCTTGTTAGCCTAGGGGAATTTGTGTCATGTATCAATAAAGCTCCAACAAGAGGTCTGCTTCCTCATGCTCTCGTTGCCTAAATTTTTCAAAGCACTTTACAGGTAATGGCGACTCCCCTCCACCACCACCAATGTGCAGCATCCACCTGGATGATGCGACGGCAGCCACAGTGCGCCAGAACACTCACCACACATCACCTATCAGTGGGGAGGAGAGCAGAGTAATGAAGCCAATTCATAGATGGGGATTATTAGGAGGCCATGATTGGTAAGGGCCAATGGGGAATTTGGCCAGGACGCCGGGGTTACACCCATACTCTTTTCGAGAAATGCCCTGGGATTTTTAATGACCACAGAGAGTCAGGACCTCAGTTTTACATCTCATCCGAAGGATGGTGCCTGTTTACAGTATAGTGTCACCATCACTATACTGGGGCATTAGGACCCATGTGGACCCCAAAGTGAGCACCCCCTGCTGGCCCCACTAACACCTCTTCCAACAGCAACCTTAGTTTTCCCAGGAGGTCTCCCATCCAGGTACTGACCAGGCTCACACCTGCTTAGCTTCAGTGAGTTGCCAGTTGTGAGTTGCAGGGTCATATGGCTGCTGGAAATGGCTGCAACTCACTTTATCCCACAAGTGCCTCACCAGCATATCAGTAATATATACTTCAAATTTAATTAATCAACAATTAGACAGCAGCAATTTAACATACTGTAACAGATTTGGGTTCTCGGGCATGTGCCTTCGCCACTACCACCCCAGTTCATCCCTCCACCACATGGGCGTGAACCCAGGTCTCGACTGTCGCAGAACAGGGGTCTTGCTGGCTGAGCTAAAGAAGATCTTACTCAGCTTGGGCGCCCAAGATCTCTATTATGCGCAGGGGCGTATTCATTACAATACTAATGACACTAGAGGTCTCAGAGCTGAACTATTTAGCTACTGTAGCTGAGACATTCATCAAAAAATGTGTTTAGGAGAGTTTAACAGATTACTTTTATAATTTAGGTTGTGCTAAGGTGGATATTTGAACAGAGAAGCTACAATATACCAAACAAAAGCATACCATTTTTTTATCTGTAAATGAACAAATTACATGAGTCAAGAACACTTTTTAGTCCTCTTTATCTCTTAAGAGACCACACAACTCAATTCACTTTCTTTTAAGGTCGAAGTTCTCCTCAATGAACACTGTCAATAGTGTCTGTGTATCAGATGAAACCATGACGTTGATTAATTGGATATGGGGCTAGAAATATCTCCTTGTTATGTGTTATTGACTGAGGACATCATTACTCTATACAGAAGACAGAGATTAGGACTTGAGTTTGACTTCATCTGCAGTCAGTGAAGCTGAAAGAGATGGGCCCATCTGTGTTATAGTGAAAAATGGGTCTGTTTGTGTGCCAAGTTGGTTGCTAAGACATTCAGAGCCAGCCTGCTGCTGGGAAGTCTTATCATAAACTTCATCAAAACAGTTCCTCCATCCTCCCTGTGGGGCCAAGTTATCTATACACACAATTCTCAATCTCTTTGATAGCAGGGGTGAAACAAAGGCTTCTCCTGTTTATGTATTTTTATTACAGGCTTCACATAAACCCATAGCAGCAGTTACTATTTGGAGAAAGGACTAGAATGTTGCAGATGAGGAAACTTCCTGGGACATTACTTAGGATAATACAAAATCTGCCTGCAAGACTCCTAACGACTGAATGATCCACTTAAATTCCTGGCACCCCTCATAGATAATATCTTATGAAGATAATTTTCATTCTTATTTGAACAGTCTGACTGTGGATGCACTGGGGTACTTTGTTACACATTTCCAGATGCTCAGAGGTTGTGAAGTTCTGAAAAACAGATTCATCCCTTTTCTACCATTCAAAACGGGGATATTTCCTGTACACATTACTTTAAGTTTTAAGTAAGTGCTGGAAACAGATCTGTCTAGCTGGTCTGACTGCAGCTAAAATGTTGATAGTGCTGGATTGGGAGTCTCTGCATTGCCCCATCATGCATCAGTGGATCCTGGTCCATTCTGATATTACTGTGAAGGAAATTCAACTGCTAGGATCCATGGTGCCAGTGGGAGTGTGGAGTTCTGCTACTGATGCAGTTGCAGGAGGCTCCAGTGTTATACAGTATATATTTGCTGTATGTCCAAGCTCTAGGGACCCTTAAGCAGATGCTGGGGGAGGAGTACCACTGTGATAGATGAATTAACCGGTTATGTGAGGTTGGGGAATGGTCTTTTTTTAATTTTGTACTACGTTGTGTTTTGAAAAAAGTAAAAATAATACACCATTCCACCTAGCATATCTCCTAAATTTCCTTTATCTGCATTCTTGCTCGAATCCAGTCACATACCAAGGAGTTATCTTGAACAGGATCATATTTCCCAGCATTGGCCTTGAGCTAACCCGACTATGACATGCAATTCTGTTGTGTGCCAAGTCCAGTGAAAAGTGATTCAATCTCCTAACTTCACATAAGGCTCAAGACTGTATTTATAAGGAAACGTGAACAGGCATGGTCATAGGAGTTCATAAAGAAAAAGCAAGTGACTTAAAAAGTAAATTTCTGCCTTTCATTTCCTTTAACTGGAAATTTCTGAAATAGGGCAGCACTTTATATCAAATTGTTATAATGCCTGCCGAGTTAACATTGTCTATTTTTTGCTCCAGTGTAAACACCAAGGTACTGTATTTCCTCTAAAGAGTGGCAAGAAAATAATTCTAAATTTAGGATCTGCCACTAAAGATAACAGTTAAAAATACATCATAGAATATATACAGTATAAAACATTAGCATGAAAGCTAAGTATTTTTCAAAACTTCACCAATCATCCTACCAAGATCTCCACAAGAGCAACCTGGAAAACCATCCAGGAAATCAGTAAGAACTCTAGAGTAACCTATAAGGATCTCCAGGTCTTGATGCATCAATCATCCGGAAAAGACTGAAGGGGAATGGGTTTCATGTGAGGACAGCCAGGAAGAATCCATTGTCCTCTAAAATGCATATTAAGTTTAAGTTTGTCAAAGACTACGACAGCCTGAAAAGACATTTCTCTGCACAGATGAGTCAAAAGTTATTGTTTTTTTTGCCACAATAAGAAATGTTCAGTATGACAAACAACCAAGCACTGCCTTCCACTATAAGAACCTTTTCCCAACACTCAAGCGTGGTGGTGGGAGAATCATGAATTGGTGCTTCTTTGCTGCATAAGGATCCAAGCAGCTTACCATCATTGACAAAATCATCAATTTAGCTAATTCTGGAAGAGAATATCAGGTCTTCCATTAGTCAACTGAACCTGAGCATGCAGTACAAGCAGATCTTCAACAGAATAGCCGTTATACTGCATATAGAAATATATATATAATAGACATTTTGAAATGGTCCAGACCTAAACCCCATTGAAGTGTTATGGCAGGGCCTGAAGAGACCTGTTCATGCAAGACAATTCTCAAATGTCATTGACTTCAAGCAGTTCTTTGGCTTCTGTCTGGGCCAAAATGAAATGAAAGCTGATGGGAGAGAAAAATGAACAGGTACATTGCTGCTCAAGGAGTTTTGCCACTGGTTACTGAATCTAAGGGTTCACATACAGTACTTACTCACATATTTACATTATCTCAGGCATTTATTTATGAATCCAAAACACTAGCATGACGTTTACAAGTGAGTTAAAAGGAATGTAGCAACCCAAATAATTTTTTAATTAGTTTTTTCTAAAAAAAAAACAGCCATTTCACTTCTGTATTTCCATTACGATTTGTACCTGTTTCTCTCTGTAATGAGAAAAGGAGTTTCAGTTCCTTGGAAAAACTGGAATTGTATTTGTGCATCTCACCCTGACCATATCCAGAGGAAAATACAAAGAATAAATTGGTTTTCTTGGCACAAAGTGTAATCATTTTTTACTTCAATTTTTATTGTTTGAGGAGATGGGAACACTTTGTTCATCTGATTTAACGTTTAAACAGTCTTTCTAAACAATAAACCTGGAAGTCGTTTTAATTCTATGTCAGGCTTCAAGGTGGTAAAACAGCTGAAATGTTGTGTTCTTGTTTCTTTCTTTTAGCATAGAATCAACCTCTGCTTGTTCCTTTCCAAGGCAGTAGCATTCCCTGAAAAAGGCGTTTGGATACCCTGGGTCAAAGCTCATCCTTACCATCTCTCTTCCTACTGTTGGAGGTGAAGCACCACACCCATACCCATTTCTATGACATGACAGGTCCACCTGCTGTCAATAAACAGTTTGCTGCTGTGAGAGGTGTCACTGAAGAAGGTGATGATCTCCTTCTTGACTGCATTATCAATATCTTATATATAGTGTACTGTGCAATATATCTAATGCAACTGCCAACCTCAGTATTTGCCCTAATCTGGAAACGGCATCTCTGCAGTGACACTTACTGCAGCACCCACCACTGACAGGTGGCATGCTCTTGAGCCCAAAAGAGCACTTTAAAAGAGTCAAGAGAGGTGAGAGTCAGGAATGTAATTGGGCCATGTTGTGGAAGCTCCTGAGAAGCTCGTATTTAGGTTTTTGAAAAATTGTCTGAAAATAGGTTTCAGAATGTAAAAAGAACATAACATCTTGAATCCTGAATCTCCTGAGGTACTGTAGCTAATACAAAAATATTCAGATGTAAACTTTATTGAAAATGCATCAGAATGCCAGACTATCTAACTCCAAAGTCCCTTAGAGACATTTAACCTGAAAGCTCCTCTGTCCAGTGTTTTAGATTTAGTGGTGCTTTCTTAAATGTCTTTGCTTATCACATGTGAACAAGCATTGACAAGCTTCCTGTAGATGTGGTTCACCACAGTCAACACCATATTAACAAAAATACTTTGATACTGTATATAGGTCCTCATTGAAAATGTTTATTAAGAAACGTACTATAGGTCACCTTAATAATAAAGAAATACATATACCATCTTTAATACTTTTACTTCTCCTTCTATCCCAATCAGAAACAGTCCAGTTCTGAAATCTTGCCTGTTTATCTGTGCTTCGGTGCGAGTTGGAAAATATGTAGGTTCAGTCCAATTACCTGGACAGCATCTCTGCTCCAGAAAGGGTTTAAGGACTCAGTAACTAAAACACTTTCTTCAGCAGCCACTGAAACGGAAGGAATTGCATATACAGTTTTATCTCTATGTTCTATCGGTTACAAGGCAGAACATAGTTTCTGCTAATTCACTAATTTCATAGTTGAAGCTATTACAGTTCAGTCAATTAAGTCCAAATATTTCCTGCACAGATGCAGTAAAATAGTATTGTTGTGGTAGAAGCAGAGGGTTTGCAGAAAAATGAAATGGATTTTGTCTTTGTTTTCTATAGTTTCAGACATCCAATTTTACTTGTAAAATTAAAATACTTGTAATTAAAAAAACAGTCTTGAAAATGCATTTTTCTTGAAAGAAATAATACACACAAAAACTAAAATGATGCAGTTAAGTCAGTCACTTTTCTGTATTTTTAAGATTTAATCATTATAAATAATAATATGAATTAGAAAATGAGAGAAGATAATTCAAAACCACTAATTTTCAGACTGTCAAAATGTGTTTTGTTTTGAGGGAGAAGGCAATTTATTCTGAATTTTTATATTTTGATTTTGTATGCACTTTTTTGGGCACACATAGAATGGGTGTGGAAAAAACTCCATGAATATTTGTCTTTTATATTCATATAAGCATATTTACAATATATGCCTTCACATCTGGCCTGCTCCACTCTCCTGTCACATCTGAGAGGCCTGTTGAAACTGGCAATCCCCACCAGTTTCAACAGTTAAGTTCCACCTAACTGTTTATTCCTGTTAGTCTCCCAACAGTTCAGCAAGCAAAATGCTTGTGTAGACATTCCATCTGTCTGATAGACAGAACAGTTGACAACCCTTAGGGCAGATGCTTAATTCCATCCCCTGCCAATAAATGGAAAATATATAATTGAAGACTCTTCTGACAGTGTGATTGCCCAAAGCTCCTCTTTATATATATTTTTTACTTTTCCTCCAACCTTCCATCACCTTTAGCACAGCATGGCCTCAGGGGATTGGTGACCTAGTTTGCCCTAACTAATACAACTGCAGCCCAGCTGGGACTGTAGGATCTTTCACACTAACGATGTACACCTGGGGATCTTTTCAATCAATAAATCGGCTTGTACTGTCTGACATAGACTTTGGCATTATGTACCATGAACGACACTGTTCAGAATTATGTACATTATAATAATGATAATGGCCTTAAAAGGAAATGAAAAGATGTGAATGAGAGAAAACCATTCCATGTACAGTATCTTGTAAAAGCAGTGGTTGGCTGTTACAGTATGCCTCAGCTGACTGCAGTGCACTGTCATGGTCAAGATGACCTGGTTTCCTTCATGGGATTCCGGAAAGGTCTGGGGACTGTAGGGAATGAGGCAGACTGAAAAAGACCACTGGACATTCGCTGGTTGGCGGCAGACAGGCAGACAACGGACTGGCAGGTACAATCTGGCAGGTACAGGCACAGCAACCCTGCTTAAAACAATTAACATCAACACAATCATTACGGAAGAATGAATAAAACAATTTTACATTTATTTGTTGTTTTTTTTTGCTCTCACTCTTTGCATTTTCAGAACTACAGTCACTAGGCAACTGGTATTGGCATGCCCCAAACAGCGGAACTGAGTTGGCAAAATGGCACTACAGCAGGGAGAATGTTTGTCAGCCGGGGGTCCTCTTGGCACAATGATGCCTATGACCTGCCAGGAGCCTCTCTGTACTTGTGTCAGCGAGAGGGTGCTCGTCCACTGGGCGATAGCTGTTCTGGAGGGCTCCGTGGAACCTGCTCACTGTCAGAGGATGAAAAGGTCAGATGGGTGGGCATTTCAGAGAAACTAGGCATTTTTCATTTTCCCCAGGTGGGCACAGCAGTCATTAAGAGTTTTTATCGACCGGTGATTCCAAATTGGGTGGTTATCAAATAATACTGCCAATTCAAATTTTATAAAAGAACCCTGCATAGGTAGTCATTACATACTTTTTTAATAATACAACATAGCTGATTGCATAAAACTGTGTCTCTAGTCCTGGTCCTGAAGACCCCCCTGTCCTCTGTAGGTTATCTTCTAATGTTCTTAAACACTAATCAATAATTATGTGTCATTTATTGTTGTTAGGTGCAAGCACAATTAAACATGTACTCTGTCTAATGAAGAAAACTTGAGGTATAATGACTTGATTACAAATCTTGTGCTTAAAAAATATGATAATTGTCTTCACAGTCCTTTCTACAGTAATAAGTTTGATTTTGTAATGTTTGAGAGAAACATTTTAAAAAGAAAGTTACAACATACCTACACATTATTCTATCATGCCCGCACATGCAAATATGTCAATTGTTTTTCTTTGTAATGCCTTGGTTCACCTCTTTGATGTCATACTCCATTTCCTGTTATAATGTTAAGGCATTCCACTGAAATATTTCTTTCAGTGGCTTTCTTTTCCCATATACAGGAGAAACAGTAAAAAACAAAACACCAAAGGGGACAAAACAGAAATAAATTATGCCTTAATCTATCCATGTGTTGTTTTTTCTCTCACTTCTAAATTACAGAAATAGGGAACCAAAGTGTCTTTCCCATTCTTTTATTCTTTTAAGTAGTTTTACAGTTGCTGGCTATGTCCTCTTCTTTAGCCACATGTTAAGAAATTCCCACTGGAAAATCTTGGCCCTTCACTTCTGCATTGGCCTTAAAGAGTCATTTATTTTCTCCCTGGGATTTTCAAACAGATACAGCAGAATCTATATGTCAAATGGAAGACAGGCACTGTGTCTCCAAATACTGAGCTGCACATTATTGAGGAGCTCCAAAAGAAAAAAATCACCAAAGAGAAACATTAAAGGGCTATGATATATACGTAAATGCTCACAGACTACATTTTTTTAACAATGTAAGCTTCTTTACCATGTTTGCTCTGTCTTATTCATCCATTGTCGGTTTTTGGCAGCAGATTCTTTGCACCCTAGTGCTATGAAGTATGATTACACCAGTTCGATTTGTGAGAAAGTGTTGTAAAATCAAACAGACCACTAAAAGACAATTAACTGCATAATACAAACATAACTACAGAAGAGGTTCATGCTTCTAGATCTTGGTTCATGCAGTGATAGGGCAGAACTGTTAAAGATTAGAAAAATTGTTTTCTTTTGATTGTAAACATTTTTGTAATCACATGTTGATTGTCCATGAGTACTACTGAAAACAACGCAAAGATTAAACAACAATCTGTTCAGCAGAAATCACCCCATACTGTATATCAAAATTCTTAACAGGTTAAATTGTGTTTAAAGGGGAGAATATTCTAAAATGCCTTTGATATAGCCTGTGCTGAATATTAACATTGAACAGATTTAGCTTCAGTGTTTTGTAATTATCTTATGTTTTGGGTGATCAACTTAAACTGGATAAGGCCTGATAGAAAATTCCATGTAAGCTTTTTTTTCTGTATGTGACCATTTCTATGTGCCTCTCTCAGCACTTTCATTGCAGTCTCTCATTGGCAATTATTGTCTGCAGCCTCTTGCATAGCTTGGCAGACAATCTTCTCTGTAGTGTGAGGTCCTGGCTGTGTACACTGGGCTTACTCTTCACCATGCCATTGAGTGGGACTCAGCCAGACCTGCTGAGAAGTGCACATCTCCTCTCAGCTGGAAAAACGCTACTTCAGCTTTCAATGTCATTATACGGCTTTCAGCACTCTGTGCCACCTTCCTGGCCATCTGTGAAACAGAATCCAGAGTGAGAATGTCAGGTTCTAGACATTTTCCCTAAGCCATGTTCACAACAAAAAATTGAACTACCACTAAACATCATTAACTGTGTAGGTGTGGTATTTATAAATATTTCCTTTACAGATTTATGTATTCATATCTATTCCAAATGTGTTTTCTTCTACATACAGTGGTGTGAAAAAGTGTTTGATTTCTTATTTTTTTGCATGTTTGTCACACTGAAATGTTTCAGATCATCAAACAAATTGAAATATTAGACAAAGATAACACAAGTAAACACAACATGCAGTTTTTAAATGAAGGTTTTTATTATTAAGGGGAAAAAAAATCCAAACCTACATGGCCCTGTGTGAAAACGTGATTGCCCCTAAACCTAATAACTGGGCCACCCTTAGCAGCAACAACTGCAATCAATTCTCCTTCAGGATTTTTTAGTAGACAGCCGAATTCATGGTTCCATTTACCACAGCAAGTCTTCCAGGTCCTGAAGCAGCAAAACAGCCCCAGACCATCACACTACCACCACCATATTTTACTGTTGGTATGATGTTCCTTTTCTGAAATGCTGTGTTACTTTTACGCCAGATGTAATGGGACACACACCTTCCAAAAAGTTCAACTTTTGTCTCGTCAGTCCACAGAGTATTTTCCCAAAAGTCTTGGGGATCATCAAGATGTTTTCTGGCAAAACTGAGACGAGCCTTTATGTTATTTTTGCTCAGCAGTGGTTTTCGTCTTGGAACTCTGCCATGCAGACCATTTTTGCCCAGTCTCTTTCTTATGGTGGAGTCATGAACACTGACCTTAACTGAGGCAAGTGAAGCCTGCAGTTCTTTGGATGCTGTTGTGGGGTTTTTTGTGACCTCTTGGATGAGTCGTCGCTGCGCTCTTGGGGTAATTTTGGTCGGCCGGCAACTCCTGGGAAGGTTCACTACTGTTCCATGTTTTTGCCATTTATGGATAATGGCTCTCACTGTGGTTCGCTGGAGTCCCAAAGCTTTAGAAATGGCTTTATAACCTTTTCCAGACTGATAAATCTCAATTACTGTGTTTCTCATTTGTTCCTGAATTTCTTTGGATCACAGCATTATGTCTAGCTTCTGAGGATATTTTGGTCTACTTCACTTTGTCAGGCAGGTCCTATTTAAGTGATTTCTTGATTGAGAACAGGTGTGGCAGTAAGGCCTGGGTGTGGCTAGAGAAATTGAACTCAGCTTTCCAAAGATGTGATAAACCACAGTTGATTTATGTTTTAACAGGGGAGGCAATCACTTTTTCACACAGGGCCATGTAGGTTTGGATTTTTTTTCCCTTAATAATAAAAACCTTCATTTAAAAACTGCATTTTGTGTTTACTTGTGTTATCTTTGTCTAATATTTCAATTTCTTTGATGATCTGAAACATTTCAGTGTGACAAACATGCAAAAAAATAAGAAATCAGGAAGGGGTCACACAGTGGTGTGACACTTTTTCACACCACTGTATATTTTATCACCTTCAGTAATCAGAAAAACATGATTAACACTTCCTGTTTGCTAAATGGAGCAAGGAAATGAATGTGCTTACAGAACGTTTTACTTTTGACACTTTACAATACATTTCCACTCCTTTCCATTTAAAACCCATATGCTCCCTGACAGAGATTTTCCATTTGTTTCTCTTGGATAGCACTGTCAGCATCCTTACCTTTACACCATGCGTTTCTAACAACTCCCTAACCCAGGGTCGGGCTTCGACTGTTCCTGTTTTAAATTCTTTGAATACTTCATTTTATATCACCATGGAAACCTCATATGATATTGTCATCTCTAACTCCCCAAAGCGGTTTTTATTTGGGCTTCTGCATCAAACATTCCTGTTGCCACACTGTTTTATGGACTTTTGGGAAGTATAAAATCCTTTCCAATGCTATTAAAGGCTGGAGCTACAGTATGCTGTGCTTCTCCTGCCTGGGTCATCTAGCAGGCAAATCATATCTTAAGCTTCACCCCTACAGAAATTCTCCCCCTCTCTTTAAATGTTATTTGTGGTGTGGCTCTACCATGATTAATTCACATGATTTCTTCTGTAAATGTCAAATATCTCTGTCACATTTACACTTTTGTGAAACAGCTCATTTAAACAGTAGGCCTTTTTGATGGCTGTTATGTGTCTCCAGACAGTCCACATTGAGATTGGACATTGATTACTAATATTGTGAGTTATAGCTCCTTGAAGAGCCATAATTCTTTCTGAGCATGGCAAACTGTATATTAGGGATTGCCAACACTGGCGCTAGGAAGCCACAACAACCCACTGGGTTTTATAGGTCACCCTTAGTTAATGCATTTAGTTTCAAAAACAAAGTAAAGAAAAATACCACTACCAACACCACATAGATCTGCAGGTTCACAACATGGTTAAGTCCTTCATGACTTAACCAAGCCCTTTGCCCTGGGGCCTTAGTTTGGGGTGTAATAGATTCTGCTATTGAAGTAAAACTGCCGCACTTCAGACTGGGTGATATCAGATCCGGGTCCTTTTCTGACTTTATACTCAGAAACTAGGCAAACACTGGGAAGTTACAGTAGATTTACAGAAAGAAAAAATAAGTATTGCGTACAAATACAGTATGTGATGTGTTTCAAAGATCACATATTGTGTAAAGCACTGCAAAAATGAAACAGAAGTCATGCCCTGACTTGCGACTTGCAAAAAGCAATGTTTTTTTTCCATTCCACATTTCATCAAATGTCTGATCATGTCATAACAAACCAACAGCTTTTCTGAAAGGTTGTATACAGTATAAATTCCTGAAAAAATTACACTTTCAATTCCATGTCTGCTTATATAAAAGTATACATGTGTGTATTCACTTGACATTTTACAATTGACTATAATGATATAATCGGAGGATTAACATATACTGCAGCAGAAAGTTAAAATACAGAAAGACTCAAGGCAGGGCAAACTCTTGACAGATGTTTCATGCACATAACAGACATACTGCATGTAGAGTACTACTGTATTATTAAGATGTAAAACTGAACTTGAAGAAGCTGCCTATAAAAAATACTTACTGTAGGTGCTTATGTTGACATATTTACATCATATAATATAGGGTGGCAATATGAAAGGTGAACGAATGTTAGGATATAAAGGTTTAAAACTGTAGAATTTAAATCAAGAAATTAAAAGTTGTACATTGGATTAGTAAAACATTATTTACAAAATGGTTAACCATTTTGGCAATCATGTTACAAAAAATATTACTACTCTGGAATCAGTCTATGAGAACACCAAACAGATACAGAATGTTGTCTATGAAGAGATGTGGCTGAAGTATTCAAAATCCTCAGAGGCATTGATAATGTCAGCCCATTTTTCCTAAGTGGAAAATACGATGAACGGAACACGAGACGCTTTTTTGCACAAAGGGTTGCTGGAGTGTGGAGCACGCTGCCCAGCCATTTTGTCAGTACTGGCTTCATTAAAAGAAACGTCAGAATGAGATTCGTAATGTACAAGATTATTTATCGACCAAACGAGCTACAGTAAATGGGCTGACGACCTGTTACTTTTCTGTGCGTTTTGTGCGTTTTGTTTATATAGAAAGCACACATACTCCTGGTACTGGATAATACTGTCCGGTTAGAGATCACAAATCATAGAGAGCAGAATACTACCTTTCTTTCTTCATTTAAAATGTGGTTTTAGGTGGTATTTAAAACGCAGTCGGCCGGTGGTTAACTGGGTTGTTATAGGTACTTTTGAACCTCGATCGCGCAGAAAAGGCTGGGTGAGGGAAACATATGATGTCTACATTCGCTCTTTTTAATTCAAAGGGGCTTCCGATTGCCTACAGACCTGTGTACGTGCCTCCGTTTCCAGTCTTTTGAGTGCTAAACATTCTGGACAATGTGCACCTGCCGTGTGATTTAATCATCCATTTCTATTAGACTCACGACACACTTTCGCTTAGTTAGTTCTACGGACTGCATGTTTTGTTTTTTTGTACCTGGACATTTTTTAATCTTTCTGTTTAATAGTGGCTGTCAACCTGCTTGGGCTTGTAAAAACAGGGAGACATGTTTTAACTATGATAACCGTATGATAACCGTAATTCAGGTATTTACAAGGTGTGTTTTTGTAGTATTGTGACCCTCATTTACCATGTATATTTTTAATGGAGGACTACAATTAATTTTTTTTTTTTAGAAAAAAGGTAGAGGTAGACGCAGCCTCCCTTAAATGAATATCATACCCTCCCACCCCTCACCCAGGACCAGGACACTTGAATGAATCAACAAAGCAAATAAAACCTTCCATGCACTGTCACACATTACGGCCACACGTCATACTGTCAGAATTCAAACGCGTGTTGTCGAAACCCAGCGAGTGAGCGAGAAGCTGAGCAGCTCGCATGAAACGGGGAAGAAGACCAGAAGATTATGACCTGGTGCGAGTAACGAAGCAAAGCGCACGGGGGTGTGGGAAAGATACTGTGTTCCTTTCCCTTTTTTTCTTGTACGGGACAAAGGGAAAAATCTGCGCCACCTGCGTTTGAATGATGGTGTAAACATGGACTGCTTGGACAGGACTGCTTTCAAAAGAGGGAAGAGCCTGCAGAGCAAACAAGAGAAATAGGTCGCCAAGAATAAAAGAAGAAAAACATAATAAATATTAATAGTAATAAAGGATATAAAAAATCAGGACAGCTGTTTAAGGTCAGCGCAATGCTTAGGAGGACCACCACCGCACAACGGAAAACGTGACAAAAACGCTGTAGTTAAGAGCGACACTGCCATCAGACTATCTCATTTCGTTGCTTAATTCAAAACCGTGCGTACTCGCCCGACGTCTCCGATGGGTTGTTTATTTAACGAGAGAAACAAGATTGTTGAAGGTGACTTAAGATAATGAACAACAAATTGTGCTAACAATGGAAATTGTCATGTAAACCGCAGAAGGATTTTACCTTCATGCAATGGATGGAGGTCCTGTAACTGGCATTTCGGAAAGCACCGAGCGAAGTGTGAGATAATGCGGGGCTCGGGGTGCACCTTTTTCTATCAGGATACATGTGCTAACATTTCAGTCTAACTGGATTTTTATCAAGGGGACACATGTTTAGTGTACATGTGGGACCTTTTTTACCTCTCACGGATTGTCCAAGACGAATTATGCCTTCAGACTGGATTTAAAAATACTTTGTGGCATCCCTCCTTGCACAAAGGTGAAATTAATTTTTAACATCAAGATTTGTTTGTGGACGGGTCCTGGAAATATGACTGGATTGTCATTTTTACCGTACATAATTAGACTCTCATGTTTTTAAGGGGTACGTAAATTCTTTGCTCTGGAGTTCAATTTTACGGTTTTAAGGATGTCTGGACAGCTGGGACCATCCCAAGTGCTCTATATAGGAATGGAGGTAGTGATAGCCGTCTCTTCTGTACTGGGCAATGTAATGGTAGTTTGGGCAGTGAAAATCAACCGCTCATTAAGAGACACAACTTTCTGCTTTATCGTCTCTTTGGCCCTGGCTGATATAGCCGTAGGAGCGCTCGTCATCCCTCTGGCCATCACCATCAGCATCGGGCTACAGACTCACTTCTACAGCTGCCTGCTCGTAGCCTGCACGGTGCTCGTGCTGACTCAAAGTTCGATCCTAGCCCTGCTGGCTATTGCCATTGACCGCTACCTTCGGGTCAAGATACCCACCAGGTAAAGTAGCAGCTTCAATGAAAGCTCCAAACCTGAACGCTAAGAATGATGATAAAAAAAATGACCCGGGAATTCTCATTTATTGCCATTAGCTAAGATAAAAAAAATACGTTTACCGATTTTACAGAAGGGTGAAGATTTATCAAGAGTCTTACCTTCTCTGCTATGGTTGTGCATACTCCGTTTCTATAGCTTGATACTGGGTTTTTTGTTGTTGTTGTTGTTGTTGTTGTTGTTTTTGGAAAATTCACTAAAATACGAGACTTGAAGTTATAGTGTTCCGACATCACTGAATGGACTGAACACACCACACACAGTGTGGCGATAGAGCTGCTTTTGTGCAGCACCCAGTCTGTGGACCTCAATATCTTGGCCTAAGGAGGTTTACGAAAGGGTCTTTTTGTAAAGCTTGTAATGTGGAATTTGTTTTTATAGTTATTTTTTTTCTATACAGCTACTACTACTACTACTACAATAATAATAATTCAGTTGTTGTACAATACGACAGTACGATAAAGTCAATATTTCTACACTGATATGCCTACTCAGATGCTCATTAAGATAGCTAGAAATAACATTCTTCTGCATGTCATACCACCCGTTAACGACCCTGGATTTCTCCTGGGGGAAAACAGTCTTCACGTTTCAATACTTAATAGCAGTTTCACCAGATATGTGTTGCTATTTTTAGTAAGGAACTGATACCTACGTCGCTTTACTCATCCTGCATAATCTGTAGGTGAAATATGATCGTGGAAACGCTTTCTTGGAGCTAGAGAGTGTTTATGCTGCTATTTTGCATGGTTCTGTGTCACCTTGAATTTTTTTGTGAAATTCACAGACGTTGTTAAAAAAAGTCGCTTACGAGGTTAATTTTTCGCTCTTACTGTGTACAAAATATTTTCCTGCTAAGGACAGCTATATTTACTCGTCATATCTCGTTTTCAATAATCTACTACCACGCAGAAAACAAGCTCTCCAATTTAAGATTCATTCACACATTAATGCTATCTTGCTAACAACTGGATACCAAGATTACATTATTATATATTTTTTATAATATCTTTGGTTTGCTTAAATTCGGTAACGTTCAAATCTTCCACTAAGATAATCAGTCGTGAAAAGTTACAAACAGTAATGGAGACTTGAGTCCTTGGTCTACTCACCCATAGACATACTGTACATACTGTATGCTGAAGCTTTGTGTATAACATATTCCATTTTCACAAAATCGTTTCTGGTCAAATCCTTAATCTGTTTTGATCCGCCTAACGTGAAATAAATTAATTATAAATCAACACGGTTTAAGAAATCAGATATATTCCCATTGCAATTAACTAGTGGAGAGTAAAATATGCAGTATATCCAAGACCAGATGCTTTTGGGTCTGGCTGCACATTACCCATCCACACAACACCAGGAATAAAGTCAGCTAAGATTTTTTATATATATATGACACCTTTCTTGCAAAAATGTTAAGCACTCACCACTGAGAAAGCCCATGACAGAAAATACCTTTCCAGTTGGTAAAGATATTAGGTCAGATCATTTTAGTGAAGACTGGTAGTTTTCCTTTCTAAAATGTCTCATGTCTGGTTTCTTCTGTCCGAAGAGCAGTACTTAATTCAACCTGCCCTTGAACTTTCCTTTTTCTGGACCTATTTTCGGCTTGTTTTCACATCTGCTATGGGGATATGAATATAGCATATTTTGAATCAAATGAATCTGTAGTCCACTACTTTTCAAAAGGGGAAATTTCTGGTGTGTATATTAGTTTATAATACAGCAGTATTATTATATACTGTAATTGCCAGCAATTACTGTATAGCACCCTGCAGCCTCCAAACTGGCCGCCCACTGAAGTTAAACCGATGTGAGACTGGCCAGTAACTGGATGGGAGGCACAAAGCACTTTTAATGGAGTGTCCAGAAAAGTGCTATACAGTACTGTATAAGTGTAAGGAATTATTACTATTATTGTTGTTGTTGTTGTTGTTGTTGTTACACAAAGCAAATTTGTATTTATTCTTAATATTTATTTAATGCACAATATTACTGTGGAGCCTCAATAGTATTGACTTAAAGTATTACCATATTCAATCAGCAATTAAAACTATTGTACCAATTATCTAACATTTACTAAAGATAACAAAAGGAAAGCACTATAGTAAAATAATGATCTTACCCTTTAGATTTATTTTAAAAATATCTGCTGATACATCTTGTTGGCCTAAGAGATGAAGGGCAAATGTATTACAACCTACTTCAAGAGGACATATTCCAATGCTGAGTTCATAACCATGTTTGTGAAAAGAATCCCTGTCAGAGAACAATTCTGGAACAAGGTTTTGATATACCCTTCAGAAGAATACACAGACCTTTGAAGTCCCTGCAATGTATGATCCCAGAAATTTGAATGCCATTTATTCTATTGGAAGCTGGTAATTCACACATCTGGTTCTGTACATTTTCTATATGTAGCACCAAGATCATAATGTATAAGAGTTAATCATTTACATAAATAAATCTCTGTAACACAGGAAACAATCACAGATGGATACCAGGTATAATGATTCTTTTGAATTCTTACCATATTGCCTGCAAGGACAAAAGTACAAATTATGTATAATCTAATCTTCTAATTGGAAATAAGCATAACTGTTTCTTTCCAGCATATACTTGGTTATCAAAAAAACGATTTCCAGGATTTTTTTTTCATATATTCAATTTTCTATTCAAACTGCAAACTAAAGTGCTGAAACAAGATTGTAGTGATTATCCAAGATACAGATCAGGAAAAGACAGTGCTGAATGAGCTGTTTACTTGCAGATTGCATATTAGAGCAAGAACTGTCTCTGTTCTACAAATTGATATTGCAATCAGCTGTCTGCTGTGAAGGGTGCACTATGAGCTCATTGTAGCTGTTCACAGTATGTCACTGCAGGCTATAAGAAATATTTCACTTGAAAACAATGCCATAAAATCTGACCTGAGCCAACCACAATTTGAGAAAGTACAGTTAGTCACTTTTAGCAAACAAAGAATGAGTGACAAAAAATGTCTTAAAAGTTCATGTAAACACTAGCAATCCAGTGAGTGTACGGTAAGAATGAAGGGAAAAACAGCTGTTAATTTTAGTAATTACTATTTGTTATTTACTGCACTGTAAAGCAACTATAGTGAAACTGAAATAAAACACATTTACATACCTTCTAATAATGCAATTTGTACATACAGCACTGTATGCAGAGGTGCAAGCCTCACAAGGAGGAGAAAATTCTACCTACAGTATAAGAGAAAAGGGAGAGATGAACCTGGGTTTAAGAAACTAAAAACAGATTAAATGCAAACAATTCAGAATACGCTGCATTCAAATAGTCTGTGTAAAAAAAAATGAAAACGGCTAGAGCAGGGAAATGTTGTTTGGTTTGTGTTTCCCACCATGAATGTGTCAGTAGGGTAGTCACTCTCCCTGTGAGAAAGAATGGTGATACTATTCCCATTGGCATTTAGAGTTCCAAAATGGGTGAGAATATTTGTGGTGAGAAAGATGTAAAAAGCTTCCGCTGAGAAGGTCTGAGGAATAAAGCTGACTAAGAAAGATCAATACAAGGAACATAAATACAGGGGAAAGCATGGCATACAAATGCCTAATTCTGAGACACCAGACAGTCAGGCAGCCAGGCTTTATTTGGTGCTTGTTTAAACAAACTGAGTTCATTATGCCCCTTCGAAAAATCTAAAATGTGTTTTAGCAGAGTGATTGAACTCTGATATTGAGCATTAGCAATATCAAGAGAAAGCTTTAAATACTTGACCCTTCAGATGACACTGAAAGTCAAAAGGGCTTGGGATTTCATATCACTGAAAAGATTAAATTTTTAGATTAATGCTTGATTACTCTCTCTCTCTCTTTCTCTCTCTCTCTCCTTGACAACAAGCTGTTATGTTCCAGCTATAATCTAGAGCATCAAGCAACCTGTACACAAATAGACAAAGGTTAACTTGCAACAGTCAGAGTGAAAAAAGTCTAAGTACAGTAGTCCAACCCACAGCGGAAGATACACAGAGAGTTCTCCAAATATTTTATCTTTAATCTGCAAGAGGCAACACATTTAAAACTAATTCTCAGTCTTCAGTAAATATATGATATTAATATAAGGTTTGACATTTCTGCAGTTAACAAACAATATAATTCACTTATTTATTATATATGTGTCTCTCTTCACAAATTAGTGAATAATCTTGTTCCTGATACAGTGCCAACATGCTTTTTGTTGTCCGAAACAAGCTTGCACATTTAACAGTCAGCACTAATACTTAGACACCGGTCAATAGAAACACTACTGCAGATTCAGCGTCTTAGGTAGCAAATGACTGACACCTTGTGGTGGTTGCAGTGTGCTCTACAATTTGAAGATATCCCATTTGGTTTGAAATTGCTTTTCAGATTTGGATTCTTGGCTGAGCTAGTGATATATATATATATTTTACCAGGTTTTGTCCAAACTGAAGGCAAGGTAGCAGTGTCAGTATTATTGGACAACACCTTTTTATTTTGAAGAAGATTGTCTGGGAATGCATTTTTTGGTTCATGCATATTGGAGCATGCTTTCTCAGAACCCCCCAGAAGACTATTGTTCATTTCATATGCGATGCTTTGTTAAGAAATATAAATCAGACTAATATACAGTATATATTTTGTAATTTCAGCTGCAAAATGATGGTTGCTAAATCCCCCCTACTCCCATAATGCTGGAATTTAAGAATAGAAACACAACTGAAATGGTTTACTATCCTAAAGAGATCAGAAAAAAAGGGCTTTTAAAGGCCAGCTGATGAGGATGACAGCGTCAGCTGACCTACTTCTAGTCTCTTTATGCTTCTTTTGTCTGTATAGAGTCTCAGGTGATGTGTACTTTTAAATTGATTCATAGAGGGCTAAGAGTCAAATTTCCACATGGGGATAATTTAATGTTTGAGATATAATGGGATTCACAGTGATAGCTGTGGTTATTAGGTTGTTTGTATGTGTGAATGGAGATGTTTCATATGAATAAAGTCTCTTTTCCTTGTATTTTGGCTATCTGTTGTGAGTTTCATGTGCTTTGGGGTTGGGCAGCAAGTTGACCTTGGACTCCTAGAGGTTTTTTTTCTCCTTACTGAGGAGTTTTTGATTCCTCTCCTCTGTTGTCTTCTGGCTTTTTCTCTGTCTGTATTGTAATGTCATGTATTGTCACAAGGCTTTGTTAAGTGCCTTGGGGCAACCGTGTTGTGAAAGGTGCTATATAAAAATAAATTGAATTGAATTGCTCAGGGCTCATGAGCCACCTATTTAGAGGGAGGACTGACAAGGGATTTTACAGTGTGCTAGCCAGCCTTATTATTTACAGCATTAGTCAATATACTGTAGCCTTAGCCTAACAATTATTGTTTTACTTGTATCCTGAGATATGTCTATGAAGAGGTGCTTTTCGTTTAATTTACAAGAAAACTGAACTGCTACAGTATGAATATACAGTATAAGCAGATGAAAATTCCTGGGTAGTGTATGGTAATATTTGAATTTTTTATTGACATACAGTATTATTTACATAGAATATAGTTCTCAGAGAGGATCAGACGTACTGTTATGGTGTTTCCCAAATTTCATATTTCAGTCCATGAATGTGGCAGATGGCTCGCTGAGGTCAGACAATGAGGTCCTGATATTCTTGTTGCATCTATATTACTGTGTGTACTGTATGTGGTAGAAAGAGGAAGGAGTGGTTCTCACGCATATTAGCTCTGTGCATTTTCAACCATGTTATTGTCATTAGCAGAATCTCTCTGATTGCATCCCAGTCTTTTATTTTTTACAATAGCCATCTTTGTGGTTTACTGGGCAAGAGTGGTACATTCTTCACCAGCAAATGCTGCCATCCTCCAGTGCCCAGCAGTAATACTGTATGTCTCTGACTATGAAGTGGGCCAGCCTATTGTAGTCACCGTGCGTACAGCAATGCTTAATGTATGAAAACACACATCCTTTTGTGTATTGGAGGAGCTGCTTTGATTTAAACTAGAAACTTAAATCTGTTTTTTGTCCCAGTACAATGTGCAGACTGTCCAATTCTCACATTGTGAGAGTTTGTATCTTTACCAGTTTTTAAATCTGCTATAGTTTTTTCAGCAAGAAACCAACAAGCTAATTAAAGCTGAGAGAAAAAACTAGCAGAACTCTGCTACTCTCATGAACTCTGTTTTATATTCACAGATTTAAAAAGTAGGTTACATCTGTATTTTTATATTAAAAATATTACACCATCATTAATCATTTCAGACATTGCTCACTGCTTAGATACATTGTGGCCACAGTAAAGAGAGACTGACTCCCTGGATTACTTTTTACCTATTTCCACATAGAGAACAAATAATTTAATAATTTATCAGTTTAATAATTGTGACAAAGACAGTTTAGTTCCTGACCATCAGACACAAATGCTTGAGGTTCAAGGTAGAATTATTAAACATGAACATGTGGCTTACTGGCTACCTATTAAATAGTTTATATCGATAAAGTGTCTTTATGAGATCAAATGCGAATTTACTTACAATAATGTAATATTTTGTACTGTATGTTGTTGTACTGATATATTTATATTTATTTTCTGTTTTTCATAAAAGACACTTTACCTGTTATCTCAGAGGTTTGTTTCTACTGAACATAGATCAAGTGTTTTTCAAGTTTTCACAAAAAAAAATGACAACCAAAGAAAACGTACACTGAGATGTATCTTTGTTTTCATTAACAATAACAAAAAGCATCATTAAAACCAGTTCACACTTATCTCTGAGCATAATACTTATGGATACAATGAATAGGAGATAATTCCTGCCCATTATATACCATGTATTAATTGTTTGTTCTGTGTAAACCTCAGACCTCAGTAGGCTTTTGGTACTGTTGTGGCCTACGGACTCTTAAAAGGGAAAGAGGTTGTTGCTTTTATTTATGATAGGAAAACAGCCATTTGTAGGATCAATTACATACAAGAGAAATAAAAAGCTTCCCATTAGCTTTCTGCTTATTGGAAGTTGCTTTCTAATCAGTAGGTACTGTCCTCTTCTACAGTATGTCCTCAAATAAGTGCCATTTGTAAAGCAAATGTGAATGGCCTCAGGATTGTCCAGAATACTTTATTCCTGCAGTGAAATACATCCGTTTTTTTTCTTTTCAATTTCTCCTCTTTTTGTGGTTGGGGAGATATATCAGCCAATAAATTGACCATTTACAAATGCTACAATGAAACCCAAAGAGGTAGTGTCTCTTTCTGTGTCTTTTGCATGTATCTGTCTTTCTGTCCACCCTTCTATAGGCCAACGTAATGGTGCTGTTTTGACTGTCCAGAGGAATGCAGAATGACAAGCATTTATCATCTGTCCATCTGTCCATGTATCTGTCCATTTTAGCATGCTACAGTCACAGTGGTGGTAATGCAAGTCTCTTGCCTGTAATCTGAAAAGTGGTGGAAAAGTAATGGTGGAAAGCTTTGCTTGCTCTGAGCACTGTGGAGATTGCAGAATGTCAAATGTGAATGGGCCTGGCAGACAAATGGGCCTGTGAGGGGAATGCATGCACTGTGTGGTATGGGGATTGTAGCAGTAAATTGAATCCATAAATAATTGATGACTCCAGATTGTGTGAGAATATTAAAAACCATTGGTTAGTCCCAAAAGAAAACCACAGAAAATGTTTCATTCGTTAAGGAAGGAATTCCGCACAAATTCAGTTTTGGCCCTTAGTTTTACCATGCACCAGTATTATCAAGGTTAGGTTTAGTGTTCTTTCTTAAATTCGTTACCGACCTCCCATACATCCAATTTAATTATGAATGAGGAGTCGTTCAGGAAGCAAGGCAAGAAATCACTTTGCATGTTATAAAATGTGTCAGAAATTAAACAGCGCCTCTGCCATAGAAGGGGTGCATGTACATAAAGTGCTTTTTATACAATTCACATGGAGGCTCTCTAAACTATTCAGCATTAACAAGGGATCTGCTCTACTGACAGATCTACTTTTCTGAAAGAAATACACACAAGGGGTTGGCGTCTGTGGCTGTGGTCCCTGCCTGTGTGCTGAAAGCAGGCAGAGGTGGTGACGAGATGTTTCTGTTTCTGCTTTCTAGCTACAAGAGGGTGGTGACAAAGAAGCGTGCTGGAGCAGCCGTGGTGGCTTGCTGGACAGTGTCCTTCATCGTGGGCCTGACGCCAATGCTGGGCTGGAACAACCTCCAGAAGATGAAGGAGAACGGGACCCAAATCACCTCTGATCTCACGGTCACCTGCCAGTTCGAGAACGTCATCAGCATGGAGTACATGGTCTACTTCAACTTCTTCGGCTGGGTCCTGCCTCCCTTGCTCCTCATGGTCCTCATTTACGTGGAGATCTTCTACATGATCCACAAGCACCTCAACAAGAAAGTGACGGCCAACAGCTCGGACCCCAGCAAGTACTATGGCAAGGAGCTGAAGCTGGCCAAGTCCTTGGCCCTGGTCCTCTTCCTGTTTGCCATCAGCTGGCTCCCCCTGCACATCCTCAACTGCATCACACTATTCTGTCCCTCCTGCCAGAAGCCGATGATTTTAATTTACATCGCCATCCTACTGACACATGGGAACTCAGCTGTCAACCCCATTGTGTACGCCTTCCGGATAAAGAAATTCCGATCCACGTTCCTCAAAATATGGAACCATTACTTCTGCTGCAAGGAGAGGAAACGGCCCACCAACTTTCAGAGTGAGCGGTCAGACTTCCAGGGACGTAACTCCATCTGAGCTCGGCAGGCAGGCTCCAGATATTTTTCCATACAGCATCTCTATGGGCTTTACCATCGCGACCTGTTACAGTTCACAACACTGGCCTCTGGTGTTCCTGATGTGCTGATGCAAATTGAGGTTACACTACAGAGAGGAGAGGCGTGCTGTTTTCTTAAATGGTTTCTTCTGATGAGAAGTGTAGAAATTATATTCTCACTTATCTGTCGGGAAGAGGAATATTTCAGGAGAAAAGGGGGAGAAATGTTCTTAATGTGTGCCGCAAGAAAATGTAGGTTTATGTGTATTTCTAAAAATATATTAAATTGTTAACTGTAAAAGTATGTCGGTAACCAAGGTTGATTTTGGAATGATTAAGTATCAGCTAAACCACCAAATTAGATGAGTAATTTGAAATATGAATAATTTATTTGGTGATTCAGAGGAAGACAAGTGCCACAACCTGCACAACAGTAATAGGCCTTAATGCAGAACATTAAGAACTGCTGCTGGTTTACGGACGAACAAGATACATTAATGCTGACACACAGATTCTGTATTTCTGCAGTCTGATTTCCCTCTTCACCGGCAGAATCCTATACTGTTTCAATTTACTGACAGAGCTCTTATTCATGATGAGCAGGATCTCAAAGCACTTTTCCAGATCAGGTGAAGGGCAACCACAGTGCCAATGTCTTATTACGAGTACAATAATTAGATTTCATTTGCATAAAAAATGTTTTGCTGTTCATTCTAATATAGAGATATTTCACCAAGGTATATGCTGAAAGCAACTGCAGTGTTTAATCCCCCGTTTCAGTATCAGATAACTTCTTGTAGTATTATTTACCTTGTTGACATATATTTCTCATCTGTGTGTTTCTGCTCCAGTGTTGCATTTTTTTAACAAATGCAGACCCACTGATTGTATAGCCTGGACTATTTTACAGACCCAAAAAGGGGGTCAGGACTTTCACCGCTCATTGCTTTACTTCTGTTTGGGTTCGACAGTTGTACCTGATAAATATTCTGAAGAAAATAATGAAGTCGAACACACCAATGGCTGGTGAAAAGATATGGAAGACAGATGAGTTCTGTGTTTACTCTGTTCCATGTCTTTGTTCACTCAAGATAGTTACTGACGTCTAATTCACAACTGACAGATGTATTTAACACTATGGATAGAACAAAACAGTCTGATTGCCGATCAATAAATGTATTGTCATTCTGCAGAATACCGCTGTTATAAATGTCTTGTTTTACATGTGATTCACTTACTGGAACAATGGTGCACTAAAGCAATCAGGTTAATAAGTATTGAACTGTACTAATCTGAGTATCATCACTGTATGGAGGAATTAAAGTAAAACAAATTAAACTGAACACTGATGAACAGGGACACTGCTGTGGTGGTTTTAATGTTTTTCTCCTGCCCTCACAAAGTCTTGTTAGATGCTAGTGTGTCAAACCAGGGGATTAAATAATCACTGATTGGCTTTATTTAGTGTTCATTATTTCCTGTTGTAACTCAACAGGAGACAGTAATTGTAGTGGTGGATTGTGATGTTCTGTCAGGACTCCAGGGGTTTTGCCTAGTTTTGTACCTTTTTCTTTGTTTTAAAGGGAAACACAAGATAAGTAACACAATTATGGTATATTAATATAATATTGAGCATTCCCCTGCTCAGTTTCAATATCATTCTGTCATTTCATCTACACCAATGTATTTTGTGTTCTGTGAAGAAGAACCTGCTCTACCATCCATCCATTTTCTAACCATTTCTTCCAATTCAGAGTCCATATGTACATGATGTGCCCTCCAAAAAAACAGTACCGCCTAGTATGGCAGATGCAGCCATATTAGTTCCAAACAATTTCTACAGTTATTACCAGAATTTCACTATATACATGATGGATAATTCAGTTCATAAAAATATGGTTGGAGTGTCTTCAAATTCTCACACTGTCCTCAGGTTGTGCCAGCTGTTCTCTCATGTGCTTTGGGTGAGCCTTGAGTACCAAGACTGACTCTACACCATCTGGCATAAAGTGGGTGCCAACAGAATATCTTTTCTGATATTCATATATAACTGAAAACTGAATGTTTATAAAGAAAAATTATATAGGGCATCCGATTCAAGTATTTAAACTCCTCACAAGTATTGACACAATCAGCCCAGTGGAGTTCTTTAGACTGAAGAAAGAACCAGAGGACAAAAACTGGGATAATGGGAAAGTGCATTAAAAGCTTGAAACAGGATCCATTGTTCTTTTACACAAAGGGTCTGTAACAAGCTGTTGCTAAACTTGCTTCTTTTAGGAAACTCCTCAGTTTCAACAGTCATAGAATAAACATTAAACCAAAGGCAAACGAAGAAAGCAAGCCTGTGAAGAGTACCTGGATCTGTAAAGGGAGACAGTGCTGTATCTCAGGGAGCTCTAAAATAAATCCTCTTAAGAAATGTCTTTTATGTAAAGCAGTTGTTTACTTCCTTTCAGCTAAACAATTAAGGCACATTCAGCAATGCATTTTCTCCGTGTCATCTCTTCACCTCTCTTTCTTCATCCCTGTCAGCTCTGAAGCTTTGCCCCAGTAAACAGCCCTAGACAAACCTTTTGTCTGTAAATAGTAACTACTTGGTCATTTAAGTATTATAAACCTTTTTCTTTGGTTTGGCATAATAAAGAATAGAGTCTGCATTCTGAGACCTTCTTTATTTCATTGTATGCTCAGGGGAGATCAGAGAAAAGCAAATCAGAGTATACTGTACATATGCACAGTATCCATCGGCTATGAAAATTAAAGATTAAGATTCTCTGTATCCTTGTAAAATTAATCTGACCTTTCCTTCTGACACAATTTACACTGATGAAAATGCCACTGTTGAATAAAGACCTTCTTTAGGTAAAAAAAACAAAGAAATTCCCACAGGATTGTGCTGTGTCAATTCAAGGTCAAAGGGGAAAGAATTCCAATTTTTCTTGCCGTACTCCCATTCAGTAGATTGGATCGTCATGTATTTATTTTGCAAACAAGCAGTTTCTGTAATCAAAAACTTAAAACAGCAATGCTAATGAACACAGCCAAAAAGTCCTGAGCAGTATATTTTACACCGCAAAATCTGTGGAAGGTCACATTAAGACAATGTGAAGCTGAAAAGCTTTGAACCACTAACTTCAATTAGGAAATCTGTTTTGGATCTCATATGCAAAAGCCCCTAGCTTTTTGGGGCCCTAGGCAAGAACTTGGAAAGGGGCCCAGATCACAGTTTGCAACTGATAACAACTATTATCAGTTCCTAACAAAATCTTATTTTACTATTTCAAACAATAAAATTAATTACATAACTAGAAACCTTTTCTTAAGCAGCTTGGAAGAATACAGTACATAACTTATAAACAAGAACACACGACACACGTTTTACAAAGGTGACGCATTTTAACTTTGAAAGTAATAAAAAGGAGAATTACTGACAATAAATAATGATTGTAACTTCAAAATTTTAGCAAATCATAACTTATAAATTACAGCATTGAAATCTTTGTAGAAATGAATTGCAGAAATAAAAACAAAGAAAAAAATATTCTATACATCAATTTGCCTATATTTTCGACCTCAGGTACTGCATGTTTTAATCAACGTAGGCTCTGAAAAGCTCCTCTCTGCTTCGGCTGCTGTCACTGGGAGAGAGACTGCAATCTGAAGGGCTATACAGTAGGTTGAGTTCACGATACTTCCATTTAATAAAATACAGGAGAAACCGCAAGGAAAACAATACGTTTTAATGTCTAATCGCCGAACGGACTTTGAAAATGTGACATGTTTGCTAGTGTTGTTGATCTGACAGACATAAAACCAAAATAAATACAAATGATTACATTATTGCACATATCGTGCATTGCCAATGACTTGATTAGGCGTAGTTCTGTTTTGGGACCGCCGATCCTGCTCTTCTATTCCTGGCTTCAGAAACATTGCGCACTCTATTTTGATTGGTCATTTTTGGAAGACTGGGCTTCCATTAGGGTAATCCACAGCAGCAACAGAAAGAGCTGCTAAAAGGATTTTATTTCGCTCACATTTGAACGTGCCAATTAAAAATATGTTGCGTTGCACATTGAGGGGGCCTCCTGGCGGCCTTGGGGCCCTAGACAGTAACCTAATTCGCCTGTGCCGTGGGCCGACCTGATCATCAATCTGAACAAAAGAAATCTCCCCATTCCTGTGAGATAGAATGCTGGCAATACATATGAATACAGATGTGCTCACCCTTCTGTATTTACATGCATTGGCAGAATTCTGTCTCACAGAATAAAGATATTTCTTTTGCGGTAAAAACTGAATAGTTGTATATGGCATTGCAACCATTGATTTAGGAGTGCTGGTATAGTGATGTAATGCCTCCCTCTAGTGGTTAATCAAATTTTCTTCATGAAATGAGATGCTCTTCTCCAGAATAACATATTACCGTTTTTACTGTTGCTACTGTACATCCATACAAAACCTTTTTAGGCAAAAGCACTAATGCAGCACGTAGGTTGTACATTGACTCCAGGCTACTGTAATAATAATCTAAATCGGAAAGCAATTTCTTTAGGACTAATTTAATGCCTGATGATTGCCAGCATAAAAATTCGATTTCCAAGCTGTTGGACTTGTTTCCGGGTATTAGGGCTTGATGGTAGTTACAGGAAGTAACTACTCTGAGACTTTTCTTTTGTATTTCTGAAAATATTAACATACTTCAGTAATGAAAGTAGTGTAGGGAAAGGGTATTTATTTCGGCTTTAACCCGTATGCTTTAAAGGAAAACTCCCTGGATATATGGATGAGAAAACTGGTACCTGTGTACCAGGCCAGATCCTAACCTTGCACACTTCAGCTCCCCTTTGCATATACTGTACAGTATCTTGCAGCCCCCCTGCCTCCCCATCTACACCCTTGCAGCAGCTTCCTAGCTCATTCCTCTCAACAGTGAGGGGAGTATGGGCAGGTATTCTGTCAGGGAGGCTGCCGTTCTCTTTGCTACTGTAGGTGAGTCACACCAAATATTTATCTATCACATTCATTAAGATCGAAGCCGAACTACTGAAAACTGTGCCACTGTACTGGCACTGAGACTGGAGAAGGGCTGTAGGCATTACTAGGTACTTATCCCCTGTAGAGCTGGTGAAGGGCAGAAACTATGGCCTGTCTTTCTACAGAACTTTTATTAAGTTGATCTCACAAACAGTGACAGGTGGGACAGCCTACGACAATGTTGACTGACTGAAATAATGGAAAGCATTTCTCCTCTTCTGTTTTTCTCTTCATCATCTCCAAAACATAATAAAAGATCATTGGTTGGCTCTGGGTCTTCCATGCAATTATGGGAGCACAAAAAGCTTAATGCAGAGAAAAAACTAAATCTACCTATATACTCCCTATATTCAGTAGTAGAAGTTATTCAGTAATATTGGTACACCCTTAACAGGTAAGAATTACTCTACAAGATGACAAAAAATCACCTAATACACACATAGCTATCATGCAGCAAAACATTTAAATTACGGGACCCGTAAACAAGTTTATTCATTTTACCTTTTATTTTAATTTCATTAAGAATTCCCAACATTTAAAATTAGAACAATAAAATTAATTTTAAAAACATTGTGTCAATGTTTATTGCATCTATACAATGTGCACAGCATGAAGACTACAAAATGAATGAAGATACCAATTTGTGGTTTATTTTTCAGGTTAATAAAGCCTATCCAACCTGAAATGAAATAAATTCTATGTATCAAGTTACAGTACATACTCTATAGACTGTTCACCACACACACAATTGCCTTCCCTCTCATTTAATGCTCAGATTTCATTTAGCTGACCACTAATTTCACACTCTTCCATGAGCAGGGTCATCACCAAATATTTGTCTTACAAGACATTTTCACAAAGTGTTTTATGCCGTTTTTTAAATAATTAGGTATCAAGATTATTTAAAGACTCTTTTGTAGAAGACATTCATAATTAAAAACAGGATGTTTTGATTATGTTTTATTGCTCAGGAATGTGAGGCAGTGTAATATAACATCCCTTGTACTGCCCAATGGCATCATCCATAAGAGTGACTTGTCCAATTTTCTAAGTACTGGGAATGGCCTATGTTTTCTAAGGGCTGTAAAATAGCTGCAGACTAGGATCCTATCATCAGAGTGCTGTAGTAAAGAAATCTGATGTTGGCAGCAGCATTACCAGCTACTAGCCTGATCCTGTCGGATCTCAAAAACTAAACCAGGTTCAACTGGGAGACTTCTCAGGAAAAAACACATTACTGCTGTGTGTGGTGTTGGTGGACCAGTAGATGGACATTCATTTTTCTGCACCACAAATAAACAAAAAACAATACTGTAGTATACCCCGATGGTGATCAGAAACACTACTGTAGCAGGTGCAGTCCTTTGGATGAGATGCTCAGATGTCAAAGTAAGATACGTTTGCTTAACCTCTGCTCTGAGCTTATACAACTTGATCTCCCTACAGCTCCCCCCGATTTCAACTGGTGAAGCAATTTCTCACTTCTCCTCCTATTCTGCTATGTAGTGGGGCAGCATTAATGTCATACGTCACCCTGGTGGGTACAGCACTTCAGTGGTCGATGAGGTGATCTCTCTTGAACATGTACAGGAAAGCTTGTGGCCTCAAGTGGCATGATTGGTGGTGCAGGGGCCGCCAGAGCACTGATGAAGGTATCGGTGGATCTGGCTAAAATGTCCATTGAAACAGCTTCAAGCATTTAGAGTGTCTGGTAGCCAAAAAAAACATCAATAGTAAGTTTATGCAACATTTCATGCAACAAGACACAACCTAACCAAAACGACAGATGGCAGATTTCACATTCTGCGATACGATCACGTGATTGGTTCCATATCTTCCTGCTTGAGGTGGACAAATCAGCTATTCTCTACTTTTGTGGTATATTTGAAAGTCAACAACTCAGAAATAAACTGTAGCCTCCAATGTCAAAGATGTGTCAGTGATTTGAAGAGACAGCACCTCACTTATGGCTGAAAAAATAACCAATAGGGGATATAAGAGTGTCTAGAAATGTAAAGAGATTATGTAGTATTGTAAATCATGCATGGTTATAGAAACTAGGCTTCTACTGTACATACAGGGGAAAAATCCTGTTACAACAGTGCACTAACCTTTCAATTTCTGAAATTTTAGAGATTTTTAAGACCTTATCTTTTAAGAATTAAGTCAAGATGGCAACTAGATTAGGTGTATCTTACTTTCACAATAGCAGTGTACTATCAATTAATTTATTGGTTTAAATTTTGGACACCTAACCTCTATATACAGTAGTTTTGTGGCTAGGAGCTACAAAAGTGTAGTGATCAAAGTTGCAGGTGCTACATATGTTCATTGAAGTAATACAATGTGTGCTTGAGATGATAATGATACATTTTTAAAAAACTCAGAAATGTAATTAATATGCTTACTACAGTACCTATGATATTACTAGCAAATACTCATTTTTACCTTCCACTGAGAAAAACACTTGGTACACTTTGGTGCTTTGGTACACTTGACCAAATTCTCTCTATCATAGGTGACAGGGTCTACTCTAAATGTACTATATGAAAAAACACAAGTGAGTGCGACACCCATAAAAATGAAAAACTGTACTAACAAAAATTACGGTACAAACACTCCTTATTGCTTTATTTCATTTTAGAAATAAGAATTCAAAAGCATGCTATGTTAAAGATTATAACAGATGTGCTATAGGGCTTTCCAAAAAAATAAATTTAAATTATTCAATCAGTGCAGTTTGGTGTAATAGAGAAGTTGACAGGATTCTGTTGGTTTTGGCAATATATTCCCTTTACCGAGAAACTTAATTCATAAAGGTGATTATGGTGATTAATTCTAACAGCTGATTGCTCAGTTTTTAAATCAGAAGCAACATTAAATATTTTGCCTCACTTTTCTTCCATTCTTACATTGTTTGTTTGTTTTTGATCTTTCATTCTATATACCGTGTGCACTCTCACCCACAAAACTTGGCTTTAAGTTTCAGCTGCTGTTCAGCTCCGTTACATGATGAGCAACATTGATCTGTACATCTCTGATGTGCACTCATCTGGTAAGCTAAGCTATGAGAAAACAAAGGTGGGGTAGTATTAGCACTACAGCTGCAATAGTATCTGAATCTGCTATACAAGGAAGTGGGATCGAATGTGTCTGGAAGTGCGTGATGAGACTTTGAAGGAGTTGTGCACAAGCATTTTGCAAAGACACACAGTGGAAATGGCACTCAATCTTGGCACTCGTCAATACTTGAAGATTGTCTTTATGTTGCTGTTTAAGAAAATATTCTAAACTGCACAGAATTTTGCATGTACCGGTACAGATTTTAGAGATCAGAAAACTCTCCTGTCCTTGTTAAAGGAATCTTCTTGGTGATTGTCATGATTATATGATTCAAACAGAAATGAAGTTGCTTTTTCATGCTCGCAAAAAAAGTTCTTGAAAGCTGAGCGAGTGCCATTTCTTAAAAGACAGATAAAAACAAAGCAATAAATACTTCCATTCAGACAGAATTCTAAAAAAACATCTTTTAGTTTAGAGAACTAAAAGATTGCCGTTTCAAGAAGACCTGATGTCACACTCGATGTTACTTTCCCTCAGGTAGCTGACTTTGTCCTGCACAATTTCTCTACTGAGAAGCCACTTGCTCCTAAGAAAGAAAAAAAAAGTTACAAACGTATTGTGGGAACGGAAAATAAATAGGCATCTAAACACATAATTTACTTGTCGTTCAAATGTCTTCACCTCTTTAGACAAGAATTTAAAATCATATTCTACCGAAAAATAGGTTTCAACATTTCGTGCACACCTTTAACACAAACAGAAAGCAAAGGAATGACTTGTGTCAAGTCAATCTAGATCCTAGACACTATATTATATTTGCAAGACATTGCCTTTCTTGGCCAGCACAGTTTGAATGAATGCAGACTGAGGTTCAAAGGTGCTCTCTCAGAACTGACTCAGCACCACAAGGAAGTGTGGTTGTGATTAGTCAATCACAGCTTTCTTGGCTCCTGAAGACATAGCAAACCCATGTAATGACTTGGGCACCAACAGGCTTGCTGTGATATTAGGAAAGCACATGTCTCTCCTCAGAAGGGTGCAGTCTTCCAGGCAGTTGCCACGGCATAAGAGGAGTTGAGGTGGGAGCATCAGACAAGCCAGTTTTCATTTCCTCATTCAAACTGCATGAGTACCAAGGATTCTAACATGAGAAGAAATCCAAACCTACTTGTTTCATACAGTACATACCAAACGTGCAAGCTCTGCACACTGCGTGCTTGCAAAAAGAAAAAAAACAAGGAAAATGTCTGGAGTGTTTTTAACTTTAAAAAATGCACATAATAGAAGATCTAGTTTACCAAGAAGAAGAATGTGATGAATTCTGAGGTCAAATTAAAAAAAAATGAAAACTTAAATCATCATACAGCACACATGTAATTTCAATTTACATCACAAAAGTAAATTAACCATTCCAAACATGCAAAAGATATTTCACAAAAACATTAACCAGCGAATCAAACATATACTTTTCTTTTTACCCACACTTTTACTTTTCTTTTTATGAAAGACATTGCTACTTTTTTATTTTTATGTATCTATGTTAACACCTAAAAAGGGGGAAAAAATGATTTGCTCACAAGCAAAACAAAAACAGATACAGAACACAAACCTTACACAGTTCAAAAACTTTTGTGATCTCTGCTGGATGGTGCTGACAATCACATTACTCTCTTGGGTTAGACAGAAAGTATCTGCAGTTTGTTTACAGAGTTAAATGTTCACAGTTAATCACAAACAGAATAAAATTGTTAAAAAATGTAGATGTTTGATATGATATTTTCAAATGTTTTGAATAAACTGAATTTAAATATATTGTGTACCTGCTCTGTCTGTTTTTAATGGGGGCATGTAATAAAAAAAAGCTACAGCTTAATGTTGAAGCATTCAACTCTGCATAAAGTGGTTTACCCAAAGACAAATGTAGGTAAATTGGCTTCTGTAAAACTGGCCCTGGCATGAGTCTGTATGTGCCTGTATGTGCCCTGTGTTGGCCAGGCAACCTGTCCAGGGTGTATCCTGCCTTGCCCCCATCACTCGCCTGCCAGGATAGGCTTTTCGGGGCAGTGCAAATACTGGAAATGATTAATCATGGCAGATAATCTAAAACAAAACAACAGAGCACAGCTTGGAACACTGAACTGTGAGTTGCAAAATGGAGAGGGGAAACTTTGGAAGGTGTTGATGAGGCAGATTTACTGTAAATGAGGAGAAGAGTTCATTTAAGAGCTCAGATAAGACCAAGAGTTCATTTCATTAGTTTGAACCCTACAAAGTGAAATCATTTTACAGGTTTTTGTATGATTTCGTCTCTCCTTGTGTTTTGCCTGTTTTGCTCACTGTATAAAAATAAAAGCACCAAAACTGTCTATTGTTCGAGACCTGCATATTTAAGACACCTGCTACTACACCCCACCCCTGGTGGCTTACATATATACTTAAAAGAGGAGAACTTAAATAAAGAGTTCTGACATATTGTCACTTAACGCACTAGTAGGACTTCATTCAGAACACTGTGTCCAGTTTTGGTCACCACTGTAGAAAGAAGATATTGCTCCGGCAGAATCCACCCAAAGAAGAGCAAATAGATGCACTGTCAGGCTAAAAGTTTAAACAAGATAGAATTTTTATAGTCCTGAATATAAGATAAGATAAGATCCAACCTGGTTTAAAAGAAGATTAACAAAATCAGCTCCCTGGACTTCCTAAATACCAATGTTGAAACGTTAACAAATGGGAACTACAAGGAGGCCAACTTAGAACTGAGGCCATGAACACATCCTTTACACAAAGGATAGTGGGAGAGTAGAACACGCTACCCAGCTATATTGTTGAAGGTGATACCCTGGCTTCTTTCAAGAAATGCCTAAAATAGACTAGGTAGCCTCCCCTTGAAAATAGATTCTCTTTTCTTCAAAAGAACCTCCCCAACGGCTGGCTTCTAACACCTGGACATTATTGCATCAGCTGACCTGAGAAGTGAATCCAAATAGCAGCAAAGATCAGAAAGGTAAACAAGCTTTACCAGGGTAGGAAGAATGCAGCAATGATGCTTTTAAAGGAACAGTCTTCTGCATACCCTTACTGAAATGCAGTGCATCAGTTTACAGTACTGTATATCACATTTCACACTAATTTCCAAACTAGGACCCGACATTTAACTTTAATAAATTACATCCATAGTAAAGTATAGATCACTATCATTTCTACACTACATTAGAAACTATTATTTACTATGTAAGAGTTAAGAAAACATTACAAATAAAGTAATTAGATTTTGTCTGAGGAAATTCCCCATACATGAAGAACCCTAGGCCAGAAATGCTTGGTAACGTAAAACAGAAAATTAAAACTGTTTATCTACTAATTTTCCAAACAATCAACTGTCAAAACTCTTTTGGCAAAACACAGGAAACACAAATAACACAAATTGAAGGTACAGACAAAAAAAAATGTTTATCGGCTTTCAAACATGATTCAGCCAATAAAACAACCTTTAACCCTGGCACGTGCTAACATTCCCTTAAGATGACTCATTATGCTGGTCTAGTTTTCTTCAGAAATACCAGCTCTGCATGGCACTGCGTCATAAGCGTTGAAAAATTTTACTCTCTCTTCTGCAAAAGTGTGTTACTGCATCCTTCCAACAGAAATATGAAATCAAGATTATTTTAGTTCATTGAACACTAACTAGTGAAATCATTTTGCAGTTCCTGTATGATTTTTGCTTCTACTTGTTCGCTGATGAACTTTCATTACTGCGTAGTAACATGGAGTGATTTATTTCATGAAAAAGCCTCTCCTTCACGGCCAAAGGGAACATTGTCATTCATTAAGCTTAACATAAATGCCTTTAATAGTTATTTCTAAATGTTTGAAAATTCCAAATCATAAAGTATTTTTTTGCAGGTGCACTAGAAACTAATCTGCAGATCACTGTAACAAAGCTGTATTTTTTTTTCTGTTCTTGACTTGCTATCCCTCAATGTTTATTCATTTATTTATTTATTAAACTTGTTCCCTTGTAAAGGATTAAAAAAATATAACCACAAAACAGGAGATGCAGCATCAGAGCATTTTAGAACCACTTGCCAGTAAAAGTAGTGTTTTAATTAAGCTCTATGGTCTATGAACTCATTCACATTCATCTGTTTTTTTTTCCTGTGGCTTTGGGTATGTTTCTCTATTAGTAAGTGCGAAGAAAAGGGAGCCAAGAGAGAATCTGCAAATGTACATTACAAAGGCTACAAACATTAGAAAGCAAATATTACACAATTTTAAAAGTGTTATTTAAAACTGCCTAGACACAAACTGTTTGCAAACTGGGGAGAAGTACTAACTCTTTCCTAGCTTTCATTTTCATCTGCTCCGGAAAATTCTGTTAAGAGCTGATATTGCAACACCTGCTCTGAACAAAATTTCAATTGGTATGGAAGGACACTCACCCAGCCTCCTTGCTGGACAATCCAGCTGCCCAGACGAGTCTCCACAAACTGAGTCAGCACGTTCTGGATGGTCTCTGAGAGATTTGGACACTTCTTATATGCATATAGTCCCACAGTCACAGATGCCTTCAGAAGATATTTCTCCTGTCGGACCTCTGCTCCTTCAGAGGGCCAGGACTTGCAGAGAGACTCCACAGCATCTGAGAAAGCCAAGGCAGCCTGCATAAACAGGACACACAGCAAACGTCAAAGAGTCTTTTAAATAATTTGCTCCATCTCTCAGTTTATACAAAAGGAAAGTGAAGTGTACACGTAGTAGGTTCACAGCAATTCTAAAACTTTAAATGCAAAACAAACTGATTCATTTATTGCCATTCCCAACAAATGGTGAACATTTTAAGACCAAATATTGATATTTTTTTTTGTCAGAAATACACAACTTCATTTAAAAACTCCTGTAGTAACACAATGTTATCAAATGTTACATATTATTATGTATTAGACTTGCCAGACAACCAGAACAGGAAATGTGACAGAATTGCTTTTTTAAAAATGTCATTGTTGCCGATTATCTTTCAAAATCTATGACTACATCTTGATTTTTAAATTAATAAAAAAAAAATGTTACCTGCTCTGCAGCTGCACTTCTTGCTTGATTCAGAAATTTATCCATATGAGGCTTAATCACCTTTTCATTGTAATCATCCCCCAACTGCCTGAGCTTATCAGCAATAATAACAGGGTCAAATGAGTCCTCTTCTAAAATAAAAAAGTAAGACCATTTCAACTGAGAATACACTACAACATGTTAAGAAATTGTAGTTCTGTGCTTGGAAAAGGGTCTATCTAAAATTCTGAATTTTTCTTGTTTCTGCATTATTAACTCCCCATTTCCACTTACAAGTACTCAATAACCGTCCTCTGTTGTTTATGATGTAGTGTTTGTATGGATGTGTACAGTACTTACTTCAACTGTACAGCTGGTTAACTTGTAGCAAATTAAGTGATCAGGGCTAAGATAAAGTTTCTTTCATATGTTGGTCAAGCTTGGAAATACAGGTAGTTGTGATAATTAATATTAGCTACAGCTGTAATGCAGCACAAACCCTAACAACAAAGTTCGAAATAACAAATACAGGTACCTACAGTATTCAGTTACTATACTGTACAAAAGGGCACCAGCAATCAACTACAGAAGAAGTGTTGATTATATACAGTAAACGGTTATAGTAATACGACTGCTTTCGTGGACTAGAGTGCATTTACAAAAACGATACAGCCTTGACTGCAGCAAGATTTAAAAACGAACTCAAATTGGTCTAAGTTCGTTTCTTCTTGCGTCAATGATCTTAGTGTGGGGCTTTTCCGACATGGCGTTTCGATCAGTAAACGTCAGTTAAAACGCTTGACAAAATTGCACTTTGACTTACCGTCTCCGACACCGTCCGCAACCACAGTGTCTTCGAATACGAGACTTTTTGCTTTTAATACAGGCTCCTCGAAAAGACATTGGATCACTGAAGAGGTCTGCTGTTTGAAATCTTTCGGAGCCATCGTCTTCTTGGATATTTAAGTTCTTATTTGAACAGCCAGTCAGCTTTGCTTTTCACTTTCCTATTTCCTGGTCAGGCGTGGGGCGAGGCTGCTGGTTACTTTAATCCCTCGGTTCATCCAGGGCAACTCTACTATTAACAGGATACGGACAGCAACAAAACACCAAAAACAAATTTAAAGATTTCTACAGTTTCCTTACCAGATATACTTTATTAGGTTATATGCCGTCATTTCTTACTTGTGTAACAGGTTTATCAATGCTACATCACTTTTTTAATACTGGATATTATGTTCATTACTCCAACAAAGTCGAAACAAATACAGAGTACAATTTTAGAATTCCCGCAAATCTTAACTCGTTTAGGAAATTCCCAAATGTTTCGTCAATAGGGACAATCCCAGTTTAAATTAAGGGCACCCCACCCGCTTGCTGGAAAAACCACTTGTCAGTGCTGTAATTATAAATGTCATACCTATGCCATGTTTGGGGGAAGTCTGAAGCTGCGAAATACAATTTCGTTAAAGACAGCAAGGCAGCAGAACGCAACGCACTGACTGAACAACCATTTATTGCAGTGAACAAAGATAATAAAATAAAAATCGACAATATCAACGCTACAAAAAGTGACGTACAGACATCTGCAACATATGCTGCGTCCTCTTTGTGTCTGCTCCGCAGTTTCAAATTCGCCCTGACCTGTAAAAACAAGGAGCTGGTTGGTAACATTTGACAAAAGAGTCAAGCGCTGGGTCTCAAGTCTCTGTGTGCTGACTGGTCGGGAAGCCCGTTCATCATGGTCGACCCGGAAGCAAGGCGTGGAATTGTTTATGCGAAAAAATATGGCGGGTATTTACACGTTTTGTACCTAATTTTCAGTCATGTAGAAACGGTTTTTTCCTTATTTGTAACTGAGTACAGCCGAAAAGTAGGATTACATTATAAGTGTCGATTTTTGGGTGTCCTTAAAAAAAATACAAACGACAAGGTAAGGTATTAGGTCATGAGATTGCAATTGTTTTGCTCAAACTCAAGTCGGTACTACAGTTATGAAAGAGCAAACAGCTGTAGAATTCCTAGTTTTTTTTTATATTTTGTGCCCACTTAAAGCAAAATACAAAGAAATTCGTTATTCAGCGCCTTTCTTGATTTGACACCTTGATGCACCTGGAATTGAAGTTAGTCTTCGTTTAACCTGTACTTTACATTTTATTTCTTGTTTGGTCAGATGTGTCTGTAATCCTAGGTGAAAACTTATGTATAGATATATATATACACCAAGTGCGGTAAAAGAAAGTACATTAATTTACACTCACCATAGCTTGAACTTTTTAAGACTGGAGTGATTCTTGCTATTATCATTTGAATCCATTTTTAATGCATAAACTATATTTTAGATAGAATTTCACTTTTCATATTACCACACATAAACGTGTGCGTTGTCTTTATCCATAAAAGGAGAAATGAGAGTGCAGCAATGACTTGTAAATCGCTTAAAAATAAACATGCAGTTGCTCCATTTATAATGATCTCGTTTTCACCTTGGTGTTTGTTTGGCAGGTGGTTGTGGGGGCTTACCTTATTGACATGAATGGAAAGGTGATCCCTCACACCCCTCTGGCTGTGGATTTCTGGCAAGTGCGGAAGTGCAGCCATGTGCGTTTGTTTTTCCTGTCGCACATGCACACTGACCACACCAGCGGGCTGACATCCAGCTGGAGTAATCGGCCCATCTACTGCTCCCCTGCCACTGCCAAGCTGCTGAAGTTAAAACTGCAGGTGAGCAGGCCTTTCCCCAGTTCTCTGTTAACTAATGCCACAATATGTGTTTCATGATGATTTGAAGGTTGTTTGAGATTTCAAATCTATCTTGTAGTCTGTTGTGCTTTGTGAAGGTATGGCTGCCTTGCTTGTGTGGGATATGAACACTGTGTTCGAACCAGATTTGAGGAAATCTGAAAATATCGTGCTTATTGCGCTTGACCATTGTTTGGCAGAAAATTGCAGGTGTTTTCAAGCCATGTCTTCTTTTAAGTCACATGCCCCTTTTCATCCGATTTCTTTGTCTTATTTAAGTTTGCAAAAAGATGAAAGAGTATTGTGCTTGGTTTTTAGGCAAAAGAATAGCAGTGACAAAGGCGTGCAATGTGAAGTACTATTATAATACAAATAGGTGCTCTTCGGGTGCATGTTGGTCATCAGTGAAAGCAGAATCTCAAACAACAGCACAAAGATCTTACCCCAGAGCAGTTTTTCGAAAGATTTACTGAAGAAAATTAAGCTTCAACAAGGTTTTTTTTTTTAAATCCAAAGCAGCAAACCACACAGTAGTACCGAGTTTATTAAGCCCTGCCTTGGGAAGACAACTTCAATAAGTGGCCCAGACAAAAAAAAAACTGCATTCAGTGAAATCTAAAATAGGTATGAATGGAAGGCCTTAGTAATGATCTTTAGAAGCAATACTGATAATACTAATAACTGCTCTGTTGATGAATGTTATATCATTCTCTTTATAAGTGAGTCTGTAATTTATATAATTGTGATATGAATGTTGACTTCTGTTCTCAGTTAATTGAGCTAACCTCCTCACAGATCTATTCAGATCCAGCCATACACCCAATCTTTGTGTAGATTTTGCAAAGACAAGGAGAAACGGCTGGTACTCTTCAGCTTTCCATCAGAGTATAAGAAAGGTTACAAACAAGAAGAAGGCTATTTAGTTTATTTCATCTAGGCTATTTAGTAGTTAATGATCCAAAGATCTCAACCAGCTGTTCAAATTGAAATCATAATTTAAATTATTACCGTTGAAAGTGGCAGTAAATTAAAGAAAATGAGTGTCCCTTACCATTTAATACACAATTGTAAAAATTTATGGAGTTTAGGTAGAACTGGATTTAGATTTTCATAATTTACACACCATTTACTTTATACATGGGAGGAAGTATAAATAGATTTTGAGAATTGAAATTGGAGGAATTGCATGGATTCCATGGGCTGAATATCAATGGAAGGAATTGATGTGGAAAGGGAATCCCATGAACTGTAGTTGGCTTAGTGGAATTGGAAGTGGCGTCTTTCTTTGGCTGGTTCAGTGCCTTTCACTTTAGAAATGACATTCAAAGGAGCTGCTGCACAGAGGGCCAGGTTGCCCCTGATGTTTCCCTCCCACCCAGGTGAAGGAGAAATGGATACACCCTCTGGAGGTGGGCGAGACGCACATGCTGGCCCTGGATGACATAGGCAAGGAGACGCTGACAGTCACTGTGATTGACGCCAACCATTGCCCAGGGTCTGTCATGTTCCTGTTTGAAGGCTACTTTGGCACCATCCTGTATACAGGTCAGAGCTCTGTTTACCCCACAGAGACTTGGAAAGATTTCACTGCAAGTGCAAAAGATTCTGTCACTTTTTATGTGTATGGAAGGTATTCTTGATACAAGAGCACTTGGTATCAGCCTACTTGAAATATGATATTCCGAATACTTCCACATAAATTTCGGAAATTGGAAGTACTGTGAGTTCATTTGACAAATATCACAATCAATTTCCCTAATCTGTGACAATTTAGAAAGTAAGGAAATAACCAGTGGAAAAGCTTAGGTAACATTTTAATTAGGTGGAACTCCATCACTTTTTTGTATATTTCGGGGTTATCATGAATTGGCAATGATGTGTGCATTTCAAACCACAGTGAAACTACCTGTATAAGGTAATGTGTACAACCTCCAGTTTACGTCACAAAAGAGTCAAAGTTTCAACGTGGGTATATAGACTTAATCTGTGTTTACATGATTTTTCTTTCTTAGTCTAGTGTTTCATACACCCATACATCCAACTCATTAACCTGTGTTGTGTTTTGTTATGGTTGTGTACACATGAAAATACCTCCCCTTAATATTTGAAGCTTGTTTTATGCCAAGCACTCTTCACTGCATTTATTAACAGGAATGATTAACTGTGCTTCATCTAAATCAAGAACACCATCTGAAACTGAAAGCTTGTGTACAGCATTGCTCCACACTAACATAGAAATCTCTTATGAGTCATTTTCCAGATAATTACTATTATTTCCTCATAATCAGCAAATTAAAGTTCCAGTATAGTGTAGACGTGAAATACTAGAGACACAAATACTCTAATACACTCTACTAGTACACTACTAGAATGCCTACTTTTGAGTCCCTGAAAATGAGGAGCAGTGTAACATTTTATATTTTGGATAGTACTAGAGATATTAAAAATAGACTATTGAAAATGGAGCAGGGAGTATATTATCAAATTATTCTGTAACTCTGGCCTGGTTAAAGTAAATGTGACTTTGAAAGTATAATCTCTTTTTTTCATGATAGACAATTCTGCAGTAGATAAAATGCTAGGTTCATAGCTATAATAAAAAGGCTTGTGTTCCTCATTCTTGAATCCCTATATGTCAAACTGTTTTTTCCTGACATCAACAGGAGTTTAATCTCCTCCTCTCAGATTCTAAAACTTAACTGTTAACATCCCCTGTGTAACATCCATGTTGCACCTGCACACATTTAAAAGGGGGATATAAATATTAATTTATGGTATCATAAAATTTAACAAATTTCAAATTGTGTTCAGAATTGTGAACTTTTTGAAAGTACTGTATTGTTACCATGTAGTCCCTGAGATAATGTATCTAGAAAACGCCACTTGTACTGTATGTGTTAGTTTCATGAAAAGATTTAAAGATAATATAGTAGCAAAACTGGCTTGGTCTAAAATTTGTTCACAATGTAATGGGGCTGTTTAAGTGTCAACAGAAGTTTTGTTGCCTTGTTCTGAATCTCAGACAATGACAGCAATATAACACTATGCATGCATTGAAACTTCAACTTTTTTGTGATATAAATTGGAGGTTGGACACATTACCTTATACAGAAAGTTTAATTGTGGTTTGAAATGCACTCATCATTGCGGATTCATGATAACCCTGAAATATACAAAAAAAAGTGATACAGTTCCACCTAATTAGAATGTTATCTAAGCTTTTCCATTGATTATTCCCTTACTTTCTAAATTGTCACAGATTAGGGAAACTGATATTTGTAAAATGAACTCAGTACTTCTAATATCCACCTGTCCATTTTCTGACCACTTCTTCCAATTCAGGGTTGCCGCAAGCAACCAGCACAAGGCAGGATACATTCTGGACTCAATACCAGTCCATTGCAGGGCAGAAACACTGACACAGACACAATGTTCCCATGAGTTGACCTAGCAGCATGTATTTGGACTGCTGGAGGAAACCTGAGCACCAGATGAAGCCCACACAAACCTGGGGAGAACATGCATACTCCACACATATACTGTAGCACCTCAGGTCTGGAATTGATGTCTGGGCCCCAGTGCTGCAAGGCCGCAATTCTCACCACTGCGCTACTGTGCCTCCCATTACGTCTAACAATATGGTACAAATTCCTTTGGTTGTTTTCTCAATTATATACCACTATGATGGTATTTCTGAAATTAGTGCATTTTTTAAATATGATAACAGCAGAATGTGGCACAGCATCACTAGTGAAGACAAAATTCTGTGTGTTGACAAGCACTTCAGACGCGTTCAGAAATCACTTGCCTCCCTCCTCCTTGGTGTGTCTCTGAAGCTGTCTGGGCCTGCAGGTGATTTCCGCTACACGCCGTCCATGCTGCGGGAGCCCTGTCTGGGGAGCTACAAGAAGATCGACGTGCTGTACCTGGACAACACCAACTGCGACCCTTCTAGGACCTTGCCCTCTCGCCAGCAGGCCACCCAGCAGATCAAGGAGATCATCCGCCAGCACCCACAGCATAACATCGTTATCGGTGAGACAGGGGATAAGCTGCTCTTATAGTAATGTCAATTACTATTGATCAATTAAGCAATTATGATTGCTCAGTCCTCTTGGATGGGAGGGTTTATTCTCAGTTAAGGGTGCAGGACCTACTTTATTGTTCATTACTGTAGGTTTGACCTATTTTATTTAATACCGAGAATCATCTATGACTACCTGGGGGATAGATAACTGAGCAAAATGTTTAGTTTAATGTTTTATTTTTATTTGTTGCTGAAATACAGGCTGCATTGAAAATGAAGGAATAGATGTAGGCAAAGAATCTGCCTTTAGTACCTTCAAAGAAGTATGAATCTGCCTTTAATATTTTCCTATAACGTAATAATACTCACTTACAGTATGGCTAACTTTTGTACTAGCCACCACAGCAGCCATGAGGGGTAGGATGAAAAATGTTGTCTTTAAAAATAAAGGAAACAAGAGAAGGGGAATTCACAGCGCTCAGTGTGTTCATAAAACAGCAAGCATAATAGTGGGAAACACAGTACACACACATAATAGTGTGAAATGCTTTCTTCACATGTTTAAATACTAAATGATGAACTGTAACATGTGGGTGGCATGGTGTGCAGTGGTTAGCATTGCTGCCTTGCAGCGCTAGGGTCCTGGGTTCAGTTCTAGACCTGGGGTGCTATAGGTGTGGAATTAATATGTTCCCGCTGTGTTTGCTTGGGTTTCCTTTTACAGTCCAGGGACTGGCGTCCCTTCCAGGGCATACCCTGCCTTGTGCCCATTGTTTGCTGGGATAGGCTCCAGCTCCCCCGCAACCCTGAATTGGAAGAAGCCGTTAGAAAATGGATGGATGGAGCTATAACACTTGAACAGAAAGCAAAAAAAACTTAATGCAAGTAACCTGGGGAGTGAAGCATTGATTGTTTTTGAAAATGAATAAGAAGTGCTGTTTTTACTGTTGTTGCTTCAAAGTTCGTGAGTGCTATTATTCCTAATTCATCCTTGCCCCCCCTCTTTCACAGGCCTCTATGAGTTGGGCAAGGAGACGCTGCTGGTGGAGCTGGCTATGGAGTTTAAGACATGGGTGGAAGTGAAACCAGAGCGACTGGAGACCCTGTGTGCTCTGAATCTCCCAGATGTGTTCACCACAGAGCCGGGGGCCGGGCGGATCCGAGTCGTGTCCCACACTGAGATCAGGATGTCCTCTCTGATCCTCTGGAACAGGCAGTACCCTACAGTGGCCATTCTGCCCACCAGTCGGCCTGTGCCTGTCCTGCATCCCTGCATGTATGTAGTGCCCTACTCTGATCACTCGTCCTTCCAGGAGCTGGAGGACTTTGTTTCGGCTCTCAGACCTGCTTCTATAATACCCATCATCGGGACCTGCATCCCTCACTTCTCTGCCTTCTTGAGTCCCAGAAAAAGCAGCAGGGAGGTGGTGGTGCCTGAGTCTGTGAGACAGTTCATGACCAAGGTTTGTAACTCTGACACTTCAGTCAAACCCACTCGTTGGCTTTTCCGACCTTCTCCCCCTGTGGCGAGAGGCGTGGTGTTCGAGTCCCCAGAGCACAGTTCCCAGCCTCCTGAAATTGTGGCGCAAGAGAATAGCCCTCCATCCAAAGTGTTAAGCCCAGATTCCTGGATGGATGTCCAGGACCAGTCCACACAAAAGCTCCCCTTAATTTGTACCGGAAGAACAGAAAAGCAGAAAAAGCTGTTGGATATATGGAAGTGTTCGGCCGTGGATTCAGAGATGACCAGAGGGGACGCTGTGACCTTTTCACTGAAGCCTAATGTCAAAGAATTAGCCAAGTCTTTGCTTTGTTCGCCTGGCTGCATGGGCCACTCACCCAACATCTCAGCTCAGAAAAAAAAAGTAACTGAAGTAACATCTCAGGTAGGAAATAAAGATGGGGAAAGACATAGTCCAGGTTTAGAGGATTTAACCTCCATGTCTGGAAATGAATTCCTCTCACAGCAGCCCACAGCTGTGAGGGCAACAGACTGTGACATTGTAAGAACCCAGAATTATCTTGAATCTGTATGTTTTCTGCTGGAAGCTGAGAAGGCTTGGCTTTCTCAGCTCAAAGTAGGCAGTTTTCTACCAAAAGAAGAAATCTCCAACAAGGTTATCGTCAAAGACAGAGAACTGGCCAACAAGTACCGTCTTACTCCTGTAAATTTCTCACAGCAAGATCAAGATGCCTTTGACTGAAATTTGTAAAGATTACTTACTGTATCCTGTCCCTTAAAACAAAAATAGTTTTAATAACTGTGCCTAAATCATTCTACTCCTGCCAGCTACTTATAGAACATTCCAGCTCTGGAATTGTTTTTTCTTGACAGCATAAGTGTTTATTATCCACATTGTTTATTTTTCACAGTATTAAGCTCAAGATACTTTAAAACAGGAAAATAACACCGAAATTGTACAAGACACTTACAGTGAAAACAGAAATTGTACAGTATGTTGCATAACACTGGTGCGTCGTTACATGATTATGCTTTAGTAACTCCCAATTTCAAACACTGCCCTTTGATAAGTGGAAATGACTTAATTTTTCCCATACCTTGTAAGCATCCGTTTATAAATTAGAATTTACTCAAATGTAGTTGAGGCATGTTAGGATATTAGAAATACTGTAGGTCACAGTATTATAATATGGACATCTGAATTGTAGCCAGCTTAGTAAAACAGAATTGTATTTTTTTCCTACTTGCCCAATCGGGAGTCTTTGATTCCTTGTCTGAGCTCAGAGCAGTGCCCTAGCTGCCTCACAGGAACAGTGAGGAAAGCTGAAGATGCTCCCTTGAACTGCCCACCCATGCCAGTTCCATAGTGCTTTACAGAAGCTGGAGATGATTGCAACAGTGGCGTCTCTCACTGATATCACTGCCCTGGTAGTAGCAGGAGTCACTGTCTCACCAGGAAAGCCAAACTAATTCCGTTTGTGCAGCACAGTGGTGTCATGACGTGACCCGAGGTGTGGCTGTCTGGATCTCAGAGCTCAAGCTATACTCGGAGCATGGGCCTTAACGTGGGAGTCCATTATTAACATTTCACATTGAAATTAAGTTTAATCAAGTGACTCCATGTTTTAATGTTTCAATAATTTTTTCAAGCTGCTGTCAATTGTTGGACTCTTAAGAAGGCATACAGCCACTTCTACATTTAATTTGTACATGTGGCTGTTTGGACAATCTTCAATAGTATTGGAGGTTCCCAGTTTTGTTCTCGCCAGTTTATAAATGCACAAGTGAAGTTCTACTGTAAAAGCCTTCACCGCGTGTGTCACATTAAACACAGTCTGAAGACTAAGCTTTGATAGCTCCTTTACAAGTTGAGCTCACTGGTTTTACAGTTTGCGCGGTTAGCATGACAACAGGACATGGTAGCAGCAACAGTTTCAGCCTGGTTAGCTCTTCCTGTGAGACTTAGCTTGACTACACTTCTCCTTCCTATACCGTGCTGATGTGGCAAAACATAGGCCATCTACCAAGGCAGTACAAAGGGTGTGGGACCCATTCTTTAATTCCTGCATCCTTATAAGAATCCTCCTGCATTGTACAAGTGGAAATCTACAGTATGTATGTTGCAGATACTGTACCACAGCGTTTTCTCAAACTGTACTTTGCATTCACCTCAACTGTTCTTTGTCATAATGAGCAAGTTAGTTATTCTTCAGGTGTGTGTGCACCACCTCGCCTGACCACAGCTATGATACATCGTCTGGAGGGCTGCTTGTTTGTGAAAAACATACGGAAAAGGATGTAGCAGTTGCAGATTTTGAAGGTGATGGTTAGGTCTGCTGAATCATGAAGTGCTTGGCGGGTTTTGACAGCCAGCCAGTGCTTGGTTTTAAGTGTGACATTACCACCAGCAACCACAGCGGCTTCCCGCGTCCCCATGACACGGTGAGGTTCCTCAGCTGCATCCGTCTTGCATCTCTATTCAAGGCTTGAATCTACATTAATGTGGTTTCACGCTGCAGGCGCACAGTGTGAGGGTATTCGGATTACGCATTCTGAGGCCTTTCTCTTTTTATCTGCCATGCATTGTTAATTGAAAGCACTCCAGTAAGACCTTTGAACAACTACATTTGACACTTTTTGTGTGCATTAAAACTAATGGGAGTGATGCAGTACCTGTTAGAATTAACACGGGCTTACAAAAATATACAAAATCGTCCCACATACCATGAAACAGAGGGATGTTCCCCAACCTGGAAACCCGAGAATGGAGATAGTGCAGAGGAAATTTACATTTTAGCCACCATATCACCCCTAAAGAGTACAATGAACAATGTTATTTTGAAAGAAAAGGAAACAAGAAAGAAAGGGGACTTCACACTGGTGTGGCATTAGCAGTCCCTGCCTAAGATGTGCTCTAGCATTTCACTTGGTTTCATGGTATGTGAGACATTTTTGTAAATCTGTATTCTAATGGGTGTTGCATTACTTCCTTCGGTGTTAATGACAACACAAACGTGTCAAAATTCAGCTGTTTAAACATTTTACTGGATTGCCTTAATTTCATAATAGTCAGTAAAGTAATAAGTGCAGATATCAGAAGTGTTTAAAATTACTCCGTCACAGATGGGAGCCTGATGATAGAAATAACTGAAATTCATAACTATGAAGAGACTGGCATTCTGTAACTAGAATATATACAAATTCACAAGAAGAAAGCATTTATGAATATTTGCTCTAAGATTATTTTAATGCACTGCAGCCCATAATCATACAATTAAAAGGTGCAATAGAGCTAAAAGTGATATAACACTAGGTAAATTTAGGTTATTTTACTATATAAACCAGCATGAATGTATAGTATCATTTCATGGATTGCTATACAGAAATACTATACTATAGTCACAAAGTTGTTTGAAAACATGACTGAAATAAGAAACTAGCTGTCAGAATACTAAAGTGCTCAGCCTTCCCTGTGAAATGGAACAGCAGTAATACACAATGAGAACCCCACAAAGTGACACTAGAGGGCAGTGAGCTACTAACTTGGTGCCTTTTAATTTACCTTTTCAAACAGTTCATTATTTGTGTTGTAATTTTGCATGTGCCATTGATTACTTTAAATTACATATGATCTTTGTCCTTGAGGGCAACCTTTTGAAAAGAATATGATTAATAGTAATGCAATATATTTTGGTTCTAAAAATGTTTAATAAATCTTGTATAAAGTATCAGTTTTCAGGTTTCTCTTTTGCATCTGCGCAAAATCCATAACTCTACAGAATAAATACAGTAATTTTTATTTTCGCTTTACATTTTGTGTGTCAAGGAGGAGGAGGGTTACGGGGTGTTTGAAGTCTTATTTGTTTAGATACACTTCTGTGTCTGAATACATAACATTTTCAAGTTACCTGTTTTTTTGTGGTATCACACACTGGCAGAATCTTTCCTCTTTTTTTGTGATCATTTTTGTATAATAGCTATTCTTTTCTGGAGCAAAATCTGTGTTTGACAGTCCCAGGAAGTGGAATATTTGTCCTAATATCAGTCAAAAATGTCCCACATGTTCAAATGTCTGATTTGCTTTGTGTAAAATGTGAAGATAGTCTACTGTTGTATTGTTGCATGTAAACTCTATGGCATCCTGAAGTCAGATTCATATCTAGCGTCTCACCTGCATTTCATAATGTAATGACCTGGATTGTTTTTCAAGATCTCAGATTCAGCCCCAACCGGAATGAGGTCAACTACTTTCACAAGGATAGGTTTTGACAAGAAGAGTCTCCTCATGACGGCACACAAGCCCCACCCAGCCGTGTGGTTTTAAGTGCAACATTCCTGACTGGGGTGGTACTTTCACAATGACCTACCAGCTGTACTGTGAATGTCACGCGACTGACACTTAACAAGGTGATAGCTGTAGGACTTAGAGCTAGAGCACGCATCTGTTCTCAGCCTGAAAAATAGCTGAGAATAGCAGAATAGACTCATCCATATATTCTGCAGTATAAAAAAAGATTGATTTTACTATGCAGCTGTATTGATGAAATTAAGGTTAGCTTAGCTGCTTATGATTAATGCCAATGAACAGTGATAGAAGACAAATTTCATCTTAATTGATAAGCAGCTGCAGCTAACTTACTGGTAACTAACTGGTACTGACATTTGTTTTAATTGTGGTTGTCTTTCATTTCTCAACATGCTGCATAATGATTTTAAAGCTTACAAAACGCAACTATAGTGCAACTAGAGATCTGTCGCCTTGTGCTTCTGATGGGTAGGAAAAGATTAAAGTAAACACACCTGCGAGAGTAGTGCGCAATCATTGGGTGTAACAAGTTACACCTTTGACCATGAACCAGCATGTTTAACCTTCCTCCAATAGAACTTCAACCCGATTCCCCAGGATTACTTGTGATGTGGATGTGGTTCAGTGGCTCTCTAAATGTGTCATAGTCACTGGTGGATCAGTTCCCAGTCTGGGAGTGTGGGTGTTTGCAAACTGGGGCGTGAAGCATTATATCATGCAGAGGCATCTTACAGCACTTCCCCAAAAAAACATGCAACCTGCAAAAAAGGAAGAGAATAATATTAGAAACATTACTCAGACTGTTAATTACTCAGACATACTGTATCAAAACATGGATATGTGTTTTTTTAAGAACAGGAAAGTACTGTTTCTGTTTTTTTTTTTCAGGGTTTGCATTTTCCAAGTGGAGTAATGAAACCATCCACCCATTTTCTTTGTCCAGTTCAGGGTTAAAGAGGCAACCCATTTACAGTTAGACTGAATAAATCTTGAAAAAAACAAGATCTATCACTCTCATGTACAATACTGATGCTCTCATGAGGTCCCATGAGGAAGTTTAAAATACAGATTTCTTTCTTTATAGTACCCATAATTTCAGCTGTGAAAAACCTATGAAAGATTCACAATGAGCCTGAACACCCCATGAGTGCACTTCAGTTTTGCCTACAAAAAATCTTAACATCATCTTGGATGGAAATACTGTACAGTATAAACTGTAGAGGAAGGTATGCGTGAGAGCTGTGACACGATGAAGGAAGAATATTACCTTCCTGTTCTCTTTTCCTCGTAGGCTGCAGAACAGAAACTGTGCGCAGCTCTTGATCTAAATTCCCTTTAAAAAAAAATTTAAACATGAATCTTCAAATATTTCATAAAGCAATCTTGTGATATACCGCTGGCCGCACACTGCTGGGTGGCATTCTGTGCTAGTTTCTCTTTGCTTATTCGACAGTGTGTTTCTGTCATGCCAGCTGACTATTTGGCTTCTCATATAGGTTAGCAATGAGGTCCTAACCACCTTACTGCCTTACATCTTGCATTACATTTCAACATTGATATTGAGGTTATTGTTAGAACAGTAATAATACATTGCAGTCGTTTTTTTCTCAAACTATTTTGAACAAGCTGTTCAAGTGTATACAGTGGTCGACCTTAAAAACGTCACATGAAAAATCGGCATAACAAAGCAATCTGACATATATCACCTTAATCCTGTCGATAATTTCATAGATAAATAAAATTACTGGGATTCTGAACTTTGTAAGGGGCTAGAATGTGAAACCATCTAGCAACCTCTTTGGTGAGATCTGTGTTATCTACTCTAGGAAGTTTTTGAAAAGCACATCGGTCTTATGCTAACAGTGATCCTGGACTTTTTCATTGTGTGTTCTTTTCTAGTTTGAGTAAAGGAACACGTCTTGTCACCTAAGCAATCTTAAATAAATATAGAAGGGGAAATGTAACGCTGAACTCTTGTGTTTGCTAAACATCACCTTCCTGGTCTATTTCTGGTATTTGGAATTCTGATGTCTGTTGACAGACTCCAGTGGCATTGAACTGTAAAAAGTTCAATCCTGCCTCTGCACTTGTGAATACAAATTTCTGAAATGTATCAATTCAAATGAGAAATTATTGAAGATTTTCTGAAAAAAAGTCATATCTGCATTGCTGTTTAAAATAAAAATTATCAGCAATTCTATTAATTAATTTATGTATTAGTCTGGTAGTAGTTGTCATTAGAATTTTTTAGAACATAACATACAAATATTTCTTTCAAGAGTAATATAAATCTTGCATTTTTGTAGGATTTATGGTGGCTTTGTTTTTTTTCCTGTGGCCCTTGCTGAGTATTTAATTTGTTCTAAGGTAAGTCATGACTTCAATGTTAAAAGTTAAATGATCTTTTACTAATTTCAAACAGAAATTACACAGTGCTTATGTTGCAACGCAAGAAAAGATAAGATCTGTCTCTTATCTGTACAACTGTTAATGTGTATACTGTAGGTTAGACTGAACAGGTTTGACTAGTGTTTTTTGTTTCATCTGATTAATTGCGGTCTGCTGAAAGAGGAAGAGCAAGTTATGCGTCATCTTGTTCTTCCAATTTCACTAGTGGGTAGCAAATGTAGTCTGGAAAAGCTTGAGAGCTTCACAGTAGTGGCTGATGGTCTCCCCATTCACACGTCAGCAAGGAATCTGGGTGTCACACTGGATCGTCTCATCTTTTTCCAACCAAGATTAATACATAATAATAATAATTAATAATTCCTCACACTTGTATACTGTAGCACATTTCTGGAAACACCACTGTACAGGTAATGGGAACTCCCCAACCAATGTGTAGCCCCACCTGGATGATACAAAGGCAACCATAGTGCGCCAGTACGCTCACCACACACCAGTTATCAGTGGGGAGAACAGAGTGATGACACCAATTCATAGATGGGGATTATTAGGATTAAACTGGTAAAGGCCAATGGGAAATTTGGCCAGGACGCCAGGGTAACACCCCTACTCTTTTCGAGAAACGCCCTGGGAATTTTAATGACCACAGAAAATCAGAACCTCGGTTTTACGTCTCAGCCAAAGGGCGGTGGCTTTTTACGGTATAGTGTCCCCATCACTATTCTGGGGCATTAGGGCCCACATGGACCGCAGGGTGAGCACCCCCTGCTAGCCCCACTAACACCTCTTCCAGCAGCAACCTTAGTTTTTCCCAGGAGGTCTCCCATCCAGGTACTGACCAGACTCACACCTGCTTAGCTTCAGTGGGTTGCCACTTGTGAGTTGCAGGGTGATATCACTGCTGGCTAAAAAAAAAAAGTCATCTTTTTATCACTTGCATTAGGGAATTTCTCTCGATGCAATTTCACTGATGCCGAGTACCTGATTCATGCATTTATAACATAATAATAATAATAATAATAATAATAATAATAATAATAATAATAATAATAATAATTGCTTACACTTATATAGCGCTTTTCTGGACACTCCACTCAAAGCGCTTTACAGGTAATGGGGACTCCCCTCCACCACCACCAATGTTTACATCAAGGCTTATTTCTGCCACTCTTTACTCTATGGGCTCCCTAACTCTCTTCTCAACAAATTTCAATATGTTCAAAACTCTACAGCTAGACAAGTAACCCACACCAGACTTTGGTTGCATATCACTCCTACACTTACTGTAAGTCTCTACATTGGTTGCATAAAGTCATATAAATTCAAAAAACAGAATACAAACCTGTCTAACGTAAACCAAGGTCTCCACCTTCATGTGCTAGAATTTTAAGGTGATTCAGAATTGCTGCATTTAAGGAATTTATTAATGATTACAGTAATATGTGCACGCTTTCATGAAGTTACAAGGGAACCGGTCCATTTCTACTGTAAAGTGCATGGGCTGAATGTTGACCTTTACTTAACAGCCCAGTGGAATGTACTTTTTTGTTAATAATTTACAAAGCACTAATTTCCATGTACTTTCCATTTTAGACACTGTTGGAAAACACAAATACTGCTGAACCCTGAACTATAAACTACATCTTAAGTTGAATTGAAGTACAGCAGGTGACAAAGTTACTCTCTCTGGTGTGCAGAATTTGTTTTTCAAATTTTGCTTTATTGCTATGAGTGATATTTCCCCAACGGAAAGCTATTGCATTTCCTAGACTGTGAGAATATTAATATTAAAAGATTAAAAGATTTGGTACGCCACCAAAAGCACTGAACTATAACACATTTATAGATATACAGTATATACATTTTACTTATAAGTGTAATACTGGAATCTCAGCTTCAATACTGTCTATCCAAAGGCAGAAATGTGGTAATTTCAGCACTTTACAGGTGTTTGGTATTTGTCAGAGGGCTTAAGTAGTCATTTCACCTATATCAGTGGACACTGTGTCTTTCTACCTGATTTAGAGCTGGTGTGGTAGTGAGGGGTATCTCTAAATGTCAAGAGCTACAATCAATGCTAAAGGACTTTGAGTAGAGACTCTGATAATAAGCAATAAAGAAAATGTATTATTCTAATTATAATCAGTTAAATTCATGATGAAAACCACAATCCTAAATTGTTGCAGAGATGCTGTCATCACATTACTCTGTTATATAGTGCAGATTTTTTTACATGGGATTGTTTCTCTGTGGGAAATTAAAGACATACTGTATAGCAGATGAGTTTTAAAATATATGTATATATACAGTGCCTTGCGAAAGTATTCGGCCCCCTTGAACTTTTCAACCTTTTGCCACATTTCAGGCTTCAAACATAAAGATATAAATTTTTTATTTTATGTGAAGAATCACCAACAAGTGGGACACAATTGTGAAGTGGAACGAAATCTATTGGATTTTTGAAACTTTTTTAACTGATAAAAAAATGAAAAGTGGGGCGTGCAAAATTATTTGGCCCCCTTGCGTTAATACTTTGTAGAGCCACCTTTTGCTGCGATTACAGCTGCAAGTCGCTTGGGGTATGTCTCTATCAGTTTTGCACATCGAGAGACTTGCCCATTCTTCCTTGCAAAACAGCTCGAGCTCAGTGAGGTTGGATGGAGAGCGTTTGTGAACAGCAGTTTTCAGCTCTTTCCACAGATTCTCGATTGGATTCAGGTCTGGACTTTGACTTGGCCATTCAAACACCTGGATACGTTTATTTGTGAACCATTCCTTTGTAGATTTTGCTGTATGTTTGGGATCATTGTCTTGTTGGAAGATAAATCTCCGTCCCAGTTTCAGGTCTTTTGCAGACTCCAACAGGTTTTCATCCAGAATGGTCCTGTATTTGGCTGCATCCATCTTCCCCTCAATTTTAACCATCTTCCCTGTCCCTGCTGAAGAAAAGCAGGCCCAAACCATGATGCTGCCACCACCATGTTTGACAGTGGGGATGGTGTGTTGAGGGTGATGAGCTGTGTTGCTTTTACGCCAAACATATCGTTTTGCATTGTGGCCAAAAAGTTCGATTTTGGTTTCATCTGACCAGAGCACCTTCTTCCACATGTTTGGGGTGTCTCCCAGGTGGCTTGTGGCAAACTTTAGACGAGACTTTTTATGGATATCTTTGAGAAATGGCTTTCTTCTTGCCACTCTTCCATAAAGGCCAGATTTGTGCAGTGTAAGACTGATTGTTGTCCTATGGACAGACTCTCCCACCTCAGCTGTAGTTCTCTGCAGTTCATCCAGAGTGATCATGGGCCTCTTGGCTGCATCTCTGATCAGTCTTCTCCTTGTCTGAGCTGAAAGTTTAGAGGGACGGCCAGGTCTTGGTAGATTTGCAGTGGTCTGATACTCCTTCCATTTCAAGATGATCGCTTGCACAGTGCTCCTTGGGATGTTTGAAGCTTGGGAAATCTTTTTGTATCCAAATCCGGCTTTAAACTTCTCCACAACAGTATTACGGACCTGCCTGGTGTGTTCCTTGGTCTTCATGATGCTCTCTGCGCTTTCAACAGAACCTTGAGACTATCACAGAGCAGGTGCATTTATACAGAGACTTGATTACACACAGGTGGATTCTATTTATCACCATCAGTCATTTAGGACAACATTGGATCATTCAGAGATCCTCGCTGAACTTCTGGAGTGAGTTTGCTGCACTGAAAGTAAAGGGGCCGAATAATTTTGCACGCCCCACTTTTCATTTTTTTATTAGTTAAAAAAGTTTCAAAAATCCAATAGATTTCGTTCCACTTCACAATTGTGTCCCACTTGTTGGTGATTCTTCACATAAAATAAAAAATTTATATCTTTATGTTTGAAGCCTGAAATGTGGCAAAAGGTTGAAAAGTTCAAGGGGGCCGAATACTTTCGCAAGGCACTGTAACTCTACTGATTTGCAGGTGTTGTAGTCTACCTCCAATTGATAGCGTTAGGCCTGTAATGAACTCACTGGTGAACTGTGGACTAACTCCTGTTATAGGATTTAAACTTTTGGGTTATTTCTTAGACGTTTTGCTTCTTTAAAGACAGTCCTCAGGTAAAATCCGGAATGTTCCAGCAGGATTCTCCAAGCGATAGCTGATACAAAGCAATACGAAGATATTTTTGACCTTCGGTTACAACCCCACCCCCCACCTCACATTTCTACTTTGGAAAGCCAGCATTTAACAGATCAACAACCTGTTTCAGGAGAGTGGTTACGTATGAAGTCACATGGCCACAAGTTTCAGATTCCTGTCTGAACAAGTAGTAGATTGTGCAGCTCTGTTGAACTGTGCACGACTGTGTACTACTACAGGCTGCACTAAATAGAATATTTGCACAATTTGGTAACCGTAGGAAAGGATTGAGACCAATTTGTCTGGTGTTTGGTATCATAGTGAACTTCCATATAAGAAATACTGGAATAGTACAACACCTATATTTTTGTTGCAAAAGAGTATATTTCTTCCAATGGTAGATGAAAAGTACCTGAAAACTAAAAGAGAGCATTGTTCACCTGAGTTACTGCAGACCCAGATGTAGAAGATGGTAGCAGGTGTTGGTGGCTCAGACAAAAACTGTTTTACTGCAGTCTATTCTGCTCACAAGCAAATTGTTGTGTATTTACAGTATATATCCTGTAATATATATTACATAGAATTCATATTTTAAATTTAGATTTAAGTTGAACTGTGCTTGTACTCAACACATTATGTAATACAATGTAATACACATTGTATTCAACACTATTTTCTATTAGGATATTGTCACAATAAGCTGGAAAGCAAAATAATGCTTTTTTTTTTATACAGTGAGTGTGCATACAGTACCTACATCAAAGAATGATTTCATCACAGTGACCTTACCTTCCATACAATAATAAAACTGTAAAGAAAGAAGCTGTATTTCCTTGCTGTACTGAAGCTGAACTGAATTAACGCATTCCCAAATGGAGAACACTGTTCCAAAGCAGGGGCCCAGGGCTGCGGTGCCTGAGTTAAGTGGTAAGTGTAGCATCAGCATTTCACTACTGAATCACTCAAAGTGTGGCTTTTCACAAGGTGCTTCCCATCCCATCAGCACATGCGTCATCTTATTCACGGTTCTGTAAAGATACCGTCCCTCTGTATATTTGAAACCTCCTGCATGACCAGATTTCCCTTTAATGAACACTTAACTCAGCATTGCCACTGACTACTGTAGACATTCAAACATAAGAAATGTTAGGAGCACATTTGTCCTTTCTGATTTGGTTGCTACAGTAGTAGTTTATTGATCCAAGGACCTTGTCTACTAATTTTTTTTTAATATCCTGTGGATTTGTCTTCAAAACCATTGTTCATGGTGCTCAACAAAGAGTTGTATAAAGATGTGTCACCTATGATTAGTGTTAAATATACTTTCTGTTTGTGTCATAACAAGGAGAATGAAAACAGGACTGTGATACATGGTGAATCTCAATATACATAACCAAATTTTATCCTACCCAATTGCCCCAGGAACCTGTTTTTCAGTTAATTAAAATCAACCAATCAACACTCCAGCCAAACCTGGCTCTGCACTGTACACTCCAGCATTTGGAAAAAAAACAAATTATTTGTCATTGGATTCTGGACATTTGGACACTGATGTGTTACCAACAAACTGTCAAAGTGAATAGCAGGACATCTTGCCATCTCTGCGGCTCTCTCCTTTTTTATCAACAACTTCACATCTCGGGTTAAGATTTTCAAATATGCAGATGACACTACTATTGTTGGTCTTATCTCCGATAATGACGAGGCCCCTTGCCAACGGGTGATTGACTCAGGTAGAACCTGGTGTTCTGATAATGACCTTCAAATCAATTCATCAGAAAGTAGGGAAATCATTATTGAATTTAGCATATCCAGAACATAAAACTCCCCACCCATCCTATAATGACCACAAATTCCATCATATTCTTGGGAACATACGGATGTGACAATCTTGGAGCAGCAACACAGATCATATAGTTAAAAAGGCAGAGCAGAAGATGTGCTTTCTTACAGTTTTACACAGTCGTAATTCAAGGCATTTGACAGCTTCTATCTATTTGGTGTGGGAATATGGAGAGGTATGGTATACAAAAGGAAAACATGTCCAAACCCTCAAAAATAATAGGCTGTGATCTCCCTTCCATTTCATCCCTTTACACAAGCCTACAAGATTATTTCTGACTCTTCTCATCCAGCTCATAATCTTTCTCAGCTCCTCCCTTTGGGAAAATGTTTTAAAACGATCCTTTCAAGAACTTTCCACTTCAACCTTGGCTTCTTTCCCCTTGCCTATGAACTTTGAACTCGGCTATTAAACCTCCCATGAGCATCTCTTTTACAATTCTGATTTCCAACTGTAAGGTAAACATTTACATACGCATGTGATTATGATTGTGATTTGCTTTGCTTTTCATTTCAGTTTGTTTATATATTTTTAAATATCATGTGTCATATTTTTTAGTGTTCTCTTGCTGTACTGAAAGCAGACCAACAACTATTGTCATGTGACAGTAATGCATTCTATTCTATGAACACCACCTACACAAATTTTGTCCTTATTTTTACCATAAGATTTTACCCCATAAAACCAAATCTGAAATGTTAAGACAACAAGATAGGGTTTTTCCAAAGGTTCCCATTTTATTTAAAAAATATATAATAGTGCCCTCTTGTTAATGTTTTAAAGCTGTTTAAAATCAGATTATATCAACAGCAGACACTGTAATTCTGTTTTAAGGTGCAAATTAAATTAGTTACACTTCAGTGTGGGCTGTATGACAGTGTTATGGTCCTGCTAATAACCAAAATTAATAACCATTGTTATATACACACATATAACCATTTATATAATTTATATATACATATACAGTAGTGCCCTCCACATTTATTTATACTTTAATGAAATAGGAACAACAGATCATAGAGCAGAATGAGTTAGGGCTGGAAAATGTGTCTTTTTAAAAAGTCTCAAAGTTACACTGTAATCGTGATAGCATTTCACAAAGTCTTATCTGTCAAAAAATTGATTGAACTAAAAAAAAAGGAACCAAAAAAAAAGCTAAGGTTATTGGTGTAAACCAGCCAGGAAGAGGACATAAAAGTATTTTGCCACCATAAACTGATTGGTGGCAAACCACATGGTTTGGGAGGCAACTATGAATCCAAAGGCAACAGTTGGAGATATCAAATACGAATTGTTGAACACTACCGTTCAAAGTCCACTGTGCGAATGTGGCATTCAGAACACCTGAGGATGACATTGTGACAACTGAAACAATCTTATAAAAAAGACTTTGAGCCTTTTGGACACAATGAAGACTTCAGCATAATCACTGACACAGAAGGATTTCTAAAATCCTAACAATAGGGGGTCTTTATAAATGTGAACCTTGTGGTTTTTTTTAGTTTAATTAATTATAACAATCATGACTTTGCTCTGTGCAATCTTATTAAAATTACTGTATGGGATTTTTAAAATGATTTAAACTTTAAGTTATCTGATGTCTATTGCTCATATTTCATTTAATCTGCCATAATTCATAAATAAGTGGAAAGCATTGTACTGTCCTCTTTCTAATTTACTGTACATCTCCAGTAATCTCAAACAGGTTTATTGTCCACAAACATAGATTAATTTTACTCAAAACCAGTTCCAAAACTGGTCTCTCCTGTATGAGCCAGCAAAGACTCAATGTAGTGTCTCATTAAGTCACTGTCTTTACTATTGCCCTAAATGAAAAAACTGTGGTTCATCATTCTTTAAGGAGACCCAGCTTCCTCAGTGCCTCTTTCCTGTCCCCCTCGGTCTTTGCTTTGGGCATGATCTGGACACTGATGCCCTGAGAACGAGGCAGCTTGTTGGCTGTATGCTGCTGTGTGATAGGAGGGAGTGGCCGCTGGGTCTCGTGCTCTGTTGGCTCTGTACTTTTCCCTGTCTGCGTCCTGTTTCCTTGAACTTCTATAAAGTCTTTTCCAGTCCCAAGTGAGGCAGGACGAGGCCTGGAGTTGCGGAGCTGGTTTGGGGAAGCAGGAGCTTTGTTGCTGGCTTTGAAACTGCGCGTGTTGTAGCTGGGGTCTGCATGCTGGCTGGCCATGTAGCTCCCCAGTCCCATGCCCGAACGCTCCAGGGTGGCTGATTTCACCTCAGCCGGCCTGGCAGGTGAGGGTCTGTTGGCAACAGGGGGAAGTTCACTTCCCGATCGCTGGTGGTATCCTCTGGCTACCTGAGGCCTGCTCCTGGGCTCCTGGATTTCCGGCATAGCAGGCTGAGCTTTTGGCTCATTGGACAGATTCGGCGGGTTGGCAGACTTGGTCTCCCAGGATCTGCGTAGTTTGGGGGATTGTGCAAGGTTGACTGTCGACCCAGAATCATTCAAATTATCTTTCAGCAGTCCGAGCTTTTTCAAAGCTTCCATCCTCACCTTTTGTGGGTCCAGAGTTGTTTTATCTGGAGACGAAGAGCTGGTGAAATGTTCATTACCTGTTAGAAGGTTAGATTCCTGGCTTGGGAGAGAAGCTTTATGTTGCTTAAGAACAATGTTAGAAGGAAGTTTCTTTGGTTTTGGGGCAACAGTTGGTGGACCCATCTTTGTTTCAGCCTGGTCATGCAAGTGTGTGGGATGAGGACGCGAGTCTGAGTGCACAGAGGTTACAGTTATCTTTTCATCTGGTACAGGAAGCCCAGATAGCGACTGTGGCTTATCTTTGAGGTCAGGAGTATTCTGAGGAGTTTTCTTCAAATATGCTTTCTGCCTCAACTTATCCAGGCTCTCACTAGAAAGGGGCCTTGATGGAGCCACATCAGGGTTCTCCACAGGTTGGTCTGATCTCAAAAGAGTTTTGGTTGTCTGATCACTCTCAAGCTTCTTTTTATTTCCAACAGTAACTAGCTCATCCCTAAAATCCGAAGGTGGAGGGATGACCTCAAAGCTGATCTCTGACTTGTTTCTGAAATGGCCCTGGAATGTCTTGTTGTCTGATACCAAGTTTTTTGGCTTTTTATCTTCTTCTTTTGGCTTCTTGTCCAAATGGTCTGGATCTGGTGATCCCAATGAATGCCCAGTTGTTTCAGTCAGCCTGGTCTCAGAGTTTGTTGACACTGCTGAGCTCTCTGTGCCTCGCCCAGCACTAGACAGAGTGGCAGAACCATTCTTTGGCAGCACCAGTGGAGTGGGTACCATGTAGTTCATGGTAGGCTTGTTATCTTTACTGTATCTCTCAGTTATTGAATTATTGTAAGGGGGCTTGTGGACATCTGAAAAACAAAAGCAAGAGCTTAATTGTTTTTAAAGATGTGTTTCCTCAACCATACTAATAAGACAAAAGAATCGAGTGCACAAATTATTTTTCAGCATCTTGAAGCAAGTCATCTTGTTCAGCATTGCAGTGTCTTTGTCATACCATTAGCACTGCTTTTTGTAGACTGCCAGTCCATACCACTGCATAAAATCTTACATATTCCTATTCATAGGTGCTACAGTGGTTTATTGAAGGTGCTAAACCAGTTGACATTGGTGCACTCACCATCTGGCTTGCTCTTGGATGAGGAGAGATGTCCAAATTTAGGAGCCACGTTCCCATGAGAAGGTAGACTTTCGGGCTCATCGTTGGACAAGCCGCTGTCTTCTTCCAACTCAAGAGACTCAATGGTCTCTTCTAGGAACATCAGGCATGCCCGCTCCTCTGCTGACAGGTGCTCCAAGCTGTCATCGCTCTGCAAGGTAAACGGCAGCAATAACTTTCAGAAACTTCATACCTTTCCTGTGTGATTCCTAACAAGGAAGGATCTGTCAAAACTTGGGTCTACAGAAAAATAGCAAGATCCTAACAGTAATCTTACTTTAATAAACATCATAGAATGAATATATTTTATAGGTGGACATAACTTTTTTTCAAGCAGCAACATACACTCAGATACACCATATACTGTACACTGATTATTCAGTGCCTGCTTATGATACAAGAGAAAGGGTTTGCAAATAAGGACTTTGAATAGAGATGGAGCAGAATAATACTTACATAGCCTGAGTTGACGCTCATTACACTGTCACAGCTCCCAGCACTGTCTAAGCTGTCGATGGATTCCATGGCAATGCCTCCTGGGTGCACTTCACTCCTAGGCATCGCACAGAGGCATGAGCAGGGTCCTCGGCTGATTGGCTAGCCGGTACCAAAAGGCCTGTCTCCGAATCTACACTCAGAGGAAAAAGTTCCAGAGGAGGCGAGTTAGTAAATACAGGATACTGTATTCTCAATATGTGCATGTGATGACTTTTTAAAACGTATGTTCTCTCCTTAAACTTACCCAGTGTGCATTCAGAGTTAAAACCACAGAAGCAAGAATTTCTCTGCGATGAGCCGAGCTATATATAGAGCACTCGGAAGTAAGGCTTAGAAAATATTCAAGAAGGCAGCTTTCTTCTCTCAAACAACCTAGTTCCCACGCACAATTGTGGTTTTCACCACAAACCAGACAATCAAACCAAAGCTTTCTAAATGAGCTAACTTTTTACTTCGCGCCTTTATCCATATCAAAGACCCACAAGTCATATTACACAGTGATGAGTAGATAAACGACAACCTGGCAACCTCTGCTAAAGAGGGTTTGAAACCCCCTGCTGCTCCGTGCAAACTGAATCAACGTCTCAGTTTCCACTGGCACTTACACGGAATTTGAGACACACGTATCCTGCTCCAAACCCTGGCTTCAGTTCTTTGCAAGAGACACCATAAAGAACCTGAAGAGATCCCTTCTTCACCATATTCCATTCTTTAGTGTAACTTCAGACTATAGGCATTTTTGTAAACAATGTCATATGCATACAAAGCAAAAAAAGGAAGCCAAAGCTTCAGAACGGTTCAGCAATGAAAGGCAATTTTCTAGTACACATAAAGAATGCTTGCCACCCAAATAATCCCCTTTGGCTTTCCAATCTTCTTATATAACCCTCGTGTTGTTCTGCACATGCGCAAGCTTACAAATGAATGGGCTTCCAGGTTACTCCAAGTGCTAGGTATCATAGCTAAGTCTATTTCTGTGAGTGGAATTAGCTCACTATATCCTCTGTCACATGACATGTATTACTGCACACTATTCTGCAGTGTGAAGACAAACATTAACACATATGGAACACCATTAACTCTGGGCAATATGCAATCTACAAAGTTTTTTTTCTTCGTTTTTATTAAAACCGCAAATTCTGAAACATTTTACAGTTTACCTTTGAAACGTTCTATTCTACACGTTTTGTTGATAAAACTGAACTGCTCCCATTACATTCCACAGATTATTTTTACAGTATATGTACACACAAGCCAGCTCGTGGATTTTTGAAATTTGTCTGTTTATTTTCTTCAACTTATTACACTTCAGATACACGTAAGATTTCAAAATTGCACCATAGGTAATGCAAGGTAGATTCCTATTATGACTTTGGATAAAGACATTAACCACATATAATCTTCCAAATATTAATACAGCTTTTATACATATTCAGTTAAGTTATATATCTTTGAGAATTCAACTATGCTGCTTCAAACCTATGATAGTAAAAACTATATTTTCTTGTTTAATAATGAATCTAGTACAGAAACATGGAATTGATCAGAAATGTTTGATATCCCTGCTGTGTCTTGTCTTGTTAGATCACTGGTTCATTGACATGCAAGTACATATTGAGGTGAGTGTCTGTGTCCAGTGACCCCAATCACACGAGTTTGTCCCTGTACTCTGAAACAGCAGTGCATTCAGCACAGCACTGATAGCCTGACCTCGTTCTAGCTGTTTAACAATTAGAAACATAAACTGTGTTGATTCAGGATCGTGGAAAACAGTATAAACTGGAATCATATTCCACAGTAATCTGTAAGTAATCTGTGTTCCAAAACTCTGTACTTTTTACTATTGTTTTCTCAGGTAAGTGTTACTGCCACTGGACAATACAGTTTTAGTTTTTAAATCTCAGTAGTACAGCATAAACACCAAATATATCACTAAACAGATCTGTGTACAAAAGGTATAAATATGAATGTTTCATTAAACACAATTTGAGCATGATGGTTTCACTGTTCAAGTTTCTGTAAAGATCATTTTAATCTGTATTTCATTCTTAAAATGGCCATTTGAATGCAGTGAAATTAGAGATACCATGTAATGTCTTTTCTGTCTAACCTTATCCAACTGTCACTAATCTCACCATGTACATTTTCTGACAATTACAGGCAATGCAGAACATCAGTGAAGAGTGAGAAGCTGCGAATGCTTGAAACTGAACCAACTGAACAACAAGCTACTGTGCACAAACATTGTTTTTTTATAACGCAAACTTATTTTTAGAGAACATAATTCATAATGAACCTCTTGCCTAAAGGGCCAGCTAATACATGTCTTATCAAAAACAACTAACAGCGATCACAGTTCACTTTCACTGCCACCAACCACCCTGAGTGAGGAGTTAGCAAGTGTGATTGATTTGGAAGCGTTTCTGAGAAAAGGGACAATTTATTATTAACGTAGAGAGGATAAACAGTGCATTTAATGTATGCTAACAGCACAGAAGCAAGCAAAAAGAACCAATCACATACTGTAATTGGATTTCATTGTAATTATCACTATCAATTGTATTATTTTAATTAAGCATTAAAGTTTAATGTTTAGTGTAATTTAATGTAAGTTATTTCCATATGAGGGAATCCTTAAATTCTCATTTAAGGATTCCCCCAGTTTTGAGTAGTGAACTACTGAGAATCTTTTAACAGATCCCAAGCTTCTCCAAGACCACATTTTCTCTGAAAAGCACCAAATGCAATATGATTATTAATTAACTGTATTTGTATGAGTAATATTCTCAGAATCAGATAAAAAAATATAAAGATAATTACTTGTATCAGAGGTCTTTCACATTTTTGACACATACAGTAGCAGTTGAGTTGAAAAGCAAAATTGAAACTACGTTATCAGAAAATGCAATGTTTCAACACTCAAAATAATACAAGTTTTATGTTATAATACAATAATAAAATATCTTATTTCCACAATTTATTCAGCTAGCAATTTTGTCTTTTTAATTTGCTTACTCTCTTTCATTAGTTAAGCAGCACTGAACAGCTGTTTGCTCTAATTTTCAGAGTGATCAATTAGCCAAAGAAACAGTAGTACAGTAACTTCACCTTAAAATATGGGCAGGAAAAGCCAAGTTTAAATTTGTCACATTGACATCCTATAAATAGAATTGTGCTTAGAAATGCATAAAATGAGTCAGTGACTATCCCATGAATGTCATGCTTTGTTGTGATGGTTTGATTAGGTACATTTTAAGCTGTTAATTAGTGGAATTCAGTGACTGAGGTATTCATGGCTGAAGAACTCACCTAAACCAACTCCCAATTCTTGAGTGCACTATCACCAGAACTATAAATAAAAACTATACTTTCACTGTGCACGGAGGTTTTGTCAGAAGAACGTCACTTTGCCGGCTTTTTTCCAGTTTTATCACAGGGTTGTTATGTGTTGGACCACTTACATTCTTTATGTGCCAATTAATTACAGGAATGTAAGAGCACTGTCGTCATGTTCCTCATATGAATGACAATTTCTCCACTAACTCCAGCCTCACCTGGTATTGGGCTGGCTTGAGCAGAACATCAGCAGGACCAAGATACCTTTTTTTGTCAAACAACCAATTTAAGGAAACACACAACCAACAGCCAGTTGTTGTACCACACAGAGCATTACATTTAATACATAGTGTCACTTTTGGGACAACTGGGTCAGGTGAAAAGTAAAGTTAATCATTCACCACAAAGAAAAAATAGTACAAAATCTAACAGGTGTACATTTTGCCACGCCCAAGGGTGTAAATACAGAGACAGACAAATATCATTAATGCTTAACTACACTGAACACAGGTCACTTCCTACTTTAACTTGAAAGGATTGGACTCGCAGTGATTATGCAGATCAGATGCGGATATGTATCACTGCACATGCAAACCTCATTGTGCAATTAAACCATGACAGCACAATGGATTTCAGGCCAGAGCTCTAACTTGTGTGTGTACATGCCAAAGGCGTGTTTCAGTGAAATTGGAGCAGGTGAGGGCATTCAGAATCCCAGCTCTTCTGGTACAAGTAAAAAATACAACATTTCCTTTGTACAGATACCTATCCATGTGGTATACAGAAAGTGAAAGTACCCCCAAAGCCTCCACCAAAGTAAAACTGTCTAGACTTCTAGACTTTAAACTCTTTCAATATTAATGGAAGCTTTTCAATAAGCAGCGCCCTTGACTCACAATCTGTTACCCTAACCATGAATTAACTGAACTTTCAAAAACAACAAAAAAACAAGGTCGTGTTGGTGGCTCTGCTGTAACAGTTAGTGATAAATTATTCATGTATTATTCAAACTTTGGATTCTGTTAAAGTATCTGCTAAATTACTAGTTATAAAAAATAATACCAAGAGTTCAGAGAAAAAGCGAAAGTTCAGTCCTGGGTCAGATGTCAAGAGCTTTTTTACGTATCCTCCAAATTAATGATTTAAAGCTGGGTTTTTTTTTCCAGTAGCTGTTTGATTCAGTAACTTATTTTGATAAGATGTGTTAATCTGCTTAAGAGGATGTGCAGTAAGAAATAATTTTAAGATGAACACTCTGATGAAGACAGTGTTGGTGGTTCTTGTACACCATTAAGGCATTAAACAAGGCACAAACTGAAAAGGGTCCTGCTGGCTGACAATTCTATCTCTTTCATTGTTAAGGCTTTATCACATGAATAATGAATGACAGCTTCACACTGACTGCCATGTGATGGCATTGCAGTTAGAGATACAATTTCAGTGAATATTCCAGAGAACGGCTTTTACGTGCTTTATGTAATGTCCGGGACTTGGAAGTTTGATTATTTTTGCATTATTTCCTTGTGAGCTATAAAAGAGAATTAACACTTTCTGCCATACTGAAAACAATGGTTACAGTTCTTCCTACCTGCTCTCATTAGAAATAATAGTCCTTTGTTTTACCCACCAGCAAAACCACAGACAGCAACAGTCTGTCCATGACTGCTGTCGATGACGTCAATACTCCCCTTTGCAAATAAAGCCATTTTTTTTTTACTAATGTCAAGATTGTAGTCATTTTAACATGGGGTTAAACACAAAAACAGAGCAGATTGTGCTAGCCCCAAGCAACATACTGTATACCAAGGGCCCTGGGGTAAACAGTCCCACTCTTACTTATTGTCAAGGAATTCACAACCACCAAGTATTCTTTGATTTACTGTAGCACTGCACCTCCAGCAGTGTTCCCCATCACCACACTGGTTGGGAAACTGTGATCCAGAGGTGTGGTGACTTTGTGGCATAGTGGCTGGGGCCCTGAGTTCAATTACCAATCTGGGGTGCTTTCTGTATGTTCTCCCCATGTTTCCTTGGGCTTCCCACATTCCAAAGATATACTGGTAGGTTAATTGGCTTCTGGGAAAATTGGCCCTGGCGTGTGTGTCTGTGTGTCTTCCCTGTGATGGACTGGTGTCTCATTCAGGGTGTACCCAGCTCTGTACACATTTCTTGCCGAGATAGACTCCGGCTCCCCCACAACCCTGAATTGGAAGAAGCAGTTAGAAAATGGATGGTCCAGAAGTACAAGTGCCACCCAGTGGTCCACTAACAGCAGCAAACTGTTTTTTCTCGGAGGTCTCCCATCCTAGTAATGACCAAGCCCAACCTTGCTAATTTTCTGAGATTTCACAGATCAGGCTACATGGTGGTAAGTCTCTCTAGGAACAAACTACTGTATGTTTTTCTTTACCGTGATGTAAAAAGGCTTTAATTCTCTAAAGTACGTTTAGTATTTGATATTAAACTCCTACCACACGACGTACTGCATGCTGTTAGGACTTTCATAACTTTGTGTGTACTTAATAGCCCTGAGCCAATATTTGCCCAGCATGGGACCAAGAAGAAAAAAATACGGGAAACCGGCTTTCCACTGGACTCATCATAGAAGGTGGGTGTAGTCAATCATTAAATGTTGAGTTTTAGGGATGCCATTTTTTAACAAAATTACAAATTACAGTTTTGAAAATAAATGACCACCCTACAAGAAAGCGAACGTGACAAGCACATCCGTTTGCGGAATTTGTCTAATCGTGTTATTATTCATGAAGAAAAATGTCTGAAGCGTACCGTACAGTATATTATAACACGCAATTAGTTTTTATATTAAGAAACAAGTAAGGGTTTATTCTGTGCTGAAAAGAGAAGAAAGGAAACAGCGTTTCTCCTGTGGAGCCTTCTTCAGATTTTTGTATTTATGAGTGTGGTGCGTGGGTTTTGTGTGAGGTGTTTTTATATTTATGCGCAACTGACATTCTAGTAGCGTAAAAACTGATCACTGTTTGCAACACCAGTATGGATCTGTGTGCTAATCGAGCTCAATGCAGTGTTAAGATTGATAAAAGTCTGATCAGTTTACAAAAGTGAATATCTTTCAGAGATACATTACATAAAGTGTTTAATTAGTACAGCAGAATAAAATGCATTGTTCACGTTAAGATTGATGCTTAAAATGACGAATACATAAATTTTTCAAAAATGTTTGTAAGTTTTACTTGACACAGTCTTCACGAAGTCTTAAATACATCGAGACACCTACAGTACGTACGCACACTGAAAATGAAATGCTAACAATATTATCTACCCCAACAGAGAGAAATGTGCAGTTGATTTCCTTTTGTATGAGGTCCATATACGTTTCACAGCTGCATCGTGAACATCGTTTATGGTCCTGATGAAGAACACGACAAAAATCGACTTACCTTTATACGAAGGATAATCAAGACCCTTTAAAGCTATTTATGTATTCCACAAAGTTGCGCCCTCGCAAGCAACCTCTGGCCGCTGACTCTATTACTGCACAGGTGAGGCAATAATCTCCCGACTTCAGTCAGTCTGCTCCTGTCCCGAGTCTCCGGCGCCAATCAGAACACGGTGAGGCCGCCCATTCCCGCAGGTGCAGCCAATGACAAACTGGCTTTAAAATGAAACCCGCTTAGACAACACGCCCAAAGCGATCCAATTACTTCGCGTAATTAGTGTTCGCGTCTTTGTTGGTTTTATGTATTTGCTTAGGGAGAAAGTTCAAAGTGTCTCTTTACAATGAATATTTATATATTTATAGTTTGCATTTACAATTATAAGAAATAAACAGATTAAATCAACTATTGTAATTACGAGTATTATTATTATTAATTATTATTATTATTATTATTATTATTATTATTGTTGTTGTTGTTGTTGTTGTTGTTTTTGATTATGATGTTTGACGTTGTTATTGTAATAGTACAGTTGTAGAAAACTGTTGTACTGTTGTAGAAAAGGTCAAGCACATGACGTAATATTGAGACAGCACTAACTATCAGGCGAAGAAGCTGATGGCACTGCGGTATAGTTCTTGCAGTGCTATAACTGTAAATGAGATTAGTCCCTGGTGAATTAGTTTCGTATCGTTACAGGTTCCACGGCGTCGATTCTAGTGCTTTGTATAAAAGAAGGAGGTGTCTCACAGCAACAAGGTAACGATACTGTACTGCATGTATCCTCTCACATATTACAGCAATCCATACCCTGTCAACAACAGGAAACTGTAGATGCATATGATCAATACGGGAATATTCGACACCTTGCTAAACTGGTCTTATCAAAGTACCAATAAAGCACTTCAACGGCTTCCCTGGAACACATTCTTCCTCAAAAACAGAGAGATTCAGAACGTACACCACGTGTATATAACACTAAAGGTTTGGTGAGATGTGCAATGCAGTGCAAGTTTGACGGAAATTCAAGGCGAGAAACGGCTGTCTGTGCTTGCTGTTTTACAGCCCTATGGCACTACACTTAGACACCGTTGACAAGGGAGCAATGCATCATGTCCTATCCCTGTAGTCTATACAGTGTATATATATATAGTGTAGTATATAATCTTACTGGGTGTAAAGTAGCAAAATAAAAGCAGAAGTAGTATTCTTGTCTGCTCTGTGATAGAGAGAAAGCACTGCTCTTGCGATTCACTTACTCATGAGGCTTTGTGTTATGTTGTTATTGTCCTTCTTATTAAAAATTGTAATTCAATTATAGGGTTATGGTGCAGTGGTTAGCGTTGCTACCTCAAAGCACTGTGGCCTTAGGCTCAGTTCCAGGTGTGTATATGTGTGGAGTTTGTATGTTTTCCAACTTCCATGGGTTTCCCATGGGTGCTCTCTCATTTAGTCCCACAGTCTATAAACATACTAGTAGGTTAACTGGCTTCTGGGAAACTTGCCCCTGGTGTAAGTGTGTGCTTGTCTTTGTCAGTGTGTGCCTTGCGATAGACTGGCATTCCATCCAGGATGTATCCCACCTTGTTCCCATTGCTTGCCAGGATAAGCCCTGGCTCCCACCCAAATGTACTGGCAAATGGGGGGTTACGAAACTGGTGAAAATCAGGATTTGACTTCATAACCCCCAACATGTAAGTGATTTCTTCAGAATACACCTGGCCAGTTGATATAATTAGAGGCACGTGAATTCTTTATTCTTTGGCACCGCTTTGGTGACAGGAGTAATAATCTAGTCATGCTTGGTTAAAAAAAAATATTGATGATGATGACAAGACAAACTACACTACCCACAACAAAGCATACAAATCACAAGTTACTCTATGTACATATTTACAAACAAGGCATTTCAGAGCCAGCATAGCAAACACTTACAGAAGTTAATAATGCATAAATAGGTATTTAAATATAACATTTAAAATAACACTAGTCAGAGAATGTCCAGTGTGGTCACGTCTTTGTTTTTCCATAGTTTCGCTTTAAAGTTAAAGAATAGATAACGACTTAGAAGACACAAACATCTATTTATGTTCAGGTGGGTAGCTGCGTCAGCATGCGTAGGCTGCAAAGGAACAAGTAATAGGTTTATTCCTTGCTGAAAAGAATAGAAAGAAAACACAACGTTTCTGCTGTGGAGCGTGAAGAAGACTGCACGGCTGAAACATTGCGTTTTCTTTATTCTCTTTTCAGCAAGGAATAAACCTATTACTTGCATCTATTTATGTTGCCCTGCTGGAATGCTGTTATATCAGAATAAGGCTGCAAGTATGGCCGCAGGACTTGATCAATGCAGAGCAGTCATGTTACCATTAATCACTACAAGTAGAGATCTGTAACGACAAGACTCTCATATATCAACCATCATACATGGTACCTACCATACATTGATTGGTCTGTTGTACACAAGTTAGAAGACAATATCTGGCCTGCAAACGGACTTTTTAGCAATCCAGAACTGCAACATTGAATTTCCTGAGGAAAAAAAATAAGAAAAACCTTGCAATTAAAATAATTCCATTTTGTTTTTGTGTTTAACACCACAGCCCAGATCCAAGTCACCCTTGGAATACCACTGATCCTTTCAGGTCAGGCTAAATGGAGAACACTTCTCCACCGAGGATGATGCCACTAGTACTTTTTAGGAGGGTTAGGCTGAGCAGTCCGTGACATCTCTGTGTGGAGAATGACTGCAAATTTTTCATTTATTTCAATTTCATGGATATTGGTACAAAGACAAAAACTTTTGCACAATCAGCACAATGAGCAAGAGCAAAGAAAAAAAGGGCAGACCAGGCAAATCTCCTATGTTTCAGAGGGTGAAGGTTTTGGGAAGAGAGGTCCTTTTCCAAACACACGTAAGGCTTTACTTTAAACCAGAGAATGTGTTTCAACTCCTCATTGTGTGCGTCTACATGAAAGCAAAAATTATTCAACATCCACACCTTCTTCAAATCCTGTATAAAGGTAAAAGATTAGTCAAAATAACTTTTAGTCTAATCCAAGTAAATTGGTAATGACATAATCCCATTTAAATCTTTGGAATACATTACACAGGTCATTATTAGCTTCCATAGATCTGTGCTGTGGTGCTGTGGTGCTGTGGTACAGAAGAATCTGAGGTGTAACATATGCCCTATCCACTGAATATAGACCAGCTTTAGAGACGGAACTATCCACACACTCAGATCATCACACGGTATGTACAGTATCTACAGTATTTTACTGTATCTTGTAGAAAGACGAGTATCAGACCATATAGTATACATTGGAACTGAAGTGTACTGAACCCTGTTTTGTCTCTGTAGTGTTAATAGGCTTGCATAGAAAATAAAACTTGGCAAATCATTTAAATCAAGACTTTATAAGTGGAAACAAATTTGTACAGTACATTTGTCAGTGTTCTGTCAATTTACAAAGGAAGTTCTGTATTCATTGTAGTCAATATCTGTAAATGGCATCTTTATCAGAGCTACAAGGCCATTATGAGATCTATCTCATAATCTCATATTCTATTTCAGAATATTTTTATGAAGATTGTGTGATGTAAGCATTTCAGAATATGTGAACTATCTACATTACTTAATGCTTAAATGCACAACAATTTATTAGGGGGGTTAGGTTGAACAGCCTGTGACATCTCCGTGTGGAAAATGCCTGAGAAGCATTCATTTATTTCAATTTCATGGATATTCTCCATACGCCACTGACTTCTCTGTGACACTAATAGGCTTCTGTCATTTTCAGGGTTGTTCAGTATTGAGCATTATTAAACTAGGCACAGATGGTGCTCGTAAAAAACCTATATATATACATTTCATTAACAAAGAAACCAAGATGCGCAATGACTCAAGATTAGGTCATACCCATTTATAAGTCCTGTGTGATCGCATGATGAGGCAGAGCTTTTATAGTTAAATGACCAGCAATTATGGATTTATAAAGACTTTTGGGCATTTAAAGATGCGTAGTGCCCATTAATATTAAAAGTAATGAAAAAGTGTTTTAAAGTGATAATGATTAAAATTCTATAAGACTGTACCTTCAATTATTCCAAAATCAATTACTTTTTTGTTTTGGAAATCCCCTTGTGAACAGCACACCGCCATAACAAACCCATATTATAAATCCTTAGGACACAGCACTTGTTTTTGTCAAAAATGGACATTCAATTATTCACGTGAGTAACCTGTTACCAAAAACCTTCTGCAGAATCAAAACACAACCTACTGTAATTACAAAGACAAACTGACCTGCTCGAAAAAAAAAATATTTTAAATATTTTTAAAACTATAAACAATGTTTTATATTTGGGAACATATTTACGTATTTCTATGTGCCATATTATTGTTTTTAATACTTAATAAGTATTAGGCATTTTTAGTCTTGCTCTTACCCCCACCTACTTTTAGCTGTAGTTTTTTTTATTTATTTAGTGGTTACTTCAGTCTGCCTTTGGCTGGAGCTAACTTGAAAAACCTGCATGAATTTGAATTGTGTGATTTGTGGGTGTCCTCTGTTAAAAAGACTCCAGATATCTGCAGTTATGTATGTAGAATGCAGTGAAACATGTGAATGACGGGGCTCGACGTGGGCAGTTTCCACCTGGAACCAAAGGCAGGAAGAGAAAATGTGCATTGCAAACTCTGATTATACACAAAAATACTCTTTCCTCCTCAAAGACCAGCCCAACCTTTGTAACGTCCACAAATAAAGGGTCATATCACTTAAAACAGGTTATTTGTTGGACGACTGACCAGGTGTCTCAGAGCAGATGAATTAAAGACATTAACTGTTGATTTTGATATTATTATAACATTGAAAAGGTGGCACAGTTGTACAGTGGTTAGCATTGTTGCCTCGTAACTCTGGCCTTAACTCCTGTACTTGGGGAGCTATCTGCATGGAGTTTGTTTTCAGCACATCTGTGTGAGTTGTCTCAGGGTGCTCTAGTTTCCACCAACAGTCCAAAGTCATACTGGTACTGTAGGTTAATTGGCTTGTGGGAAAACTGGCCCTGGTATGAATGCCTGTGCGTGTCCTGCGATGTACTGGCATTAGAAAATGGATGGATGAATGGATTACATTGGAAATTCCTCGTGTTCATCTTAGGTGAAAGTCATCATTGGCAGTCCTCGAGAACCTGATGCCTTTGAATTTTCATTCTAGCGCAGATACGTAAATACGTAAATGAAATTATTTGGTAAAATGTTAACCCATGTCAACTAGATTCTGGTTGGAAAGTACCTAAAAACTTGTATGAAGCTTTCCTTCAAGGAACTGAGTTGCCTGTAAACGCTTCATTCAATACACTATACATTCATATACAGTGTCCGTTATCCATTGTAAGAAAGCTTCTTATTCCTAGGAAGGGAAGCATCTGCCCAGAGCCTAGCTGTGAAGAATAGGGTGCTAGGCATAACTACACCACATTACTGTATATGCTTGATCCATGTCAGCTATTCCATAGGATCTTACTTTTGATCTGATCCTCTGATCCTCATACTTTTAAATCTTTACAATGGTAACATGCAAAACTGCCCTGCACAATGAATTAGAAATATATTTATAATGCAAACACAGACCTGAGAATTTGGTCATGCAAGCTAATCACATTACAGAAAGCCAATTTAGAAACAGACAAAAGTAGAAAGAGTTTATTTTTTTCTATTTATTTTTATTTTGCTTCCAAAAGGTACTATGCCTATATCCAGCATTATAAAATAACACTGCAGTGTGTAACCTCACTTTTGTCATAGGTGGTGCAAACATTGTTAAAATAGAGTCAAAAGACAGTGGCTGACATACCAAGTAACAAAAATCAGCATTTTGACACGAACTCACAAATAACTTCAAATGCATCTGGAATAAATTGCGATGGCAACAAATAAAATTAACGCAATTATAAGACTTATTTTTTGCTCTGGTAAACTGCTTCAACATTTAACATTCAGCTGTATTCTGTATTTTTTTTGTGTTGTAAACAATGGCTTTAAGTAGCCTTAACACAAGAAAAAAAAAGGGATACCCATGTACTTCTTTTAATTACTAATATGTACATTTATATTCTATCTTCATGAGTCCAATTTGAGCCTCAAAAAAGGAGATGGGAGTCTGGAACAAGAGAAAACAGGATTGTTTCGGATCAATGCAGAGAGTCGCAGATGGGTTTGTGTGTAATACAGTGCCAGAGATTCTGCTAGATTGAATGAATTCTTACATTTGGTTACCCTAGTACTAGGTTAAAACATAGGCACTTGACACAGCTCAGATGGATCCTACAGTTCTTTCCAGAAATTCAAGGGGGCAGCTTGTTTTCTGTTGGCATACAAGGTGAACAATATCATGCGATCAGAAATAAGAGCTATTTTCACAAGCAATAGCAAGTCAAAATAAATTATTTTTAATTGAGTGCAATGCCAAACATAACTGCTGCATTTACAACTTAATTAAATCCCCTTAGAGCAGGTGTGTTTGGCTCTCCTGCATCACTACCAGACCCCCAAGCCAGATACCATTAAACATACAAGAACTCATTAAACATACAGAATCAATCTCAACATGTTCTATTAAATTCAAAGAAACACAATAACGAAAAATCAGGTAAAACCAGTAGTGTTTCTCTATAGTGCTTGATGTGCAACATTCAGAAGCTGTGAGTAAATGTAATGGGTTCATAGGCTTGCGTATCCATGCATGTGGAGTTACTGTGAATAGAGAACAACGTTTTAAAGCCATGTTTCAGTTTTGACAGAGGTTTAGATTACACCAACACATACAGTGGCATTCCTGGTGAAAAGCTCCAAGTACTGCTAACATTAAATTTCTCAACGTACTGCACGATCTTGCTTTATATTCTGCATTGTTGAAGACAAAGAAACAATAATAAAAATACGTAATGCAGAAATTCATTTCTTTACATTTTCATTCTCCACATCACTCTTTGCAGATGAAAACCAAAAGCTTGTGCGAGTTAAGTACTTTATAATATTCATACTTAACAGTAGTAACTATTGTGTTTTAAAATACCCAATGAACACCGTGGTTCAGTCACATGCGCCACAAACACATTTGTTTTCATAGCATAGTTAAGAAATTCTAAATCTGGTCAATTAAAGGTAATTAAATGTACTACTTGAAACTTCCAGCCATGAGTGAGAGTATATATAAAAATAGAAAATACTAACTACTCCCATCACATTTTTTAAAATAAATGAGAACACATCCCAAGACATTTTCAGTGAAACCTAGTCATTAGCATTCTTAAGAAATTTAAAAGTAGTGCTACATCTTTTAAAAGTTTTATTTTAGACCTGAAGGGGATCCGTAAGATTAAAATCTGACCACACAGTTCCATAACAATAAAAAGTTCAATACAGGTCAGGAGGCCCTGTAACAAAATTAGAGATTTAAAATCATATATAATTTTGGAGATGGTGTATCCCTGAAATATAAGCACAGAAGAATTAAGCCGACTCAGTGCCTTGAATGCAATAGAAAAAGTTATCATCCCGTCAGTCGATCTCATAAAATACCAAATGCAATGTTTCTGGTATTTAACTCCCCTCCCCCAATTATTTTTCTATGGGAGACAATGCAATTGGATCTAATCAGATCTCTGGCTACAGTTACTAAGATACACCACAGTAACAATGACAAATGAAAAACCTAACCATACGTTCTCCTGCCCTCTTTTGAACGACATTTGTGCCTTCTGGCAGTCAACACAGATCAGTTTATATTCAAGTGTCTGAATATGGGTAACCTACACATGGCTCACTGGCTCAATGTTCATCGAGAGTCTTTAATTTCTCTCTGTATTTTCTAATTACAGTGCAAAATGTTCAGTGAAAGACTTTGAGAACTCTGCATAAGGAAAAGCTCATATACAGTACCCAACTCTGTTTCAGAGCATCATCTATGTATGTAAACTTTTAACATGTCAAGAAGCACAGAAACTCTACATCTATCACTCCTCTTAGTTCATAGAAAATCCAACTATTTTAATGCTTTGTTGAATAAGCCACAACTGTAGATTTCTAAACTAAGATTTTTAATAGCACCAAATCCAAACACAATGCTGTATATTGCATGCTTGTCTACCTAAAATCTGAAACTCTTTCAGTAGCAGATAAGAAAACCCATGCAGCTTTGTCTTCAAAATCGCAATGGTAATGTGATAAGCATTCTTACATTATCTGCCTAAAACTGTACAATTCAATAAAAAGGGAAAAATGGGTTTTATATAAGCAACAGGTTATATGTCATAATGTATGCTTATTTTTGAAATTCAGAAATGGTTCGTGGAGTGGCATATGTGCAAGGTTTCAGACACAGCCCTTAATGTAAATAAGTTTGCTATTATATTAGCTTAATTGAACCAACATAACAACTGCTCAGCTCTTTTTATAAGGACATAGAAACCTTGCAAATTCTCCAGCCCTCTAGAATTAGGAGTCGACTCTCCTGTCTCCTGAAAGAATAAAGTTGTTGGTAATTTAATGGGCAAAATTAATACTTCAAGGCCACTTTTAATGTTATAAATTGCCTTTCCTGCATGATATCATGACCTATAATAGGATTTAGTTGCAAAAGTAGTTAAATATAGAACTCAGTCTGTAAGAGAAAGAACTCAGTTAAATGCTCTCACTTTAAATAAACCATACATTTCAAGAAGGAAACTCTTACTGCAAAGGAAATCGTACTCTGCAGATTTTTTAAGTGTTTTGATAGTTTCAGACACATTCATTTTGGCAGTTTTGATGCATGGCAAATTCTCTATAATTCTAACATTAAAACAGAAAAGTTTAAGCTTCTGAGTGAGCAGATGGAACAATATTTAATACTATGATATTTTTCAGAACTGCAATCTTCCCTATATAAGCTGATGTGTTTCATAAATGTTTGATCTAATACTTAGTTATAATGCCCAGGTACTGAGGCACAAAGTCAAAAAATACAATTCTGACATTGTTTTCAAATGCCTGGGGTTAACATCCTTTTTTTAAATAAAACACGCTGTTCAACTGTTCAGCGCCAAAGCCTCAAGTTTCAAAATTTAAACGGCCATACACCAGATAGATAACAAGAGGGTCCTTTAAAACGGAAAACTAAATCTTCATGAAAAATAGGATGAAACCAAAAAGGGTGCTGCAGTGGTGCTATTGCACTTTTGTAGGAATAAGAGACTAGAGGCACATGTCTCACCTCAGGATTTTGGTTTCAATATCAAAGTCTTGTGGGCTTAGCAACAGATGCACCTTGTTACGCAAGCAGGATAATATGATCTGCAGCACATACAATAATAACCGTGACCTGAAAAAAACAAAATCAACTAGATTCAAGCCCTAGCAAAGCAGCCATGTTGGTTTTTAGCTTAGTTCACTTTAGTTGAATGTAACACTGACTACTGGACTAACGGATCTTGGTACAGTATGTCCACAAGGACCCAAGAACTATGCTAGGGTAGTGAGGTAGAAGAATGCACCTCGGGGACAGGGAGAGCGCGCGAGCAAGCGTGACTCACACCTCCCCGAAGTTGGTATGTCCCGTTTCCTTGGCATGCTCCCGAGCCTCTGCCTGTCCCACCAGGCCGGTCTGACACACCATGCACCGCAGCGAGAAGCGGTTGACGTCGGTGAACTGCCGCTTCCTCCTCGCCTCGTCCGCCAGCTCCAGAGCCTGGGCCAGGATAATGTCGTCCGCCGTGGAGAAGATGGTCTGGGGTGGCGTGTCCGAGCCGGAGATTTCCTTCTGGAGGGGGTCGTAGTGGATCCCGTCGTAAATGAGCAAGACCCTCCTGTTGTAGCCGGCGTCCTCCCCGAAACGGTCCACCCGCACTGTCTGCGTGTCCACCACACAGATCTCGCACTTGTAGAACTTGGATAGGATGGACACCTCGATGGCGCCGCCCCAGGTGTCATCCCTCCTGATCCAGCTGCAGTAGTCCTCGTTCGACTTCCCCAAGACCGCCTCCGAGTACGAGGCCGGGTCGCTGGCCACAATTTGCGCTATGAGACCACGCATCTCTGGAGCGCAGGACGGGTCGTAGACGCCCCCCTCTATGACGTAGAAGACACTGGTGAAGAGGCAGGAGTTGTCTGCAGGAACCACGCGCCTTGCCAGCACAGGGCTCAACTCCTTCTGCAGCCCATCCATCGCGCCGCCTTTCGTCACTGAGGCAGAAGGCTGGGGCTTCGGCTTGCTCTTCTCTTCTTCCACAATCAGGGTGTCTCCTGCAGATTCAGGGGTACAATCTCAGAGCAAGACAACAAGGTCATGTAGCAAGGTGTCGTGCTTTTTTGTTTGTGCATTTTTCTTCACCATTCGTACTTGTGGTGTGCATGAGTTCTTAGCTAACTGAGCCAATATTCTTACAGTATATTGACAGCACCAACCTGGGATCCATGGAGGTCTCCCATACCAGTACTAACCAGGCCTAGCTATGCTTTGCTTCCGAGATCTGATAAGACCTCAGAAATAATGTTGCTGACTAAATCAACCTATGACCTCTACAGTAAGGATGTTCTCCTATATTGGTCATTTAGTTTGCATATCTACTGTGAACTGCACTGTGGAATTCCTGTGCGCAATAAAGGTTAACTGAGCACAAGACTGGACTACCAGATTCTCGATTGTTTGGTTATTCAGTACAAACAGATCCCTTTCATGCCAAGAGGAGCCTCATTAAAGTGGAACTGTTACTTTTATAATCCGGGGTTAGAAAGAAGCAGCATTGATGAGTGCATTTCAAACCTAATGGAAAGTAAAAAGTACACAGAATTGTTTTAAACCTCCTACTTACATCACAAAATAGACAATTTCCAGTATGGGCAGTGCCATATTGCCGTCATTGTCTGCAATTCAGTATGAGGCAACAAAACAAAAGCAGTCCTATTATGTTGTAAACAACCAGGATTGTGAATATCTCTTTAAATCCAATAGAAATGTTGCTCTCAACTTAGATCATGCTGGAACATTTCTGCAGTTAAATGTCCTCTGTACAACCTGCACTTAGTTCATCCTTCACTTGTACATCACATTCCTTTAATCATTACAGCGACTTGTGAGCAGGAAGGGCTGCTTCATGTTACAATTCTCACAAACTCTTGACAACATGGCAACTATACAGTACATTCACAAAGTGCACGATTGTATGTTTAATTCAACATTTTACCAATTCTGAGATACCACCAATCAATTTATTTTGTTAGCAACACAACAAAATAGCCTGTCTGAGAAATTGGGACTGCAGTTCCCCTTTAAGATGGTACAGAAAACCACACAACACCAAGCACAGAACAGAGCACACGAAAAGCAGTGTTTGGTTAAGTTAGGTTTTGCGGAATTACGCGGGCCTTGATCTGGGTTCTCATGCAGAAGGCTGAGATTTATACCCCCCATGTACATCAGCCCTGAGGGAAAACAGTTTGGAAAAATAGGATAAGTCCCCATTCTCAGAATGCAAAGCAAAGCTCTGTAAACTCCAGGCTTAGAAGGAGCTCAACGAAACAGTATTATTCTCTGTCGGTGACAAAACTATCTATACTATTCACTCTAGTTTTTTCTCTCTCCACTGGTTGGAAAGATCAAGAATGGTGAGTTTACCAAGCTATAGGATAGATGAATTTTGACTGAAACATAACATCAGACAACAGTGACCTTGACCTGTAATGAGAAGTAAGTCGCACCCCTCCACCAACCAAACATCATCCCCATCCATTAACTGCTCTATCCAACACAGGGTTGCGAGGGAAAAGGAGCCTATCCCACAAAGCAATGGGCAAAAGGCAAGGATGCGAATCCATTGCAGACCGTCCCTTTATATATACATTTTTAAAAGCAGAATTGCGTTCGACTAAGGGGGACTCTATTTCCCAGGTACCTGACTTGATTGGGTAGTCTTTGAGGTGGGCGTCTCCATTGCTGAGGTCCAGGCTAGACGGAGGGTATCCTACCATGATCTTCTGCACCTCGCAGGGAATGCCTGTCAGCTCGGCCACCCTGTCCTTCAGCTCCTGCACACAGGACAGCTGAGTGAGGCCCTGCATCAGGTGAGTCCCATTCTTAGCCTTGCAACGCAGACGCAACATCCTCAGCTCTCTCAGTTCTGCAAAATCAGGACATAAAAAGAATCCTATAATACAACACTGTAAGAACGCCACCTGCTGTAGTTCTCGATCTTGTTAAATGTTTTATTAAGGCATTTCTGCTTCAGTTCTAAGAGTGTAGCAGGTATTTTCATTAAAAAGACTTTTGGATTTGCAGCTTTATTTAAACTATACAGTTTCAAGTTTGTTCTGGATCAGTTCCCATTCCCTGGTGAATTCAAAAACATTGATGTTCCCCAACATTTCTAGACAGCAGCAATGTAGGCCTCTACGATATTTTACAATAATATTCCTGGAGCCTTCAGGACTCGTCCAGAGAAAGTGAAATGCCAAACAGTATAATAATCATACAACCACGGGTGTATAGCACACAGTGAAAAAAATTGGAAACCCTTTCCTACACAAAGGGCTACCCCAGTGCCAAAGAGATGAAAATGCTCACGACTGCTGAAAGCGAACAACAGACAAATCCACACACAATCCTACTTCATCTTCGCTTTATACTGCCCACCCCTCCCTTTTCTCTGCACACGTAATGTCAGTTAACTCTTTTTTTAGCTAAATAAAAAGTTAACTATGGACATTTTTTTATTTTGGTATTTAAAAATTTACAACAATCACTGCTTTATGAAGCACCTTTTTGTTGAGCATTTGTAGAATATATATTATGGTCGATTAAATTTTTAAACACTTACATAAACGTTATCCATCTTACGAAATTATTATAATCTTGTCTTTCAAGGTTGCTACAGACTGTGGTACTTGCAGTTACGCGTTGTGTTCCAAGGTGTTGATTGAAGGATTAATACTTTTAATCTAATCTTGTAATACTATAAAAAATGCCGATAACAATCCATGCCTTTCCATGTACAAGTAATGCCTGCGTGTAAGGCTTATGTTTTTTCCCGTGGTTAACATTATACAGTGCAGTAGTTTGTTTCAGCGGAACGGAAGATTTTTCACTGAAGTTAACCAGGGGCTTGATACCTACAGTACTAGCAATTCGTAGGGTTCCACTACAGTTGTTTTCACGTAATGTGCGACAATAGTTGTATTTCTTATGGAGTCAGTATCTAAAAACCAGAAAATAAATCCTTTCTTAAATATTTTCCACGATATTCAGGGTTACGTATTGCTTCGTAAACGGATTTAAGAATCAAGAACACGAGTGCTAAGCTGTAAATTCCTCTGCACGGTTCAGTGGAAGAATAACTAGATGTATGGGATGCTAATTATTGCACTGTGAGTTTTGAAAATCGGCTTTGTTTTTTGGTGAGTAAGCCATCATGCCTGCTTGCAGCATGGTCAATAAGAAACAAATCATAAAAGTACATTTCCGCTCATAACTACGTATATCCAAAACCTACCAATTCTGAAACGCTTACATTAAATCCATCGCTACATTTCGGAGTTTTAACTATATTAAAATCACAGTAGTTATTTTACCTGCACTCTCCCACCCGGTTTCTCTCCAAGACAATAAATAGTTCAAAGGCACTGCGTGTGTAGTTCGTCACTTGTTTCTGTGAGCACACAAAACTGTGACGTATAGATGGGCGGACCTGTGGGCCGTACGGATTTGCAAAGGTGAATAACTAGTTGGTTAGAAGTCCAGCTGTTGCAAAACTCAGCAATTGTTTATTCAGTTTACTTTCATTTTATAAGAAAGAAAATTTGATCTTAGATAGTTATATGATTAGGGGAAAAAACTCCCCTTTTCTGTAACCGTTACAGTTTGTATTTTTGTTAGACTGGATAATTCACGATTGCAAACTACAAGGCTGTATAATCACCCTTTTGTTTGCCTTTTTAATTTTTAAAAACGGGGTATGGATAATCATTAGGCTGCTTCTGTGATTAGTCTTTGTCTTCGTCTCTAAAAGCTTGCAAGTGTCTGTCATAAAACATCTTTTTATGTAAAGTCTTCTGTTCAGGTTCTCGTTCATTTCTGTTGCATCTCTAATGTCTAATAATAAATGTACCATTTATTATTTTACTTATTTTAACTACACAAATAATAGTGTTTAATCGCACATCGTGTTGCAGAATAAATAGAAACGGACTCAAAATTATTTTTTATCGTACTTCAGTAGTTATAAAAAATCTTCCCAAATACATTTCAACGCAAAAACGGTCGATTTAAACCCCTGTTGTGAAGAACAGCTGAAGGTGAGGATTTTTAAGAGGAAATCGGAGTTGGATGCTCGTTTTCAGTGAGTCGTTTCTTTTGGGGATATGGATTTTGGACGCATTTCAGAAAAGAAAAGCTTAGTCCACTTCTGTCAGCTCTGTTTAGCCTAAACGTAAACGGCGTCAAATAATGGACACATTAATCTTAACCGCAACGATTGACCTATCCTTCATTCACTTTATTGTATCACTGTAATATTTGCTCATACGGAGAAATTAGTTTAACTGTGCTAATTACCCAGATCACCAGCTAAATAGGCGTCATTTCTGACGTTTGGGAAGTAAATGTGAGTGGATTTGTCGAGCCTTGGTGCTACAGGATGTCAGTTCCTTCCAGGAAAGGTGAGGTGGCAATTGTTTTTTTTAAATGTGTGGACGTTATTCACAGCGTTAATGCTCTCTTTCACCCACCAGTGAACGAAAACGCCGGCCTTTAAAAATGAAGGAATCGGATTTTGAGTTACAGTCTGCATTGCTTGCAATCGGACTTTGCGATTGAGGCTGCAGCCTCACGTTCATGCAAGGCGTATTCACAAAGTGAAACCATGCGCTGCACTGTAACTGGTATTCAGTGTGTAAGGGCGGTGTCGGGTACACACCACTGCTGAAATAGTGAGGTTCATTCTGAAGATCAAAGCAAGCTTGCAATGTTGCATTAAGTGTAAATTAAACATAACGACCTTCTTTGTGGTTGCACGAACTGGTGTTTGTCCTTATTTCGTTATTAAGTATTAACCTACAGTACCTGTTACTACAAACTACAGTTCAATGGCATTTTACCCTAAGTGAAATAAGATCGTTGTCGATCGTTGCTTTTACATCAGTTGGAAAAGAGGTGGTCAGGACTGGGTAGCAGAGCTAGGGTCAGCATTGAGGTCAGAAAATGGTCTGATGTGTCATCAGAGCTGACCGATATCACTGTACACTCATGAGTTTATTGTTGGATGTAGGATTAGGTTTGGTTAGAGTGTACATTTAAGTTTGGGGTCAGGTGCTATATAGTATTGTAACGCTTACGGCCGACAGGCGCTGTGTAAGAGCCGGCGTACCAGAGCGGGTGACGTCACCGCCCTTCCCTGTGATAGCAGGACCACAGCTACTGGGCTGTGGAGAGATCTCTCTTTGGCTCACGGGGCTAGGTCGCTGCAGAGAGACGCGGAAGTCCCGGGTTCGAGCCCCGGACGGTGCAGGGGCCGACCTAATGCGGCAAGGGCGCCCGCCGGAGCCCCGTTGCGTTACAGTATGATAAGGTTAGCATTTGCACTATAGGCCTGGGATTGAGGATTGGGCTGGAGGTCATATATAACATTTAGGGCAAGGTTTTAGAATGAAACTATTGCCTTTTTTGCTTAAGCCATTATATCAGTTTATTAATATTAGGTAAGATTGTCTAAGCTTTTGGTCAATATTGTATTTAATATGCCAGTCCAGTGGTGTCTTTTTGTAAATAAAACTGGTCTTTCCAAATATTTTTTCCCTCAGATTTGTTTAACGGGGGTGTCACATGCTGAAAAATACCTTTTTGAAAAATCTGAATGGTCAATTTGTATAAACTTATCAGTTTGCAGCTCAGCCACAGTCATTCGCTGCTCAAGAAATCTGCATTCTCAATCTGCAAACAGATGGGCTGAATAACATCAACAGTACCTCTCCCTATCCCGTTCCTCTGCATGTACTGCAAGAGGACAGTTGGCAGGCTCTATGGGCTGATTCAAGCGCATCCTGCTTTTGTGGTCTCTAGAAAGTTCTCCTGCTGTTTGCCACCAATTGGAGTTTCACACTCCAAAGAGCTCTGCAGGACCCAGATTTAAATCTGTTCCGCCTATAGACAACACTCTGGAAGCATTCCAGTTTCTCTTAATAATAATAATAACTGCTTATACTTATATAGCGCTTTTCTGGACATTCCACTCAAAGCACTTTACAGGTAATGGGGACTCCCGTCCACCACCACCAATGTGCAGCATCCACCTGGATGATGGGACGGCAGCCATAGTGCGCCAGAACGCTCACCACACATCAGCTATCAGTGGTATCAGTAATGAAGCCAATTCATAGATTGGGATTATTAGGAGGCCATTATTGGTAAGGACACCAGGGTAACACCCCTACTCTTTTCAAGAAACACCCTGGGATTTTTAATGACAGGGAGTCAGGACCTCGGTGTTACGTCTCATCTGAAGGACGGCGCCTGTTTACACTATAGTGTCCCCGTCACTATGCTGGGCATTAGGACCCACATGGACCACAGGGTGAGCACCCCCTGCTGGTCCTACTAACACCTCTTCCAGCAGCAACCTTACTTTTTCCCAGGAGGTCTCTCATCCAGGTACTGACCAGGCTCACACCTGCTTAGCTTCAGTGGCTTGCCAGTTGTGAGTTGCAGAGTGATATGGCTGCTGGCTCTTATATTGCTGTTCAGGTTAAGATGTCTAGAACTACCAAACAAATGAATACTCACCCTGTGGCAGAAATGCTTGAAAGGTTTCCAGCCAAAGTCAATCATATTCAGTATCATCATATCAATCAGTTTGATGCAACACCCTCTCAACCCTCTTACATCCTCATTGGAAGGCAGTTCTGCTGCCTTCCAGCAGGAGGCTGGACTCACTTCAGAGCCTTTTCCTATTGCTTTAAAGGGGCAGAACACATTAATAATAATAATAATAATTGCTTACACTTATATAGTGCTTTTCTGGACACTCCACTCTCCTGTTTACAGTATAGTGTCCCCGTCATAATGTCCTCAAAGTGTCCGTCCAAAGCATTATTCTTTATAATGAACCCTCAAAGTGTCACGACTATAGTCCCCCCTCCTTAAGGGTGCTCCAGCCCTTTCACTAAAGACTTCATTCTCTGCACCTGTTTCCCATTCCCTGCCCACCTTAAAAGCCAGGCGCTGACGCTCTTCCGGCCTCTGCATCTGATTTCCATATCGTGCGAGTCCGGGACCAGGAAGCGCCTGGTTCCGTTAAGGTTTTAACCTCGGTTCCCGTTCCTGTTCCCCGTCCGCCGGTTCCGACCCGGCCTTCGTGGTTTTTAATTCTTGTTCTGATGGATCTCCTGGTTTTGGACTTACTCGTGTGTTTTGGATTTTCCCTAAGGACTACTCCAGGATTGTTCGCCTCGGCCACACCTCCCCCGTGCACCAGCGCACCTTGGACACGCCCCCCTGTCTTCAACCCCGTTTTCCTGCATGACGTTTCCCCAATGTTTCCCCACTCCGTCGGACTGTGTCGTCCGCATAGGGTCCGGAAAGAACTGTTCGTTACACAAAGTAGTTATTTTTTCACGGCATTGTGCTAAATACTTTTTATTTTGGCAATTTGGACATCTTTTGCTCAGGAGCAGAATTTGTTGAAGACTATTTTGTAGTACTTCCTGAGTTGTATTCCTTTGAATAATGCTTTTTATGAGTTGAAGGGACATGCTGCTTGTGGGGGGAGGCACATAATTCACATATATGCAGTAAGCGATTTCCATTACAAAGGTACACATTCATTTCTGCTTTCTTCTGCCACTTAGTGTTTAACAGATATATGTTCAAGTTGTGCTGAAGTGGCACATCTAGGGGTTTCTTCTTGACAGTTAAGCAAATGCATCAGGTTTACATCAATAATTTTAACTCATGTCCTTCACCTAAATAGTGACTTGCTGGGAACTCAATACATTGCAGTTGTTTTGCTTTTTATTGGTTATATTTATTTACCCCCAAATGGTTGCAGACAGGACAGTAGAGTTTAACATACTTCTGCAAAACTAGAATTTTATTAGTTGTAGTTTTGTCAAACAACTTGCCTGCCAGCTTAAAAAATGAATTAATATCACCACTAAAGCAAGAGAGGGGGGAAAGAAATTAGGTTGTTAAATGGGTAAGAAAAAAGTAACATTGCACCTTTGATGTGTAATTTAGGGTGAATCTTCTTCAAGTATTCTTATGAATGTATTTCACACTTGGAAAAATATCAAAAAAGTATTGCAATACTGAGAACTCTTTTGCGTTATGTGAAGTACAACATTTGCTCTAGGTACCTCAGTGATATTCCGAGGAAATATTATGCGCTGTCTAGAAAGACGTTTTTTTCAGCTGTCAGTACCTGTAAGTAGGAAATTTCATAATTCTTAAAATAAGAAAAAGAGACAAAATAGTGCCTTTGAAATGACGGATTTTATGTAGCATTTCACTAAATGTGAAGCTGACTGTGCTTGGTGATGGTGAACCAGTTAGTGGCGCTCTGGACTCTTGAACCAGAATTTCTGAACTAGGACTCTAATAATAGTGACCAAGTGATACAGGGCTGTAGACGGAGCCATCCTTTACGTGAGATGATGGACTTAGATCCTGAATTATTTGTTTAATGAAGATGCAATGGAACTGTTCACGAGAGCACCCCTCCCTAAATTGCCCCCCTTAATTCACTTTAATTTCTGTGTCAAGTGGAATCTGCACATTACCCAGCTGGGATCTGTGGAGCACTAGTGGATGGAGTTGGTCCCATCTTATAATACTTTGGGATCCTTCAAGATGAGAAGTGCTATAAATAATATTTATATGCATACAAAGAATTTCTTGTTGAATAAGGTAGTGAATAATAACTGTCTGGTTGCATTAAGATGTGAGTGTGTGACACTTCAGACTGCCGTCTTAATTGTGTTAATAGCGTACAAAGGGCATAAAAGCCAGTTGTTTGTATTAGACTGTCAGAAGCATTAGCACACTGAGATATTGCTGCAACAACATTATTTCGCCCCATTTATTGTGTTATTGAGTTTCTCACTCTGATTGAAAGCTCTTTTCTTCATCAGTTCATGAAAAACATGGCTTTCCCGTCTCTAATGATTTCGTGGTCACAAAGTGTTGCAAAATACAGTCGATACACTGTTAACACTACCCTATAATGTCCAGCAGATGTCACTAGAGACCCAGCCTTGTACGCTTTGCAGACACAGGGCTAATAGTGTTTTTGCAGTTCATTTATGCCACCACATCAATACTTAAAAGTCTTCACAATAAATCAATTCAATAAGACATCAGATTATGAATCAGATTTTAACGCACATTAATTCAACGTGTCCTATTATTTTAGCAAGTAAGAGTTTCGGTTAACTGCGATTCTAGCGCCTGTGCTGAGTGAAGTTGTAAAGACGGTCAACTCTCCTGGTTTTATTGTCTAGCTAAGCACAAGTATTATTTGGTCGTAGTAAAGTTATCTTTGCATTGCGATATATTCTAATGTTTTATCGGAAAATATTAGATAAAAGCAGCACAGTTAAGTCTTCAGTACCAAAGAGGATTTTCCAGTCGATCCGTGAGTCAGGACATGGCACAGGGTTTAAAGAAGAAATTACGAGATGGAGGGATTCCCTGTTGTATGCTCTTTGGGTGCAGCGCTTTCTGTTTGTATTTGGATCTGTTCTTTGAAACTGCACTGGGGACATACTGTATACAGTGGACGCGGAATCTTTCATCAAGGAAAACAGATGAAGATGCACCGTCTATTTATAGCTGCGAGCACAACCAAATTGGGGGAAATGCGCTTTCAGCATTTTTTATTATTCCAGTTTTAGTAGTCTCAAACGTGCCAAGAGAAATGTTATCGAATACTGTAGTAAGCGGCCGGTTGGGTTGCATCATACTGGCTTTTAAAGGAGCCGCAGTTAGCGAAGATCTTATTGAGACCCAGTCGGCTGGGGAGAGCATCCGATTGGTTCTCACAGTGCAAATCTGGGAGAAATCCAGTTAGCAGCCTGGTTCTCTTTAAAAGCATCAGTTGAGAAAGTAGTGTAAGCCTCCACAGGGCAACATGGCTGTTAGTTTCTCATGGGTGCATTACCCCATATCGTGGGTAAGGAATTGCTGATGTGTTGCTTAACCTTTCTTAATCTTTTGATGCCGTAATAACACGCTAAAATGCAATAGGAACGATAATATTAAAAACAAAGCATCTTTGTTATTATCTGTCCGTACCGTACTGCCTAAAATAATAGTTTAAAACAATTTAAACAACTTACTTTTTGGTGTTCCCCGCGCATTCACAAAACAATTACCATACTTTCAAGTTATTGAGAACTAGAATTTCCAATATAGAAACCATTCGACTGGTACGCCCATTGACTAAATGTAATTTTTAAAATGTATAATGCAAAAGCAACATACTTGTAATGATACACTGTAACATCACAACAATACACAAGACAGTATTAAAGTGGATTGGGTTACGTATGATTCCGTTAAATAAAATATGCAAGTACAGAACGAGCGTCATTTCAAATACAGCTCATGCAAGATTTCTTAGCCAAGCTTACGTAATGCGCAGTATTTGGAGTCCTAGTACTCTGAGAGTTACGGTAGACAGATTGTGACGTAGGGACACACCTTCATTCATGTACCCGGTGTACATTAGGAAGGTCGTCTGCGGCACTGGCGAAGAATTTGCTTACCTGCTGTAGTAGCCGCATTGCCCGTTCTTTATACCCGGATCTTTCCTCTTGTCCGCTGCCTCACACAGAAGCACCGACAGCAGACTGTACGTCAAAAGTGGAGGTTTGCCTCTGTCTTTCTCACAGGGGGGAGAAGATCCGTAAAAGAACATAACCTCCTGCAAGCGAAATAATTGCGTACCAGGTATCCGTTTACATCAGTCTGTTTTGGGGGGTTACTGAATGGAGGGCAATTATTATCAACATTCCTGTTAATATTCAAAGGAATGATATAAATTTGATTTGTAGGCAGATTAGATTTGTAGGCAGTGTATTTAAGTGTTTTGTGTTTCAATATGTAATTGTCAGTATGACATTTGTGCTAAAGCCCGATAGTTATTCATCACCTGATTAATAGGAAATTGTTTATTGCTGTTGCTATGACTGCACTGACTGCAGACGGCTAGATGTAACAGGACCCTTCTCTTTGACGGATTGCTGCCTGAAAGTCTATCAATTTTAAGTGTGGAGTGGAGACTTATTTGGTATGTCCATGAGATGGTCAGAGTACTCATTGTAATACAAAAAGATCATGACAGTCAAGTCACGTTTTTTTTTCTCTCAGTGTCAAAGCTGTTTTTGGAACTGTTTGCAGTGTTTTGCTTTCACAAAAAAAAGAAATTGTTTTAATTATACTGCACTGTAAACCCCCTGTAATGAATATTAATGTCCATCACATTTTATTTGGCTGTGATTTAAACTTTTCATATTATGGTTAGGATCTATTGATGCATTAACAGTTTTTTTTCCTCATCTTCCTTTTAACCACATTATACAGTTTAAGACAAAGACCTAAAACTGAAAGTCCAGGGGCCTTGTTGTATATTAGTTTTCTATTTTAATGCCAAGATACATAGTTGGCTCAGCATCAGTGTACATAATGTTATAACTTGCACTAACTTGGTTATATTTTATTAACGCAGCTTAATTCTAGCGTTTTTTATGACCATAATTAATTCTATAACCCTTTTTGTGGATGCTGCAGAAGCCTGTGCCCAGCTGTCGCTGTTTGTCTTGAGTCATGAAGGCCCAGCAGAGTTAGAACTGTGCCTCTGGATGTCAGACTTTCTGGTGGTCGGACAGCGCACTTGTGTAGCACCATGGCCACCACTCCACAAAGAGAGGCCGCAGTATCGCACTCCTCTGACACCCGGAAAATGGAGTTAAGAACCAATGACAAAAAGTGCTGTAAGTACGGCCGATTTCTTCCCCGTCAGGGAGGGGGAACGCTTACACCTTTGAGGAGAGCCTTTAGGAAAGTCAGGTGTGTGAAACCATGGTAGGAAGTAATGGAAAAATGTAGGAAATCTGAGAAATTGTAATCAAAGTGTAAAGAGGGGAAGGGATTGTGTACATTTACCAAAGTAAATGCATGGCGTGAGCACAAGAAAGCTGCAAAAATAAGGTGCAGATTTAAGGGTGATCTCTGATTATGGATACAAACCCAAAGGAGAATGCTGGATGTTCTGGCTGCTTCAGGTTTTGTTCCTCACTGATCATGGCTCCATTTGTGATGAGTTACCAGTTACTTTTAATATAAAACCACAATTGGCTCCGACCTGTCCAGGGGCATTTTTGTGCTGCTGTGGTGGTTATCATGCCCCTGACAGACATACTGTAGATAGCTGACACATTAAACTCAATAAGCATTGAGTATTTGGGACTCCTAACTGATACATGGGAGTGTTGTAATCATTATCTTTATAGATGTGGAGTTTGGGCTTGTATTGCATTCTTTAAATTCTCTTCAGCACTCACTTTTTTTATAAAGTTCCTAAAGCAATTCAATCAAACCGTCCCTGGAATTTAAGCAAAGATAAGCAGAAGGTAGGTTTGCGCTCAAACAACTTGTCCAGCCTACGGTTTTCCACTCAGGGTTTTTTTTTTTAAGGAAGATAGGAATCCTTCACAATTTTAAACTAAAGATCTGAGCATTGTTCAGTAGAGATTATGTTTGTTGATTATTTGCCCTTTTGTTTAAGTGAGTTTTACTTTAACCAGCTGTTTGCAATATCAGTTTGTTTTTGTGGTTTACAGTTGGGTCCAGAATCTGTGTACTGCACTAGGCTAATCTGATTGCAAAACTTGTACTCAGAGAGCGGCTCAAAGCAGTTCTTTGCTACCTCAAGCTCTTTTTAATATTTATTGTCCACCTGTTTCCTGTGACCTCCAGTAATTAGACTGTCCGCTTTGTTATGCTTTACAGTAAATTTGTGTAAATGAACCTGTGTGTTTTTGGATGTGAATTCTGGCCCTTATTTAACCACATGCAAGCAATTTATCTTGTATCCGTCTTTGGGAGATACACAAGTTGTTTAAGAGACAGAAAGGGGCAAGGTGTGCTTGTAGCCAGTGTTGGCATAATTTTCTGAAAACATTGATTACTTTTTTTTCTTGTTTTTCATTTAGTTGAGAATTGCTCATTTTACAAATCTGAAATTGTAGGCAAATAAGTTTCACGTAGCGGCAAAGAACTAATTAGGGAAAGAGCGTGGACACAGAAGGAAGCCTATAAATATATACAGTACAGTTTGCCTCTTTTGAAACAGCTGTCAGTTGATCATCCCTTACGATATTTACAACCGTGTGAGACAAGAAGAGCACAAGGTCTCATGACTGCACCCTTGGCCCTGTTGACCTCCCCTGGGTGGCCAGCGTACTGCGAAGGTGACCGCGAGGCTGTCCGCTGAGCTATCACAGAAGTGACGCTGGCACTGTTTGTGGACAGACAGTGTGTTTTTGAGGAGCCAACATATTGTGACCAAAACAAAAGACAAGAGTGGTGGAGAGTGAACAGGGGATATTTTCTGCATGGTCACTGACATTTAATTATCCGTATTGACTTGCGTAAACTCTTTTATACGCTTTAGTGTTTTTCCGATCAAAGAAAAATGTTCCCAGATGAATGCCAAAATGTTGCACTAGTGTTAGAGTACTAGAAAGATGGAAATTTAACTGTATAAATTAAACTTCAAATCCTACTGTTTAAAATGGTCAATTGTTGATGTGCCACACATATGAAAAAGTGTTTTATATCTTATTTATCCACTTTCCTGCAACTTACTATGCTGTATAAGAAGTTGTTAGAATGGCTATTTCAAGAGCCTCACCGAAGCTGTTCTGACACCTCAGGATTATTCCTTGTAATGGTGTTACAAGCTCTGGTGTGTTTTACAGAAGTTCATAATGACTACTTCAAAGTGCGGCCTTTCCCCTGACACCTTCTGGCTCTGTTTAACCTATGCGGTCGTGCTTGGTGTGCCTCAGTGGAGCTGGCCGTGCCTGACACAGCGCTGAGTCAGAGCCGTGTGTGGTTTCCAGGATGGAAACTGGCAGGGAGCTGCGGCTGGCTCCTGGGGAACTCGTGAACTGCTCCTGAGCCAGAGCTGGCGTTGGAAAGAGTGTCATTCAAGGACAGAGGTGACAGAGAGGTTAGCCTCCTCTGGCCTGTGCTGTCCTGCCTGCGTCTAAGTACGTGTAGCGATATTACTCTACTCTGTTTACTCTAGCACTTTCCAGTTAGAAACTTCCTTGTCATTTCCATACTCTCATAGAAGGATATTGAAGAAGAAGATATGCTACATTATTTAACTCCGTGAAATCAAGCAAAGAGCATGAAACAAACAGTACCTGGGGTTGGCTTACAGTATATACTGTCAGAGACTTTCATGAAAGTGGAATAATTGGTTTTCCTGCTTTTTGAGGTGGTAATGGTGCTCAGTGTCCTGATAATGTCCCAGTTAGATGCGTACATTGGAAAGGATCGTGTTAAGATTTTTTTTTTATTCTTGAACTCCTCCTCGTACAATACCAGAGTTTTGTGGTGCTGTAATACACCATGGGTTTGTAGCTCTCTGGAACAGAGAAGCATGGTTCTGGACCTGAAAATTAAGTGTCTGTAGGTGTTATTCTTTGTCCTTTTCATCTTGGCTCTGAACTATCGAATGCTTCAATTTTGTTCTTAATTGCTTAATTAATTTTATTTTTTATTCATTGTTTCTTAATTTATACAGTTTATCAGGTCTTTCCTGGATTGGAAGAGGCTCATTGTAGTATCTTCCAGGATCAGTAATACAGTTTTTCTCCCAAGAACACTTTACTGGACCATATTTGTTCTATGAAAATATAAATGATGTATATTATTAAGAACTATAAGCACTATTCTTGAAAACAACCAACTTGATATATATCTAGCACCCCCTACTTTAATAAAATAGTTTTATTTGAACTATTAGATTATGTGATGTGATGATGTGAGGTTTGAATCTGGGATCACAAACAGACAGCCCAGGAGAAGTAACTGAAATAATGGACATACAGGTTTACGTTTTTAAATAAACTCTGATTCTTGCTGATAAAGGCAAGAGGCTGAGGATAGAAGTCCTTTCTGCTCTTCATGATGGTTTGTAATCTGTTCCTGTAGGAGCAATATCAGTGAGGACCTGTGGGAAAAGCTTTACTCTGTTTTCATATTAAAGCAGCGTTTGGGGAGATACTGCCATTGCATTGTTTTGCAGCTGTTGAACTGGCAATTGTGTGGATAAGCTGTGTAAACGGTGCACATATTTACTGCGCTAATGACTCAATTTACAGTTTAGGTAACACGTCTGTGGTGTGTCAGCTATTTATATCTCTACGATTGCTGTTTTTGCTTAGTTGCAAACTGGTCCAGGTGGCAGTGCATTCCCCTTGCACTGGGCCACCTCAGTCCACAGGATGACTTTGAACCAATAATTTTGTCTTGTGTTGTATACATCTAACTGAGCAGGGAGCAGATGTTTCTACCCTGCATGGTGTCAGGGCACTCTAAAGGTTACCTCACAAGCACAGCTCAGTTGGAGAATGAAATGGACTCCACTTCTGGCGATTTTCACCCATCTGTCTCTGTCCAGCATGGGCCTCCTACATGACCAACTCGCCCATGGTGATTGTGATGATTGGCCTGCCAGCGCGGGGGAAGACCTACATGTCCAAGAAGCTAACGCGCTACCTCAACTGGATCGGCGTACCCACCAAGGGTGAGTGGATAACTGAAACCAATAGACAATTTCACCATGTCCCTCTGTTGCGGTATGGAATTCACTGGTTATCGACAAGAAACCACTTAACAAAAGCAAGAGTACGTAGCAGTCTGGACATCATGCTTCTTTCATTCATAATCTGAGTACACACTACCATTGCTGTCTTCCCACTGCAGTGTTTAACCTGGGAGTGTATCGGAGAGAGGCTGTCAAGGCCTACAAGTCTTATGATTTCTTCAGACACGACAACCGGGAGGCCATGAAAATTAGAAAGTAGGTGAAAGATCTTTTCACTTTCCTTCAAGTGTGCCGTGTTACAGTGTATATTTATATATAAAACTCTCCAAGAAAAGGCATTTAAACACATAGTCCTGCCACTCGAGGACAGTGTTGTTTATCTTCCGGTGATGCAGGATTCAAGACTGCAGTTCTGCGAGGTGCAGATTCACTCATGCAGTTCTGGATTCCTCAGCAGAACACTGACCTATAAAAAAACTGCTCCTGTCACTACAGGGGTGCTAATATAAGGTTACTGGCTCAATAATTCAGATGACCTTCTCACCTTCTCACTCTGTGCCTTGACTATATTTCTTCTATCCATTTTCCTTCATGCCCATGACATAATATTGGTTTAAATTTTAGGGAAAATGTGTACAATTCATTTTTTTGAGTGAAGTCATCCAATGCATATTATTGCAAAGCATTGGATTTGTACTGTACAAAAACAAAATATTATTTTTTCTCACAGGGTTAGAGTGTGAACTAGAAGTTCAACAGAAACATTTGTATATGTTCCTGCTTATACAGAAAAAACTATTCCTTCTCTTCAAAGAAAAACAATATTGGTTATGTCACTGTATGTAAGCAAAGTGATCAGTGATTTTATACAGAATGCTGAAGGTGGTAGGGGTGCTAGATTTTAACTACTGTTATAATATAATGACTGGAGATGTCAGGTGGTATTGACTATCGTATAATTCGTTTGCACTCAAGTAAAGGAGTCAAACTGGCTGGTAAAACATTTCATCCATGATGGCCAAAGTACTTTTGTTCAGAAATCAAAGATCATTTCACTATCTGATTTTATTTCTACCCTAATACTTCATGTCTGCTACCCTTAACTTTAGAGGTGAATTGCACAAAGTTGTGACAAATGCTTGAGGGTCAAATTACCTTTTAAAATAATTATTTTCAGACAGCTAGTTGTGTAATGAGTGACTGCATTGAGGAAAAGGTTTGACTCTAATAACGGTCACTGGTTGCATCAAATAACAGCTTTTCCTTCTTCATCACAGGCAGTGTGCCTTGGTAGCTCTTCAGGATGTTAAGTCATATTTAAATGAGGAAGGAGGACAGATTGCGGTAAGACATCTCAGCCCACAACAAACACACTGTTAAGCTCAGAACCATTCATCTGTGAGCACCAGGGATCCAGTACTGTAGGACCGAGAGAATATATCCCACATCACAAAGCCTTAAGCACAGGATTAGGGAATTTAGGAAGAGTGTCATTCTATCCATGACTTTCACATGCTTTAGAGAAGCATCAAGGTCTTTCATTTCTGCTGCTATTGAGTGCTACCCCCAAACTGTAAAATTTACCATAAATACACAACACTGTGCTCTTTATTTACCTGATGTGAAATATAAAGGAAATTTCATTTCCTTTAGGTGTTTGATGCCACAAACACAACCAGGGAAAGAAGAGATCTCATCCTCGGTTTTGTGAAACAAAACGCGTACAAGGTAAATGCTGAGGCGAGAGTTTCCAGTCTTGTCTTGCACAGAAATCCTTCATGATATGCACATCTGGTGCTGCAAGCTGTGGTTGTGCAAGACTCGGGCAGCTGTAACCAGGGAACAGTTCAAACATAAAATTCCACCTATTTTTGTTTTCCCAGTTTTTTTTTCTTAAGGTTTTACAATATATTTATCGGGTACTTTCCTTTTTCACATTATGTTTTTGCTATATTTTTGCCTTTTTTTCTTTATTTTACTGCAGCCTGTGCTTTCAACATGCTATATTTGGAACTTGCACATATCTCTAACAACCGTCTAGCACTTGTACAGTAAAGAGCTGTACTGGATCAGTTAGTAATCCCTAATCCTGTTGGAAGTAATGTACTATAACAAATGCAGAGTGGGCTTTTTTTCTTTCAGGTGTTTTTTGTGGAGTCAGTCTGTGATGATCCAGATGTCATTGCTGCTAACATTTTGGTAGGTTCTCTACAAAGCAATTGTCGTTATACAAAAACTGAGATCAATTGCTTCCCCACTCTTAATCGGAGCAAACTTGATCATTTGCTGTTTTTTTAATTATTCACCAGCTGGTGAATAAAATAGTCTGTATATGTGTCATATATGTTTTATTCTGCATGTGTGATTTCCTTGTTCTTAAACACAGCCTTTTTGTATCGCTTTCTGTTTTTTGACAACATGTCTACCATGGATGCAATTTATTCTGTGCAATGTGAGCCCCTGTGTACTGATACCCAATTATCAGTGGACACCAACCTGGTTTCATCAAATTGAATTTTGTTCTGAAGTTGTTCCTCTTATTCAAATTGTTCTCTTATTCTTTTTCATCAACAGGAGGTGAAGGTGTCCAGTCCAGACTACCCAGAAAGACACAGGGAGTGCGTAATGGATGATTTCCTGAAGAGAATCGAGTGCTATGAAGTTACATACCAGCCTTTGGATCCAGATGAATATGACAAGTAAGTTAATACAGATGAGAAGTTTTTAATGAGTCATTCTTGCTTTATTATCCTTTATTATACAGTAAATAATTCATTTTCCTCAAATTGCACTCTGGTATATTTGTACCTCTCTGCCTACCAGAATAAGGTATTGTATATTAACATGGCACTTGTGTTTACAGTATATATGATACTTTCTAGAGAACCCACTGTCTTCTGTTTTAATTTAAACCACCCTTAATTATTCTCTCTCATTTAACATGTCATTTAATAATTATTTTATCTTTTATGTTTTCATTTCTTCATGTCGGTAAGAAATTGTGTGCAAAATGTGTTACTGACACATCAGCAAACAGAAATGTTTAGTCTGTCCTTTTGATGGATTAGAATTATCTCTGTACTCCTTTCTAAACAAATCTGTGCCTTGTTATTAGAGTACAAACAGAAGAATGACACTGTTTCAAATACTCCCACAATATCCATACATTTGGTTTGTTTCTACTCAGACATTGAAACGGTAATCCTAAGAACAGTTCTAAGACTCAACATGCAACACAATACAACCCAGCATTTGTGCTAATTTCAAACCTTATTCTTCTGTTTAAGAGCCTAAACTATTTAAATGCAATCCTATCCTAGAATTACAGGTTTCATAAACCTCGGTAATTAAGAGCACTATAGGAATTAAAACCAGACTACATCTTCAGCTCTGGACAACCAGGGGAACCGGAAGGTCTTGATTAATTGCGTAGTGAACTGATTCATACAAATATTGCCACTAGAGGGAGACATAGTATAAGCGTTCCTGCACTCTCAGTAAGCTCCGTTACAGCCATAAACCACTGGGGAGGAGATGCTTGAAGATTAGAAATCCAAATACACCTTTCTTGTTCCTCAGAGTTGAAATCAACATTTTTCCCTCTGCCCCATCGTGCATTTTCTTACTTTAATTTTCGTTGCTAATTACTGGTTGGTGTCTGTGTATTTATCATCAGAGACCTGTCCTTCATTAAAGTGATAAATGTCGGACGCCGCTTCTTAGTAAACAGAGTGCAGGACTACATCCAGAGCAAAATCGTCTACTACCTCATGAACATCCACGTGCACCAGCGCACCATCTACCTGTGCCGGCACGGGGAGACGGACCACAACATGCAGGGCCGCATCGGGGGCGACTCCGAGCTGTCAGCCGGGGGCAGGCAGGTGAGACCGCTGGAGAGGCAGCGGCACTACCAGGCAAACGGGACCGTGAGGATTAATCTCCACCATGAAATTTCACAGCAGCCCAGTAAGCTGCGCACATCTGTTTTAACGGGTTCGAGTCGAACCGTGCAGAAGAATGGAAACTGTGATTACAAGTTTCTTCTAGTTTCTTCTACGCTTCTACAAGTGCCCTGTACTGTTAACATTTGCTACAGCGTAGCTGAGGTCTGTTTACTTCAATTGAATCGGTCATCTTTAAGCCATAAATATAATGTAATAGAAAGTGAAATGGATTTTCATTTTTCAAATGAAGTAAATAGCTTATCTGAATGAAGCATTTTGTTACATTGGTAAATAAGGTGGTGCAGTGTTGTTCAGAGCGTTAATGATTTAAGATAAGATTAAGATAACTTTATTACCCATTTACAATTCTTATTACACATGACCAATTCCTAATGCAAAAAAAATACATTTGTTTGCATTAGGAATTGGTCTTTTCGCACACAGACAGGGAGAGAAACTTGGGGTCAGAGCGCAGGGTCTGCCATTGTACACAGCTGGGGTTAAGGGCCTTCCAGCCACAGGCGCAGATCTTTAGCCACGGTGCCACCGCTCCGCCCATCTATGAATTATACAATTAGCTAAATAATTAAGTTTCCAGTGTTTCAATGTCACTGTTGTATGCAGTTTGCTTCCTGAGCATTCGACTATGTCATGCCTTGTCTTTTCCTGTAGGTTTTGCTCCAGAAACTCGGCTCCTCTGTTTTATGTGCTAACCGTTTCCTCTTTCTCAGTTTGCCAAAGCGCTGCGGGAGTTCATCGAGGAGCAGAAGCTGTCGGACCTGAAAGTGTGGACCAGCCAGCTGCGAAGAACTATCCAGACTGCGGAGGAGCTGGGTGTGCCGTACGAGCAGTGGAAGATCCTCAACGAGATTGACGCAGTGAGTGAGCAGCTTGGACATGCTCAGGGTTCTGAACATGGAATTCGCATTATCTGCTTTAGATAACCCTGCAAGCATCATTGATTTGACGCATGGTGTTTGCCAGTATATACCTGTGCTCCGAAAGACGGCGCTTTTAGAAAGGAGCAATATGAAGCAAAAGTAATAAGAGGGAATGTGTCAATCCCAGCAGTACCACCACAAAACACAAGAGGGTGCCAAAGGCTAAAATGGAGGAAGTCTTGGAATTAATTTGGTAGCATAAGGGAAACAAATTTACCTCCAATGTAAAATTAATTCTATGCCATTGATGTTTGCTCACAATATATTTAGATTTTTAAAGAATGGTTAATATTGTTTTCCAGCCTATAATATATGTTAGGCTTGAGTGAGCTTTTAGCTCTAACACTTTGACCTGGAGTAATAATTTGGTTTCTGGTCTGGCTTGAGATGAGGGGCAGTGTTAATCAGAGGGAAGCTGGGGGAGGATTCCTGCTTCTCCCACAATTCTCTGTCTAGTCACAGCAGTTACACCCCGGACCACTCGCCTGTTAACCCCCTCTCAGAGATCGACTTGAGGACGAGTAACGCACAGCTCGCTCCCAACCACCGGTGCTCTCAAGTTGTACTACAAACCTGAAGGGCCAACTGTAGATTCATAGGTGTCAAAGATATAAAAAAGCGTCTGCTTTCACAAGGACAGATTTTGTAGTAAATTAAAGAAGCTGCAAATAGTTTTGAAGACCTTGGAAGGATGCCCCAGGGCGCTCTGTCCTAGCCTGTTGGAAGACGTGAGCGTGACTGTAAAAAAAACAGCATCTGGAATTCATCTGTATGACTTGGAATCTTTGTGATTTTAAGGAACAACAAAACAGACGTTTTTTTTATCCTGAAGAGCAGCATAGGCAAATGTTTCGTCTTTTTAGGGGGGTGGAAGGGGGTAATTTGATATCCATGCTTATCGTTAAATGGGGATTTTTTTTGACATATCTGTCACTTGGCATTAAACAATGCACTGCTGTTATGTGGGAGATTGGAAGGGACCCTTTGTGTGTCTCCTACTCAGGGGGTGTGTGAAGAGATGACCTACAAGATGATCCAGGACACGTACCCAGAGGAATTTGCCCTCAGGGACCAGGACAAGTACCACTATCGCTACCCTGGAGGAGAGGTATGGCAAAGAATTGGATACCTTTATGTAACAATACTTCTCCAGCACAATCTCCAGGACCCTGGGAGGTGAAGTGCCTAAAATAAAAAGCCCTCATCAACCTTTTAGTAGGTGTTTATCCAAATCTTGTGTTCTTTCAGTTTAAACGAGTTCTTTGCAGAAATCACCAAAGAAGAGCAAGATGCCCCATTTACTTGAATCGCTTCATCTATAAAAGCCAAACGTGAATCCAAACTGTAATTAGAAAATTATGGTTATGCATTTTGCATGTTATGCAAAATTGTTACAGCTTTTAAAATTTAAAGGTTAAAAATGCAAGAGTCAGAGATGGAGCGACAGTAGGCAGTTGGAAGGCAGTGACCCACTCTGGAAAGCCAAAATGTTGTTTGAGGGACCTCCCTAGAGGGCTTCGTCTTTGGGGAAAACTGTCCACCAGTGTCTGCATAAAAATAACTCCTAGATTGGCTTAATATTAGCAGAATACATTTGTACTGAGCCAAGCAAATTTTGCTGACATTCTGCCCCACACATATCCAGTTTGCTATTAGTCATTCCGAATAATAAGCATGATGTGTGGGTGTAACACAGCTCAGTATCTCAGTCCAGAATTCTCCTGCTGCAGAGGTGTAGGAGGGGGGGAGAGAGAGGCCTAGAAAGGTAGAAGACCCAGTCCTTTGTTGTAGGAGAGTTTGCCACTGTTGAGGGTGTAGTGCAGTGTGGCTCTGCTGATTGAATCTCAGCAGGGGCAGAGCAGAGCTGCACCCCTATAGTATGTAAGCCAGGATCAGTGGTGAGGTAAATTTACACCTGACGTAGTTGACTGAAAAGGCCCTCTGGGCTTCCACAAGATGTGCAGCCAGCGCATAGGTGAGTTTCCTCTTTCCACAGTCGTACCAGGACCTGGTCCAGCGCCTAGAGCCGGTCATCATGGAACTGGAGCGACAGGGAAACGTGATGGTCATCTGCCACCAGGCTGTCATGCGCTGCCTGCTGGCCTACTTCCTGGACAAGAGTGCTGGTACTGTACATCCCCGCTGCAGAAGTCTGCTGACCGTCACTCTCAGTCTAGCCTCAGGCCCTGCGAAAAGAATGTCATTTTGTAGCCCCATTACAAATGGTGAGATGGGTGGAAGAGTGAGTGAATAGCTAAGGCAGGTCTTTATCTGTCCTGCTATTGACTGAGAGAAATGTTCCTATCGTTTTAGAGAAACAGCACTTTAAAGGGGGAACTGCTGTCTCAATTTCTCAGACTGGTTATTAGAGCTCTTCATCGCAAATTCATCACGATTTTTACAGATTTTCAAATCGGGTGCAAAATCGTGAACCTTGTGAAAGTACTGTATGGTTTGCCGTGCTGTCGCATGCAGATGAGAAACGGGTGAGAGTGAGAGTTCTTGCGGATTGGGATGTTAATGCCGCTCTTCCTGCTCAGTGGTCGCTGTAAACAAACGGGAAACATGGTCTCTCGACACCATTAATCGTTTTTTTTATGGTTTTGAACTTGTGTACAGTTGCAAGAAAAAGTTTATGATCCCCTTGGAATTACCTGGATTTCTGCATTACTCATAAAAATGTGGTCTGATCTTCAACAAGTCACAATAATAGACAAACACCATCTGCTTAAACTAATAACACACAAACAATTGTACTCCTTCTTGTCAATATTGAACACATCGCAGACTTTTTCTTCCAACTGTTTGTTTTAAACGATGCCTCACTGTCTAGCATTTGGCTGTTCAAAACATAGTGGACACGCACAGAACAGAGAATCAGATCAGCAGAAAATAAGACCATTTCCTTTTCTAAGGGATATCCAGTTGGCACTGATGTTGATCCCAGGTTCACTATCACGTACAATCGAATAAGTACGACAAACAAGCAGATATTTGTCGGAAAAAACATCCTGAAGTCTATGTTGAATTCAATTCAATTGCACTTATTCAAATCAGCTGTTTAGGCAGCAGTACAGGCTATGGCACAGCAAGGACTGCAATAATGTAAGTCCTGCTGGAATTTTTCTTTTAGATGTTTAGATTTTTTACTTACCGTAAAATAACCACAAATGTAAATGATAGAGCACTTTTGTAAAACTGAAATGTATATGAGGGTATTTTAGTTGGTTGGCAGGTTGCTATTTTTTTTTGCAATACTTTATCTACAGTATCTAAAAACATGTCATCTTGTAAGTGTCAGTTTCATGAAAACATTTTAAATTAATATGGTAGCAAAATTCACTTAGTCTAAAGCACTTTTATGCCCCGACTACCTCAGTTGCTAAAGCATAAGACTCATAATCTCATGGTAGTGGGTTCGTGTCCCACGTCGGGCGCCAGGTTCTCTAATAACCCCGACTGGGCAGCAGCAGTATGGGGCACTGTTGGCGGTGGAGGATCACATTTCTGTGACAACGGGAACAATACTCGCCCTGTCCACGCGGAAGAAAGGCCTGACAATCTACTTCCGTATCTTGCCATGAAAACTCTATGGATAGTGACGGGGGAACTGTCCATGAGTCGATACGTGACTCGACGGCATTCATCACATCCCCATCCCAAAGCACTTTTACAATGTAATAGGGCTACTTTTGTGTCATCAGAAGTTTTGTCGCCTCGTTCTGAATCACAGACAAATGACAGCATTGTGGTGCTACGCAAAAACTGAAACATCATCTCAACTTGGATGTACAGTAAATTGGAGGTTTACACTTTACCGTATGCGTGGTAGTTTCACTGAGGTTTAAAATGCACTAATCATTGCTGATTAACTATAACCCTGTAATGAAAAAACAGCCTTACAGTTATAAGTGCTTTAGACCAAGTGAACCTTGCTGCTATATTATTTAAAAATATTTTAATTAAACTGACGTATAGAAGGTAACAGTTCCCTTTTAAGGTCAGCTAGTATTTCTTCTTTTCTTTTTTTTTAGCAAAAGTGGAGCTACTGAGTTGGGCAACAAAACATAATTACTATTATTATTGCTAGTTTAATTGGCTGACCCTTTTCTTCAAAATGACTTAACATTTTCAACCATTTATAAAGCTGGGTCTAAATGATTCAACAAACCCTGCTTTGTTATATTCATTCTCTTGGTCTCTGTGCACGTTCTCCATATACCTTTTTTTGTTTTCCTTGAAATTGAGGTTATATACAGTACTTTTAGTCCTGTCATTTAGTTATTGTTATAGCTTGTGAGCAAAAGGACTTAACAGGCTGTTGTCCATCAGCAGAATGTGGGCTGGTCCTTGGTTTTCCTTACTTCTTGTAATCTTCAATTTACAGCCCACATGGTGACTCAGAATTTCCCCTATTACAGGTCGTCATTGAACGAGAAACTCCTCCCAGACCCAGAACTCAGTGGTCACACAGACTGTTTCCATATGCACACCATAAATAAAATAATCCTCTTATGAAAGTGGTTGAGCTATAAATGACATATTACAATTATGCACACGCAGTGATTTGTTTCCCTGGCCAAACACAAAAAACAAAAAATAAAATAATTTAACTATTAGAACTGTAGATGGAAAAACAAAACAGTGCTCTCATCTTGCAGGAACTAGCAAAGGAATCCTGGTACAGAGATAACATCAGTTACTACAGTGTTTTTATGTGCGATAGTGTCTATTGATGGCCAGTCTTTTTATTAACACTTTGTCAAACGGTTTTCAGATGACCTGCCTTACCTCAGGTGTCCTCTTCACACCGTTCTCAAATTGTCACCTGTTGCCTATGGTAAGATGTCCCAGCTGGACTCCGTGTGAACCATCTTACCCTCTTGTCCTAGAAGAACGGACATGCTTTCGCATTACTGTGCCCTTCTGACAGTTTATCACCCTCTTTTGCCAGCGTGCTCTTAGATCAGGCTGCCCTTTTTCTCTGGTTCGCCATCCCTTTCTAATGAATGAGCTTGCTTGCTGTCATGGTCTGCTAGCTTGCCCTGCTTACTTCCTGTGTTGTCCCAGATGGGAAATGTGCTTTGCAGGCAAGTAACAGCCAAAACACAATACACAAAATTGTCACAACATGAACCAATCAACAAATAAGAGATAGATATGCATTAGATGAGAAAAAAACTACTTACTTAACTACTTTAAGTAATCCTCTTAAGAGGAGTTTAGAAAGATCAAGACGTTGGGTTATCAGTGTGCGAGCTGCATTACATCCATAAAAATCATGCCTGTGGAGGGGGGGAGGACAAAAGTAAAATAAAACAGTTGTCCAAATTAAGCTGGTTAATATCTGTGGAAATTTCTTAGTACTATTGCAGATACCTTGGCTCTGTTGTGCTATTGTACAATAGACGGTAGTTCCGTCTACTTTTCTTTGCTAGCTTATCATGCTTTTCTGTTGAATTGTCGTTCTATTCTGGATGAACTAAAGTACTGTGATAAGAGCATAAGGTTATGAACAAGACCAGACTACCTGAGCCACAGTGTTAAAGCCTCACCCAGCTGGCTCTGCTGTAGGCTGCCTCTCCTCAGCTGGTAGCTTGCCACACTGCTCTGCGCAGAAAAAGTAAGGATTCTCTTTCAGTTGTTTGGTGAAAATGTGCTTTTTTCGTAAGTACTGTTTTTTTTTAATGTTTTTTGTTGTTGTTGTCGTCTCAGGCTGTAAAGTTGAAATGTTTTACTTGAATGTGGAAGCAGTGAACACTCACCGTGAGAAGCCTCTGGTAAGTCCAGATTCTTGAACATCTTTGTTGATATATTATTTATCCACTAAGCAAATGGTGTCTGGCCCTGGGCATTTAAATCTGAATTTGACGCCTCTGTAATATCCAGGAGTTATGATGGTGGTAACCTACAGCTGGGATTGGTGATTTTCCTTAACGATGTGTCCAAAAGCACTGCAAGGCTACATCAAAACATGACATTCCAGGCGAAATGGGCATCATAAAAAGATAACATCCAAAGTAAAAGCTTAGATTTTAAAAAACAAAACCTAACTGCCAAATGATGATAAAACTTTACATTCTAACTATAAAAAGAGATGCACAGATGCAGTGACTGAACTACAGATTTTTACAGCCATAAAACTACAACATTGGTAATTTAAATCAAATACTGAAAACCATTTTAGTGTCTAAAAACAAAACACTCTACTTGGGCCTCCACTCATCTGCTAAGAAATTTAAAAGCACAGTAATCAAACAAATAAGCTTTAGAACTGTATCAAATACTAGAACTTTGTACAGGACCAAAGTACTTTCTTGGTGACTAGAATAGGTTTATTTTTTTCCTGTCCATAATTACTGTAAATACACAGGCCTCTAAACCACAGAAATAGGTTTTGTGATCTCAACCGTAACATTTCCTGAATTTCAGATCAAATATTACAGAATCTTGCACAGTGACATCTGGACTTTTATTCATGAAATACTTTTATTACCATTTTTGTTTTTTTGTTATATCCACTTGATTTACAATCTCTAACATGTTGGCTCGTGGTTACAAACCCTGCAACCGCACACGGGGAAGAGTGAGGAAGTGTAGGCAGACTCACCTTCATCTCTCATTTTTTAACACCAAACTGACAACACAGCCCCATACCAGAGGTTCAAAGCTAATTGGAGGAGAGAAGTGTCCCTCACTAGCAGTACATTGAACACACAGGCACTGGGAGACCACAGGGGTCACTGTGTTGCTAATAGAGGAGGCCAAATAATCCCTCCATATCCACAGTAGCCAATTGTGTGTCACCATTTGGGGAAACCCTGGCCAAAGTCTATTAGGTCCACAACTCAGGCTCAGATCGTCACTTTAGCAAGCGCCTTCATTGGTTCAGCCGTTTCTGAGATTAATGAGATACACTTGAAGTGGCACATTAGGGCTTGGGGTGGCACAGTGGTTTAATGGTTAGCGTTTCCAGCCTCACAATGCTGGAGCTCTGGGCATGCAAGCCCTGCTCTGGGTTGCATGCAAGCCCTGAAGACATCTCTTCACTTACCTGTGGTGTTCATACTGTGGGAGAACCAGCTCCTTATATACAGAGCACATTAATTAGCAAAATCAATCAGTGGGTCTGGAAACATGGAAAACTCAGCAAATGCAAATATTTTATGAGGAGGCAATGAGGAAGTCACTAACATTTGAATATTAATCATTGTATCAGCCAGCACTCTGTAACTCATTATGCACTATGTAACCAAAGTCTTATATGTTTTTTGGTTATTAGTCTTTGTATATTTTTTTCAATGTTTCTTTTGATTTGTACAACAGGAGCCGTCTTTTCATTTTCAGGAAAAAAAGAAAACGGCAGTTACGATGGTAAAGAGTGTCAGATTTGTGTATGCTCCCTAGTTTTTCTGTGTAGGAGCAGAAACGTTCCTTTAAAAAGTTTACAAGAGTGTCCCACGGTTATAACACTGCTAAATCTTTATAAAAGTCGGTCATTACTTTACCAAACCCCTGCTTTGGAAAAAAAACAATGAAAAAGAAATGGTCCAATCTTGGTTTAATTTCTTGGGGTTGGCCTTTGGTTCATTTGTTCATTATTTGTAGACATTTTGTATTCAAATACTGTACTTTATAATTATTTTGTAGAAGCTAGTACTGAATTCAAGTTTAAATAGTGCCTTTTAATTTACAGGTACAGGTTGTGTTTTTAAGTACACAACCTAAAACTCCATGTCTTGCTGTCGAGACATTGTGTACCTGTCTTTACAGCTTGCTTTCTGTATTCCTCAGAGACCTGACTAAAGCAGGCACCCACTTTCATTTCGCAATGCTACCAGGTTTCTGTGAAGGGAACACTGACTTGTTTTTGTAGTGATTTATTATTTCCATGCTTTTTTTTCCTCTAACATACCGTAATATACAGTATATTACAGTGAATAGAATAAATGAAAGGTGATCATTGTTTTATCAGTTTTTCTTCTCTGGGTAATTGAGGAACATGTACAACTCTTCTTTAAACAGCAATCAAAATCAGTGGACATCTCAATTGCTTTGCTGTGCAATTTGACACAGCATGTTTTGTTCAGGGGACTGGCCCATTTGAATGACAGCATTCTTCCTTTCAGAAGGCTTTTGACTGGTTTTTCATTTAAAGTGGAAATGCCCAGTTTAGCCATTCCAGCCATTCTGTTTGTACCGTTACATCCGTCTCTCCATTTCCTGTAGTGTAGCTGTTAGCACGAGTTCAGATCTGCTCAGTGTGTCACCTGACGCACGAGAGAGTCTGCAGCCTGGCTGTTCAACTCCGTTATATTGGGGAAACATCCCAGATCTCTCCTGGGGTTATAGCAGAAGCTGGAATGGTTTAAACTGCTATGCGCTGACAATCTCATTGCTATCCCTGCTGTTCCATTGGCACTGCCAGGCTTGTAGTAGCTGGAAGGTACAGGAAAAGCCGTATCCTGTTCCGCCAAGAACACTCGGTGTTCAATAGCAGTGTACCTGGGTCCCCGTGCAGTGCTGTTGTGCCTGTTTTGTGTGCATTTTAATGCTCCTGGTTTCTCCCCGTCTCCGATCAGGACAAAATCCAGAAGAATCCTGCTGCCGTCCTGCTTCGACGGAATAGCTATACCCCCCTGGCCAGTCCCGACCAGGTCAAGCGCCCTCGTCTCTACAGTGCCGGCAACAGGCCCTGGCTACCCCTCGCCCCCTCCCCGAAGGCCTTGCAATTCCACGAGGCGCCAGAGGGGGCAGTGCTGGAGCAAAGCCAAGTTAGTGTCAGCACTGTGTTAAATGGCAATCACCTTGATTAAGCCTCGATAATCACCCCTAAGCCCCTGCGTTCTCTACCTCGCAGTGCCCATCAAATTGAATCAATCCTCCATCAGCTTCTGCAAAAAAACTCTTTGCATTTTGTGTGTGGATTTGTACCATTGCCGGTTTTTACAGCAATGTGTTCTGCTCTCCTGACTTTTTTTCCCCCAGTCATGTGACCCCTTTTTGCTTTTCTTGCTCATCTTTTGGTTTATTAGCTCTTACGCTCTGCTGCAATACACTGAGTTGTTCCCTGACTATACTTCACTAGCCTGAATGACTCAGGAGCCTGTTTAGAATGAGTTAGAGCAGGCCATTCTTCCCGTTTTTTATGCATATTTAGACATGTCAAGTTGAATATTTTTATTGCATTTTTATCTTATTTACTGCAATGTGTGCAAAAAACAATCTGGAGGGAAAATGTCAAAATGTAAATGGAGAAATCTGTTAAAGTACAGTAATACATGTGGACTGAACTGTTTCATGAATCTTAGTCTTAGCCTTGTATTTCAGTTGAAAAGCTCTTTCCCAAATATACTGATAATAATAATGTGGAGCTAGATGATATCATAATCTGTGAAGGGAAAAAAAAAGCAAATGTTCTACATATTCAGAGAACGTATCACAACTGATACAGCTCTTTTCATCCCAAAGGATCCCATCTTGTTTTTCATACACTGTAGGAAGGGATCCACTCTATGCACTACTGAAGTGCAGCACCTAATATGCATCAGAATTTGAATAACTAAAGAGCCTGATATTGCAGAGGATTTAGGTCTTTTACTATTTTATCATATTCTACAACTTCTCTTTCTCTGTCACCCTGTGTGTGCTTGGCTCTGCTGATGAAAGTAAATGGGCTTCATCTTTCCTCTCCATCTCTCTCTGTCTTTCTCTCTCTTTTCTCCTTTTCTCCCTCTCTCTCCACAGCCCCGTGCAGGAAGCGCCTGCATGTGAGTATCTTTCCAGCTCTCTCTGGCTTACGCTGCTAAGCACCCAGATGCAATTGAAACATTTCAGTGTCGTGGAAGGTTTATTCCTGGGCAGTCAAAAAAACTTGGTTTTAGTAAGGAGAATTTAATATTTTTAAGTCCCCATTTCGTAACAGAGGAACACATTAGTTATTAATTTGTTTCTCTTCACACCTGTGCCCTATTATGGTGGCTATATCTTGCCAGAATCTTATATAGTGTATTTATTTCCCGCTAAAATCAAAGACTCCATTCACTGTCACGTGTACGAATAATCGTACCAGTACTTTTAAGTCCAGTACGAATGATTGATTTTGCACTATTTGTGCAGTAAGAATTTAAATTGTACATCCATTTGTACAGCTTTAGAATTTACTGTATACCCTCTACTCAGTGGGAATAATATTAGTGTAAATATAGCACATCTTCTATAGTACTTAAAATTCCTTACATTTAAATAAGAGTCCGCACAATACAATGTGAGTTATGTATAGTATATCAAGTGATTTGTTTTACAAATCATTCCATTCCATTGCAGTTTAACAAAGCGGTTTTCCAAAATGATTTGAAAGCTAGTTGACATGTAACCATATAAATCTGTGTATGCACAGAGCCCAAGAAATAACTGGAAACAAGTTACACACTCATCTTCTCCCAGTACACCATCTCCTAGAACATTGAGGAGTAATGGTTAACTAGGTCTGATCATCCTCTTAAGCATGGATTGGTAAATGAAAGGTTTTCCTTGCCGCAGACAATGGAAGGAAGCTGTTTGTGTTTTTGTCTTGAAGGCCTCGCTCCAGTATGACAGCTCCAGAGATGCTGGTGACTGTGTCGGGCTCTGAATAGGGAGATGCTCTCTTGTCAACCCTGGAATCTCCTGCTTTTCTGCCTAGCTTCATCTCGCTCCTCCTCTCTGTGCTGGTGTAGAAGGACATGACACAATGCGTATCGTCCCTGTAGAGACCGACACCGCATTCTCCTCAGAAATGCTTAGAGACAAATTGGTAGCGAAGTTTGACCCTGCCCTTACTTCAAAGTGAAATGGGCATGCCGTCAAATGTTGCTTGTTACGTTCTTTATTTTTATTTTGTCAACCGTTGACCTTTTAAAAAGTGATGATGGAAAATTCATGCAAATGTAATATTAAGGAAGGAAGCACAGAATGTGTGTTTTTTTTTATTTTGTATCTTTAGCTTCATGAAGTGATTTTAGATTTGTCAGGTGTTTCCTGTCAGTGGTTCCTCTTTTATACAATTATAACCCTGGTTAACTGACTAATCTTGTTTGTTCTTGAAGAAGAATATGACAGTTAAGATAGACCATAATTTGGTTTGGGATTGGGCATTAATACAATCAAAGTGGAAAAAAGGCCTATTCTTCTATAAATATTATTCAAGCAACAATTTAAACTAAACTATTCACCCAAAAATTCAATTTTAGAGTAAGTGATTGAAGACTCTAAAGCTACAAATTCTCTTATTTTTATTCTGTTTTATATTGTTTTTGATTATAAACATAAGGCTTAAACTTGTTGCTTTCTTAGACAAACTGTGATGCAGTATCGCACAAAATGGATTTATGACCCATTTGCATGAGTTTGTGACAATTCGCTATTCCTTAGTAATCTAGAAAAGAGTAATCTATACCTTATCAATTTGAATGTTGGTACTGTATGTTCATACAAACTGCTTTTAAAGATTTTGTTGAATGTGAAGTTTTAATAATTAGGCCAAAATCAACCTTTACTTACTGTATGTTTCAATAAGGAACATATCTTGACTTAAATAATGTATTAAAGCTTCAGACAATAGTATTATTTCCACTGGTTTTGTGCTTTACCATTTCTTGGAATTTGGGGGTTGTGTTTAGTTTTAAATGAATGTTATTTTAAGTCACTCGATTGTTACCATTGACACTGTCTGTGAATGAATGTACGGTAATACGGGCAAATGTGTCCTGAACACATGCTCATGTGCTGGCAGGGAAAAAAACCTTGACAATTCAATGCAGATTGTCCTGCAAAGGGATGTGCAATCAGATTTAATATATTTAGATGATTTATTCAGAGAAAATTAAGGTTTTATTGCTCACAAGTATAAGTGCTTGACTGTTCTCAGTGGTATCTCACTTTTCTGTAGCATGCACTGCTGTGTCCTGTAAAAACAGTTGGTGCTCACCCTACAGAGTGACCACACCGGTACCCATCTTGACCAGCCAGTGGCCTCCATTCAAGCTCTTTTGCTAAACAATGTAGTCTTCATAAACTGCTTAAATCTTACGGAGAAGTGCTAAAATACAACAAATGCATACATGAGTGTTGGATACAATACCAACGAGGATTTTAAAGACTTCTTAGCATATTAACAAGACCATGATTATATTTTTAACACCCGATTTTGGCTTCAGAACCACTCTCCTAAAACTTCAGAAGATCCCTTGCTCATCAGCAACAGTGTACTTGAGTAGTACTGTTTGAGAATCGGATGTCGCAGGATTTCCCCTCTGTCTAGAAAGCATCTGGGAATGAGGAGTACTTGGCTTTACATAGTGATGTTTAAATCCTGCCACAGACTGGTGGTTATAGAATTGTATTGTCTTTTTCTTTTGATTTTAAATGACTGATTAAACACTGGACCCATAATGTGAATGATGCCAGGAGTCCCATACATTATGATTTGTTTTTATGCTACTTCATCATAATTTTTTTTGGGGGGTTAGCCTCAAACGAATCACTAGACAGAGTTTGTACTTCACAAATTAAGATATTTTAAGTGAAATATCCAAATATCCTTGAAACTTTGGAATGCACGAATATAATTGTTGGCAAGTCTATTTTGGCATTTACAGTACTTGCTAAAATACTCTGAATATTGCTGTTTTTTTAGTATTTATCCTAAGGTTTTTATGGCTATTTTGACATTTAATCTCTCTTGTCAAATGCTGGGAAAACGCACATTAAGGGTCCTATTTTTGTGATTCTAAACGGTGCTTGAACACAAATTTTACAAAATGAAATCATTTGTTATTCTAAAGCTGATGTGTCTAAGTATCTGTGCCTTCGAAGCAGATGAAAAGATCCTCCTAACGGTCGCATCTAGAAGGATGCCTGTATAGATGATATTCCACTTGTATGCCTTTTTAGTATATCATCCTGGGGACAGCATTGGATGTATTTTTTGCCACTTGCTGAAATAAAAAAGTGATTTTTTTTTTACTTTGCAAGCAATTGTGTTCCCATCACATTAAACTTCCAGGAGGCTTTTTTTCTGCTTCCCAGGATGAAAAGGAGTTATTTCTGTTGCCATATAGTTGGACATAATCAGTAATCTTGTTAGCAGATTGTGCAGTGTATCTATTACTGAAGACTGCACGTGTTTGTACGGTTCAGACTTCTTTTTACAAATTCACATTAAACAAATTACAAACTGTACATGTTGTGAAAATTACAGAAAGTACAAGGAAATACATTTTGTTCTTGATGACCTATGGTAAACCAAGCACTCACGGGAGTGCCCTAATGAATATGCAGTCATGCTAGGACAATTTAGATGTGTTAAGGGAGGAATCACCTGGTTCAGCATCTAACATTCTAACGGCCAGTCTTAACCTCCTAGTTTGCTCTGCTTCTGATTGTTCTCCATATTCAGCAATGGGATCATTTCAGATGTTGCCTTGTAGTACGTTCACATTATTGCTACAATGTGCTCTGATGTAACACATAATCCAATAAAGTGTTAAATGTTAAGTGTGTAGCCATTTATTCTAGCTTTGTTTTGATCTTCCTTCATCCACCTTAAAATATGGAATCTACCATGCCTTACCATTTTAGTGCTGTTTGGATTCTTGTTTGTGTTTACAATCCCAAATTTACCACCCTTTAATTCCAGGACAAGTGAACAGTTCTTCAGAACAGAAGTGACCTGCCCCGTCACTCCACAACTTCTTACCATAACAGCACAAGCTATGTCCTTGGTTATAGAAATGTGCAGGGCCTGCTGTGCATCTAGATTTTTTTTCTTCCTTTTTTCGATTCTTTAAATGGGAATCTGGTTACACAATGCATGTTCAGACAATCTGACATTTAGTGTGTTATTGTCTAGTTTCTTTCCTGATGTGCAGAAGTTGTTCTGTAATTTTGTTTGGTGGATTCAGGCTGGACCTATACTAATGTGAGGCAGTCCTTAAGCAACATTCATTATAGTTTGTTTAAAAAGATCTCCCAAGATTTCCAAGCTGGTCTCTTTTGTGATGGGATTTTTATCTTCAAAGTTATTTTGGTGTGCTGTTGTATTTCTTTGTAGAATTCGTGATTGCTTCCTGTAAGCGCTATTGGTCCATGTCCCAGCTCCATTGTAACCTGAAAAGCAATATGGCTATGTGAAACATTTTAGAAAATGGATTGCTTTGTTATGAATGTGTTAATGAACTGGAAATCCTATATTTGTTTCCATATTTCCAAAATCCCCTGTAAAGTAGTACTGTCAGATTTAAATACATTTCCACCCGTTTTCCACTTATCTCTAGTTTACATTTTGCTGTTGATACTCAAGGAGTCCACTTGGTTGACTTATCAGTGTTATTGAGGATTTTGCATATTTCAGTCTAGTCCCCTCATAGTTTGCTTTTTTTGGTCTTGAACAAGATTTGGTTCCTTTAGCTTAAGGATGCAGCTGGGTGCTCTTTTCTAAACTCATTCCAGAGCACAGTATATTGATAAGCAACAAGGTGACCAAAGTTATGCCTAGTATTCCAAATGACGCCTTACTTCATGCATAACTTAACATCCTTTGACTTAAATGCTATACTTTTAACTGTATAACCTATCATATGTGTTGTAACGCATACGGCCTCCATTGCTTGCGAGAGCTGGCTTACCAGAGCGGTGACGTCACCGCCCTTCCCTGTGAATAGGTGACGGGAGATTTCCCTTTGGCTCAAGAGCCTGGGTCCCTGTTGAGTGACGCTGGAATCCCGGGTTCGAGTCCCCGATGGTGGTGGGCCGACCTGATGCGGCAGCGGCGAGGGCGCCCACAAGAACCCCGAAGCGTTACAATATATATATATAACCTTTTGATTGCCTTTTTATTGCATGCACACACTCTCTACAGGTTATAAATATGAGCATAAACATCTAATGTCACGTCTCTTCAAGCTCAGAGTTTTCCCATTTTGTACCTCAACAGTGTCTTATTAATCCTTCTATTTTGGTGTTGTGTACAAATCTAACTGCTAAATTAATTCTACCAATCTCTAATCGTTGAAACCATTTAAACCAATCTAAAAATCATTGGAATAAACTAAGAACAACAGTGGTCCAAGTACACATCACAGAAGTACTCCACTAATTGCAACACCCTACTGTGAGCAGTCACCCTTTGTCTGTATTCTTTCTTATTTCTTATCTATAAACCAATTCTCAATCCAAAATGCTTGTTTTTCTCAAATGCCTGCTGGCTGTGTTTTGAGCATGAATCATTTATCAACAGCCTTCTGAAAATCCAAATACACCATATTGCTCTGTGTATCCATCACTCTTGTAGTGTGTTCAAAGAGCTCTCGCACGTTTGTAAGCGAAGTTGAAAGTTTGAAGTAACTGAATGGGTCTTGTGGTGGGTCATATGAAAGATTATCGGTACCTGCCAGGTCGGGTAATTGAGCGGCTATACTGATGTGTGTTGTGTACAGAAAAGAATAAAAAAGGTTTCAATATGTGTTTTACTGCATATGAAATAATACTTCTTTTCTAGCTTGACATTTCTCATTTGTCTATTTCAGAACACAAATGTCACCCGGACTCAAGAAGAAGCACTACAGACTGTGCCCGAGTTCACAAAGATAATGGAAGAGAGATAAATGACTGGCACATCTTGGGCATATTTCTTCAGTACAAGTGTGTGCAAGGGCATGGTGCAGAGGAGCAGGTGGTGGCAGGCTCTATAAAAGACAAGTGTCATATGTGTAATGTCCCAAAGACACGTTAACAAGCAAGTAACAAAACAAAATTTATTCTTATGTGGAAAGAAGGGATGACCTTGATTGAGGTTTATGTTCTTAATGAGCTGCAGTTTAGTTACATTCCTGTGGAAAAAATATCTTTGAATGTGAATGCCATTACTAGAAAATCCTGTGATTATTTCAAACCAACCAAAATTTTGGAAAATATTCCTAATAGTGGTGGCTAACAGTGGTTTATTTGACCTACAGAACTACATTTTCACAATTCCCTAGTCTTCTCTGGACATGTAAAATCTGTCATCTGTCCACTTTATTGAGTAGCTCCTTGTAGCCTGCATCACACTTCCTGTTGTATTTTTTAACCATCAGCAGCTTAGTAAGATTGTCTGAAATAATTTATCCAGGTCTGCTGTTGTCTTCAGCAGATCACCAGTGTTGTCTTTTCCATAGCACTGCATGCTGGGGGAAAGGCCGAGTCTGCTGCTATTTTACAGTACTCAGGGAAACATGTGACATATAACATTCCTGTGGGTAGCTGCGTCAGCATGCGTAGGCTGCAAAGGAACAAGTAATAGGTTTATTCCATGCTGAAAAAAAGAAGAAAGAGAACACAACGTTTCGTCCGTGGAGCCTTCTTCAGGTGTCACCTGAAGACAGCTGACACCTGAAGAAGGCTCCACGGCCGAAACGTTGTGTTCTCTTTCTTCTTTTTTTCAGCATGGAATAAACCTATTACTTGTTCCTTTGCATATAACATTCTTGCCTGCTTTTTCTAGCTTGGACAGCATGAGTAGCTCCAGTGAAACATTCAATACTTTGGTACAAGAGCACAAGCTTCCGTTGTGACACAGTTCTTCACGCAGTGAATGACAGTGCAGGAAACAGAACAGTACATTTCCTCTCAGACATATTGTAACTATGCCAAGTGAATCTGTGACATGATATTACAATATAAATATGATGAGCCATATATTGAAAGAACACTATTTTCCATACAGTACATATCTGCTTTACACAACTCTGTAGCTCTGGTGTAATTCTGTTTATGAAGCACTTACGTCAAATAGTTGTCATGAGTGGATCTGTCATCTTTTCTTATTAAAAGATTTTTTAAAAGATGTTAATAAGAGTGTTTTGTGTCATTTTAAAGAATTCAACTTTCAGAAGGCTTTTCAGCAGGATTGTGGAAGATAATATATCCGCATCACAACAGCGTATGTGCACACTTCTATGTACTGTAGATCATTTTTCATGGAGTTTGGCACTTTTAAATTTGAAATAGGTTTTGTGTTTAGGCTTGTTTATTCAGGTCAACGAATAAATTAAAACTTTTTTAAATATAATTTTAGTGGTAAATTAACTCAGTCAAGTAGTCAAAACATCCTTGTACAAAAAATGGAAGACATAACTGTATTGGAGGCGCCATCTCAGAACTCATTGTTTCATTTTCCAGATATTATGACCTTTCTTTGTGTTTGTTACATTTGAATTTGAAGGCTTTGTTCCTCAAAACAATTTTAATTAGAAGAAAACAATACCACTTCTCAGCTTTTCATGGCAAAGTTCAGCCTACATTCCTTTACTGTGACTGTGTTTTTAGGTGTACACTAGACTGTCATTTATTAAGCCACTAATTAGTGTGTTGCTATTAAACATGTTTTCTGCTAAGTATTTTTGGGCAGTTGCAGTTTGCTGCAGTATGTAATTGCAAAACAATATTTCTCATTGCCGTTTTGTACTTTTTATGCCTTTCAAATCTTCAGCGTTCTGTTTTATACAGAAATGTTGTTGATTCTTGGCAAGAAAGCCTTAAGAAATGGGAAGCCAGTTGATAAATGGAAGTGTTTGTGCAGCTGTGTTTTGAATATTATATTTTCCATTGTGCACTCTAAAATTCGAACAGACGGAACCATCGAATGACTGTGACTGTGCTTTTCACATCTCTATCACAGACTATTATTGATTGAGAAATGCATGGAGAGTCATTCTCACTGTGTATACACAGACAGAAAGTCTTTATTTCCTGTGAGGGAGTTGTCTTATTATACCCCCAGACTACTTCACAGAAGGCTGGTTGTTTTTCTATGTGATCCCTATTTCTAAGTTTGTTTTTAATAGACTTGTTTTGACTTGACCACACTACTAAAGTAAGGCCAATTTTACTCCTCCAGTTTAAAATACCGTATTGAAGTCCAGAACTCAGTATCTCTTCATTGTTTCTGGTAAATATGAGCTCTTGGTGTTAATAGCTTACAGCTGTGTCCTGGGTTTATCATGGGGAAGTTTTCTATAAAAATACAAGCACAAGCACTCTCAGACAAAACTTGACAAAACTAATTCATTATGTTTAATAACTGTTTTCTGAAATACATGTATTTATCAGTTATATCTTGAATTAATGAATTAAAAGAGTGTTCAGACATGAGTCTGCCACTCCACAGCTCTCTGTGGATTATTGGCAAACTACCTGTGATCCAAGCAGCTTACTGTGACTGCTACTCATCAGGATGATTCTGCTTTGTAAACATATCAGTGATAAACAATCATAGTGGAATGAGCAGTCTTTACTGAACAGACTTTATTAGTAAGTAATGTTTCAAATAAGGGTGTCATTGCATTTGTCCGTGACTTTAGACAAGGCAATGTTTACCAAGGGAAAGAGATCTTTTAATCTGAAAGGAATTTGACTTATTTTTATGATTTATGGTATTTTATCATGGTTTTCCTTTTAAGTGTTTTATTAGTGAGTGGTATCCTTCCTTTTCCTTGGTCACTTCTTGGCAGCTTTGTTCGGTATCATTGTTTTTCTATGTGGCCATTTCATTTGTAATTATTTATGTAAGAGCATTTTATAAATGAACATTTTCAAGAAATAGAGGCGTGTGGTCATGATGTGAGAAAACATATTTGGCACAGTTCAGTCCTGGGTCTTTCAGATCTGTACTGTGCTTGCTGCAGAAACATTTCCATTAGAAATTTTTTACTTATGTTACATAAGCAGTATATATTTATTTAATTCAGTCTATTTTATGTTTTTCTGCACTTCCTGCATAATGTTATTCATCTCAAAGGCTGCTATTACAAAAATATTACAAAACAATTTAAGGAAGATTACATTCTAGAAATATATGGCATTCCATTAAAATCCTTCTGGATGGTTTGAGGTGTGTGGAAAGTAATTATTGAAAACATGGGTCAGGAGTGGCATATGTCAGTGTACTGGAAACTCTTATCAGCATAGCTCATACTTTCTCTGAAGAGGTTCCTGGGATTCATCTGCAGGGCCACCAGCCCTGGTTCACACAGAGGACACCCAGGCACTATAGCAATGTAGACGTGATACTGGATAATCAATTGGTTTATATGCCAATAGGTTTATACAGTTTGTGTACTGACATATAAATCCATTGATCAAAGTGTTAGGAAGCTTGCAGGGGATGTGGCATGCATTCCTCTAGCCCCTGAAATGTGTCCAGCCCTATCCAATCCCCTTTCTCTAGCACAGGGGTCCATAATCCTAGTCTTGGGGACCCAAACACCTGCTGGTTTCCATTGCAGCTGAACACTTTACATGAATTCTTAATGGAACAAACAAGTTGCTTGGTTAGAATCTTGGCAAGTTTTTTTTTTTTCTATTCAGATGTTGGAGTTTTTAAGTTACTAAAGAAGTGCATTAGTCAAAAGGTAACTTCCTAAAGGGACTGAAAAACAATTAAACAGTGTCTAATTAGACCTATTAAGATTTATTTAGGATTCCATTATTTTAATAGAGGAGCAAAAATTTGCAGTTTGTGGATCCTCAGGTCTTAATAGGGAACCCATGCTTTAACATAGGGGTCTGAAGTCCTCATACTATGATGGTTTTTCTGGTGTTCATATTTCTGGTGCAGCTCATAATGCCTTAATTTGATCAGTTACCTAATTTTGAAAACCTAATACACTTTCTTGATTAAACCTACTTGTAAAAGCTGGACTGTTGCTCCCCAGGGTTAAGGATACCTGTGGTAGACAGAGACAGAGATAAAAGTAAGAGTGTCTGTGACTAAAATGCACATTTTATATTCCAGCAGAGTTCAAGAAGACGGGGATATGGTCATTTGTCTGGCCAGGAATGGTGATAAAGTCTGTTTCATGCCCTTACGTCCAATATGGGTTGCCTGCTAGTGATAGGGGCAGATCATTTGACTTTGGGTGTCTAATATTTTGGCCATTGAGCATTGCTTCCAAACTGGATGATGGTTTTCTTTATACAGTATTTCCAGAAAGATACAGGGTTCAGATTAATGTTAGGTGTGACAACACATAGCCTTCGAAATTGGGATTTCAGTCATTTAGGGAAATGTATGACTGGACTCTTGCACCATCATGTTACTAACAGCCCAGGAAGAAAAATGGGTCAAACAGTCTCTTCTAGTTTATATCCTAATGTATTGAAATATGTTCAGGGTTTATTTTCATAATAATCAAGAGCACTTTGTTCTTTCCCATCTCAGCCTAGACTTTTCAGCTGCCAAAACAGTAATAATAATATTATTATTACTAATATTACATAATAATGTTGCTTTATTGGCCCTATACAGTTTCTTGCATTAAGAATTTGTCTTTTCGCATACCCCAGCTTGCTCTCCATGAGACATAGACACACACAGACAGGAAGAGAAGCTTGAGGTCAAAGCGCATTGTACAGCTAATTCAGCCATTGTACAGCACCCCTACTATAAAGCTTAAGCATGCAAGGAGTTGCACTGGACAACAGTGCTTTTACAGACAACGTAACATTGAACACACGGAACATGTTATTGTAGACATGCAACATGAATTGTTCCACATTACCATGATGTCATCAGTAAGGCTGCTGTAACTAGGAAAACAGGGATAAAAAATCCCTGATGTTTTAGTTCATTTCCATTCTACTTGAACAATCCGGCTTACCTAATGCCCTTCCTTAAATCAACAGGTGCAGCAATCTCACTTCTGCAGTGTAGCACTGTATATGTAAAGTGCTTTTGGATCTTTTCTTTCTGAAACTATAAATGGAATTAATTATTAAATTGAACTAATTAGTACCATGGGATCCTGAAACATCAATGCCTTTTATTTAACGTCAGCCTCAATGAACAAACAAATTCCATTAAAGAGTGGCTTTGCACCTTAAGGACTTTATGACTCCTAACTATATACCTACAGTAACTATATAAATGTATAACTATATACATTTACTAAATACCTAGACAAGTAAGCTCAGATGTGTTCTTAAATCCCCATGTAATGAAGTAAGGGCTTGCACAAGGCTAGTCAAGTACTGATTCAGCTCACTTGGTCAGCTTGTCTATTCTCCTTTCGAAGTAACGAATGGGTAAATTTTGTGATCTCTTTTCCAGCTATTGAAAACCTGTAGGATTCTTTCTATCACATCCATGCAAAGGGTGTGCACGACTAGAAGGATTTCCGGTCATGGACTGCATGTGTCAGTTTAACTGGAAAATTAAATGTCAATCTTGTCAATGAAAACTGGTTTACATACTATAATTTGCGAGTGGGTGGAAAGAGTGAATACTGTAGTATTACTAATTAAATGTGGTAAACACTGAAGTACTGTAGTAATTAGTATTGATCTATAATATATCAACAGAGTATTAAAATAAATAGAAAGCTATATAATCCAGGAAATGGCAATTGTATTTGTACCAGGTGAACTGAAATTTTACTGAACAGGTTTTACAGTCCGGGCAGCAGCAAATGAATTTCCAGAATTTGATTAGTGTAGCACCATACGGTCTGTAGCGATTTCACACTATTGTCCAGACCATCTCACTCATACTGTACCTCTCTATTGAACTAGTGTGCTGTGTGATTCGTAGTCTCCAGGACCAGCATAGCAATGGCACGAACGCATTGTGCTCTTAGTAACAGGGTTCCTGTGTTAGCTGTTCTTTCTTCATTTTCACCATTCAAGTGATTAAGTTGTCTTTAATGCTCGGTATAATCAAACGTCGAGGTCTTCCTTTCCTTTGCCCTCCTAAAGAACGTATTTATCTGCAACAATTCATGAGAGCGAAGCGCTGTAGCTGTTGCAAACGTCTATACTTGTTTCATACATGTATAACAGCGGTAAGTGTCGAAAATCCTAAGCATAATTAATTTTTTATTTAGTCTTACTCATGGTGGTTCAATACGTTCATATATTATTTAATTAAGGCAGACCTACGCAATGTGGACTTAGTAGGAAGGGGGGGCAGGAAACAAAACGTAATAACATTTCTGAGATGTCCTGATTACTCAACTCTAGTGCGCTATAAAATTGACACGAGTTCGTTCAGTGAATCTTTTAAACTGATAAAACATTAGTGGTATTCACAGGGTGCCTCTAATAATAACATTTTGCAGGCTATTTCTTTGGCTAGGCGTCTTATATACATTAACTGAATTTAGAGGAGAAAAAACACATTGCCATTTGGCTGTTAATGCAAGGATTAATCTTTAGTTCTCAGTGATTAAACTGCGGCGAGTGACGGAGTTCGAAAATGCCTGGGACGCAGAAATCTCTTCTTTTCGAGGGGAAGGTGGTCTTTTTGCTTTTCCTTCCCATCGCCGAGGTCTTAGGTAAGAACCAAGGCAGCTATTGCTTTTGCTAACGTGCAAGATAAAAAGTAACGCTGTATGTTCTTTACTGATCTGAAGACAGTATTCAAAGGAAATGAATAACTGTTTACATAACTGATTTACAATGTTCCATCTTAAAAACATGTAGGCCAATATATATATACTTATTGTATTAAGGATGCCTGGAAAGTAAAGAAACGTAGTCAGGGAAAAAATTCAGACACTTTGACGACGGACTGCATTCTTTACTAAATATAGAACTGTTTTCTTTAAGAGTCTTAGGTTTAAGAAATAAAATCCAATGCATACGAAAGTGGGGATTTTTTCTCTGCACATTATAAAATGATAAATTAAGAACCGTATCTTTAAAAACTAATTTTAGGAAACACAGAACAACAAATCAGTTGAACGTGTCGTTTAGAAGAAAAAAAACATTGAAAACGTGGCAGCTGCAGTTCTCGGACAGAGGCGCTTCAGCACTGCTAGGTTCTTCGAGACTAATTTTAAAAATGTAAAAACACACCTTTCCGTATTTCAATACAAAATTATTCCAGCGAGGCACTATATCTGGAATATGTATGTGAAAATAACTCGACTGTTGCTGTAGCCTGATGGGTCATCATATTCATAGTTTTTGCCTTTAAGAAAACAATACTTATTTTAGGCGTGTTTAAAGTAATTGGAAGTTTTTTGTTTTTGTAGAAAAGGGGTTTTAAAATCATTTGAACAGCAGCAGCACTGCAACGCATATACTGTACACCTTTTCTCTGCACTGAAGGGAAATTGAAATACCTTTAACACATGCGCATTTAGCAAAGCGCTTTGTTGTTATATGAAAAAACGTGAAAAACGGAAAGCCGCTACAATAAATAGATCTTTATTATTCTGTAAGCGTTATTTTGTATTGCTTTCATATTTCAGGAAACTGTGGTCAGCCTCCGATGTATCCCACTGCACAGCCCCTGGAAGAGTACATGAGAAGAAAGGATTACTCCTCCGGGGCCAAAGTCACGTACAAATGTATAATAGGCTATAGACGACTGATGGGGTCTTCATCTATCCAGTGTGTTGATGGGCAATGGACGCCACTCAAAATGATGTGTGAACGTCAGTAAAGTGTATTCAGCTTTTTAATATCTGATAGTTTAATCTTGTAAATCGTGTTTACTCCTTAGGTAAAAGTGCCAAAATAAAGTCTTTCATAATCTGCTTTGATTGTATTTTCACTTTTATAACTGAGATTTACAGGTTCACCACTTTGTAAAAGAAGAAACAGAAGAATATTGTTTGACACAAATTTCCCCTTCTGCATTCTGTCTCTCATGCAGACTATTAAGTTTACCAATATAATGAATCTTAACTGCATCAGAAAGTTAAAAGTTTTCTTCACATTTCAAAGGCACAATTCGCCTCTGCCACATATTTTTTGAAGCATTTTGTAAAGTATGCTTGTATTATTGTTTGATATTTAGGCAAATCGTGCGGCTCTGCAGGAGAAATCTTGAATGGGCGCTTTAAATATGAGGATGTCCTGTTTGGGCACAAGGCTTTAGCCGAGTGTAATATTGGGTACGTTGCTGTCTGCTTTGAACTCTTTGTAAGGAGAGCACCCTGCTAATTTCTCATTTCTGGTGTGAATTGTATGCTCAACACAGTAAGGATAAAATCAAGAAAATATATTTTTCTAGTCTGAACAAAGATGATAACACATGGTCATGGTCAGAAAGGGACACATCTTTACTAAGAGAGGCTGAGGACTAGTGACATCTGAAGCAAATGTTGATTTCTGTGTGTTGGCTTAAGAAAAGTCTTGCGTTTAAGTGCCTAACTGCAGGATTTCAGAATGTTGAGGCAGATTGATAAATTCTTGTGTCTGGTAAAACATTAAAAGTACTGTTTGAAATATACAGTAGTACAGAAGGAGCACAGTCACATTTAATCACTCCGTCTTCCATATATAATTTAATTACCTACTTGATATTTTTGTTTTTTTGTGTGCTTTTGACAAGGTACCATCTTGTTGGAAGAAACTACAGGCAGTGTCTAGACTCCGGCTGGGATGGGGATATTCCACATTGTAAAAGTAAGGATGTCAGGATGGTTCATACAACTTGAAATTAAGTGAAGTCTTGTTCTTGTCCTATGTCCTAAATCATACTTGTTTTATTTTGGTTTGCACCAAATGTGGTTTAAACCAATTAGCTAATTTGTGTGACTATTTGAAATGTTCATGACCACATAGGTTTAAAAAAAAAGTTGAAAGGACATTTAATTCAGTATAATTGGACTTTTTTAAGGTCAGTTTATTTCATCTGAGGAGTAGACTTGTTTTCTGTCTTTTTTAATTCCAACACAGAAGGATGAACTTTCATGTTCGCACCACTTTTTGTTCGGTTTGAAGTGCTATTGGACCGGTCTGATTCACATCTTTGTTCTGGTGTGTACAGCATGCTCTGTGCATTAAAAAAAAAAATTGGAACTGTGACGTGTCCTTTTAACACCTGCCCAATTTCGAATTTTGTTTAAGAAATCGGCTTTAGGGTTGCAGCCCGTGTACTGCACAAGGACCTGGAAGACTCATGGACTTGCTCTTTTATAAGGCCTGTCAAAGCAATTAGTCTCGGGGAGTCCTGTGAGCACCACAGCACTGTAGCAGAGAGTTAGTGCTGAGTGGCTGTGATCGTCGCAGTTCTGCGCGGGGTAGTGCCCCCTGCCACCCGTTCCGTCCCCCACACCTGGGGTGCGAACCCGGGTCTCCGGCGTAACGCAACAGGGAACCAACCGCGTGAGCTAAAGGAGACCTCCCCCAGGCCAGGCAGCTGAGGACCCTGCTACACGCAGTGAGGGCGCTGACGTCACCACACTAGGTCCACTACACCCTCCCCTGCTGAACTTCACCTCGGCGAAGGCAAAGGACACTCCAGACTCCACACTCCTGCCCGAGTCACAGCACCAATGTGACAGTCACGGTTCCATGCCGGGTCGTGCCCCCCTGCCGCCCTTTCCGTCCCCCACACCTGGGGTGCGAACCCGGGTCTCCGGCGTAACGCAACAGGGAACCAACCGCGTGAGCTAAAGGAGACCTCCCTCAGCCCAGGCAGCTGAGGACCCTGCTACGCGCAGGGAGGGCGCTGACCTCACCACACTAGCTCCGCTACATGGCAAAGGGGTTTCTAACCTCCATGACATGACTACAGGTTTGTAGGTGGCTGGCAGGCTGCAGGAACTGCTTTTACTCTGAAACAGCGGAATAACACCAGACCCAATACCCTGATACCCCAAGAATGCCTAGGGCAAGAAAAGCCCAACCAATGCCTGGTGGGCATTTTGGGGGAATCCTCATTGACAGTCAGTTAACAATGTAGTCCAGGCTCAAGCCACCGTTGTGTGGGGTACAGAGCTTGACTTGAGCACTCTGAGACCCCTGGGAGCCTCAGCAAGCACATGTCATAAAATCCAAAATCTGTGAGAGATTAAAATCACCACTTGAATGTCATAGCGTCTCGAGTGGGAGACATGCGTTGGGTCCAATGTTTTGTGGGTTTGGTTTTTGTGAAGATGAAGTATCAGAGGCACCTGTGTTTTGGCTCAGTGCTGCATTGTATAATTCAAATCAAAGGTAAAACCACTCTTGCTGTACTGTTGGATCTTGTTTTGCAGTTGTGAAATGTCCCGACCCTCCAGAGGTGACTGATGCTGAAGTGGCAGGCCTGACACAGGGGCCCTTTGACTTCAACAGTGTGATCAGCTACAGGTGTCTGAGAGGGCAGCTCATTGGGGACAGGGAGATTTTCTGCACTGAGAATGGGACCTGGAGCAGCCCGCCTCCAGAGTGTAAAGGCAGGAATCTCTTTTTCATGCCTTTCGTTGTTTTTCTACACAAGCTTCTTTCATTACCTGGCCAAAAAAACTGATACTGAAATTACGTTACCCAACAATACCATTTCCCTTTGGTCATGGTAAAATTTGCTATTTTAATTTTAATCCATAAATGATGTTGCTGACTATAGTAGGTGAAGTTTGTATTCCTGCTTTTTTAAGAGATGTGGTACCAAATAATTAGACCGTTACAACCCCAGAATAGCAGGACAATGCAGAATTCAGTGTAATGTTTTCTTAATTGACTTATAAACATTAACATCCACCAGGTCTGTGAAGGGAAATCAGTCAGTAATGTTGCTCCAGTAACATCATTGTTGTCACCTGACGATCCCCCGTCATTCAAGCTGACAAAAATCTGACGACGTTCATAAGTCAAATGTGCCCCCTTTTTTGGGTAGGTTATGAATGTAGATTACACAACAGCAGAATTAGTCAGTTTTACATGGCTCATACTGCACACAGTAGTATAATGAGCTACAGCACTTATTCGTGTACAAAGTGAAGTGCTCAGTTTTCATTTTGGATTTTTTTAACCCAGGATTGTAACCCCTTCCAGCAGGTCTTCAGATTCAAGCATCCGAGCGCCATGTGGTGTTTATGATCCATGCCCTGTGTTTGTTTCTTTTGTGCAGAGATTGTGTGTGCAAACCCCCATGTGACCAATGGCAGAAAGACTCACGGATATGGCAGAACATATAAATACAAAGACATTGTTTCTATTGCTTGCAATCCTGGGTATCATCTGAATGGAACAGGTCAGATTCTTTGTGGAGAGCATGGCCACTGGCTGCCTTATGTTCCACAGTGTTTGTACAGGAGAGGTAAGCAAGTTCCGTTTTCTGCCTTCAAACCAAACCATGCCACTGGGCTTCTAGCGTATGTCCAACCACATTTTTCCGCACAGACCTGACAAAAAGCATTGACTATGAAGAGTAAGAAAAGTTGCATTGCATAGAGGAGGTGTCCACTCTGAAACAACATGTAGTTTTTTGTGTGTTTACAACAGCCTTCCATTTCCTTTTCATTTGAGCTACTATGCTTCCTAGGAAGCTTCTTAAATGAGGTGGTGTCTAATGCTCGTTTTTCACCTGTCACTTGTATGCTTGGAACAACATAAAATCATAACTCTTATGGTAATTTCGTAGAAAATGAAGGTGGTGGAATTCATAAATCTGCAAACAAAACAAATAACTAAGCCGCTTATACTGTAACAAAGCATTGTTGGAATGTGTATAGATGAAAATCTGAAAATCGGGCTCAGTAACAATCTAATACTTGATACGGTTAGTTAAAACTTTCAGTCATTCTTCAGTATCACATTTTAAACCAGAACTATGCATTTTATATATTTAAATTATGTCAGCTTGACTATTGGTTGCGCAAATGTAATTTTGATTTATTTTATCGTGTGGCCAATTAAATGCAGCTTCTGGTGTAGAGTGCCTGCCCTACATGTGGACACTGGACTTCAGTAGTGGGTGAAGTGGGCACCTTTATATACAGTATGTAAATTACTTTGGCATCCTGTGGGATGAAAAGCTCTATATTAAAACAAGGAATTATCTATACCTGGGGTGTTCCCAGCAGATCTGCATGACATATTGACACCAGTTTCACCAACCTGTTTACATGAGTTTTGCTGTTCCTGTTGGTCTTGTAGCTATGACCTGTTCACAACCTTCTGTGGCTAATGGCAGAATGACCAGTCAACACAGACCCCTGTATAAATATAATGACAAGGTTACTTTTGCATGCGACGCTGGATTTCGTTTGAATGGGACTGGTAAAATCACCTGCAGAGAGTTCAACCATTGGGCGCCTCGCATTCCTCAGTGTGTACCTCTCAAAGGTAATAATTAATACATTTTCCATCTTTGACTTGCCAGATCATTTTATCATTTTACTACACTTTATCTATTTGCATGAAGATGAAATTTGATTTTGATGAAAGATGATTTTATAAGAAAAGGCACAGGGAGGTGAAATCAATATACTTTTATATTGTCCAAGCACAAAGACTAGAAAAAAGGAGGGCAGGAACAGGGAATGTATGTATATTTGATGCCACACTATCTAGTATGCCAAACTTAAAATGCACAGTACGTTTTCTGTCTTTGACTTACTAGATCATTTTACTGCACTTTATCTATTTGCATGTGTTTGTATATATTCTGTTTTACAATAGGAAAATGGGGTAGGAAGGTGAAATCAATATATTTTCATGCTGTCCAAGCAGGAAGACCAGAAACAAGTCTAATAATATGTGGAGGAACAACAGATGCAGTATTTGATGCCACAGTACCTAATATGTCAAACTTACCTCAATAAGAGCTCAGTAACTCAGATACAGAAGTGGGTTGATATTGTGATTTTTGTAAGTGCTAGTTGATATTATAATGATTGGGACAGAGACTGGAATGGAATCCTTGATCGAGGGGTTTTCATATAGATTAACCTATTGTATGATTCTAACTATAATTCTGAAGTTTTTTTTTTAATACTCCTTTTTTAACACAGAAGATAACCACTTAATCACTGAAACTTTTGCCATTTACCATTTGATTCTGTAGGTGCAACATTTTCCGAAATAGTGTGTGGCCCTCCTGGAAAGATAAAAAATGGGCGATTTGTGACAAACAAAACACATCTTGGGTCTGTAGCTACTGCTGTGTGTAACAAGGGGTGAGTACGTCTTTATTTCTGTATGCAGAAGATCAATTCCAATGAATATCTGAAAAACATCTTTGTGTTATTTTCCAGTGTCTTTGTAAAATACTAATGATCTGTTGCATTTATATAGCACTTCTCATCCAATGGATCCCAGAGAGTTTAACATATTGGAGGGACCTACTTCATCAACTATTTAAATATCAATGATTCCAAACTTTGTTTAAAATATTGGACAGGCATGTAGGTTGGGGTATTTCCTCAGAGTAGACTTAATACACTTCCTTCTTCACAGTTTAAAAAGATGTAGTGTTAAAATTGTACTGATATATACAGCAGGTACCGAACAGCTATATACCTGCAAATACAGTAGGAAGTACTCTGGGAGAAAGTTAAAACTACTTTTGCTGTAGTAATTTGGCAGATAATGCATTCTTCCTTCATTCCATGCAGGAACATAATAATATTCCTTGTAAATTAAATAGAGGTGTGCTGTGTCCAGAGGTGTTAATTTGGAAAATAAGGATCTATTTGTGAAAGGAAAGAAGGGATGGACAGCAACCCAGTTGCTAGAGTGTTGCTTGATAAGGATCCAGCCTTCCTTCAGTGAATTACAGTCTATAGCATAGAAAATCATAATCTCCTCACAGCCTCTCATTATTTGTTTACTGTAGGTATCGCCTGGTGGGTCAAGGCCAGAGAAAGTGCTTGAATACTGGCTGGGATGGTGATATTCCTCAATGTGAAAGTAAGCAGAGCAGCACTTCAATTGTTGGGGTACACAAAGGTGCCGATCCAGACCAGTTACTGAAAATGATCAGGACTGATTCTTCACACCACATTACAGAAATTGTTGTGTGCCTTGCAATAGCTTCAGTTTTCTGTGATCTTTCACAAATGTATATATTTTACCTTTCCCGTTATTTTGCTGGTGGTGATGTTCAGTATGTCTTCATAAAGCTATCACTAAAAAGAATCTGCTGTCGAAAAAAATCCTTGCTCATTAAAATAGCATGGCAGTGCAGGCACACTTTCTCATTTTTGTCCTCAAAATTGTGTACCAGCTGTCACGCCCTCTGCAGCCAGAGGGCGCTCCTTCTCTGTCCTGTCCCTAGTTTCCGGTCTGCTGTCCTTCCGGTCTCTCTCTTTCCCTTGGGCTATATATTTCCAGGTCTTGCACTCTGTCCTGGCTCAGCATTGACGTTCAGATGTCCTGAGACCCGCCTAGCACCAGGGCGCCCCACGTCCTCTCCCTGAGGGCATAGGTTTCTATACGGCATTCCTGAACTCTTTGCACTAATGAACCTGGGCCTTTTTCCCGTCTCGCCGCTACACATATGGGTCTTTTTCTGCTCTCCTACTCCCCACGGTTAGTCCCTTTGGACGTCCGTGACACCAGCATCAAAATCACCATGTGCCTGAGAGCAGGTAGAAAGTAAGTCAGCTTTACAAGTCCAGATTCCAAGTTATTTATTTTGTCTCATGAATAGGTATTTGGATAGACAGAAGAAAAAAATATTTTCTTAAAAAGTGGTGTGCGATGTTCTGTAGTTTTTCTGCTTCCTGCATTACAGCGGCACACTGTATATATTTCTATGAGAAGGATCATTTCCATGGAATTCACTTTACGGTATATATTAATCACATCATTTGTTGTCTTCTTTTCAAAATCTTTTCAGTAACTACCTGCATTTCTCCAAATGTGACAAATGGCTTCCAGAAAGGGAAGCTCAGAGACACTTATAAATACAGAAAGTCGCTGTCTTTTGCTTGCCATGAGGGGTTTATGCTGAATGGACCCAGCAGTGTAACTTGTGATGAGAATGGCGAATGGTCCCCATCCATTCCGACATGTTCTGCACTCAATGGTAATCTGTCACTGACGTGCTTTCAGTCTTCAACTAACTGCCCAATACCTAACATTTGTTAAATGTTAAAAAAACATAAGACAATTTTAAGAGATATTTATCGATTTATCTAAAACTTAACAGTTTGATCTTTATCAGTTACATTAATGCAGTATACTGGGAGGCATTATGCAGCTACTAATGCCTTTCGCTATAAATTTGCTTTAAATGTTTTTACCATGATGCAGAGTGAATGCTCCTTTTTGATATACTGCAAAGTAAATTAGAATTGCGTTCATTAAAATTAATGCCAATTTTAGAGAGGCATAAAGATTCACAAATGCTACTAATGCATTCCAATACGATACTAATTTGCTGCTTGGAACAATTTAAATTTAAATTTCAATCTGTACAATTTAAAAGCACCAGAAAAAAAGATTTGTGACTAACACATTAAGTGGACAAGTTGTATTTGTCACAATAACGATGTCTTTATGTCCGAAAAACCTTTACTCTTCTGCCTTAGGAACATGCAGTATTCCCCCACACCAGAACAATGCACATCCCCGAGTCGACTTCCAGACACAGAAGGAATATGCTTCTGGTGCTGAAGTCATGTACACGTGTGCACTGGGGTACAGGAGAATGGGAGGCTCCTCATCTGTCCAGTGCATTAATGGAGAGTGGACGCAACTGAAACTGAAGTGTGAACGTAAGTGATATGTCTGAATTTATTGAAGGTGTAAGTCTTATTCTGATATGAGCAATGAGTCCCTGCATCATTTAGGACAAACGAGTATTCTCAGCATTTGTTGATCTGAGGACTAACTTTAAAGCACATGTAATGGTTTACATCAATTTTAAGTAGTACTGCTCTAGCATGCTACTAAAGACTTAATAGTATTTGTGGTAAAAGAGGGCTTCCTGTGATGGTTTTCAAGATAAATGATGGTTACCATTACCCAGCAGCAGCTAGAATGGCCACCGTGATTACAGAAGTAAAACACATGGTATGAGAAGTGGCATCATTTGGTGTGTAAACCCTAGATACATGGAAATAAAGCTTGAAACCTAATAATCATGCTGATGTTAACAGTAAATATAGAAAAGAACCACAGAACTGCAATAAGTTTGTGATTGTAAAAGCTCATCAAAAAATAGTAGTGAGACAACAACTTTGTTTCAATCATTGAGGCATTCGTAGGATTAATGAATGTATCCCTCTGGTTACCCAGAAAAGCCTGTGGTTACATCCTACTTTTTTACAAATTCTATATGTTAACATATATGTCTACGACGATAGTATTCAATTATACACTTTAACCAATATTAAATGTAAATGTTGCTAGTGTCTTGACAGAAGAGTTTCAGAAAAATCCAGAAATTATTTTGAATTGCGCCGGTAATGGTTGACAGGGAACCAATTTCAGTTAATGAGTGATAAAGCACATGTTGTTCTGAATCCACTCACACTGACTGAAGGACGAAACCTGTGGTACAATGATGTGTTAAAGGCCTTTGCGTGTTAAAACAATTTTGTGGGGAAACGCAATATTTATGCCAAAAGTAATAAATACCGACAGGAACAAGACAAAACACTGGAGAGTTTGGTTACCAATGTGCATAGACTTGCAGAGCAGTGTAACTTCAGGCGTTTACTTGACCAATGTTATTACAGAGGAAGTATTGTAGTTTGCATTCTGGCAATACGGGCAGATTTGAAGATTTGCTTATGAAAAGAGATATTCACTTCTTGAGTCGAGATGCAGAAAAAACACAAGGAAGACCTTGGGAGAATAAACAAATGCTTGGCAAGAACAAGACAGTTCCTCTGTTGGCCAGACCTGATGTGCATAACTGTATAAGGTGTGATCTTGTACACAGATGTGAGACCTGAATGACATCAAATGTTGTATAAGCAGTAAGAGTATAGGTGAGAGTATTTATTTGGCTCAGGTTACATGGTAATGTAACCTGGTGAATGTCTGATGTTGGATGAAAGTCATTAGGGAAACACACAGAAATGAAGCATTGTTCCCTGTTTATCAAGAGAGCAACACTTTTGTGTTAAGGCTCTGTCACTTTCCATTAGGCTTTTCATTGGCAAGACATTACAGCCAAACACAGTCTGTTCACCAAGACCTCACCTCCCCTCACCAAGACCAACAGCTCATCATGCTTCGTCTTTGTGATCATTTTCACACTGCAGTTCCACTGCATCTGAAATGCCAGGTCACAAGCACCTGAGCATCAGCAGTATGAGGAGGCAGCAAAGCAGTTGTTGTTTGCAAACTGGATCACCACATGGTTTTAGGGGTGTCACTAGTGTTAATTAATGCTATAGATTATGATGGTGTGTGAAGCTTACCTGCACTGCCCAGCAAAGAAGTCCCTTTTTGCACATTAGGAGTGTCTAGTCGCTAGACACTGCACAGGACTATGTTCTTTTAATGACCACTATTTTTAGCATATACATTCACCCAGCCATTTTCTAAACCCTTCATTCATTCTAGGGTTTCAGGGAAATGAGAGCCTATCCCAACATACAACAGATGCAAGGCAGGAGACACCCTGGACAAGACTCCAGTCCATCACTTGGCAGACACTCATACCAGACCCTACCCATATGTTTTTGGACTGTGTGAGGAAACCAGAGCTTTGCTGTGTCCCAATTCTTGTACTGAGCCCTAAGCCCTTCCTCCAAATCCGCAATTCTGTGATGTAGCTAAGTGTAGACTTGAAGTGTGCATCGTTATAAAGGGGGTAATGGGACAACCTTGCGTGATGTCACTCGTTGGTTTCACGGCTCACAGTAAGAATGCTGTCTGTTGTTGATGCTTTTTTGCCGGTGGCTAAGTGCATGTTAGTGGATAATCTTTAAATTCTCCGCTTATCTATCCTTGCACAAAAGTAGTGACACATTGTGTTCATGTTGAGCAGGCTCGACTTAAAATGAATGAAGTACAATACGCTAAGGAAAACTTGGCAATACCACTCTCTGTTTATTAAAAGCTTTGCAGTATTAAATGTATTTCATGTCGACTGTCCCAGTACAAAAATGACAGTACGAGGAACATTATGTGTTCATTCCCATTCATTCAAAGTAAATTAAATAAGGTAAACTTGGCCATACCTCAAAGCTTTGTATTATTAAATACGCATACTATTAACACAATACTCTGCAGGTAAAAGAATATTAATCAGTCAAAATGAGGTGACGAAATAAAAGCTTTATGTCAAAACGTTGTACCAAGAATACAAAAGTATGAATCTAAAGTAGCCTAATGAAATTTTGTTTTTACATAAATTATTCACACTGTCATGGTAATCCTGGAAAAGTTATGGAAAATTAAAGTTCATTTTCCAGACCTGGAAAAGTTTTGAAAAATGATCAAATATCCATTATGTTTTGGAAAAGTCACGTATTTATTTAAAATTGACACCAAATTATCATGCCCTTTAATAAAAGCAAACTTTTAAAAAGATGCAGCGGCATTGCCTTTGCTAACATTGAAAAATTACAGTGTCGCGTCAGACCCTCTGGAGGGAATTTTAAAGTGAGCCGTAAAAGCTAGCTTAGTGCCTATGTCAAAATGCCGAGTAGATGTGTTTTCAGTGACCCCTGGTTAGCAGATGAAAAATACAAACTATGGCTCCAAAAAGATGAAGACCCAGGACGTGCGAGATGTTAATTATGCGGGGAAACCTTTGACTTGAAGAATATGGGTGAAGCTGCGCTAGCAAGCCACGCGAAGGGTAAAAAACACATTGACAATAATAAGGCTGCAAGAGAAACAATTGGAATCTGTCAACTCATTTGCAGATAGCACAGCGAAAGTTACCACAATCACCTCACGGAGTGAGGCAGCCAAGCAAACACAGATATCAGCATTTTACAATTATGTACTTTCTGCTGAAGTTTTGTGGGCGCTGAAAGCAATTGATTCACATTATTCGTACAAATCGTGCGCCAGCGTTGGGCAACTATTTAAAACAATGTTCTGTGACGGCAAAATGGCAGCTAAGTGTTGTTGTGGCAAAACAAAATCTGCATATTTGACCACTTTCGGAATTGCTCCCTATTTTAAATCGCTGATTGTCAGAGACGTGTCATGACAAGCAGGATATGCCCTGCATTTTGATGAGATTCTTAATCATGCACTGCAACTCATGCAGATGGATTTAATGTGCATGTGAGGATTTGGAATAGTGGAGAAGTGAAAGCTAGGTACGTGGGCTCGGAGTTTAGGGGGCACGCAACTGTTGGGACATTATGGAGAAGATGCACAACCCGCTCTCATAAATCCATTTAGACTGATCTGATTTACAAATGAAACCTTTCAATATTAATATTGCAGGAACTATGTTTAGTTTGTCAACATGTTGAGGTATGTGAAATTATTCAGGCAGAAAAGAGTTTGTGTTTACGCAGTGAAACATTTCAGGATTGAAAAAGGCCATATACAGTATTTCCCTATCCTATTTGGGCTTACTGATGAGGAATGTTGCTCGTGTTCTAGGAATAAACATGCTGTTCAGGTAAAAGAAAAGTAATGCCATGCAAGAATGTATTTCAAATTAAAGTTTTGTATCAGAAAAATCTATAGCAACTGTAGACACTTTTATTTATTGTTTTGATTGTTGTTGTTTTTTGTAAACATTTCCTAAGAAATAAATCATAAGGGTGACCTTTCACTGAGATATATTGGTCATTCTGTAAGTTGTAGTTGTATTTATGCTTAGTGGTATTGAACTGGCCTATGTATATTTCCTCTAACTAAGCTCTTGCACACCTGAAAGAACTAATAACCAAATCACCAAACCCTTAGTTGAAACAGGTGTGCAAGAGTTGGGTCAGAGGGAAAATGTGCAGGACAGGGCCCCCAAGGAATGAATTAACTACCACTGCTCTAAATCCCACAGATTACTGTAGCAGTTGTAAGGCCAACTTATTCATGAAAGTGCAGAAATATAGTCATGGAAATTTGGTTAGAAGTTATGGAAAAGTCTTTTTGAGCACCCTTGTGAAACGCAAATTTAGAAATGGGACACCCTGTTCCTTGCACACTTGAGCGGGAACCCGCATCTGAAGGACGCAAGACTGAAAGCGTGCATATTGGGACACGGCCTTTAGCATATACAGTAGACTTCTTTATATTTCTGACACAGCACTAAAAATATTCATTCATAGCATTGCAGCCAGACCAAAACAGAAAAGTTAATTGTTGTTTTTTTTCTTGGTGATATATTTTTCAGCGAAGTCCTGTGGCTCTGCTGGAGAGATTAGGAATGGGCGTTTCATGTATGATGGGGTCCATTTTGGTTCTCGGGCAACCGCTGTGTGTGATGAGGGGTGAGAAATAACAATTCCAAGGAAATCTTTTTTTTTGCCTATTTCCCATCTGATATGTTGTAATTTAAGTATTGACTCAGATTCGGTTTTTAAAAGATGGCACTGTACACCGTGTTTGCTTAGAGAGCAGGATGCTAGAACCAGCATTAACAATGCTATGTCTTTAGTTTAGATGGTAATTAAATTATGCTCTCTTCGTCATTAGAAGTAATAAAATCTCTATCCCACACATCTCTTCCCCTGTGTCCAGGTACCAGTTGGTGGGCAGGGGATACAGAGATTGTCTTGCCTCAGGTTGGAGTGGTGACATTCCACATTGTGAAAGTAAGTAGTACAACTCATCTGACACACTGAAGCTCTTACAGCAGGGATCCTGTAGGTCACCATTAAACCTTCAGTTTCTGAAGATTAAGTACAATGCCATTTTGATCAATTAAATAAATGATTTGTTAAACAACATAGAGATCATTGAGGTCTAAAGTCTTAAGTACCCTTCTGCTCTTTAGCACTACAGTTCTTTTAATTGAACAGATTACTTGATTACATTGTTCAGTAGCTCATGGATATTCCCAGTCTTTCAAAACAAGTGGTCTAGTGCTCTGCAGGACCAGGGTTGGAGACCCCTGATTTACACTGGAAACTTCACACCCAGTTTTGACCCACTGTATCAGTTGGGTGACATGGGGTTTCTTTGATGAAGATGAAAAATTAGGCCTTTTGGACATATTATCTCATACATTTGGTAAAGGGTGCCATTGAAGATGATGTACTATGGTGACAGCTTACATTTATGTAGCGTAATTTATAGCTAGACCTCCCCTCCCTCCTCTTCAGCTAAAGCATTGCAAGTAAGAGGACAGCAGTGAGTCATTCCTAGCACACCACACCTTATAACATCACAGCAGTGACCAGGAAGAGCCATTGGGCTCATATTAAACCAATTTCATTCAGGTCACATTTTATACATGAAACAGGGCAGAGTGCATGTTTTATTTTAGAAGCACCAACTCTGTACCACTTGAAAACACGTAGCATTTTTGTGAGGTTAAAAATGTCAAGCAATGTCAAACATCTGGGCTTGTCTGATATATTCTTACCTTTCGCATCCAGCTGTGAGATGTCCCGACCCTCCAGAGGTGACCGATGGTGAAGTGGCAGGCCTGGAGGAAGGGCCCTTTGACTTCAACAGTGTGATCAGCTACAGGTGTCTGAGAGGGCAGCTCATTGGGGACAAGGAGATTTTCTGTACTCAGAACGGCACCTGGAGCAGGCCACTCCCACAGTGTAAAGGTACAAGCCTTCGATTTTTGTTACTATTAGGTGGCTTGCGTCGGTTTTTCCATCTTCGTAATTTTCTGTACTTTTATTTTGTGAAATATAAATGGCTTTGAGATCATTGCTCTTAAAAGTACCTTTATAAAACCGTTATTATGTTAAGTATAGGCTATTAAAAATATGCTTTGGGTGGAAGAAAAAAAGAAATATTTTTTTTTGTGAAAAGGGAAATGAGAAGAATTATTGTTTAATTTTCTTAATGTTCCAAAACCACTGTGTCCTGTATAATGCAGTGGGGTTTGTGTCACTTGATTAAAAAAAAAAGTTTAATTTCAGTATTTTGATGCCAGCAGATGTTTTGTGCTGCCTGTGTGCCATCATGGCAAGACTGTGATGGTACCAGTACATCTTTATGACACACACTGTTTATGTGTTTCACAGAGGTTTATTGCATGAATCCTGTTGTGACCAACGGAAGACAGATAAGAGGTCGTAGATCAACATATAAATACAGAGAAACAGTGGCTTTTGAGTGTGATTTGGGGTACAAGCTGAATGGACCCAGCATGGCAATGTGTGAAGCAGATGGCAAGTGGTCTCATCTCCCAGCATGTGTTAGTAAGTGACTGTAGTGTTTGTCTCCCAACATAAAGCTGTGGAGCCTTCTTCAGGTGTCCCCCTCTTCTTATGTCCCTCATTGTAATGAAGCACTCTATGTAAGGTACCTTTGCTCTTGCTGGAGGTCATTCAGTTATGTGAAGTGCTCAGTCAGATAATTCAAAACAATGTCAGCATTAAGAAACTGAACAATGATTGAAAACGTGTGTAATAACAATCAAGAAAGAGGGTGCATAGTGAGAAATTGAAAGCTGAAAAAGCCTGTAGAAATTGTGGAACAAATGTGGCATTACTGACTGTCCTACAGCAGCTGGACAAATAATTAAAGCATGTTAACAGCGTGAAATACTGAGAAGGCATTTAACTCTGTACAGGTTATGTCTGGGACACTTGAAAAAAACAAAGGTTTTGAGAAAGCATGTTCACCTTTGCTGCAGTGGCTAAACAAGTGCAACAAAAGGTGTGCGAGAAGGTGATATAATCTACACAGAATCTATTGCAAGATATTTTCAGGACACAGATTGACCCAGCCAAGGGACAAAAGGGACAAAAAAAGTTACCGAAGACATCAGGATACAAATTCTGACTCCAGAACATTTAAAATTCAAGCACTACAGGTAGAAAGGGTAAAAATGGGTCTTAAAATTAAAATAAAACTATATATTTAATATGTGATTGAAAACATATACAGCCTTTAGCTCTATTAAAACAGTATGTCCAGTGCCTCATACCCTTGCCATGAATAAAGCCTTGAATATCTTGGCACGGTGCATACTGTTTTAGAATTAAGTTACACATTATTCCATGTGAATGTGTCCTGTGTAAATTTGTGAGTCTGATTCTGTCTCTGTCCCTTTTCCTTTATGCAGAAGTTCAATGTTCTTCCCCTCTAGTACATGCTGGTAAAATAATTCAGGGTTCCAGTGGCCAATACATATATGGACACTCCGTAACCATCGAATGTGATTATAGATACCAGCTAAACGGTCACAGCAAGATTACCTGTGATAAAGATGGCCAATGGAAACCCTCCGTTCCCACATGTGAAAGTTCAAGTGAGTATATAGTTCAGGTCAGCACAAGGTAAAACGAGAGCAGAAAAAGTCTAAACCATGTCTTTTGCTTTTAATTCTGTCATCTTAATTTAGAAAAGTTCTACCTGATGTTAAATGTGGAAATTAGATTAAATGATTAATTTTATTGTCATCTTTACATCTGGGAAGATTTGTATCAGGGTGTTTTTATATTGTTTACATTTATTAGAAAAATCATCATAAGAGGTGACTTAAATTTCCTTCCATACCCATTGAATACTGATAATTAATGGAGTATTCCCCAAACATGTAGTGGAGCTAGTTGAGACACGGTGACATCATCACCCTCCCTGCGCGTAGCAGGGGCCTCAGCCACCTGGGCTGAGGGAGGTCTCCTTTAGCTCATGCGGCTGGTTCCCTGTTGCATTACACCGGAGACCCAGGTTCACGCCCAGGTGTTGCGGGACCAAAGGGGCAGGGTGGAGCGGTGGAGGGCACGAGCCTGCGCGGAACTGCAACGGCCACAAACAGCAACAGTAAAAGGCTGGGAATAATACAAGTCCCAGATCCCTCCTGTCAGAGGCTCCAGGGTATGAATACCTACAGATGGATGTTTCGTGTCACTCATCAAGCACTGCCTGTAGAAGAGTCTCTTTCTTTATTACTAGACGTTTGGGTCGTCGCTCAAAAGTTATTGTGTTAAAGCCAAAATATCAATATTATTCCGCAGTTAACTTTTTTTTATTTTGCCTCTTTGGAATGCATTGATAAAAGTTATATATAAACATGTTGTTAATCCTTTGTTCTTTGTAAGGTGCTCTGCAATCGTTCTTAAGATACAGCCTCTGTCCCTTGTCTCTCTGCAGAAGCTGAATGTCCTTATCCATCCGTGGATTTCGCTGGAATACAGGATGGGTACAAATCGCGGTTTACAACTGGAGACACTGTAACCCTAAGCTGTAGCTATGGATACAGGCTGAATGGTCCAAGCAGCATTTGGTGTGATCGAAACGGCCAGTGGTACCCTTATCTTCCCAAGTGTGAATATCTGTGTGAGTGTGGAGGCTGACAGTAATACTAGAAGGAAGAAAAACAACCTGTTGTATTTCTAACCACCAAGCATCATGTTTCCTGGCATCTGCCATTTCTGGGCTGGAAAATATGCTTCATTTTCAATAGTGTCACCATGTGTTACAGAAATGATAGTGCTGTTTATGTTTGTTCCGCTATTGAAAAATGTAATGAAAAGTAAAAATTACTATTCATATTTTTATAATAGCGGTTTATAAAATGTTTGCCTTGAAAGGGCATTTTCATTGCTTTCACATATAAAAGTTCAAGAGATGTTTTAAAAACAAATTTACCCAGTTACTAATTTGAGTTGGTTAAAATCACTGATTGACAAGTCAAAATGATGAAGTAGGTGGCTATTTAAGTGTGTTGTTAATAGTCTAGACAGTTAACTTTGACTTCTAGACAGAATAACATCGCAGGATTAAGACAAGGAGAAATGGATTCAGTAGTTTTACTATACAGCATATCTAATACCTATACTTATTTCCTTTTTGTTGTATAAAACAATAAAATATCAATTTTCATCTTTTCTTAACAGATTAACAAAATTGCAAGATTATCAATGGAAACTCAACGATATGGAACAGCACAACTTTTCTCCTCACTGGATTATAAGCCATGGGACTGCGTGGAATGAATTTATACCTGCACTCTGTATACAAAATCAACAACGTTAAAATATTTAATCGAATGTTTATTAAGAATGACATATTGTGTCATACTTGTTTTCACAACCGATTTGGTCAGAAATAACGTTTGTATTTTTATAATTCAGGTAACACAGAAGCCTTTAAAAGACTCTTGAGCACCTTACCATTATACCACGACCTTAAATATTAACACTAACCCTTGTTAACGGCCCCTTTCTTTATCCTGTGTGATTTGTTTACTTTAACACATTTAAGAGTCTTTAATGATTAAGAAATATACATAGAAAAATATCCAAAGAAGAGTTTGCATACTACATATCAGAGGTACAGTATATGTAAACACACACTCTTTGGTTCCTGTGTGTGAGAGGCAACCCTTCTGCCTTTTTTAGAAGTCAGAATGTAATCAAACAGCAGTCAGTGCTTCTGCATCACCGGTCTTGGGTCCTGGGTTCCATTCTAGCTCTAGATAATCGGACTGCATGTTCCCCCCATTTTCTCCTGGTGCACTGGATCCCTCCCTCAGTTCAAAGACCCTCTGCCCAGACTAATTGGGGTTTCTAACTGACTGCATGGATGGGGAATGACTGTGTGCCCTGTCAAGACCTGGTCCAGTGTGATTACCTAAACCAGGTTCTGAAATGGGTTGGTGGAAACTTCAACCTAGAAAATTGACTACTGTGTTGTTTCGACATGCTTGGTTGTGGGTAGGTGGTAATATGCTTAATGCACTGCCTTCGTGCTAGTTTAAGCAACACGTGTGCCCCACACCAGTTTCAGACATTTTTAGGCCTCTTAGGCATTAAGAACAGTTTTTACTTATACAAAAATATAATTCCAGAACACAATTAAAGTAAACAAATGGCCCAGGATATTAATACAAATAAGGAATCGGATTCTTAATGTTTAGATATTTACAAGACAGTTTATTCCTTTAAAAGAAGGTCCTTTAAAAGAAAGAAATAATGATAATCTGGGAAAACTGAATTCCATAATGTGAAATTCCTTTCTTTCCTTGTCTTTCAAATTATTAATAATATATTTTTGATGATATGAAAACTTTATTTTTCTGCAATAGCTTGATTAATATTCAAGTCAGAAGCTACTGTATATTACTAAAAAACCATCACAGCATTAGTTAATAAATGGAATAAAAAATGGAATAATGTCTTTGTCTCATTTTTTATATATATTCATTATTTATAAGTATATTTAGATGGACCTAATGGCCTCCATTCGTTTGGAAACTGCAGTGTTATATAATGAAAGAGAGCTAATGAATATGCCGTACTATAATTCCTGTGAGAATTCATAGTACATTTTTTTAAGACTGTTTACAGTGCTATATAAAAGTACTATATCTGACTCTTCCTAGGATGTCCCATTTTATGAAATTACAAAGTGATATAGTACGTGCAGTTTCTTTGTACTTAATAGTTTATTCAGAACCCAAATGCTGTATTTGATTACTTCTTAGAGTAAGATAAAAGATAAAGTAAATGTCAGCAAAACTAGAAATAAAACCTGTTGATTGCACACGTTTTCAGACAAAAGTGTTTGGTGGGAAATAACTGTGGCAGTAAAATCATAGCCTTTTTGAGTAGAAAAATGGATGGAGCAATGTACAGGCAAATACTAGGTGGAAAACTTGTTTCAGTCAACTAAAGACTTAAAATTGGTGGAGAATTCATTTTTCCAAGCACAAGTCCAAAGCCACACTGGTGTGACTGAAAAAAATATACAATATGTTGAACATATAATAATAATTGATTATTATTAATTACTTCAAAGTGTTTTGACTGCAAACTTTAAAGCAGTAAGATGTAAAAACTGTGCAAGAATTTTAATACTTGTACAATAAACTACTGTATATACAGTAGTCTAACATTGTGAATCTATTTCCACTTATTTTCAGTTGGCGTTTTTGCCCACTCTGTGATTTTCTCTAAATCTTTGTAATTCTATTACTTCTATTTCTGTTTACCACAACCCCCATTTTTCCATTATCTGAAAAGCAGATCATTGAGGGACACCTGGCTTACTTCTAACCAATTAGAAGTTGACCTAAGATGATAAATTGGTTTGACTGTTTGTTAATCAGTTCTTGATCCATGCGCTTACAGTACATTACTTTGGATCCTATGCATTTTATTATGAAAATTAATCTTTTATGAGGTACCTTATCAAGAATTTCCTGAAAGTCTAAATATTTTGGGTTTTATGCTTATCTGTTATACTTGTTCCTTGTCTGAAGAACTGTAGTTTAACAAGACCCTCCCTTTTTAAATCCATGTTGACTGTCTCTTAAAATGCTATTGATATGCTGTACAGTATATTCTTGTAATTTAGGTCTGTCATTTTCAGAACTTTACCAGTAACAGATATAAGACTGACTGGTTTATAGTTTTGTACCCTTATTTAGAAATCAATGTGACATCTGGTACGACTCTCATTTTAAATAACACTTCAATAATCCTAACTAGAATTCCATGACTAGGAACCAATAGTACTTGGTGATTTATTGATTTTTAGTTTCGTTAGTTCCTGTAAAACATCAATGCCATTTATGTTAAAATATCCAATATTTGATAGACATTATTGATGTCTTATATAAACATGTATGAAATCTTCATATATAATTTTTACTGTATTTTTATCCTCAATAAACAATTACCTGCTATGCTGCGCACAACTTATGCTTTTACTGTTTTTTTTTTACTGTTCTAGGACTAAAATGTCACTTAAGGACACTGCTTTACTATACATTATTTATTAAGCTGGTACTTTTATCTAAAGTGACACAGCTGCACATTTTACTTCAGCAATGTGGGTTGGGGGCCTTTGCTCAAGAATACAGCAGAATACAAAGAATACCATTTCAGATCTCAGCCCCACAATCTTCCAGTTATGAGTCACGACCCTAAACAATACTTTATTGAGGCCCTGAAGATCTTTAATCCCAAATGTTTTATTCATAGGAGATAAAATAGAATGACCAGTTGAAGCTTATACAGTAAATGTGTGCACCAGTAGCCAAGTGATTCAGCTTTGTAAATAAAACCACTTATCTTTTTCTAGCTTCTTTTAAATCACACACTTCTGATTTCAGTTTAAAACCATGGTTTATTTTTATACAATGATGTTTCAATCTCATAATTGTCGAACACCAGTTCAAATTATACTTAACAATTTTAGTGATTTGTCTGTTTAGTATTTAAACCTCACTTGACACATACATGTTCTTACTTCAATTGTTTATTCCATGTAGGACTTGAAAAAGTGACTGACCTTTACACGTTTCATAGCCATGAAAACACAAAATTTTGAATTCTGCACCATAGATCACCTACAAAAAAATGAGAGTGTAAAATAATTTGTGTTAACTTTATATATTTATATATTTCTAACTTAAGTATTTTGCTTTATATAGCAATATGAATTGGAAAGGTAAGGAAAAAAACAAACTTACAAGGTTTGTCTGGACTTGGAGTTGTGGTTGTGACTTCCTTGTCTATAAAAAAAACAGATTAACCAACATTTTTTACAATTGTATTTTTAAAATCATTTTCTTCTTCCGGCCATTCTTCCATTTAACAGGAAATCCTTGGCCAGCTAATCTCACCCTGCCCTCAGCAGGTCACAGATATCTATTGACATTACCCTTGACATGGCTTGAAACCATGACTCCTGGCTTGTGGCATTCAAGCTGTGCCAGAAATAAGAGAAATATTCTATCTGAAAAAAAAACCAGTATAATAACAAGTGTCCTATGTCCGATGGATGTCCGAAGAAGGCTCCACAGCCGAAATGTTGTTTTCCTTCTTCTCTTTCAGCATGGGATAAACTTATTGTTCCTTTGCAGCTTACGCATGCTGATGCAGCTACCCACCTGAACTACTTCAACCTACTTCGGCTGCAACCCACTATGCCTTCCACAAAATCTTTTTCTAGATCGCTTCGTCATTCCTTCTCTTCCTCCCTCTCTTACTAAACCAGCATTCTGTCTCTTCACAGCGATCTGTTCCAAGACAAGGTTTTCTAACCACTTCCTATTCCTTTACAGATGGTGTCATTATGATATAATTCCTAAAGGATTTTGCCTGAAATTTAACACTTTTTCTTTTGACTCTGTCACCACCCAGCGTAACACTCACACCCAAAGAAGGCTCCACAGCCGAAACGTTGTTTTCATTCTTCTCTTTTCAGCATGGAATAAACCTAATACTTGTTCTTGTGCAGCCTACGCATTCTGATGCAGCTACCCACTGAATACTGTCATATGCCTGTATTACAAATCTTAAATAATAAAAGGAATTGGATCTTTCACTGGAGAACAATGTGAACTTTTTTTGCGGGATTGGAAATTAGACAAAACAATCGCAAAATTTAATAAAAAATCTTTTGATGTTTTAAATATCACAATGATTTTGCACTTTTCTCTTATTATCATTGTATTTGTTTTGATTTGTGTGCATTTTATTATGTTTTTTTTAAACATGTGTGAAAATACTGTACTGTGCTTGGGTGCTGTATCTGGCTTGGGTTGTGTTATTTGTGAGATATTACAGTTCCTTCCAAACATATCGGAATTGATCATTTAATTGTATTTTGTTTTGAAGCAGAAAAGATATTCAGACAATTGTCTGATGGGTGTCTATTGATTGTCACAACATCAACTTTTTTTGTTGGATAATTAGCCGTTCATATAAGAGCTGTGAACATCCTAATATCCTGTTTGACGATAACTTTGGTTTCTCAGATTTTTTTCTAAGTTTCTCCATTACACAATTTAGGCCATTTTTCGAGAAATGCGTTCAACTAGAGTTGACTTTGTTTTGAAACCCTTAACATAATGACGCCCATCTCAAGTTTGCCCAAGAGCTTTTGGATTGGCAAAACTACTAGAAGAATGTTCACTGAACACACAAGGCAAAAGTTCTACTTCTTGTCCAGAATAAGAAATTATCTTCTATCAAGCGTGATGGTGGGAGTATTGCGGTTTGGGACTCCTTTACTGCCTCAAAACCTAAACAGTTTGCTATCATAGATGGAATAGATGGGCTAATACTGGAGGAGAACATCAAGCCATCCATTCATCAGCTGAAGCAGAGCCAAAAGTGAGTCATGTGGCAGGACAATGATCCTAAACATTCAAGCAAATCTACAACAAAATGGCTGAACAAAAAGAAATTTCACAAAGTCTGATCTAAGTAAGTTTAACCTAACTGAAATGTTATGGATGGACCAGAAATGATAGGTTTGTGCACATGTCCTCTACTTGAAGCAGTTCTGTAAAGAAGCAGGGGCCATAATTCCTCACTGTACCTTTGAATGTTATATCCCATCAATTCCAAACAATAAGAAATTATTTTCCAGATTTTGGACATCTTGTCCCACGCAGCTTCAATGACAAAGAACAAAGATTTGCTCTTTAGACTTACTTTTAATGCACCAAGGAATCTTGGGCAACCAGCCGTGTTCTTCACATGTGATAGTGCTGGATCCTATGAGCTTATATCCATAATTGCAAGTAAAAGAAACAATATCTTTGTATTTATAGGGTGGTAGACGCCCATACACTTTTTTGCCATCATGTACAGTAGGAGTTTTGCACGTAATATCTGCAGAGAAAGAGTGAAAAAGATCATGTTTAACCAACCACCATGATAATGTTTTCAATTAAGTATGTCTTTAACTGAATACCCTTGTTTAACTGAGCATTTGTTTCTGGTCCCATCATTCTCATATATTTTAAGTAAAGATATGGTAATAAATTGCAAGCAAAACACACATCTAAATTTAAAATTTCAAAAACACATGACAGTTCAAATATTTCAATACATTAATGGGACAAAATAGTTTCAATATTTTATTTTGCCTTCCTTATTGATTAGTTATACTTGCAGCCCAGAAATAACCAATATAATGAAGTTATATACACAATAATATTCATTCATTGCTGTACCTTTGCATTTGGGAGGAGGCCCACTGTAGTTCCCATCCTTGGTACAATAGATTTCTTTCTCCCCAATTAAGTGGAATTTGTTGCACTTGTACTGTATAACATCTCCATATTTAACATCACCGGAGAAAAAGGACAGGATTTCACCATTCTCAATTTCAGGAGGACTTGGGCATTTGATGACTGTGGGAAGCAGATGTTTTTAATTTTAAACGAGCACATTGGTTTTCAGACATCGGTCTTCAAACATTTATCAATATGCAGTAAAAAAGTGAAAAAAAGCATTTTCCCCCTGGGGATGGGGGCATCTAGATGGCACAAACAGCACATGATGAGCCCTGTTCTGAGTAGCAAAATTCAGCTGGCAGATTGCCACTGTAGGATGATGAGTGCCAACTGGCCAGGGCTGTCTAGACTGTCACTCACAAACAGCCAGCCAGTCCTGCCTCTTGCCAGCAATGGCACTTCTCGATCGGTGTGAACTAGTCGCTGTCACCAGTCAGGCATGACCACGACTCCTTGAACAAGAAAAAGTTGGAATTACTGTAGCTGGACAGGACTCTATTTTCCAGAAAAAGGCATCTCATATGACTTTTCTGGAGCCTTTAGACCTCCAGGGATGTTAATGAGAAGCAGACAAACTCCTCCAGTCAGCAATTTGAAACGTGAACACACTGGAGTACTCATCCTCATTCATTCTGTGTGGGTTGCTGCCAGAAAACCATCTTGAACAACTGCTTCTTTTACATTTGCACAAATGTAATACAAACAAATGACAATTCCAAATTTTCTAAAAATGGTTCTCATTGTCTTCATTTTGGGAAAGTACAGTGCTTTTGTCTAGCGGTACTGTGCATTATCATTAGGTAACGTCTGGAATTGAATGAGATTCTTGGTTATTTGAGCATAATATAAGGAAAAAAGGAGTTAGTCAGGCACTGACGACTCTATGAGAGAAGAGATGGAAGAAAGCGGAAAAAATATTTTTTTAGATCAAGCAAGTCAGGGCACTTGGTGTGAGCACAGTAACAGCCTGTGCTGTAACAATATGACATTTTGCTCATTCTGCTGTGGTCTTTGTTACCTTAAAAACTACAGGTGCTTTAAATCTAACTTCTGAACTGTTAAGAGAGCATGACTAAAATCTGTCTTAGCACATGCCATTCCTTTTGTCAATATAAACAAATTGTAGTACGCAAATGATTACGAAAGACGTTTAATCTCCAGCTACATGGGTTCATTATTAAATAATTGTTCTGCTCTTGGTTCTTTCTTGAAACAAAGATGCACAGATGAATGGATCTGGAGCCTGTGACAACTATCTAAAAAACAGACTCTGGGGCAGGTAATAGAAAGAATATGAGATGTTTTGCATTTGTATTTGTCTTTACTCACTATATCCCTGTGTACTAAAACTTGTAGTTTCCTCTGTCCTGTTCAGAATTTCTAACATCATCAGTAGGCCAAAGGAAACACAGATTAGCTCGATTCTTGTGTAACGAGGCTCAGCTGTGGGTGATTAACTTGTTTCCCAGGGTATACAGTGCCTTGCGAAAGTATTCGGCCCCCTTGAACTTTTCAACCTTTTGCCACATTTCAGGCTTCAAACATAAAGATATAAATTTGTTATTTTATGTGAAGAATCACCAACAAGTGGGACACAATTGTGAAGTGGAACGAAATCTATTGGATTTTTGAAACTTTTTTAACTAATAAAAAAATGAAAAGTGGGGCGTGCAAAATTATTCGGCCCCCTTGCGTTAATACTTTGTAGAGCCACCTTTTGCTGCGATTACAGCTGCAAGTCGCTTGGGGTATGTCTCTATCAGTTTTGCACATCGAGAGACTGAAATTCTTGCCCATTCTTCCTTGCAAAACAGCTCGAGCTCAGTGAGGTTGGATGGAGAGCGTTTGTGAACAGCAGTTTTCAGCTCTTTCCACAGATTCTCGATTGGATTCAGGTCTGGACTTTGACTTGGCCATTCAAACACCTGGATACGTTTATTTGTGAACCATTCCTTTGTAGATTTTGCTGTATGTTTGGGATCATTGTCTTGTTGGAAGATAAATCTCCGTCCCAGTTTCAGGTCTTTTGCAGACTCCAACAGGTTTTCATCCAGAATGGTACTGTATTTGGCTGCATCCATCTTCCCCTCAATTTTAACCATCTTCCCTGTCCCTGCTGAAGAAAAGCAGGCCCAAACCATGATGCTGCCACCACCATGTTTGACAGTGGGGATGGTGTGTTGAGGGTGATGAGCTGTGTTGCTTTTACGCCAAACATATCGTTTTGCATTGTGGCCAAAAAGTTCGATTTTGGTTTCATCTGACCAGAGCACCTTCTTCCACATGTTTGGGGTGTCTCCCAGGTGGCTTGTGGCAAACTTTAGACGAGACTTTTTATGGATATCTTTGAGAAATGGCTTTCTTCTTGCCACTCTTCCATAAAGGCCAGATTTGTGCAGTGTAAGACTGATTGTTGTCCTATGGACAGACTCTCCCACCTCAGCTGTAGTTCTCTGCAGTTCATCCAGAGTGATCATGGGCCTCTTGGCTGCATCTCTGATCAGTCTTCTCTTTGTCTGAGCTGAAAGTTTAGAGGGACGGCCAGGTCTTGGTAGATTTGCAGTGGTCTGATACTCCTTCCATTTCAAGATGATCGCTTGCACAGTGCTCCTTGGGATGTTTGAAGCTTGGGAAATCTTTTTGTATCCAAATCCGGCTTTAAACTTCTCCACAACAGTATTACGGACCTGCCTGGTGTGTTCCTTGGTCTTCATGATGCTCTCTGCGCTTTCAACAGAACCTTGAGACTATCACAGAGCAGGTGCATTTATACAGAGACTTGATTACACACAGGTGGATTCTATTTATCACCATCAGTCATTTAGGACAACATTGGATCATTCAGAGATCCTCGCTGAACTTCTGGAGTGAGTTTGCTGCACTGAAAGTAAAGGGGCCGAATAATTTTGCACGCCCCACTTTGCATTTTTTTATTAGTTAAAAAAGTTTCAAAAATCCAATAGATTTCGTTCCACTTCACAATTGTGTCCCACTTGTTGGTGATTCTTCACATAAAATAAAAAATTTATATCTTTATGTTTGAAGCCTGAAATGTGGCAAAAGGTTGAAAAGTTCAAGGGGGCCGAATACTTTCGCAAGGCACTGTAAAAGGGCACAGCCTATTGTTTTATGTTAGGAAGGTTTGAATGACTAAAGTTTCTGTTTTGTTGCTAAAAGAAAACTATGGAACAAAAGTTTGAGTTGAAAACAAATGAAGGGCTTCAAAGTTGGAGCCAGGTTTAATTGTTACTGATATTAATAGAAGCTGGAAGCTTATACAATGCTTGAAGTCTAAATAGTAACAAACTAAGGAAGTAATGTTTGTGAGGTTAGTTCCTTTGGACCAGAAAAGACAACTAGAAAATCCTGGTCAGCTGTGATGTAACATCCCCAAGCAAAATATTAAACAACAAAAAAAAAAACTGAAACCATTCAAGGCCTTGATTAAAAAATGAAGGGCTTGGCTTCAGAGCAGATTAGTCTACTTACTTTCACATACAGGAATATTACTACTCCAGGCGCCAGCTAAGCACTCTCTGGTTTTTCTGCCTACCAAGACGTATCTGTACACAAGACAAACAAAAACACAGAATGGTAGGAATGGGAGGGGGATTATAACTTTAATAAAACAGCGAGTACATTACCAACATAAACAGGAACTCATTCCAGATATGCTAAATGAAACATGGTCCAAATATTAAAAATGTATTCCTTTTTCCATCCACTATAAAAGTACAGTTTTACAGGAATATTTTAAACACTAAAGAACAAGTACACTTTACTGGACTACCACTTCTCTCAACAGTCCCCCTGTATTGAGACTCATGCATTTCAATGACTCATAGGCTTCCTGATTGAAGGTTTGGAATGCAGTGTATACTGCAACTACTAGCAAATCTTTAAGGACGCCTTTGAGGAGCATATGATAACAGTTCAGAAGTTAACTCTGTTCAGACTGTGGATTGTTGTCTGAGTACTGTGTTATCCTGAAACAACATACCTTACCACACTTTTCTGGACTATTGCAATATACTGCACTGGTGATTGTGATTCTTTACTCCATGAAGGGTACAAGGCTTTAATGACACCAAGAGTTCTGATTGAGCAATGCTGTCAAATGTTGTTTTGTATCATGTATGGTACTGTTGTTATATTGTATTATTGTCATATATGTTATATGTTTATGAGTTCCGATTGTGCAAGACAAATTCCCTTGGAAGCAATAAATGTTAATTCAAATTCAAGTCTATGGCATTATGAACAGACAGAACTATGACATTCATTCACAGTTTGTACAGTATCTTCCCCCATCTGGTGTGCACCTCCTTGGATTGCTGGAAGATGGTTTCTGAATCTTTTTAACCCTCAACATAGAAACACAGCAACCTATTTCAAGTATTTAACTATTTTAAAGTCACTGCCGAAGAAAACCTGGTGGACGGTGAAGCCCAAATCAGAGGACATGAGTGCATACGACGACGAAGTGCATTTCAAACAATTTGAAACAGAAAACACTTTTTTACACACAGTTTTGTGGGGGTCTGGGGAACAAAGCACCTCAGCCACGTTGTTGAAGTTGCTATCAAATGGCTGGATGAGATCCTCCAAAAAAATGTTCTACTTAAACAACAATCTAGATAAGCTGAACATCTTTCTCTGGATCGTAACAGTTCTTATGTTGCTATAAAAATTGCCAGTGATAAAGGGTTCCTATAAGCAGTGCAGATGTGGCTCATACAGTGGCCAAAAGGTTTCTATCTGGACAGTTTCAAGAAAGCAGCCATTGGAATGTATATCTTTCAAAACCGGGGGATTGTGTAGAGAAGTGAAGCAGTCTAACAAATGAGCAAACAAATACATTTGTTTTTATGAGTCCCATTTACATTTTGAAATGCTATCATAGTAAATGTTGCATTTTGCCTAGATAATCACCCCCAATGGATCTACACTAAATATTTATACAACATTTATCAAGATGTTGGCCCATCTTACAATTACCATATATTAATACTGCCTGTGATAGCATGCCTCCATTACCAAGATGAAATTGGGCCCTGCCAATTCTGCCCTAAGATCTATTTTCTGGAACCATGAAAGGCAAGTTATTGCTTCTCGAAGTCAGAACCAGGCTCTTTCTGATTTCACACACAAGATGGCACTCACCCTTCAACACAAGAAGCTATAGCATGTGACCCAAAAAGGACACCTTTTGGAAGATGATAACGTCCATTAACTATTTCTCCTGGGGACCCACAAGACTTGGCTAGATAGAAAGCAAAGAAAACAGTATGACACTCACTCACTGTGTGACAGTAGAATCATTTGAGTTTTGTGAAAAGTTTGTCTTAACTCGCTTGGCTGAGGGCCAACCTGCAGGCTAGAGGACGGGGAGGCTAGGACACCCCTGCTTAGTGAAAAGGTGACCAAGAAATAGCAGCAGACATGGACATGGGGTGGAGGAGGGATGCAAAAACAATCAAAGAACAAGAAAAGGTCACATGTAGTATAGATGAGGCAATTACATCAGGATTACTTGCGAGTTGTGGCAGCTAATCTTAATTAGTTTGGCTGCCTTCATCCCTCCCAAACTTTCTTTAGAACTCCAATTCTGTAATGAATTTAATTAGTCATGCATGTTAAAATCTATTAAAATTCCACCATCCACAATGCTTTCATTAGGGAACTGTGAATCGTTTTTTTTAGAACACAAGTATGTCGTGAGGAAAGCTAAAATTGAACATTTTCTCTTGAAAATATTGAAACTGCTACTGACACGTTTTTCCACTTTCAGGTGAGGCCTCCTTGCTCTTTTGCATTAATCTTATTTGCAGAAAAAACTCTGAAGATGCATTTTAAATCATTAGAAGCACACTCACGTTCACAGCGCAGAGTCAGACTGGTCCAGCTTTTCTTACTACAGATAATTTCAGGCCATCCGCCCCTCTGACTGTATCCTGGATTACAGACGTAAATCACAGTAATTCCTTCTGGGAAATCATTCAGGCTGCCAGACTCCTCTGACAGGGTAGCCAGAGGTACATGTGGAGGTCTATCACATTGTCCTAAAAATAAACAGGTATATTGTGGTAAAGATGCTAACATCTGCGAGGGCTGGTGTTCTTGTTCTTCTCTGACTCTTCTCTGATTTTAATGCAACAGGTTTTTGTTCAAAAACCCCACAAATGCTTTGTGAATAGGGAATAGAAGGTCTCCACAGTGGACCTGGACATTCCATCCAAGTCCTTGATTACATCATTTGAACCACTACTCGGGGAAAAGAAGAACAAGAAATTGACTTAACTTAGCCTACCTGGTTGAAGGAATGACAGCCTGACTATAAGGGTGCACCTATCAGAACCCCAGTCTCCCTCCAAAGGTTTTTTTTTTAACTTGAAATAAGCCAGGGAGCTGCTGCAAGGTTGATGATGGGCGGAGGGAGGGATGTGAAGTAGTGATGCTGGAATCCTGGTTCTTATACTAACTACACCGGGAGTTGACTTCCTCTGGAACATGTGTGTAAAAATCCATTCAAGTAGCTTAGTCAAAAACAAATTCAGCAAGGATAAATGAATAAATTAAATTGGACTGATATACAAAATGGTGGCATGGTGGCGGAGTGGTTAGCATTGCTGCCTCAAAGTACTGGGGACCTGGGTTCGATTCTAGACGTAGGGTGCTGTCAATGCGGAGTCTGAATCTTCTCCCCTTGTTCGTGAGGGTTCCCTCTGGGTGCTTCAGTTAACTTCAACAGTCCAAAAATGTACTGGTACCGTAGGTTAACTAACACCGGGGGAAATCGGCTCTGATATGAGTCTGTGTATGTCCTGCAATGGACTGGCATCCTATCTAGGGTGTATCCTGCTTTGTCCTCGTTGCTTGTTGGGAGCCTAGTTTGTCAGGACAGGCTCTGGCTCCCCCACGATTCTGAATGGGAAAAACCGGATGACATATAAACTTTGTTGGTCATTGTTCCCTCAGTACAGTAGGCTGAGTGGGTCCCCACATTGCTGGTGCAGAAATGTTCATCTGCAGAGTTTAGACTGTGCTTGCTTGTTTGTGGGTCAGTATGAATGACGAGACTGGAAATCAAAGGATTGGAGTGTGGGCACAGAGATTCCTCATTAAACTGTGAAAATGCTGTGTCAATCTGAAATGAATGACCAGAAGAGTTCAGTGCTAAAGCTACTGTAGCTCATATAGTATGAATAAGCAGTGGTGAATAACAACATTGACTCTCGTAACTGTGATTTAGGTTTTCTGAAGTTAAAAATGAAAGTCGGCAATTTGATTTGAGTATCCAGGAATGCGAGCAGTGTGAGTTATGAACACATTGCAAACGGAAAGCCAGGTGAGGTGTCTCAGTAGGTTCATTATGTGTTGAGTGGGAGTACTATATTTATAATTTGCACTGAGACTTCCTGTCTGAATGGATGATGATCAGGATTCACTGATAATGTTCTCCAATCATTAATATTGGTTTGGTGTTCCTGAAGCTGAAATAACAGCACTAGCAATAACACTCTTAGTTCTACTGCTATTAACACTAATAGCTATTGGGAATCTGTTTTTAATTTATAACTAACTCTGGGATCTGCCACATTTTTGTAACGAAATGTGCTTATAAACAAATTAGTCCATCTATTCCTTATCAGAAATCTGCTTATTTCTGGCAAGGGAACAGCAATCTGGAGACTATCCCATGTCACACAGTGTGCAACGGGGGTTGACGTGTCCAAGAAGCTTCACTCCAGAAGACGAAGCAGTGAAAGTACAAAAAGAACCATGAATAAACTGGTAATAACATAACAGGACACAGCAGTGTTAAAAAGTGAAAGAATCAACCAGAAAGTACTTAATCACATAACTGATAAACCCATCAGATAAATGGCAAAATCAGATTGCATTGAAGATTCTTTCAGTCATTGGTAATAGCAATGTGTGTACAAATACTGTGTATTTTTACTGTGTCTCACCACACCTTCTGAACCTCCATTTACAAACACAGTTTTTAATAACCATCACATTCCTTTCTTAGAGGAATCAAATCTGGTCTTAATTTATCATACAATCATACATCATACATACAATCATCATACTGTATCATCATACAATACACTCATACAATCACTTTGGAAGTCTCTTAACTTTTTTCACAAATTATCTAATCAGTTACAGAATTAGAAATTAATCTCACTTCTGTGGTGGAAGTGCATTTAAAACCAAGATCAGGTTTTGGAATGTGGAATTAGCTTCCCAGCATTGGTATCAAAGCAGATACTCTTGATTTTTTTTACAAAACAGCTGGATGCAATCTTGGGATTTATCTAAAATTCATTTAAATTAACTACAATTAATGTAATTAAAAGCTATTACAAATGAGCAAGGTGGGCCATATGGCCTCCTCTCAATTATAACCTTTTTTATGTTCTCAGCTAGAACAATAAATGTAACAATATTCCACACAACTAACCTTTATAAAATAAACCTAAACCCTCCTGTAAAATAATACAGATGAACAAATCCTACCAGCAGAACAAAATTTCTGCACTATGGTCTTGTTTGTCCTGAAAGCTAAAATATTATTTTAGTTTTCAGCCACTAAAAAGTATGCAAATATATCAAATATATCAGATCAGAAGTCTGATAGAGGAAGAAAGGTTTTATATTGTACTTACCTCTCACCTCCTTAGAACACAACCACAGAAGAAGACACAATTTAAAAGCACAAAACACAGGACTACATGCACACATTATTCTTCCTTTCAATCAACTGTGGACTTGCAGACAAAAGTATCTTATCATTTATATGGTGGAGCAAAATTGATTTAGACAAGAATGCATCATTTCCAAACTTGATGTTTGTTTTGGGTTGAACCTTGTCATTTGGTTGTTAATAATTACCATATGTGTCACTGCTCAGAAAGTATCACTGCATTATGTTATATCAGTTTACCAGTGACAAAACTAAACTTTGACCAGGAATATATATATATAATAATACATTATAGTCTACATATATAAATGTGGCTTTGGGCTACTTGTTCCAGTGCATCCAAGATTCAAACCAATATTTATTCTAGATTGAACCAAAATGAATTGCTCCAGTTCAGCCCTACCTGTTGAGCAATCAACATTGAAACGTATCTGCCGGCTCTCAACAACACATTCTAAGTATTCACTTTAAAAAACAAACTGTTGTGTCTCTTCTGGGAGATCTGCATAGTTTCAGTATGACAAGGTTTTCTCTATGAGAATATACACCATGTGGAAACAGACTATTTTGTTGCCTGAACTTGCCTGAGTGAAACCTGACCTTGTGATCATGAACTAAGGAAGAACAAACACCAAGTCTGGATACAAACACCAAAGAACATAATGTTTTTTGTAGTAAGTGTTAATGCTTTCAGTGCTTCTGTACTTAAATGGAAATCAAAAGTTAATGAAGTCTTTTTGTTTATGTTTGCATTTTATATACTTTATAACATTTATAAGCCACCCTTTTCAACTTCTAAAACTCTCTGTGGTTCCAATTAAGGTTCTTAGACTTTTAACGCCCAGCCTCACTTACACTAACATTCCACCATCATTCCTACCACTTCTCATGCAGCAACTCTTTGGTTACAACCATCTGATCCATGTGGCCAGGCTTTCAATCCTCAAAACAAGTGGGTTAAAGTCAACATACAGAAGCACTAAATGCTGCCCTTACTGCAATCACCATTAAGAGTACAGCTATGCATGCTCAATAACCACAGGACAACAGAATGTATAAAAACATTTTTAATAAACCTTTTATTTCTTTCTCAAAGTATTGCTTTTACAATTCAGTGCTTAGGGACTGAAAACCTTTCATGTAACAGTATCTCAAAGGTAGGCGTACAGTAAATGTTGTGTGTTCCCAGTCTGAACTTGGATGTATTCAACCTGTGATTGTTCATACAGTTCACTAAGATAATTCAGTGTTCAACAAAACTTGGAAAAATATAATCAATAAATAGGGATAGTTTGTTTTAATCCAAATTAATGAGTGAATATCTGTTGTAAACTGATGTGCCAATGGTGTTGTCTATGAGGGGCTTGTGTACTTATCCTGCATGTGAGCCAAGAGACAAAGTTCCAAAACAAATGCTAGTTTAAACAAAAAAGATCAGCCCAGGGAGAAATTTCCCAGCAGGGGTGAAAAGAGGCAACTCACTTGAGTAAATTAAGTATATCCTGTAATACACACAACTGATCTAGTGGATAACAGAGGTTTAAAAAGGTTTCCAATTCTGGAGTGAAGTATCAAATGTTGAGTTTTCTGGGAACATTCTGAATCTGGTGTCTCTTGAATCACGGAAAGCAGATGGTGTGATGTTACAAGGAATGGGATGTAATTGAATCACTTTGACCTCAGACAAAAAGATTTACAAAGATTTACACAACAAATGGCTAATTGGTTTACAAATACTTACATTAGTATTTATACATGATGAATTTTGCATTGCTCTGCATATCTGTAATTGTGCATTTTCTACCCACTTGTGATGTTCTGGTGTTAATAAACTTAAGGTATTACTGGATCAGTGGCTCTGCATTTGTTTAATTAACAAAAGAGTGGCATGTATTATTAAGTTGCCCATTAAGATTGGAGGCAGAACCCTATGGCCCTGGCACTGCCAGCTCAAGACTGGGTCATGGGTCTAGCCTTCTGTCAAGAGGGGTCTCCCAGAAGCAGGGGCTGAGCTGCCTGGAAGGCTGAAATTGATTGGCATGGGCTCTTTCAGCTTTCTACCAAACTAACTCCAGTGACATTACCAACAGGCAGGCTACTTCAAAAGGCATAAACTCTCCGGTAAGGCACTGCGGAGTTTGTAATGTATAAATGACAAACAGCTGTACAGTGGGGAGTGTCAGTGGCGTATCTCATTCTGTGGTCAAATGCATCTCCTTCTCCCCCTTGTGGTAAGGAAGTTGCCACCATAAAGCTAAGCCATTTTCAACTGGCGATTCAAAACGAAGTGGGAATGAATATAAAAATAAATAGGTATTCCAAAATTTAAAAATGATTTTACTCCCTTCTAGGAAAAAGGAGGAAGGGCCTTGGTTATGAATGCTGGGTATTTGTCAAAATTAAATGGAGTGAGCAGCAGATTTAGTTACTGTTGTCCTGGGATTTTGACACCTGCCTGTCAGGATGTTTATAGATACCCAATACATACTAGACAAAATATATTAAATATATTAAATATTCAGGTTATCCAAGACCACAGATCTGTATTTATCTAAATAAATGTGAAGAAAACATACTCAGCAATTTAATATAAAAAAGCAGACATATGGTATGGAAGACAGGCACAAATCAAACTGTAGAAATTAAGTGGACACATACTGTATAAAAAATTACCTTAATGGGATGACACAGAAGCAAATTTAAGGTAATAAAAGTTCAGTGTTACTTTAACTGTGGGTACAGCGAGGAATGTCACAACTTTAGACTCTCACAGTCCCTAAACTGCCCACATATTTCAGATTAAATCTTTTCACTACCTAATTCAGTAGTCTGACATGCATGATGTATTTTGTGGAGCCAACAGAAGAATAGGTCATGCGTGGGTCAGCAAACCAGTGTCAGAAAATATTTTACCGAAATTTATGTTACCAAAAGCCAACTGCAAATAATGCAAAAACATGCCCTGTACTCTGTTTGAGAAGCTATACAGCTATACTCTATGTATTTTTCAAGTACTTTCCATTCTACTCCTAGTAATGTAACAGTTCATGCTGCTGCTAGTTAGTACACACACCAGATATTAAGAAATTAAATTAAATTACATTATACTGTTGCAGTATCTTTTACAGTTGTGTTTTTAGGTCTGTGTGGTTTGAATAGTCTATGTTTCTCTCCACCATCTGTTAAGGATTCAGCGTTGTGTGTGAATTTAAAGGCTATTACGACTTCCAAAAGTTAATTTGAACATTTAGAGCCTTGAGTTGTTTAGAGATACGCTGAATCAGTTATCAATCGTTTCTTTGCTTATTTTTTTTACGCTTATTATCTGTATGCGTGACAAAAAAGTCTATTCCAGCATTGTGCAAACTGACATGCTGCTTTCAGGGGTTTGTCTGAAGGTGGGAAGAGCTTTCTGACCACCTAGCCCAACACCTTTATGGCTCCGTCTCTCAGGGGAAGTTCAGACCCAAGTCCATTATCCAGACAGCTCCGAGCTCTAACTGTAGTCTCACATCAAGGCTTAATCTTCCACAGCTGAAATAAATGAAACATAACACAGCAGTTTTAATATACTAAGCACCCAAAACAAAGTTAATGCATTGCAGACATTCAAAATGTATGTTTTTAGTTAAGTTTGCAAGATTGTTTGTGAATTTGTATTTGTATTAATTGAACAGGATCTAAGAATCTAATTTTAAATCTGTGAAACTTTCTTTGCTTCTCAGTCATGATCTGCATGATTAGATTTTGTAACATGATTCCTACTTTGAACTGACAGCAAGCACAACAATGTGATGAAGCACTAAAGCAAATGGTGAATGATTTGGGGTTGAAACCATATGCTCACACCATTGACCTGCTGATTTGTGTTACTCACTCTAATATTGATGCCCAAGAGGTCGCTGACAACTCCTGAGACCGCAGACAGAATGACCACCCGAGTGATGTTATAGATGAGTGGGTTCACCGTCAGTCCATACAGCCTGAAGGGAGTGTCCAGCTCCTGAGGGGCAGGGAACAGAGTGAGAATCTGAAGGCATCACTGCACATGGGGAGATCTTAGGCACTTCATTTGCACAATGACCACAACTGCACAAAGAGCAAATCACTATTGCTTTCTGCTCTGTGGCCACTGAAAGTTTAAATACACCTAACAAAACAGGCAGAACTTTGTTTTCAAGAATCAGAATTTGTACAACTCCACATCATGCACAAAACTCGCCCACAAACTAAATCTGTCAACACCTTTTTTACAACAAATGCCACTATCCAATGAATTTATTGAAGAATACATGTTGAAGAAAAAGTCTTTATCAATCTACTGAACGTCCAAAAATAACTATTACACATAAATGGAAAAGGGTATAGAATTTTAGCTAAAAGCAAACTGGAGTTCAGGAAAGGACTGTGTAGAATGAATATAGTGTATCAACATACTTCTTGGGGAATTTAAAAGTGGTCACAATTTTACAAAACTAAAATCTGCCAGTTAAGGCACAGAATTTTAGACAGAAAAAATGCTTTTTTCAAATGAATATACAATACTGTTTTGCTTTATCACTGGGTTATGTTTGCACTTGTCTTGATTTAAAGGTGATTCTGGCAAAGCACTAAGAACTTGTTATCCACTGACAGTGTCACTTTACAGATTAAGAGGAGTCTTCACTTCTTACTTTCATCAGTTTTGTAGCCAGTTTCAACACATTGTTCACAATGTTCAGCTCTTCTTTCTTACTGGGTTTCTTTTCCATCTTTAGATACAAGTTGATCTGATGGGGGGAAAAAAAATTACTTATTTGAACAGTTTTGCTGGAGAATCTCAAACAGCCGAGATCACTGGTTTCACTTCTGTGTGGGTAAAATGACAAAGTGTTGTACAATGATTCTTGTGCCAGTTATTGACTGAAAGAAAACAACAGAAATTCTCACACTGCCTGTGGACACGAGCTATATGTCACATGATGCCGGAGCCCTACCTGCTCAGTGAGCAATACTGACATGTTGCTGTACTTCCTGTTTGTTTCAGAGCCCAGGGTGGCCAGACGCAGCAGGAAAATGATGAGAGACGATTCCCAGATCAGCAGCTCCCAGTTATACATGGAGTCAAGGAACGTGTGATGACTTTGAAGAAACTAGGCAGAGAGCAAATTCCAACTCAAAAGATGAGCTCTGAAAGTATCTTGTAGTCATTTTGCCATATTGCAATAAGCTCTTCTACTATTTAACATAACCAATGAAATTGTACACTTTTCCCTTTTGTGCACCTTTGTAACAGTACGTCACCCATCTGAATGACCATCTACATCAGGAAATACAAGCATTGTTATTACAGTACATATCAAAGGCAGTTTTATCAAATAAAATACCAGTTGCTAATAACATTGATCTAGAACATTGTACTAGAAAAAGATCATGTTGGGCTGAAGAGACAATTGTTTTGTGCTGGGTTTTATTGTCAACCATATCTCCCAGTTTCTGCCTGGGAGATATTAAAAAAATTATTTTTTGTCATAGTGAGATAGTGGCAAACAATGGCATACCTCAAACAACCCAAGTCACACGTAAATGCACAAACACCTGCCTGCTGGCTCTTATCTGTGGACAAGCAACCTTTTCTCGAGTTGCTTCAAAGTTTTTAAAGCTGGCTGACCTGTGCACAACAGACGAAGGCGATCGACAGTGCGACCAGGAAGACAGAGGAAACGATTACATCCACAGAGCGTTGGGGTCCACGTCTCTGCAAGAACAAGTGCTATGTCAAGATGAGGAACACTACACTGTTGCCATCAAGCAACAGGTGCAGAACATCGTAAAATCACAAGAAGAACTGCTGATCGCCTTCCAGCAGGTGTAAAGGAATATTTTATACAAAAGCCCCTTGTCAACCATGGGTATTAAGACTTTTAAAAACCCCTGTGGATAAGAAAACAGCAGCTGACAAATACATTTAACTTAGGGGAGAAAAAGATTAGGTTCACAAGGTTGTGGTAAGACAACCTTGACAGGTTGTCTGGGAAGACAACCTCCCAGACAGCTAGGTAATCGTTTTGCTTACTAAACACAATAAAATCAATTACCGTAATGTGATATGTTGCAATGAAAAAGGATTACTGAACAATAAAATGCTGTTTCGTTTACCTTGAAACCAAAGCACTGATTTGAAAACATCATTTTCCTCCACCAAATCAAAAAATTCTCCATGGGCACGACATGTTTCACAGCCTATTGGCCACATTTATTTTCACATTTTAGGGGCTTTTTTTTCCAGTCATACAGCAAGAGGGATCACTATCACGGTTAGTGTGTGATAGAGCAGCATGTGATCCCACAATGGCAGACAAGCTACACGCATCTGACCACTCAAAATAAACAGCTGCCACCATTCATAGCTTCCACTCCTGAATCTGGGATGAGAAGAAGTCCCTCCAAATGTGGTAAAGGCTTCAAATAGTTCGCAAAAATTAAGTATATTTATATTCTACTTTAAAATTTCTAGTACTAGTGGCTTTTGCCATGTTTTTCAATTTACGCATACACAAAAACATCGTGTTACCGACAGGCGCCATTCTTTTTAGCTGTTGAACTAAACAAATGGTCAGAACCACGTTTGCTACCTTGAGAAAGGAACGAAGCGACAGCCATATCTTCACATTCTGCACGTTCTTCAGTCTGAAGTGCGGTATCTCAGACTTCTTGGCCTTGCGGGCAGATGTCAGGTGACTGAAGAGCTTGGCAAAGAGAAGCCTCTGGGATAAAGGGAAAAGAGGCATAACTAAGAGTGTTTCTGTTGTGAAGGCAACACTCTTGTCTCTTGCAAGACTGAAATATAGTATATAGTTGTTCTCCCTGCATTTGTGTATAGCAAGATATTTATTAAAATGGTGTATATTATACATTCAGCACATTGCACACCAATAAACCTTGCTGTGCTGTGCACGACAACAGCAAATAAGATACAAAAATGAAAACAAAAATCATGAAATAGCTGGATAAGATCCTTGGATCAATAAGATACTGTCCACGTAGATTTCTCATGTCCCTATAGATCAAAACAATTATTATAAAATATTTTAGGTTAGATTGAAAGGTTCTAGACAGCAAAGGTAGACACTGGAGATTTCCCCTGTTCATTATGGCCGATAATCTTTCATCTAACAGGGCCTACTTGTCAGTGACAATTAATGCCACCCTGATAGGACCTCCCAGCTCAGCCCGGCCGCTCACCTGCTTGTACGTCCTCTCGGCCACACACATCATGAAGAAGAAGAGCCAGGAGAGGCACACACGCTCCAGCAGGGTGATGAGGAGCAGGGTGTAACCCCGGGGGTCGGGGGGCCCACAGGCCAGATGCAGGAGCTCCGCCGCTGAGAGAGAAGCCAGCAGCGCCACATCCAGCTGCCTGGTCATCTGGAAGATGAGGGGCAGAAGCGCCAGCACTACCGTCACCCCTCCTCCCAGCATCAGGTACCCCAAACCCTGCTCCTCATCCTTCACCTGTATAGAGGGGCAACAGTCAACACTTGATACCTCCGCACCCACGTAGCAAAACACAAGCAGGCTTAGCTAGTCTAGGATCAGCGTTTCTAGTAACACAGCTACAGTAAAAAAAAAAAAGTGAGGGCCATTTCATGACTTAATGAATCATGTAAAAATGTAATCCCTGCTGAAAAGAGAAGAAAAGAAACACACAGTTTCAGCTGTGGAGCCTTCTTCAGCTGTCAGGATGGAGGTTTGGTGAGAGAAGGGGGAAAGTAGCTCAGGGAAGAGGTGAAGGAATGACGAAGAGATCTAGAAAAAGATCAAGCGGAAGGCATAGTGGGTCGCAGCAGAAGTACATTGAAGAAGTTCAAGTAGGTAGCCGTGTCAGCATGGGTAGGCTGCAAAGGAACAAGTGAAGGTTTACATGCTTAATGAATAGTCCTTCAGGATGGTCTCAGTCTCACTTGAAGGGGCAGGCAATGAAGGAGCATGCTAACGGCCTTGGGAGACATACCCGGCTCATGATGACGGCGCTGATCTCCAACACTGACATGTCCACCTTCTTGCACTCTCCATTCTCCCAGACGATGGTGCTCACTCTGTCTGTGGAGGGGTGGCATGACTGTAGCCAGGACAGGTGACTCTGCTTGGAGAGACACTTTTTACCTTCACTACAATACACTTAGTTAAAAAATAAAAGCCCTCTCCATGTGCAGTTTTAAATCTTTGGTGTGATGGTGTTATCATCAATTATACAAATTGAAACATTCCACCTCCATTCACTCTACTCAGTATTACCCCTGAAAAGACAGTTCTGAATTTATTTCTAGGCAATATCAGTTTATAAATGGATTCATAATTCATAGTGACGGCGTGGTCTTTATAGATACACCATTAACATGAGAGGTGCTCTCTGAAAGAAACAGCTACGCGTCTGACTCTCTAGATAAAGCTGGTTAAAGTTAGCTGAGATGCTGGGAATTAGAGGCCTTGAGAGGTTTGCCGGTGAGGGGAGAGGCACCTGCTGGAGGAGGTCTTCCTCGGTTGTCCTGAACACGGCGGGGGGCAGGCCGTTATACCACGGGCCCCCCTCCCCGCTGTCACTGCTGCCGGAGGAGGCACTGTCGGGGCCCTGCAGCAGCTCCTCGCACAGCATGTCGTCCGTGTCGGAGCCCAGCCGCGGGCTGTCCGAGGGGCGCCGAGGGCTGCCCCCCGCCCCCCTGCTGGCTGGCCGGCGCTCCTCCTGTGCGGCAGGAAACACCATGTTACCATACCTTCCTGACACGGTCACTAGACACTGCCTGAACCTTGAGACACCTTAAAGAACACACAACTCCTTTTGAGTCCATTAATTAACATAAGGGTTTCAGGGTGCAAAATAAAATATGGAAAAAATAACTGACTTCATTCAATCTGCACCACATACTGCTCAAAAATAAGCTCAGTGTTACTGCTGATTTACAGTCATTACAAAATAAGACACAATTTTAAATCAACATATACAGTAAGTGCAGTGGCTACTGAGGCTAAAGCAATGAATCAGTAAGTGTTTTTAGTTTTTACTGGCTAGCAGCTACATAACCCTGCAGCTCACAACTGGAAACCCACTGAAGCTAAGCAGGTGTGAGCCTTTCCTGGGAAGGCTAAGGTTGCTGCTGGAAGTGGTGTAAGTGGAACCAGTAGTGGGAAATGGGAATTTCTCACCCTGCAGTCCTTGTGGGTCCTTATACCCCAGTATAGTGACTGGGACACTATACTGTAAACAAGGCGGCTCCCTTGACATACAGTAAAACAAGTCCTGACTCTGGGGTCATTAAAAATCGGAGGGCGTTTCTCTAAAAGTGCTTGGGTGGTACCCCAGTGTCCTGGCCAAATTTCCCACTGGCCTTTACCAATAATGGCCTCCTAAAAATTCACATCTCTGAACTGGCTTCATCACTCTGTTCTCCAACCCACTGATAGCTCATGTGTGAGGAGCGTACTGACGCACTGTGGCTGCTGTCACGTCATCCAGGTGGGGCTGCACATTGGTGGTGTTGGAGGGGAGACCCCATTACCTGTAAAGCGTGTTAAGTGGAGTGTTCAGAAACACGCAATAGAAGTGTAAGGAACTATTATTATATAAGAAGGAAAAAAAGAGACTGAAAGAAAGTATTGTAATTCACCAAGCCACCACACTGTGGAGCTGCAATCTGAGAGGTTTCAGTCAGTCTGCTGTCCTACCTGAGACAGGGGGCTGTTATGCATTGAGAGTGCCCTCCTGCTTCTCAGGACACTGTCAGCTGGCGCTTCTTCGACCCTGCGTCTGCGCAGAGGAAGTAGCTCGGCATCATCCTCACTGGAGTAGTCATCGGATACCCCCATCACGGAGCTCTTTGAAAAATCCTGTAACAGAGTTTTAGAGAGGATTCCACAGCTTTACCCAACAAAAAAAATACTCCAATGAGCGGCAGTCTGCTTATTACTTCTGCTGGACATTAGTTTCCAATTAAGGTATTACCCTGAAAAAGCAAGACAAGAGTTTCAGCCTGTTTTCTATGTCAGACAAGAGAAAATTCCAGAAACCAGTGTCATTATTGCATCTTATTGCAAGAATTTGTAAATTCCTAAAGACCTTTTAAAAATATTATTGAGAGGGTTATGTAAATTTTCAAACAATTGTTCTAAGAAGTGTTAAAAATGTTAAAAAGTGATCATGGCACAACTGTGATTTTTTTATTCTAAAAACTAAAATGTTTAGAAAACTTCATGATATTGAAGGAAAGGAGTCACCTTAAGATATGTTGAAATATATTCTGCCCAAACAAATTTGTCAGAAATTTGGTTTTACTGTCAGGCACATCCACCTTACGAGACTGAGATTGACATTATGAGATGGGTTTGTGTGAAGGCCATGGGGGTTACAGTGAGCTTTAATTTGGAAACAGACCAACACTACTCTTAAAGCCAAGGTTAAATAAATCATCGTTGTCCACACAAAAAGAAAAAAACATACAAAAATAAGAATTGATAATAAAAGCCTATGACGATAATATTTTAAAAGCTCACCACTCTGTTAGATACTGCTAGACAGGTCCCAGCATTCAATGCAATGCCTTATTAAGAACTTCACTGAAGGGGGCTCTGACCTGCCTCTTTGGTGCTTTGGAATACTTGTCATTCTGGCCCAGCAGGCAGTGCTGCAGCTCAGGAGGTCTGTCTGCCTGGGCGTTCAGGCTGCCATCCCTCTGTGCTGTCTTGTCACCAGGGCTCCTCTCCTTCCTCGGCCTGCGCAGGGAACACACAGCAATGCCAACACTGACGACAGAAAGGCAGAAAGCACGGCGCTTGCATTTCTAGTCTAAAACCCTGAGCATAATTAAGAGCATCAGAAAGGGCACAAATGAGAGGAGGCCTTGCGGTTGTAAGCGGCTAATTGCCGTGAGGATCTCATACCAACTTTTCGAGAAAGAAAGCAGGGTTTTGGCTGCAGCAACGTGGCTGGGTAGCTCTTTCCATACCAGCCTCCTGTTTTCACATTTAAAAACAGTTTCCATTTGTGTTCTCTGGTTTGTGTTTTTCAGGGATGACTTGGCGTACCTCTTTGAGGGTTTCAAATACTGTATGTCTTCTAACTGTCTTTGCTAGAATAGTTCTCCGAAGCCAACTACTTTTGTATTTGACAAACCAGCAGTTTAACATCAAAGCTAGGAGTACTGTATGTTCCCACTCCCCCCTTATTCTGAGAGAGCTGCAGGGCAAGACTCCGACCTTCTCCTGCGTGCCGGGCCAGCTGCAGGGCTGCGGCTGGACTCTGTGGACACGATCTGGCAGTGGACTGTGCCCAGCAGCAGCATGAGACACATTGGGCCCACCAGTTCACTGATGTTCACGGCTGACGTCTCCAAATAAAGGAGCACTGCTAACACTGCAAGGAAACAAAATGCCAACAGCAGTGAATCCATACCTGGCCTGCCTTTTTTAGCTGGCCTCCTCATCTTTTCTGTCTTTTCAAAGAGGGAATTATGCGTTTCTCTCACATTTCCTAGCCTCTGACCTTACAAGTTCTTAAAGCCTGGAGGCCGAGTCATTAGAAGGGAAGTGCAGTCCAATTTTCTCAGATCGGTTAACAAATCTCGGTATCAAAATCAATTAATTGACGGTAAAGAAAAATTTTACGAATTTCGAATTGGGCACAAAATAATGAACTTTGTGAAAGTCACAAAGTCATGTTGTGACAAACTCGCATTTGAGTTCCCACAAATTGTGATGTGAAGCGGCCCTTCCTGCTCACAAGTCACTGTAACGTCTAATGTAATGCGATGTGATGTATGTGTGAATAAGTACAGGTTTAGCAGCAGATATTTCACAGCAGAAATGGTGCAATGTGATTTGCATGCAGAGTTAACAAGTACGTAGCATTTGTGGGCAAAAAACGCTGAAGGCAGGCTGACTCACTGGCTCGCTCACTGTCACCTCTGACCTCGAGGAGAAGGACTCACCTTGCAGGCAGTAAAGCAGCAGGAGCCATGTGAAGATGCACTTGGAAGTGACCTGGATCCACCACTGGAAGAAGACGGGAAAGAAGAGGACCCTCACGAGGCCCTTCCGTGTCAGGGATGTCCATGGACTCTCTGGCTTGGCCTTGCTGAACGTAGAGCCTTACGAAAGAGTCGTTCAGTCACCCAGCTAGCACGGCCCTACACTCCACTGGCCTTCATGAATAAACCTACACTCTCCCTTTACTTGGACAAATAACATTGTTCTTCAGGCCAGGCACTTACCTCTTAAGAGATCAACATCAATCAGATCAGCTTTGATGCGTCCTCTCTTCTTTGGTTTGTTTCTCAGACCCTGCGATAGACAGGCACATAAAAATCTAGCCGGTCACTACAGTTGGGTCAATTCAACACGCTTTTTCATCTAGATTTGGAATCACTGTTTTTTGTATTTCTTACCTACCAAAAGTGGAATTAGCAGTACGACTTGGAGAGAAGGTGGATGGACGAGTGCCCTTCTCAAACATGTCTGCTGATCAGAGCCAATTCTCAATCAATGTGCTCCAAGCTAAGAGTGCCTTACAATTGAGCGAACCCCAACTGGGGGAGAAGCACACTGCAGGCTGACACATGGCAAGCTGAAGCAATGCTTGCCCTGTCCATCCCTGGCACCCAGTCGAGCGTCATTGTATGGGGAATCTTGATCTCTATTGAATCTGAATCAGCTGCAACATGGTTTAGGCTCAAACCAGTGATCACCGAGCAGCTCGACTGCTTGAATTAATTGGCGACATAAAAAAACTTGAGATGCACGCTCTTCTTTTAGAGAAGCAGACTGGTACTGTCTCTTCCCACTGTTGAAATGAGGTTATTTTTAAAGTACGCAACGTATTTTAGGTAAAATGCTTTTACCTTAAAGTATCAGCTGAAGAAAGACTCTTAGTTACCTTTAACTCAGTTTGTTCTAAGGATTTCTCCCATATTTGCTGATCATAGGCTCCTATCTGAAAGAACAAGAAATATCTTAGGGATTGCCTTCCTGTATGCTAAATATAACAAAACTTTCAGAGAAATAGCATATTTTTTTCTTTCCAGTCAATGAATTAAAACTTTACTTTCAACTTGATGGTTCCTGTGATGCTCAATACAGAAAAAAAAGTCATTATTACCTTTTCTTGATACCATGCTATCGCATCTTTTTCATTTGATGCCATTTAGAGTCCAATCAGGTCATTTCACTGCAAAAAGAATAGCAGTGGGAACAGATCAGATACTGGGATTACTAGAGGAATTAACACTTTTCACAGTTTATAACTCTGCGAAGTGAAGGTATAACAAATATCAGCATCGAACTAAAGCAACAAACGCAACACTACAAAATCAGACGAATGAATTATAATGCAGAGATATTAGCCTGGATATTAACCGCCTGAGGGAGTAACAAGAGAAATGCAGGGCTGCAGGTTTACAGTACATACAAAAGGCCCATTGGTGCCTTATGAATCAAAGCTGATTACAGCAGATCTGAAGACCTGAAAAAACAAGCACATAGAACAGTGGGCTAAACCAGTTAGGCTAGCTCACAAAAATGATTTTTGTTTAAGGAGGTTAATTGCCATTAACCCATTCTGAACACAAGAAAGTGATGAATTATCATTAACAGAGTTGTTTTTGTAAAAGTAAATAGCGCAGGTTTATTACGGCTGGCACAGAAACCTGCCAAACCTGTCGATGTCACAGTATGTTGATGCCGTGTACAGTAAAGATGTACAATGTCAGAGGGTCAGTGTACAAGTACATCAACAGCGCTGGCCTGTTGCCACTAAACTAGGCTCACAAGGTTAAACACTATCGTCTTAAAATAATATAAATATCTCTTTTACCAAAGTCAAACGTTAAACCTAAACAAGTGATGTCCTCGAAAATACCAATACGGACTCAGTTCAATGTACACCGGTGGGACTGTCTGTCCATTGCCTGTATTCACTTTTGCAATTCGGTCGAGAAATCGATAATGCATTAAAAAGTGTACTGCCAGCAGTGCTTAATTCACTTTGTATACTGTATGTTGTAACACCAACACAATATCGGCATTAAAGCACTTGCTTACTTCATCTCAAGGTGCATTAGTGTCTGTGAAGTACACGCGCAGATAACGGAACGTCTATGCCTTATTTGAATATAAACAATTACCAAGTTACACGGAGGTTTCAAGGTAGAACAAGGAAATCGGAACCTGCCAAAGAAATAAAACATGATACGGATTTCCATTTCTCTCCCACGATTTCTTGTTGAAAGGGCATCAGCACAAGTTAAGAGCTTTAGTACAGAATTACATAATTTTAAAACGTTCTTTTAATTACAAATATAAAAGCATTCACTTACCAAACAAAAGGCTGGAAATGACACTTAACTGGGCTCCAAGATTAATATATTTAGCCAACGATAATCAGCACCACTACCGATTTTACTGCCGCCGATTAAAAACAAAAGTTCAGATCTTCCACAATTCCAGTATTTCCTGTTCAGATCACAATGTCCATGTTAATATCCATCGGTAGGTATACATGCCGCATTCCGCAGTTCCAAATGATGATTTTTCAAATATAATTGTTATTTCTTGGACGTGTCTGCAATTCAGAAATCCAGGAAACTGACGAGTATCTAGGTCCCATTATCCACAGAGAGGCATTTGCAGTTGGGCAAGAGAGAAAAGTTTTGCATTTCTACGCACCGGTTTGCAGCGATCAGTTGCAAAATTATGTCCTTCTGTCTTTACATACAGTAACACTGTCTTTTACAACATTAAATGTTAACGTTAGCCTCTCACAGGTCAACACGCCGTTTCTTGGTGCACAATACAGAACAACAGAAACATTGTTTTAGTTTTACTTCCTTTTTCCGGGTTCACGGACTGACCAATTACTACAAGTCTGCGGTTTGTTAGAAGTGACAGTTCGGGCAGCGCTACTGTATTAACTGTGTGGTGTGCTACTGATAAACCTATGGCGTGTTTGTCATTTTTTAAGGAAACAAACACAAAAAAGAAAAACTGAAATGTCCTGTCATAAGGAGATGTTAGACTACTTAACATCTTAACTTAGTTAAGCGTACTTGAGAAAAGACAAATAGCTTATAGAAACATGTACGGTTGGGATTTTAAACCTATTTAGACAATAATAATAAACATTTGAAAAGTGTACGAATGTATCTTAAGTGTGGTTGCGCCACTATTTCACTTTTGAGATTGCAAGAAACAGGAAACACATGATAAGAAACGATTGCAAAAGAAAGAAGGCGATTAGGCCCTGCCCTAGATCGTTTTTAAATTACAAATGTTAATCTATGCGAGGAAAGAAGCCAAGGTATCGACTTCAACAAAATGATTGGGTGGCTGCAGTCTCCCACAATGTTTTGTGTTAATACTGTTGGTGTTTTTGTTTTTGATACACTTCCTCTTCTTTTTTGTGTTTTATGTTTTCTGGTTTGACTAACGATATTGAATCTGAAGAATCCCTACGATTTGATTTAATTATGTTTTTTGAGTATTTTGTATACTAAGTGTTCTTCTTTTGGCTTTTCACGGTAGGAAACAGTACTCCTTTGAGCCCATGAAAGTACAGTACCTCATCAGTCTTATCTTGACTGATTCCAGTGTAACACGTATATATTTATTGAGGTAACCAAAAATGTATGTACGGTACTGAATGAGGTCTTCCTATTGTATTTTATTAAATATCCTAACATTTGGTTAGCCTATTTTATTGTTTCCCCACATTCTATAGAAGATGGAAATTATATATAAGTAAAAATACATGTTTTTTTCATTGGTTGCATCTTCAAGCTCAACATTTTTCATTTCTGATTTATAATTTATGTTTATGTTATCTGCATAACACGTTTGTACATTAAATGCTATTCTTTTGACAACCTCACCTGAAGCATTTGAGCATTTACCTTTTATCTGCACTATTTTCTATCATTTAACCAGTTCTCAGTCCAAAGACATTTGAAAATTAATCTTTATGAGTAGTTTTCACAAAAACCTTCTAAAAATCTCAACTTTAACCTCATACAGTGCTCTGTTTGCAGTTAAGCTAGACCTGTCTTTTATAAAGGGTTACAAACACCTAGAATCCCATTGACATATAGATCATCCTATAGTTTGCCAAAAATCCATCAATCCATTTTCTAACCCTTCGTCCAATTCAGGGTCACAGAGGAGCTAGAGCCTATCCCAGCAAGCAACAGGCGCAAGACAAGCTACACTCTGGATGGGACAATAGTCTGTTACAGACACACAGACAAAAATAGACATACATACTCACAGTTTTGGGCCAATTTTCCCAGCAGCCAATTAACTTACCAGCATGTCTCTGGACTGTGCAACAGGTGCTCTCTTGTGAGCACAAAGGGTACCAATCCTACTGGGAGAGAGGAGGGAACTCAGTTGAACTGGCAGCCCAGTATGTGATCTCCTGTCACAGCCTGAGGAACAGCGAGTCTGTCTCCCAGTAATGCTCAATGTGTTCACAGTATATGTAAATATTTTATGATATGTCTTTCTTGTAAATGTCTGTAATACAGTATGTATGTAGATTTTATTTTAGTTTTAGTTTTGTTTCCTGTTAATTTGATTATTTTTATTTCCTGTGGCAACACCGATTGTACCCATTAAATTGAATTGAATTGAAATGAAAAAAACACACCTTGGAGAGAGAGAAGTCAGGGAATCAAGGGAAAAGCTGACCTGTTTCTGGAGTGGTAAGGTGATGTATGTGCGACCCAAGGCAGGTTTGATGTATGTCACATCAACTGCAAAGAACGATACAGGATCGATAGGATGTGGCTTGAAAATCCCTGCACCATCTCTCAGCTATAAAGGCGATAGGCTTATTGGATTCTTGACTCGCATATCAAATGGGCTGTGATTTATGATCTACTGTATGTAAAGCCAAATTTAAATGTCAATCTGTCATACATCAAGTCTTACGATAAAAGTGCCACATGTTCTACTCATTATCTACTGCAATTATTGAGAAAACCCTGATATGTATGCAAAGCATGAAAGTTTTTCACCATGCTTTCCTATTAGCAGTGTTAAAATTCACTCTGAGGCTTTCAGCCACAAGGTGTCAGTTCAGCTCAAAGTCAGCAATTCCACATCATTGTGTAGTCAAGACAGGTTAAGAATATTGTACTACATTGTGAGTCTGTACTGTGAGGAACTTGCATTAGGAGTTTAATCTGTAATCACATTTCTCTCGTCTTTACTACCATTAAACCTTTATTTCAAATGATTATTCATTTAAATTTACTTGCTGTGAATTTTACTTGAATTCACTCATCATTTTGTGCTTTTCCTTACGTGTTAAGAATTATACAGACTTTTTCCTTTCCTCCGTAATTCATTCCTCAGATCAGGAGCGGAGGTAACTTTGAGGCACAGCTGTTTAGTGGTTCGAAATGATGAAAAGCAGCAAAAAGCAAAATAATGCATCCCATTGTTTGGAAAGAATTATGAGAGCAGCTACACTACAGGTGATGTGGCTTCTTTCGGGTTTTCTGTAACCAAATCAGATCGGGCGGGGTGTTTAACTCCCTCCCCTGTACAGCTAAAAGGCCAAGTCAGCTGCCTCCTTGTGTGAAATCAATAATTAACACTCCTGAGAGCACAGCCTGCAGACAGGCATCAGAATAGAAGTACTTGACCTGCTCCACTTCTCTCTTTTAGAAGGGTAAGCTGTTACGTTTTTCCTTGCTTCTCTGTCTTATGAATTAATATATAAATCTAATAATGTCCAAAGGGTTTTATTTAAAACAATGTCTTCATGTTTTATTGCATTCAATTTCAGTAGCGCAATATAAAAAATCAATAGATGAACAAATGCATACATTAATCTTATTGTTTCGGGGGGGGAGGGGATTTAATATGCCAACAAGTGTGCCTTCACAAACATTGTGTTGATATTTTTGCCATTGATATGGAGCACTTGGCTCTATATTTTCATCTGTCAGACATATTTTTAAACCTTTTCTCAGTAATATTGCCGTAGTTTAAAATCGTTAATTCCATTATGATTTTTTTTTAACAATTTCCAAACATTGCTTCAAAGCTTATGTTTGAAATACTTTTTGAATTGTGTAGGTGACCGGGGTGATTGGGTGTGATTAAATGTGAGTGTGTGAGTTCTGGGAACCGTGCCGTATACTGGTACGCTCTATGTAGTACCTGATCATCTGAAGGTTAGATAAAAGTATGGACTGTTATAGGCAATGAGAGGCTTGGCATGGAATACTTGCAATACTGCCAACACTGTGATATTTCAGACTACACCAATGTTTTACGTGAAAAAAAAAAACAGTTTCCTGTGTAGTAGAGTCAAAGCATTGTGTTCAACTGGGAAAAGGTGAATACCTATGAATCCACCATTAGAACTATTAAGCCAGAATATCTATCCATCCAATTTCTAATCCCTTCACCAAAGTCGGGTTCGCATGTCTATCCTACCAAGCAATGGGCATGCCAGGGCCAATTTTCCCAAAAGCCAATTTACCTACACAAATACAAATGCCACGCAGACACCACCCCAAGTCTGGAATTGAACCAAGGACCCCAGACCCATGAGGCAGCAAATGCTAACCACTGTCTCACAGTGCCACTTCAGTATAAAAAAATGAAAGATTAAAGTACAAAATGCTATGTACAGAATGTCAAATCAATTCCTTTTGAAATTGAAAGTGCACTGTAACTCAGATTGGAGAAAAAAAATGTACAGTCCATAGCAGAGTCACATCACCAGGCCACAGCTTATCCTGATTTCCACAGCTTTAAGCAGACTGAAGAGCACATGAATCCCAGGCTGGATGGGACCCCTGTTAACCACAGGGATGACCCCAACAATGCTGGTCCCCATTTATACAGGTGGGGGGACTGGAGCAACAGAGGTACAGGACCTCACTCAAGGGTACAGCAGCAGTGTCTGCAGTAGGGACTTGAACCCACAACCCGCCAATCATGAGTCCAAAGGCTTACCTACTACACCCTGCTATTCCACTATACTGGAGGAAAGTGCAATAAAATGGGGAAAAAAGCTGGTTCTTGTCTTCCTGTCCTGGGTGGGGGCGGCCATTGTAGCCAGTGTTACCCTTTCCAGCCTCCCCCTTGGATTTTGATTGGCTGGTGAATCCTCAGGGGTCATGTATCAACAACGCCCACGCTACGTGATTGGGAGGCCAGCCTATTCCCTGCGTAGCTTTGATGAGGATTTCGACAAGAAGAGCCGAAGCTTCCCAGCAGCAGAGAAAGTGAAGAAGCTCTTCAGGTATGGGGCTCCTCTTCATGCTAGCCCTCCATCGGGTACACTGAAGGTTACCAAGACCAAGGGCCATCCCCCTTGCTGGCTCCCTTTGTTAAGTTATTGGCCTCACCCACCCCACCCTTTCAATCGGCCTTCTGTCCTGTCCTTGCCATCCATTCACATCTTCATCCTGCCTCGCAGTCACACCCCCTGGCCTGGAGCACATCACCAGTAACCTCAGTGCAGTCAACACTTCTCATCCTCCATCTCCCTCTCTCTCTACCTGCCTCCTTCTGCCTGCTCCACATTCAATTCACTTCACCTCAAAGTGTCTTAATGGCCAGGTTTTGTTTAAGTACATTTTTATCGATAGGTCCAGAGCAAGCAGAAGAGTAGAAATTACAACATATAATAATATAATTCCACACCAGATAACTGAGATGTTACAAATATTACTGTAGATGGACATTAAAAAAGCAATATTCTAATATTCATATTTGTATTTGTAGAGTATATTCATGCTGATATCAATTCAATATTAGTAATATTGATTTAATTCTTGTGGAGTGATATTAATTTTTATATATTTATAGTACTTTATGAACATGCATATTATTGTCGGAGGCATGGATACTTTGTATACGTGACCATGTAACAAGCTGTAATGAATTCAACTGCTGTTTCTGTGTGTTTCTTTGGGATTACACTTGGTTTGGTTTCTGTGCTTGTCAATCTGGGGTGCCTGCTAACTAGTCAATCTTGCCTGTGTGTCATCTGTCATTTTCCAGGCTCACACTTGCCACACAGAAGCAGATCTCTGTATTTCCAGGTCTGTCTGTGCTGGCACCTCTTACTGTGTTTAGCCTTCACATTCTCCAGTATTTCCCACACTAAATACCACTCAGAAATCCCATTACCAGAAGGTGAAAAACACAATGTAAAAGATCCAGTCACAGTTGTAGTGGTCATTGAAAAAAGAACTAAAGAGAAGAGAAATTAGGAAAAAATTAGATTTGTTTTCTGCACCTAACAGAACAGTCTTACTTGTCTTTGCCAGGTGTTCCGGGTCTTGTCTGAAAGCTCTGGCCCTCAGACACTTCCCCATCCTTAGCTGGCTGCCCAAGTACAAAGTGAAGCAGAACCTCCTTGTGGATGTCATCAGTGGAGTCAGTGCAGGCACCATACAGGTTCCACAGGGTCAGTTTGAGCTTGTGAATATGTAGTCCAAGGGGGCACAACACTGGTAACTGAGAGCTACAGACCAATCTAGGTCTCTAAGAACCATGATCTACGATAGACTTGTTGTAAAAAAAATGTATTTAATCAAAGAAGCTGTTAAATCAACCAGTAATAACTCTAGTGGAATGAAAACTAGAATTAGAACCTATTGCCCTTCAGGACTGGAGTTGAGGGGACCACATGTACTGTACTTTTGTCAAAAACACAGAGTTACAAAAGTCGCAATGAGAGCTCTTTCTCTTCACTTAATATTTTCAACATATTATATTTCCCACTATCAAGGCCTTTTTTCTCATGACACAACTCAACATCACTAAACAAGTTAAGTTGCAATTCTTCCACTATTGACCTATGAGTTTATCAAATAATACATCAGTTTGTATATTATTGTACATTTGTTTATCTATAATCATTCAGATAATATCATTACATTACTGAAGTTGGAGAATGTACAAAGAAGTGCAAAAATACCTAAGCAAATTAAATGTTGTGAAAGTCAAATCGCATTATAACAATTGACCAATACTTCATTACGAAGAGTTCTCCTTGAAAGTACTGAGCAAACACACATTCCACTTCTCTGAGTTTTGATTCAGAGGGAGAGTTCCAAGTACTTCTAGGGGAACAGATTTACTGAAAGAAGATGATAAGTTAACTGTTCATCTCTAACATGATTAAATGAGATTGTATAGCCCAAGACCTGAAAAGTCCAGAGCTGAGATCCTTTCCATTCAAAATGTCTCTGATCTACTGTAGTCTTGTTGCTGATTGAGATTTGAACATTGAACATGTCATTCACAGGTATGGCTTTTGCCCTGCTGGCGAACCTGCCTCCGGTCAATGGCCTCTACTCCTCTTTCTTCCCACTCATCCCATACTTCTTCATGGGCACTGCCCACCAAATGGTGCCAGGTAAAATGTTCTCCTTGGAGGAGCAAAATAGAACCTCCATTCAGACACAGAAGATCAAATGTGTGTCTCTCCCTTCTCTCCCTTAATTCTCATTTATCTTGGACACCCAGACAGGTGTGTACTTAAATTTTGTGAGTACTGCAGGAATGTCAAAACCCCAGTGGGAGGAGTTACACCTACTGATACCATGTAATCACGAGATTCATTGTAACTATTTCACAGACTTTTCTATTTTTTTTTCTGCAGTTCTTATTTAACATTGTCATAATGCAATATTCATGGGGAGAAAGGCTGTCTTCACAGCCACAGCACAATGTTGGAAATTGCTTGATATCAGAGGTAAAACAGAAGGATTTCCACAGTCTGTAAATGTCTCTTTGTTACATTGATATAGGTGCCCAGCAGTGGTTAGTATTTGGATTAGGGAATTGAATATTGCAAATAAAGACATTCCCCCAAAATATGTGTGGGTTATTAAAATTTCTGCCTTCAAAAACCTTAAGTATCCACTTAAATGTCCCTTAAATCCACTTACATTTGTGAACTATCATCGATAGTATCGTAAGAAGCTAGTCCTTGTTAAATTCTGGAAATAGCTCCCATTCTCTTTGTCCATTATTTTAAATAGGAATATTCTGTGTGCCTATATATGATATTTCGGGATAATCACAGTGGCCTTATTGCAGCTTAAATGCAGTTGGCACTGTGCTGTGAGTCTCTACATTGCCCCACCATGAATCAGTGGATCCTGGCCCATCTTGATATTATTGATATGGAACTTCAACTGCTAGGATGCATGGTGCCAGTGGGAGTGTGGAGTTCTGTTGCTGATGCAATGAGAGTCCTGTTGCAGCAGACTCCAGTGTAGCTGTATGACTGTTTTGTAGGGTTAAATAGAAACTTGTGGGGTTGGAGTACGGTTATTCTTGTTTTTATTTTTTAATTGTATATTATTGTGTCTAGGAAATTAAATTCACTAAAAGACCCACCTTCATATGTACAAGATATTTGTACAATAAATTGAAAAATGAAAAAAAAAACATTGAATGCTTTTGCAGATTTCTGAGTGCAATACTGTATAGTACAACAAAAGGAGCAATAAGGAGCCCAGTGTTGGGAGCAGTGAGAAAGTCTTTATCAGTAAGACTTCATTTGGACTGACTGAGGTTGACTAGGAATGTTGATGCCCCTTTTCCAGTACTGTGCAATTAAATTCAACTTGGGAAAATGTCTCAGAGCATGCAGTCACTCTGTTTGTGAACCTAGAGAATTCTGGTACACCTGCACTGCTGTACCTAACACTGAGCCGGTCATGTGTGAGGGCTCCCTTCTGTAATGGTCTACTGCGTGTGAAATTTGAAAAGAGCTCCTTCTCTGCAGGCACGTTTGCAGTGCTCAGCATCATGGTGGGGATGGTGTGCTTAGATCTAGCGCCCAATTCCCAGTATGAGCACTTCAATGCCACCCTCAACAGCACAGTGCTGGATGAGGCGAAGATGAACGCCGCCCGACTGCACATCTCAGGAACACTGGCCTGCCTGACAGCACTCATACAGGTAATCATTTACTGCTCATCAATTTCAAGCTAGCCATTCTTCTTAAAATGTAAACATGAATTTCTCCTAACCGTGACAAGATTCTTTTAATTGAAATTTTAACTTGTAAATTAAGGGTGAAACCTTTGATACCTTCTCTCTTAAGGATTGGAAATGTGTGTGTCTTCCAATGTAGATTTTACTGTCTCAGATCATTTCTGCATTTTTTTCAGGCTACTTTGCCATGTTACTTTTTTAATTGACTTATATTACCATTTACATTGAAGACCACTGTGTGAAATATAACATGGTGAATGTCCTCCTTTGCATCCTTTTGTTATATTCTTTCTTGTGTTCCTAAACTTCTGCATAATCCTATGCAAGCATACCCTGTAATGTAACATGAGGACAACATTTAAGGCCCATGATCAGGTAAAAAAAATCCCTTCTCGATGATAAAGTGCTTTATAAATCTAACTGGGGCAGTGTGGAAAATTGGCTAACAATGCATTAATTTCTATTGTGTGGTGAGTCCAGACCCTCAATGTGGACAATGCTGTTGTAGTAGAGAATCTTAAGAGGAGAAGATTGAGTGCACCATTGCATCTGGCTGCACAAACAGGCAACAACATTGCTGGAGGGTTATCCTGACATGACCTAATATCATATCCAATGAGACACTTCATGCCACAGAATCCGAGATAACCTCTGGAATAATGAGTCAGTACGCCCACGAATGACTTTGTTCATGAAGTTTGTCTGTTTAGTCAACTGATAATCAAATCAACCAAATCAACTGTTAATCAAATGTATCTGTTTAATCATGAATTTACCTGTTTAACCAACCAGAATGTGGAGCAAAACATAAATGACACACATTGTTTTTTTCTTGCTAAAGTTGCATGCTTAAAATGATTCTGTTACTTTTGAAATAAAGGACCAAACAACTTTAAGAATCCCCCCTATTTCCTACCCAGATAAAGACTGGTTGTGATTGTCTCTCACTTTCTGCTCCCTGCCTGTGCAGATGGGCCTGGGGCTGATGCAGTTTGGCTTTGTAGCAATCTACCTGTCCGAATCCTTCGTCAGGGGCTTCATGACGGCTGCTGGGCTGCAGATCCTCATCTCTGTCCTCAAATACATCTTTGGCATCTATGTGCCCCCTTACAGTGGACCCCTGGCTGTCATCTACGTGAGTCTGTCTCTATCTACATCCACTATGTGGCCTGTCATCCAGTCTCTTTGACCTCATGCCTTAACCCCACACAGATAGCATCTACTTAGTTAATCTCTTTATTAATGTTTATTTGACTGTTGTCTGGTTGATTTCTGACAATCTGCAATATGTCTGAGAAGCACAAGGCAGAACTGCCACCAGTTTCCCTCTGCCGAGTACCATCACCAGACCTCAAACTGATGGAACATACTGTTTGGTTTGCTTCTACATACTATAGCATCACCCTCATCCTAACCTCAAATTATGTCAAAAGGTCTCTGAATGTTTAACATTGTGATGGGACTCAGTGTGCTGAGCAGGTTACAGGGGTGATGTCATACTCTGAAATCTCGACAGTGTAAAACTCCTAGGGAGTGGAGCTGGGCATGCTTGGAGCCCACAAGAGACCAGGATCAAATCCCAGCAGTGACGTGCAGAAGCCCAGAACTTTTTTATGTGGACCTACATTTTTTAGGTCAATGAGTATGAGAAATATTTGAAGGGGAATATTTTGAGAGTTTATAAAATGCACATCTGCGGATAACAGGCCTGTGTGTCTCCTAGACTCTGGTGGATATCTGCTGTGGGCTTCACAAGACCAACATAGCTTCCCTGATCTTTGCGATAGTCAGCAGCGTGGCTCTCATCGTGGTGAAGGAGCTCAACGCACGATTCCGACACAAGATACCTTTCCCCATTCCCATGGAGATCATTATCGTGAGTAAAGGGACAAAGGACACTCACAAGGCTTCTCACAGGGAAGCTTCTACCTTTTACCATACAACAGTTGCAATGAACATCATTACTCAACACAGCTGATGACTTAAATTAAGTGTCAGCCTTGTATTCTTGTATTAGTTAGAAAGGACACAGTTTGCAATATACGATTCTTTGACTACACTACACTTCATCAGCTGGTACAAAACAATATATTTATTTATTTTGACAAAAGTCCATTCATTTAAATTGGGATTAAATTGCTTATTCTATAGTAACCATCAAAATAGTCTGAGGATGTACAGTTTCTTTCTAAATAGACCCTACTGAAGGCTAGTGAGGCAAAATCATTGCATTTACTTCTAGTCAGTAAAAATACTATGGATTTAATTTAAATGTGTTATGTGTCCCTACAGTAGGTATGCTACCCTTACCCCATTACCAAAGGAGTACAATGTGATTCGAAACTTATGATACACTTACAGTACATACTGTATGTATAGTGGGAATGAAAAGATGATGGAGAATGAATTGAATGAACAAGATTACATGTAATGTGAAATTATTTTTTTCTATGCTTTGAATGGACTATAATTGGTTCATGGCTTTTTAAACATGCCTAGTGTAGCTCATATGGTTTTTTCTATTGAATAATAATAAGATAATAATTAGGTATAACAATTCATTTTAAGTAGTGTTTACCATAGTATGCTACAGAACGCTTGGTTCACTGTTTTAAAATCATAGGAAAACAAAACAAAAATGCAAAGTCACAGTAAATGCAGAAAAATACTATGTTAATACAAACATCCAAGAAACATTTTCTTTTTTCAACTTGTATTTATTTTTTAGATCCCCATTTACCGGTCGTGTGAAGGCTGCTGATTTTAAATTGCTGGATTTTTACCTTAATGCAGATGGCCAGTCGCCGTGTGAGGCCGATACTGTGTCCATTGTGTCCATTAATCTCCCTCTGCTCTCTCAGGTGGTTGTAGCCACAGCCATCTCTGGGCCTCTGGACATGCCACAGAAATATCACATGGACATTGTGGGGCACATCCCTGCGGGGTGAGACTGATTGACTCTCATTTCTTCACAGACAGACTCTATACTAGATTTAACTAGATTTTTTATTGCCTTCCCTTGCTGTACATTTTCTTGGAAACACTTTAGTTTCTGAATAATGAACTCAATTATAGAAACTCCATAAAGGCTTATGTGATCTAGAGACCAGTTAGTATAATGCAACTTAATTGACAGTTTTGCATCATGCTCACATTAGACTTGGACAATATAATGGATGCTGTTAATTTAGAGGATGTTAAATGGTATAAGGATAGTTCAATCAACAATGGTACAAAATTACTGTAAGTATCCTGAATAGGCCTATTGTGTTTATTTTCTCCTTAATGATTCGAAGACTTTTCTTTAAAATTCACTTCACTTGTACTGTAGCAAACATGATCACTTCTTACAACTGATTCCCTTGCACCCCAACCCTCCAGGTTCCCAGCTCCCATCATCCCTGAGGTGAGCCAGTGGGGGGACATGATCGGGACCGCCTTCTCTCTCGCCATCGTTGGGTACGTGATCAACCTGGCCATGGGGAGAACGCTGGCGGCCAAGAATGGCTACGACGTTGACCCCAACCAGGTACACGCTGTCGGCCGGGGAACTCTAATTGAGATCGCACCCACGCTCTTTGCAGTGTCTCAAGATCCAGTGCAGGTTTATGTGTGAGATCACCGGCGCTGACCTCCTAATGCTAGTTATTGTAACAGATTGCGTTTCGTTGCCTCAGACCGTTTAATGACAAAAGTTACTGCTATCTGTGCCTCTTCAGTGACAGAACAGAGGTTGTTTTCTGGACTCCAGAGATTTTCCTGTTCTAATATGTGTCGTGCTGTTTGTCAGCTGTGGCCTGTAAATCAGTGGCACCAGTGCGCTTGTGTGCCTTTGAGCAAGAACTGCATTGCCCTTCCACATGATGCCTTAACTAGGAAAAGAAATTAAGCAGTCCCACAGCACTGAGCTGATAACGGACGCCCCTGGGGACAATAAAAAGGAAAACTGGTCCTTGATTGTTCGCTGTAGCATAATTAAGTAGCACAGAATCACCAGTTCTTAAAGAATGCAAGTGTCATTTGTAGGGTCAGCTGGACTTCAATTAATATCAGTTAAACAATTTATGTAATATTTGTAGTGGTGGAAAGAAAGTGAGTTGAAGTCTCCTGTCCCTTGAATTTCGTTCACACCACTTCTTTCAAGCAGTCCTTTGATTTCTCTTTTTGTGCAGGAAATGCTGGCTCTTGGCTGCAGTAACTTCCTGGGGTCATTTTTTAAGATCCATGTCATCTGCTGCGCCTTGTCGGTCACGCTGGCTGTGGACAGCGCCGGGGGCAGCTCACAGGTGAGCCCCAGAAAGAGCCTTTTAAATCCACACCCCGTTGTGCTCTTTGAGCTCTTTCCTTCTTTCAGTTCCCAATATGGGGCTCCATAGTCTCCGGGGAGGAGGGGCAGACTCTACGTTTTCTTCTTCCCAGCCCATATCAGATCTAAAGTGTCAGTCAGCTTTTTCACATCACGTCCTAAAATGTCCTTTTGCTCTTTACCTTTTAATTCTGTTTAATTTCTGAATGCCTGACGCTTTTGTTTTGTTACATCTTGAATCTGACTACCAGGAAAGCATTATGTAAAATTAAGGCTAAGCCTATTATGTTATCAAACACATTTTCTAACCCTCTGAAATAAACATACTTTAAAAATGGAGGTTAAGATCTTGTGGGGGATAATATATTCCCAATTACAAGGAAACAACAGATGTGGTATGATTAGTGTTGTTAAATATTTGTATTAATTTGGTCCTTATTGACTTAATAAGTGCTTGAATACCACTGCATAATTATACCACTGTATAACTGTAGTGTAACAAAGTGATTCCTGATTTAATGATTTGGTTCCTCCCCCAGTTTGCCAGTTTGTGTGTCATGTTGGTGGTGATGGTGACAATGTTGGCATTAGGAGCGTACCTCAAGCCACTGCCCAAGGTAGGACCAGAACCACTTGTAAAAGCACTTTAATTCCTAAAAGGAGTACTGTGAAGATTCTCCTTATAATATTTGACTTTTATAAAATTGAGAGTACTGTGGAATGCTGTGTAAAGCATGACTAAACATAAAAAACTCTGACAGAAGATTAAGCACATTATGTAACAAGCATGGAAAAGCACATTAGGCTGCTGAAGGAAACAAGATATCATATCCAGAAGCCCTTTATGTATTTTAAACAGTCACTCAAGATAGGGATAGTACACATTGCACTTGAGAATTGCTAATTTAACTAGGTAATTATAGACCAAAACATTTGACTTCTAATACATGTACTGTAATGTTATGAAACACTTGTTAGAACTAAACTAGAGCCAGCTTCCTTCAAGAAACAACTAGATTATATCCAGGATAGATTAGCTACTGCATAACTACCAGACAGGACCAAATGGCCTCCTCTTATTTGGAAAACAAAAAATTTCATACATATTTGTGTTAAGTTTTAATATGAATTAGAGCGGATGAAGTTTTAAGAACAAGCAAAAATCTGTGAGATCACAAACGTCACATGAGGAACTTTTCTAATAATAGATCAAGTAAAAATATATCTTATTTTTGATGTATTTGCACTTGTATTAAAAATATTCACATCCTATGAGGGATTTGCTAATTAATGTAATTAAGGTGTGATGAGCGCAGTTCAATATGAATGCCTGCCTCTTCCCTGTGTCCCTGTAGTCTGTGCTGGGAGCTCTCATTGCAGTCAATCTCAAGAACACTCTTCTACAGCTCACAGACCCGTACTACCTCTGGAAAAAGAACAAGCTGGACTGTGTGAGTGATACACATATAATTACAGAATTTGTTAACTCGTCTCAGTGTTGTAAAAAGTTTTTAACATCTAAGCCTTATAAATTAAGTACTTAAATGCTAGAATTCTTTCCTGATAGCATGTGCCAGGGTTATCATAAGATGACGCACACAGTTTCATTGAAGAAGGGTGGGACGTTTTGGGAGTAAGATAAACTAAATTTGATAGCTTAGTTTGGGCACGTTCAAAGCTTTTTTTTCCCAGGGATCATTCTGCTGTAGATCTGGAGAGTTAAGAACTACCACCTGTTTACAATTCTGCACTTGTACTGTTCTGAATGTGCACTTGTACTGTTCTGAATGCTGCACAGTACAGCAAAGTGCAAATAAAACGTGTTTTAATCATGTTTTAATCCAAAATCAAATCATTAACACGTTCATGACATTCATGGCCCATTAAAAAGAGTTTGTGTGAAGTACTTCTAGATAGCTTTCCTTGAATCTTATCACATGTCAGTCACACTTGCCTTTGTCTGTGTTTACATGGCATTAAGTGTTTGAACAAGAGAGTCATAGTGCTGTTTTTCACCTTCGTATAAATGCTTACTGTATCAGATGCTAGGGTAGGCAACCTGCAGGTGTAAGCTTAGTTGTGTTAGTAGGCCAATACAAAGCAGTGCTTAAAAGTTCAAAATATGCAGAATGGAATTAGTAACTTAATCTTGTATAAGATCATCGTTGAGTAAGTAGTACCAGCAGAGACAAATACCCCTCATTTGGAAGCCACATCCAAAATTTTTCAATAAGGTGTACAACCTGTAAATATTTTCTAGAGCCACAGTACAGTGATGTGAGCTTTAGATGCCATTCCAACATGATTTCACTCACAGATTCTTAGGTAGGCAGCTTGGAATAGATAATGAGATAATGGAGATTTTTTTAACGTGGATGGCAAAGAGGTTTATAGCAGTCAAGGCTTGGACACAGGAGAGAGCATGTCTCTCTCTCTTTTCCCTCCCCTCTCTTTCTCTGCAGTCTGTCTGGGTTGTGAGCTTCCTCGCCACTTTCTTCCTCAGCCTGCCCTATGGAGTGGCCATCGGGGTGGCCTTCTCAGTACTGGTGGTGATCTTCCAGACACAGTTGTGAGTGCATTTGAATTGTCATTAAGAATTTTAGTATTTTTAATGCTATATGGAATATGCATTCCATCCTGATGTATTTCTGATCCTAAAATACAGACAGTGGTGTCTTCAGATCCTTCAGAAACTATCTCCTCTTGCTACTGATTGCTGGCTCTTATATAACCATCCATCCATTTTCCAAATGCTTCATCCACTTCAGCGTAGTGGGGGAGTTGGAGTCTATCCCAGCAAACAACGCACGCAAGGCAGGATACACCCTGGACAGGATACCAATCCATCATGTGACACATAAACACTGACACACCCACACTCCCACCAGGGCCAATTTTGCCAGAAGCCAATTATCCTACCTGTATGTCTTTTGGACTGTGGGAGAAAACTGGAGCATCTGGAGGAAACCCACAAGAAACATTATGAGAAGATACAAACTCCACACAAATGGCACGCCAGGTTCAAAATTGAACCTGGGGCCTCAGCACTGCCAGACAGAAATACTAAGGCTAGTAGGAGGCCACCTGGGAGTAGTGCTGATGGGAAGGATAAGATAAGAAGATTATTACATATACAGAATATATAGTATTCAGATATGCTGACTGACTACTACCTGATACAAAAAGGAGCAGACGTAAAGATGTAAAGAGGAGTCTTTCTGTGTGCCCTTACAGCCGAAATGGTTCAGAACTGGGACAGGTCCTGGACACAGATCTCTACAAGAACCCTAAAGTGTACAGCAAGGTAGGAAGAAAGAGCATTGAAACAATACAGTCTGTCGGGTATTTATGTAGTGAACTGCAACATGATGAATGTTTTGTGAGAGACTCCAGTCACAATATACCAACAACTGTCTATTTCTAGTTTGCAAAAGGAGCTCATCATAAAAACAACAAAAGATGAGTTTTCCTTAACTATTTGAAAATTGCTGTTAGCTTGCAGCTTCACACGACGTTCTCAACATTCATCAATTAAACAGTGTGTTTGCTTTGATATGAGGGGCTTCTTTATTCTCCCATGCTTGATCAAAATGACTATTCATTCTTGCAGGTGAAATACATCGAAGGGGTGAAAATCGTTAACTATTGCTCTCCTCTCTACTTTGCGAATGCTGAAATATTCCGCCGAAAAGTCATCAAAAAGGTAAAAACAGGTTTCCTGATTAATAATTGAAACATGCAAAGTTTAGAATTTGGCCACAGTTCTATTTCTGATGGACAACAGCACAGAAAGGCTAGATGCTGCTCAGTACAAAGATTGTGCTGCTCTTAATGACAGATTATCAAAGAAAGAGAATCTCTAAAAAGGTGAATCTCTTTGAGTTATGTGGCACTCCCTCCACCCATGTTCCACATCCTCTTTATCCAATGGATCCTGACCCAGCAGACACAAGGGCAAGACAGGATACATCCTGGATCAGATGCCAGTCGATTCCAGGTCTCTCACATACAGATACACATAGGAACAACTCAGAGGTACCACTTACCTACATATGCCTACCATTGTCCAAATAAAGAAAGACAAAAAATGTACACCTCTGTGAAACCAAATAAAAGAACAACCTCTTAGACGTTTTTCTCATTTCACTCCAATATATACTGTATTATTTTGTACAAGCTTTCCTTTATGAGAAATCCATAGTGGGTCTTACAGCAAATTAAGGCTTGTGGCTTAAACTGAATGATTTTTATTTCATGCCATGTATTACCATGTACAGTATGCCAGTACTGTTCCTGTATTGTTTTACATGTGTTTCGACAGACAGGGCTGGACCCTGGGAAAATGCTCCTTGCCAGGAAAAAATTCCTCAAGAAGCAACAACAGGAGATGAGAGATCAGAAAAAAGAGGAGAAGAAGTGGAAGAGGAGTTCTCTGATCAGCATGAAAAACCAGGTGCGGATAGCCAGGGAGAAGAGGGGTCCCCCAGTCTAGGGAGGGTTACAGGGTTAACCTTCTTGTCATCAGGTGGGATCTACATGACCACAGGAAGCTTTGAGAGCACACTGAACAAAAAAGAAAGCAAAAAAAAAGATCTCAAAAAGGCAGGCCACAAAAGTTGCATGTTGAAGAATGGCACTTGGATAGGCAGAATATACCACTTAATGGCTAAAAAATTACAGTACTCTGATAGATGTGTCAAGTTGAGGGCTTCGTGCTCATGTCTGAGATGTTGTCTCTCAGCAAAGTATATTTCAGTCAGAGCAAGCCTGAAAATACCACACCTTCCCATCAACAGCTATTAACAACAGCTTTTCCTAATGTTATCTTATTTTGCTACAGCTTTGCAATGTTTCATGCTAAAATTTTCCTGGGATATATCGAGGCGCAAGCAAAGTTAATTCAGTCACAGGCAGACCATTTTGAGACCATGTTAATCATAGGGATGAGGTGAGAGAAGACATCGTAGGATACAGTCTGCTTTTGAGCAAATGGCTAAAACATTCTTCTTGTCTGTTCCTGGGTGCTGCTCGAAACTACCTTTCATTTTCTCTCACACAGACCACCTCATTGCAGCAGCTACAGAATGACTTTGACAATGTCGGCTCCACCAAAGGCAGCAAGCTGGAAGACGGACTGTCCCCGACCTACGTCAATTTTAACTGCAGTGTGATAGAACTGAATGAGCCAGGCCCACATGACTCACATCTCCCTCCAATCCCGGTGCTTCCCCCACCCCCGCCTTTCCACACCCTGATTCTGGACCTAGCAGGAGTGTGCTTCATCGACCTCATGGGCATTAAAGTCCTCACCAAGGTGCTGGCTTCCCCGTCCTCCCTCTGTTCCAACACATCGCCACACACAGACAGGATCTCACTGGGGCTAGAATGAGTCTCTACTGAGCTCAAGGGATTTTCGATACATGTACAGCCAGTTTGAAACAGTTACTTTGCTGTGTTTACCTCCTCAAAAATATGTAGTGGGCAGGTGTGAATAGACTTGGCTAATCATCACAGCCACTTACACTGCACAGGCAGAAAGTGTGGACCTCCACTGCATGCTCTCCTCTGGCGCACCTCTGTCAGAATTGTTCAACATATGACATGAGGTGAACCCCACAGGGCCTTATAGGAAGGTTAGCAGCTACTGGAGGAGGAGCATCTCTCTCACTGACAAAACTGGACATTTCCAGGTGTCCAGCAGCTCCTAGGAGTCACTGTTGAGCAGAAAGCTGAAAATATCCAGACTGAATGCCTCCTTTCTCCCCACCCTAGTAGGACTCGGACAGTTTTGTGCTGCCACATGGCGGGTCTTGGTCATGGCTGGCTAATGACACAGCCTACTGAGACACCTGGAGTACAGGGCTCAACAAGCACTCCATGCCAGCGCCTTTACCAGCTCGGCCTTCAGAGCTGGTCAGAGCTTCAGTCAGAGCTCCTTTATCTTTATAACAGCAATATTAAAGTCTCTTTAAGGTATTTGCTCTTCAAAGTTTTCTAAAGGATCCTAATGTGTATTTTCAGTGTAACAACAGGCCTAAAATTGATAGCAGTATTGTAAGTTTAATAATATAAAATTTAATTTTCATTTGCCGATTTTTACCAATTATGTCAAAGGCAACTTTAAAATAGAAGGAACAATTGATTCTTTAAACAACCTTCAGATGTTTTGTCATACATATGAGTGAGATCAATTTTATCTTAAAAATTCAGTCCTTGATCAGTTAATCAGTTCAATTGACAGAGGAAACAACTACAGTCCATGCTGGTATGCTTGGTATGGGTTGTAATGTAAGAGACATTCAGATGGCTCTTATATCAAGTAATGAAGATGTGTTACATGCGGGAAGTCTATACGACATTGACCAACACTGACAAGATCCTGTGGGAGAGCTTTCCCATGATGTGTCTTTGGCTGTCATGTTGCAATATTAAGTGTTAAGAGAACTAGCTACATACTAGATGTTCTCCAGATAACTCCTGGCAGTGAGATGATTGGAACTGAGCTTTAATTGCACCCTATAGTGCCCTATTACTCCTCCACAATACCGGTCTTGCTAAATTAAACAGCACTGTGCTAATCGCCATTGATAGACATGGAGTTATCAGCAAAGCCCAGATCAAATCTCACTTCATCACAGAAAATGACATCATTTTATGTGATATGATCAACAGTACCTCCCTTCGCTGCCCCATACTACCGTGTAAATTGTGACTAATGAGTAAGGATTTGCTTTGTATCCCTATCTACAATGCTACTCACTGTAGTTCTGTGAAACCGATTGCAAAAGTGTTGAAGAAGAATCCCAGAAAACGGTAAAATAAAGTATCTTTGAGATAAAAATCAGAAACATTTAGATGACGAAAGGGAAATAGTTGATGTTTTAAAATGGATATTTAACTTATGTTTTTACCAAAGAAGAAACTGACAACACTGAGGAAATAAAAAGTTCTATATGAAATAGGATAGCCTTGAAGTGTTAAAGGAAGTAGCAATATGTAAGATAAACACATGTTGAGGACCTGATGGTATTTTACCAGTTATACGTAAGGCAACAAGAGATGGTGTTCGTAGTACATGAACAAAACTACTCCAATAGTCAGTCAAGACAGACATTGTGTGCATTGATTGAAAAATTGCTAGCGTGGTGCTCAAAACTATACAAAGTAAATTTAGACCAATAAACAGAGTTCTATTTTGTGCTTGGCTAATATAATTTCTAATAAAACAGCAGAAGAGGACGTAAACCAAGCATGTGATGATATATTGAGATTTTCTAAAACAATTGAGATTATCATAAAATAATACAGTCAAATTATAAGGTGTAAGTGTAAAAGGAAATTTATCCATTTGGGTTGAGAACTGGCTAACAGATATAAAGCAGTGCCTATAAAGAGTTAATGCTCAAAATGGGGAGAGATCATAAGTGGAGTACCACAGGGATCTGTGTTAGCGCCACTTCCTAATTTATTTCAGTAATATAGGTTGTGGCATTGTTTGTAAACTAATTACATTTACAGATGACACCAAAATTGGAGTACTAGTAAACATTGTATATTCTACAAAGAAAAATCTAAGGGATATACAGTAGATAGAACTCAAGACAAAATATAAATTAAGAATCTTTTTTAGATTTAGGGAACCAATGAGTGGAAAGAAGCTGCTTATGAGAAGACTTTGGTGTGATGTTGATTTCCATTTTGTACACCATGTGCAATAAAAAAACAGAAATGGAAGATACTGCATTTAAAATAAATTGTATATAGTTAAAAATGTAGAGTTAGAATTAGCTTACTGTTCAGAAGGAAGAACTAAGCACAGCACAACATAAAGACTCGCTTTCCTTTCTCCCCTGTTTGCCGCCTTGTCTCTCTCTCTCTGTCGAGAATTTAGTGTGTTTGTGTAGTCTGTCTGACTGATCTCTGGCTCTGTCTCTTTGTGCATTGTAGTTGCACCAGCTGGTCCTGAAGACAGGCAGAGCAGCATACACTAATACACTTTCCCTTAACACCTGTAAAACAAACAATGGAGGCATTAGAACATGCCAACTGAAGCACAAGTTTCCAGGCGATGTCAATAATCTAAACACAACCAAAGAGAAATTGTGGCTCACAGATAAAAAACAAAAACAAATAAAATGTTAGCTTGTTGCTTGTTTTGTATTAATATTAAGAGGAAAAGTTTTATAGGTATAGATAGATAATACTTAATTAATCCCGTAGGGAAATTGATGTGTTACAGCAGTCCAGCCCAAGACAAGCAAAACAGACATCAGAATAGTTATAAAACAAAAGACAAACAAGATAAATAAAAATAAATACATAGGTGTGTGCAAAATGTGCTGATCATAGTCACTGTAAAAACAATAAAATATGTGCAAAATGTGCATAGGTTTATACAGACTGATTGTCCAAAAAGTACAATGGAGTAAATCAAGACCTGTGAAAGACCTTCAGGATTCTGTACAAGTGAAAAAAAATTTTTTTGATTTTTCCTTGTACCTACTGTAGGTAGGTTCAGACCTTTGCAAACATTGGGAGTATATTGTTGAACAAAACCCCATTGAGGACTTTGAGAATGCACTGTAGATCTTTATTCACCAATGGTGTTCTCTTCCTTTTTATTTCTCTTTACAGATGAGCTCAAGCTATGAGAAGTTGGGTATCAGGTTGTACCTGGCGAATGTTCAAGGTAAGGTGTTTTTCTTGCTTTGCTGGCAGTTTTGTTGACATGAGGCCCGAAATCAGGAAATTTTCAGACACAGAAATGAGTTTTCCTTTCTAATTGTTCAACGTGTGGGAATAAAAGTATTTTTTACAGTTTACTACGCAACATCATGGAATTGTTTTTTTTTCTGTTTTACCGTTGAAGCTATACATTAGAAACATTGCTGTAAGGTGATGGAGGGGAAGATTTAGCAGCTGTCTTAATTGTCCAATCCTTCACCTGGATGGCTGATATGTCAGCAGGTTTTCAGTTCTACCTCTGCCCTCTGATTTTAACTAAACGTTCTTACTGCATATTGTCTAACATCTCTGTTTAAAAGTATTTTCCAATATTAAGGAATCAATTGATTGCAAGTAATGTAGATATAGATGTAGATATATGTAGATGTAGGTTTAGACTACACCAGTCCTGGACTGGACAGCATTGTTCTGTCACGCTTGTACGCACCTCTCATTCACAACTTTTCCAGTGTGAAGTCAACACAAGACTGTCAAAGTACAGAGCCACTTTTTCTCAAAACTATAGAGCTAGCAGGAAAAGGCAATGAAAGGTAGTATATATTTACGAGATAAGAATAAGTTTGCTTTATGATTGGACACAATCAGGTTTTTGTCTGACAGCATGCGCTTTGTTTAACTTTGGAGAGTTATGTGATAATGAAGGGGTTACTCAATCTGAAAGTTAAAAGCTGTGCACTTTCTTTATTCTTTATGCTTTTCAAAGCCCTGTTGCCATGCAAAACCCACATCAAAAAGTAATCACTTTCCTTTTTTGTTTTCATAAGCTTTCTGTCACTGACTTCTTGCATGCTGCTTTTAAAGTTTCATAAGTTTTGTTTATCCACTTCAAGAACTACATACAGTACATGCTTAAGAGTATAGCTATTAAAAGACGTCTGCAGTACTTCTGCTTCAGCATGTATTGTCTGCACATGAAACAGAGACATCTTATTAGACTTTAATACACCTGGGAGCTATGGCAGTCACACATTAAAAGCCCTGTTGTGCCTTGGCCTCCCCCACCTTGTTCATGGCTCTGTGTACGGCCACACTGTAGCTCAGGTGTACGAGGAGCTGGAGGCTGGAGGGGTGTTTGAAGAAGGAAGTTTGGACCCCAGTCATCTCTTTCTATCTGTTCATGATGCCATACTTTTCTCTCTGGACGAAGCACAGCACAGCACAAAAGACCTGGACAAGGTAGGACACATTCTAACACTCTTTATAATGGCGTGCTCTCACAAACCACAGCAAAGAGCAAAGTTAAGCATGAAATGGTGCAAAAGACTAGAAAAGACCAGTGGAATACACACAGAAGGAACCAGCTGGGCAAAAACATATTATATTATTCAGTGTGCACATTAAAACTATCAAAAGCACATCCATTCAGTGTTTTTCTTTTGATTTGAGGACAGCTTCTTTGGAATTTGTTGGTACATAAACCGATCAATTATAAGCAGCAAGCATACTGTGTTTTGGGGAGAGAAATTGGTTGTTGAACTAAATATTAATACCTGAAGAAAGAATCTATCTGAAATATTTTTCTTAAATATCACAAAGCATAGATATCCTGTCGCTGATTCTGTTTGTTGCTACTTGGAAATGGAAGTCACCATTGTGTGCTGACCTTACAGTGAACGTGTCAGGCCAAGCCAGGCCGGGCCGGGTTACAGTCACATTTATTCCTTGAAGCCCACCTGAGCGGGTCTGTGTGTGGGGATGGCTGCTGTCCTTGGTGGCATGACACGGCCTTGACTCAGCGCCATGGAGTCCAGCCAGCTCAAACAGCAGTGCAGCGACTCCTTTGAACCGAAGGGCTGCTGCTTATGGGAGAGACGCTGAGCAGCCAGTGACTGTCAGGGCACAATAAGCCCACTGTTGTGTCTCTGACTCATGTGTGCTTTTGTCCACAAACAATTCTTTTTTTTTCGTTGTTATCTGTACCAGAGGATGTAAACTTTTGCAGCCTTGGAAAATGGAAATGGTGTTTAAGAAATCCAGGTCAAGTAAAAATCAGTACTGAGGTTACAAGTGACATTTGTTTTTCTTGGAAATTGGTTTTCTAAAAAGATTGTGTTCAGAATAAATTTACTCATCTCACTAAGACATTTGTTTAGAATGGAAAATGTCTCTAAAATCAGATGCAACCAAAACACACAATGCTGGAAAAGGGAATGTTGGTCAAATGGAAGACTGTTACAAATAAGTAACAAATATTGTCGCTTGCAAATAAATAGAATGAAAGAAATTCAGACAGGTTAGAAAACCTCTTTAGATCTAGGAACAGTGCCTGAAACACCTTTAGGAAATGTACAAGTCATTTACTCGTGTAATCTCTCATTCATCATTGAATTTTGTGAAGCAAACACTTTAAATGGGGTGTTCTGTTCTTCAGGGTGAGACGGAGAGGAAGGAGCTGGCCTGTGACATTGAGGAAGGGCAGACAGATTTGGAACAGGTAAGAGACAGTGTTCAGTCATCTTTTGTTTTGTTTTCAAGTCAGTCACAAATAACAAAGGGTACTTTTGTGAAAAGGCACATCATAGACTTCCAATTAGACAAGCAGAACTCTGTTACTGTACTGTGACCCACAGCTTGATCATAATACACTGTGAAAAAAGATCCTACTGAAAACACAGTATATTTCTTCTGAATAAGCTAAAAAGAAGGCATCCCTGTTTAGCTCACACTATTGAATGTCAGATCAGACTTGTGAAAAAAATTAACAGATTCATGCACTTCCACAAACTTTTGCTATTTATACTGTGAAATCATAATTTACATATATCGTTGGTCATGTAATGCAATTTTAAATAACGAACAAACATTTCCCTTTGGTCTGAAGGTACAGAACTCTTTACAAGAGACATCAAAAATAAATAATTAATTCTAGACTTGTACTGTAGCTGCAGTATGTGAATGTTACTTAGGTGCTTTAATTTGGGTTGTGCTGGTTTGAACTGAAGTGGTACAGTAAAGACAAAACGATATATTTTAACGTCTTCATTGTTGTTTTGTAGAGGTCTCACGCTGTGCCTCTCGGATACTTAGACATGGATGTGTAGAATGTGTAGGATAGCAAACGTCTATCACTTCTAATAAGTAGTGTTTTGTCAAGTAATATTTAACAGACATTCATATTCTGATGGAAATCCTTTTTAGATTATTCCAAAATATCTGCAAAGCAGCTCTATTCATTTTAAAGACTAGTTGGATGCATTTACATCATTCCTGTCATTAATCAAAATGAAACACCTGCTTAACAAATCACAGTGCCGCCACACAGCTTTTACAGGATCTGTTACAGAACATGGTGGCCATGGTCACATTCATTATGCAACACTGTACAGTGCACCTGCTGAAAAGGGCAGTATTTAAAAACCCAAGAGGAATGTCTTGTTATTACAATCAATTTATTGTATTTATTATCCAATGCTCGTTAATACTGCAGGCTATTTTACTGGACCAATTTGGAGTCAAATTAGTTTCTCAGGTGTACAAATGCCCGTGTTCCACCCAGAAACCAAACCCACAACCTTTCCATTCAAAGTTCAGAAGGCACTGCCTCACACCTTCTACCCCAGTTTGGGTAATTGCTGTCTTCAGATTTGGTGTCTTGAGAACAAAACAGTGATATTTTCATTCACATCATTTTAAATATAAATATACAACCACTAAAGGAAAAATAAAATATATAGATCACTGATTGTCAACCCAGGTCCGGGGATGCTCCATATCTGTTGTAATTACGTTATTGGTTGAATTATGTCTTCAAGACCTCTGTTGTAATAAAAAACTTGAAGATCATGTGGATGCTCAGATACAGGAGTAAAGATCACTGGTGTTAATTAAATTGTGGCTATGAGCTTACTCTGAGCTGTAGGTATTGCTCAGTTTTGTTTTTGTTCCTGTTTGCTTCTTTAGGTGACACTGGTGAACTGTCAGTAAATATTATAGTATAAATCCAAGGCAATGTATATTGTTAGAGGTCAGACAGTTTCGGGTTTTGTGATGGAAGTGTTTTCACACTGAAGCAGAAAGATAGCCCACACCCGTCTCAGGAGGATCTGAATGGTTGCAGTGGATTTGCACTTTTTGCATCTTTTATGGTAAGCTGAGTCAATTTAGCCACTCTCATATCAACACCTTTCTTTGGTTTTGACAGGAAATGTTCTGAAGGGCGTCCAAGAACAGATGGCTTCTCAACTTCAGACCGACAAAGGGGGGTAGAAGGTTTGAGTAGGTGCTCAGTAAATGACCACAAAACCCACCCTGCAGACTCTCACGTGGACCTTATGCATGATGTTTGATTACTATAATCAATTATAGTATAAGCTCAAAAGACAAAACAATTTAGAAACTTGTGGCTTTAACTATATGCAAATCTGACTAAGTAACTCCCTACAAGCATTCTCTGCTTTTATTTCTTCACATATTAGCATGACACTTTTTGCAAAAACTATAGGGAGGGAGTACTGATAAATGGAATATATTAATATATAGAATACAATTGAAAGAATCTGTTCTATCATGGCCATAAAGTGAAGTCACACAATTCTGTTAAATGCAATATGCATCTTAGTTCACTCAAGTAGTAGACACTTCCACTAGAACACTGTTTATACAGAGACTTTTCCTGAAAGCTCAGTTTACTTGTTTCTGCCTATTATAGGTTTAATTACTGAAGTAGAATCACCTGGTGATATGTAATTAGCTTCTACATCTTTTCAGCCAGATCATGTTACTTTTCAAGCTCCACAAGGGTCTCCATATGCACATACAGTAGTACAGTATGCATGAACAAATTACTGTATCTTTTTTCTCACTGTACAACTGGCTGTGATTAGGAATTTGTCTAAGTGTGGTGGCAGCCCAGTTTGACCTACATCATGCAAACAAGGTATATGGCTTGCACTTTTACTTCTCTCTCAGAAGTTAGAAGAGGAAATCCAAAGATTGAGACCTCAGGCATTATCCCATCTTCAAAGACATTACTAATTGCATACATTCACACATGACCCTTTCACTCAGTGCATGAAGTTAGGAAAACTCTAATGCAGACACCCACCCAAGCTGTATCCATGCATACAGTATTTCAACTGCTTTCAGTTTGGTAACGACCATTTATTAAATTCTTGGGAATATTTTTACTTTGTTAAAAGAAACCAATGTATTTAAAAAGCTGTTAACTGTTAATGCTGTTAACTTGACCTGATTTACTGGGTGACACACACATCCCAGTTGTACAGTTTTGGTAGTCAAAATATAAATGATACAGTATTTTTGCAAGATGCTGTACCCTCTTATAGTATTGGGAGAGAAAAGTAAAAAAATGTAACATTTGCTTTACAGTCAAGCAATTTGTGTTTGTGATCATGACATTAATATGAATGAACAAGTACAGATGTTTTATTTAGGGGGTAATTCTATGCATATATTTGATCACACCAGAACAAAAATATACTTTGTGTTCAACCCAGCAATTTTAGAGGTCATTCAAGCTTACTGTGTTTCGGATTGGCTCTTTCTCCTTGCCCTGCAATGAACAGGCATTTATTCATCCCAAAAAATGAAAGTTCCTCCCCATTTGGCAAGTATTCATATATATGATCATTGAAAAAATAAACTTTCAGACTCACAAAATTCAAGATGATTAAACAGAACTTAGCAAAACAATTACAAAATAGGATAGAGGATAGAAGACTGGTACATTTATTTTTACTATATGTTTTAACTACACAACATTAAGGGAAACATACACATATATCTTATTTTTCTCATCACACTTCCTGAGATTTTGTGAAAACCGCTCTCTGGAGAGGATGTGTTTTTTACTGTTATTATTTAAATGGGTATCAGTTCTTGGGCTTTATTTCAGTTCATTGCGCAGGGAAAGAGGGAGAGTATTTGCTCTGTTAAGTACACTCAATCTCCACAGGGAGACATAAAGTAAGGAGCAGGCAGGTACTGAGATAGGAGAGGCCCTGCTCCTGATAAGGACTTCACACATTGCTAGATCCCAGCAGCACCACAAAGCAGCTGTGAAAAGCGAAAGTTCTTTAACACTTTCTTAGACTGCAGTTCTGCTGGACGCACTCTGTCTTTGACAAGAAACGCATGCAAACATCTAGACAACTGGAGGGCTTCGAAGGAGTCCTTCAGGCTGTGTAGTCTGACTGTACTCCCATTAAGACACCACATTTGCACTAAGAGAGATGTTGGCGTGCAGTTTTTGGTATCTGTAGAAGATTAATTTATTAAGATGTTGGTGAAGTATTTTAGAAATATGTTTTTTATATTTATGTTACATCTGTTTTTTGTCATTTATGATAAAACGTATGCCAAGAATTTCTCCAAATATAATGCCTTTTAATTCTCATCAGTTGTAATAAAAGGCATCTCTCACTTTCATACCCACAGCCACAATACTGTCTAAGGTTTTGTGTTGTCATAACCTCTGGATCTTCCAAAATCTAAAGGACTTAAATAAATACAGTGTATTGGATTGTGATGCTGTTCTTGTGAATGTGAAGCCATACACTTCTTGTTCGTCTATGAGTTTTTTTTCAATTGACAAACATTGTATTATGTTTTCTGAACAAATATTGGTATGAATAAAATGCATTTGGCCTGCTCCCTCAAAACCAAGTTGGTCAGGGGTAATTCTCTGTTTTAAATTATTAATGTTGGTGGAAACCTGCAGTGAACTTTAAAAAGCTTTACACCATGTTTTTTATGCAGTTTGCAGATAGAACTACTGTATAGAGATACAGAACTTTTCCAGGATCTTATTTGCTATAGTAGATATTATACTTTGATATTAACCTGCCAGTGCATAGTTTTGGGATAACAGGCCATATACTTCATACTAAATAAATGATGAGGGCTCTCTTGACTATTGGGAATATTATATTTGTTATATACTTATCATCTACCATAAGGCCTGTTGGCTTTTGTCTGTATTTCTATTTGTGGTTTTATTTTGTTTCTGGGAAAGGAGTCATCAGAAACAAAGGTCAGCTTCCCACCCCTTGTCTAGTTGTGTTGAAGGTCAACAACCACACACACAGGAGCAATGTCAGATTTAACAGTGGATCTTTTGACCTGTTCTTGTGCTTTTGATATTTAGTCATTGATATTATTTGTATTAATTACATAGTTTGAATAGATTTCATTACTTCATCTGGGGGTCCTTATTGAAAGGGATTTTCCAAAAGGGGTCCTCTAGGCGTTATAGGTTAAACCCCCCTGGATAACGTTTTATTCAGTTTAAATTTTAGTCATTCATAATTGTCCGTTAACTACTGAAACGTCACAGGCGCCCTCTGCTGGGGAAAGGACCCATCGGAACACGGATTTTTTTTTTTATCGGTTTTTGCTTTTGTTGTTCCATGTCTCATAGTTCAATTCTTATATTTGTACAACATTATAATAACCTTTTTGACCAATACATTAAAAACGTATGAAAAAAATATTTGGTTTTCAAAACTTTTATTCTGTTTCTCATGCCCTTATTAACAGCTGGTATCAGTTTTTAAACTGTACATACAAGTTTACTTTGGAAAGGTCCATTTTACCCAACATGAGCATCACAAACAAACTCATAAAGCCTAACTTAACATGGGTTACAGTATACAGTATATTAAATATGGCCAAGATCAATTCTGTGAAGTCTGGAGATATTTGAAGAGAGACAGTATAGAAATTATTTTAAGTCTATGAAGTAACTATGACACCAGTTCAGAGTCACACAAAGCTTGTACAGCTTAAATGACATAACTTCATAAACAAAGACTGTAGTCCCACCCATCCATGCACACAAACACACACACCCATCACTGCAACGAACAGACAATATGCACGCCATTACAGGTAAGAAAGTGCTTTTTAGGGATTTTTTATTATTTTATAGTTTTGTTTTTCACCCATTTTTTTTGTGTGGACATTTCTCCTTTTTGTGGACATTGACAAGTCTAAATTGAAAGTTCTCTTGCCCTGTGACTTTCCTGTGCTGATATTTAAAGAGTACTTTGTGTCTGAAAGTGAAGGTTTTAACCAAGCAGAGAAAGTGCAGCTTTCAATTTATGAGTAAAACTCAAAACAAAAATGCTCTGTTTTTCTTATTTTCTAAAAGTCTAAAGGCTTATTTGTTTTCCACAATGAAACATTGTGCTAAAATAAAAATATAAACTGTAGAGTATTTTACTGCATCACTATAAAATATTAAACAGCACTTTCCAAAAACATCAATTTATAGAAAATATTCTGGGCAGATTAGAATAATGCTTGGAGAAATTGTATTGATTTCTCTTGTGCTCTTGTGCACTGAAAATGACACAAGTATGTGTGAGCCCTACAGAATTCATACTCAAAGCTGATCTGACTGTTGGATTGTAAGCCTCACTGTTTTGCAATGACCAGGCAAAAACAACAAGAGTTTGGCCAAGGAAAGAAAAAGCAATAGTTGTAAATAAGAATTTGATGTAATTGGATATTTCCAGTACTCAATTAGCCTTGGGAAAAAATATAATTGAGTTGTGCTTGCAAATACCACCTTTAAACCAACTGCTGTGTGTATGGCTGTACAGAAGTATTTGTGTTTGTTTCATTCTATGGTATTCTTCTCTTTAGTTTTGGCGGCAGTGATCCTCCTGGCTTCTGTGGGTAAGTTAAGCCTTAATTTGAAGTAACACCAGAAGGATTAAGATTCGACAGAGAAACAAAAGGAAAACCAGAGTTTATAACAAAAAAACTCCCACCAGGTTTCTTCAGGGTTTGGAGCAGAATACCTTGGGCAGCACACATCCTCTTGAATTAAGTAAACCTCCTCAGGGAGTGTTAAATAAGTGTCCCGGTTTCATAAAGTATTTTTCTTAACTTGAAACCTCTCCAAATGATCAATTGGGGAATGCTGCAAAACAAGGTGGATTGCAGGAAACTTCATCTGTACCAAGAAAACAAGTCAAACGTAATGTGTATTATTAGAGTAAGGGTGGGGCACTATTGCTGGGTTACACACTGAGGTATTTCTAATGAAGCTAAGTTGCTCTATCTATCCATCCTGAAAGAAGGGGAGCATTTATAACTGAGTTCCCACAAAGAATTACTTTTGACTGGTGTACAGCACACAGATTCCCTCATAAAACTGATCTGTCATTGAGAATTCACTTGACTTCCGTACCATTTGATATCACTATTCATCCTTTTGTGTATGCACACACACACCTACAGTACATCTACTCACACAGATAGACACACACATATATCTACGCCACCAGTATACACCGACACACCTACACAAAAACAGACATACAGTACAGACCTATAGTATACACATCCACACACACCTACACACCTACCCTTATAAAAACACACACACCTGCACCTACAGTATACAAACTGTACACAGAGACATTCACACCTACAGTACACATACATACAAAGATGCACACAGATACACACATCTACACCTACACATACACTTACACACATTCACACCTACAAAAACACAGACACACCCACACCTACACACACACAGAGACACACAAACCTACATACAAAGATACCTACACCTACAGTACACACACCCACACAAACACAGACACACCTACACACACTAACACCTACACATGCACATGCACACACACAAAGGTGACCCTGTGATGGGATGCTGACCCATGGTTTGGTGCTGCCTTCTGCCCTGTGCTTTCAGGATAGACTCTTGGGTGGCACAATCAAGCAGATTTCTGACGATGGATAGATAAAATAATAATAATAATAATTGCTTACACTTATATGGCGCTTTTCTGGACACTCCACTCAAAGCGCTTTACAGGTAATGGGGACTCCTCTGGGGAGGAGAGCAGAGTAATTAAGCCAATTCATAGATGGGGATTATTAGGAGACCATGATTGGTAAGGGCCAATGGGGAATTTGGCCAGGACGCAGGGTTACACCCCTACTCTTTTCGAGAAACGCCCTGGGAATGACCACAGAGAGTCAGGACCTCGGTTTTAAGTCTCATCCGAAGGACGGTGCCTGTTTACAGTATAGTGTCCCCGTCACTATACTGGGGCATTAGGACCCACATGGACCGCAGGGTGAGCGCCCCCTGCTGGCCCCACTAACACCTCTTCCAGCAGCAACCTTAGTTTTCCCCAGGAGGTCTCCCATCCAGGTACTGACCAGGCTCACACCTGCTTAGTTTCAGTGGGTTGCCAGTTGTGAGTTGCAAGGTGATATGGCTGCTAAAAGATGCATGTCTGTAAATGTCCAATTAATATTGCTGTGAAACACTGTAATTTCATTTCTTAATGAAATGGACTACATCATGAAAAAAATACCAGTCAAATTAAAATAATGACTTACACCTACATGGGTTTCCCCACTGATAGCTGATGTGTGGTGAGCGTTCTGGTACACTTTGGCTGTCGTCGCATCATCCAGGTTGATGCTACACATTAGTGGTGGTGGAGGGGAGTCCCCGTTACCTGTAAAGTGCTTTGAGTGGAGTGTCCAGAAAAGCGCTATCTAAGAGAAAAGGAGTCCTTCTTAATTAACATTATAAAATGCTAACTCCCATGGATTGTGGCTGTTCACGGTCTCTGTTTTCAGCTCTGTGTTCTCAGTACAAGCTGGTGTGCTATGTGAGCAGCTGGGCGCAGGACCGTCCTGGCGATACGCGGTTCACTCCGGACAGAGCCGACCCATTCCTGTGCACGCACATCATCTTCGCCTTCGCCGATGTTGACGAAAACTATAGCATGACAGCGCTGGGGCCTGGCAACGAGCCCCAGTACCGCTCCTTAGACGCACTCAAGGAACGGTCAGTGAAGTGCAAGATACTGTACCTTTCGACAGCTTCTTTATATTGTATGAATATAGATCCAAAGTCCCAGGTGCATTTCTGGTTAATGGTGGGCAATCATTGTACATGTCTTGCTTCTGCTATCGGATGCTGTCGAAATCCTACATTTATGAGCTCTTCCGGGGTACAGCCACTCTTCTTCAGGTCAGATCGTAGAACATTGTGTAGGGCTGAGGAATCTGTGCATCCTTGTCTGAGCCGAAGGAGGTGGCTCAGGATATGACAAAAGGTACTGTATGTCTCCTGGATTTATCTGACTTTTGGGCCCAGTAACTGTAGCTCCTTCTTCGCTTTGCTTTGACACAAAACAGTGTGTAAAGTTTGTGGCAATCACATTGAATGCAGTGACACAACACGAACACACATGCAAGCAAACAAGCAAAAGTCTTGCTCACCTGATTCTGGATTCCTGTGTCAAGTTCGGTGGAAAACAGGACGTATAGATTCTGGGACATTTAATTCCCCTAGGCTACGATCCTGTCCCTTGAAAAATGCTTTTTGATGCTTTGGTGCTGCACCTCCTCCCCTTCCATTTTTTCTTTCTCTCTGGAACACACTGTGTATCCACTGATGTTGTGTTTGTCACCGTTGTTATCTATTAGTCATGTTTCAGTAATTCCACTTACTGCCTGCTAATGTGGTAGCTCCTATCCTGTGCATTGTGTTTCTAATTTTCCTGGCAATTAAGTACTTAAGTAAGTAGACAAGTAAGTAATTAAATACAGAATTGCCTGGTCCTTTTTTTATTTTCCTTGGGTACTCTTTTTGATTCTATTCTCTGTGTATCTGTCTTTTTGATTATCTCTGGTTTCTCCTCATTTCATTGTACTTTAAATGTTTGTGTACTGTGTGTTTCTGTGGATTCTTGTGCCCGGCCTCACTGAGATTAAATATATCAAGTCTGTACATTGAAGACCCGGGACTTGCTAATGCAGTCACGTTGGCATACTGTACCTCATCACAAGTGAAGTTTTGTAGTGACTAGACACTTCTGTCCAGATTATCACACTTGGATCTCTGCAGTGATTGGTTTATTTTGCACAATAGTGCATCGTTCTACTGTATATGCATTCACCATACTCTCTGACATGAATCAAGTGATCTACACAGAAGCTTGATTCACTCCTAAAGAGGACGTGGCTCCCGTGTTGGTGTGTCCAACTGGGGCCTTGCTACATAGTATTGATGAAGCAAAGACATTGTTCAACAGTGCCATATATATTACCTTCTGTGTTATTTGTTCTTCATTTTCAGCAGGGTTGGCATTCAGCAGGTTAAATGACCTTAAATCCTGTTCCCAATCAACGTTCTCACTTGTGAGGTGATTTAGTGCTTAGTCAACAAGTCATGACCAGTCATGAATGATCAATTAATCAAAAGAAATGAGAAGCTCATGAAGATTATGAAAAGTGAAAGGACTCTGAAAGGAAGAAGAGAAAGATTCTTGCTCTTTAATGATACATTCTTATGTCCCTTTGTCACAGGAACCCAGCTCTAAAAACGCTGCTAGCTGTGGGAGGCTGGGACTCAAACAACAACTGGTAATCTTCCAACGAAGCTCCATTCTTTTGTGTTTACCATGACTGCACAATCACAATAGCTAAAGGAAGTACTAATTACTGGAAATGTATTTTTAAAACGGAGTGTTTCAGTCTCCTAGCACAGACTGAGGGCTTTCCAGTTCAGTGCTAGAGCTCTTCTCATAATGGAGTTTATCTTCCATTCTTTTTTATTCCTCGCAGCTCCCTCTTCCTTGTTTGTTATAGTACAGTAAATTAGGTGGTGGCTGCTGACCTTTCACTCATTTTATCCATGAGCTATAAACTATCAGAACTCCCAAGATCCCCTTTTTCGCAGGTTTACAAAGATGACTGGGAAACACTCTCGCCGAGCTGCATTTGTGGATTCTGTCCCAGGGTTCCTGAGATCCAATGGGTTTGATGGCCTGGATGTGGTGTGGCAGAATCCAGGTGTTTTTAGAGGAAAACACAGTGGTAAAAAACACTTCACATATTTGTTAAAGGCAAGAATTGTCACATTTTCTCAGCTTTATCTTCCTGTACAGTGTTAGTTCTGAAAGCCTTTTGCCTTCATGCTGCAGTTGGTTTTTTGAGCTTTGTTTTTTGTGTTTCAATTTGACTCGAATTATAGGGGTTTAATTATTATTAAAGGGCAGCATGGTGGCACAGTGGTTAGCATTGCTACCTCACAGTGCTGGGGCCCTGGGTTCAATTGCTGGGCGCTATCTGTGTGGAGTTTGTATGTTCATGTGGGTTTGCTCCAGGTGCTCCACTTTCCTCCCGCAGTCCATGGACGTACTGGTAGGGTAATTGGCATCTGTAAAAATTGGCCCTGGTTTGCATGTCTATGTGCACTGCTCTGGACTGGCATCCCATCCAACCCCATCTTCTCCATGGCCATGAACTGGCCATGAAAGTGATTAGACAATGAATGGCCGGAATCATTGATAATCATTAATAATGGACATTTTGAAATTACTTTAAAAGGAGTTCCAGAGGCTTTTTGATGAGAATACTCTAAGAATATTGCACTTCCAATTAAAGAGCATGGTAAAATGCTCATCTGTGTATATGGCACTGGACAATTCCATGGGCTGCAGTGCTGAGCTGCTCTGTCATACTGTACAGGAGTTGAGAGCTGCTTTTGAAGAAGAGGCACTGGTTTCTGGGGAAGACAAGCTGCTTCTCTCTGCTGCTGTCTCTGGCCTTGAGGAGTACGCCAGAGCTGCATACAACTCGCACACCTTTCCACAGTAAGAGGAAAACATGAAGAGAGGTTTTTTCCTTTAAACCGGGGTCAATTCTATCATCACTGAATCTACAACTACAGGAGAACGTATCCAGATAATGGTTAAATTGAAATGGTTGTAGCCATTTACTTTTCCGAATACAGACAGAGCAACAAATTATTTGGGCTTTGAATTTAAAAGTACTTTACATACATCACTTAATGCATTTTCAAATACTAATCTGTGTGACCCAGGTCTGAAGGAGTTCTTTTAGCCTGTCCCTTCTCAAAGACATTGTGCTTTGGGAGTTTGCCTTCATCTGATGCTTTCGTCTTTGCAGGTATGTTGACTTCATTAGCCTAATGACATATGACTTCCATGGGCCATGGCAAGGGATGACCGGCCATATCAGTCCCCTCTACAGCCGCCCTCATGACTCTGAGGACCAGTATCTCAGCATTGTATGGCCTGATTGCTTATTATGTCCACCATTCAAACAGCTGCAGACTGTTCAGTTAAAAGCTCCTCCTAGGCAGTATGCTGGCGTGTTGTTTTTCCTGGCAAACTACTGGCATTGCGATATTTTACTGAAACATCTGGATTAGCTTAATGGTTTTTATGAAAATATAGCAGGCCCATGTATGCTGTGGACCTGTAGTGTCACTGTATTTTTCAGCTCACGAAGTGTGCATCTGTTCTTGAGTGTCCTCCTTCACCATTACAGTTTGACTGTTTTCTCAGGACCATGCGGTCAAATACTGGCTGTCCCAAGGAGTGGAAGCAAGGAAGCTGATCCTGGGTTTTCCTGCTTACTCCCGTACGTTCCGCCTCACAGACAGAGGAAGGCGAGGTGTGGGTGTCCCCGCAGAGGAGGGTCAGGCTGGGAAATATACCAAAACGCCTGGATTCATGGCTGCCTATGAGGTAATAGCAATACCAACCCCCACCGTCCTACTGACTTCAAGATTTCTGAAGTCATGCAAAGACGTTTCCCATTGATTACTTTATCTGCAGGAAAAGGCTTAATTGACTTAGCATTAACATTAGGTATCCTAGCTTCTGTAACATTCAGCAAATAATGTTATTAAGTACAAACCCTTTATATGGTGGCACAGAGGTTAGCAAGTACTGCCTTGCTGTGCTGGGGCCCTGGGTTCATTTCTGGACATGGGGTGCTATCTTTGAGGAGTTTGTATGTTCTCCCTGTGCTTGAATGAGTTTCCTCTGGGTGCTCTGGTTTCCTCCCACAGTTAAAAAAATTGTGAAATGTAAACTGGCCCTGGCATGAATGTTTATGTGTTGTGTCTGTGTCTCTGCCATGTGATGGACTCTTGTACTATCAGGAGTGTATCGTGCCTTGCGCCTGTTGCTTGCTGGGACAGGCTCCAGCTCCTCTGTGACCCTGTACTGGTCTTTATTTGAAGGAGCATGGGGAGGTTCTGATTTTGTTTTTAAGTTCCTAAATTATTCATTTACGCATAAGAGAAGCTGCAACAAATCACCCAGTGAATTGATCAAAAGTAAACGTTCACGTTATTAGTAATGGGTCGAGGTTCTCCAGGATCAACGCTGGAGACCCCATTTGTGAGAACTTAGCTGAAAACCAATGCAAGTCTCAGCTATAATGCTGAAAATAAAGCATTTGCTTAATCTTAAGGGTAGCAGCTCTATTCACATGTATGTCCTTCCACAGATTTCAGCATGCTCTTTTTCCTATGCTTCAGGTGTGCCAGTTCATCATGCGTGGTGCCCTTGTGAAATGGGACAGAAAGCAGAAGGTTCCCTATGCACTAAAAGGCAACCAGTGGGTTGCGTTTGATAACGGACACAGCCTGAGGAAGAAGGTACGTGTGTGATAGTTATAAAAACACCTCAGTTTTGGATTCTTTTGCTACATAGAGCACTGAAAATAGATATTGGCTACAAAACGTAACCCTTAGATTCTAACCTGAGGCTGTGTCCTGTCCCTTTCAAGGCCTATTTCAAATCAAATACAAACTTGTAGGAATTCCCATTCAAATGAAATAATTATTAAATCGTCAATTACTTGGAGCAAATCAGGAATTTGTTCTGAAGGTTCCCCATAGTTAGGAAGATTAACTTAAATCCACCCATAACCACCCTCGAGTCCAACACAATATACTCAAATGTTCACCAGACAATTCTATTTTTTTCCTTAGATCTGCTCAAGAGCTGGTGGTGGATTACAGCTGCATAATCCCCCCTTAATTCTATAATTAATCTGCGGCTTTTAAATATGATTTAATGCAGCTTGCACAGACCTCATTTACTACTAACTTAGACTGCCATGAATAAAGGAAAATTATTCATGCACTTCTCAGCTTTGTATTGTACAGTGCATTGTTCCATAAGACTGTGTACATACTGTACTATGTGAATTTGCATGTGCTGTATAAGTAGAGCTCTGCTACTTTAAAATAAGCAGTGCACTTATAATGGAATTTTACCGTTTTTTCAATATACTCTCATACCGGTAGGATTGAATCACTAAATCATCCTTCTTCATGACCGTCTAATTCAGGCTTGCTGGGGTACAAAGCCTGTGTACCAGAAACAAATGCCTGCTCCATTTTGTGCCTGATATAGGCTGTCGATTTGAAAATGGCGGGACTCTGACCTTCAGGATTTCCTTGGTTTCTGCAGACAAAGTGGCTGAGACACCTGGGGCTCGGGGGTGCCATGGTGTGGTCTCTGGACCTAGATGACTTCACTGGCTCTTTTTGTGACTACGGCACCTTCCCTTTCATCAGGCTGCTGAAGAAATCCCTGCTGTCCAGGCATCTGCACACCCCTTGTCCTGAGCAGGAGCAGGTCAAATGAACCTGCTCCTTAGTGCCTTCTCCTGACTCAGTTCTCAACCCCCACTAACACTGGGCAATATTCTTGATTTCTCTTTCTTCCTGAATCTCCACTCCTCTCATCTTTCAGTTCATCTCGTATCTCTTCTCCATCCATTTTCTAACCACTTTTTTCCACACCCAGAGATTCCATGTGTGAAATTAAAAAACACTGACAAATGAATAAATAATTTAAATTATGCATAGATGGTTTTGTTTAAAACGGAAGTAACAACTGTTTCTTTTAAAGTACTAACTTAAGTAATCTTTTTTTGTGCATGTTCATCAGCAAAAGGTTCGGTTGAGCTATTCATACATAGCAAAATCAATTACCCATTAATAGAGTTTGTTTAGGAGCCAGATAAGCAACAAATTAGTTTAAAGATAAGTACTGCAGAGAACACAAGGAAGCATAAATAGTGACTGCAAGACTGTATTTCACATTCAATGAGTTTCATAAAATTCTGTTGTACAAATTAATCAAGAATGACATTATTTAAACCATTAAGATTCATGCTGTTCTGTTATGAACATATTGATTACATTTACAGATGTTATCAACATAAATGTTAGTGACAAAATATTTTGAACACACTCATTCCCGTTCATCTTGTAATATTGGAATCATAACTAATTTCCATCTAGGGCCCGACAGCTTTGTGTGCTTGGAGGTTACAGGTTGTCAGTTGTTTTAGGTGCAGGCACAACAATGCCTAATAATTTAGAGAAGAAAAGAAATTTGATCAAGAAAAATGCAAACATTAAAACCCATGTTCAATAGAGCTTGGCAACAGAGACCAAATCTGCCGTGTGTTTTTCATTCATCTTGATTTAGTAGAAGCTAAGCCAAAGCAAAATGCACTTTAGGGAAGTACAGCAATTGAATTCTCAGTATTTAAAAAAAAATCAATAAAAGAAATTGTGATAGAATGCATAGAGCTTACTGACTGAAGTCCCTTCTTTGTTGTCTGCTTTGGTAAAATGCTAAATAGGAATTTCTCAATCCTATAGAAGCCCATTCTAAACCCAAGCTTGATAAAAGCTACTCATTGCTCTTTCAGCTCATTTTTTTCCTGCTTGACCTTTTCTTTATGGAGTGAAATGATGACATCCACGTGCAATCCAAAGCATGGAGCGACAAGGAGAGTCCTCTAAGAGGGAACTTGTGTATTCTCTGAAGTCAAGGAACACAAGTGCCTGGTTCTACCAAAAAAAGAGATTCGTTCTCAAAGGATGCTTTACTTCAAGGACTTCACTTTGGAAAAAGATACTTCTGATCCATAAAGGTAAATCCTCATGGGAGCAGTAAGTGAAAATTCATATCCTGGTGGAGTCCTCGGTGTTGAGAGACATCTGTTCTGGATTGGCAGCAGCACAGCTCAGCTTGTTTTTGATCTTCTTGTTGGAGGTGATCATAAGGAAGGGGCTGAGGGAGGCATAACAGGAGGAGAAGAAGACTCGCATGTCCGCGATGACAGGGGGCACCTGTGCCACCGTCAGCATGTATATCCAGATGATGTTGTCGATGCCAAAGAAAACCACGTAGAGGGTGACCAGCGTGACCACGGTCTTGGCCGCTCTGGTTTCGGCCGCGTTCCGGGAGGAGTGCTGGTCGGGGCTGCGGATCTGCCTCACTTGCTTGCCGTGACGGTGCAGGAGGAGGAGGATGTAGCCGCTGGAGCACACCATGAGCCCCACGAAGATGAAGTCACGCCCCGAGACGGCCACCCCGTTGATGATGTAGGAGAGGCTGTCGCGAAAGTCCACATGGCAGAACCCCAGGTTGAGGGTGAATTCGGGGACGGTGCCGTTGCGGGGGGCGATGGAGAAGAAGGGGGCCGCGATGCACACCGCCATGTTGATCAGCCACAGGGCGGCGAAGGAGGGGAAGAGGAGCTGGGACACCCTGACCTTGAGGCCCACCCAGCGGGAAGAGGCTGGGGCGATAATGATGGATTGGAAGACGCTGAGCATGCTGGTGATACAGACAGACAGGGCACGGGCAATCCTGTAGGCATAGATGACAGCTTTGCAGCCGCTGTCGTTTAGAAGGTTCTTTAGCCCAAACACAGTCATGGTCTGGGGGACGCAGCGGGTGAGGAGGAGCAGGAGGTTGGCAAAGGCGAGATGGCACAGGATCTTGTCCACGGGCTGGACCCTGCCGTCACTACAGGCAATGTGTGCATATGCCAGCAGAACCAAGAGGTTGCCCAGGATTCCCAAGCCTGTTTGCAGTAGAAATGAAACCCCTTTAATTGTGATGCACAGGTCCATCCTGCAGAGTCCGGGCAGCCCAAGAAGTCACTGTGAGCCATGAAAAGGGAAAGCAAAGGAGGTTAACTTGCTCAAAAAGAAGCTTCTTACACTTACAGACACTGCCGAAAGGAGTTTTCTTCTTTAGTTAATGTAATGTATTTATCATTGTTATGATATTGACTTGAAAGTGCACCGATAAGAACCATAATATTTGTGCTGTTCTTTCAGTGCATATGCATGAAAAAAAAAGAATTTGGATTGGAAAAAGCGGACCAAGAACTGACCTTTTCTGGTAGGCTTTTGTGAAGTTTCTTTCTACCGTTGAATGTGCAGGTGTCTGCAGAACTTGAAGATAAAATAGTATAAAAACAAAACGCTGAAACAAGCTGTAAGTATTCTCACTTTCAGCTCTCTCTGAAAAGTGAATTTGTGGTTCAGCTGAATCAGGAAGTCTGCAATTAGGTGCCCCCGTAAACCAAATTTATACCTTTGTCTGTGCCCCAGGAGAATGGCTGATGTAGAGTACTTACACCTGAATATGAAACAGCAGCCAGAATAGTTTCAGGTCTATTAACATATACAGGATATATTTATATGTATACACATCTTAATGATTATATTGTTATGTACTCTGTTGTTTGGTCTTTGACATAATTAAATTACATGCTCATTTCAATATGTACTAAGCACATTTTTCAGGCTGACTGATGAAGACTGTAAAGATAAATCTATATGGGTTATGAATACTGTTGTATTACAGTTTTCTATAAGTTGGGGAAAAATGGAAGCTAAAAAGTCATTAACTGTCTTCAAAGCTATTTTGATAATACTGTTACAAAGCAGTGTGTAAGCAATATTTTCAGAATTAATTTATAATAAAAGTGCAGTCTGGAGAAGGCAGTTGTGAAGAGAGAACATTAACCTTTATTAACTGTCTGATCAAATCTCTAATTATCACTTCAGGGACTCCTTTAAGATCCACCAGTTTAGAAAAAAAAGAGTAAATTCTTCATTTCCAGCACTGGGGAGCAATTAAACTTGTTTATCAACATGATATTAAAGGCAGAGTTTCAGGCTGTATGTTTACACTTCTGCCCAGACATGAATGTGAACAGAATTAAATATGTTTATTTTTCATCTTCACGGGTACTGTATGCTAGTACGACGTGTAAGCGATACTATTTTCATTTTCTACTCTTCACCTCTACCCACACACCAGTCTTATTTTGCTTCAGCATAAAAAAATGTTCATTTTAGTTTGCTCATAATCGCCGATCTTCAAAATCATTTTTATAACATTCATCAGTACACTAACACTACTGAACTAAACATTGAAGTCGTTCCTGACTTCCTGACGCGTGAAAACAAAATACAATTTTTTTCAACAAACAAAAACATTTTCCCAAGCGTCCAGCAGGGAGAGACAAAAGCAAGATATAACAAAAAGGGCGTCTGATTTTTTTGTTCTTCAGAGCCACGCAGAGGTTTTTTTTGCGTTTAGCATTTATAGCAAGACATACTTCATTGGGTTATATCTATGAGTTCACGACGTCGGAAGGTAAAAAGAATAATTTAACAAATGGCCACCTTTGTGTGACCTTCTTAAACGGTCGGTCAGTCAATTCTTTTTGATGAAAGATATAATGCATATACTGGATAGGGGGTCCCGAACCGTGGTCCTGGAAATACCCAATCTATTCTTATAGCTTACCCTAAATCTAAAGATTATAACCACTTGTTTAAGTAATTGATCAATTAAGCAAGTAACGTTTCAATGGAGGGAACCCCATAGAGGACTGAATATTCTGTTATTTGATACCAAACATCTCTAAATTACCTAATTGCACACTCCTCCGATTCAAATGACCATAGGCTCCAAGGCCTTTAGAAAGTGATTATTTCAAGTTTATATTTAAACCCCGCTGGAGTAGAATAGAAGAGTAAAACGCACACATTTACAGTATATTTGATATGCCACTTAGCTTTCAAATGGTAGTTACAATTGTTTATTTTGAAATGTAAATAGATGGCACATACAATAACAGCAGTTATAAACGCAACGTGGTATTTTTCGAAACTATTCACCCTAGATTTTATTTTAAAAACTAAATGCGTTTTTGCAATTTTACCAATATACATTCTCTTCTGAGAATATTAGTCACGGTTACTTTCCCGTCCTAAAAGTGTACAGGGTTTGATGTTTTTCAAGAAACGTGTAGTTGTAAAACCTTTGGGACCATTCCGGTACAAACGACACCCATTCCTGACAGGACGCCATCAGACGCACCTTAACGGAGGTACAGTACTACGCAATCCTGAGTGGACCCTTGCAGACACTGGTAAGACCTTTGTTTACTTCTTTCTAAGGTGATGGGGGGTTGCTTCACGAAGCGAGATTACTCAATTAACCGGATAATGTTTGTAAACGTTGTCAAAAGTCAGGATCTCGGTTTTACACCGCAAGATTGAATTGTATCCGGTTAACTATAGCAACATAGCTAATATAAATTAGCAGCTTCCTCCGGGGCAAATTTAAATTTAAAATTTAACCTGATTGAGTTTAAGACCTCGAGTCACCGACAAATCAGTCCTGCAGGCAAGACAAAAAGATGTCACCATTCTCCGGGGGTCCAGTTCACATTGGAGCTTTGCGGAGAGAATGAAAGTTTACAGATCGCCCTTTACAGTTCGCTGAAAATGTTTTATTTGAACGACGTTATAGCTTACAAAGTATACATTCACGATTTCTTACGCCTCCCTGTGATAAATACTGCTCGTCATAGCTAAACGGTAAAAGGTAACTAAAACTCTGTTCATGGGACTGAGATTACCTGTGACTGGTGTAGTTTTTTACTGTGCAGGCAACTCGGAGCGTTTCAGTAGAGCAACAGTGTGTTGTGTGTTAAGGAAAGGAGAGTTTGCAATTCATGTCTTTGTGAACATTCACAGCGTTTCCGGGCCATACATTAGTGAAAACAATTAGACAGGAATTTCTTTCAATAATATTCTCATCTTTAATTTTATCCACTGGCATCTGTTCCCTGTAGCTTTCTATCATAATCTAAATTTTTCTTACAGCATTACCTAATGGGATCTCTGGACCGCACAGACATCCTCATTAAAGCACCCACAGAGTCAAACGAGGCTGATTTGTTTTAACAGAATATCAATTCACAGCATCAATGTACTGTACCGTTAAAAACAAAACTCTTCACTAATACTGTAGCTACTGTATAGACATCTTACCCTGGTTTATGACTGACATTCTGCAAGTTTCTGCTCAACTATCCTATTTGATTCAAACAACAAAAGTTCAAGTTCACATTTATTTATTTATTTCATTCCATCCATATACAAGTATACAGTGGAATGAAATATCGTTCCTCCTGGTCCACGGTGCAAATACAGACAGGACACTGACATAGATATTGTAGACAGGATAAACATGGTGCAAAGTGCAAATAGTGCAAATTACAAGGCAATACATACAGTAGTACAACATACACAACACACTGGTTTGTGATTTAAACCCTGTTTCTGGAATTGGGGCGGGTGCAAGTAGATTCCAGGGTGTTGAGGAGCCTGACATCCTGTGGGAAGAAGCTGTTACAGAGTCTGGTGGGGCTAGCCTGTACACTGTGATATCTTTTCCCGGATAGTAGGAGGGCGAAGAGTTTATGGGAGGGGTGGGAGGGGTCATCTACTATACTGGAGGCCCTGTGAAAGCAGCGTTTGTGATAGGTGACAGAAATGGAAGGGAGGGAGGCTCCAATGACGTGTTCAGCTGTTTCCACAATTCGTTGAAGGGTCTTGCGGTGTGAAACGTTGCAATTCCCAAACCCAACAGTGATACAGCTGGTCAAGGTGCTCTCAATGGCGCTTCTGTAGAAAGTGGTAAGAATGGGCGGGGGCAGGTTTGCCCTCCTCAGTCGCTGCAGGAAATAGAGACGCTGCTGTGCTTTCTTGGCTAGGGAGGTGGTATTGAGGGACCGAGTGAGGTCATCTGTAATGTGTACACCAAGAAACGTGGTGCTGCGGTGTCCACAGGGGAGCCGTTGATGTACAGTGCTGAGTGATCAGTGTGGGCCCTTCTGAAGTCAATGATTATCTCTTTTGTTTAATTGACATTAAGAGATTGATTGTTGTTTGTGCACCAGCCCACTAGTTGCTCCACCTCCTCTGTGTATGGTGAGGAAATGTTGTGGAAAAAGACAATATCCCTATAAAGGAATATTTTTTAGTGTGTTGATGATGATTCCTCCTCCTCCCCCTCCTCCAGTCCTACTCTGTTCACGCTTCTTGTTGGTTAATAATTAAGAACACTTTCATTCGGAGGACTGCACATTGGTCAGGTATTGGTATTGTACAGGATCCCTTTGGATGATATTGGACAGGGGTTACAGCGCTGCACCATCACTAACACACACACGAAGGGAAGAGGCTGTCTCCCAGCCTCCGCCCCACTATATACGGTCCTGTAGTCCCGCCCCCAGGCGTTGTTCTCAACTTCTCACTATTACATCAGATTTTATCCTTGTAGTTTTCATGAAAAAGCAATGGTCACTGGATTAAGACGCACATTCTGCTGGTGTGGGTAAAGGACGTGATGCTCACCCCCTCCTGCCTGCTGATGTAAGGAGTGACTGCAGCTTAAATCTGAGTTGTTTTAACCAGGTAATTTAAACCCAAGTTTGCCTTCGTGAAACGGAGTTGACCTGAAGTCAGTTACCGGGTTAAGTATATCTGGATAACTTGAGAAACTCTCGAATTACTTAAACCTGCTTTGCGAAACAGTCCCCTGATGTTGTGAGATCATAAATATTTCCAAGTGAATGCTAAAAGTGTTGAAGGCTTTTCTCTCGTTGGCTCATCATTGCACGTGGCAGTTACCCAGATCGTGCGCCCCAAGTGGCTTGAGTGGACTTGCAGTTTACGTGCAGCTGTTGGGCCGTGGAGTTTTTAAAAGTGAGTACCGCAAGGATTTTCACTGATGGGAGGAAATCCGTTTGGTTTGCTGGAGGTGGCTAGTATGCTGCAGTGTGCTACAGCAGTTCAGTTCTTGTATTTAGTTCAACATTCAGTTCTAGTAAAACTACCTTTACAACTAAAGCACTACTTACTTGAAGAAATTTAAGCGTAACTGGGGAAATCTAAACTTTGCATCCCAACTTGCTATTTAAGTGGGACTTGCTATTTAAGTGGTCTTAAGATATTTTCATCTTTCATTCACTCTGGCAGTTCAACAGGGCATATCCTAATTAGCCCTTGGATCTCCAGAGACTGTCCTGGGATATTTCTCCAGTGTGTTAGATGTCCAATTGAAATGTCTGTTTTGAATGATTGGTTTCAAATCAATATCTGCATTATTTAGGTTTTAATTTTGTTTCAGTTGGGGGGTACACTCTGGGAGAGATGATTCTAAAAATTCCCTCACGGTTGAAGTAAACCGTTTTACAATTGTTTTACACAGGACACCTGGGTTGTTGATCATCCAAAACCCCAAACAGATGAGAACCAAACATAATTAAAGGCTTCTAATGTCTCTTGGTTTTAATTGGGAGCAGTGGGAGAGATGTTTTAATTGTGTATTTTCTTGGGTTATAATGGTGTGTCGAGGGACACACACCATACGGTGAGTTTTACTGCCGGTCTTGTACATCTGCCACCTCTGGAGTTTTCTTTTGCCTCCTGGCCCGTTTGAGAACTGATGAGAGATTCATGTCATAGTAAGACACTTGAATCTGAGCTCACCATAAAAAAAGAGTTCTATGCAGAACGTTTAACTGTTTAGATAAGTGATAGAGAAAGGGTTTAAATTCAGTTAAAAAAACGGCCTTCCTGTTCACTGATGGAACATTAAAGAAGAACTTTAGTTTTATTAAAGGTTTCTTAAGGATTTTTCACTTCCCTCCTCTTCATAAAATAAGAGAAGGTTATTAACCAAACAGCCTTAGTCTTTGATACAAACAGCATGAGATTTTGATGCCAAGATACTAAGATATATTAATTTGGTTAAATATTTTCTTCATTTTTCACCACATACTCGTATGTAAGGTTAAACAACAGTAACGGCACAAATCCTCTTGATTCTTTGTTTTTTTTTATATTGAGAGAGAATTTGAAAGCTTGCCTTTTGCCTTGCATAGTCCGTTCTGTCTGTCAAAAGTGCTTTTTGTGTGTACAAAAAGTGTTATAGTGTACGTAAGGAATTAATCTGCCTTTTCTGTAACCATTCTAGGGAATTGGTTTCAATTAAGATTTGTTTTATGGCTCTCCTGATTTTAATGACTATAATTTCAATGGATATTCTTTAGGGTATATGATAATCTAGCTTGGAGTCCTTTTCCCCCATGTGCAACCATGTATAAAAAGATGCCTCATTTGACACCTGTAGGATCAGCTACAGTGAACACTGAGGTATGTAAGATCCTCTTCTTTCTGCCTGGCATATTCTGTTTATGAGAACTTGGTTCATCAGAACCTTATTTGAAAATGTATGAGCTAACTGACGTTATGGAGTGCATATGAGTGGGGGAACAATATACAGAATTCCAGACCGAAGGGACTCTTAGGCATTTTGAAACGGCTTTTTACCGACAAAATGCAACTTTTCAAGGTTTGTCAATGAGTGATACAGAGTGTTGAAACATTACTTTAAACCTTTCAGAATAACCTAAACAATTGTGAGCGTCCCTGCATGTTCTGTTAAAACTTACTGTGACTTCATACTTTTGAAAATCTGAAGCGATACGCTTTAAGATAAGAAGGGCTTATTAGTTTTCAACACTCGTTCACCAGGAGAGAGAGAGGAGAACTTTCTCCTGCAGAGCAAGCCATGGATCTGCGGAACCTGGCGAAGGCAGTCGCCACACTCCTCCAGAACATGGTGGGGATCCCCGCCAACCTCACCGTACTGGGAGTGTTTGTCCATGTGGCCCGAACTGAGCGGCGACTTCTCCCCACGGACGCCATCGTTTCCCACTTGGTTTCTGTCAATCTGTTGTTGATCTTGACCCGGGGGATCCCACAGAGCCTGTCTGCACTCGACTACAGGGGCTTCTACGACTCGGCCACCTGCAAGTTCCTTATCTTCACGTACCGCACGACCCGCGCCATGTCCATCTCGCTCACCTTTGTCCTCAGCGCCTACCAGTGCATCACCATCGCCCCTGCCTCCTCCCGCCTCTCCCGTCTCAAGCCCTGGCTCTACCGCTGCCTCCTGCCCCTCAACCTCTTCTTCTGGCTCCTGAACGGAGGCACCACCTACACCAGTATTCTCTACACCAGCCAGGTTAGGAACACCACGCTCAGCACCAACACTCTCAACCTTGGCTACTGCCTGGTGGTGTTCCCCAGCGAGGAGTCCTACTTTGCCAACGGCGTCATGTATCTGACCAGGGACCTGTTCTTCGTCATCCTCATGGTGCTTGCCAGCTTCTACATCCTGCTGCTTCTCTACCGGCACCAGCGGAGAGTGAAGGGGCTCCAGAGCTCCAACATGAGCCAGGGGTCACGGGCTGAAACCCGAGCTGCTAAGACCGTGGTCACCCTGGTCACCCTGTACGTCCTGTTTTTTGGCATTGACAACTTGATTTGGGCCTACACGCTCACCACGGAGAAGGTCCCGCTCCTCATGAATGACGTGCGAGTCTTCTTCTCCTCGCTGTATGCCTCGGTCTGCCCTGTAGTTGTGATTGTGTCCAACAGGAAGGTCAACAGAAGGCTTTCCTGCATCAAACTTGCTTGACGTTCTTTCTCTAAAGAAACTTTCATCTCCACTATTTAGATCAAAATGTACAGTATGTATTCTGTTTAATAAAGGTTTTTATCAGTTCTTTTTTTGTTGTGGTGTAGGGGGAGGCTTTTTGGTCATTTTTATTTTTGTTGGGGGGAGGCTGGGTGACCAGTCTTGGAGACCGGGCCTGGAGTCCTGTGTGCTGTAGCTTTGTTTCATGAATGCTTTTCATAACAAACTTACATAAAAATGTCTTCCAGGCACTTCCTGGAGGGCTGCAGTGGGATTCCTTTTCTGCTGCTGACTGTGCCTGACTTGTTGGTCTTAACATTGGGGATGATGGATTTCTGTTTTAAAAAGGTTTATGCCTTTCAGTCTAAACTGTTTTCAGGCTTCTTAAGGATGGTGAGGTGGTTAGATAGCACTGCTCCGTCACAGCTCTCAGCTCCTGGGTTTCATACTGGAGACGTATGTGTTTGTGGGCTTTGTGCGATATCTGTGGGTTTCCTTCCACTTTTATTCCAACTCCCAGAAACATGCTGGCGAGATTAAAAGGAGCAGTTAACTTGTCCCTTCATTAGTGCCATGCACTGTGAGAGACTGGTGCACTGTCCTTCTGGAATAGTATCCAGATTGCCCTAACCCTTATTGGTATATTTCCCCTAATCAGTGGATTAACATTTAAAGTACCTTCCCAAAGATTGGTTAGATGTATTTGAGCATTTGTTAACTTCAATATTGCCCCCTGGGAATGAATAAAGTAGTTTTAATTGAATTTAAATTTAAGTTTTCTTTTGGATACTGAAAGATTGGTGGTCTTGTTTTAGTCAGTATAAAAGTGACTGCAATGTTGCAGGTATAAATAAAAGGCTTGAAACTGATTTTCTCTAGAAATATTATTTGTGGCATATTGGTGCACAAAACAATTAATGCATTGAGCTTCAAGCGCACTTTCTAGAAGTGTTTCTGTTAAACTATGTACAGTACCACTTGTTTTTCATTTGTTTTAATTAAATAGCTGATTCATTGTTTTCTTGTGAGATGTAACTGTAGAACACTTAACATTTGCTAAGTATAGGCTGTTAATGACTATTGGTTTTAATTAGAGCTTGTGGAAACAACAGCACCTGAGTATTCTAATTTAAACCCCCTGGGATCTAACTCTCAGTGGGTTTTAGCCTGGTTAGGATTATGTGCATTTTAGTTGGAGAAACTCATTGAGTTGAGTAAACTTTGCTTTATGATTTAAATGCTTATTTAATGGTAGTGTCCACAGTGAGTGCAAGTGATTTTTTTAGTCAATACAGCATCTGTTCTGATAGTTTAACAGCATTGGATAGACCTTTAAAGACCATGAATGTACAGTTGTATAGAATGTGGTGACGTTAAGCAGTGGGTTTTGTCTATTCCTGCCTATAACTGGTCCAATAACTTTAAATGACAAGATAATAAACCTAACACTTCTACCTTCACTACTCATAACAAAGCATTGATTTCTGATGGACTGTTTGATGCAAAATGGCTTCTATTCACAGTAGGCAGTTTACTGGTACAATCTGTAAAGTACCTTGTTCAAGGGCCAAGAGCAGCACCTCACCCAGATTTGAGCCCACAACCTTCCTTTTACAGTGCTATTAACCATTATCCCATATCCTTGTAATTATGGATTTTTATAGTTCTTTATGTGAAGGAGTACTACAATGAAATTCATAGTTTCATGATTTTCTGAAATCTGTCTGCTATATAATACACTGGATGTAGAATTTGAGTATTGTTATTTCAAGAAACTGCAGGGAACCAGTTGTCAAAATAATTATAATGGGTTTAAGAAACTTTTCATTAATGTAACACTTTGTTGTTAAGTCAATCCAAAACTTATTAAATTGTTCTTTTGAAAATGTGTGTGGGTGGCCTGTTTTCAATTTCAAATCTCGGCACTTAAGCAGGAAGTATGATTTATAACTTTGACATTTCAGACCTCCAATATTCCTTTAATTAGATTGTGCTCTTTTTAGATTGTAGCCTTCTTGCTTTCATTTTCTTTTAAATAAGCACCTTTTTTGTCATATCAAGATACTGAATGGATTGGGGGAAAAAAAGCTTGTTTTAGCAATGCCTCTTGCTGGGAAGAATACACTCATCAAAGACTGTTCTGAAACAGCTTGAAAGGCTGTAAATCCAGACCACATAGCTTTTTTTAACTGTGCACACAGGGGAAGTAAGATAATCATTGTACTAGGCATAGTCTGTTTAAATCCGCTTTTTAAAAAAGACTTTAGTCCAGAAAAAATGCAGCATTTCAGACACATGCACCTACAGTAGTATTTATTAACTCCAGTACATCTTTCTTTGCACCAAACAGGCATAACCACATACGATGACTGAAATTAAATTATCTACATGTTATCAATTCATTTACTGTATATCAATTTAATTACTCTAATCTCTTCTCAGTGTTTCAAAATTCCTCATGTTTGTCTTTGATTCAACTCCCTGTATTAATAGCTATAATCTCTTGAAAGTATATGATGCTGGTCCTTAAAAGTCTGACACATGCATGTTATTCAAAACATGGTCACTGGGCAAAAGTCACTTCAAGATTTGACAGCAAACTGTTTGCAAAAATGTTTGAACTGGGTAGCTTAACAGCCTACTGTAAATATCCCAATGTGTGAATTATGGTTTTGCAAGGCAAGCAGGAGCAACTACAATATACCCAATGAGAAATATTATGAGGTTCTGTATGCACTGTAGACATCTTGTTAAAGAAGATAAAGTAACGGAAAACGTATTGGCCTTAACAAAAGGGGAGCGTTAATATACTGGTGCACCATGTCTTCTATTCAGTGTAGGATCCAAAACAAACCTGTTTCCACAGCTTTAAATTTAATAAATGCACAGGAGCTCCAGATCATGGCTGATTTACACTTCTGTACTATGCCTTTTTTTGTCTTCTATCAGTTATTTTTAACAGGTGGCCCATGTACCTGGTTCCTCACCACCATGCCATCGCTGTGGTGATGAAGACATGAAAGCGGTTCATCCACTTTATTACAGCAGTTCTGAATGCCTCCTAAATCAAATGTATCCAGGTTCTAATAATGGAGCAATTCGCAATATCTTCACAAAATCGGCCTTGTAGGCTCAGCATGATTACATATCGGCTGCCGTAGTAGAATTTAAGGACTCCCCTTCCCAGGTATCATGAGCAGTTAGGATCTATTGTACAAGTGTGTGATAGTTCAGGTGCGTCAGAATGCGTGGGAGGCAAAGGAACAAGTAAAGGTTTATTCCATGCTGAAAAGAGAAGAAAGGAGACTCAACATTTCGGCTGTGGAGCCTTCTTCAGGTGTGAGAAAGACAGGGCAGTAAGCAAAGGTAATATGGCATAGGAGGATAAAAGTGAAAGAATGGTTATCAAAACCATTCCATGAGAATTACGAATGGTGAACTTCCTTGTAGGTTTCACTCAAAAAAATTAGATGGAGCTTCTGATTTTTTTTTTTTTCACCGTGGTGTTGAGCGGGACAGCTTATTAAGATTAACTGAATTTTGGCGAATGCATGTAGGAGAGGGGAAGGGGTGTGTGATATGTTCACAGGTAACAATCTTCTATGTCACTTCTCCAGTTGAAGCTGTTTATACTGTGTGGCCTCTGGTGGCACATAATGTTAATCTGAATGTACTGCATGAACCACACTGGAGAGCACAGTCAGAAGACTTTGTGAACCTGTTTTCACTAAACATGACTAACCGTAATGGAAGCTTTCAAAATGCCAAGAAGATATTGACATAGTGTGGAAAATAGCAAAGGAGAGCTGTCTCACTATTTGGCATTTTTCAGTAAATCAGGGGTTTCTTAATGATGTATTGAAATGACACAGCAAGCATAGTTCTGAAATCAACATATATATATATAGCAGGCAAAGAGGACCTGGATGTATATTGGACCAGTTCAGGCACCCAGTAAATCCAGTGCTTTGTTTTGTTTTATGGGCAATATGTAAACACCATACAAGAGCTCTGGCTGTTTCAGATGTCTTTGTTTCAATAATTAAGTGTAAAACTGATGGTCATGATGCTGAAGGAGCACTGTAATGTCTGTCATTACAAGAAGTCATTATTGCATTACTGCCTTTCATATACAGTACTGTACTTGCTGTTTTTTCTTTTGGCTTCAGTAGTTTTCCAGCTATTTATACAAGCAATTTGCCTTTTTGCTGTTTGGGGCTATACAGACCCAGTTTTCTCTCACACATGAAATTCCACAGCATGTGTTGTAGCCCCTTCAGTTTCAGGAATGGTTCAGGCCTTTAAGAATGAAATAATACCTTTCAAATCCTGGAAATGAACTTTGTTTTGAGGATTTTATTAGACCCCGCACTGGTATAAAAAATGCCACTTCTTCCATTTTGTAGTTGATGTTCAAAAACGTTCCATTTGGTGGCAAGTCTGTAGGCACCAGCTGTTGAAATTAGCTGTGTTATTGTGGTACTGTATCTTTTAAGGCCTGGCTGACAACTTGCTTTAATGGAGCTTCTATATAGGCGGCGTGAAGCTGCCGTGGTTAACATTCCTGCCACAGATTGGCGGGACCCTGGATTCAATTCTGTGCCTCGGGTACTCTCTGCATGGAGTTTGTACAGTATGTTCTCTCCTTGATTGGGTAAGTTTTCACCAGGTGTTCCCACAGTCCAAACACATACTGGCAAGTTAATTGGTGTGTGTGCATGCCCTGTAATGGACTGGCATTCAATTCAGTTTATTTTTATATACTGTAGCGCTTTTCACAACAAGGTTGCCCCAAGGCGCTTAACATTGCAAGTGACCATACATCTTGTCAATACAGAACTGAAGACCAGAAGATAACGGAGGAGAGGAACCAAAAACTCCTTAGTAAGAAGAAAAACAAACCTCTAGGGGTCAACTGGTTGCCCAACCCCTTTGGGCATGCCAATATGCCAATTAATATTATATAATTAAAAAAATGGAAATAAATGAATGTGGTTATTAATCCATCCATCCATCATGTCTTCTGTGTGTTAGTACTCCATGCAGATCTCTGTAGACCTGTAAATTCCTCCTAAACTATAGCTATATCCACGATGTCCCTCTTGGATCCATGGCAGTGCTGCAGCATCCAACTCAGATGGTCCCCAGCCCGGGCACCATCCAAACATGTGGCGAGGAGAATAGGATAGTTTGGTCAGAACAGATGTATCTACCTGGTGGGCCAACATAGAGACACACAATGGCATGTACAGCAACACAGCAGCCACGGTTGCAGCAGGCTATAACGTAAGCCTTGCTCATTCCTCCTTGTGCCCATTTCTTCCTAGGATAGGCTCTGGCTCTCCAGTGTCCCTGAGTTGGATGGAGCAGCTTACTTACAGTACATACTGTAACTACTCTTCCATTATTTTCACTCTTCTGTGCTTTTGTGATGATACCATTACAATTTCTGCAAAGACAATTATAGTAGTTACCACGTACAATATTTTGAAAATAATTGATATAATTATAAATAAGTTTCACACATCTTCACATTTTATACAATTAATGGTTTAGTTTGATTATACAGTATCCCCAATGAATACACAGTGTCGATTGACAAATCTTAATAATCCGTAGGTTTTATATTGTCTTTGACTGCAAAAGATATTTAATAATCAATTTTTGTAAGAGAAGTTGAATAGTTGATTTGTCCATCTATACTGTATGGATTATGCAAATATATCCACATAGTCTCCATAATATATTTAACCGTGTAAGTGTTGGTAAAACAATCAGTAATTTATAGTGACAGACTATTCAAATACATTGGAAACACTGGAACACAACTGGTGGAATACATCAGAGACTTGTATTTTAATGTGATCTTAGTATTTTTATTAATTTATACCTCCAAGCATACGTTTTGGAACACATTGTGCTGATATAATGGGGATGAGTGTATAAAAAGAAATATTGTTAATTTAGTATTAGAAGCAACAGAAGATTCAAAGCAGGAAGAAAAAAGCAGTATTAACTGTGAGATCATTTTCATATGGTTCTATCCACCATCCTTTTGTATTGATCCTTATTTTAAATTGTAAAGTGGCCTTAGATGATGACATGTGCTTAAAAAACAATAATTAATTGTACCTTCCTTAAATACAACAACATTAAATTGGCAGTTTCTACAGGATTTCTGAAACAGAATCTAATTTAGGTCATTTCTCCAGGTTCTGCTCTTTGGGTCATCCTGGTAACCACAAGCTTGGATGTGCATATTTAAATGTACATTGCTTGTCACACGATGTTGAGCCATGACTAAATGTTCAACATCATACTGTAGCAACCCAGTGTATGGAACACATGTAAACGTTTCACAGTGAAATAAACACATGAGTTCTAATCTCTTGGGATGATATATGCTTTTATTTAAGCCATGTAGATTTTAGTTAGACCTCAGTCTCTTTGCAGTTTTCCCACAGAGTATATGACCCCTCTTGAGAGCTGTCCGTGCTGCTCAGAGACTTTGTTTCTCCTGACCCGTCTTCCTTCTCCTGGGAGACGCCAGGCTCCTGCCAATCGCACCTCCACAGCACCTTGTCGCTGTCTCCATCGTCGTCCAGCCAGGACGTAGGAGACGACATGGGCACTCCAGGGAGCTGCCAGTCGACAAGACTGGAGCCAACCTGGAGAAGAGACGGGCCGATGTGACTTAAATCTATCATCTGCAAAGTGACAAGGAAGACGATAGTGGAGTATGTTTGGCCATTTCTCTTGTTTTCACCATGTCTACTCTGTATACAGAACTGACATTCAAGAGCAGAGAAGCCACTCATTCACTTGACCTAGGCTCTGTGAAGAGGAGTTTTGTCACAGTTTTTGAGTGGCTGTAATTATTTTTTCCATACTGTACTTGTAAAAACGTGTCAAATCTATGCACTAGTTGATGGCATAGATCCACAGACACAGGCTCACTCTAACAGGGAGTCCTGGCGGCAGTGTGCTGGTCTTGACGTGCGGTGGAGCTGTCAGGGGACGGGTCAGGATCCTCGACGGAGCACCAGCCCACTTGGAGGTGGGGAGTCCCTCTCCAGCCTGAGGCGCCTCTGGGGAGCGGGGCTCTTGAAGGTGTTCTATTGGCTGTGATGTTTGGGGAGGAAAAGACAGATTAATAATGTCATTATAAAATAGATTTACACTGTATTAATACTACAGCTTAAACAAGGGCACAAACTGTACAAGACCGTTTGTGCTTCCTCTGCCCTTCCTCCTGCCTAAATCCCTTTCAGTTTCCAATCGTGATCCCTGTGTCGCTAGGACGTATGAAACAGTCCCTGGGATGAAAGCTTCTGTCCTGCCCGATACACTTGGCTCGACCCGCAATGTTGGCGCAGTGTCTGTGTGACTCACGGTACTCTGTCCGGTCTCTGGCTGCTTGATTCCTCCCGGGAAATGGTCTTTTTCCGGGGAGGGGTCGCGGCTGTCGCCTGGTGTCACGGCCGTGGGCTCGGTGGACACATCTGCTCCCCTGAGCGCGTCGCCCTCATCTTCCACAAGAAGCGGGCTGGGAGGTGTCTCCTCACAAGAGCCTGTAATTCAAGGAACCAACAACGAACAAATCTGAAATGCGGGGTCCTATAAAGTACCTGGTTTGCCTTTTCTGTTACTCTGGGGAAGTTTAACGACGTAATAAAATCTGTAATCAGCTGTCTGCCGAGACGAGGGTGGTGATTTTCTAAGTTACTAGACGAGCCTCCCTACCCGTAGAAGTGGGGGTCGCAGATCTCGGGGTGTCTTCCTTGTCATCAGAGTGTTGAGGTCTCACGGGGGTCACCCCCCCGCAGCACACAAACACCGTGGCGAGGTGCACAAGGAAAAGGGGGAACTCTCCGTCCTTCTCCTCTGCTCTTTTTTTGGGGGTCCTCCTCCTTTTCTCTCGAGGGATTTCATGGTCGCCCGGGGGGCGATCTGGCCTTGGGTCTTTGGCCTTGCAGGCCTCGGTTCTTCTTTGGATGCAAAGATTCTGACCCATGGGGAAACAGAAACTTATGCGATTTGATGACTGTGACCCCTTTTTATAAGGCTTGAAAGTAGGTCGTCTGATGTCACCTGGATCACCATTCTGACGCTTTCACGTTGTTAAGTATTAGTGTGATGTCATCTGACACCTCATAAAGGCTTATTAATGTCAAGAAATAACCTTTATTTTATACAGTGCCTTTCAAAATGGCTTCTCAAACCGCTTTACAAAAAAAAACCGGCTTCCAGCGGCCTTTGCAATATTTGTCTTAGTTTTGTGCTAAATACTGCTCGACTCAGTTCTGAGATCCGACACCTTTTTGTGGTGGTTCACTCTGCTGTCTCGCGATGCCTGAGTTTGGCAGAGAGCACGCTTGGTGTGGAGTTTGCATCTTCTCCCCTTGCCGCCCGGATAAACTGGGCTCTCTAATTCGCGCCCCTTCCGTGTGTGTGCGTACTGTGCACTGAGAAGTCAGCCCACGCCTCTCCAAGGATTAAGCTGAAAATATCATTTTTGGAGAATTGCGTACGCACACTGTTAAATACTGTACACTCACCCGTCGTTAAACGAGCACTTACTTTATTTACAAGTACCCGCTGAAACCAGCGGTGGATAAATATACCTGTGTTTAGACCAGTGAACCGTCCTCTCCGCTTAGACGAGCTCCGAGCGAGTGTCCCGTTCTGCCGGTTTTACTTTTCACTTCTGTCGGCTGTTTTCTCAACTTTATAATTCGTGTTCAAATAATCACGTTAGTTATTGTGTAGAATAATAATCGGAATCTTTATTCAATGAAATGAAACCCACTGTGCTCTAACAACGAGGGATGAATGCGCTACCAAACATATAAGAGACGGAATGGCCTCCGTGTGTTTGCAACCCTTTTTTGTTTTTAGGTTCTCAGGATAAATAATACTTAACCTGCCTCGGTGTTGACGCTGCTGCGTGCACAAGAACGGTTTTGTCCAACTTCAGATTATCGCGCTACAAACTTGGGATCGCCGTCAGTGTAAATGAAGAGGACTGAGAGGGGACGGTTGGTATCCGTGCTTTCGTTGTCCCTCGTTTATTTAAAAGTAGTAAAGTGGCAATATATTACTGAAAAAATAAAATATCTTCAAGCACAACGTATTTGTAACTGAAAATGAACATTATTTAAGCGAACGAGGTTTAACAGATACCAGCAGCGCCACTACATAAAGATGAACTTTACATATTCATCGATAACATTAATTAAAATGGATCAATGGATTCAAAATATGGATCAATACCATAGGTGGGCAAATACCATATTATTCTGCAACTTTCCAGTGCCAGGCATCATGCTGTTGATTCGAAGAGCACTGTTGGGATGATGGCTGTCCCAGTTGCTTGAGGTGTACAGTTCCTTTGGCTTCCTGGCAGAGATGTGCAGAGACCTTTTGGTGGGCAGTGGCTCAAAAGAGTATCCTGAGTATCCTGGACACAAGTCAGTGCCCGCTTGTAGTTCTGTGTTTTTTAATGTTACAGGAAGTTTGGCTGTGACTTCAGAGGCATTATAATATTCACAGCCTTGGCAAAACAAATGGTTGTCCATAATTGCTGATTATGTTTGATTAACAGGCCAGAGATTACACACCCTCTACTGAGCATATACTTTATTTTCCTGATATAAAATATCTTAACAAGAGGACTGAGCAAATAAAAGAGTTACGATCTAATTCCATGCAATACCAAATGGTCTTTGGGTCATCCTGGTAACCACAAGCTTGGATGTGCATATTTAAATGTACATTGCTTGTCACACGATGTTGAGCCATGACTAAATGTTCAACATCATAGCAACCCAGTATATGGAACACATGTAAACGTTTCACAGTGAAATAAACACATGAGTTCTAATCTCTTGGGATGATATATGCATTTATTTAAACCATGTAGATTTTAGTTAGACCTCAGTCTCTTTGCAGTTTTCCCACAGAGTATATGACCCCTCTTGAGAGCTGTCCGTGCTGCTCAGAGACTTTGTTTCTCCTGACCCGTCTTCCTTCTCCTGGGAGACGTCAGGCTCCTGCCAATCGCACCTCCACAGCACCTTGTCGCTGTCTCCATCGTCGTCCAGCCAGGACGTAGGAGACGACATGGGCACTCCAGGGAGCTGCCAGTCGACAAGACTGGAGCCAACCTGGAGAAGAGACGGGCCGATGTGACTTAAATCTATCATCTGCAAAGTGACAAGGAAGACGATAGTGGAGTATGTTTGGCCATTTCTCTTGTTTTCACCATGTCTACTCTGTATACAGAACTGACATTCAAGAGCAGAGAAGCCACTCATTCACTTGACCTAGGCTCTGTGAAGAGGAGTTTTGTCACAGTTTTTGAGTGGCTGTAATTATTTTTTCCATACTGTACTTGTAAAAACGTGTCAAATCTATGCACTAGTTGATGGCACATGATCCACAGACACAGACTCACTCTAACAGGGAGTCCTGGCGGCAGTGTGCTGGTCTTGACGTGCGGTGGAGCTGTCAGGGGACGGGTCAGGATCCTCGACGGAGCACCAGCCCACTTGGAGGTGGGGAGTCCCTCTCCAGCCTGAGGCGCCTCTGGGGAGCGGGGCTCTTGAAGGTGTTCTATTGGCTGTGATGTTTGGGGAGGAAAAGACAGATTAATAATGTCATTATAAAATAGATTTACACTCTATTATTACTACAGCTTAAACAAGGGCACAAACTGTACAAGACCGTTTGTGCTTCCTCTGCCCTTCCTCCTGCCTAAATCCCTTTCAGTTTCCAATCGTGATCCCTGTGTCGCTAGGACGTATGAAACAGTCCCTGGGATGAAAGCTTCTGTCCTGCCCGATACACTTGGCTCGACCCGCAATGTTCGCGCAGTGTCTGTGTGACTCACGGTACTCTGTCCGGTCTCTGGCTGCTTGATTCCTCCCGGGAAATGGTCTTTTTTCCGGGGAGGGGTCGCGGCTGTCGCCTGGTGTCACGGCCGTGGGCTCGGTGGACACATCTGCTCCCCTGAGCGCGTCGCCCTCATCTTCCACAAGGAGCCGGCTGGGAGGTGTCTCCTCACAAGAGCCTGTAATTCAAGGAACCAACAACGAACAAATCTGAAATGCGGGGTCCCATAAAGTACCTGGTTTACCTTTTCTGTTACTCTGAGGAAGTTTAACGACGTAATAAAATCTGTAATCAGCTGTCTGCCGAGACGAGGGTGGTGATTTTCTAAGTTACTAGACGAGCCTCCCTACCCGTAGAAGTGGGGGTCGCAGATCTCGGGGTGTCTTCCTTGTCATCAGAGTGTTGAGGTCTCACGGGGGTCACCCCCCCGCAGCACACAAACACCGTGGCGAGGTGCACAAGGAAAAGGGGGAACTCTCCGTCCTTCTCCTCTGCTCTTTTTTTGGGGGTCCTCCTCCTTTTCTCTCGAGGGATTTCATGGTCGCCCGGGGGGCGATCTGGCCTTGGGTCTTTGGCCTTGCAGGCCTCGGTTCTTCTTTGGATGCAAAGATTCTGACCCATGGGGAAACAGAAACTTATGCGATTTGATGACTGTGACCCCTTTTTATAAGGCTTGAAAGTAGGTCGTCTGATGTCACCTGGATCACCATTCTGACGCTTTCACGTTGTTAAGTATTAGTGTGATGTCATCTGACACCTCATAAAGGCTTATTAATGTCAAGAAATAACCTTTATTTTATACAGTGCCTTTCAAAATGGCTTCTCAAACCGCTTTACAAAAAAAAACCGGCTTCCAGCGGCCTTTGCAATATTTGTCTTAGTTTTGTGCTAAATACTGCTCGACTCAGTTCTGAGATCCGACACCTTTTTGTGGTGGTTCACTCTGCTGTCTCGCGATGCCTGAGTTTGGCAGAGAGCACGCTTGGTGTGGAGTTTGCATCTTCTCCCCTTGCCGCCCGGATAAACTGGGCTCTCTAATTCGCGCCCCTTCCGTGTGTGTGCGTACTGTGCACTGAGAAGTCAGCCCACGCCTCTCCAAGGATTAAGCTGAAAATATCATTTTTGGAGAATTGCGTACGCACACTGTTAAATACTGTACACTCACCCGTCGTTAAACGAGCACTTACTTTATTTACAAGTACCCGCTGAAACCAGCGGTGGATAAATATACCTGTGTTTAGACCAGTGAACCGTCCTCTCCGCTTAGACGAGCTCCGAGCGAGTGTCCCGTTCTGCCGGTTTTACTTTTCACTTCTGTCGGCTGTTTTCTCAACTTTATAATTCGTGTTCAAATAATCACGTTAGTTATTGTGTAGAATAATAATCGGAATCTTTATTCAATGAAATGAAACCCACTGTGCTCTAACAACGAGGGATGAATGCGCTACCAAACATATAAGAGACGGAATGGCCTCCGTGTGTTTGCAACCCTTTTTTGTTTTTAGGTTCTCAGGATAAATAATACTTAACCTGCCTCGGTGTTGACGCTGCTGCGTGCACAAGAACGGTTTTGTCCAACTTCAGATTATCGCGCTACAAACTTGGGATCGCCGTCAGTGTAAATGAAGAGGACTGAGAGGGGACGGTTGGTATCCGTGCTTTCGTTGTCCCTCGTTTATTTAAAAGTAGTAAAGTGGCAATATATTACTGAAAAAATAAAATATCTTCAAGCACAACGTATTTGTAACTGAAAATGAACATTATTTAAGCGAACGAGGTTTAACAGATACCAGCAGCGCCACTACATAAAGATGAACTTTACATATTCATCGATAACATTAATTAAAATGGATCAATGGATTCAAAATATGGATCAATACCATAGGTGGGCAAATACCATATTATTCTGCAACTTTCCAGTGCCAGGCATCATGCTGTTGATTCGAAGAGCACTGTTGGGATGATGGCTGTCCCAGTTGCTTGAGGTGTACAGTTCCTTTGGCTTCCTGGCAGAGATGTGCAGAGACCTTTTGGTGGGCAGTGGCTCAAAAGAGTATCCTGAGTATCCTGGACACAAGTCAGTGCCCGCTTGTAGTTCTGTGTTTTTTAATGTTACAGGAAGTTTGGCTGTGACTTCAGAGGCATTATAATATTCACAGCCTTGGCAAAACAAATGGTTGTCCATAATTGCTGATTATGTTTGATTAACAGGCCAGAGATTACACACCCTCTACTGAGCATATACTTTATTTTCCTGATATAAAATATCTTAACAAGAGGACTGAGCAAATAAAAGAGTTACGATCTAATTCCATGCAATACCAAATGGTCTTTGGGTCATCCTGGTAACCACAAGCTTGGATGTGCATATTTAAATGTACATTGCTTGTCACACGATGTTGAGCCATGACTAAATGTTCAACATCATAGCAACCCAGTATATGGAACACATGTAAACGTTTCACAGTGAAATAAACACATGAGTTCTAATCTCTTGGGATGATATATGCATTTATTTAAACCATGTAGATTTTAGTTAGACCTCAGTCTCTTTGCAGTTTTCCCACAGAGTATATGACCCCTCTTGAGAGCTGTCCGTGCTGCTCAGAGACTTTGTTTCTCCTGACCCGTCTTCCTTCTCCTGGGAGACGCCAGGCTCCTGCCAATCGCACCTCCACAGCACCTTGTCGCTGTCTCCATCGTCGTCCAGCCAGGACGTAGGAGACGACATGGGCACTCCAGGGAGCTGCCAGTCGACAAGACTGGAGCCAACCTGGAGAAGAGACGGGCCGATGTGACTTAAATCTATCATCTGCAAAGTGACAAGGAAGACGATAGTGGAGTATGTTTGGCCATTTCTCTTGTTTTCACCATGTCTACTCTGTATACAGAACTGACATTCAAGAGCAGAGAAGCCACTCATTCACTTGACCTAGGCTCTGTGAAGAGGAGTTTTGTCACAGTTTTTGAGTGGCTGTAATTATTTTTTCCATACTGTACTTGTAAAAACGTGTCAAATCTATGCACTAGTTGATGGCACATGATCCACAGACACAGACTCACTCTAACAGGGAGTCCTGGCGGCAGTGTGCTGGTCTTGACGTGCGGTGGAGCTGTCAGGGGACGGGTCAGGATCCTCGACGGAGCACCAGCCCACTTGGAGGTGGGGAGTCCCTCTCCAGCCTGAGGCGCCTCTGGGGAGCGGGGCTCTTGAAGGTGTTCTATTGGCTGTGATGTTTGGGGAGGAAAAGACAGATTAATAATGTCATTATAAAATAGATTTACACTCTATTATTACTACAGCTTAAACAAGGGCACAAACTGTACAAGACCGTTTGTGCTTCCTCTGCCCTTCCTCCTGCCTAAATCCCTTTCAGTTTCCAATCGTGATCCCTGTGTCGCTAGGACGTATGAAACAGTCCCTGGGATGAAAGCTTCTGTCCTGCCCGATACACTTGGCTCGACCCGCAATGTTCGCGCAGTGTCTGTGTGACTCACGGTACTCTGTCCGGTCTCTGGCTGCTTGATTCCTCCCGGGAAATGGTCTTTTTTCCGGGGAGGGGTCGCGGCTGTCGCCTGGTGTCACGGCCGTGGGCTCGGTGGACACATCTGCTCCCCTGAGCGCGTCGCCCTCATCTTCCACAAGGAGCCGGCTGGGAGGTGTCTCCTCACAAGAGCCTGTAATTCAAGGAACCAACAACGAACAAATCTGAAATGCGGGGTCCCATAAAGTACCTGGTTTACCTTTTCTGTTACTCTGAGGAAGTTTAACGACGTAATAAAATCTGTAATCAGCTGTCTGCCGAGACGAGGGTGGTGATTTTCTAAGTTACTAGACGAGCCTCCCTACCCGTAGAAGTGGGGGTCGCAGATCTCGGGGTGTCTTCCTTGTCATCAGAGTGTTGAGGTCTCACGGGGGTCACCCCCCCGCAGCACACAAACACCGTGGCGAGGTGCACAAGGAAAAGGGGGAACTCTCCGTCCTTCTCCTCTGCTCTTTTTTTGGGGGTCCTCCTCCTTTTCTCTCGAGGGATTTCATGGTCGCCCGGGGGGCGATCTGGCCTTGGGTCTTTGGCCTTGCAGGCCTCGGTTCTTCTTTGGATGCAAAGATTCTGACCCATGGGGAAACAGAAACTTATGCGATTTGATGACTGTGACCCCTTTTTATAAGGCTTGAAAGTAGGTCGTCTGATGTCACCTGGATCACCATTCTGACGCTTTCACGTTGTTAAGTATTAGTGTGATGTCATCTGACACCTCATAAAGGCTTATTAATGTCAAGAAATAACCTTTATTTTATACAGTGCCTTTCAAAATGGCTTCTCAAACCGCTTTACAAAAAAAAACCGGCTTCCAGCGGCCTTTGCAATATTTGTCTTAGTTTTGTGCTAAATACTGCTCGACTCAGTTCTGAGATCCGACACCTTTTTGTGGTGGTTCACTCTGCTGTCTCGCGATGCCTGAGTTTGGCAGAGAGCACGCTTGGTGTGGAGTTTGCATCTTCTCCCCTTGCCGCCCGGATAAACTGGGCTCTCTAATTCGCGCCCCTTCCGTGTGTGTGCGTACTGTGCACTGAGAAGTCAGCCCACGCCTCTCCAAGGATTAAGCTGAAAATATCATTTTTGGAGAATTGCGTACGCACACTGTTAAATACTGTACACTCACCCGTCGTTAAACGAGCACTTACTTTATTTACAAGTACCCGCTGAAACCAGCGGTGGATAAATATACCTGTGTTTAGACCAGTGAACCGTCCTCTCCGCTTAGACGAGCTCCGAGCGAGTGTCCCGTTCTGCCGGTTTTACTTTTCACTTCTGTCGGCTGTTTTCTCAACTTTATAATTCGTGTTCAAATAATCACGTTAGTTATTGTGTAGAATAATAATCGGAATCTTTATTCAATGAAATGAAACCCACTGTGCTCTAACAACGAGGGATGAATGCGCTACCAAACATACAAGAGACGGAATGGCCTCCGTGTGTTTGCAACCTTTTTTGTTTTTAGGTTCTCAGGATAAATAATACTTAACCTGCCTCGGTGTTGACGCTGCTGCGTGCACAAGAACGGTTTTGTCCAACTTCAGATTATCGCGCTACAAACTTGGGATCGCCGTCAGTGTAAATGAAGAGGACTGAGAGGGGACGGTTGGTATCCGTGCTTTCGTTGTCCCTCGTTTATTTAAAAGTAGTAAAGTGGCAATATATTACTGAAAAAATAAAATATCTTCAAGCACAACGTATTTGTAACTGAAAATGAACATTATTTAAGCGAACGAGGTTTAACAGATACCAGCAGCGCCACTACATAAAGATGAACTTTACATATTCATCCATAACATTAATTTAAATGGATCAATGGATTCAAAATATGGATCAATACCATAGGTGGGCAAATACCATATTATTCTGCAACTTTCCAGTGCCAGGCATCATGCTGTTGATTCGAAGAGCACTGTTGGGATGATGGCTGTCCCAGTTGCTTGAGGTGTACAGTTCCTTTGGCTTCCTGGCAGAGATGTGCAGAGACCTTTTGGTGGGCAGTGGCTCAAAAGAGTATCCTGAGTATCCTGGACACAAGTCAGTGCCCGCTTGTAGTTCTGTGTTTTTTAATGTTACAGGAAGTTTGGCTGTGACTTCAGAGGCATTATAATATTCACAGCCTTGGCAAAACAAATGGTTGTCCATAATTGCTGATTATGTTTGATTAACAGGCCAGAGATTACACACCCTCTACTGAGCATATACTTTATTTTCCTGATATAAAATATCTTAACAAGAGGACTGAGCAAATAAAAGAGTTACGATCTAATTCCATGCAATAGCAAATGGTCTTTGGGTCATCCTGGTAACCACAAGCTTGGATGTGCATATTTAAATGTACATTGCTTGTCACACGATGTTGAGCCATGACTAAATGTTCAACATCATAGCAACCCAGTATATGGAACACATGTAAACGTTTCACAGTGAAATAAACACATGAGTTCTAATCTCTTGGGATGATATATGCTTTTATTTAAGCCATGTAGATTTTAGTTAGACCTCAGTCTCTTTGCAGTTTTCCCACAGAGTATATGACCCCTCTTGAGAGCTGTCCGTGCTGCTCAGAGACTTTGTTTCTCCTGACCCGTCTTCCTTCTCCTGGGAGACGCCAGGCTCCTGCCAATCGCACCTCCACAGCACCTTGTCGCTGTCTCCATCGTCGTCCAGCCAGGACGTAGGAGACGACATGGGCACTCCAGGGAGCTGCCAGTCGACAAGACTGGAGCCAACCTGGAGAAGAGACGGGCCGATGTGACTTAAATCTATCATCTGCAAAGTGACAAGGAAGACGATAGTGGAGTATGTTTGGCCATTTCTCTTGTTTTCACCATGTCTACTCTGTATACAGAACTGACATTCAAGAGCAGAGAAGCCACTCATTCACTTGACCTAGGCTCTGTGAAGAGGAGTTTTGTCACAGTTTTTGAGTGGCTGTAATTATTTTTTCCATACTGTACTTGTAAAAACGTGTCAAATCTATGCAGTAGTTGATGGCACATGATCCACAGACACAGACTCACTCTAACAGGGAGTCCTGGCGGCAGTGTGCTGGTCTTGACGTGCGGTGGAGCTGTCAGGGGACGGGTCAGGATCCTCGACGGAGCACCAGCCCACTTGGAGGTGGGGAGTCCCTCTCCAGCCTGAGGCGCCTCTGGGGAGCTGGGCTCTTGAAGGTGTTCTATTGGCTGTGATGTTTGGGGAGGAAAAGACAGATTAATAATGTCATTATAAAATAGATTTACACTCTATTATTACTACAGCTTCAACAAGGGCACAAACTGTACAAGACCGTTTGTGCTTCCTCTGCCCTTCCTCTTGCCTAAATCCCTTTCAGTTTCCAATCGTGATCCCTGTGTCGCTAGGACGTATGAAACAGTCCCTGGGATGAAAGCTTCTGTCCTGCCCGATACACTTGGCTCGACCCGCAATGTTCGCGCAGTGTCTGTGTGACTCACGGTACTCTGTCCGGTCTCTGGCTGCTTGATTCCTCCCGGGAAATGGTCTTTTTCCGGGGAGGGGTCGCGGCTGTCGCCTGGTGTCACGGCCGTGGGCTCGGTGGACACATCTGCTCCCCTGAGCGCGTCGCCCTCATCTTCCACAAGGAGCCGGCTGGGAGGTGTCTCCTCACAAGAGCCTGTAATTCAAGGAACCAACAACGAACAAATCTGAAATGCGGGGTCCCATAAAGTACCTGGTTTACCTTTTCTGTTACTCTGAGGAAGTTTAACGACGTAATAAAATCTGTAATCAGCTGTCTGCCGAGACGAGGGTGGTGATTTTCTAAGTTACTAGACGAGCCTCCCTACCCGTAGAAGTGGGGGTCGCAGATCTCGGGGTGTCTTCCTTGTCATCAGAGTGTTGAGGTCTCACGGGGGTCACCCCCCCGCAGCACACAAACACCGTGGCGAGGTGCACAAGGAAAAGGGGGAACTCTCCGTCCTTCTCCTCTGCTCTTTTTTTGGGGGTCCTCCTCCTTTTCTCTCGAGGGATTTCATGGTCGCCCGGGGGGCGATCTGGCCTTGGGTCTTTGGCCTTGCAGGCCTCGGTTCTTCTTTGGATGCAAAGATTCTGACCCATGGGGAAACAGAAACTTATGCGATTTGATGACTGTGACCCCTTTTTATAAGGCTTGAAAGTAGGTCGTCTGATGTCACCTGGATCACCATTCTGACGCTTTCATGTTGTTAAGTATTAGTGTGATGTCATCTGACACCTCATAAAGGCTTATTAATGTCAAGAAATAACCTTTATTTTATACAGTGCCTTTCAAAATGGCTTCTCAAACCGCTTTACAAAAAAAACCGGCTTCCAGCGGCCTTTGCAATATTTGTCTTAGTTTTGTGCTAAATACTGCTCGACTCAGTTCTGAGATCCGACACCTTTTTGTGGTGGTTCACTCTGCTGTCTCGCGATGCCTGAGTTTGGCAGAGAGCACGCTTGGTGTGGAGTTTGCATCTTCTCCCCTTGCCGCCCGGATAAACTGGGCTCTCTAATTCGCGCCCCTTCCGTGTGTGTGCGTACTGTGCACTGAGAAGTCAGCCCACGCCTCTCCAAGGATTAAGCTGAAAATATCATTTTTGGAGAATTGCGTACGCACACTGTTAAATACTGTACACTCACCCGTCGTTAAACGAGCACTTACTTTATTTACAAGTACCCGCTGAAACCAGCGGTGGATAAATATACCTGTGTTTAGACCAGTGAACCGTCCTCTCCGCTTAGACGAGCTCCGAGCGAGTGTCCCGTTCTGCCGGTTTTACTTTTCACTTCTGTCGGCTGTTTTCTCAACTTTATAATTCGTGTTCAAATAATCACGTTAGTTATTGTGTAGAATAATAATCGGAATCTTTATTCAATGAAATGAAACCCACTGTGCTCTAACAACGAGGGATGAATGCGCTACCAAACATACAAGAGACGGAATGGCCTCCGTGTGTTTGCAACCTTTTTTGTTTTTAGGTTCTCAGTATAAATAATACTTAACCTGCCTCGGTGTTTACGCTGCTGCGTGCACAAGAACGGTTTTGTCCAACTTCAGATTATCGCGCTACAAACTTGGGATCGCCGTCAGTGTAAATGAAGAGGACTGAGAGGGGACGGTTGGTATCCGTGCTTTCGTTGTCCCTCGTTTATTTAAAAGTAGTAAAGTGGCAATATATTACTGAAAAAATAAAATATCTTCAAGCACAACGTATTTGTAACTGAAAATGAACATTATTTAAGCGAACGAGGTTTAACAGATACCAGCAGCGCCACTACATAAAGATGAACTTTACATATTCATCGATAACATTAATTAAAATGGATCAATGGATTCAAAATATGGATCAATACCATAGGTGGGCAAATACCATATTATTCTGCAACTTTCCAGTGCCAGGCATCATGCTGTTGATTCGAAGAGCACTGTTGGGATGATGGCTGTCCCAGTTGCTTGAGGTGTACAGTTCCTTTGGCTTCCTGGCAGAGATGTGCAGAGACCTTTTGGTGGGCAGTGGCTCAAAAGAGTATCCTGAGTATCCTGGACACAAGTCAGTGCCCGCTTGTAGTTCTGTGTTTTTTAATGTTACAGGAAGTTTGGCTGTGACTTCAGAGGCATTATAATATTCACAGCCTTGGCAAAACAAATGGTTGTCCATAATTGCTGATTATGTTTGATTAACAGGCCAGAGATTACACACCCTCTACTGAGCATATACTTTATTTTCCTGATATAAAATATCTTAACAAGAGGACTGAGCAAATAAAAGAGTTACGATCTAATTCCATGCAATAGCAAATGGTCTTTGGGTCATCCTGGTAACCACAAGCTTGGATGTGCATATTTAAATGTACATTGCTTGTCACACGATTTTGAGCCATGACTAAATGTTCAACATCATACTGTAGCAACCCAGTATATGGAACACATGTAAACGTTTCACAGTGAAATAAACACATGAGTTCTAATCTCTTGGGATGATATATGCTTTTATTTAAGCCATGTAGATTTTAGTTAGACCTCAGTCTCTTTGCAGTTTTCCCACAGAGTATATGACCCCTCTTGAGAGCTGTCCGTGCTGCTCAGAGACTTTGTTTCTCCTGACCCGTCTTCCTTCTCCTGGGAGACGCCAGGCTCCTGCCAATCGCACCTCCACAGCACCTTGTCGCTGTCTCCATCGTCGTCCAGCCAGGACGTAGGAGACGACATGGGCACTCCAGGGAGCTGCCAGTCGACAAGACTGGAGCCAACCTGGAGAAGAGACGGGCCGATGTGACTTAAATCTATCATCTGCAAAGTGACAAGGAAGACGATAGTGGAGTATGTTTGGCCATTTCTCTTGTTTTCACCATGTCTACTCTGTATACAGAACTGACATTCAAGAGCAGAGAAGCCACTCATTCACTTGACCTAGGCTCTGTGAAGAGGAGTTTTGTCACAGTTTTTGAGTGGCTGTAATTATTTTTTCCATACTGTACTTGTAAAAACGTGTCAAATCTATGCACTAGTTGATGGCACATGATCCACAGACACAGACTCACTCTAACAGGGAGTCCTGGCGGCAGTGTGCTGGTCTTGACGTGCGATGGAGCTGTCAGGGGACGGGTCAGGATCCTCGACGGAGCACCAGCCCACTTGGGGGTGGGGAGTCCCTCTCCAGCCTGAGGCGCCTCTGGGGAGCGGGGCTCTTGAAGGTGTTCTATTGGCTGTGATGTTTGGGGAGGAAAAGACAGATTAATAATGTCATTATAAAATAGATTTACACTCTATTATTACTACAGCTTAAACAAGGGCACAAACTGTACAAGACCGTTTGTGCTTCCTCTGCCCTTCCTCCTGCCTAAATCCCTTTCAGTTTCCAATCGTGATCCCTGTGTCGCTAGGACGTATGAAACAGTCCCTGGGATGAAAGCTTCTGTCCTGCCCGATACACTTGGCTCGACCCGCAATGTTCGCGCAGTGTCTGTGTGACTCACGGTACTCTGTCCGGTCTCTGGCTGCTTGATTCCTCCCGGGAAATGGTCTTTTTCCGGGGAGGGGTCGCGGCTGTCGCCTGGTGTCACGGCCGTGGGCTCGGTGGACACATCTGCTCCCCTGAGCGCGTCGCCCTCATCTTCCACAAGGAGCCGGCTGGGAGGTGTCTCCTCACAAGAGCCTGTAATTCAAGGAACCAACAACGAACAAATCTGAAATGCGGGGTCCCATAAAGTACCTGGTTTACCTTTTCTGTTACTCTGAGGAAGTTTAACGACGTAATAAAATCTGTAATCAGCTGTCTGCCGAGACGAGGGTGGTGATTTTCTAAGTTACTAGACGAGCCTCCCTACCCGTAGAAGTGGGGGTCGCAGATCTCGGGGTGTCTTCCTTGTCATCAGAGTGTTGAGGTCTCACTGGGGTCACCCCCCCGCAGCACACAAACACCGTGGCGAGGTGCACAAGGAAAAGGGGGAACTCTCCGTCCTTCTCCTCTGCTCTTTTTTTGGGGGTCCTCCTCCTTTTCTCTCGAGGGATTTCATGGTCGCCCGGGGGGCGATTTGGCCTTGGGTCTTTGGCCTTGCAGGCCTCGGTTCTTCTTTGGATGCAAAGATTCTGACCCATGGGGAAACAGAAACTTATGCGATTTGATGACTGTGACCCCTTTTTATAAGGCTTGAAAGTAGGTCGTCTGATGTCACCTGGATCACCATTCTGACGCTTTCACGTTGTTAAGTATTAGTGTGATGTCATCTGACACCTCATAAAGGCTTATTAATGTCAAGAAATAACCTTTATTTTATACAGTGCCTTTCAAAATGGCTTCTCAAACCGCTTTACAAAAAAAAAACCGGCTTCCAGCGGCCTTTGCAATATTTGTCTTAGTTTTGTGCTAAATACTGCTCGACTCAGTTCTGAGATCCGACACCTTTTTGTGGTGGTTCACTCTGCTGTCTCGCGATGCCTGAGTTTGGCAGAGAGCACGCTTGGTGTGGAGTTTGCATCTTCTCCCCTTGCCGCCCGGATAAACTGGGCTCTCTAATTCGCGCCCCTTCCGTGTGTGTGCGTACTGTGCACTGAGAAGTCAGCCCACGCCTCTCCAAGGATTAAGCTGAAAATATCATTTTTGGAGAATTGCGTACGCACACTGTTAAATACTGTACACTCACCCGTCGTTAAACGAGCACTTACTTTATTTACAAGTACCCGCTGAAACCAGCGGTGGATAAATATACCTGTGTTTAGACCAGTGAACCGTCCTCTCCGCTTAGACGAGCTCCGAGCGAGTGTCCCGTTCTGCCGGTTTTACTTTTCACTTCTGTCGGCTGTTTTCTCAACTTTATAATTCGTGTTCAAATAATCACGTTAGTTATTGTGTAGAATAATAATCGGAATCTTTATTCAATGAAATGAAACCCACTGTGCTCTAACAACGAGGGATGAATGCGCTACCAAACATACAAGAGACGGAATGGCCTCCGTGTGTTTGCAACCTTTTTTGTTTTTAGGTTCTCAGGATAAATAATACTTAACCTGCCTCGGTGTTGACGCTGCTGCGTGCACAAGAACGGTTTTGTCCAACTTCAGATTATCGCGCTACAAACTTGGGATCGCCGTCAGTGTAAATGAAGAGGACTGAGAGGGGACGGTTGGTATCCGTGCTTTCGTTGTCCCTCGTTTATTTAAAAGTAGTAAAGTGGCAATATATTACTGAAAAAATAAAATATCTTCAAGCACAACGTATTTGTAACTGAAAATGAACATTATTTAAGCGAACGAGGTTTAACAGATACCAGCAGCGCCACTACATAAAGATGAACTTTACATATTCATCGATAACATTAATTAAAATGGATCAATGGATTCAAAATATGGATCAATACCATAGGTGGGCAAATACCATATTATTCTGCAACTTTCCAGTGCCAGGCATCATGCTGTTGATTCGAAGAGCACTGTTGGGATGATGGCTGTCCCAGTTGCTTGAGGTGTACAGTTCCTTTGGCTTCCTGACAGAGATGTGCAGAGACCTTTTGGTGGGCAGTGGCTCAAAAGAGTATCCTGAGTATCCTGGACACAAGTCAGTGCCCGCTTGTAGTTCTGTGTTTTTTAATGTTACAGGAAGTTTGGCTGTGACTTCAGAGGCATTATAATATTCACAGCCTTGGCAAAACAAATGGTTGTCCATAATTGCTGATTATGTTTGATTAACAGGCCAGAGATTACACACCCTCTACTGAGCATATACTTTATTTTCCTGATATAAAATATCTTAACAAGAGGACTGAGCAAATAAAAGAGTTACGATCTAATTCCATGCAATACCAAATGGTCTTTGGGTCATCCTGGTAACCACAAGCTTGGATGTGCATATTTAAATGTACATTGCTTGTCACACGATGTTGAGCCATGACTAAATGTTCAACATCATACTGTAGCAACCCAGTATATGGAACACATGTAAACGTTTCACAGTGAAATAAACACATGAGTTCTAATCTCTTGGGATGATATATGCATTTATTTAAACCATGTAGATTTTAGTTAGACCTCAGTCTCTTTGCAGTTTTCCCACAGAGTATATGACCCCTCTTGAGAGCTGTCCGTGCTGCTCAGAGACTTTGTTTCTCCTGACCCGTCTTCCTTCTCCTGGGAGACGCCAGGCTCCTGCCAATCGCACCTCCACAGCACCTTGTCGCTGTCTCCATCGTCGTCCAGCCAGGACGTAGGAGACGACATGGGCACTCCAGGGAGCTGCCAGTCGACAAGACTGGAGCCAACCTGGAGAAGAGACGGGCCGATGTGACTTAAATCTATCATCTGCAAAGTGACAAGGAAGACGATAGTGGAGTATGTTTGGCCATTTCTCTTGTTTTCACCATGTCTACTCTGTATACAGAACTGACATTCAAGAGCAGAGAAGCCACTCATTCACTTGACCTAGGCTCTGTGAAGAGGAGTTTTGTCACAGTTTTTGAGTGGCTGTAATTATTTTTTCCATACTGTACTTGTAAAAACGTGTCAAATCTATGCACTAGTTGATGGCACATGATCCACAGACACAGACTCACTCTAACAGGGAGTCCTGGCGGCAGTGTGCTGGTCTTGACGTGCGGTGGAGCTGTCAGGGGACGGGTCAGGATCCTCGACGGAGCACCAGCCCACTTGGAGGTGGGGAGTCCCTCTCCAGCCTGAGGCGCCTCTGGGGAGCGGGGCTCTTGAAGGTGTTCTATTGGCTGTGATGTTTGGGAAAGAAAAGACAGATTAATAATGTCATTATAAAATAGATTTACACTCTATTATTACTACAGCTTAAACAAGGGCACAAACTGTACAAGACCGTTTGTGCTTCCTCTGCCCTTCCTCCTGCCTAAATCCCTTTCAGTTTCCAATCGTGATCCCTGTGTCGCTAGGACGTATGAAACAGTCCCTGGGATGAAAGCTTCTGTCCTGCCCGATACACTTGGCTCGACCCGCAATGTTCGCGCAGTGTCTGTGTGACTCACGGTACTCTGTCCGGTCTCTGGCTGCTTGATTCCTCCCGGGAAATGGTCTTTTTCCGGGGAGGGGTCGCGGCTGTCGCCTGGTGTCACGGCCGTGGGCTCGGTGGACACATCTGCTCCCCTGAGCGCGTCGCCCTCATCTTCCACAAGGAGCCGGCTGGGAGGTGTCTCCTCACAAGAGCCTGTAATTCAAGGAACCAACAACGAACAAATCTGAAATGCGGGGTCCCATAAAGTACCTGGTTTACCTTTTCTGTTACTCTGAGGAAGTTTAACGACGTAATAAAATCTGTAATCAGCTGTCTGCCGAGACGAGGGTGGTGATTTTCTAAGTTACTAGACGAGCCTCCCTACCCGTAGAAGTGGGGGTCGCAGATCTCGGGGTGTCTTCCTTGTCATCAGAGTGTTGAGGTCTCACGGGGGTCACCCCCCCGCAGCACACAAACACCGTGGCGAGGTGCACAAGGAAAAGGGGGAACTCTCCGTCCTTCTCCTCTGCTCTTTTTTTGGGGGTCCTCCTCCTTTTCTCTCGAGGGATTTCATGGTCGCCCGGGGGGCGATCTGGCCTTGGGTCTTTGGCCTTGCAGGCCTCGGTTCTTCTTTGGATGCAAAGATTCTGACCCATGGGGAAACAGAAACTTATGCGATTTGATGACTGTGACCCCTTTTTATAAGGCTTGAAAGTAGGTCGTCTGATGTCACCTGGATCACCATTCTGACGCTTTCACGTTGTTAAGTATTAGTGTGATGTCATCTGACACCTCATAAAGGCTTATTAATGTCAAGAAATAACCTTTATTTTATACAGTGCCTTTCAAAATGGCTTCTCAAACCGCTTTACAAAAAAAACCGGCTTCCAGCGGCCTTTGCAATATTTGTCTTAGTTTTGTGCTAAATACTGCTCGACTCAGTTCTGAGATCCGACACCTTTTTGTGGTGGTTCACTCTGCTTTCTCGCGATGCCTGAGTTTGGCAGAGAGCACGCTTGGTGTGGAGTTTGCATCTTCTCCCCTTGCCGCCCGGATAAACTGGGCTCTCTAATTCGCGCCCCTTCCGTGTGTGTGCGTACTGTGCACTGAGAAGTCAGCCCACGCCTCTCCAAGGATTAAGCTGAAAATATCATTTTTGGAGAATTGCGTACGCACACTGTTAAATACTGTACACTCACCCGTCGTTAAACGAGCACTTACTTTATTTACAAGTACCCGCTGAAACCAGCGGTGGATAAATATACCTGTGTTTAGACCAGTGAACCGTCCTCTCCGCTTAGACGAGCTCCGAGCGAGTGTCCCGTTCTGCCGGTTTTACTTTTCACTTCTGTCGGCTGTTTTCTCAACTTTATAATTCGTGTTCAAATAATCACGTTAGTTATTGTGTAGAATAATAATCGGAATCTTTATTCAATGAAATGAAACCCACTGTGCTCTAACAACGAGGGATGAATGCGCTACCAAACATACAAGAGACGGAATGGCCTCCGTGTGTTTGCAACCTTTTTTGTTTTTAGGTTCTCAGTATAAATAATACTTAACCTGCCTCGGTGTTGACGCTGCTGCGTGCACAAGAACGGTTTTGTCCAACTTCAGATTATCGCGCTACAAACTTGGGATCGCCGTCAGTGTAAATGAAGAGGACTGAGAGGGGACGGTTGGTATCCGTGCTTTCGTTGTCCCTCGTTTATTTAAAAGTAGTAAAGTGGCAATATATTACTGAAAAAATAAAATATCTTCAAGCACAACGTATTTGTAACTGAAAATGAACATTATTTAAGCGAACGAGGTTTAACAGATACCAGCAGCGCCACTACATAAAGATGAACTTTACATATTCATCGATAACATTAATTAAAATGGATCAATGGATTCAAAATATGGATCAATACCATAGGTGGGCAAATACCATATTATTCTGCAACTTTCCAGTGCCAGGCATCATGCTGTTGATTCGAAGAGCACTGTTGGGATGATGGCTGTCCCAGTTGCTTGAGGTGTACAGTTCCTTTGGCTTCCTGGCAGAGATGTGCAGAGACCTTTTGGTGGGCAGTGGCTCAAAAGAGTATCCTGAGTATCCTGGACACAAGTCAGTGCCCGCTTGTAGTTCTGTGTTTTTTAATGTTACAGGAAGTTTGGCTGTGACTTCAGAGGCATTATAATATTCACAGCCTTGGCAAAACAAATGGTTGTCCATAATTGCTGATTATGTTTGATTAACAGGCCAGAGATTACACACCCTCTACTGAGCATATACTTTATTTTCCTGATATAAAATATCTTAACAAGAGGACTGAGCAAATAAAAGAGTTACGATCTAATTCCATGCAATACCAAATGGTCTTTGGGTCATCCTGGTAACCACAAGCTTGGATGTGCATATTTAAATGTACATTGCTTGTCACACGATGTTGAGCCATGACTAAATGTTCAACATCATACTGTAGCAACCCAGTATATGGAACACATGTAAACGTTTCACAGTGAAATAAACACATGAGTTCTAATCTCTTGGGATGATATATGCATTTATTTAAACCATGTAGATTTTAGTTAGACCTCAGTCTCTTTGCAGTTTTCCCACAGAGTATATGACCCCTCTTGAGAGCTGTCCGTGCTGCTCAGAGACTTTGTTTCTCCTGACCCGTCTTCCTTCTCCTGGGAGACGCCAGGCTCCTGCCAATCGCACCTCCACAGCACCTTGTCGCTGTCTCCATCGTCGTCCAGCCAGGACGTAGGAGACGACATGGGCACTCCAGGGAGCTGCCAGTCGACAAGACTGGAGCCAACCTGGAGAAGAGACGGGCCGATGTGACTTAAATCTATCATCTGCAAAGTGACAAGGAAGACGATAGTGGAGTATGTTTGGCCATTTCTCTTGTTTTCACCATGTCTACTCTGTATACAGAACTGACATTCAAGAGCAGAGAAGCCACTCATTCACTTGACCTAGGCTCTGTTAAGAGGAGTTTTGTCACAGTTTTTGAGTGGCTGTAATTATTTTTTCCATACTGTACTTGTAAAAACGTGTCAAATCTATGCACTAGTTGATGGCACATGATCCACAGACACAGACTCACTCTAACAGGGAGTCCTGGCGGCAGTGTGCTGGTCTTGACGTGCGGTGGAGCTGTCAGGGGACGGGTCAGGATCCTCGACGGAGCACCAGCCCACTTGGAGGTGGGGAGTCCCTCTCCAGCCTGAGGCGCCTCTGGGGAGCGGGGCTCTTGAAGGTGTTCTATTGGCTGTGATGTTTGGGGAGGAAAAGACAGATTAATAATGTCATTATAAAATAGATTTACACTGTATTAATACTACAGCTTAAACAAGGGCACAAACTGTACACGACCGTTTGTGCTTCCTCTGCCCTTCCTCCTGCCTTAATCCCTTTCAGTTTCCAATCGTGATCCCTGTGTCGCTAGGACGTATGAAACAGTCCCTGGGATGAAAGCTTCTGTCCTGCCTGATACACTTGGCTCGACCCGCAATGTTGGCGCAGTGTCTGTGTGACTCACGGTACTCTGTCCGGTCTCTGGCTGCTTGATTCCTCCCGGGAAATGGTCTTTTTCCGGGGAGGGGTCGCGGCTGTCGCCTGGTGTCACGGCCGTGGGCTCGGTGGACACATCTGCTCCCCTGAGCGCGTCGCCCTCATCTTCCACAAGGAGCGGGCTGGGAGGTGTCTCCTCACAAGAGCCTGTAATTCAAGGAACCAACAACGAACAAATCTGAAATGCGGGGTCCGATAAAGTACCTGGTTTGCCTTTTCTGTTACTCTGGGGAAGTTTAACGACGTAATAAAATCTGTAATCGGCTGTCTGCCGAGACGAGGGTGGTGATTTTCTAAGTTACTAGACGAGCCTCCCTACCCGTAGAAGTGGGGGTTGCAGATCTCGGGGTGTCTTCCTTGTCATCAGAGTGTTGAGGTCTCACGGGGGTCACCCCCCCGCAGCACACAAACACCGTGGCGAGGTGCACAAGGAAAAGGGGGAACTCTCCGTCCTTCTCCTCTGCTCTTTTTTTGGGGGTCCTCCTCCTTTTCTCTCGAGGGATTTCATGGTCGCCCGGGGGGCGATCTGGCCTTGGGTCTTTGGCCTTGCAGGCCTCGGTTCTTCTTTGGATGCAAAGATTCTGACCCATGGGGAAACAGAAACTTATGCGATTTGATGACTGTGACCCCTTTTTATAAGGCTTGAAAGTAGGTCGTCTGATGTCACCTGGATCACCATTCTGACGCTTTCACGTTGTTAAGTATTAGTGTGATGTCATCTGACACCTCATAAAGGCTTATTAATGTCAAGAAATAACCTTTATTTTATACAGTGCCTTTCAAAATGGCTTCTCAAACCGCTTTACAAAAAAAAACCGGCTTCCAGCGGCCTTTGCAATATTTGTCTTAGTTTTGTGCTAAATACTGCTCGACTCAGTTCTGAGATCCGACACCTTTTTGTGGTGGTTCACTCTGCTGTCTCGCGATGCCTGAGTTTGGCAGAGAGCACGCTTGGTGTGGAGTTTGCATCTTCTCCCCTTGCCGCCCGGATAAACTGGGCTCTCTAATTCGCGCCCCTTCCGTGTGTGTGCGTACTGTGCACTGAGAAGTCAGCCCACGCCTCTCCAAGGATTAAGCTGAAAATATCATTTTTGGAGAATTGCGTACGCACACTGTTAAATACTGTACACTCACCCGTCGTTAAACGAGCACTTACTTTATTTACAAGTACCCGCTGAAACCAGCGGTGGATAAATATACCTGTGTTTAGACCAGTGAACCGTCCTCTCCGCTTAGACGAGCTCCGAGCGAGTGTCCCGTTCTGCCGGTTTTACTTTTCACTTCTGTCGGCTGTTTTCTCAACTTTATAATTCGTGTTCAAATAATCACGTTAGTTATTGTGTAGAATAATAATCGGAATCTTTATTCAATGAAATGAAACCCACTGTGCTCTAACAACGAGGGATGAATGCGCTACCAAACATACAAGAGACGGAATGGCCTCCGTGTGTTTGCAACCTTTTTTGTTTTTAGGTTCTCAGTATAAATAATACTTAACCTGCCTCGGTGTTGACGCTGCTGCGTGCACAAGAACGGTTTTGTCCAACTTCAGATTATCGCGCTACAAACTTGGGATCGCCGTCAGTGTAAATGAAGAGGACTGAGAGGGGACGGTTGGTATCCGTGCTTTCGTTGTCCCTCGTTTATTTAAAAGTAGTAAAGTGGCTATATATTACTGAAAAAATAAAATATCTTCAAGCACAACGTATTTGTAACTGAAAATGAACATTATTTAAGCGAACGAGGTTTAACAGATACCAGCAGCGCCACTACATAAAGATGAACTTTACATATTCATCGATAACATTAATTAAAATGGATCAATGGATTCAAAATATGGATCAATACCATAGGTGGGCAAATACCATATTATTCTGCAACTTTCCAGTGCCAGGCATCATGCTGTTGATTCGAAGAGCACTGTTGGGATGATGGCTGTCCCAGTTGCTTGAGGTGTACAGTTCCTTTGGCTTCCTGGCAGAGATGTGCAGAGACCTTTTGGTGGGCAGTGGCTCAAAAGAGTATCCTGAGTATCCTGGACACAAGTCAGTGCCCGCTTGTAGTTCTGTGTTTTTTAATGTTACAGGAAGTTTGGCTGTGACTTCAGAGGCATTATAATATTCACAGCCTTGGCAAAACAAATGGTTGTCCATAATTGCTGATTATGTTTGATTAACAGGCCAGAGATTACACACCCTCTACTGAGCATATACTTTATTTTCCTGATATAAAATATCTTAACAAGAGGACTGAGCAAATAAAAGAGTTACGATCTAATTCCATGCAATACCAAATGGTCTTTGGGTCATCCTGGTAACCACAAGCTTGGATGTGCATATTTAAATGTACATTGCTTGTCACACGATGTTGAGCCATGACTAAATGTTCAACATCATACTGTAGCAACCCAGTATATGGAACACATGTAAACGTTTCACAGTGAAATAAACACATGAGTTCTAATCTCTTGGGATGATATATGCATTTATTTAAACCATGTAGATTTTAGTTAGACCTCAGTCTCTTTGCAGTTTTCCCACAGAGTATATGACCCCTCTTGAGAGCTGTCCGTGCTGCTCAGAGACTTTGTTTCTCCTGACCCGTCTTCCTTCTCCTGGGAGACGCCAGGCTCCTGCCAATCGCACCTCCACAGCACCTTGTCGCTGTCTCCATCGTCGTCCAGCCAGGACGTAGGAGACGACATGGGCACTCCAGGGAGCTGCCAGTCGACAAGACTGGAGCCAACCTGGAGAAGAGACGGGCCGATGTGACTTAAATCTATCATCTGCAAAGTGACAAGGAAGACGATAGTGGAGTATGTTTGGCCATTTCTCTTGTTTTCACCATGTCTACTCTGTATACAGAACTGACATTCAAGAGCAGAGAAGCCACTCATTCACTTGACCTAGGCTCTGTTAAGAGGAGTTTTGTCACAGTTTTTGAGTGGCTGTAATTATTTTTTCCATACTGTACTTGTAAAAACGTGTCAAATCTATGCACTAGTTGATGGCACATGATCCACAGACACAGACTCACTCTAACAGGGAGTCCTGGCGGCAGTGTGCTGGTCTTGACGTGCGGTGGAGCTGTCAGGGGACGGGTCAGGATCCTCGACGGAGCACCAGCCCACTTGGAGGTGGGGAGTCCCTCTCCAGCCTGAGGCGCCTCTGGGGAGCGGGGCTCTTGAAGGTGTTCTATTGGCTGTGATGTTTGGGGAGGAAAAGACAGATTAATAATGTCATTATAAAATAGATTTACACTGTATTAATACTACAGCTTAAACAAGGGCACAAACTGTACACGACCGTTTGTGCTTCCTCTGCCCTTCCTCCTGCCTTAATCCCTTTCAGTTTCCAATCGTGATCCCTGTGTCGCTAGGACGTATGAAACAGTCCCTGGGATGAAAGCTTCTGTCCTGCCTGATACACTTGGCTCGACCCGCAATGTTGGCGCAGTGTCTGTGTGACTCACGGTACTCTGTCCGGTCTCTGGCTGCTTGATTCCTCCCGGGAAATGGTCTTTTTCCGGGGAGGGGTCGCGGCTGTCGCCTGGTGTCACGGCCGTGGGCTCGGTGGACACATCTGCTCCCCTGAGCGCGTCGCCCTCATCTTCCACAAGGAGCGGGCTGGGAGGTGTCTCCTCACAAGAGCCTGTAATTCAAGGAACCAACAACGAACAAATCTGAAATGCGGGGTCCGATAAAGTACCTGGTTTGCCTTTTCTGTTACTCTGGGGAAGTTTAACGACGTAATAAAATCTGTAATCGGCTGTCTGCCGAGACGAGGGTGGTGATTTTCTAAGTTACTAGACGAGCCTCCCTACCCGTAGAAGTGGGGGTTGCAGATCTCGGGGTGTCTTCCTTGTCATCAGAGTGTTGAGGTCTCACGGGGGTCACCCCCCCGCAGCACACAAACACCGTGGCGAGGTGCACAAGGAAAAGGGGGAACTCTCCGTCCTTCTCCTCTGCTCTTTTTTTGGGGGTCCTCCTCCTTTTCTCTCGAGGGATTTCATGGTCGCCCGGGGGGCGATCTGGCCTTGGGTCTTTGGCCTTGCAGGCCTCGGTTCTTCTTTGGATGCAAAGATTCTGACCCATGGGGAAACAGAAACTTATGCGATTTGATGACTGTGACCCCTTTTTATAAGGCTTGAAAGTAGGTCGTCTGATGTCACCTGGATCACCATTCTGACGCTTTCACGTTGTTAAGTATTAGTGTGATGTCATCTGACACCTCATAAAGGCTTATTAATGTCAAGAAATAACCTTTATTTTATACAGTGCCTTTCAAAATGGCTTCTCAAACCGCTTTACAAAAAAAAACCGGCTTCCAGCGGCCTTTGCAATATTTGTCTTAGTTTTGTGCTAAATACTGCTCGACTCAGTTCTGAGATCCGACACCTTTTTGTGGTGGTTCACTCTGCTGTCTCGCGATGCCTGAGTTTGGCAGAGAGCACGCTTGGTGTGGAGTTTGCATCTTCTCCCCTTGCCGCCCGGATAAACTGGGCTCTCTAATTCGCGCCCCTTCCGTGTGTGTGCGTACTGTGCACTGAGAAGTCAGCCCACGCCTCTCCAAGGATTAAGCTGAAAATATCATTTTTGGAGAATTGCGTACGCACACTGTTAAATACTGTACACTCACCCGTCGTTAAACGAGCACTTACTTTATTTACAAGTACCCGCTGAAACCAGCGGTGGATAAATATACCTGTGTTTAGACCAGTGAACCGTCCTCTCCGCTTAGACGAGCTCCGAGCGAGTGTCCCGTTCTGCCGGTTTTACTTTTCACTTCTGTCGGCTGTTTTCTCAACTTTATAATTCGTGTTCAAATAATCACGTTAGTTATTGTGTAGAATAATAATCGGAATCTTTATTCAATGAAATGAAACCCACTGTGCTCTAACAACGAGGGATGAATGCGCTACCAAACATACAAGAGACGGAATGGCCTCCGTGTGTTTGCAACCTTTTTTGTTTTTAGGTTCTCAGTATAAATAATACTTAACCTGCCTCGGTGTTGACGCTGCTGCGTGCACAAGAACGGTTTTGTCCAACTTCAGATTATCGCGCTACAAACTTGGGATCGCCGTCAGTGTAAATGAAGAGGACTGAGAGGGGACGGTTGGTATCCGTGCTTTCGTTGTCCCTCGTTTATTTAAAAGTAGTAAAGTGGCTATATATTACTGAAAAAATAAAATATCTTCAAGCACAACGTATTTGTAACTGAAAATGAACATTATTTAAGCGAACGAGGTTTAACAGATACCAGCAGCGCCACTACATAAAGATGAACTTTACATATTCATCGATAACATTAATTAAAATGGATCAATGGATTCAAAATATGGATCAATACCATAGGTGGGCAAATACCATATTATTCTGCAACTTTCCAGTGCCAGGCATCATGCTGTTGATTCGAAGAGCACTGTTGGGATGATGGCTGTCCCAGTTGCTTGAGGTGTACAGTTCCTTTGGCTTCCTGGCAGAGATGTGCAGAGACCTTTTGGTGGGCAGTGGCTCAAAAGAGTATCCTGAGTATCCTGGACACAAGTCAGTGCCCGCTTGTAGTTCTGTGTTTTTTAATGTTACAGGAAGTTTGGCTGTGACTTCAGAGGCATTATAATATTCACAGCCTTGGCAAAACAAATGGTTGTCCATAATTGCTGATTATGTTTGATTAACAGGCCAGAGATTACACACCCTCTACTGAGCATATACTTTATTTTCCTGATATAAAATATCTTAACAAGAGGACTGAGCAAATAAAAGAGTTACGATCTAATTCCATGCAATACCAAATGGTCTTTGGGTCATCCTGGTAACCACAAGCTTGGATGTGCATATTTAAATGTACATTGCTTGTCACACGATGTTGAGCCATGACTAAATGTTCAACATCATACTGTAGCAACCCAGTATATGGAACACATGTAAACGTTTCACAGTGAAATAAACACATGAGTTCTAATCTCTTGGGATGATATATGCATTTATTTAAACCATGTAGATTTTAGTTAGACCTCAGTCTCTTTGCAGTTTTCCCACAGAGTATATGACCCCTCTTGAGAGCTGTCCGTGCTGCTCAGAGACTTTGTTTCTCCTGACCCGTCTTCCTTCTCCTGGGAGACGCCAGGCTCCTGCCAATCGCACCTCCACAGCACCTTGTCGCTGTCTCCATCGTCGTCCAGCCAGGACGTAGGAGACGACATGGGCACTCCAGGGAGCTGCCAGTCGACAAGACTGGAGCCAACCTGGAGAAGAGACGGGCCGATGTGACTTAAATCTATCATCTGCAAAGTGACAAGGAAGACGATAGTGGAGTATGTTTGGCCATTTCTCTTGTTTTCACCATGTCTACTCTGTATACAGAACTGACATTCAAGAGCAGAGAAGCCACTCATTCACTTGACCTAGGCTCTGTGAAGAGGAGTTTTGTCACAGTTTTTGAGTGGCTGTAATTATTTTTTCCATACTGTACTTGTAAAAACGTGTCAAATCTATGCAGTAGTTGATGGCACATGATCCACAGACACAGACTCACTCTAACAGGGAGTCCTGGCGGCAGTGTGCTGGTCTTGACGTGCGGTGGAGCTGTCAGGGGACGGGTCAGGATCCTCGACGGAGCACCAGCCCACTTGGAGGTGGGGAGTCCCTCTCCAGCCTGAGGCGCCTCTGGGGAGCGGGGCTCTTAAAGGTGTTCTATTGGCTGTGATGTTTGGGGAGGAAAAGACAGATTAATAATGTCATTATAAAATAGATTTACACTGTATTAATACTACAGCTTAAACAAGGGCACAAACTGTACACGACCGTTTGTGCTTCCTCTGCCCTTCCTCCTGCCTAAATCCCTTTCAGTTTCCAATCGTGATCCCTGTGTCGCTAGGACGTATGAAACAGTCCCTGGGATGAAAGCTTCTGTCCTGCCTGATACACTTGGCTCGACCCGCAATGTTGGCGCAGTGTCTGTGTGACTCACGGTACTCTGTCCGGTCTCTGGCTGCTTGATTCCTCCCGGGAAATGGTCTTTTTCCGGGGAGGGGTCGCGGCTGTCGCCTGGTGTCACGGCCGTGGGCTCGGTGGACACATCTGCTCCCCTGAGCGCGTCGCCCTCATCTTCCACAAGGAGCGGGCTGGGAGGTGTCTCCTCACAAGAGCCTGTAATTCAAGGAACCAACAACGAACAAATCTGAAATGCGGGGTCCGATAAAGTACCTGGTTTGCCTTTTCTGTTACTCTGGGGAAGTTTAACGACGTAATAAAATCTGTAATCAGCTGTCTGCCGAGATGAGGGTGGTGATTTTCTAAGTTACTAGACGAGCCTCCCTACCCGTAGAAGTGGGGGTCGCAGATCTCGGGGTGTCTTCCTTGTCATCAGAGTGTTGAGGTCTCACGGGGGTCACCCCCCCGCAGCACACAAACACCGTGGCGAGGTGCACAAGGAAAAGGGGGAACTCTCCGTCCTTCTCCTCTGCTCTTTTTTTGGGGGTCCTCCTCCTTTTCTCTCGAGGGATTTCATGGTCGCCCGGGGGGCGATCTGGCCTTGGGTCTTTGGCCTTGCAGGCCTCGGTTCTTCTTTGGATGCAAAGATTCTGACCCATGGGGAAACAGAAACTTATGCGATTTGATGACTGTGACCCCTTTTTATAAGGCTTGAAAGTAGGTCGTCTGATGTCACCTGGATCACCATTCTGACGCTTTCACGTTGTTAAGTATTAGTGTGATGTCATCTGACACCTCATAAAGGCTTATTAATGTCAAGAAATAACCTTTATTTTATACAGTGCCTTTCAAAATGGCTTCTCAAACCGCTTTACAAAAAAAAACCGGCTTCCAGCGGCCTTTGCAATATTTGTCTTAGTTTTGTGCTAAATACTGCTCGACTCAGTTCTGAGATCCGACACCTTTTTGTGGTGGTTCACTCTGCTGTCTCGCGATGCCTGAGTTTGGCAGAGAGCACGCTTGGTGTGGAGTTTGCATCTTCTCCCCTTGCCGCCCGGATAAACTGGGCTCTCTAATTCGCGCCCCTTCCGTGTGTGTGCGTACAGTGCACTGAGAAGTCAGCCCACGCCTCTCCAAGGATTAAGCTGAAAATATCATTTTTGGAGAATTGCGTACGCACACTGTTAAATACTGTACACTCACCCGTCGTTAAACGAGCACTTACTTTATTTACAAGTACCCGCTGAAACCAGCGGTGGATAAATATACCTGTGTTTAGACCAGTGAACCGTCCTCTCCGCTTAGACGAGCTCCGAGCGAGTGTCCCGTTCTGCCGGTTTTACTTTTCACTTCTGTCGGCTGTTTTCTCAACTTTATAATTCGTGTTCAAATAATCACGTTAGTTATTGTGTAGAATAATAATCGGAATCTTTATTCAATGAAATGAAACCCACTGTGCTCTAACAACGAGGGATGAATGCGCTACCAAACATACAAGAGACGGAATGGCCTCCGTGTGTTTGCAACCTTTTTTGTTTTTAGGTTCTCAGGATAAATAATACTTAACCTGCCTCGGTGTTGACGCTGCTGCGTGCACAAGAACGGTTTTGTCCAACTTCAGATTATCGCGCTACAAACTTGGGATCGCCGTCAGTGTAAATGAAGAGGACTGAGAGGGGACGGTTGGTATCCGTGCTTTCGTTGTCCCTCGTTTATTTAAAAGTAGTAAAGTGGCAATATATTACTGAAAAAATAAAATATCTTCAAGCACAACGTATTTGTAACTGAAAATGAACATTATTTAAGCGAACGAGGTTTAACAGATACCAGCAGCGCCACTACATAAAGATGAACTTTACATATTCATCGATAACATTAATTAAAATGGATCAATGGATTCAAAATATGGATCAATACCATAGGTGGGCAAATACCATATTATTCTGCAACTTTCCAGTGCCAGGCATCATGCTGTTGATTCGAAGAGCACTGTTGGGATGATGGCTGTCCCAGTTGCTTGAGGTGTACAGTTCCTTTGGCTTCCTGGCAGAGATGTGCAGAGACCTTTTGGTGGGCAGTGGCTCAAAAGAGTATCCTGAGTATCCTGGACACAAGTCAGTGCCCGCTTGTAGTTCTGTGTTTTTTAATGTTACAGGAAGTTTGGCTGTGACTTCAGAGGCATTATAATATTCACAGCCTTGGCAAAACAAATGGTTGTCCATAATTGCTGATTATGTTTGATTAACAGGCCAGAGATTACACACCCTCTACTGAGCATATACTTTATTTTCCTGATATAAAATATCTTAACAAGAGGACTGAGCAAATAAAAGAGTTACGATCTAATTCCATGCAATAGCAAATTGTCTTTGGGTCATCCATGTAACCACAAGCTTGGATGTGCATATTTAAATGTACATTGCTTGTCACACGATGTTGAGCCATGACTAAATGTTCAACATCATAGCAACCCAGTATATGGAACACATGTAAACGTTTCACAGTGAAATAAACACATGAGTTCTAATCTCTTGGGATGATATATGCATTTATTTAAACCATGTAGATTTTAGTTAGACCTCAGTCTCTTTGCAGTTTTCCCACAGAGTATATGACCCCTCTTGAGAGCTGTCCGTGCTGCTCAGAGACTTTGTTTCTCCTGACCCGTCTTCCTTCTCCTGGGAGACGCCAGGCTCCTGCCAATCGCACCTCCACAGCACCTTGTCGCTGTCTCCATCGTCGTCCAGCCAGGACGTAGGAGACGACATGGGCACTCCAGGGAGCTGCCAGTCGACAAGACTGGAGCCAACCTGGAGAAGAGACGGGCCGATGTGACTTAAATCTATCATCTGCAAAGTGACAAGGAAGACGATAGTGGAGTATGTTTGGCCATTTCTCTTGTTTTCACCATGTCTACTCTGTATACAGAACTGACATTCAAGAGCAGAGAAGCCACTCATTCACTTGACCTAGGCTCTGTGAAGAGGAGTTTTGTCACAGTTTTTGAGTGGCTGTAATTATTTTTTCCATACTGTACTTGTAAAAACGTGTCAAATCTATGCACTAGTTGATGGCACATGATCCACAGACACAGACTCACTCTAACAGGGAGTCCTGGCGGCAGTGTGCTGGTCTTGACGTGCGGTGGAGCTGTCAGGGGACGGGTCAGGATCCTCGACGGAGCACCAGCCCACTTGGAGGTGGGGAGTCCCTCTCCAGCCTGAGGCGCCTCTGGGGAGCGGGGCTCTTGAAGGTGTTCTATTGGCTGTGATGTTTGGGGAGGAAAAGACAGATTAATAATGTCATTATAAAATAGATTTACACTCTATTATTACTACAGCTTAAACAAGGGCACAAACTGTACAAGACCGTTTGTGCTTCCTCTGCCCTTCCTCCTGCCTAAATCCCTTTCGGTTTCCAATCGTGATCCCTGTGTCGCTAGGACGTATGAAACAGTCCCTGGGATGAAAGCTTCTGTCCTGCCTGATACACTTGGCTCGACCCGCAATGTTCGCGCAGTGTCTGTGTGACTCACGGTGCTCTGTCCGGTCTCTGGCTGCTTGATTCCTCCCGGGAAATGGTCTTTTTCCGGGGAGGGGTCGCGGCTGTCGCCTGGTGTCACGGCCGTGGGCTCGGTGGACACATCTGCTCCCCTGAGCGCGTCGCCCTCATCTTCCACAAGGAGCGGGCTGGGAGGTGTCTCCTCACAAGAGCCTGTAATTCAGGGAACCAACAACGAACAAATCTGAAATGCGGAGTCCGATAAAGTACCTGGTTTGCCTTTTCTGTTACTCTGGGGAAGTTTAACGACGTAATAAAATCTGTAATCAGCTGTCTGCCGAGACGAGGGTGGTGATTTTCTAAGTTACTAGACGAGCCTCCCTACCCGTAGAAGTGGGGGTCGCAGATCTCGGGGTGTCTTCCTTGTCATCAGAGTGTTGAGGTCTCACGGGGGTCACCCCCCCGCAGCACACAAACACCGTGGCGAGGTGCACAAGGAAAAGGGGGAACTCTCCGTCCTTCTCCTCTGCTCTTTTTTTGGGGGTCCTCCTCCTTTTCTCTCGAGGGATTTCATGGTCGCCCGGGGGGCGATCTGGCCTTGGGTCTTTGGCCTTGCAGGCCTCGGTTCTTCTTTGGATGCAAAGATTCTGACCCATGGGGAAACAGAAACTTATGCGATTTGATGACTGTGACCCCTTTTTATAAGGCTTGAAAGTAGGTCGTCTGATGTCACCTGGATCACCATTCTGACGCTTTCACGTTGTTAAGTATTAGTGTGATGTCATCTGACACCTCATAAAGGCTTATTAATGTCAAGAAATAACCTTTATTTTATACAGTGCCTTTCAAAATGGCTTCTCAAACCGCTTTACAAAAAAAAACCGGCTTCCAGCGGCCTTTGCAATATTTGTCTTAGTTTTGTGCTAAATACTGCTCGACTCAGTTCTGAGATCCGACACCTTTTTGTGGTGGTTCACTCTGCTGTCTCGCGATGCCTGAGTTTGGCAGAGAGCACGCTTGGTGTGGAGTTTGCATCTTCTCCCCTTGCCGCCCGGATAAACTGGGCTCTCTAATTCGCGCCCCTTCCGTGTGTGTGCGTACTGTGCACTGAGAAGTCAGCCCACGCCTCTCCAAGGATTAAGCTGAAAATATCATTTTTGGAGAATTGCGTACGCACACTGTTAAATACTGTACACTCACCCGTCGTTAAACGAGCACTTACTTTATTTACAAGTACCCGCTGAAACCAGCGGTGGATAAATATACCTGTGTTTAGACCAGTGAACCGTCCTCTCCGCTTAGACGAGCTCCGAGCGAGTGTCCCGTTCTGCCGGTTTTACTTTTCACTTCTGTCGGCTGTTTTCTCAACTTTATAATTCGTGTTCAAATAATCACGTTAGTTATTGTGTAGAATAATAATCGGAATCTTTATTCAATGAAATGAAACCCACTGTGCTCTAACAACGAGGGATGAATGCGCTACCAAACATATAAGAGACGGAATGGCCTCCGTGTGTTTGCAACCTTTTTTGTTTTTAGGTTCTCAGTATAAATAATACTTAACCTGCCTCGGTGTTGACGCTGCTGTGTGCACAAGAACGGTTTTGTCCAACTTCAGATTATCGCGCTACAAACTTGGGATCGCCGTCAGTGTAAATGAAGAGGACTGAGAGGGGACGGTTGGTATCCGTGCTTTCGTTGTCCCTCGTTTATTTAAAAGTAGTAAAGTGGCAATATATTACTGAAAAAATAAAATATCTTCAAGCACAACGTATTTGTAACTGAAAATGAACATTATTTAAGCGAACGAGGTTTAACAGATACCAGCAGCGCCACTACATAAAGATGAACTTTACATATTCATCGATAACATTAATTAAAATGGATCAATGGATTCAAAATATGGATCAATACCATAGGTGGGCAAATACCATATTATTCTGCAACTTTCCAGTGCCAGGCATCATGCTGTTGATTCGAAGAGCACTGTTGGGATGATGGCTGTCCCAGTTGCTTGAGGTGTACAGTTCCTTTGGCTTCCTGGCAGAGATGTGCAGAGACCTTTTGGTGGGCAGTGGCTCAAAAGAGTATCCTGAGTATCCTGGACACAAGTCAGTGCCCGCTTGTAGTTCTGTGTTTTTTAATGTTACAGGAAGTTTGGCTGTGACTTCAGAGGCATTATAATATTCACAGCCTTGGCAAAACAAATGGTTGTCCATAATTGCTGATTATGTTTGATTAACAGGCCAGAGATTACACACCCTCTACTGAGCATATACTTTATTTTCCTGATATAAAATATCTTAACAAGAGGACTGAGCAAATAAAAGAGTTACGATCTAATTCCATGCAATAGCAAATGGTCTTTGGGTCATCCTGGTAACCACAAGCTTGGATGTGCATATTTAAATGTACATTGCTTGTCACACGATGTTGAGCCATGACTAAATGTTCAACATCATAGCAACCCAGTATATGGAACACATGTAAACGTTTCACAGTGAAATAAACACATGAGTTCTAATCTCTTGGGATGATATATGCATTTATTTAAACCATGTAGATTTTAGTTAGACCTCAGTCTCTTTGCAGTTTTCCCACAGAGTATATGACCCCTCTTGAGAGCTGTCCGTGCTGCTCAGAGACTTTGTTTCTCCTGACCCATCTTCCTTCTCCTGGGAGACGCCAGGCTCCTGCCAATCGCACCTCCACAGCACCTTGTCGCTGTCTCCATCGTCGTCCAGCCAGGACGTAGGAGACGACATGGGCACTCCAGGGAGCTGCCAGTCGACAAGACTGGAGCCAACCTGGAGAAGAGACGGGCCGATGTGACTTAAATCTATCATCTGCAAAGTGACAAGGAAGACGATAGTGGAGTATGTTTGGCCATTTCTCTTGTTTTCACCATGTCTACTCTGTATACAGAACTGACATTCAAGAGCAGAGAAGCCACTCATTCACTTGACCTAGGCTCTGTGAAGAGGAGTTTTGTCACAGTTTTTGAGTGGCTGTAATTATTTTTTCCATACTGTACTTGTAAAAACGTGTCAAATCTATGCAGTAGTTGATGGCACATGATCCACAGACACAGACTCACTCTAACAGGGAGTCCTGGCGGCAGTGTGCTGGTCTTGACGTGCGGTGGAGCTGTCAGGGGACGGGTCAGGATCCTCGACGGAGCACCAGCCCACTTGGAGGTGGGGAGTCCCTCTCCAGCCTGAGGCGCCTCTGGGGAGCGGGGCTCTTGAAGGTGTTCTATTGGCTGTGATGTTTGGGGAGGAAAAGACAGATTAATAATGTCATTATAAAATAGATTTACACTCTATTATTACTACAGCTTAAACAAGGGCACAAACTGTACAAGACCGTTTGTGCTTCCTCTGCCCTTCCTCCTGCCTAAATCCCTTTCAGTTTCCAATCGTGATCCCTGTGTCGCTAGGACGTATGAAACAGTCCCTGGGATGAAAGCTTCTGTCCTGCCCGATACACTTGGCTCGACCCGCAATGTTCGCGCAGTGTCTGTGTGACTCACGGTACTCTGTCCGGTCTCTGGCTGCTTGATTCCTCCCGGGAAATGGTCTTTTTTCCGGGGAGGGGTCGCGGCTGTCGCCTGGTGTCACGGCCGTGGGCTCGGTGGACACATCTGCTCCCCTGAGCGCGTCGCCCTCATCTTCCACAAGGAGCCGGCTGGGAGGTGTCTCCTCACAAGAGCCTGTAATTCAAGGAACCAACAACGAACAAATCTGAAATGCGGGGTCCCATAAAGTACCTGGTTTACCTTTTCTGTTACTCTGAGATAGTTTAACGACGTAATAAAATCTGTAATCAGCTGTCTGCCGAGACGAGGGTGGTGATTTTCTAAGTTACTAGACGAGCCTCCCTACCCGTAGAAGTGGGGGTCGCAGATCTCGGGGTGTCTTCCTTGTCATCAGAGTGTTGAGGTCTCACGGGGGTCACCCCCCCGCAGCACACAAACACCGTGGCGAGGTGCACAAGGAAAAGGGGGAACTCTCCGTCCTTCTCCTCTGCTCTTTTTTTGGGGGTCCTCCTCCTTTTCTCTCGAGGGATTTCATGGTCGCCCGGGGGGCGATCTGGCCTTGGGTCTTTGGCCTTGCAGGCCTCGGTTCTTCTTTGGATGCAAAGATTCTGACCCATGGGGAAACAGAAACTTATGCGATTTGATGACTGTGACCCCTTTTTATAAGGCTTGAAAGTAGGTCGTCTGATGTCACCTGGATCACCATTCTGACGCTTTCACGTTGTTAAGTATTAGTGTGATGTCATCTGACACCTCATAAAGGCTTATTAATGTCAAGAAATAACCTTTATTTTATACAGTGCCTTTCAAAATGGCTTCTCAAACCGCTTTACAAAAAAAAACCGGCTTCCAGCGGCCTTTGCAATATTTGTCTTAGTTTTGTGCTAAATACTGCTCGACTCAGTTCTGAGATCCGACACCTTTTTGTGGTGGTTCACTCTGCTGTCTCGCGATGCCTGAGTTTGGCAGAGAGCACGCTTGGTGTGGAGTTTGCATCTTCTCCCCTTGCCGCCCGGATAAACTGGGCTCTCTAATTCGCGCCCCTTCCGTGTGTGTGCGTACTGTGCACTGAGAAGTCAGCCCACGCCTCTCCAAGGATTAAGCTGAAAATATCATTTTTGGAGAATTGCGTACGCACACTGTTAAATACTGTACACTCACCCGTCGTTAAACGAGCACTTACTTTATTTACAAGTACCCGCTGAAACCAGCGGTGGATAAATATACCTGTGTTTAGACCAGTGAACCGTCCTCTCCGCTTAGACGAGCTCCGAGCGAGTGTCCCGTTCTGCCGGTTTTACTTTTCACTTCTGTCGGCTGTTTTCTCAACCTTATAATTCGTGTTCAAATAATCACGTTAGTTATTGTGTAGAATAATAATCGGAATCTTTATTCAATGAAATGAAACCCACTGTGCTCTAACAACGAGGGATGAATGCGCTACCAAACATACAAGAGACGGAATGGCCTCCGTGTGTTTGCAACCTTTTTTGTTTTTAGGTTCTCAGTATAAATAATACTTAACCTGCCTCGGTGTTGACGCTGCTGCGTGCACAAGAACGGTTTTGTCCAACTTCAGATTATCGCGCTACAAACTTGGGATCGCCGTCAGTGTAAATGAAGAGGACTGAGAGGGGACGGTTGGTATCCGTGCTTTCGTTGTCCCTCGTTTATTTAAAAGTAGTAAAGTGGCAATATATTACTGAAAAAATAAAATATCTTCAAGCACAACGTATTTGTAACTGAAAATGAACATTATTTAAGCGAACGAGGTTTAACAGATACCAGCAGCGCCACTACATAAAGATGAACTTTACATATTCATCGATAACATTAATTAAAATGGATCAATGGATTCAAAATATGGATCAATACCATAGGTGGGCAAATACCATATTATTCTGCAACTTTCCAGTGCCAGGCATCATGCTGTTGATTCGAAGAGCACTGTTGGGATGATGGCTGTCCCAGTTGCTTGAGGTGTACAGTTCCTTTGGCTTCCTGGCAGAGATGTGCAGAGACCTTTTGGTGGGCAGTGGCTCAAAAGAGTATCCTGAGTATCCTGGACACAAGTCAGTGCCCGCTTGTAGTTCTGTGTTTTTTAATGTTACAGGAAGTTTGGCTGTGACTTCAGAGGCATTATAATATTCACAGCCTTGGCAAAACAAATGGTTGTCCATAATTGCTGATTATGTTTGATTAACAGGCCAGAGATTACACACCCTCTACTGAGCATATACTTTATTTTCCTGATATAAAATATCTTAACAAGAGGACTGAGCAAATAAAAGAGTTACGATCTAATTCCATGCAATACCAAATGGTCTTTGGGTCATCCTGGTAACCACAAGCTTGGATGTGCATATTTAAATGTACATTGCTTGTCACACGATGTTGAGCCATGACTAAATGTTCAACATCATACTGTAGCAACCCAGTATATGGAACACATGTAAACGTTTCACAGTGAAATAAACACATGAGTTCTAATCTCTTGGGATGATATATGCTTTTATTTAAGCCATGTAGATTTTAGTTAGACCTCAGTCTCTTTGCAGTTTTCCCACAGAGTATATGACCCCTCTTGAGAGCTGTCCGTGCTGCTCAGAGACTTTGTTTCTCCTGACCCGTCTTCCTTCTCCTGGGAGACGCCAGGCTCCTGCCAATCGCACCTCCACAGCACCTTGTCGCTGTCTCCATCGTCGTCCAGCCAGGACGTGGGAGACGACATGGGCACTCCAGGGAGCTGCCAGTCGACAAGACTGGAGCCAACCTGGAGAAGAGACGGGCCGATGTGACTTAAATCTATCATCTGCAAAGTGACAAGGAAGACGATAGTGGAGTATGTTTGGCCATTTCTCTTGTTTTCACCATGTCTACTCTGTATACAGAACTGACATTCAAGAGCAGAGAAGCCACTCATTCACTTGACCTAGGCTCTGTGAAGAGGAGTTTTGTCACAGTTTTTGAGTGGCTGTAATTATTTTTTCCATACTGTACTTGTAAAAACGTGTCAAATCTATGCACTAGTTGATGGCACATGATCCACAGACACAGACTCACTCTAACAGGGAGTCCTGGCGGCAGTGTGCTGGTCTTGACGTGCGGTGGAGCTGTCAGGGGACAGGTCAGGATCCTCGACGGAGCACCAGCCCACTTGGAGGTGGGGAGTCCCTCTCCAGCCTGAGGCGCCTCTGGGGAGCGGGGCTCTTGAAGGTGTTCTATTGGCTGTGATGTTTGGGGAGGAAAAGACAGATTAATAATGTCATTATAAAATAGATTTACACTCTATTATTACTACAGCTTAAACAAGGGCACAAACTGTACAAGACCGTTTGTGCTTCCTCTGCCCTTCCTCCTGCCTAAATCCCTTTCAGTTTCCAATCGTGATCCCTGTGTCGCTAGGACGTATGAAACAGTCCCTGGGATGAAAGCTTCTGTCCTGCCCGATACACTTGGCTCGACCCGCAATGTTCGCGCAGTGTCTGTGTGACTCACGGTACTCTGTCCGGTCTCTGGCTGCTTGATTCCTCCCGGGAAATGGTCTTTTTCCGGGGAGGGGTCGCGGCTGTCGCCTGGTGTCACGGCCGTGGGCTCGGTGGACACATCTGCTCCCCTGAGCGCGTCGCCCTCATCTTCCACATGGAGCCGTCTGGGAGGTGTCTCCTCACAAGAGCCTGTAATTCAAGGAACCAACAACGAACAAATCTGAAATGCGGGGTCCCATAAAGTACCTGGTTTACCTTTTCTTTTACTCTGAGGAAGTTTAACGACGTAATAAAATCTGTAATCAGCTGTCTGCCGAGACGAGGGTGGTGATTTTCTAAGTTACTAGACGAGCCTCCCTACCCGTAGAAGTGGGGGTCGCAGATCTCGGGGTGTCTTCCTTGTCATCAGAGTGTTGAGGTCTCACGGGGGTCACCCCCCCGCAGCACACAAACACCGTGGCGAGGTGCACAAGGAAAAGGGGGAACTCTCCGTCCTTCTCCTCTGCTCTTTTTTTGGGGGTCCTCCTCCTTTTCTCTCGAGGGATTTCATGGTCGCCCGGGGGGCGATCTGGCCTTGGGTCTTTGGCCTTGCAGGCCTCGGTTCTTCTTTGGATGCAAAGATTCTGACCCATGGGGAAACAGAAACTTATGCGATTTGATGACTGTGACCCCTTTTTATAAGGCTTGAAAGTAGGTCGTCTGATGTCACCTGGATCACCATTCTGACGCTTTCACGTTGTTAAGTATTAGTGTGATGTCATCTGACACCTCATAAAGGCTTATTAATGTCAAGAAATAACCTTTATTTTATACAGTGCCTTTCAAAATGGCTTCTCAAACCGCTTTACAAAAAAAAACCGGCTTCCAGCGGCCTTTGCAATATTTGTCTTAGTTTTGTGCTAAATACTGCTCGACTCAGTTCTGAGATCCGACACCTTTTTGTGGTGGTTCACTCTGCTGTCTCGCGATGCCTGAGTTTGGCAGAGAGCACGCTTGGTGTGGAGTTTGCATCTTCTCCCCTTGCCGCCCGGATAAACTGGGCTCTCTAATTCGCGCCCCTTCCGTGTGTGTGCGTACTGTGCACTGAGAAGTCAGCCCACGCCTCTCCAAGGATTAAGCTGAAAATATCATTTTTGGAGAATTGCGTACGCACACTGTTAAATACTGTACACTCACCCGTCGTTAAACGAGCACTTACTTTATTTACAAGTACCCGCTGAAACCAGCGGTGGATAAATATACCTGTGTTTAGACCAGTGAACCGTCCTCTCCGCTTAGACGAGCTCCGAGCGAGTGTCCCGTTCTGCCGGTTTTACTTTTCACTTCTGTCGGCTGTTTTCTCAACTTTATAATTCGTGTTCAAATAATCACGTTAGTTATTGTGTAGAATAATAATCGGAATCTTTATTCAATGAAATGAAACCCACTGTGCTCTAACAACGAGGGATGAATGCGCTACCAAACATACAAGAGACGGAATGGCCTCCGTGTGTTTGCAACCTTTTTTGTTTTTAGGTTCTCAGTATAAATAATACTTAACCTGCCTCGGTGTTGACGCTGCTGCGTGCACAAGAACGGTTTTGTCCAACTTCAGATTATCGCGCTACAAACTTGGGATCGCCGTCAGTGTAAATGAAGAGGACTGAGAGGGGACGGTTGGTATCCGTGCTTTCGTTGTCCCTCGTTTATTTAAAAGTAGTAAAGTGGCAATATATTACTGAAAAAATAAAATATCTTCAAGCACAACGTATTTGTAACTGAAAATGAACATTATTTAAGCGAACGAGGTTTAACAGATACCAGCAGCGCCACTACATAAAGATGAACTTTACATATTCATCGATAACATTAATTAAAATGGATCAATGGATTCAAAATATGGATCAATACCATAGGTGGGCAAATACCATATTATTCTGCAACTTTCCAGTGCCAGGCATCATGCTGTTGATTCGAAGAGCACTGTTGGGATGATGGCTGTCCCAGTTGCTTGAGGTGTACAGTTCCTTTGGCTTCCTGGCAGAGATGTGCAGAGACCTTTTGGTGGGCAGTGGCTCAAAAGAGTATCCTGAGTATCCTGGACACAAGTCAGTGCCCGCTTGTAGTTCTGTGTTTTTTAATGTTACAGGAAGTTTGGCTGTGACTTCAGAGGCATTATAATATTCACAGCCTTGGCAAAACAAATGGTTGTCCATAATTGCTGATTATGTTTGATTAACAGGCCAGAGATTACACACCCTCTACTGAGCATATACTTTATTTTCCTGATATAAAATATCTTGACAAGAGGACTGAGCAAATAAGAGTTACGATCTAATTCCATGCAATACCAAATGGTCTTTGGGTCATCCTGGTAACCACAAGCTTGGATGTGCATATTTAAATGTACATTGCTTGTCACACGATGTTGAGCCATGACTAAATGTTCAACATCATACTGTAGCAACCCAGTATATGGAACACATGTAAACGTTTCACAGTGAAATAAACACATGAGTTCTAATCTCTTGGGATGATATATGCTTTTATTTAAGCCATGTAGATTTTAGTTAGACCTCAGTCTCTTTGCAGTTTTCCCACAGAGTATATGACCCCTCTTGAGAGCTGTCCGTGCTGCTCAGAGACTTTGTTTCTCCTGACCCGTCTTCCTTCTCCTGGGAGACGCCAGGCTCCTGCCAATCGCACCTCCACAGCACCTTGTCGCTGTCTCCATCGTCGTCCAGCCAGGACGTAGGAGACGACATGGGCACTCCAGGGAGCTGCCAGTCGACAAGACTGGAGCCAACCTGGAGAAGAGACGGGCCGATGTGACTTAAATCTATCATCTGCAAAGTGACAAGGAAGACGATAGTGGAGTATGTTTGGCCATTTCTCTTGTTTTCACCATGTCTACTCTGTATACAGAACTGACATTCAAGAGCAGAGAAGCCACTCATTCACTTGACCTAGGCTCTGTGAAGAGGAGTTTTGTCACAGTTTTTGAGTGGCTGTAATTATTTTTTCCATACTGTACTTGTAAAAACGTGTCAAATCTATGCAGTAGTTGATGGCACATGATCCACAGACACAGACTCACTCTAACAGGGAGTCCTGGCGGCAGTGTGCTGGTCTTGACGTGCGGTGGAGCTGTCAGGGGACGGGTCAGGATCCTCGACGGAGCACCAGCCCACTTGGAGGTGGGGAGTCCCTCTCCAGCCTGAGGCGCCTCTGGGGAGCGGGGCTCTTGAAGGTGTTCTATTGGCTGTGATGTTTGGGGAGGAAAAGACAGATTAATAATGTCATTATAAAATAGATTTACACTCTATTATTACTACAGCTTAAACAAGGGCACAAACTGTACAAGACCGTTTGTGCTTCCTCTGCCCTTCCTCCTGCCTAAATCCCTTTCAGTTTCCAATCGTGATCCCTGTGTCGCTAGGACGTATGAAACAGTCCCTGGGATGAAAGCTTCTGTCCTGCCCGATACACTTGGCTCGACCCGCAATGTTCGCGCAGTGTCTGTGTGACTCACGGTACTCTGTCCGGTCTCTGGCTGCTTGATTCCTCCCGGGAAATGGTCTTTTTCCGGGGAGGGGTCGCGGCTGTCGCCTGGTGTCACGGCCGTGGGCTCGGTGGACACATCTGCTCCCCTGAGCGCGTCGCCCTCATCTTCCACATGGAGCCGTCTGGGAGGTGTCTCCTCACAAGAGCCTGTAATTCAAGGAACCAACAACGAACAAATCTGAAATGCGGGGTCCCATAAAGTACCTGGTTTACCTTTTCTGTTACTCTGAGGAAGTTTAACGACGTAATAAAATCTGTAATCAGCTGTCTGCCGAGACGAGGGTGGTGATTTTCTAAGTTACTAGACGAGCCTCCCTACCCGTAGAAGTGGGGGTCGCAGATCTCGGGGTGTCTTCCTTGTCATCAGAGTGTTGAGGTCTCACGGGGGTCACCCCCCCGCAGCACACAAACACCGTGGCGAGGTGCACAAGGAAAAGGGGGAACTCTCCGTCCTTCTCCTCTGCTCTTTTTTTGGGGGTCCTCCTCCTTTTCTCTCGAGGGATTTCATGGTCGCCCGGGGGGCGATCTGGCCTTGGGTCTTTGGCCTTGCAGGCCTCGGTTCTTCTTTGGATGCAAAGATTCTGACCCATGGGGAAACAGAAACTTATGCGATTTGATGACTGTGACCCCTTTTTATAAGGCTTGAAAGTAGGTCGTCTGATGTCACCTGGATCACCATTCTGACGCTTTCACGTTGTTAAGTATTAGTGTGATGTCATCTGACACCTCATAAAGGCTTATTAATGTCAAGAAATAACCTTTATTTTATACAGTGCCTTTCAAAATGGCTTCTCAAACCGCTTTACAAAAAAAAACCGGCTTCCAGCGGCCTTTGCAATATTTGTCTTAGTTTTGTGCTAAATACTGCTCGACTCAGTTCTGAGATCCGACACCTTTTTGTGGTGGTTCACTCTGCTGTCTCGCGATGCCTGAGTTTGGCAGAGAGCACGCTTGGTGTGGAGTTTGCATCTTCTCCCCTTGCCGCCCGGATAAACTGGGCTCTCTAATTCGCGCCCCTTCCGTGTGTGTGCGTACTGTGCACTGAGAAGTCAGCCCACGCCTCTCCAAGGATTAAGCTGAAAATATCATTTTTGGAGAATTGCGTACGCACACTGTTAAATACTGTACACTCACCCGTCGTTAAACGAGCACTTACTTTATTTACAAGTACCCGCTGAAACCAGCGGTGGATAAATATACCTGTGTTTAGACCAGTGAACCGTCCTCTCCGCTTAGACGAGCTCCGAGCGAGTGTCCCGTTCTGCCGGTTTTACTTTTCACTTCTGTCGGCTGTTTTCTCAACTTTATAATTCGTGTTCAAATAATCACGTTAGTTATTGTGTAGAATAATAATCGGAATCTTTATTCAATGAAATGAAACCCACTGTGCTCTAACAACGAGGGATGAATGCGCTACCAAACATACAAGAGACGGAATGGCCTCCGTGTGTTTGCAACCTTTTTTGTTTTTAGGTTCTCAGGATAAATAATACTTAACCTGCCTCGGTGTTGACGCTGCTGCGTGCACAAGAACGGTTTTGTCCAACTTCAGATTATCGCGCTACAAACTTGGGATCGCCGTCAGTGTAAATGAAGAGGACTGAGAGGGGACGGTTGGTATCCGTGCTTTCGTTGTCCCTCGTTTATTTAAAAGTAGTAAAGTGGCAATATATTACTGAAAAAATAAAATATCTTCAAGCACAACGTATTTGTAACTGAAAATGAACATTATTTAAGCGAACGAGGTTTAACAGATACCAGCAGCGCCACTACATAAAGATGAACTTTACATATTCATCGATAACATTAATTAAAATGGATCAATGGATTCAAAATATGGATCAATACCATAGGTGGGCAAATACCATATTATTCTGCAACTTTCCAGTGCCAGGCATCATGCTGTTGATTCGAAGAGCACTGTTGGGATGATGGCTGTCCCAGTTGCTTGAGGTGTACAGTTCCTTTGGCTTCCTGGCAGAGATGTGCAGAGACCTTTTGGTGGGCAGTGGCTCAAAAGAGTATCCTGAGTATCCTGGACACAAGTCAGTGCCCGCTTGTAGTTCTGTGTTTTTTAATGTTACAGGAAGTTTGGCTGTGACTTCAGAGGCATTATAATATTCACAGCCTTGGCAAAACAAATGGTTGTCCATAATTGCTGATTATGTTTGATTAACAGGCCAGAGATTACACACCCTCTACTGAGCATATACTTTATTTTTCTGATATAAAATATCTTAACAAGAGGACTGAGCAAATAAAAGAGTTACGATCTAATTCCATGCAATACCAAATGGTCTTTGGGTCATCCTGGTAACCACAAGCTTGGATGTGCATATTTAAATGTACATTGCTTGTCACACGATGTTGAGCCATGACTAAATGTTCAACATCATACTGCGGCAACCCAGTATATGGAACACATGTAAACGTTTCACAGTGAAATAAACACATGAGTTCTAATCTCTTGGGATGATATATGCATTTATTTAAACCATGTAGATTTTAGTTAGACCTCAGTCTCTTTGCAGTTTTCCCACAGAGTATATGACCCCTCTTGAGAGCTGTCCGTGCTGCTCAGAGACTTTGTTTCTCCTGACCCGTCTTCCTTCTCCTGGGAGACGCCAGGCTCCTGCCAATCGCACCTCCACAGCACCTTGTCGCTGTCTCCATCGTCGTCCAGCCAGGACGTAGGAGACGACATGGGCACTCCAGGGAGCTGCCAGTCGACAAGACTGGAGCCAACCTGGAGAAGAGACGGGCCGATGTGACTTAAATCTATCATCTGCAAAGTGACAAGGAAGACGATAGTGGAGTATGTTTGGCCATTTCTCTTGTTTTCACCATGTCTACTCTGTATACAGAACTGACATTCAAGAGCAGAGAAGCCACTCATTCACTTGACCTAGGCTCTGTGAAGAGGAGTTTTGTCACAGTTTTTGAGTGGCTGTAATTATTTTTTCCATACTGTACTTGTAAAAACGTGTCAAATCTATGCACTAGTTGATGGCACATGATCCACAGACACAGACTCACTCTAACAGGGAGTCCTGGCGGCAGTGTGCTGGTCTTGACGTGCGGTGGAGCTGTCAGGGGACGGGTCAGGATCCTCGACGGAGCACCAGCCCACTTGGAGGTGGGGAGTCCCTCTCCAGCCTGAGGCGCCTCTGGGGAGCGGGGCTCTTGAAGGTGTTCTATTGGCTGTGATGTTTGGGGAGGAAAAGACAGATTAATAATGTCATTATAAAATAGATTTACACTCTATTATTACTACAGCTTAAACAAGGGCACAAACTGTACAGGACCGTTTGTGCTTCCTCTGCCCTTCCTCCTGCCTAAATCCCTTTCAGTTTCCAATCGTGATCCCTGTGTCGCTAGGACGTATGAAACAGTCCCTGGGATGAAAGCTTCTGTCCTGCCCGATACACTTGGCTCGACCTGCAATGTTCGCGCAGTGTCTGTGTGACTCACGGTACTCTGTCCGGTCTCTGGCTGCTTGATTCCTCCCGGGAAATGGTCTTTTTCCGGGGAGGGGTCGCGGCTGTCGCCTGGTGTCACGGCCGTGGGCTCGGTGGACACATCTGCTCCCCTGAGCGCGTCGCCCTCATCTTCCACAAGGAGCCGGCTGGGAGGTGTCTCCTCACAAGAGCCTGTAATTCAAGGAACCAACAACGAACAAATCTGAAATGCGGGGTCTCATAAAGTACCTGGTTTACCTTTTCTGTTACTCTGAGGAAGTTTAACGACGTAATAAAATCTGTAATCAGCTGTCTGCCGAGACGAGGGTGGTGATTTTCTAAGTTACTAGTCGAGCCTCCCTACCCGTTGAAGTGGGGGTCGCAGATCTCGGGGTGTCTTCCTTGTCATCAGAGTGTTGAGGTCTCACAGGGGTCACCCCCCCGCAGCACACAAACACCGTGGCGAGGTGCACAAGGAAAAGGGGGAACTCTCCGTCCTTCTCCTCTGCTCTTTTTTTGGGGGTCCTCCTCCTTTTCTCTCGAGGGATTTCATGGTCGCCCGGGGGGCGATCTGGCCTTGGGTCTTTGGCCTTGCAGGCCTCGGTTCTTCTTTGGATGCAAAGATTCTGACCCATGGGGAAACAGAAACTTATGCGATTTGATGACTGTGACCCCTTTTTATAAGGCTTGAAAGTAGGTCGTCTGATGTCACCTGGATCACCATTCTGACGCTTTCACGTTGTTAAGTATTAGTGTGATGTCATCTGACACCTCATAAAGGCTTATTAATGTCAAGAAATAACCTTTATTTTATACAGTGCCTTTCAAAATGGCTTCTCAAACCGCTTTACAAAAAAAAACCGGCTTCCAGCGGCCTTTGCAATATTTGTCTTAGTTTTGTGCTAAATACTGCTCGACTCAGTTCTGAGATCCGACACCTTTTTGTGGTGGTTCACTCTGCTGTCTCGCGATGCCTGAGTTTGGCAGAGAGCACGCTTGGTGTGGAGTTTGCATCTTCTCCCCTTGCCGCCCGGATAAACTGGGCTCTCTAATTCGCGCCCCTTCCGTGTGTGTGCGTACTGTGCACTGAGAAGTCAGCCCACGCCTCTCCAAGGATTAAGCTGAAAATATCATTTTTGGAGAATTGCGTACGCACACTGTTAAATACTGTACACTCACCCGTCGTTAAACGAGCACTTACTTTATTTACAAGTACCCGCTGAAACCAGCGGTGGATAAATATACCTGTGTTTAGACCAGTGAACCGTCCTCTCCGCTTAGACGAGCTCCGAGCGAGTGTCCCGTTCTGCCGGTTTTACTTTTCACTTCTGTCGGCTGTTTTCTCAACTTTATAATTCGTGTTCAAATAATCACGTTAGTTATTGTGTAGAATAATAATCGGAATCTTTATTCAATGAAATGAAACCCACTGTGCTCTAACAACGAGGGATGAATGCGCTACCAAACATACAAGAGACGGAATGGCCTCCGTGTGTTTGCAACCTTTTTTGTTTTTAGGTTCTCAGGATAAATAATACTTAACCTGCCTCGGTGTTGACGCTGCTGCGTGCACAAGAACGGTTTTGTCCAACTTCAGATTATCGCGCTACAAACTTGGGATCGCCGTCAGTGTAAATGAAGAGGACTGAGAGGGGACGGTTGGTATCCGTGCTTTCGTTGTCCCTCGTTTATTTAAAAGTAGTAAAGTGGCAATATATTACTGAAAAAATAAAATATCTTCAAGCACAACGTATTTGTAACTGAAAATGAACATTATTTAAGCGAACGAGGTTTAACAGATACCAGCAGCGCCACTACATAAAGATGAACTTTACATATTCATCGATAACATTAATTAAAATGGATCAATGGATTCAAAATATGGATCAATACCATAGGTGGGCAAATACCATATTATTCTGCAACTTTCCAGTGCCAGGCATCATGCTGTTGATTCGAAGAGCACTGTTGGGATGATGGCTGTCCCAGTTGCTTGAGGTGTACAGTTCCTTTGGCTTCCTGACAGAGATGTGCAGAGACCTTTTGGTGGGCAGTGGCTCAAAAGAGTATCCTGAGTATCCTGGACACAAGTCAGTGCCCGCTTGTAGTTCTGTGTTTTTTAATGTTACAGGAAGTTTGGCTGTGACTTCAGAGGCATTATAATATTCACAGCCTTGGCAAAACAAATGGTTGTCCATAATTGCTGATTATGTTTGATTAACAGGCCAGAGATTACACACCCTCTACTGAGCATATACTTTATTTTCCTGATATAAAATATCTTAACAAGAGGACTGAGCAAATAAAAGAGTTACGATCTAATTCCATGCAATACCAAATGGTCTTTGGGTCATCCTGGTAACCACAAGCTTGGATGTGCATATTTAAATGTACATTGCTTTTCACACGATGTTGAGCCATGACTAAATGTTCAACATCATACTGTAGCAACCCAGTATATGGAACACATGTAAACGTTTCACAGTGAAATAAACACATGAGTTCTAATCTCTTGGGATGATATATGCTTTTATTTAAGCCATGTAGATTTTAGTTAGACCTCAGTCTCTTTGCAGTTTTCCCACAGAGTATATGACCCCTCTTGAGAGCTGTCCGTGCTGCTCAGAGACTTTGTTTCTCCTGACCCGTCTTCCTTCTCCTGGGAGACGCCAGGCTCCTGCCAATCGCACCTCCACAGCACCTTGTCGCTGTCTCCATCGTCGTCCAGCCAGGACGTAGGAGACGACATGGGCACTCCAGGGAGCTGCCAGTCGACAAGACTGGAGCCAACCTGGAGAAGAGACGGGCCGATGTGACTTAAATCTATCATCTGCAAAGTGACAAGGAAGACGATAGTGGAGTATGTTTGGCCATTTCTCTTGTTTTCACCATGTCTACTCTGTATACAGAACTGACATTCAAGAGCAGAGAAGCCACTCATTCACTTGACCTAGGCTCTGTGAAGAGGAGTTTTGTCACAGTTTTTGAGTGGCTGTAATTATTTTTTCCATACTGTACTTGTAAAAACGTGTCAAATCTATGCAGTAGTTGATGGCACATGATCCACAGACACAGACTCACTCTAACAGGGAGTCCTGGCGGCAGTGTGCTGGTCTTGACGTGCGGTGGAGCTGTCAGGGGACGGGTCAGGATCCTCGACGGAGCACCAGCCCACTTGGAGGTGGGGAGTCCCTCTCCAGCCTGAGGCGCCTCTGGGGAGCGGGGCTCTTGAAGGTGTTCTATTGGCTGTGATGTTTGGGGAGGAAAAGACAGATTAATAATGTCATTATAAAATAGATTTACACTCTATTAATACTACAGCTTAAACAAGGGCACAAACTGTACAAGACCGTTTGTGCTTCCTCTGCCCTTCCTCCTGCCTAAATCCCTTTCAGTTTCCAATCGTGATCCCTGTGTCGCTAGGACGTATGAAACAGTCCCTGGGATGAAAGCTTCTGTCCTGCCCGATACACTTGGCTCGACCCGCAATGTTCGCGCAGTGTCTGTGTGACTCACGGTACTCAGTCCGGTCTCTGGCTGCTTGATTCCTCCCGGGAAATGGTCTTTTTCCGGGGAGGGGTCGCGTCTGTCGCCTGGTGTCACGGCCGTGGGCTCGGTGGACACATCTGCTCCCCTGAGCGCGTCGCCCTCATCTTCCACAAGGAGCGGGCTGGGAGGTGTCTCCTCACAAGAGCCTGTAATTCAGGGAACCAACAACGAACAAATCTGAAATGCGGAGTCCGATAAAGTACCTGGTTTGCCTTTTCTGTTACTCTGGGGAAGTTTAACGACGTAATAAAATCTGTAATCAGCTGTCTGCCGAGACGAGGGTGGTGATTTTCTAAGTTACTACACGAGCCTCCCTACCCGTAGAAGTGGGGGTCGCAGATCTCGGGGTGTCTTCCTTGTCATCAGAGTGTTGAGGTCTCACGGGGTTCACTGCCCCGCAGCACACAAACACCGTGGCGAGGTGCACAAGGAAAAGGGGGAACTCTCCGTCCTTCTCCTCTGCTCTTTTTTTGGGGGTCCTCCTCCTTTTCTCTCGAGGGATTTCATGGTCGCCCGGGGGGCAATCTGGCCTTGGGTCTTTGGCCTTGCAGGCCTCGGTTCTTCTTTGGATGCAAAGATTCTGACCCATGGGGAAACAGAAACTTATGCGATTTGATGACTGTGACCCCTTTTTATAAGGCTTGAAAGTAGGTCGTCTGATGTCACCTGGATCACCATTCTGACGCTTTCACGTTGTTAAGTATTAGTGTGATGTCATCTGACACCTCATAAAGGCTTATTAATGTCAAGAAATAACCTTTACTTTATATAGTGCCTTTCAAAATGGCTTCTCAAACCGCTTTACAAAAAAAAACCGGCTTCCAGCGGCCTTTGCAATATTTGTCTTAGTTTTGTGCTAAATACTGCTCGACTCAGTTCTGAGATCCGACACCTTTTTGTGGTGGTTCACTCTGCTGTCTCGCGATGCCTGAGTTTGGCAGAGAGCACGCTTGGTGTGGAGTTTGCATCTTCTCCCCTTGCCGCCCGGATAAACTGGGCTCTCTAATTCGCGCCCCTTCCGTGTGTGTGCGTACTGTGCACTGAGAAGTCAGCCCACGCCTCTCCAAGGATTAAGCTGAAAATATCATTTTTGGAGAATTGCGTACGCACACTGTTAAATACTGTACACTCACCCGTCGTTAAACGAGCACTTACTTTATTTACAAGTACCCGCTGAAACCAGCGGTGGATAAATATACCTGTGTTTAGACCAGTGAACCGTCCTCTCCGCTTAGACGAGCTCCGAGCGAGTGTCCCGTTCTGCCGGTTTTACTTTTCACTTCTGTCGGCTGTTTTCTCAACTTTATAATTCGTGTTCAAATAATCACGTTAGTTATTGTGTAGAATAATAATCGGAATCTTTATTCAATGAAATGAAACCCACTGTGCTCTAACAACGAGGGATGAATGCGCTACCAAACATATAAGAGACGGAATGGCCTCCGTGTGTTTGCAACCTTTTTTGTTTTTAGGTTCTCAGGATAAATAATACTTAACCTGCCTCGGTGTTGACGCTGCTGTGTGCACAAGAACGGTTTTGTCCAACTTCAGATTATCGCGCTACAAACTTGGGATCGCCGTCAGTGTAAATGAAGAGGACTGAGAGGGGACGGTTGGTATCCGTGCTTTCGTTGTCCCTCGTTTATTTAAAAGTAGTAAAGTGGCAATATATTACTGAAAAAATAAAATATCTTCAAGCACAACGTATTTGTAACTGAAAATGAACATTATTTAAGCGAACGAGGTTTAACAGATACCAGCAGCGCCACTACATAAAGATGAACTTTACATATTCATCGATAACATTAATTAAAATGGATCAATGGATTCAAAATATGGATCAATACCATAGGTGGGCAAATACCATATTATTCTGCAACTTTCCAGTGCCAGGCATCATGCTGTTGATTCGAAGAGCACTGTTGGGATGATGGCTGTCCCAGTTGCTTGAGGTGTACAGTTCCTTTGGCTTCCTGGCAGAGATGTGCAGAGACCTTTTGGTGGGCAGTGGCTCAAAAGAGTATCCTGAGTATCCTGGACACAAGTCAGTGCCCGCTTGTAGTTCTGTGTTTTTTAATGTTACAGGAAGTTTGGCTGTGACTTCAGAGGCATTATAATATTCACAGCCTTGGCAAAACAAATGGTTGTCCATAATTGCTGATTATGTTTGATTAACAGGCCAGAGATTACACACCCTCTACTGAGCATATACTTTATTTTCCTGATATAAAATATCTTAACAAGAGGACTGAGCAAATAAAAGAGTTACGATCTAATTCCATGCAATAGCAAATGGTCTTTGGGTCATCCTGGTAACCATAAGCTTGGATGTGCATATTTAAATGTACATTGCTTGTCACACGATGTTGAGCCATGAATAAATGTTCAACATCATAGCAACCCAGTATATGGAACACATGTAAACGTTTCACAGTGAAATAAACACATGAGTTCTAATCTCTTGGGATGATATATGCATTTATTTAAACCATGTAGATTTTAGTTAGACCTCAGTCTCTTTGCAGTTTTCCCACAGAGTATATGACCCCTCTTGAGAGCTGTCCGTGCTGCTCAGAGACTTTGTTTCTCCTGACCCATCTTCCTTCTCCTGGGAGACGCCAGGCTCCTGCCAATCGCACCTCCACAGCACCTTGTCGCTGTCTCCAGCGTCGTCCAGCCAGGACGTAGGAGACGACATGGGCACTCCAGGGAGCTGCCAGTCGACAAGACTGGAGCCAACCTGGAGAAGAGACGGGCCGATGTGACTTAAATCTATCATCTGCAAAGTGACAAGGAAGACGATAGTGGAGTATGTTTGGCCATTTCTCTTGTTTTCACCATGTCTACTCTGTATACAGAACTGACATTCAAGAGCAGAAAAGCCACTCATTCACTTGACCTAGGCTCTGTGAAGAGGAGTTTTGTCACAGTTTTTGAGTGGCTGTAATTATTTTTTCCATACTGTACTTGTAAAAACGTGTCAAATCTATGCAGTAGTTGATGGCACATGATCCACAGACACAGACTCACTCTAACAGGGAGTCCTGGCGGCAGTGTGCTGGTCTTGACGTGCGGTGGAGCTGTCAGGGGACGGGTCAGGATCCTCGACGGAGCACCAGCCCACTTGGAGGTGGGGAGTCCCTCTCCAGCCTGAGGCGCCTCTGGGGAGCGGGGCTCTTGAAGGTGTTCTATTGGCTGTGATGTTTGGGGAGGAAAAGACAGATTAATAATGTCATTATAAAATAGATTTACACTCTATTAATACTACAGCTTAAACAAGGGCACAAACTGTACACGACCGTTTGTGCTTCCTCTGCCCTTCCTCCTGCCTAAATCCCTTTCAGTTTCCAATCGTGATCCCTGTGTCGCTAGGACGTATGAAACAGTCCCTGGGATGAAAGCTTCTGTCCTGCCCGATACACTTGGCTCGACCCGCAATGTTCGCGCAGTGTCTGTGTGACTCACGGTACTCTGTCCGGTCTCTGGCTGCTTGATTCCTCCCGGGAAATGGTCTTTTTCCGGGGAGGGGTCGCGGCTGTCGCCTGGTGTCACGGCCGTGGGCTCGGTGGACACATCTGCTCCCCTGAGCGCGTCGCCCTCATCTTCCACAAGGAGCCGGCTGGGAGGTGTCTCCTCACAAGAGCCTGTAATTCAAGGAACCAACAACGAACAAATCTGAAATGCGGGGTCCCATAAAGTACCTGGTTTACCTTTTCTGTTACTCTGAGGAAGTTTAACGACGTAATAAAATCTGTAATCAGCTGTCTGCCGAGACGAGGGTGGTGATTTTCTAAGTTACTAGACGAGCCTCCCTACCCGTAGAAGTGGGGGTCGCAGATCTCGGGGTGTCTTCCTTGTCATCAGAGTGTTGAGGTCTCACGGGGGTCACCCCCCCGCAGCACACAAACACTGTGGCGAGGTGCACAAGGAAAAGGGGGAACTCTCCGTCCTTCTCCTCTGCTCTTTTTTTGGGGGTCCTCCTCCTTTTCTCTCGAGGGATTTCATGGTCGCCCGGGGGGCGATCTGGCCTTGGGTCTTTGGCCTTGCAGGCCTCGGTTCTTCTTTGGATGCAAAGATTCTGACCCATGGGGAAACAGAAACTTATGCGATTTGATGACTGTGACCCCTTTTTATAAGGCTTGAAAGTAGGTCGTCTGATGTCACCTGGATCACCATTCTGACGCTTTCACGTTGTTAAGTATTAGTGTGATGTCATCTGACACCTCATAAAGGCTTATTAATGTCAAGAAATAACCTTTATTTTATACAGTGCCTTTCAAAATGGCTTCTTAAACCGCTTTACAAAAAAAAAAACCGGCTTCCAGCGGCCTTTGCAATATTTGTCTTAGTTTTGTGCTAAATACTGCTCGACTCAGTTCTGAGATCCGACACCTTTTTGTGGTGGTTCACTCTGCTGTCTCGCGATGCCTGAGTTTGGCAGAGAGCACGCTTGGTGTGGAGTTTGCATCTTCTCCCCTTGCCGCCCGGATAAACTGGGCTCTCTAATTCGCGCCCCTTCCGTGTGTGTGCGTACTGTGCACTGAGAAGTCAGCCCACGCCTCTCCAAGGATTAAGCTGAAAATATCATTTTTGGAGAATTGCGTACGCACACTGTTAAATACTGTACACTCACCCGTCGTTAAACGAGCACTTACTTTATTTACAAGTACCCGCTGAAACCAGCGGTGGATAAATATACCTGTGTTTAGACCAGTGAACCGTCCTCTCCGCTTAGACGAGCTCCGAGCGAGTGTCCCGTTCTGCCGGTTTTACTTTTCACTTCTGTCGGCTGTTTTCTCAACTTTATAATTCGTGTTCAAATAATCACGTTAGTTATTGTGTAGAATAATAATCGGAATCTTTATTCAATGAAATGAAACCCACTGTGCTCTAATAACGAGGGATGAATGCGCTACCAAACATACAAGAGACGGAATGGCCTCCGTGTGTTTGCAACCTTTTTTGTTTTTAGGTTCTCAGGATAAATAATACTTAACCTGCCTCGGTGTTGACGCTGCTGCGTGCACAAGAACGGTTTTGTCCAACTTCAGATTATCGCGCTACAAACTTGGGATCGCCGTCAGTGTAAATGAAGAGGACTGAGAGGGGACGGTTGGTATCCGTGCTTTCGTTGTCCCTCGTTTATTTAAAAGTAGTAAAGTGGCAATATATTACTGAAAAAATAAAATATCTTCAAGCACAACGTATTTGTAACTGAAAATGAACATTATTTAAGCGAACGAGGTTTAACAGATACCAGCAGCGCCACTACATAAAGATGAACTTTACATATTCATCGATAACATTAATTAAAATGGATCAATGGATTCAAAATATGGATCAATACCATAGGTGGGCAAATACCATATTATTCTGCAACTTTCCAGTGCCAGGCATCATGCTGTTGATTCGAAGAGCACTGTTGGGATGATGGCTGTCCCAGTTGCTTGAGGTGTACAGTTCCTTTGGCTTCCTGGCAGAGATGTGCAGAGACCTTTTGGTGGGCAGTGGCTCAAAAGAGTATCCTGAGTATCCTGGACACAAGTCAGTGCCCGCTTGTAGTTCTGTGTTTTTTAATGTTACAGGAAGTTTGGCTGTGACTTCAGAGGCATTATAATATTCACAGCCTTGGCAAAACAAATGGTTGTCCATAATTGCTGATTATGTTTGATTAACAGGCCAGAGATTACACACCCTCTACTGAGCATATACTTTATTTTCCTGATATAAAATATCTTAACAAGAGGACTGAGCAAATAAAAGAGTTACGATCTAATTCCATGCAATACCAAATGGTCTTTGGGTCATCCTGGTAACCACAAGCTTGGATGTGCATATTTAAATGTACATTGCTTGTCACACGATGTTGAGCCATGACTAAATGTTCAACATCATACTGTAGCAACCCAGTATATGGAACACATGTAAACGTTTCACAGTGAAATAAACACATGAGTTCTAATCTCTTGGGATGATATATGCATTTATTTAAACCATGTAGATTTTAGTTAGACCTCAGTCTCTTTGCAGTTTTCCCACAGAGTATATGACCCCTCTTGAGAGCTGTCCGTGCTGCTCAGAGACTTTGTTTCTCCTGACCCGTCTTCCTTCTCCTGGGAGACGCCAGGCTCCTGCCAATCGCACCTCCACAGCACCTTGTCGCTGTCTCCATCGTCGTCCAGCCAGGACGTAGGAGACGACATGGGCACTCCAGGGAGCTGCCAGTCGACAAGACTGGAGCCAACCTGGAGAAGAGACGGGCCGATGTGACTTAAATCTATCATCTGCAAAGTGACAAGGAAGACGATAGTGGAGTATGTTTGGCCATTTCTCTTGTTTTCACCATGTCTACTCTGTATACAGAACTGACATTCAAGAGCAGAGAAGCCACTCATTCACTTGACCTAGGCTCTGTGAAGAGGAGTTTTGTCACAGTTTTTGAGTGGCTGTAATTATTTTTTCCATACTGTACTTTTAAAAACGTGTCAAATCTATTCACTAGTTGATGGCACATGATCCACAGACACAGACTCACTCTAACAGGGAGTCCTGGCGGCAGTGTGCTGGTCTTGACGTGCGGTGGAGCTGTCAGGGGACGGGTCAGGATCCTCGACGGAGCACCAGCCCACTTGGAGGTGGGGAGTCCCTCTCCAGCCTGAGGCGCCTCTGGGGAGCGGGGCTCTTGAAGGTGTTCTATTGGCTGTGATGTTTGGGGAGGAAAAGACAGATTAATAATGTCATTATAAAATAGATTTACACTCTATTATTACTACAGCTTAAACAAGGGCACAAACTGTACAAGACCGTTTGTGCTTCCTCTGCCCTTCCTCCTGCCTAAATCCCTTTCAGTTTCCAATCGTGATCCCTGTGTCGCTAGGACGTATGAAACAGTCCCTGGGATGAAAGCTTCTGTCCTGCTCGATACACTTGGCTCGACCCGCAATGTTCGCGCAGTGTCTGTGTGACTCACGGTACTCTGTCCGGTCTCTGGCTGCTTGATTCCTCCCGGGAAATGGTCTTTTTCCGGGGAGGGGTCGCGGCTGTCGCCTGGTGTCACGGCCGTGGGCTCGGTGGACACATCTGCTCCCCTGAGCGCGTCGCCCTCATCTTCCACAAGGAGCCGGCTGGGAGGTGTCTCCTCACAAGAGCCTGTAATTCAAGGAACCAACAACGAACAAATCTGAAATGCGGGGTCCCATAAAGTACCTGGTTTACCTTTTCTGTTACTCTGAGGAAGTTTAACGACGTAATAAAATCTGTAATCAGCTGTCTGCCGAGACGAGGGTGGTGATTTTCTAAGTTACTAGACGAGCCTCCCTACCCGTAGAAGTGGGGGTCGCAGATCTCGGGGTGTCTTCCTTGTCATCAGAGTGTTGAGGTCTCACGGGGGTCACCCCCCCGCAGCACACAAACACCGTGGCGAGGTGCACAAGGAAAAGGGGGAACTCTCCGTCCTTCTCCTCTGCTCTTTTTTTGGGGGTCCTCCTCCTTTTCTCTCGAGGGATTTCATGGTCGCCCGGGGGGCGATCTGGCCTTGGGTCTTTGGCCTTGCAGGCCTCGGTTCTTCTTTGGATGCAAAGATTCTGACCCATGGGGAAACAGAAACTTATGCGATTTGATGACTGTGACCCCTTTTTATAAGGCTTGAAAGTAGGTCGTCTGATGTCACCTGGATCACCATTCTGACGCTTTCACGTTGTTAAGTATTAGTGTGATGTCATCTGACACCTCATAAAGGCTTATTAATGTCAAGAAATAACCTTTATTTTATACAGTGCCTTTCAAAATGGCTTCTCAAACCGCTTTACAAAAAAAAACCGGCTTCCAGCGGCCTTTGCAATATTTGTCTTAGTTTTGTGCTAAATACTGCTCGACTCAGTTCTGAGATCCGACACCTTTTTGTGGTGGTTCACTCTGCTGTCTCGCGATGCCTGAGTTTGGCAGAGAGCACGCTTGGTGTGGAGTTTGCATCTTCTCCCCTTGCCGCCCGGATAAACTGGGCTCTCTAATTCGCGCCCCTTCCGTGTGTGTGCGTACTGTGCACTGAGAAGTCAGCCCACGCCTCTCCAAGGATTAAGCTGAAAATATCATTTTTGGAGAATTGCGTACGCACACTGTTAAATACTGTACACTCACCCGTCGTTAAACGAGCACTTACTTTATTTACAAGTACCCGCTGAAACCAGCGGTGGATAAATATACCTGTGTTTAGACCAGTGAACCGTCCTCTCCGCTTAGACGAGCTCCGAGCGAGTGTCCCGTTCTGCCGGTTTTACTTTTCACTTCTGTCGGCTGTTTTCTCAACTTTATAATTCGTGTTCAAATAATCACGTTAGTTATTGTGTAGAATAATAATCGGAATCTTTATTCAATGAAATGAAACCCACTGTGCTCTAACAACGAGGGATGAATGCGCTACCAAACATACAAGAGACGGAATGGCCTCCGTGTGTTTGCAACCTTTTTTGTTTTTAGGTTCTCAGTATAAATAATACTTAACCTGCCTCGGTGTTGACGCTGCTGCGTGCACAAGAACGGTTTTGTCCAACTTCAGATTATCGCGCTACAAACTTGGGATCGCCGTCAGTGTAAATGAAGAGGACTGAGAGGGGACGGTTGGTATCCGTGCTTTCGTTGTCCCTCGTTTATTTAAAAGTAGTAAAGTGGCAATATATTACTGAAAAAATAAAATATCTTCAAGCACAACGTATTTGTAACTGAAAATGAACATTATTTAAGCGAACGAGGTTTAACAGATACCAGCAGCGCCACTACATAAAGATGAACTTTACATATTCATCGATAACATTAATTAAAATGGATCAATGGATTCAAAATATGGATCAATACCATAGGTGGGCAAATACCATATTATTCTGCAACTTTCCAGTGCCAGGCATCATGCTGTTGATTCGAAGAGCACTGTTGGGATGATGGCTGTCCCAGTTGCTTGAGGTGTACAGTTCCTTTGGCTTCCTGGCAGAGATGTGCAGAGACCTTTTGGTGGGCAGTGGCTCAAAAGAGTATCCTGAGTATCCTGGACACAAGTCAGTGCCCGCTTGTAGTTCTGTGTTTTTTAATGTTACAGGAAGTTTGGCTGTGACTTCAGAGGCATTATAATATTCACAGCCTTGGCAAAACAAATGGTTGTCCATAATTGCTGATTATGTTTGATTAACAGGCCAGAGATTACACACCCTCTACTGAGCATATACTTTATTTTCCTGATATAAAATATCTTAACAAGAGGACTGAGCAAATAAAAGAGTTACGATCTAATTCCATGCAATACCAAATGGTCTTTGGGTCATCCTGGTAACCACAAGCTTGGATGTGCATATTTAAATGTACATTGCTTGTCACACGATGTTGAGCCATGACTAAATGTTCAACATCATACTGTAGCAACCCAGTATATGGAACACATGTAAACGTTTCACAGTGAAATAAACACGAGTTCTAATCCCTTGGGATGATATATGCTTTTATTTAAGCCATGTAGATTTTAGTTAGACCTCAGTCTCTTTGCAGTTTTCCCACAGAGTATATGACCCCTCTTGAGAGCTGTCCGTGCTGCTCAGAGACTTTGTTTCTCCTGACCCGTCTTCCTTCTCCTGGGAGACGCCAGGCTCCTGCCAATCGCACCTCCACAGCACCTTGTCGCTGTCTCCATCGTCGTCCAGCCAGGACGTAGGAGACGACATGGGCACTCCAGGGAGCTGCCAGTCGACAAGACTGGAGCCAACCTGGAGAAGAGACGGGCCGATGTGACTTAAATCTATCATCTGCAAAGTGACAAGGAAGACGATAGTGGAGTATGTTTGGCCATTTCTCTTGTTTTCACCATGTCTACTCTGTATACAGAACTGACATTCAAGAGCAGAGAAGCCACTCATTCACTTGACCTAGGCTCTGTGAAGAGGAGTTTTGTCACAGTTTTTGAGTGGCTGTAATTATTTTTTCCATACTGTACTTGTAAAAACGTGTCAAATCTATGCACTAGTTGATGGCACATGATCCACAGACACAGACTCACTCTAACAGGGAGTCCTGGCGGCAGTGTGCTGGTCTTGACGTGCGGTGGAGCTGTCAGGGGACGGGTCAGGATCCTCGACGGAGCACCAGCCCACTTGGAGGTGGGGAGTCCCTCTCCAGCCTGAGGCGCCTCTGGGGAGCGGGGCTCTTGAAGGTGTTCTATTGGCTGTGATGTTTGGGGAGGAAAAGACAGATTAATAATGTCATTATAAAATAGATTTACACTCTATTATTACTACAGCTTAAACAAGGGCACAAACTGTACAAGACCGTTTGTGCTTCCTCTGCCCTTCCTCCTGCCTAAATCCCTTTCAGTTTCCAATCGTGATCCCTGTGTCGCTAGGACGTATGAAACAGTCCCTGGGATGAAAGCTTCTGTCCTGCTCGATACACTTGGCTCGACCCGCAATGTTCGCGCAGTGTCTGTGTGACTCACGGTACTCTGTCCGGTCTCTGGCTGCTTGATTCCTCCCGGGAAATGGTCTTTTTCCGGGGAGGGGTCGCGGCTGTCGCCTGGTGTCACGGCCGTGGGCTCGGTGGACACATCTGCTCCCCTGAGCGCGTCGCCCTCATCTTCCACAAGGAGCCGGCTGGGAGGTGTCTCCTCACAAGAGCCTGTAATTCAAGGAACCAACAACGAACAAATCTGAAATGCGGGGTCCCATAAAGTACCTGGTTTACCTTTTCTGTTACTCTGAGGAAGTTTAACGACGTAATAAAATCTGTAATCAGCTGTCTGCCGAGACGAGGGTGGTGATTTTCTAAGTTACTAGACGAGCCTCCCTACCCGTAGAAGTGGGGGTCGCAGATCTCGGGGTGTCTTCCTTGTCATCAGAGTGTTGAGGTCTCACGGGGGTCACCCCCCCGCAGCACACAAACACCGTGGCGAGGTGCACAAGGAAAAGGGGGAACTCTCCGTCCTTCTCCTCTGCTCTTTTTTTGGGGGTCCTCCTCCTTTTCTCTCGAGGGATTTCATGGTCGCCCGGGGGGCGATCTGGCCTTGGGTCTTTGGCCTTGCAGGCCTCGGTTCTTCTTTGGATGCAAAGATTCTGACCCATGGGGAAACAGAAACTTATGCGATTTGATGACTGTGACCCCTTTTTATAAGGCTTGAAAGTAGGTCGTCTGATGTCACCTGGATCACCATTCTGACGCTTTCACGTTGTTAAGTATTAGTGTGATGTCATCTGACACCTCATAAAGGCTTATTAATGTCAAGAAATAACCTTTATTTTATACAGTGCCTTTCAAAATGGCTTCTCAAACCGCTTTACAAAAAAAAAACCGGCTTCCAGCGGCCTTTGCAATATTTGTCTTAGTTTTGTGCTAAATACTGCTCGACTCAGTTCTGAGATCCGACACCTTTTTGTGGTGGTTCACTCTGCTGTCTCGCGATGCCTGAGTTTGGCAGAGAGCACGCTTGGTGTGGAGTTTGCATCTTCTCCCCTTGCCGCCCGGATAAACTGGGCTCTCTAATTCGCGCCCCTTCCGTGTGTGTGCGTACTGTGCACTGAGAAGTCAGCCCACGCCTCTCCAAGGATTAAGCTGAAAATATCATTTTTGGAGAATTGCGTACGCACACTGTTAAATACTGTACACTCACCCGTCGTTAAACGAGCACTTACTTTATTTACAAGTACCCGCTGAAACCAGCGGTGGATAAATATACCTGTGTTTAGACCAGTGAACCGTCCTCTCCGCTTAGACGAGCTCCGAGCGAGTGTCCCGTTCTGCCGGTTTTACTTTTCACTTCTGTCGGCTGTTTTCTCAACTTTATAATTCGTGTTCAAATAATCACGTTAGTTATTGTGTAGAATAATAATCGGAATCTTTATTCAATGAAATGAAACCCACTGTGCTCTAACAACGAGGGATGAATGCGCTACCAAACATACAAGAGACGGAATGGCCTCCGTGTGTTTGCAACCTTTTTTGTTTTTAGGTTCTCAGTATAAATAATACTTAACCTGCCTCGGTGTTGACGCTGCTGCGTGCACAAGAACGGTTTTGTCCAACTTCAGATTATCGCGCTACAAACTTGGGATCGCCGTCAGTGTAAATGAAGAGGACTGAGAGGGGACGGTTGGTATCCGTGCTTTCGTTGTCCCTCGTTTATTTAAAAGTAGTAAAGTGGCAATATATTACTGAAAAAATAAAATATCTTCAAGCACAACGTATTTGTAACTGAAAATGAACATTATTTAAGCGAACGAGGTTTAACAGATACCAGCAGCGCCACTACATAAAGATGAACTTTACATATTCATCGATAACATTAATTAAAATGGATCAATGGATTCAAAATATGGATCAATACCATAGGTGGGCAAATACCATATTATTCTGCAACTTTCCAGTGCCAGGCATCATGCTGTTGATTCGAAGAGCACTGTTGGGATGATGGCTGTCCCAGTTGCTTGAGGTGTACAGTTCCTTTGGCTTCCTGGCAGAGATGTGCAGAGACCTTTTGGTGGGCAGTGGCTCAAAAGAGTATCCTGAGTATCCTGGACACAAGTCAGTGCCCGCTTGTAGTTCTGTGTTTTTTAATGTTACAGGGAGTTTGGCTGTGACTTCAGAGGCATTATAATATTCACAGCCTTGGCAAAACAAATGGTTGTCCATAATTGCTGATTATGTTTGATTAACAGGCCAGAGATTACACACCCTCTACTGAGCATATACTTTATTTCCCTGATATAAAATATCTTAACAAGAGGACTGAGCAAATAAAAGAGTTACGATCTAATTCCATGCAATAGCAAATGGTCTTTGGGTCATCCTGGTAACCACAAGCTTGGATGTGCATATTTAAATGTACATTGCTTGTCACACGATGTTGAGCCATGACTAAATGTTCAACATCATAGCAACCCAGTATATGGAACACATGTAAACGTTTCACAGTGAAATAAACACATGAGTTCTAATCTCTTGGGATGATATATGCATTTATTTAAACCATGTAGATTTTAGTTAGACCTCAGTCTCTTTGCAGTTTTCCCACAGAGTATATGACCCCTCTTGAGAGCTGTCCGTGCTGCTCAGAGACTTTGTTTCTCCTGACCCGTCTTCCTTCTCCTGGGAGACGCCAGGCTCCTGCCAATCGCACCTCCACAGCACCTTGTCGCTGTCTCCATCGTCGTCCAGCCAGGACGTAGGAGACGACATGGGCACTCCAGGGAGCTGCCAGTCGACAAGACTGGAGCCAACCTGGAGAAGAGACGGGCCGATGTGACTTAAATCTATCATCTGCAAAGTGACAAGGAAGACGATAGTGGAGTATGTTTGGCCATTTCTCTTGTTTTCACCATGTCTACTCTGTATACAGAACTGACATTCAAGAGCAGAGAAGCCACTCATTCACTTGACCTAGGCTCTGTGAAGAGGAGTTTTGTCACAGTTTTTGAGTGGCTGTAATTATTTTTTCCATACTGTACTTGTAAAAACGTGTCAAATCTATGCACTAGTTGATGGCACATGATCCACAGACACAGACTCACTCTAACAGGGAGTCCTGGCGGCAGTGTGCTGGTCTTGACGTGCGGTGGAGCTGTCAGGGGACGGGTCAGGATCCTCGACGGAGCACCAGCCCACTTGGAGGTGGGGAGTCCCTCTCCAGCCTGAGGCGCCTCTGGGGAGCGGGGCTCTTGAAGGTGTTCTATTGGCTGTGATGTTTGGGGAGGAAAAGACAGATTAATAATGTCATTATAAAATAGATTTACACTCTATTATTACTACAGCTTAAACAAGGGCACAAACTGTACAAGACCGTTTGTGCTTCCTCTGCCCTTCCTCCTGCCTAAATCCCTTTCAGTTTCCAATCGTGATCCCTGTGTCGCTAGGACGTATGAAACAGTCCCTGGGATGAAAGCTTCTGTCCTGCCTGATACACTTGGCTCGACCCGCAATGTTCGCGCAGTGTCTGTGTGACTCACGGTGCTCTGTCCGGTCTCTGGCTGCTTGATTCCTCCCGGGAAATGGTCTTTTTCCGGGGAGGGGTCGCGGCTGTCGCCTGGTGTCACGGCCGTGGGCTCGGTGGACACATCTGCTCCCCTGAGCGCGTCGCCCTCATCTTCCACAAGGAGCGGGCTGGGAGGTGTCTCCTCACAAGAGCCTGTAATTCAGGGAACCAACAACGAACAAATCTGAAATGCGGAGTCCGATAAAGTACCTGGTTTGCCTTTTCTGTTACTCTGGGGAAGTTTAACGACGTAATAAAATCTGTAATCAGCTGTCTGCCGAGACGAGGGTGGTGATTTTCTAAGTTACTAGACGAGCCTCCCTACCCGTAGAAGTGGGGGTCGCAGATCTCGGGGTGTCTTCCTTGTCATCAGAGTGTTGAGGTCTCACGGGGGTCACCCCCCCGCAGCACACAAACACCGTGGCGAGGTGCACAAGGAAAAGGGGGAACTCTCCGTCCTTCTCCTCTGCTCTTTTTTTGGGGGTCCTCCTCCTTTTCTCTCGAGGGATTTCATGGTCGCCCGGGGGGCGATCTGGCCTTGGGTCTTTGGCCTTGCAGGCCTCGGTTCTTCTTTGGATGCAAAGATTCTGACCCATGGGGAAACAGAAACTTATGCGATTTGATGACTGTGACCCCTTTTTATAAGGCTTGAAAGTAGGTCGTCTGATGTCACCTGGATCACCATTCTGACGCTTTCACGTTGTTAAGTATTAGTGTGATGTCATCTGACACCTCATAAAGGCTTATTAATGTCAAGAAATAACCTTTATTTTATACAGTGCCTTTCAAAATGGCTTCTCAAACCGCTTTACAAAAAAAAACCGGCTTCCAGCGGCCTTTGCAATATTTGTCTTAGTTTTGTGCTAAATACTGCTCGACTCAGTTCTGAGATCCGACACCTTTTTGTGGTGGTTCACTCTGCTGTCTCGCGATGCCTGAGTTTGGCAGAGAGCACGCTTGGTGTGGAGTTTGCATCTTCTCCCCTTGCCGCCCGGATAAACTGGGCTCTCTAATTCGCGCCCCTTCCGTGTGTGTGCGTACTGTGCACTGAGAAGTCAGCCCACGCCTCTCCAAGGATTAAGCTGAAAATATCATTTTTGGAGAATTGCGTACGCACACTGTTAAATACTGTACACTCACCCGTCGTTAAACGAGCACTTACTTTATTTACAAGTACCCGCTGAAACCAGCGGTGGATAAATATACCTGTGTTTAGACCAGTGAACCGTCCTCTCCGCTTAGACGAGCTCCGAGCGAGTGTCCCGTTCTGCCGGTTTTACTTTTCACTTCTGTCGGCTGTTTTCTCAACTTTATAATTCGTGTTCAAATAATCACGTTAGTTATTGTGTAGAATAATAATCGGAATCTTTATTCAATGAAATGAAACCCACTGTGCTCTAACAACGAGGGATGAATGCGCTACCAAACATACAAGAGACGGAATGGCCTCCGTGTGTTTGCAACCTTTTTTGTTTTTAGGTTCTCAGGATAAATAATACTTAACCTGCCTCGGTGTTGACGCTGCTGCGTGCACAAGAACGGTTTTGTCCAACTTCAGATTATCGCGCTACAAACTTGGGATCGCCGTCAGTGTAAATGAAGAGGACTGAGAGGGGACGGTTGGTATCCGTGCTTTCGTTGTCCCTCGTTTATTTAAAAGTAGTAAAGTGGCAATATATTACTGAAAAAATAAAATATCTTCAAGCACAACGTATTTGTAACTGAAAATGAACATTATTTAAGCGAACGAGGTTTAACAGATACCAGCAGCGCCACTACATAAAGATGAACTTTACATATTCATCGATAACATTAATTAAAATGGATCAATGGATTCAAAATATGGATCAATACCATAGGTGGGCAAATACCATATTATTCTGCAACTTTCCAGTGCCAGGCATCATGCTGTTGATTCGAAGAGCACTGTTGGGATGATGGCTGTCCCAGTTGCTTGAGGTGTACAGTTCCTTTGGCTTCCTGGCAGAGATGTGCAGAGACCTTTTGGTGGGCAGTGGCTCAAAAGAGTATCCTGAGTATCCTGGACACAAGTCAGTGCCCGCTTGTAGTTCTGTGTTTTTTAATGTTACAGGAAGTTTGGCTGTGACTTCAGAGGCATTATAATATTCACAGCCTTGGCAAAACAAATGGTTGTCCATAATTGCTGATTATGTTTGATTAACAGGCCAGAGATTACACACCCTCTACTGAGCATATACTTTATTTTCCTGATATAAAATATCTTAACAAGAGGACTGAGCAAATAAAAGAGTTACGATCTAATTCCATGCAATACCAAATGGTCTTTGGGTCATCCTGGTAACCACAAGCTTGGATGTGCATATTTAAATGTACATTGCTTGTCACACGATGTTGAGCCATGACTAAATGTTCAACATCATACTGTAGCAACCCAGTATATGGAACACATGTAAACGTTTCACAGTGAAATAAACACGAGTTCTAATCCCTTGGGATGATATATGCTTTTATTTAAGCCATGTAGATTTTAGTTAGACCTCAGTCTCTTTGCAGTTTTCCCACAGAGTATATGACCCCTCTTGAGAGCTGTCCGTGCTGCTCAGAGACTTTGTTTCTCCTGACCCGTCTTCCTTCTCCTGGGAGACGCCAGGCTCCTGCCAATCGCACCTCCACAGCACCTTGTCGCTGTCTCCATCGTCGTCCAGCCAGGACGTAGGAGACGACATGGGCACTCCAGGGAGCTGCCAGTCGACAAGACTGGAGCCAACCTGGAGAAGAGACGGGCCGATGTGACTTAAATCTATCATCTGCAAAGTGACAAGGAAGACGATAGTGGAGTATGTTTGGCCATTTCTCTTGTTTTCACCATGTCTACTCTGTATACAGAACTGACATTCAAGAGCAGAGAAGCCACTCATTCACTTGACCTAGGCTCTGTGAAGAGGAGTTTTGTCACAGTTTTTGAGTGGCTGTAATTATTTTTTCCATACTGTACTTGTAAAAACGTGTCAAATCTATGCACTAGTTGATGGCACATGATCCACAGACACAGACTCACTCTAACAGGGAGTCCTGGCGGCAGTGTGCTGGTCTTGACGTGCGGTGGAGCTGTCAGGGGACGGGTCAGGATCCTCGACGGAGCACCAGCCCACTTGGAGGTGGGGAGTCCCTCTCCAGCCTGAGGCGCCTCTGGGGAGCGGGGCTCTTGAAGGTGTTCTATTGGCTGTGATGTTTGGGGAGGAAAAGACAGATTAATAATGTCATTATAAAATAGATTTACACTCTATTATTACTACAGCTTAAACAAGGGCACAAACTGTACAAGACCGTTTGTGCTTCCTCTGCCCTTCCTCCTGCCTAAATCCCTTTCAGTTTCCAATCGTGATCCCTGTGTCGCTAGGACGTATGAAACAGTCCCTGGGATGAAAGCTTCTGTCCTGCCCGATACACTTGGCTCGACCCGCAATGTTCGCGCAGTGTCTGTGTGACTCACGGTACTCTGTCCGGTCTCTGGCTACTTGATTCCTCCCGGGAAATGGTGTTTTTCCGGGGAGGGGTCGCGGCTGTCGCCTGGTGTCACGGCCGTGGGCTCGGTGGACACATCTGCTCCCCTGAGCGCGTCGCCCTCATCTTCCACAAGGAGCCGGCTGGGAGGTGTCTCCTCACAAGAGCCTGTAATTCAAGGAACCAACAACGAACAAATCTGAAATGCGGGGTCCCATAAAGTACCTGGTTTACCTTTTCTGTTACTCTGAGGAAGTTTAACGACGTAATAAAATCTGTAATCAGCTGTCTGCCGAGACGAGGGTGGTGATTTTCTAAGTTACTAGACGAGCCTCCCTACCCGTAGAAGTGGGGGTCGCAGATCTCGGGGTGTCTTCCTTGTCATCAGAGTGTTGAGGTCTCACGGGGGTCACCCCCCCGCAGCACACAAACACTGTGGCGAGGTGCACAAGGAAAAGGGGGAACTCTCCGTCCTTCTCCTCTGCTCTTTTTTTGGGGGTCCTCCTCCTTTTCTCTCGAGGGATTTCATGGTCGCCCGGGGGGCGATCTGGCCTTGGGTCTTTGGCCTTGCAGGCCTCGGTTCTTCTTTGGATGCAAAGATTCTGACCCATGGGGAAACAGAAACTTATGCGATTTGATGACTGTGACCCCTTTTTATAAGGCTTGAAAGTAGGTCGTCTGATGTCACCTGGATCACCATTCTGACGCTTTCACGTTGTTAAGTATTAGTGTGATGTCATCTGACACCTCATAAAGGCTTATTAATGTCAAGAAATAACCTTTATTTTATACAGTGCCTTTCAAAATGGCTTCTCAAACCGCTTTACAAAAAAAAAAAACCGGCTTCCAGCGGCCTTTGCAATATTTGTCTTAGTTTTGTGCTAAATACTGCTCGACTCAGTTCTGAGATCCGACACCTTTTTGTGGTGGTTCACTCTGCTGTCTCGCGATGCCTGAGTTTGGCAGAGAGCACGCTTGGTGTGGAGTTTGCATCTTCTCCCCTTGCCGCCCGGATAAACTGGGCTCTCTAATTCGCGCCCCTTCCGTGTGTGTGCGTACTGTGCACTGAGAAGTCAGCCCACGCCTCTCCAAGGATTAAGCTGAAAATATCATTTTTGGAGAATTGCGTACGCACACTGTTAAATACTGTACACTCACCCGTCGTTAAACGAGCACTTACTTTATTTACAAGTACCCGCTGAAACCAGCGGTGGATAAATATACCTGTGTTTAGACCAGTGAACCGTCCTCTCCGCTTAGACGAGCTCCGAGCGAGTGTCCCGTTCTGCCGGTTTTACTTTTCACTTCTGTCGGCTGTTTTCTCAACTTTATAATTCGTGTTCAAATAATCACGTTAGTTATTGTGTAGAATAATAATCGGAATCTTTATTCAATGAAATGAAACCCACTGTGCTCTAACAACGAGGGACGAATGCGCTACCAAACATATAAGAGACGGAATGGCCTCCGTGTGTTTGCAACCTTTTTTGTTTTTAGGTTCTCAGGATAAATAATACTTAACCTGCCTCGGTGTTGACGCTGCTGCGTGCACAAGAACGGTTTTGTCCAACTTCAGATTATCGCGCTACAAACTTGGGATCGCCGTCAGTGTAAATGAAGAGGACTGAGAGGGGACGGTTGGTATCCGTGCTTTCGTTGTCCCTCGTTTATTTAAAAGTAGTAAAGTGGCAATATATTACTGAAAAAATAAAATATCTTCAAGCACAACGTATTTGTAACTGAAAATGAACATTATTTAAGCGAACGAGGTTTAACAGATACCAGCAGCGCCACTACATAAAGATGAACTTTACATATTCATCGATAACATTAATTAAAATGGATCAATGGATTCAAAATATGGATCAATACCATAGGTGGGCAAATACCATATTATTCTGCAACTTTCCAGTGCCAGGCATCATGCTGTTGATTCGAAGAGCACTGTTGGGATGATGGCTGTCCCAGTTGCTTGAGGTGTACAGTTCCTTTGGCTTCCTGGCAGAGATGTGCAGAGACCTTTTGGTGGGCAGTGGCTCAAAAGAGTATCCTGAGTATCCTGGACACAAGTCAGTGCCCGCTTGTAGTTCTGTGTTTTTTAATGTTACAGGAAGTTTGGCTGTGACTTCAGAGGCATTATAATATTCACAGCCTTGGCAAAACAAATGGTTGTCCATAATTGCTGATTATGTTTGATTAACAGGCCAGAGATTACACACCCTCTACTGAGCTTATACTTTATTTCCCTGATATAAAATATCTTAACAAGAGGACTGAGCAAATAAAAGAGTTACGATCTAATTCCATGCAATAGCAAATGGTCTTTGGGTCATCCTGGTAACCACAAGCTTGGATGTGCATATTTAAATGTACATTGCTTGTCACACGATGTTGAGCCATGACTAAATGTTCAACATCATAGCAACCCAGTATATGGAACACATGTAAACGTTTCACAGTGAAATAAACACATGAGTTCTAATCTCTTGGGATGATATATGCATTTATTTAAACCATGTAGATTTTAGTTAGACCTCAGTCTCTTTGCAGTTTTCCCACAGAGTATATGACCCCTCTTGAGAGCTGTCCGTGCTGCTCAGAGACTTTGTTTCTCCTGACCCGTCTTCCTTCTCCTGGGAGACGCCAGGCTCCTGCCAATCGCACCTCCACAGCACCTTGTCGCTGTCTCCATCGTCGTCCAGCCAGGACGTAGGAGACGACATGGGCACTCCAGGGAGCTGCCAGTCGACAAGACTGGAGCCAACCTGGAGAAGAGACGGGCCGATGTGACTTAAATCTATCATCTGCAAAGTGACAAGGAAGACGATAGTGGAGTATGTTTGGCCATTTCTCTTGTTTTCACCATGTCTACTCTGTATACAGAACTGACATTCAAGAGCAGAGAAGCCACTCATTCACTTGACCTAGGCTCTGTGAAGAGGAGTTTTGTCACAGTTTTTGAGTGGCTGTAATTATTTTTTCCATACTGTACTTGTAAAAACGTGTCAAATCTATGCACTAGTTGATGGCACATGATCCACAGACACAGACTCACTCTAACAGGGAGTCCTGGCGGCAGTGTGCTGGTCTTGACGTGCGGTGGAGCTGTCAGGGGACGGGTCAGGATCCTCGACGGAGCACCAGCCCACTTGGAGGTGGGGAGTCCCTCTCCAGCCTGAGGCGCCTCTGGGGAGCGGGGCTCTTGAAGGTGTTCTATTGGCTGTGATGTTTGGGGAGGAAAAGACAGATTAATAATGTCATTATAAAATAGATTTACACTCTATTATTACTACAGCTTAAACAAGGGCACAAACTGTACAAGACCGTTTGTGCTTCCTCTGCCCTTCCTCCTGCCTAAATCCCTTTCAGTTTCCAATCGTGATCCCTGTGTCGCTAGGACGTATGAAACAGTCCCTGGGATGAAAGCTTCTGTCCTGCCTGATACACTTGGCTCGACCCGCAATGTTCGCGCAGTGTCTGTGTGACTCACGGTGCTCTGTCCGGTCTCTGGCTGCTTGATTCCTCCCGGGAAATGGTCTTTTTCCGGGGAGGGGTCGCGGCTGTCGCCTGGTGTCACGGCCGTGGGCTCGGTGGACACATCTGCTCCCCTGAGCGCGTCGCCCTCATCTTCCACAAGGAGCGGGCTGGGAGGTGTCTCCTCACAAGAGCCTGTAATTCAGGGAACCAACAACGAACAAATCTGAAATGCGGAGTCCGATAAAGTACCTGGTTTGCCTTTTCTGTTATTCTGGGGAAGTTTAACGACGTAATAAAATCTGTAATCAGCTGTCTGCCGAGACGAGGGTGGTGATTTTCTAAGTTACTAGACGAGCCTCCCTACCCGTAGAAGTGGGGGTCGCAGATCTCGGGGTGTCTTCCTTGTCATCAGAGTGTTGAGGTCTCACGGGGGTCACCCCCCCGCAGCACACAAACACCGTGGCGAGGTGCACAAGGAAAAGGGGGAACTCTCCGTCCTTCTCCTCTGCTCTTTTTTTGGGGGTCCTCCTCCTTTTCTCTCGAGGGATTTCATGGTCGCCCGGGGGGCGATCTGGCCTTGGGTCTTTGGCCTTGCAGGCCTCGGTTCTTCTTTGGATGCAAAGATTCTGACCCATGGGGAAACAGAAACTTATGCGATTTGATGACTGTGACCCCTTTTTATAAGGCTTGAAAGTAGGTCGTCTGATGTCACCTGGATCACCATTCTGACGCTTTCACGTTGTTAAGTATTAGTGTGATGTCATCTGACACCTCATAAAGGCTTATTAATGTCAAGAAATAACCTTTATTTTATACAGTGCCTTTCAAAATGGCTTCTCAAACCGCTTTACAAAAAAAACCGGCTTCCAGCGGCCTTTGCAATATTTGACTTAGTTTTGTGCTAAATACTGCTCGACTCAGTTCTGAGATCCGACACCTTTTTGTGGTGGTTCACTCTGCTGTCTCGCGATGCCTGAGTTTGGCAGAGAGCACGCTTGGTGTGGAGTTTGCATCTTCTCCCCTTGCCGCCCGGATAAACTGGGCTCTCTAATTCGCGCCCCTTCCGTGTGTGTGCGTACTGTGCACGGAGAAGTCATCCCACGCCTCTCCAAGGATTAAGCTGAAAATATCATTTTTGGAGAATTGCGTACGCACACTGTTAAATACTGTACACTCACCCGTCGTTAAACGAGCACTTACTTTATTTACAAGTACCCGCTGAAACCAGCGGTGGATAAATATACCTGTGTTTAGACCAGTGAACCGTCCTCTCCGCTTAGACGAGCTCCGAGCGAGTGTCCCGTTCTGCCGGTTTTACTTTTCACTTCTGTCGGCTGTTTTCTCAACTTTATAATTCGTGTTCAAATAATCACGTTAGTTATTGTGTAGAATAATAATCGGAATCTTTATTCAATGAAATGAAACCCACTGTGCTCTAACAACGAGGGATGAATGCGCTACCAAACATATAAGAGACGGAATGGCCTCCGTGTGTTTGCAACCTTTTTTGTTTTTAGGTTCTCAGTATAAATAATACTTAACCTGCCTCGGTGTTGACGCTGCTGTTTGCACAAGAACGGTTTTGTCCAACTTCAGATTATCGCGCTACAAACTTGGGATCGCCGTCAGTGTAAATGAAGAGGACTGAGAGGGGACGGTTGGTATCCGTGCTTTCGTTGTCCCTCGTTTATTTAAAAGTAGTAAAGTGGCAATATATTACCGAAAAAATAAAATATCTTCAAGCACAACGTATTTGTAACTGAAAATGAACATTATTTAAGCGAACGAGGTTTAACAGATACCAGCAGCGCCACTACATAAAGATGAACTTTACATATTCATCCATAACATTAATTTAAATGGATCAATGGATTCAAAATATGGATCAATACCATAGGTGGGCAAATACCATATTATTCTGCAACTTTCCAGTGCCAGGCATCATGCTGTTGATTCGAAGAGCACTGTTGGGATGATGGCTGTCCCAGTTGCTTGAGGTGTACAGTTCCTTTGGCTTCCTGGCAGAGATGTGCAGAGACCTTTTGGTGGGCAGTGGCTCAAAAGAGTATCCTGAGTATCCTGGACACAAGTCAGTGCCCGCTTGTAGTTCTGTGTTTTTTAATGTTACAGGAAGTTTGGCTGTGACTTCAGAGGCATTATAATATTCACAGCCTTGGCAAAACAAATGGTTGTCCATAATTGCTGATTGTGTTTGATTAACAGGCCAGAGATTACACACCCTCTACTGAGCATATACTTTATTTTCCTGATATAAAATATCTTAACAAGAGGACTGAGCAAATAAAAGAGTTACGATCTAATTCCATGCAATACCAAATGGTCTTTGGGTCATCCTGGTAACCACAAGCTTGGATGTGCATATTTAAATGTACATTGCTTGTCACACGATGTTGAGCCATGACTAAATGTTCAACATCATACTGTAGCAACCCAGTATATGGAACACATGTAAACGTTTCACAGTGAAATAAACACATGAGTTCTAATCTCTTGGGATGATATATGCTTTTATTTAAGCCATGTAGATTTTAGTTAGACCTCAGTCTCTTTGCAGTTTTCCCACAGAGTATATGACCCCTCTTGAGAGCTGTCCGTGCTGCTCAGAGACTTTGTTTCTCCTGACCCGTCTTCCTTCTCCTGGGAGACGCCAGGCTCCTGCCAATCGCACCTCCACAGCACCTTGTCGCTGTCTCCATCGTCGTCCAGCCAGGACGTAGGAGACGACATGGGCACTCCAGGGAGCTGCCAGTCGACAAGACTGGAGCCAACCTGGAGAAGAGACGGGCCGATGTGACTTAAATCTATCATCTGCAAAGTGACAAGGAAGACGATAGTGGAGTATGTTTGGCCATTTCTCTTGTTTTCACCATGTCTACTCTGTATACAGAACTGACATTCAAGAGCAGAGAAGCCACTCATTCACTTGACCTAGGCTCTGTGAAGAGGAGTTTTGTCACAGTTTTTGAGTGGCTGTAATTATTTTTTCCATACTGTACTTGTAAAAACGTGTCAAATCTATGCACTAGTTGATGGCACATGATCCACAGACACAGACTCACTCTAACAGGGAGTCCTGGCGGCAGTGTGCTGGTCTTGACGTGCGGTGGAGCTGTCAGGGGACGGGTCAGGATCCTCGACGGAGCACCAGCCCACTTGGAGGTGGGGAGTCCCTCTCCAGCCTGAGGCGCCTCTGGGGAGCGGGGCTCTTGAAGGTGTTCTATTGGCTGTGATGTTTGGGGAGGAAAAGACAGATTAATAATGTCATTATAAAATAGATTTACACTCTATTATTACTACAGCTTAAACAAGGGCACAAACTGTACAAGACCGTTTGTGCTTCCTCTGCCCTTCCTCCTGCCTAAATCCCTTTCAGTTTCCAATCGTGATCCCTGTGTCGCTAGGACGTATGAAACAGTCCCTGGGATGAAAGCTTCTGTCCTGCCTGATACACTTGGCTCGACCCGCAATGTTCGCGCAGTGTCTGTGTGACTCACGGTGCTCTGTCCGGTCTCTGGCTGCTTGATTCCTCCCGGGAAATGGTCTTTTTCCGGGGAGGGGTCGCGGCTGTCGCCTGGTGTCACGGCCGTGGGCTCGGTGGACACATCTGCTCCCCTGAGCGCGTCGCCCTCATCTTCCACAAGGAGCGGGCTGGGAGGTGTCTCCTCACAAGAGCCTGTAATTCAGGGAACCAACAACGAACAAATCTGAAATGCGGAGTCCGATAAAGTACCTGGTTTGCCTTTTCTGTTACTCTGGGGAAGTTTAACGACGTAATAAAATCTGTAATCAGCTGTCTGCCGAGACGAGGGTGGTGATTTTCTAAGTTACTAGACGAGCCTCCCTACCCGTAGAAGTGGGGGTCGCAGATCTCGGGGTGTCTTCCTTGTCATCAGAGTGTTGAGGTCTCACGGGGGTCACCCCCCCGCAGCACACAAACACCGTGGCGAGGTGCACAAGGAAAAGGGGGAACTCTCCGTCCTTCTCCTCTGCTCTTTTTTTGGGGGTCCTCCTCCTTTTCTCTCGAGGGATTTCATGGTCGCCCGGGGGGCGATCTGGCCTTGGGTCTTTGGCCTTGCAGGCCTCGGTTCTTCTTTGGATGCAAAGATTCTGACCCATGGGGAAACAGAAACTTATGCGATTTGATGACTGTGACCCCTTTTTATAAGGCTTGAAAGTAGGTCGTCTGATGTCACCTGGATCACCATTCTGACGCTTTCACGTTGTTAAGTATTAGTGTGATGTCATCTGACACCTCATAAAGGCTTATTAATGTCAAGAAATAACCTTTATTTTATACAGTGCCTTTCAAAATGGCTTCTCAAACCGCTTTACAAAAAAAACCGGCTTCCAGCGGCCTTTGCAATATTTGACTTAGTTTTGTGCTAAATACTGCTCGACTCAGTTCTGAGATCCGACACCTTTTTGTGGTGGTTCACTCTGCTGTCTCGCGATGCCTGAGTTTGGCAGAGAGCACGCTTGGTGTGGAGTTTGCATCTTCTCCCCTTGCCGCCCGGATAAACTGGGCTCTCTAATTCGCGCCCCTTCCGTGTGTGTGCGTACTGTGCACTGAGAAGTCAGCCCACGCCTCTCCAAGGATTAAGCTGAAAATATCATTTTTGGAGAATTGCGTACGCACACTGTTAAATACTGTACACTCACCCGTCGTTAAACGAGCACTTACTTTATTTACAAGTACCCGCTGAAACCAGCGGTGGATAAATATACCTGTGTTTAGACCAGTGAACCGTCCTCTCCGCTTAGACGAGCTCCGAGCGAGTGTCCCGTTCTGCCGGTTTTACTTTTCACTTCTGTCGGCTGTTTTCTCAACTTTATAATTCGTGTTCAAATAATCACGTTAGTTATTGTGTAGAATAATAATCGGAATCTTTATTCAATGAAATGAAACCCACTGTGCTCTAACAACGAGGGATGAATGCGCTACCAAACATATAAGAGACGGAATGGCCTCCGTGTGTTTGCAACCTTTTTTGTTTTTAGGTTCTCAGTATAAATAATACTTAACCTGCCTCGGTGTTGACGCTGCTGTGTGCACAAGAACGGTTTTGTCCAACTTCAGATTATCGCGCTACAAACTTGGGATCGCCGTCAGTGTAAATGAAGAGGACTGAGAGGGGACGGTTGGTATCCGTGCTTTCGTTGTCCCTCGTTTATTTAAAAGTAGTAAAGTGGCAATATATTACTGAAAAAATAAAATATCTTCAAGCACAACGTATTTGTAACTGAAAATTAACATTATTTAAGCGAACGAGGTTTAACAGATACCAGCAGCGCCACTACATAAAGATGAACTTTACATATTCATCCATAACATTAATTTAAATGGATCAATGGATTCAAAATATGGATCAATACCATAGGTGGGCAAATACCATATTATTCTGCAACTTTCCAGTGCCAGGCATCATGCTGTTGATTCGAAGAGCACTGTTGGGATGATGGCTGTCCCAGTTGCTTGAGGTGTACAGTTCCTTTGGCTTCCTGGCAGAGATGTGCAGAGACCTTTTGGTGGGCAGTGGCTCAAAAGAGTATCCTGAGTATCCTGGACACAAGTCAGTGCCCGCTTGTAGTTCTGTGTTTTTTAATGTTACAGGAAGTTTGGCTGTGACTTCAGAGGCATTATAATATTCACAGCCTTGGCAAAACAAATGGTTGTCCATAATTGCTGATTATGTTTGATTAACAGGCCAGAGATTACACACCCTCTACTGAGCATATACTTTATTTTCCTGATATAAAATATCTTAACAAGAGGACTGAGCAAATAAAAGAGTTACGATCTAATTCCATGCAATACCAAATGGTCTTTGGGTCATCCTGGTAACCACAAGCTTGGATGTGCATATTTAAATGTACATTGCTTGTCACACGATGTTGAGCCATGACTAAATGTTCAACATCATACTGTAGCAACCCAGTATATGGAACACATGTAAACGTTTCACAGTGAAATAAACACATGAGTTCTAATCTCTTGGGATGATATATGCTTTTATTTAAGCCATGTAGATTTTAGTTAGACCTCAGTCTCTTTGCAGTTTTCCCACAGAGTATATGACCCCTCTTGAGAGCTGTCCGTGCTGCTCAGAGACTTTGTTTCTCCTGACCCGTCTTCCTTCTCCTGGGAGACGCCAGGCTCCTGCCAATCGCACCTCCAGAGCACCTTGTCGCTGTCTCCATCGTCGTCCAGCCAGGACGTAGGAGACGACATGGGCACTCCAGGGAGCTGCCAGTCGACAAGACTGGAGCCAACCTGGAGAAGAGACGGGCCGATGTGACTTAAATCTATCATCTGCAAAGTGACAAGGAAGACGATAGTGGAGTATGTTTGGCCATTTCTCTTGTTTTCACCATGTCTACTCTGTATACAGAACTGACATTCAAGAGCAGAGAAGCCACTCATTCACTTGACCTAGGCTCTGTGAAGAGGAGTTTTGTCACAGTTTTTGAGTGGCTGTAATTGTTTTTTCCATACTGTACTTGTAAAAACGTGTCAAATCTATGCACTAGTTGATGGCACATGATCCACAGACACAGACTCACTCTAACAGGGAGTCCTGGCGGCAGTGTGCTGGTCTTGACGTGCGGTGGAGCTGTCAGGGGACGGGTCAGGATCCTCGACGGAGCACCAGCCCACTTGGAGGTGGGGAGTCCCTCTCCAGCCTGAGGCGCCTCTGGGGAGCGGGGCTCTTGAAGGTGTTCTATTGGCTGTGATGTTTGGGGAGGAAAAGACAGATTAATAATGTCATTATAAAATAGATTTACACTCTATTAATACTACAGCTTAAACAAGGGCACAAACTGTACAAGACCGTTTGTGCTTCCTCTGCCCTTCCTCCTGCCTAAATCCCTTTCAGTTTCCAATCGTGATCCCTGTGTCGCTAGGACGAATGAAACAGTCCCTGGGATGAAAGCTTCTGTCCTGCCTGATACACTTGGCTCGACCCGCAATGTTCGCGCAGTGTCTGTGTGACTCACGGTACTCTGTCCGGTCTCTGGCTGCTTGATTCCTCCCGGGAAATGGTCTTTTTCCGGGGAGGGGTCGCGGCTGTCGCCTGGTGTCACGGCCGTGGGCTCGGTGGACACATCTGCTCCCCTGAGCGCGTCGCCCTCATCTTCCACAAGGAGCCGGCTGGGAGGTGTCTCCTCACAAGAGCCTGTAATTCAAGGAACCAACAACGAACAAATCTGAAATGCGGGGTCCCATAAAGTACCTGGTTTACCTTTTCTGTTACTCTGAGGAAGTTTAACGACGTAATAAAATCTGTAATCAGCTGTCTGCCGAGACGAGGGTGGTGATTTTCTAAGTTACTAGACGAGCCTCCCTACCCGTAGAAGTGGGGGTCGCAGATCTCGGGGTGTCTTCCTTGTCATCAGAGTGTTGAGGTCTCACGGGGGTCACCCCCCCGCAGCACACAAACACCGTGGCGAGGTGCACAAGGAAAAGGGGGAACTCTCCGTCCTTCTCCTCTGCTCTTTTTTTGGGGGTCCTCCTCCTTTTCTCTCGAGGGATTTCATGGTCGCCCGGGGGGCGATCTGGCCTTGGGTCTTTGGCCTTGCAGGCCTCGGTTCTTCTTTGGATGCAAAGATTCTGACCCATGGGGAAACAGAAACTTATGCGATTTGATGACTGTGACCCCTTTTTATAAGGCTTGAAAGTAGGTCGTCTGATGTCACCTGGATCACCATTCTGACGCTTTCACGTTGTTAAGTATTAGTGTGATGTCATCTGACACCTCATAAAGGCTTATTAATGTCAAGAAATAACCTTTATTTTATACAGTGCCTTTCAAAATGGCTTCTCAAACCGCTTTACAAAAAAAAACCGGCTTCCAGCGGCCTTTGCAATATTTGTCTTAGTTTTGTGCTAAATACTGCTCGACTCAGTTCTGAGATCCGACACCTTTTTGTGGTGGTTCACTCTGCTGTCTCGCGATGCCTGAGTTTGGCAGAGAGCACGCTTGGTGTGGAGTTTGCATCTTCTCCCCTTGCCGCCCGGATAAACTGGGCTCTCTAATTCGCGCCCCTTCCGTGTGTGTGCGTACTGTGCACTGAGAAGTCAGCCCACGCCTCTCCAAGGATTAAGCTGAAAATATCATTTTTGGAGAATTGCGTACGCACACTGTTAAAAACTGTACACTCACCCGTCGTTAAACGAGCACTTACTTTATTTACAAGTACCCGCTGAAACCAGCGGTGGATAAATATACCTGTGTTTAGACCAGTGAACCGTCCTCTCCGCTTAGACGAGCTCCGAGCGAGTGTCCCGTTCTGCCGGTTTTACTTTTCACTTCTGTCGGCTGTTTTCTCAACTTTATAATTCGTGTTCAAATAATCACGTTAGTTATTGTGTAGAATAATAATCGGAATCTTTATTCAATGAAATGAAACCCACTGTGCTCTAACAACGAGGGATGAATGCGCTACCAAACATACAAGAGACGGAATGGCCTCCGTGTGTTTGCAACCTTTTTTGTTTTTAGGTTCTCAGGATAAATAATACTTAACCTGCCTCGGTGTTGACGCTGCTGTTTGCACAAGAACGGTTTTGTCCAACTTCAGATTATCGCGCTACAAACTTGGGATCGCCGTCAGTGTAAATGAAGAGGACTGAGAGGGGACGGTTGGTATCCGTGCTTTCGTTGTCCCTCGTTTATTTAAAAGTAGTAAAGTGGCAATATATAACTGAAAAAATAAAATATCTTCAAGCACAACGTATTTGTAACTGAAAATGAACATTATTTAAGCGAACGAGGTTTAACAGATACCAGCAGCGCCACTACATAAAGATGAACTTTACATATTCATCGATAACATTAATTAAAATGGATCAATGGATTCAAAATATGGATCAATACCATAGGTGGGCAAATACCATATTATTCTGCAACTTTCCAGTGCCAGGCATCATGCTGTTGATTCGAAGAGCACTGTTGGGATGATGGCTGTCCCAGTTGCTTGAGGTGTACAGTTCCTTTGGCTTCCTGGCAGAGATGTGCAGAGACCTTTTGGTGGGCAGTGGCTCAAAAGAGTATCCTGAGTATCCTGGACACAAGTCAGTGCCCGCTTGTAGTTCTGTGTTTTTTAATGTTACAGGAAGTTTGGCTGTGACTTCAGAGGCATTATAATATTCACAGCCTTGGCAAAACAAATGGTTGTCCATAATTGCTGATTATGTTTGATTAACAGGCCAGAGATTACACACCCTCTACTGAGCATATACTTTATTTTCCTGATATAAAATATCTTAACAAGAGGACTGAGCAAATAAAAGAGTTACGATCTAATTCCATGCAATAGCAAATGGTCTTTGGGTCATCCTGGTAACCATTAGCTTGGATGTGTATATTTAAATGTACATTGCTTGTCACACGATGTTGAGTCATGACTAAATGTTCAACATCATAGCAACCCAGTATATGGAACACATGTAAACGTTTCACAGTGAAATAAACACATGAGTTCTAATCTCTTGGGATGATATATGCATTTATTTAAACCATGTAGATTTTAGTTAGACCTCAGTCTCTTTGCAGTTTTCCCACAGAGTATATGACCCCTCTTGAGAGCTGTCCGTGCTGCTCAGAGACTTTGTTTCTCCTGACCCGTCTTCCTTCTCCTGGGAGACGCCAGGCTCCTGCCAATCGCACCTCCACAGCACCTTGTCGCTGTCTCCATCGTCGTCCAGCCAGGACGTAGGAGACGACATGGGCACTCCAGGGAGCTGCCAGTCGACAAGACTGGAGCCAACCTGGAGAAGAGACGGGCCGATGTGACTTAAATCTATCATCTGCAAAGTGACAAGGAAGACGATAGTGGAGTATGTTTGGCCATTTCTCTTGTTTTCACCATGTCTACTCTGTATACAGAACTGACATTCAAGAGCAGAGAAGCCACTCATTCACTTGACCTAGGCTCTGTGAAGAGGAGTTTTGTCACAGTTTTTGAGTGGCTGTAATTATTTTTTCCATACTGTACTTGTAAAAACGTGTCAAATCTATGCACTAGTTGATGGCACATGATCCACAGACACAGACTCACTCTAACAGGGAGTCCTGGCGGCAGTGTGCTGGTCTTGACGTGCGGTGGAGCTGTCAGGGGACGGGTCAGGATCCTCGACGGAGCACCAGCCCACTTGGAGGTGGGGAGTCCCTCTCCAGCCTGAGGCGCCTCTGGGGAGCGGGGCTCTTGAAGGTGTTCTATTGGCTGTGATGTTTGGGGAGGAAAAGACAGATTAATAATGTCATTATAAAATAGATTTACACTCTATTATTACTACAGCTTAAACAAGGGCACAAACTGTACAAGACCGTTTGTGCTTCCTCTGCCCTTCCTCTTGCCTAAATCCCTTTCAGTTTCCAATCGTGATCCCTGTGTCGCTAGGACGTATGAAACAGTCCCTGGGATGAAAGCTTCTGTCCTGCCCGATACACTTGGCTCGACCCGCAATGTTCGCGCAGTGTCTGTGTGACTCACGGTACTCTGTCCGGTCTCTGGCTGCTTGATTCCTCCCGGGAAATGGTCTTTTTCTGGGGAGGGGTCGCGGCTGTCGCCTGGTGTCACGGCCGTGGGCTCGGTGGACACATCTGCTCCCCTGAGCGCGTCGCCCTCATCTTCCACAAGGAGCCGGCTGGGAGGTGTCTCCTCACAAGAGCCTGTAATTCAAGGAACCAACAACGAACAAATCTGAAATGCGGGGTCCTATAAAGTACCTGGTTTACCTTTTCTGTTACTCTGAGGAAGTTTAACGACGTAATAAAATCTGTAATCAGCTGTCTGCCGAGACGAGGGTGGTGATTTTCTAGACGAGCCTCCCTACCCGTAGAAGTGGGGGTCGCAGATCTCGGGGTGTCTTCCTTGTCATCAGAGTGTTGAGGTCTCACGGGGGTCACCCCCCCGCAGCACACAAACACCGTGGCGAGGTGCACAAGGAAAAGGGGGAACTCTCCGTCCTTCTCCTCTGCTCTTTTTTTGGGGGTCCTCCTCCTTTTCTCTCGAGGGATTTCATGGTCGCCCGGGGGGCGATCTGGCCTTGGGTCTTTGGCCTTGCAGGCCTCGGTTCTTCTTTGGATGCAAAGATTCTGACCCATGGGGAAACAGAAACTTATGCGATTTGATGACTGTGGCCCCTTTTTATAAGGCTTGAAAGTAGGTCGTCTGATGTCACCTGGATCACCATTCTGACGCTTTCACGTTGTTAAGTATTAGTGTGATGTCATCTGACACCTCATAAAGGCTTATTAATGTCAAGAAATAACCTTTATTTTATACAGTGCCTTTCAAAATGGCTTCTCAAACCGCTTTACAAAAAAAAACCGGCTTCCAGCGGCCTTTGCAATATTTGTCTTAGTTTTGTGCTAAATACTGCTCGACTCAGTTCTGAGATCCGACACCTTTTTGTGGTGGTTCACTCTGCTGTCTCGCGATGCCTGAGTTTGGCAGAGAGCACGCTTGGTGTGGAGTTTGCATCTTCTCCCCTTGCCGCCCGGATAAACTGGGCTCTCTAATTCGCGCCCCTTCCGTGTGTGTGCGTACTGTGCACTGAGAAGTCAGCCCACGCCTCTCCAAGGATTAAGCTGAAAATATCATTTTTGGAGAATTGCGTACGCACACTGTTAAATACTGTACACTCACCCGTCGTTAAACGAGCACTTACTTTATTTACAAGTACCCGCTGAAACCAGCGGTGGATAAATATACCTGTGTTTAGACCAGTGAACCGTCCTCTCCGCTTAGACGAGCTCCGAGCGAGTGTCCCGTTCTGCCGGTTTTACTTTTCACTTCTGTCGGCTGTTTTCTCAACTTTATAATTCGTGTTCAAATAATCACGTTAGTTATTGTGTAGAATAATAATCGGAATCTTTATTCAATGAAATGAAACCCACTGTGCTCTAACAACGAGGGATGAATGCGCTACCAAACATACAAGAGACGGAATGGCCTCCGTGTGTTTGCAACCTTTTTTGTTTTTAGGTTCTCAGGATAAATAATACTTAACCTGCCTCGGTGTTGACGCTGCTGCGTGCACAAGAACGGTTTTGTCCAACTTCAGATTATCGCGCTACAAACTTGGGATCGCCGTCAGTGTAAATGAAGAGGACTGAGAGGGGACGGTTGGTATCCGTGCTTTCGTTGTCCCTCGTTTATTTAAAAGTAGTAAAGTGGCAATATATTACTGAAAAAATAAAATATCTTCAAGCACAACGTATTTGTAACTGAAAATGAACATTATTTAAGCGAACGAGGTTTAACAGATACCAGCAGCGCCACTACATAAAGATGAACTTTACATATTCATCGATAACATTAATTAAAATGGATCAATGGATTCAAAATATGGATCAATACCATAGGTGGGCAAATACCATATTATTCTGCAACTTTCCAGTGCCAGGCATCATGCTGTTGATTCGAAGAGCACTGTTGGGATGATGGCTGTCCCAGTTGCTTGAGGTGTACAGTTCCTTTGGCTTCCTGGCAGAGATGTGCAGAGACCTTTTGGTGGGCAGTGGCTCAAAAGAGTATCCTGAGTATCCTGGACACAAGTCAGTGCCCGCTTGTAGTTCTGTGTTTTTTAATGTTACAGGAAGTTTGGCTGTGACTTCAGAGGCATTATAATATTCACAGCCTTGGCAAAACAAATGGTTGTCCATAATTGCTGATTATGTTTGATTAACAGGCCAGAGATTACACACCCTCTACTGAGCATATACTTTATTTTCCTGATATAAAATATCTTAACAAGAGGACTGAGCAAATAAAAGAGTTACGATCTAATTCCATGCAATAGCAAATGGTCTTTGGGTCATCCTGGTAACCATTAGCTTGGATGTGTATATTTAAATGTACATTGCTTGTCACACGATGTTGAGTCATGACTAAATGTTCAACATCATAGCAACCCAGTATATGGAACACATGTAAACGTTTCACAGTGAAATAAACACATGAGTTCTAATCTCTTGGGATGATATATGCATTTATTTAAACCATGTAGATTTTAGTTAGACCTCAGTCTCTTTGCAGTTTTCCCACAGAGTATATGACCCCTCTTGAGAGCTGTCCGTGCTGCTCAGAGACTTTGTTTCTCCTGACCCGTCTTCCTTCTCCTGGGAGACGCCAGGCTCCTGCCAATCGCACCTCCACAGCACCTTGTCGCTGTCTCCATCGTCGTCCAGCCAGGACGTAGGAGACGACATGGGCACTCCAGGGAGCTGCCAGTCGACAAGACTGGAGCCAACCTGGAGAAGAGACGGGCCGATGTGACTTAAATCTATCATCTGCAAAGTGACAAGGAAGACGATAGTGGAGTATGTTTGGCCATTTCTCTTGTTTTCACCATGTGTACTCTGTATACAGAACTGACATTCAAGAGCAGAGAAGCCACTCATTCACTTGACCTAGGCTCTGTGAAGAGGAGTTTTGTCACAGTTTTTGAGTGGCTGTAATTATTTTTTCCATACTGTACTTGTAAAAACGTGTCAAATCTATGCACTAGTTGATGGCACATGATCCACAGACACAGACTCACTCTAACAGGGAGTCCTGGCGGCAGTGTGCTGGTCTTGACGTGCGGTGGAGCTGTCAGGGGACGGGTCAGGATCCTCGACGGAGCACCAGCCCACTTGGAGGTGGGGAGTCCCTCTCCAGCCTGAGGCGCCTCTGGGGAGCGGGGCTCTTGAAGGTGTTCTATTGGCTGTGATGTTTGGGGAGGAAAAGACAGATTAATAATGTCATTATAAAATAGATTTACACTCTATTAATACTACAGCTTAAACAAGGGCACAAACTGTACAAGACCGTTTGTGCTTCCTCTGCCCTTCCTCCTGCCTAAATCCCTTTCAGTTTCCAATCGTGATCCCTGTGTCGCTAGGACGTATGAAACAGTCCCTGGGATGAAAGCTTCTGTCCTGCCCGATACACTTGGCTCGACCCGCAATGTTCGCGCAGTGTCTGTGTGACTCACGGTACTCTGTCCGGTCTCTGGCTGCTTGATTCCTCCCGGGAAATGGTCTTTTTCCGGGGAGGGGTCGCGGCTGTCGCCTGGTGTCACGGCCGTGGGCTCGGTGGACACATCTGCTCCCCTGAGCGCGTCGCCCTCATCTTCCACAAGGAGCCGGCTGGGAGGTGTCTCCTCACAAGAGCCTGTAATTCAAGGAACCAACAACGAACAAATCTGAAATGCGGGGTCCCATAAAGTACCTGGTTTACCTTTTCTGTTACTCTGAGGAAGTTTAACGACGTAATAAAATCTGTAATCAGCTGTCTGCCGAGACGAGGGTGGTGATTTTCTAAGTTACTAGACGAGCCTCCCTACCCGTAGAAGTGGGGGTCGCAGATCTCGGGGTGTCTTCCTTGTCATCAGAGTGTTGAGGTCTCACGGGGGTCACCCCCCCGCAGCACACAAACACCGTGGCGAGGTGCACAAGGAAAAGGGGGAACTCTCCGTCCTTCTCCTCTGCTCTTTTTTTGGGGGTCCTCCTCCTTTTCTCTCGAGGGATTTCATGGTCGCCCGGGGGGCGATCTGGCCTTGGGTCTTTGGCCTTGCAGGCCTCGGTTCTTCTTTGGATGCAAAGATTCTGACCCATGGGGAAACAGAAACTTATGCGATTTGATGACTGTGGCCCCTTTTTATAAGGCTTGAAAGTAGGTCGTCTGATGTCACCTGGATCACCATTCTGACGCTTTCACGTTGTTAAGTATTAGTGTGATGTCATCTGACACCTCATAAAGGCTTATTAATGTCAAGAAATAACCTTTATTTTATACAGTGCCTTTCAAAATGGCTTCTCAAACCGCTTTACAAAAAAAAACCGGCTTCCAGCGGCCTTTGCAATATTTGTCTTAGTTTTGTGCTAAATACTGCTCGACTCAGTTCTGAGATCCGACACCTTTTTGTGGTGGTTCACTCTGCTGTCTCGCGATGCCTGAGTTTGGCAGAGAGCACGCTTGGTGTGGAGTTTGCATCTTCTCCCCTTGCCGCCCGGATAAACTGGGCTCTCTAATTCGCGCCCCTTCCGTGTGTGTGCGTACTGTGCACTGAGAAGTCAGCCCACGCCTCTCCAAGGATTAAGCTGAAAATATCATTTTTGGAGAATTGCGTACGCACACTGTTAAATACTGTACACTCACCCGTCGTTAAACGAGCACTTACTTTATTTACAAGTACCCGCTGAAACCAGCGGTGGATAAATATACCTGTGTTTAGACCAGTGAACCGTCCTCTCCGCTTAGACGAGCTCCGAGCGAGTGTCCCGTTCTGCCGGTTTTACTTTTCACTTCTGTCGGCTGTTTTCTCAACTTTATAATTCGTGTTCAAATAATCACGTTAGTTATTGTGTAGAATAATAATCGGAATCTTTATTCAATGAAATGAAACCCACTGTGCTCTAACAACGAGGGATGAATGCGCTACCAAACATACAAGAGACGGAATGGCCTCCGTGTGTTTGCAACCTTTTTTGTTTTTAGGTTCTCAGGATAAATAATACTTAACCTGCCTCGGTGTTGACGCTGCTGTGTGCACAAGAACGGTTTTGTCCAACTTCAGATTATCGCGCTACAAACTTGGGATCGCCGTCAGTGTAAATGAAGAGGACTGAGAGGGGACGGTTGGTATCCGTGCTTTCGTTGTCCCTCGTTTATTTAAAAGTAGTAAAGTGGCAATATATTACTGAAAAAATAAAATATCTTCAAGCACAACGTATTTGTAACTGAAAATGAACATTATTTAAGCGAACGAGGTTTAACAGATACCAGCAGCGCCACTACATAAAGATGAACTTTACATATTCATCGATAACATTAATTAAAATGGATCAATGGATTCAAAATATGGATCAATACCATAGGTGGGCAAATACCATATTATTCTGCAACTTTCCAGTGCCAGGCATCATGCTGTTGATTCGAAGAGCACTGTTGGGATGATGGCTGTCCCAGTTGCTTGAGGTGTACAGTTCCTTTGGCTTCCTGGCAGAGATGTGCAGAGACCTTTTGGTGGGCAGTGGCTCAAAAGAGTATCCTGAGTATCCTGGACACAAGTCAGTGCCCGCTTGTAGTTCTGTGTTTTTTAATGTTACAGGAAGTTTGGCTGTGACTTCAGAGGCATTATAATATTCACAGCCTTGGCAAAACAAATGGTTGTCCATAATTGCTGATTATGTTTGATTAACAGGCCAGAGATTACACACCCTCTACTGAGCATATACTTTATTTTCCTGATATAAAATATCTTAACAAGAGGACTGAGCAAATAAAAGAGTTACGATCTAATTCCATGCAATAGCAAATGGTCTTTGGGTCATCCTGGTAACCATTAGCTTGGATGTGTATATTTAAATGTACATTGCTTGTCACACGATGTTGAGTCATGACTAAATGTTCAACATCATAGCAACCCAGTATATGGAACACATGTAAACGTTTCACAGTGAAATAAACACATGAGTTCTAATCTCTTGGGATGATATATGCATTTATTTAAACCATGTAGATTTTAGTTAGACCTCAGTCTCTTTGCAGTTTTCCCACAGAGTATATGACCCCTCTTGAGAGCTGTCCGTGCTGCTCAGAGACTTTGTTTCTCCTGACCCGTCTTCCTTCTCCTGGGAGACGCCAGGCTCCTGCCAATCGCACCTCCACAGCACCTTGTCGCTGTCTCCATCGTCGTCCAGCCAGGACGTAGGAGACGACATGGGCACTCCAGGGAGCTGCCAGTCGACAAGACTGGAGCCAACCTGGAGAAGAGACGGGCCGATGTGACTTAAATCTATCATCTGCAAAGTGACAAGGAAGACGATAGTGGAGTATGTTTGGCCATTTCTCTTGTTTTCACCATGTCTACTCTGTATACAGAACTGACATTCAAGAGCAGAGAAGCCACTCATTCACTTGACCTAGGCTCTGTGAAGAGGAGTTTTGTCACAGTTTTTGAGTGGCTGTAATTATTTTTTCCATACTGTACTTGTAAAAACGTGTCAAATCTATGCACTAGTTGATGGCACATGATCCACAGACACAGACTCACTCTAACAGGGAGTCCTGGCGGCAGTGTGCTGGTCTTGACGTGCGGTGGAGCTGTCAGGGGACGGGTCAGGATCCTCGACGGAGCACCAGCCCACTTGGAGGTGGGGAGTCCCTCTCCAGCCTGAGGCGCCTCTGGGGAGCGGGGCTCTTGAAGGTGTTCTATTGGCTGTGATGTTTGGGGAGGAAAAGACAGATTAATAATGTCATTATAAAATAGATTTACACTCTATTAATACTACAGCTTAAACAAGGGCACAAACTGTACAAGACCGTTTGTGCTTCCTCTGCCCTTCCTCCTGCCTAAATCCCTTTCAGTTTCCAATCGTGATCCCTGTGTCGCTAGGACGTATGAAACAGTCCCTGGGATGAAAGCTTCTGTCCTGCCCGATACACTTGGCTCGACCCGCAATGTTCGCGCAGTGTCTGTGTGACTCACGGTACTCTGTCCGGTCTCTGGCTGCTTGATTCCTCCCGGGAAATGGTCTTTTTCCGGGGAGGGGTCGCGGCTGTCGCCTGGTGTCACGGCCGTGGGCTCGGTGGACACATCTGCTCCCCTGAGCGCGTCGCCCTCATCTTCCACAAGGAGCCGGCTGGGAGGTGTCTCCTCACAAGAGCCTGTAATTCAAGGAACCAACAACGAACAAATCTGAAATGCGGGGTCCCATAAAGTACCTGGTTTACCTTTTCTGTTACTCTGAGGAAGTTTAACGACGTAATAAAATCTGTAATCAGCTGTCTGCCGAGACGAGGGTGGTGATTTTCTAAGTTACTAGACGAGCCTCCCTACCCGTAGAAGTGGGGGTCGCAGATCTCGGGGTGTCTTCCTTGTCATCAGAGTGTTGAGGTCTCACGGGGGTCACCCCCCCGCAGCACACAAACACCGTGGCGAGGTGCACAAGGAAAAGGGGGAACTCTCCGTCCTTCTCCTCTGCTCTTTTTTTGGGGGTCCTCCTCCTTTTCTCTCGAGGGATTTCATGGTCGCCCGGGGGGCGATCTGGCCTTGGGTCTTTGGCCTTGCAGGCCTCGGTTCTTCTTTGGATGCAAAGATTCTGACCAATGGGGAAACAGAAACTTATGCGATTTGATGACTGTGGCCCCTTTTTATAAGGCTTGAAAGTAGGTCGTCTGATGTCACCTGGATCACCATTCTGACGCTTTCACGTTGTTAAGTATTAGTGTGATGTCATCTGACACCTCATAAAGGCTTATTAATGTCAAGAAATAACCTTTATTTTATACAGTGCCTTTCAAAATGGCTTCTCAAACCGCTTTACAAAAAAAAACCGGCTTCCAGCGGCCTTTGCAATATTTGTCTTAGTTTTGTGCTAAATACTGCTCGACTCAGTTCTGAGATCCGACACCTTTTTGTGGTGGTTCACTCTGCTGTCTCGCGATGCCTGAGTTTGGCAGAGAGCACGCTTGGTGTGGAGTTTGCATCTTCTCCCCTTGCCGCCCGGATAAACTGGGCTCTCTAATTCGCGCCCCTTCCGTGTGTGTGCGTACTGTGCACTGAGAAGTCAGCCCACGCCTCTCCAAGGATTAAGCTGAAAATATCATTTTTGGAGAATTGCGTACGCACACTGTTAAATACTGTACACTCACCCGTCGTTAAACGAGCACTTACTTTATTTACAAGTACCCGCTGAAACCAGCGGTGGATAAATATACCTGTGTTTAGACCAGTGAACCGTCCTCTCCGCTTTGACGAGCTCCGAGCGAGTGTCCCGTTCTGCCGGTTTTACTTTTCACTTCTGTCGGCTGTTTTCTCAACTTTATAATTCGTGTTCAAATAATCACGTTAGTTATTGTGTAGAATAATAATCGGAATCTTTATTCAATGAAATGAAACCCACTGTGCTCTAACAACGAGGGATGAATGCGCTACCAAACATACAAGAGACGGAATGGCCTCCGTGTGTTTGCAACCTTTTTTGTTTTTAGGTTCTCAGGATAAATAATACTTAACCTGCCTCGGTGTTGACGCTGCTGCGTGCACAAGAACGGTTTTGTCCAACTTCAGATTATCGCGCTACAAACTTGGGATCGCCGTCAGTGTAAATGAAGAGGACTGAGAGGGGACGGTTGGTATCCGTGCTTTCGTTGTCCCTCGTTTATTTAAAAGTAGTAAAGTGGCAATATATTACTGAAAAAATAAAATATCTTCAAGCACAACGTATTTGTAACTGAAAATGAACATTATTTAAGCGAACGAGGTTTAACAGATACCAGCAGCGCCACTACATAAAGATGAACTTTACATATTCATCGATAACATTAATTAAAATGGATCAATGGATTCAAAATATGGATCAATACCATAGGTGGGCAAATACCATATTATTCTGCAACTTTCCAGTGCCAGGCATCATGCTGTTGATTCGAAGAGCACTGTTGGGATGATGGCTGTCCCAGTTGCTTGAGGTGTACAGTTCCTTTGGCTTCCTGGCAGAGATGTGCAGAGACCTTTTGGTGGGCAGTGGCTCAAAAGAGTATCCTGAGTATCCTGGACACAAGTCAGTGCCCGCTTGTAGTTCTGTGTTTTTTAATGTTACAGGAAGTTTGGCTGTGACTTCAGAGGCATTATAATATTCACAGCCTTGGCAAAACAAATGGTTGTCCATAATTGCTGATTATGTTTGATTAACAGGCCAGAGATTACACACCCTCTACTGAGCATATACTTTATTTTCCTGATATAAAATATCTTAACAAGAGGACTGAGCAAATAAAAGAGTTACGATCTAATTCCATGCAATAGCAAATGGTCTTTGGGTCATCCTGGTAACCATTAGCTTGGATGTGTATATTTAAATGTACATTGCTTGTCACACGATGTTGAGTCATGACTAAATGTTCAACATCATAGCAACCCAGTATATGGAACACATGTAAACGTTTCACAGTGAAATAAACACATGAGTTCTAATCTCTTGGGATGATATATGCATTTATTTAAACCATGTAGATTTTAGTTAGACCTCAGTCTCTTTGCAGTTTTCCCACAGAGTATATGACCCCTCTTGAGAGCTGTCCGTGCTGCTCAGAGACTTTGTTTCTCCTGACCCGTCTTCCTTCTCCTGGGAGACGCCAGGCTCCTGCCAATCGCACCTCCACAGCACCTTGTCGCTGTCTCCATCGTCGTCCAGCCAGGACGTAGGAGACGACATGGGCACTCCAGGGAGCTGCCAGTCGACAAGACTGGAGCCAACCTGGAGAAGAGACGGGCCGATGTGACTTAAATCTATCATCTGCAAAGTGACAAGGAAGACGATAGTGGAGTATGTTTGGCCATTTCTCTTGTTTTCACCATGTCTACTCTGTATACAGAACTGACATTCAAGAGCAGAGAAGCCACTCATTCACTTGACCTAGGCTCTGTGAAGAGGAGTTTTGTCACAGTTTTTGAGTGGCTGTAATTATTTTTTCCATACTGTACTTGTAAAAACGTGTCAAATCTATGCACTAGTTGATGGCACATGATCCACAGACACAGACTCACTCTAACAGGGAGTCCTGGCGGCAGTGTGCTGGTCTTGACGTGCGGTGGAGCTGTCAGGGGACGGGTCAGGATCCTCGACGGAGCACCAGCCCACTTGGAGGTGGGGAGTCCCTCTCCAGCCTGAGGCGCCTCTGGGGAGCGGGGCTCTTGAAGGTGTTCTATTGGCTGTGATGTTTGGGGAGGAAAAGACAGATTAATAATGTCATTATAAAATAGATTTACACTCTATTATTACTACAGCTTAAACAAGGGCACAAACTGTACAAGACCGTTTGTGCTTCCTCTGCCCTTCCTCTTGCCTAAATCCCTTTCAGTTTCCAATCGTGATCCCTGTGTCGCTAGGACGTATGAAACAGTCCCTGGGATGAAAGCTTCTGTCCTGCCCGATACACTTGGCTCGACCCGCAATGTTCGCGCAGTGTCTGTGTGACTCACGGTACTCTGTCCGGTCTCTGGCTGCTTGATTCCTCCCGGGAAATGGTCTTTTTCCGGGGAGGGGTCGCGGCTGTCGCCTGGTGTCACGGCCGTGGGCTTGGTGGACACATCTGCTCCCCTGAGCGCGTCGCCCTCATCTTCCACAAGGAGCCGGCTGGGAGGTGTCTCCTCACAAGAGCCTGTAATTCAAGGAACCAACAACGAACAAATCTGAAATGCGGGGTCCCATAAAGTACCTGGTTTACCTTTTCTGTTACTCTGAGGAAGTTTAACGACGTAATAAAATCTGTAATCAGCTGTCTGCCGAGACGAGGGTGGTGATTTTCTAAGTTACTAGACGAGCCTCCCTACCCGTAGAAGTGGGGGTCGCAGATCTCGGGGTGTCTTCCTTGTCATCAGAGTGTTGAGGTCTCACGGGGGTCACCCCCCCGCAGCACACAAACACCGTGGCGAGGTGCACAAGGAAAAGGGGGAACTCTCCGTCCTTCTCCTCTGCTCTTTTTTTGGGGGTCCTCCTCCTTTTCTCTCGAGGGATTTCATGGTCGCCCGGGGGGCGATCTGGCCTTGGGTCTTTGGCCTTGCAGGCCTCGGTTCTTCTTTGGATGCAAAGATTCTGACCCATGGGGAAACAGAAACTTATGCGATTTGATGACTGTGGCCCCTTTTTATAAGGCTTGAAAGTAGGTCGTCTGATGTCACCTGGATCACCATTCTGACGCTTTCACGTTGTTAAGTATTAGTGTGATGTCATCTGACACCTCATAAAGGCTTATTAATGTCAAGAAATAACCTTTATTTTATACAGTGCCTTTCAAAATGGCTTCTCAAACCGCTTTACAAAAAAAAACCGGCTTCCAGCGGCCTTTGCAATATTTGTCTTAGTTTTGTGCTAAATACTGCTCGACTCAGTTCTGAGATCCGACACCTTTTTGTGGTGGTTCACTCTGCTGTCTCGCGATGCCTGAGTTTGGCAGAGAGCACGCTTGGTGTGGAGTTTGCATCTTCTCCCCTTGCCGCCCGGATAAACTGGGCTCTCTAATTCGCGCCCCTTCCGTGTGTGTGCGTACTGTGCACTGAGAAGTCAGCCCACGCCTCTCCAAGGATTAAGCTGAAAATATCATTTTTGGAGAATTGCGTACGCACACTGTTAAATACTGTACACTCACCCGTCGTTAAACGAGCACTTACTTTATTTACAAGTACCCGCTGAAACCAGCGGTGGATAAATATACCTGTGTTTAGACCAGTGAACCGTCCTCTCCGCTTAGACGAGCTCCGAGCGAGTGTCCCGTTCTGCCGGTTTTACTTTTCACTTCTGTCGGCTGTTTTCTCAACCTTATAATTCGTGTTCAAATAATCACGTTAGTTATTGTGTAGAATAATAATCGGAATCTTTATTCAATGAAATGAAACCCACTGTGCTCTAACAACGAGGGATGAATGCGCTACCAAACATACAAGAGACGGAATGGCCTCCGTGTGTTTGCAACCTTTTTTGTTTTTAGGTTCTCAGGATAAATAATACTTAACCTGCCTCGGTGTTGACGCTGCTGCGTGCACAAGAACGGTTTTGTCCAACTTCAGATTATCGCGCTACAAACTTGGGATCGCCGTCAGTGTAAATGAAGAGGACTGAGAGGGGACGGTTGGTATCCGTGCTTTCGTTGTCCCTCGTTTATTTAAAAGTAGTAAAGTGGCAATATATTACTGAAAAAATAAAATATCTTCAAGCACAACGTATTTGTAACTGAAAATGAACATTATTTAAGCGAACGAGGTTTAACAGATACCAGCAGCGCCACTACATAAAGATGAACTTTACATATTCATCGATAACATTAATTAAAATGGATCAATGGATTCAAAATATGGATCAATACCATAGGTGGGCAAATACCATATTATTCTGCAACTTTCCAGTGCCAGGCATCATGCTGTTGATTCGAAGAGCACTGTTGGGATGATGGCTGTCCCAGTTGCTTGAGGTGTACAGTTCCTTTGGCTTCCTGGCAGAGATGTGCAGAGACCTTTTGGTGGGCAGTGGCTCAAAAGAGTATCCTGAGTATCCTGGACACAAGTCAGTGCCCGCTTGTAGTTCTGTGTTTTTTAATGTTACAGGAAGTTTGGCTGTGACTTCAGAGGCATTATAATATTCACAGCCTTGGCAAAACAAATGGTTGTCCATAATTGCTGATTATGTTTGATTAACAGGCCAGAGATTACACACCCTCTACTGAGCATATACTTTATTTTCCTGATATAAAATATCTTAACAAGAGGACTGAGCAAATAAAAGAGTTACGATCTAATTCCATGCAATAGCAAATGGTCTTTGGGTCATCCTGGTAACCATTAGCTTGGATGTGTATATTTAAATGTACATTGCTTGTCACACGATGTTGAGTCATGACTAAATGTTCAACATCATAGCAACCCAGTATATGGAACACATGTAAACGTTTCACAGTGAAATAAACACATGAGTTCTAATCTCTTGGGATGATATATGCATTTATTTAAACCATGTAGATTTTAGTTAGACCTCAGTCTCTTTGCAGTTTTCCCACAGAGTATATGACCCCTCTTGAGAGCTGTCCGTGCTGCTCAGAGACTTTGTTTCTCCTGACCCGTCTTCCTTCTCCTGGGAGACGCCAGGCTCCTGCCAATCGCACCTCCACAGCACCTTGTCGCTGTCTCCATCGTCGTCCAGCCAGGACGTAGGAGACGACATGGGCACTCCAGGGAGCTGCCAGTCGACAAGACTGGAGCCAACCTGGAGAAGAGACGGGCCGATGTGACTTAAATCTATCATCTGCAAAGTGACAAGGAAGACGATAGTGGAGTATGTTTGGCCATTTCTCTTGTTTTCACCATGTCTACTCTGTATACAGAACTGACATTCAAGAGCAGAGAAGCCACTCATTCACTTGACCTAGGCTCTGTGAAGAGGAGTTTTGTCACAGTTTTTGAGTGGCTGTAATTATTTTTTCCATACTGTACTTGTAAAAACGTGTCAAATCTATGCACTAGTTGATGGCACATGATCCACAGACACAGACTCACTCTAACAGGGAGTCCTGGCGGCAGTGTGCTGGTCTTGACGTGCGGTGGAGCTGTCAGGGGACGGGTCAGGATCCTCGACGGAGCACCAGCCCACTTGGAGGTGGGGAGTCCCTCTCCAGCCTGAGGCGCCTCTGGGGAGCGGGGCTCTTGAAGGTGTTCTATTGGCTGTGATGTTTGGGGAGGAAAAGACAGATTAATAATGTCATTATAAAATAGATTTACACTCTATTATTACTACAGCTTAAACAAGGGCACAAACTGTACAAGACCGTTTGTGCTTCCTCTGCCCTTCCTCTTGCCTAAATCCCTTTCAGTTTCCAATCGTGATCCCTGTGTCGCTAGGACGTATGAAACAGTCCCTGGGATGAAAGCTTCTGTCCTGCCCGATACACTTGGCTCGACCCGCAATGTTCGCGCAGTGTCTGTGTGACTCACGGTACTCTGTCCGGTCTCTGGCTGCTTGATTCCTCCCGGGAAATGGTCTTTTTCCGGGGAGGGGTCGCGGCTGTCGCCTGGTGTCACGGCCGTGGGCTTGGTGGACACATCTGCTCCCCTGAGCGCGTCGCCCTCATCTTCCACAAGGAGCCGGCTGGGAGGTGTCTCCTCACAAGAGCCTGTAATTCAAGGAACCAACAACGAACAAATCTGAAATGCGGGGTCCCATAAAGTACCTGGTTTACCTTTTCTGTTACTCTGAGGAAGTTTAACGACGTAATAAAATCTGTAATCAGCTGTCTGCCGAGACGAGGGTGGTGATTTTCTAAGTTACTAGACGAGCCTCCCTACCCGTAGAAGTGGGGGTCGCAGATCTCGGGGTGTCTTCCTTGTCATCAGAGTGTTGAGGTCTCACGGGGGTCACCCCCCCGCAGCACACAAACACCGTGGCGAGGTGCACAAGGAAAAGGGGGAACTCTCCGTCCTTCTCCTCTGCTCTTTTTTTGGGGGTCCTCCTCCTTTTCTCTCGAGGGATTTCATGGTCGCCCGGGGGGCGATCTGGCCTTGGGTCTTTGGCCTTGCAGGCCTCGGTTCTTCTTTGGATGCAAAGATTCTGACCCATGGGGAAACAGAAACTTATGCGATTTGATGACTGTGGCCCCTTTTTATAAGGCTTGAAAGTAGGTCGTCTGATGTCACCTGGATCACCATTCTGACGCTTTCACGTTGTTAAGTATTAGTGTGATGTCATCTGACACCTCATAAAGGCTTATTAATGTCAAGAAATAACCTTTATTTTATACAGTGCCTTTCAAAATGGCTTCTCAAACCGCTTTACAAAAAAAAACCGGCTTCCAGCGGCCTTTGCAATATTTGTCTTAGTTTTGTGCTAAATACTGCTCGACTCAGTTCTGAGATCCGACACCTTTTTGTGGTGGTTCACTCTGCTGTCTCGCGATGCCTGAGTTTGGCAGAGAGCACGCTTGGTGTGGAGTTTGCATCTTCTCCCCTTGCCGCCCGGATAAACTGGGCTCTCTAATTCGCGCCCCTTCCGTGTGTGTGCGTACTGTGCACTGAGAAGTCAGCCCACGCCTCTCCAAGGATTAAGCTGAAAATATCATTTTTGGAGAATTGCGTACGCACACTGTTAAATACTGTACACTCACCCGTCGTTAAACGAGCACTTACTTTATTTACAAGTACCCGCTGAAACCAGCGGTGGATAAATATACCTGTGTTTAGACCAGTGAACCGTCCTCTCCGCTTTGACGAGCTCCGAGCGAGTGTCCCGTTCTGCCGGTTTTACTTTTCACTTCTGTCGGCTGTTTTCTCAACTTTATAATTCGTGTTCAAATAATCACGTTAGTTATTGTGTAGAATAATAATCGGAATCTTTATTCAATGAAATGAAACCCACTGTGCTCTAACAACGAGGGATGAATGCGCTACCAAACATACAAGAGACGGAATGGCCTCCGTGTGTTTGCAACCTTTTTTGTTTTTAGGTTCTCAGGATAAATAATACTTAACCTGCCTCGGTGTTGACGCTGCTGCGTGCACAAGAACGGTTTTGTCCAACTTCAGATTATCGCGCTACAAACTTGGGATCGCCGTCAGTGTAAATGAAGAGGACTGAGAGGGGACGGTTGGTATCCGTGCTTTCGTTGTCCCTCGTTTATTTAAAAGTAGTAAAGTGGCAATATATTACTGAAAAAATAAAATATCTTCAAGCACAACGTATTTGTAACTGAAAATGAACATTATTTAAGCGAACGAGGTTTAACAGATACCAGCAGCGCCACTACATAAAGATGAACTTTACATATTCATCGATAACATTAATTAAAATGGATCAATGGATTCAAAATATGGATCAATACCATAGGTGGGCAAATACCATATTATTCTGCAACTTTCCAGTGCCAGGCATCATGCTGTTGATTCGAAGAGCACTGTTGGGATGATGGCTGTCCCAGTTGCTTGAGGTGTACAGTTCCTTTGGCTTCCTGGCAGAGATGTGCAGAGACCTTTTGGTGGGCAGTGGCTCAAAAGAGTATCCTGAGTATCCTGGACACAAGTCAGTGCCCGCTTGTAGTTCTGTGTTTTTTAATGTTACAGGAAGTTTGGCTGTGACTTCAGAGGCATTATAATATTCACAGCCTTGGCAAAACAAATGGTTGTCCATAATTGCTGATTATGTTTGATTAACAGGCCAGAGATTACACACCCTCTACTGAGCATATACTTTATTTTCCTGATATAAAATATCTTAACAAGAGGACTGAGCAAATAAAAGAGTTACGATCTAATTCCATGCAATAGCAAATGGTCTTTGGGTCATCCTGGTAACCATTAGCTTGGATGTGTATATTTAAATGTACATTGCTTGTCACACGATGTTGAGTCATGACTAAATGTTCAACATCATAGCAACCCAGTATATGGAACACATGTAAACGTTTCACAGTGAAATAAACACATGAGTTCTAATCTCTTGGGATGATATATGCATTTATTTAAACCATGTAGATTTTAGTTAGACCTCAGTCTCTTTGCAGTTTTCCCACAGAGTATATGACCCCTCTTGAGAGCTGTCCGTGCTGCTCAGAGACTTTGTTTCTCCTGACCCGTCTTCCTTCTCCTGGGAGACGCCAGGCTCCTGCCAATCGCACCTCCACAGCACCTTGTCGCTGTCTCCATCGTCGTCCAGCCAGGACGTAGGAGACGACATGGGCACTCCAGGGAGCTGCCAGTCGACAAGACTGGAGCCAACCTGGAGAAGAGACGGGCCGATGTGACTTAAATCTATCATCTGCAAAGTGACAAGGAAGACGATAGTGGAGTATGTTTGGCCATTTCTCTTGTTTTCACCATGTCTACTCTGTATACAGAACTGACATTCAAGAGCAGAGAAGCCACTCATTCACTTGACCTAGGCTCTGTGAAGAGGAGTTTTGTCACAGTTTTTGAGTGGCTGTAATTATTTTTTCCATACTGTACTTGTAAAAACGTGTCAAATCTATGCACTAGTTGATGGCACATGATCCACAGACACAGACTCACTCTAACAGGGAGTCCTGGCGGCAGTGTGCTGGTCTTGACGTGCGGTGGAGCTGTCAGGGGACGGGTCAGGATCCTCGACGGAGCACCAGCCCACTTGGAGGTGGGGAGTCCCTCTCCAGCCTGAGGCGCCTCTGGGGAGCGGGGCTCTTGAAGGTGTTCTATTGGCTGTGATGTTTGGGGAGGAAAAGACAGATTAATAATGTCATTATAAAATAGATTTACACTCTATTATTACTACAGCTTAAACAAGGGCACAAACTGTACAAGACCGTTTGTGCTTCCTCTGCCCTTCCTCCTGCCTAAATCCCTTTCAGTTTCCAATCGTGATCCCTGTGTCGCTAGGACGAATGAAACAGTCCCTGGGATGAAAGCTTCTGTCCTGCCTGATACACTTGGCTCGACCCGCAATGTTCGCGCAGTGTCTGTGTGACTCACGGTACTCTGTCCGGTCTCTGGCTGCTTGATTCCTCCCGGGAAATGGTCTTTTTCCGGGGAGGGGTCGCGGCTGTCGCCTGGTGTCACGGCCGTGGGTTCGGTGGACACATCTGCTCCCCTGAGCGCGTCGCCCTCATCTTCCACAAGGAGCCGGCTGGGAGGTGTCTCCTCACAAGAGCCTGTAATTCAAGGAACCAACAACGAACAAATCTGAAATGTTGGGTCCGATAATGTACCTGGTTTACCTTTTCTGTTACTCTGAGGAAGTTTAACGACGTAATAAAATCTGTAATCAGCTGTCTGCCGAGACGAGGGTGGTGATTTTCTAAGTTACTAGACGAGCCTCCCTACCCGTAGAAGTGGGGGTCGCAGATCTCGGGGTGTCTTCCTTGTCATCAGAGTGTTGAGGTCTCACGGGGGTCACCCCCCCGCAGCACACAAACACCGTGGCGAGGTGCACAAGGAAAAGGGGGAACTCTCCGTCCTTCTCCTCTGCTCTTTTTTTGGGGGTCCTCCTCCTTTTCTCTCGAGGGATTTCATGGTCGCCCGGGGGGCGATCTGGCCTTGGGTCTTTGGCCTTGCAGGCCTCGGTTCTTCTTTGGATGCAAAGATTCTGACCCATGGGGAAACAGAAACTTATGCGATTTGATGACTGTGACCCCTTTTTATAAGGCTTGAAAGTAGGTCGTCTGATGTCACCTGGATCACCATTCTGACGCTTTCACGTTGTTAAGTATTAGTGTGATGTCATCTGACACCTCATAAAGGCTTATTAATGTCAAGAAATAACCTTTATTTTATACAGTGCCTTTCAAAATGGCTTCTCAAACCGCTTTACAAAAAAAAACCGGCTTCCAGCGGCCTTTGCAATATTTGTCTTAGTTTTGTGCTAAATACTGCTCGACTCAGTTCTGAGATCCGACACCTTTTTGTGGTGGTTCACTCTGCTGTCTCGCGATGCCTGAGTTTGGCAGAGAGCACGCTTGGTGTGGAGTTTGCATCTTCTCCCCTTGCCGCCCGGATAAACTGGGCTCTCTAATTCGCGCCCCTTCCGTGTGTGTGCGTACTGTGCACTGAGAAGTCAGCCCACGCCTCTCCAAGGATTAAGCTGAAAATATCATTTTTGGAGAATTGCGTACGCACACTGTTAAATACTGTACACTCACCCGTCGTTAAACGAGCACTTACTTTATTTACAAGTACCCGCTGAAACCAGCGGTGGATAAATATACCTGTGTTTAGACCAGTGAACCGTCCTCTCCGCTTAGACGAGCTCCGAGCGAGTGTCCCGTTCTGCCGGTTTTACTTTTCACTTCTGTCGGCTGTTTTCTCAACTTTATAATTCGTGTTCAAATAATCACGTTAGTTATTGTGTAGAATAATAATCGGAATCTTTATTCAATGAAATGAAACCCACTGTGCTCTAACAACGAGGGATGAATGCGCTACCAAACATACAAGAGACGGAATGGCCTCCGTGTGTTTGCAACCTTTTTTGTTTTTAGGTTCTCAGGATAAATAATACTTAACCTGCCTCGGTGTTGACGCTGCTGTGTGCACAAGAACGGTTTTGTCCAACTTCAGATTATCGCGCTACAAACTTGGGATCGCCGTCAGTGTAAATGAAGAGGACTGAGAGGGGACGGTTGGTATCCGTGCTTTCGTTGTCCCTCGTTTATTTAAAAGTAGTAAAGTGGCAATATATTACTGAAAAAATAAAATATCTTCAAGCACAACGTATTTGTAACTGAAAATGAACATTATTTAAGCGAACGAGGTTTAACAGATACCAGCAGCGCCACTACATAAAGATGAACTTTACATATTCATCGATAACATTAATTAAAATGGATCAATGGATTCAAAATATGGATCAATACCATAGGTGGGCAAATACCATATTATTCTGCAACTTTCCAGTGCCAGGCATCATGCTGTTGATTCGAAGAGCACTGTTGGGATGATGGCTGTCCCAGTTGCTTGAGGTGTACAGTTCCTTTGGCTTCCTGGCAGAGATGTGCAGAGACCTTTTGGTGGGCAGTGGCTCAAAAGAGTATCCTGAGTATCCTGGACACAAGTCAGTGCCCGCTTGTAGTTCTGTGTTTTTTAATGTTACAGGAAGTTTGGCTGTGACTTCAGAGGCATTATAATATTCACAGCCTTGGCAAAACAAATGGTTGTCCATAATTGCTGATTATGTTTGATTAACAGGCCAGAGATTACACACCCTCTACTGAGCATATACTTTATTTTCCTGATATAAAATATCTTAACAAGAGGACTGAGCAAATAAAAGAGTTACGATCTAATTCCATGCAATAGCAAATGGTCTTTGGGTCATCCTGGTAACCATTAGCTTGGATGTGTATATTTAAATGTACATTGCTTGTCACACGATGTTGAGTCATGACTAAATGTTCAACATCATAGCAACCCAGTATGTGGAACACATGTAAACGTTTCACAGTGAAATAAACACATGAGTTCTAATCTCTTGGGATGATATATGCATTTATTTAAACCATGTAGATTTTAGTTAGACCTCAGTCTCTTTGCAGTTTTCCCACAGAGTATATGACCCCTCTTGAGAGCTGTCCGTGCTGCTCAGAGACTTTGTTTCTCCTGACCCGTCTTCCTTCTCCTGGGAGACGCCAGGCTCCTGCCAATCGCACCTCCACAGCACCTTGTCGCTGTCTCCATCGTCGTCCAGCCAGGACGTAGGAGACGACATGGGCACTCCAGGGAGCTGCCAGTCGACAAGACTGGAGCCAACCTGGAGAAGAGACGGGCCGATGTGACTTAAATCTATCATCTGCAAAGTGACAAGGAAGACGATAGTGGAGTATGTTTGGCCATTTCTCTTGTTTTCACCATGTCTACTCTGTATACAGAACTGACATTCAAGAGCAGAGAAGCCACTCATTCACTTGACCTAGGCTCTGTGAAGAGGAGTTTTGTCACAGTTTTTGAGTGGCTGTAATTATTTTTTCCATACTGTACTTGTAAAAACGTGTCAAATCTATGCACTAGTTGATGGCACATGATCCACAGACACAGACTCACTCTAACAGGGAGTCCTGGCGGCAGTGTGCTGGTCTTGACGTGCGGTGGAGCTGTCAGGGGACGGGTCAGGATCCTCGACGGAGCACCAGCCCACTTGGAGGTGGGGAGTCCCTCTCCAGCCTGAGGCGCCTCTGGGGAGCGGGGCTCTTGAAGGTGTTCTATTGGCTGTGATGTTTGGGGAGGAAAAGACAGATTAATAATGTCATTATAAAATAGATTTACACTCTATTAATACTACAGCTTAAACAAGGGCACAAACTGTACAAGACCGTTTGTGCTTCCTCTGCCCTTCCTCCTGCCTAAATCCCTTTCAGTTTCCAATCGTGATCCCTGTGTCGCTAGGACGTATGAAACAGTCCCTGGGATGAAAGCTTCTGTCCTGCCCGATACACTTGGCTCGACCCGCAATGTTCGCGCAGTGTCTGTGTGACTCACGGTACTCTGTCCGGTCTCTGGCTGCTTGATTCCTCCCGGGAAATGGTCTTTTTCCGGGGAGGGGTCGCGGCTGTCGCCTGGTGTCACGGCCGTGGGCTCGGTGGACACATCTGCTCCCCTGAGCGCGTCGCCCTCATCTTCCACAAGGAGCCGGCTGGGAGGTGTCTCCTCACAAGAGCCTGTAATTCAAGGAACCAACAACGAACAAATCTGAAATGCGGGGTCCCATAAAGTACCTGGTTTACCTTTTCTGTTACTCTGAGGAAGTTTAACGACGTAATAAAATCTGTAATCAGCTGTCTGCCGAGACGAGGGTGGTGATTTTCTAAGTTACTAGACGAGCCTCCCTACCCGTAGAAGTGGGGGTCGCAGATCTCGGGGTGTCTTCCTTGTCATCAGAGTGTTGAGGTCTCACGGGGGTCACCCCCCCGCAGCACACAAACACCGTGGCGAGGTGCACAAGGAAAAGGGGGAACTCTCCGTCCTTCTCCTCTGCTCTTTTTTTGGGGGTCCTCCTCCTTTTCTCTCGAGGGATTTCATGGTCGCCCGGGGGGCGATCTGGCCTTGGGTCTTTGGCCTTGCAGGCCTCGGTTCTTCTTTGGATGCAAAGATTCTGACCCATGGGGAAACAGAAACTTATGCGATTTGATGACTGTGGCCCCTTTTTATAAGGCTTGAAAGTAGGTCGTCTGATGTCACCTGGATCACCATTCTGACGCTTTCACGTTGTTAAGTATTAGTGTGATGTCATCTGACACCTCATAAAGGCTTATTAATGTCAAGAAATAACCTTTATTTTATACAGTGCCTTTCAAAATGGCTTCTCAAACCGCTTTACAAAAAAAAACCGGCTTCCAGCGGCCTTTGCAATATTTGTCTTAGTTTTGTGCTAAATACTGCTCGACTCAGTTCTGAGATCCGACACCTTTTTGTGGTGGTTCACTCTGCTGTCTCGCGATGCCTGAGTTTGGCAGAGAGCACGCTTGGTGTGGAGTTTGCATCTTCTCCCCTTGCCGCCCGGATAAACTGGGCTCTCTAATTCGCGCCCCTTCCGTGTGTGTGCGTACTGTGCACTGAGAAGTCAGCCCACGCCTCTCCAAGGATTAAGCTGAAAATATCATTTTTGGAGAATTGCGTACGCACACTGTTAAATACTGTACACTCACCCGTCGTTAAACGAGCACTTACTTTATTTACAAGTACCCGCTGAAACCAGCGGTGGATAAATATACCTGTGTTTAGACCAGTGAACCGTCCTCTCCGCTTTGACGAGCTCCGAGCGAGTGTCCCGTTCTGCCGGTTTTACTTTTCACTTCTGTCGGCTGTTTTCTCAACTTTATAATTCGTGTTCAAATAATCACGTTAGTTATTGTGTAGAATAATAATCGGAATCTTTATTCAATGAAATGAAACCCACTGTGCTCTAACAACGAGGGATGAATGCGCTACCAAACATACAAGAGACGGAATGGCCTCCGTGTGTTTGCAACCTTTTTTGTTTTTAGGTTCTCAGGATAAATAATACTTAACCTGCCTCGGTGTTGACGCTGCTGCGTGCACAAGAACGGTTTTGTCCAACTTCAGATTATCGCGCTACAAACTTGGGATCGCCGTCAGTGTAAATGAAGAGGACTGAGAGGGGACGGTTGGTATCCGTGCTTTCGTTGTCCCTCGTTTATTTAAAAGTAGTAAAGTGGCAATATATTACTGAAAAAATAAAATATCTTCAAGCACAACGTATTTGTAACTGAAAATGAACATTATTTAAGCGAACGAGGTTTAACAGATACCAGCAGCGCCACTACATAAAGATGAACTTTACATATTCATCGATAACATTAATTAAAATGGATCAATGGATTCAAAATATGGATCAATACCATAGGTGGGCAAATACCATATTATTCTGCAACTTTCCAGTGCCAGGCATCATGCTGTTGATTCGAAGAGCACTGTTGGGATGATGGCTGTCCCAGTTGCTTGAGGTGTACAGTTCCTTTGGCTTCCTGGCAGAGATGTGCAGAGACCTTTTGGTGGGCAGTGGCTCAAAAGAGTATCCTGAGTATCCTGGACACAAGTCAGTGCCCGCTTGTAGTTCTGTGTTTTTTAATGTTACAGGAAGTTTGGCTGTGACTTCAGAGGCATTATAATATTCACAGCCTTGGCAAAACAAATGGTTGTCCATAATTGCTGATTATGTTTGATTAACAGGCCAGAGATTACACACCCTCTACTGAGCATATACTTTATTTTCCTGATATAAAATATCTTAACAAGAGGACTGAGCAAATAAAAGAGTTACGATCTAATTCCATGCAATAGCAAATGGTCTTTGGGTCATCCTGGTAACCATTAGCTTGGATGTGTATATTTAAATGTACATTGCTTGTCACACGATGTTGAGTCATGACTAAATGTTCAACATCATAGCAACCCAGTATATGGAACACATGTAAACGTTTCACAGTGAAATAAACACATGAGTTCTAATCTCTTGGGATGATATATGCATTTATTTAAACCATGTAGATTTTAGTTAGACCTCAGTCTCTTTGCAGTTTTCCCACAGAGTATATGACCCCTCTTGAGAGCTGTCCGTGCTGCTCAGAGACTTTGTTTCTCCTGACCCGTCTTCCTTCTCCTGGGAGACGCCAGGCTCCTGCCACAGCACCTTGTCGCTGTCTCCATCGTCGTCCAGCCAGGACGTAGGAGACGACATGGGCACTCCAGGGAGCTGCCAGTCGACAAGACTGGAGCCAACCTGGAGAAGAGACGGGCCGATGTGACTTAAATCTATCATCTGCAAAGTGACAAGGAAGACGATAGTGGAGTATGTTTGGCCATTTCTCTTGTTTTCACCATGTCTACTCTGTATACAGAACTGACATTCAAGAGCAGAGAAGCCACTCATTCACTTGACCTAGGCTCTGTGAAGAGGAGTTTTGTCACAGTTTTTGAGTGGCTGTAATTATTTTTTCCATACTGTACTTGTAAAAACGTGTCAAATCTATGCACTAGTTGATGGCACATGATCCACAGACACAGACTCACTCTAACAGGGAGTCCTGGCGGCAGTGTGCTGGTCTTGACGTGCGGTGGAGCTGTCAGGGGACGGGTCAGGATCCTCGATGGAGCACCAGCCCACTTGGAGGTGGGGAGTCCCTCTCCAGCCTGAGGCGCCTCTGGGGAGCGGGGCTCTTGAAGGTGTTCTATTGGCTGTGATGTTTGGGGAGGAAAAGACAGATTAATAATGTCATTATAAAATAGATTTACACTCTATTATTACTACAGCTTAAACAAGGGCACAAACTGTACAAGACCGTTTGTGCTTCCTCTGCCCTTCCTCTTGCCTAAATCCCTTTCAGTTTCCAATCGTGATCCCTGTGTCGCTAGGACGTATGAAACAGTCCCTGGGATGAAAGCTTCTGTCCTGCCCGATACACTTGGCTCGACCCGCAATGTTCGCGCAGTGTCTGTGTGACTCACGGTACTCTGTCCGGTCTCTGGCTGCTTGATTCCTCCCGGGAAATGGTCTTTTTCCGGGGAGGGGTCGCGGCTGTCGCCTGGTGTCACGGCCGTGGGCTTGGTGGACACATCTGCTCCCCTGAGCGCGTCGCCCTCATCTTCCACAAGGAGCCGGCTGGGAGGTGTCTCCTCACAAGAGCCTGTAATTCAAGGAACCAACAACGAACAAATCTGAAATGCGGGGTCCCATAAAGTACCTGGTTTACCTTTTCTGTTACTCTGAGGAAGTTTAACGACGTAATAAAATCTGTAATCAGCTGTCTGCCGAGACGAGGGTGGTGATTTTCTAAGTTACTAGACGAGCCTCCCTACCCGTAGAAGTGGGGGTCGCAGATCTCGGGGTGTCTTCCTTGTCATCAGAGTGTTGAGGTCTCACGGGGGTCACCCCCCCGCAGCACACAAACACCGTGGCGAGGTGCACAAGGAAAAGGGGGAACTCTCCGTCCTTCTCCTCTGCTCTTTTTTTGGGGGTCCTCCTCCTTTTCTCTCGAGGGATTTCATGGTCGCCCGGGGGGCGATCTGGCCTTGGGTCTTTGGCCTTGCAGGCCTCGGTTCTTCTTTGGATGCAAAGATTCTGACCCATGGGGAAACAGAAACTTATGCGATTTGATGACTGTGACCCCTTTTTATAAGGCTTGAAAGTAGGTCGTCTGATGTCACCTGGATCACCATTCTGACGCTTTCACGTTGTTAAGTATTAGTGTGATGTCATCTGACACCTCATAAAGGCTTATTAATGTCAAGAAATAACCTTTATTTTATACAGTGCCTTTCAAAATGGCTTCTCAAACCGCTTTACAAAAAAAAACCGGCTTCCAGCGGCCTTTGCAATATTTGTCTTAGTTTTGTGCTAAATACTGCTCGACTCAGTTCTGAGATCCGACACCTTTTTGTGGTGGTTCACTCTGCTGTCTCGCGATGCCTGAGTTTGGCAGAGAGCACGCTTGGTGTGGAGTTTGCATCTTCTCCCCTTGCCGCCCGGATAAACTGGGCTCTCTAATTCGCGCCCCTTCCGTGTGTGTGTGTACTGTGCACTGAGAAGTCAGCCCACGCCTCTCCAAGGATTAAGCTGAAAATATCATTTTTGGAGAATTGCGTACGCACACTGTTAAATACTGTACACTCACCCGTCGTTAAACGAGCACTTACTTTATTTACAAGTACCCGCTGAAACCAGCGGTGGATAAATATACCTGTGTTTAGACCAGTGAACCGTCCTCTCCGCTTAGACGAGCTCCGAGCGAGTGTCCCGTTCTGCCGGTTTTACTTTTCACTTCTGTCGGCTGTTTTCTCAACTTTATAATTCGTGTTCAAATAATCACGTTAGTTATTGTGTAGAATAATAATCGGAATCTTTATTCAATGAAATGAAACCCACTGTGCTCTAACAACGAGGGATGAATGCGCTACCAAACATACAAGAGACGGAATGGCCTCCGTGTGTTTGCAACCTTTTTTGTTTTTAGGTTCTCAGGATAAATAATACTTAACCTGCCTCAGTGTTGACGCTGCTGCGTGCACAAGAACGGTTTTGTCCAACTTCAGATTATCGCGCTACAAACTTGGGATCGCCGTCAGTGTAAATGAAGAGGACTGAGAGGGGACGGTTGGTATCCGTGCTTTCGTTGTCCCTCGTTTATTTAAAAGTAGTAAAGTGGCAATATATTACTGAAAAAATAAAATATCTTCAAGCACAACGTATTTGTAACTGAAAATGAACATTATTTAAGCGAACGAGGTTTAACAGATACCAGCAGCGCCACTACATAAAGATGAACTTTACATATTCATCGATAACATTAATTAAAATGTATCAATGGATTCAAAATATGGATCAATACCATAGGTGGGCAAATACCATATTATTCTGCAACTTTCCAGTGCCAGGCATCATGCTGTTGATTCGAAGAGCACTGTTGGGATGATGGCTGTCCCAGTTGCTTGAGGTGTACAGTTCCTTTGGCTTCCTGGCAGAGATGTGCAGAGACCTTTTGGTGGGCAGTGGCTCAAAAGTGTATCCTGAGTATCCTGGACACAAGTCAGTGCCCGCTTGTAGTTCTGTGTTTTTTAATGTTACAGGAAGTTTGGCTGTGACTTCAGAGGCATTATAATATTCACAGCCTTGGCAAAACAAATGGTTGTCCATAATTGCTGATTATGTTTGATTAACAGGCCAGAGATTACACACCCTCTACTGAGCATATACTTTATTTTCCTGATATAAAATATCTTAACAAGAGGACTGAGCAAATAAAAGAGTTACGATCTAATTCCATGCAATACCAAATGGTCTTTGGGTCATCCTGGTAACCACAAGCTTGGATGTGCATATTTAAATGTACATTGCTTGTCACACGATGTTGAGCCATGACTAAATGTTCAACATCATACTGTAGCAACCCAGTATATGGAACACATGTAAACGTTTCACAGTGAAATAAACACATGAGTTCTAATCTCTTGGGATGATATATGCTTTTATTTAAGCCATGTAGATTTTAGTTAGACCTCAGTCTCTTTGCAGTTTTCCCACAGAGTATATGACCCCTCTTGAGAGCTGTCCGTGCTGCTCAGAGACTTTGTTTCTCCTGACCCGTCTTCCTTCTCCTGGGAGACGCCAGGCTCCTGCCAATCGCACCTCCACAGCACCTTGTCGCTGTCTCCATCGTCGTCCAGCCAGGACGTAGGAGACGACATGGGCACTCCAGGGAGCTGCCAGTCGACAAGACTGGAGCCAACCTGGAGAAGAGACGGGCCGATGTGACTTAAATCTATCATCTGCAAAGTGACAAGGAAGACGATAGTGGAGTATGTTTGGCCATTTCTCTTGTTTTCACCATGTCTACTCTGTATACAGAACTGACATTCAAGAGCAGAGAAGCCACTCATTCACTTGACCTAGGCTCTGTGAAGAGGAGTTTTGTCACAGTTTTTGAGTGGCTGTAATTATTTTTTCCATACTGTACTTGTAAAAACGTGTCAAATCTATGCACTAGTTGATGGCACATGATCCACAGACACAGGCTCACTCTAACAGGGAGTCCTGGCGGCAGTGTGCTGGTCTTGACGTGCGGTGGAGCTGTCAGGGGACGGGTCAGGATCCTCGACGGAGCACCAGCCCACTTGGAGGTGGGGAGTCCCTCTCCAGCCTGAGGCGCCTCTGGGGAGCGGGGCTCTTGAAGGTGTTCTATTGGCTGTGATGTTTGGGGAGGAAAAGACAGATTAATAATGTCATTATAAAATAGATTTACACTCTATTAATACTACAGCTTAAACAAGGGCACAAACTGTACAAGACCGTTTGTGCTTCCTCTGCCCTTCCTCCTGCCTAAATCGCTTTCAGTTTCCAATCGTGATCCCTGTGTCGCTAGGACATATGAAACAGTCCCTGGGATGAAAGCTTCTGTCCTGCCCGATACACTTGGCTCGACCCGCAATGTTCGCGCAGTGTCTGTGTGACTCACGGTACTCTGTCCGGTCTCTGGCTGCTTGATTCCTCCCGGGAAATGGTCTTTTTCCGGGGAGGGGTCGCGGCTGTCGCCTGGTGTCACGGCCGTGGGCTCGGTGGACACATCTGCTCCCCTGAGCGCGTCGCCCTCATCTTCCACAAGGAGCGGGCTGGGAGGTGTCTCCTCACCAGAGCCTGTAATTCAAGGAACCAACAACGAACAAATCTGAAATGTTGGGTCCGATAAAGTACCTGGTTTACCTTTTCTGTTACTCTGAGGAAGATTAACGACGTAATAAAATCTGTAATCAGCTGTCTGCCGAGACGAGGGTGGTGATTTTCTAAGTTACTAGACGAGCCTCCCTACCCGTAGAAGTGGGGGTCGCAGATCTCGGGGTGTCTTCCTTGTCATCAGAGTGTTGAGGTCTCACGGGGGTCACCCCCCCGCAGCACACAAACACCGTGGCGAGGTGCACAAGGAAAAGGGGGAACTCTCCGTCCTTCTCCTCTGCTCTTTTTTTGGGGGTCCTCCTCCTTTTCTCTCGAGGGATTTCATGGTCGCCCGGGGGGCGATCTGGCCTTGGGTCTTTGGCCTTGCAGGCCTCGGTTCTTCTTTGGATGCAAAGATTCTGACCCATGGGGAAACAGAAACTTATGCGATTTGATGACTGTGACCCCTTTTTATAAGGCTTGAAAGTAGGTCGTCTGATGTCACCTGGATCACCATTCTGACGCTTTCACGTTGTTAAGTATTAGTGTGATGTCATCTGACACCTCATAAAGGCTTATTAATGTCAAGAAATAACCTTTATTTTATACAGTGCCTTTCAAAATGGCTTCTCAAACCGCTTTACAAAAAAAAACGGCTTCCAGCGGCCTTTGCAATATTTGTCTTAGTTTTGTGCTAAATACTGCTCGACTCAGTTCTGAGATCCGACACCTTTTTGTGGTGGTTCACTCTGCTGTCTTGCGATGCCTGAGTTTGGCAGAGAGCACGCTTGGTGTGGAGTTTGCATCTTCTCCCCTTGCCGCCCGGATAAACTGGGCTCTCTAATTCGCGCCCCTTCCGTGTGTGTGCGTACTGTGCACTGAGAAGTCAGCCCACGCCTCTCCAAGGATTAAGCTGAAAATATCATTTTTGGAGAATTGCGTACGCACACTGTTAAATACTGTACACTCACCCGTCGTTAAACGAGCACTTACTTTATTTACAAGTACCCGCTGAAACCAGCGGTGGATAAATATACCTGTGTTTAGACCAGTGAACCGTCCTCTCCGCTTAGACGAGCTCCGAGCGAGTGTCCCGTTCTGCCGGTTTTACTTTTCACTTCTGTTGGCTGTTTTCTCAACTTTATAATTCGTGTTCAAATAATCACGTTAGTTATTGTGTAGAATAATAATCGGAATCTTTATTCAATGAAATGAAACCCACTGTGCTCTAACAACGAGGGATGAATGCGCTACCAAACATATAAGAGACGGAATGGCCTCCGTGTGTTTGCAACCTTTTTTGTTTTTAGGTTCTCAGGATAAATAATACTTAACCTGCCTCGGTGTTGACGCTGCTGCGTGCACAAGAACGGTTTTGTCCAACTTCAGATTATCGCGCTACAAACTTGGGATCGCCGTCAGTGTAAATGAAGAGGACTGAGAGGGGACGGTTGGTATCCGTGCTTTCGTTGTCCCTCGTTTATTTAAAAGTAGTAAAGTGGCAATATATTACTGAAAAAATAAAATATCTTCAAGCACAACGTATTTGTAACTGAAAATTAACATTATTTAAGCGAACGAGGTTTAACAGATACCAGCAGCGCCACTACATAAAGATGAACTTTACATATTCATCGATAACATTAATTAAAATGGATCAATGGATTCAAAATATGGATCAATACCATAGGTGGGCAAATACCATATTATTCTGCAACTTTCCAGTGCCAGGCATCATGCTGTTGATTCGAAGAGCACTGTTGGGATGATGGCTGTCCCAGTTGCTTGAGGTGTACAGTTCCTTTGGCTTCCTGGCAGAGATGTGCAGAGACCTTTTGGTGGGCAGTGGCTCAAAAGAGTATCCTGAGTATCCTGGACACAAGTCAGTGCCCGCTTGTAGATTTGTGTTTTTTAATGTTACAGGAAGTTTGGCTGTGACTTCAGAGGCATTATAATATTCACAGCCTTGGCAAAACAAATGGTTGTCCATAATTGCTGATTATGTTTGATTAACAGGCCAGAGATTACACACCCTCTACTGAGCATATACTTTATTTTCCTGATATAAAATATCTTGACAAGAGGACTGAGCAAATAAAAGAGTTACGATCTAATTCCATGCAATACCAAATGGTCTTTGGGTCATCCTGGTAACCACAAGCTTGGATGTGCATATTTAAATGTACATTGCTTGTCACACGATGTTGAGCCATGACTAAATGTTCAACATCATACTGTAGCAACCCAGTATATGGAACACATGTAAACGTTTCACAGTGAAATAAACACATGAGTTCTAATCTCTTGGGAAGATATATGCTTTTATTTAAGCCATGTAGATTTTAGTTAGACCTCAGTCTCTTTGCAGTTTTCCCACAGAGTATATGACCCCTCTTGAGAGCTGTCCGTGCTGCTCAGAGACTTTGTTTCTCCTGACCCGTCTTCCTTCTCCTGGGAGATGCCAGGCTCCTGCCAATCGCACCTCCACAGCACCTTGTCGCTGTCTCCATCGTCGTCCAGCCAGGACGTAGGAGACGACATGGGCACTCCAGGGAGCTGCCAGTCGACAAGACTGGAGCCAACCTGGAGAAGAGACGGGCCGATGTGACTTAAATCTATCATCTGCAAAGTGACAAGGAAGACGATAGTGGAGTATGTTTGGCCATTTCTCTTGTTTTCACCATGTCTACTCTGTATACAGAACTGACATTCAAGAGCAGAGAAGCCACTCATTCACTTGACCTAGGCTCTGTGAAGAGGAGTTTTGTCACAGTTTTTGAGTGGCTGTAATTATTTTTTCCATACTGTACTTGTAAAATCGTGTCAAATCTATGCACTAGTTGATGGCACATGATCCACAGACACAGACTCACTCTAACAGGGAGTCCTGGCGGCAGTGTGCTGGTCTTGACGTGCGGTGGAGCTGTCAGGGGACGGGTCAGGATCCTCGACGGAGCACCAGCCCACTTGGAGGTGGGGAGTCCCTCTCCAGCCTGAGGCGCCTCTGGGGAGCGGGGCTCTTGAAGGTGTTCTATTGGCTGTGATGTTTGGGGAGGAAAAGACAGATTAATAATGTCATTATAAAATAGATTTACACTCTATTAATACTACAGCTTAAACAAGGGCACAAACTGTACAAGACCGTTTGTGCTTCCTCTGCCCTTCCTCCTGCCTAAATCCCTTTCAGTTTCCAATCGTGATCCCTGTGTCGCTAGGACGAATGAAACAGTCCCTGGGATGAAAGCTTCTGTCCTGCCTGATACACTTGGCTCGACCCGCAATGTTCGCGCAGTGTCTGTGTGACTCACGGTACTCTGTCCGGTCTCTGGCTGCTTGATTCCTCCCGGGAAATGGTCTTTTTCCGGGGAGGGGTCGCGGCTGTCGCCTGGTGTCACGGCCGTGGGCTCGGTGGACACATCTGCTCCCCTGAGCGCGTCGCCCTCATCTTCCACAAGGAGCGGGCTGGGAGGTGTCTCCTCACAAGAGCCTGTAATTCAAGGAACCAACAACGAACAAATCTGAAATGCGGGGTCCGATAAAGTACCTGGTTTACCTTTTCTGTTACTCTGGGGAAGTTTAACGACGTAATAAAATCTGTAATCAGCTGTCTGCCGAGACGAGGGTGGTGATTTTCTAAGTTACTAGACGAGCCTCCCTACCCGTAGAAGTGGGGGTCGCAGATCTCGGGGTGTCTTCCTTGTCATCAGAGTGTTGAGGTCTCACGGGGGTCACCCCCCCGCAGCACACAAACACCGTGGCGAGGTGCACAAGGAAAAGGGGGAACTCTCCGTCCTTCTCCTCTGCTCTTTTTTTGGGGGTCCTCCTCCTTTTCTCTCGAGGGATTTCATGGTCGCCCGGGGGGCGATCTGGCCTTGGGTCTTTGGCCTTGCAGGCCTCGGTTCTTCTTTGGATGCAAAGATTCTGACCCATGGGGAAACAGAAACTTATGCGATTTGATGACTGTGACCCCTTTTTATAAGGCTTGAAAGTAGGTCGTCTGATGTCACCTGGATCACCATTCTGACGCTTTCACGTTGTTAAGTATTAGTGTGATGTCATCTGACACCTCATAAAGGCTTATTAATGTCAAGAAATAACCTTTATTTTATACAGTGCCTTTCAAAATGGCTTCTCAAACCGCTTTACAAAAAAAAACCGGCTTCCAGCGGCCTTTGCAATATTTGTCTTAGTTTTGTGCTAAATACTGCTCGACTCAGTTCTGAGATCCGACACCTTTTTGTGGTGGTTCACTCTGCTGTCTCGCGATGCCTGAGTTTGGCAGAGAGCACGCTTGGTGTGGAGTTTGCATCTTCTCCCCTTGCCGCCCGGATAAACTGGGCTCTCTAATTCGCGCCCCTTCCGTGTGTGTGCGTACTGTGCACTGAGAAGTCAGCCCACGCCTCTCCAAGGATTAAGCTGAAAATATCATTTTTGGAGAATTGCGTACGCACACTGTTAAATACTGTACACTCACCCGTCGTTAAACGAGCACTTACTTTATTTACAAGTACCCGCTGAAACCAGCGGTGGATAAATATACCTGTGTTTAGACCAGTGAACCGTCCTCTCCGCTTAGACGAGCTCCGAGCGAGTGTCCCGTTCTGCCGGTTTTACTTTTCACTTCTGTCGGCTGTTTTCTCAACTTTATAATTCGTGTTCAAATAATCACGTTAGTTATTGTGTAGAATAATAATCGGAATCTTTATTCAATGAAATGAAACCCACTGTGCTCTAACAACGAGGGATGAATGCGCTACCAAACATACAAGAGACGGAATGGCCTCCGTGTGTTTGCAACCTTTTTTGTTTTTAGGTTCTCAGGATAAATAATACTTAACCTGCCTCGGTGTTGACGCTGCTGTGTGCACAAGAACGGTTTTGTCCAACTTCAGATTATCGCGCTACAAACTTGGGATCGCCGTCAGTGTAAATGAAGAGGACTGAGAGGGGACGGTTGGTATCCGTGCTTTCGTTGTCCCTCGTTTATTTAAAAGTAGTAAAGTGGCAATATATTACTGAAAAAATAAAATATCTTCAAGCACAACGTATTTGTAACTGAAAATGAACATTATTTAAGCGAACGAGGTTTAACAGATACCAGCAGCGCCACTACATAAAGATGAACTTTACATATTCATCGATAACATTAATTAAAATGGATCAATGGATTCAAAATATGGATCAATACCATAGGTGGGCAAATACCATATTATTCTGCAACTTTCCAGTGCCAGGCATCATGCTGTTGATTCGAAGAGCACTGTTGGGATGATGGCTGTCCCAGTTGCTTGAGGTGTACAGTTCCTTTGGCTTCCTGGCAGAGATGTGCAGAGACCTTTTGGTGGGCAGTGGCTCAAAAGAGTATCCTGAGTATCCTGGACACAAGTCAGTGCCCGCTTGTAGTTCTGTGTTTTTTAATGTTACAGGAAGTTTGGCTGTGACTTCAGAGGCATTATAATATTCACAGCCTTGGCAAAACAAATGGTTGTCCATAATTGCTGATTATGTTTGATTAACAGGCCAGAGATTACACACCCTCTACTGAGCATATACTTTATTTTCCTGATATAAAATATCTTAACAAGAGGACTGAGCAAATAAAAGAGTTACGATCTAATTCCATGCAATAGCAAATGGTCTTTGGGTCATCCTGGTAACCATTAGCTTGGATGTGTATATTTAAATGTACATTGCTTGTCACACGATGTTGAGTCATGACTAAATGTTCAACATCATAGCAACCCAGTATATGGAACACATGTAAACGTTTCACAGTGAAATAAACACATGAGTTCTAATCTCTTGGGATGATATATGCATTTATTTAAACCATGTAGATTTTAGTTAGACCTCAGTCTCTTTGCAGTTTTCCCACAGAGTATATGACCCCTCTTGAGAGCTGTCCGTGCTGCTCAGAGACTTTGTTTCTCCTGACCCGTCTTCCTTCTCCTGGGAGACGCCAGGCTCCTGCCAATCGCACCTCCACAGCACCTTGTCGCTGTCTCCATCGTCGTCCAGCCAGGACGTAGGAGACGACATGGGCACTCCAGGGAGCTGCCAGTCGACAAGACTGGAGCCAACCTGGAGAAGAGACGGGCCGATGTGACTTAAATCTATCATCTGCAAAGTGACAAGGAAGACGATAGTGGAGTATGTTTGGCCATTTCTCTTGTTTTCACCATGTCTACTCTGTATACAGAACTGACATTCAAGAGCAGAGAAGCCACTCATTCACTTGACCTAGGCTCTGTGAAGAGGAGTTTTGTCACAGTTTTTGAGTGGCTGTAATTATTTTTTCCATACTGTACTTGTAAAAACGTGTCAAATCTATGCACTAGTTGATGGCACATGATCCACAGACACAGACTCACTCTAACAGGGAGTCCTGGCGGCAGTGTGCTGGTCTTGACGTGCGGTGGAGCTGTCAGGGGACGGGTCAGGATCCTCGACGGAGCACCAGCCCACTTGGAGGTGGGGAGTCCCTCTCCAGCCTGAGGCGCCTCTGGGGAGCGGGGCTCTTGAAGGTGTTCTATTGGCTGTGATGTTTGGGGAGGAAAAGACAGATTAATAATGTCATTATAAAATAGATTTACACTCTATTAATACTACAGCTTAAACAAGGGCACAAACTGTACAAGACCGTTTGTGCTTCCTCTGCCCTTCCTCCTGCCTAAATCCCTTTCAGTTTCCAATCGTGATCCCTGTGTCGCTAGGACGTATGAAACAGTCCCTGGGATGAAAGCTTCTGTCCTGCCCGATACACTTGGCTCGACCCGCAATGTTCGCGCAGTGTCTGTGTGACTCACGGTACTCTGTCCGGTCTCTGGCTGCTTGATTCCTCCCGGGAAATGGTCTTTTTCCGGGGAGGGGTCGCGGCTGTCGCCTGGTGTCACGGCCGTGGGCTCGGTGGACACATCTGCTCCCCTGAGCGCGTCGCCCTCATCTTCCACAAGGAGCCGGCTGGGAGGTGTCTCCTCACAAGAGCCTGTAATTCAAGGAACCAACAACGAACAAATCTGAAATGCGGGGTCCCATAAAGTACCTGGTTTACCTTTTCTGTTACTCTGAGGAAGTTTAACGACGTAATAAAATCTGTAATCAGCTGTCTGCCGAGACGAGGGTGGTGATTTTCTAAGTTACTAGACGAGCCTCCCTACCCGTAGAAGTGGGGGTCGCAGATCTCGGGGTGTCTTCCTTGTCATCAGAGTGTTGAGGTCTCACGGGGGTCACCCCCCCGCAGCACACAAACACCGTGGCGAGGTGCACAAGGAAAAGGGGGAACTCTCCGTCCTTCTCCTCTGCTCTTTTTTTGGGGGTCCTCCTCCTTTTCTCTCGAGGGATTTCATGGTCGCCCGGGGGGCGATCTGGCCTTGGGTCTTTGGCCTTGCAGGCCTCGGTTCTTCTTTGGATGCAAAGATTCTGACCCATGGGGAAACAGAAACTTATGCGATTTGATGACTGTGGCCCCTTTTTATAAGGCTTGAAAGTAGGTCGTCTGATGTCACCTGGATCACCATTCTGACGCTTTCACGTTGTTAAGTATTAGTGTGATGTCATCTGACACCTCATAAAGGCTTATTAATGTCAAGAAATAACCTTTATTTTATACAGTGCCTTTCAAAATGGCTTCTCAAACCGCTTTACAAAAAAAAACCGGCTTCCAGCGGCCTTTGCAATATTTGTCTTAGTTTTGTGCTAAATACTGCTCGACTCAGTTCTGAGATCCGACACCTTTTTGTGGTGGTTCACTCTGCTGTCTCGCGATGCCTGAGTTTGGCAGAGAGCACGCTTGGTGTGGAGTTTGCATCTTCTCCCCTTGCCGCCCGGATAAACTGGGCTCTCTAATTCGCGCCCCTTCCGTGTGTGTGCGTACTGTGCACTGAGAAGTCAGCCCACGCCTCTCCAAGGATTAAGCTGAAAATATCATTTTTGGAGAATTGCGTACGCACACTGTTAAATACTGTACACTCACCCGTCGTTAAACGAGCACTTACTTTATTTACAAGTACCCGCTGAAACCAGCGGTGGATAAATATACCTGTGTTTAGACCAGTGAACCGTCCTCTCCGCTTTGACGAGCTCCGAGCGAGTGTCCCGTTCTGCCGGTTTTACTTTTCACTTCTGTCGGCTGTTTTCTCAACTTTATAATTCGTGTTCAAATAATCACGTTAGTTATTGTGTAGAATAATAATCGGAATCTTTATTCAATGAAATGAAACCCACTGTGCTCTAACAACGAGGGATGAATGCGCTACCAAACATACAAGAGACGGAATGGCCTCCGTGTGTTTGCAACCTTTTTTGTTTTTAGGTTCTCAGGATAAATAATACTTAACCTGCCTCGGTGTTGACGCTGCTGCGTGCACAAGAACGGTTTTGTCCAACTTCAGATTATCGCGCTACAAACTTGGGATCGCCGTCAGTGTAAATGAAGAGGACTGAGAGGGGACGGTTGGTATCCGTGCTTTCGTTGTCCCTCGTTTATTTAAAAGTAGTAAAGTGGCAATATATTACTGAAAAAATAAAATATCTTCAAGCACAACGTATTTGTAACTGAAAATGAACATTATTTAAGCGAACGAGGTTTAACAGATACCAGCAGCGCCACTACATAAAGATGAACTTTACATATTCATCGATAACATTAATTAAAATGGATCAATGGATTCAAAATATGGATCAATACCATAGGTGGGCAAATACCATATTATTCTGCAACTTTCCAGTGCCAGGCATCATGCTGTTGATTCGAAGAGCACTGTTGGGATGATGGCTGTCCCAGTTGCTTGAGGTGTACAGTTCCTTTGGCTTCCTGGCAGAGATGTGCAGAGACCTTTTGGTGGGCAGTGGCTCAAAAGAGTATCCTGAGTATCCTGGACACAAGTCAGTGCCCGCTTGTAGTTCTGTGTTTTTTAATGTTACAGGAAGTTTGGCTGTGACTTCAGAGGCATTATAATATTCACAGCCTTGGCAAAACAAATGGTTGTCCATAATTGCTGATTATGTTTGATTAACAGGCCAGAGATTACACACCCTCTACTGAGCATATACTTTATTTTCCTGATATAAAATATCTTAACAAGAGGACTGAGCAAATAAAAGAGTTACGATCTAATTCCATGCAATAGCAAATGGTCTTTGGGTCATCCTGGTAACCATTAGCTTGGATGTGTATATTTAAATGTACATTGCTTGTCACACGATGTTGAGTCATGACTAAATGTTCAACATCATAGCAACCCAGTATATGGAACACATGTAAACGTTTCACAGTGAAATAAACACATGAGTTCTAATCTCTTGGGATGATATATGCATTTATTTAAACCATGTAGATTTTAGTTAGTCCTCAGTCTCTTTGCAGTTTTCCCACAGAGTATATGACCCCTCTTGAGAGCTGTCCGTGCTGCTCAGAGACTTTGTTTCTCCTGACCCGTCTTCCTTCTCCTGGGAGACGCCAGGCTCCTGCCAATCGCACCTCCACAGCACCTTGTCGCTGTCTCCATCGTCGTCCAGCCAGGACGTAGGAGACGACATGGGCACTCCAGGGAGCTGCCAGTCGACAAGACTGGAGCCAACCTGGAGAAGAGACGGGCCGATGTGACTTAAATCTATCATCTGCAAAGTGACAAGGAAGACGATAGTGGAGTATGTTTGGCCATTTCTCTTGTTTTCACCATGTCTACTCTGTATACAGAACTGACATTCAAGAGCAGAGAAGCCACTCATTCACTTGACCTAGGCTCTGTGAAGAGGAGTTTTGTCACAGTTTTTGAGTGGCTGTAATTATTTTTTCCATACTGTACTTGTAAAAACGTGTCAAATCTATGCACTAGTTGATGGCACATGATCCACAGACACAGACTCACTCTAACAGGGAGTCCTGGCGGCAGTGTGCTGGTCTTGACGTGCGGTGGAGCTGTCAGGGGACGGGTCAGGATCCTCGACGGAGCACCAGCCCACTTGGAGGTGGGGAGTCCCTCTCCAGCCTGAGGCGCCTCTGGGGAGCGGGGCTCTTGAAGGTGTTCTATTGGCTGTGATGTTTGGGGAGGAAAAGACAGATTAATAATGTCATTATAAAATAGATTTACACTCTATTAATACTACAGCTTAAACAAGGGCACAAACTGTACAAGACCGTTTGTGCTTCCTCTGCCCTTCCTCCTGCCTAAATCCCTTTCAGTTTCCAATCGTGATCCCTGTGTCGCTAGGACGTATGAAACAGTCCCTGGGATGAAAGCTTCTGTCCTGCCCGATACACTTGGCTCGACCCGCAATGTTCGCGCAGTGTCTGTGTGACTCACGGTACTCTGTCCGGTCTCTGGCTGCTTGATTCCTCCCGGGAAATGGTCTTTTTCCGGGGAGGGGTCGCGGCTGTCGCCTGGTGTCACGGCCGTGGGCTCGGTGGACACATCTGCTCCCCTGAGCGCGTCGCCCTCATCTTCCACAAGGAGCCGGCTGGGAGGTGTCTCCTCACAAGAGCCTGTAATTCAAGGAACCAACAACGAACAAATCTGAAATGCGGGGTCCCATAAAGTACCTGGTTTACCTTTTCTGTTACTCTGAGGAAGTTTAACGACGTAATAAAATCTGTAATCAGCTGTCTGCCGAGACGAGGGTGGTGATTTTCTAAGTTACTAGACGAGCCTCCCTACCCGTAGAAGTGGGGGTCGCAGATCTCGGGGTGTCTTCCTTGTCATCAGAGTGTTGAGGTCTCACGGGGGTCACCCCCCCGCAGCACACAAACACCGTGGCGAGGTGCACAAGGAAAAGGGGGAACTCTCCGTCCTTCTCCTCTGCTCTTTTTTTGGGGGTCCTCCTCCTTTTCTCTCGAGGGATTTCATGGTCGCCCGGGGGGCGATCTGGCCTTGGGTCTTTGGCCTTGCAGGCCTCGGTTCTTCTTTGGATGCAAAGATTCTGACCCATGGGGAAACAGAAACTTATGCGATTTGATGACTGTGGCCCCTTTTTATAAGGCTTGAAAGTAGGTCGTCTGATGTCACCTGGATCACCATTCTGACGCTTTCACGTTGTTAAGTATTAGTGTGATGTCATCTGACACCTCATAAAGGCTTATTAATGTCAAGAAATAACCTTTATTTTATACAGTGCCTTTCAAAATGGCTTCTCAAACCGCTTTACAAAAAAAAACCGGCTTCCAGCGGCCTTTGCAATATTTGTCTTAGTTTTGTGCTAAATACTGCTCGACTCAGTTCTGAGATCCGACACCTTTTTGTGGTGGTTCACTCTGCTGTCTCGCGATGCCTGAGTTTGGCAGAGAGCACGCTTGGTGTGGAGTTTGCATCTTCTCCCCTTGCCGCCCGGATAAACTGGGCTCTCTAATTCGCGCCCCTTCCGTGTGTGTGCGTACTGTGCACGGAGAAGTCATCCCACGCCTCTCCAAGGATTAAGCTGAAAATATCATTTTTGGAGAATTGCGTACGCACACTGTTAAATACTGTACACTCACCCGTCGTTAAACGAGCACTTACTTTATTTACAAGTACCCGCTGAAACCAGCGGTGGATAAATATACCTGTGTTTAGACCAGTGAACCGTCCTCTCCGCTTAGACGAGCTCCGAGCGAGTGTCCCGTTCTGCCGGTTTTACTTTTCACTTCTGTCGGCTGTTTTCTCAACTTTATAATTCGTGTTCAAATAATCACGTTAGTTATTGTGTAGAATAATAATCGGAATCTTTATTCAATGAAATGAAACCCACTGTGCTCTAACAACGAGGGATGAATGCGCTACCAAACATATAAGAGACGGAATGGCCTCCGTGTGTTTGCAACCTTTTTTGTTTTTAGGTTCTCAGGATAAATAATACTTAACCTGCCTCGGTGTTGACGCTGCTGCGTGCACAAGAACGGTTTTGTCCAACTTCAGATTATCGCGCTACAAACTTGGGATCGCCGTCAGTGTAAATGAAGAGGACTGAGAGGGGACGGTTGGTATCCGTGCTTTCGTTGTCCCTCGTTTATTTAAAAGTAGTAAAGTGGCAATATATTACTGAAAAAATAAAATATCTTCAAGCACAACGTATTTGTAACTGAAAATTAACATTATTTAAGCGAACGAGGTTTAACAGATACCAGCAGCGCCACTACATAAAGATGAACTTTACATATTCATCGATAACATTAATTAAAATGGATCAATGGATTCAAAATATGGATCAATACCATAGGTGGGCAAATACCATATTATTCTGCAACTTTCCAGTGCCAGGCATCATGCTGTTGATTCGAAGAGCACTGTTGGGATGATGGCTGTCCCAGTTGCTTGAGGTGTACAGTTCCTTTGGCTTCCTGGCAGAGATGTGCAGAGACCTTTTGGTGGGCAGTGGCTCAAAAGAGTATCCTGAGTATCCTGGACACAAGTCAGTGCCCGCTTGTAGATTTGTGTTTTTTAATGTTACAGGAAGTTTGGCTGTGACTTCAGAGGCATTATAATATTCACAGCCTTGGCAAAACAAATGGTTGTCCATAATTGCTGATTATGTTTGATTAACAGGCCAGAGATTACACACCCTCTACTGAGCATATACTTTATTTTCCTGATATAAAATATCTTAACAAGAGGACTGAGCAAATAAAAGAGTTACGATCTAATTCCATGCAATACCAAATGGTCTTTGGGTCATCCTGGTAACCACAAGCTTGGATGTGCATATTTAAATGTACATTGCTTGTCACACGATGTTGAGCCATGACTAAATGTTCAACATCATACTGTAGCAACCCAGTATATGGAACACATGTAAACGTTTCACAGTGAAATAAACACATGAGTTCTAATCTCTTGGGAAGATATATGCTTTTATTTAAGCCATGTAGATTTTAGTTAGACCTCAGTCTCTTTGCAGTTTTCCCACAGAGTATATGACCCCTCTTGAGAGCTGTCCGTGCTGCTCAGAGACTTTGTTTCTCCTGACCCGTCTTCCTTCTCCTGGGAGACGCCAGGCTCCTGCCAATCGCACCTCCACAGCACCTTGTCGCTGTCTCCATCGTCGTCCAGCCAGGACGTAGGAGACGACATGGGCACTCCAGGGAGCTGCCAGTCGACAAGACTGGAGCCAACCTGGAGAAGAGACGGGCCGATGTGACTTAAATCTATCATCTGCAAAGTGACAAGGAAGACGATAGTGGAGTATGTTTGGCCATTTCTCTTGTTTTCACCATGTCTACTCTGTATACAGAACTGACATTCAAGAGCAGAGAAGCCACTCATTCACTTGACCTAGGCTCTGTGAAGAGGAGTTTTGTCACAGTTTTTGAGTGGCTGTAATTATTTTTTCCATACTGTACTTGTAAAAACGTGTCAAATCTATGCGCTAGTTGATGGCACATGATCCACAGACACAGGCTCACTCTAACAGGGAGTCCTGGCGGCAGTGTGCTGGTCTTGACGTGCGGTGGAGCTGTCAGGGGACGGGTCAGGATCCTCGACGGAGCACCAGCCCACTTGGAGGTGGGGAGTCCCTCTCCAGCCTGAGGCGCCTCTGGGGAGCGGGGCTCTTGAAGGTGTTCTATTGGCTGTGATGTTTGGGGAGGAAAAGACAGATTAATAATGTCATTATAAAATAGATTTACACTCTATTAATACTACAGCTTAAACAAGGGCACAAACTGTACAAGACCGTTTGTGCTTCCTCTGCCCTTCCTCCTGCCTAAATCCCTTTCAGTTTCCAATCGTGATCCCTGTGTCGCTAGGACATATGAAACAGTCCCTGGGATGAAAGCTTCTGTCCTGCCCGATACACTTGGCTCGACCCGCAATGTTCGCGCAGTGTCTGTGTGACTCACGGTACTCTGTCCGGTCTCTGGCTGCTTGATTCCTCCCGGGAAATGGTCTTTTTCCGGGGAGGGGTCGCGGCTGTCGCCTGGTGTCACGGCCGTGGGCTCGGTGGACACATCTGCTCCCCTGAGCGCGTCGCCCTCATCTTCCACAAGGAGCGGGCTGGGAGGTGTCTCCTCACAAGAGCCTGTAATTCAAGGAACCAACAACGAACAAATCTGAAATGTTGGGTCCGATAAAGTACCTGGTTTACCTTTTCTGTTACTCTGAGGAAGTTTAACGACGTAATAAAATCTGTAATCAGCTGTCTGCCGAGACGAGGGTGGTGATTTTCTAAGTTACTAGACGAGCCTCCCTACCCGTAGAAGTGGGGGTCGCAGATCTCGGGGTGTCTTCCTTGTCATCAGAGTGTTGAGGTCTCACGGGGGTCACCCCCCCGCAGCACACAAACACCGTGGCGAGGTGCACAAGGAAAAGGGGGAACTCTCCGTCCTTCTCCTCTGCTCTTTTTTTGGGGGTCCTCCTCCTTTTCTCTCGAGGGATTTCATGGTCGCCCGGGGGGCGATCTGGCCTTGGGTCTTTGGCCTTGCAGGCCTCGGTTCTTCTTTGGATGCAAAGATTCTGACCCATGGGGAAACAGAAACTTATGCGATTTGATGACTGTGACCCCTTTTTATAAGGCTTGAAAGTAGATCGTCTGATGTCACCTGGATCACCATTCTGACGCTTTCACGTTGTTAAGTATTAGTGTGATGTCATCTGACACCTCATAAAGGCTTATTAATGTCAAGAAATAACCTTTATTTTATACAGTGCCTTTCAAAATGGCTTCTCAAACAGCTTTACAAAAAAAAACGGCTTCCAGCGGCCTTTGCAATATTTGTCTTAGTTTTGTGCTAAATACTGCTCGACTCAGTTCTGAGATCCGACACCTTTTTGTGGTGGTTCACTCTGCTGTCTTGCGATGCCTGAGTTTGGCAGAGAGCACGCTTGGTGTGGAGTTTGCATCTTCTCCCCTTGCCGCCCGGATAAACTGGGCTCTCTAATTCGCGCCCCTTCCGTGTGTGTGCGTACTGTGCACGGAGAAGTCATCCCACGCCTCTCCAAGGATTAAGCTGAAAATATCATTTTTGGAGAATTGCGTACGCACACTGTTAAATACTGTACACTCACCCGTCGTTAAACGAGCACTTACTTTATTTACAAGTACCCGCTGAAACCAGCGGTGGATAAATATACCTGTGTTTAGACCAGTGAACCGTCCTCTCCGCTTAGACGAGCTCCGAGCGAGTGTCCCGTTCTGCCGGTTTTACTTTTCACTTCTGTCGGCTGTTTTCTCAACTTTATAATTCGTGTTCAAATAATCACGTTAGTTATTGTGTAGAATAATAATCGGAATCTTTATTCAATGAAATGAAACCCACTGTGCTCTAACAACGAGGGATGAATGCGCTACCAAACATATAAGAGACGGAATGGCCTCCGTGTGTTTGCAACCTTTTTTGTTTTTAGGTTCTCAGGATAAATAATACTTAACCTGCCTCGGTGTTGACGCTGCTGCGTGCACAAGAACGGTTTTGTCCAACTTCAGATTATCGCGCTACAAACTTGGGATCGCCGTCAGTGTAAATGAAGAGGACTGAGAGGGGACGGTTGGTATCCGTGCTTTCGTTGTCCCTCGTTTATTTAAAAGTAGTAAAGTGGCAATATATTACTGAAAAAATAAAATATCTTCAAGCACAACGTATTTGTAACTGAAAATTAACATTATTTAAGCGAACGAGGTTTAACAGATACCAGCAGCGCCACTACATAAAGATGAACTTTACATATTCATCGATAACATTAATTAAAATGGATCAATGGATTCAAAATATGGATCAATACCATAGGTGGGCAAATACCATATTATTCTGCAACTTTCCAGTGCCAGGCATCATGCTGTTGATTCGAAGAGCACTGTTGGGATGATGGCTGTCCCAGTTGCTTGAGGTGTACAGTTCCTTTGGCTTCCTGGCAGAGATGTGCAGAGACCTTTTGGTGGGCAGTGGCTCAAAAGAGTATCCTGAGTATCCTGGACACAAGTCAGTGCCCGCTTGTAGATTTGTGTTTTTTAATGTTACAGGAAGTTTGGCTGTGACTTCAGAGGCATTATAATATTCACAGCCTTGGCAAAACAAATGGTTGTCCATAATTGCTGATTATGTTTGATTAACAGGCCAGAGATTACACACCCTCTACTGAGCATATACTTTATTTTCCTGATATAAAATATCTTAACAAGAGGACTGAGCAAATAAAAGAGTTACGATCTAATTCCATGCAATACCAAATGGTCTTTGGGTCATCCTGGTAACCACAAGCTTGGATGTGCATATTTAAATGTACATTGCTTGTCACACGATGTTGAGCCATGACTAAATGTTCAACATCATACTGTAGCAACCCAGTATATGGAACACATGTAAACGTTTCACAGTGAAATAAACACATGAGTTCTAATCTCTTGGGAAGATATATGCTTTTATTTAAGCCATGTAGATTTTAGTTAGACCTCAGTCTCTTTGCAGTTTTCCCACAGAGTATATGACCCCTCTTGAGAGCTGTCCGTGCTGCTCAGAGACTTTGTTTCTCCTGACCCGTCTTCCTTCTCCTGGGAGACGCCAGGCTCCTGCCAATCGCACCTCCACAGCACCTTGTCGCTGTCTCCATCGTCGTCCAGCCAGGACGTAGGAGACGACATGGGCACTCCAGGGAGCTGCCAGTCGACAAGACTGGAGCCAACCTGGAGAAGAGACGGGCCGATGTGACTTAAATCTATCATCTGCAAAGTGACAAGGAAGACGATAGTGGAGTATGTTTGGCCATTTCTCTTGTTTTCACCATGTCTACTCTGTATACAGAACTGACATTCAAGAGCAGAGAAGCCACTCATTCACTTGACCTAGGCTCTGTGAAGAGGAGTTTTGTCACAGTTTTTGAGTGGCTGTAATTATTTTTTCCATACTGTACTTGTAAAATCGTGTCAAATCTATGCACTAGTTGATGGCACATGATCCACAGACACAGACTCACTCTAACAGGGAGTCCTGGCGGCAGTGTGCTGGTCTTGACGTGCGGTGGAGCTGTCAGGGGACGGGTCAGGATCCTCGACGGAGCACCAGCCCACTTGGAGGTGGGGAGTCCCTCTCCAGCCTGAGGCGCCTCTGGGGAGCGGGGCTCTTGAAGGTGTTCTATTGGCTGTGATGTTTGGGGAGGAAAAGACAGATTAATAATGTCATTATAAAATAGATTTACACTCTATTAATACTACAGCTTAAACAAGGGCACAAACTGTACAAGACCGTTTGTGCTTCCTCTGCCCTTCATCCTGCCTAAATCCCTTTCAGTTTCCAATCGTGATCCCTGTGTCGCTAGGACGTATGAAACAGTCCCTGGGATGAAAGCTTCTGTCCTGCCCGATACACTTGGCTCGACTCGCAATGTTCGCGCAGTGTCTGTGTGACTCACGGTACTCTGTCCGGTCTCTGGCTGCTTGATTCCTCCCGGGAAATGGTCTTTTTCCGGGGAGGGGTCGCTGCTGTCGCCTGGTGTCACGGCCGTGGGCTCGGTGGACACATCTGCTCCCCTGAGCGCGTCGCCCTCATCTTCCACAAGGAGCGGGCTGGGAGGTGTCTTCTCACAAGAGCCTGTAATTCAAGGAACCAACAACGAACAAATCTGAAATGCGGGGTCCGATAAAGTACCTGGTTTGCCTTTTCTGTTACTCTGGGGAAGTTTAACAACGTAATAAAATCTGTAATCAGCTGTCTGCCGAGACGAGGGTGGTGATTTTCTAAGTTACTAGACGAGCTTCCCTACCCGTAGAAGTGGGGGTCGCAGATCTCAGGGTGTCTTCCTTGTCATCAGAGTGGTGAGGTCTCGCGGGGGTCACCCCCCCGCAGCACACAAACACCGTGGCGAGGTGCACAAGGAAAAGGGGGAACTCTCCGTCCTTCTCCTCTGCTCTTTTTTTGGGGGTCCTCCTCCTTTTCTCTCGAGGGATTTCATGGTCGCCCGGGGGGCGATCTGGCCTTGGGTCTTTGGCCTTGCAGGCCTCGGTTCTTCTTTGGATGCAAAGATTCTGACCCATGGGGAAACAGAAACTTATGCGATTTGATGACTGTGACCCCTTTTTATAAGGCTTGAAAGTAGGTCGTCTGATGTCACCTGGATCACCATTCTGACGCTTTCACGTTGTTAAGTATTAGTGTGATGTCATCTGACACCTCATTAAGGCTTATTAATGTCAAGAAATAACCTTTATTTTATATAGTGCCTTTCAAAATGGCTTCTCAAACCGCTTTACAAAAAAAAACGGCTTCCAGTGGCCTTTGCAATATTTGTCTTAGTTTTGTGCTAAATACTGCTCGACTCAGTTCTGAGATCCGACACCTTTTTGTGGTGGTTCACTCTGCTGTCTCGCGATGCCTGAGTTTGGCAGAGAGCACGCTTGGTGTGGAGTTTGCATCTTCTCCCCTTGCCGCCCGGATAAACTGGGCTCTCTAATTCGCGCCCCTTCCGTGTGTGTGCGTACTGTGCACTGAGAAGTCAGCCCACGCCTCTCCAAGGATTAAGCTGAAAATATCATTTTTGGAGAATTGCGTACGCACACTGTTAAATACTGTACACTCACCCGTCGTTAAACGAGCACTTACTTTATTTACAAGTACCCGCTGAAACCAGCGGTGGATAAATATACCTGTGTTTAGACCAGTGAACCGTCCTCTCCGCTTAGACGAGCTCCGAGCGAGTGTCCCGTTCTGCCGGTTTTACTTTTCACTTCTGTCGGCTGTTTTCTCAACTTTATAATTCGTGTTCAAATAATCACGTTAGTTATTGTGTAGAATAATAATCGGAATCTTTATTCAATGAAATGAAACCCACTGTGCTCTAACAACGAGGGATGAATGCGCTACCAAACATATAAGAGACGGAATGGCCTCCGTGTGTTTGCAACCTTTTTTGTTTTTAGGTTCTCAGTATAAATAATACTTAACCTGCCTCGGTGTTGACGCTGCTGTGTGCACAAGAACGGTTTTGTCCAACTTCAGATTATCGCGCTACAAACTTGGGATCGCCGTCAATGTAAATGAAGAGGACTGAGAGGGGACGGTTGGTATCCGTGCTTTCGTTGTCCCTCGTTTATTTAAAAGTAGTAAAGTGGCAATATATTACTGAAAAAATAAAATATCTTCAAGCACAACGTATTTGTAACTGAAAATTAACATTATTTAAGCGAACGAGGTTTAACAGATACCAGCAGCGCCACTACATAAAGATGAACTTTACATATTCATCCATAACATTAATTTAAATGGATCAATGGATTCAAAATATGGATCAATACCATAGGTGGGCAAATACCATATTATTCTGCAACTTTCCAGTGCCAGGCATCATGCTGTTGATTCGAAGAGCACTGTTGGGATGATGGCTGTCCCAGTTGCTTGAGGTGTACAGTTCCTTTGGCTTCCTGGCAGAGATGTGCAGAGACCTTTTGGTGGGCAGTGGCTCAAAAGAGTATCCTGAGTATCCTGGACACAAGTCAGTGCCCGCTTGTAGTTCTGTGTTTTTTAATGTTACAGGAAGTTTGGCTGTGACTTCAGAGGCATTATAATATTCACAGCCTTGGCAAAACAAATGGTTGTCCATAATTGCTGATTATGTTTGATTAACAGGCCAGAGATTACACACCCTCTACTGAGCATATACTTTATTTTCCTGATATAAAATATCTTAACAAGAGGACTGAGCAAATAAAAGAGTTACGATCTAATTCCATGCAATACCAAATGGTCTTTGGGTCATCCTGGTAACCACAAGCTTGGATGTGCATATTTAAATGTACATTGCTTGTCACACGATGTTGAGCCATGACTAAATGTTCAACATCATACTGTAGCAACCCAGTATATGGAACACATGTAAACGTTTCACAGTGAAATAAACACATGAGTTCTAATCTCTTGGGATGATATATGGTTTTATTTAAGCCATGTAGATTTTAGTTAGACCTCAGTCTCTTTGCAGTTTTCCCACAGAGTATATGACCCCTCTTGAGAGCTGTCCGTGCTGCTCAGAGACTTTGTTTCTCCTGACCCGTCTTCCTTCTCCTGGGAGACGCCAGGCTCCTGCCAATCGCACCTCCAGAGCACCTTGTCGCTGTCTCCATCGTCGTCCAGCCAGGACGTAGGAGACGACATGGGCACTCCAGGGAGCTGCCAGTCGACAAGACTGGAGCCAACCTGGAGAAGAGACGGGCCGATGTGACTTAAATCTATCATCTGCAAAGTGACAAGGAAGACGATAGTGGAGTATGTTTGGCCATTTCTCTTGTTTTCACCATGTCTACTCTGTATACAGAACTGACATTCAAGAGCAGAGAAGCCACTCATTCACTTGACCTAGGCTCTGTGAAGAGGAGTTTTGTCACAGTTTTTGAGTGGCTGTAATTGTTTTTTCCATACTGTACTTGTAAAAACGTGTCAAATCTATGCACTAGTTGATGGCACATGATCCACAGACACAGACTCACTCTAACAGGGAGTCCTGGCGGCAGTGTGCTGGTCTTGACGTGCGGTGGAGCTGTCAGGGGACGGGTCAGGATCCTCGACGGAGCACCAGCCCACTTGGAGGTGGGGAGTCCCTCTCCAGCCTGAGGCGCCTCTGGGGAGCGGGGCTCTTGAAGGTGTTCTATTGGCTGTGATGTTTGGGGAGGAAAAGACAGATTAATAATGTCATTATAAAATAGATTTACACTCTATTAATACTACAGCTTAAACAAGGGCACAAACTGTACAAGACCGTTTGTGCTTCCTCTGCCCTTCCTCCTGCCTAAATCCCTTTCAGTTTCCAATCGTGATCCCTGTGTCGCTAGGACGAATGAAACAGTCCCTGGGATGAAAGCTTCTGTCCTGCCTGATACACTTGGCTCGACCCGCAATGTTCGCGCAGTGTCTGTGTGACTCACGGTACTCTGTCCGGTCTCTGGCTGCTTGATTCCTCCCGGGAAATGGTCTTTTTCCGGGGAGGGGTCGCGGCTGTCGCCTGGTGTCACAGCCGTGGGCTCGGTGGACACATCTGCTCCCCTGAGCGCGTCGCCCTCATCTTCCACAAGGAGCGGGCTGGGAGGTGTCTCCTCACAAGAGCCTGTAATTCAAGGAACCAACAACGAACAAATCTGAAATGCGGGGTCCGATAAAGTACCTGGTTTGCCTTTTCTGTTACTCTGGGGAAGTTTAACGACGTAATAAAATCTGTAATCAGCTGTCTGCCGAGACGAGGGTGGTGATTTTCTAAGTTACTAGACGAGCCTCCCTACCCGTAGAAGTGGGGGTCGCAGATCTCGGGGTGTCTTCCTTGTCATCAGAGTGTTGAGGTCTCACGGGGGTCACCCCCCCGCAGCACACAAACACCGTGGCGAGGTGCACAAGGAAAAGGGGGAACTCTCCGTCCTTCTCCTCTGCTCTTTTTTTGGGGGTCCTCCTCCTTTTCTCTCGAGGGATTTCATGGTCGCCCGGGGGGCGATCTGGCCTTGGGTCTTTGGCCTTGCAGGCCTCGGTTCTTTTTTGGATGCAAAGATTCTGACCCATGGGGAAACAGAAACTTATGCGATTTGATGACTGTGACCCCTTTTTATAAGGCTTGAAAGTAGGTCGTCTGATGTCACCTGGATCACCATTCTGACGCTTTCACGTTAAGTATTAGTGTGATGTCATCTGACACCTCATAAAGGCTTATTAATGTCAAGAAATAACCTTTATTTTATATAGTGCCTTTCAAAATGGCTTCTCAAACCGCTTTACAAAAAAAAACCGGCTTCCAGCGGCCTTTGCAATATTTGTCTTAGTTTTGTGCTAAATACTGCTCGACTCAGTTCTGAGATCCGACACCTTTTTGTGGTGGTTCACTCTGCTGTCTCGCGATGCCTGAGTTTGGCAGAGAGCACGCTTGGTGTGGAGTTTGCATCTTCTCCCCTTGCCGCCCGGATAAACTGGGCTCTCTAATTCGCGCCCCTTCCGTGTGTGTGCGTACTGTGCACTGAGAAGTCAGCCCACGCCTCTCCAAGGATTAAGCTGAAAATATCATTTTTGGAGAATTGCGTACGCACACTGTTAAATACTGTACACTCACCCGTCGTTAAACGAGCACTTACTTTATTTACAAGTACCCGCTGAAACCAGCGGTGGATAAATATACCTGTGTTTAGACCAGTGAACCGTCCTCTCCGCTTAGACGAGCTCTGAGCGAGTGTCCCGTTCTGCCGGTTTTACTTTTCACTTCTGTCGGCTGTTTTCTCAACTTTATAATTCGTGTTCAAATAATCACGTTAGTTATTGTGTAGAATAATAATCGGAATCTTTATTCAATGAAATGAAACCCACTGTGCTCTAACAACGAGGGATGAATGCGCTACCAAACATACAAGAGACGGAATGGCCTCCGTGTGTTTGCAACCTTTTTTGTTTTTAGGTTCTCAGTATAAATAATACTTAACCTGCCTCGGTGTTGACGCTGCTGTGTGCACAAGAACGGTTTTGTCCAACTTCAGATTATCGCGCTACAAACTTGGGATCGCCGTCAATGTAAATGAAGAGGACTGAGAGGGGACGGTTGGTATCCGTGCTTTCGTTGTCCCTCGTTTATTTAAAAGTAGTAAAGTGGCAATATATTACTGAAAAAATAAAATATCTTCAAGCACAACGTATTTGTAACTGAAAATTAACATTATTTAAGCGAACGAGGTTTAACAGATACCAGCAGCGCCACTACATAAAGATGAACTTTACATATTCATCCATAACATTAATTTAAATGGATCAATGGATTCAAAATATGGATCAATACCATAGGTGGGCAAATACCATATTATTCTGCAACTTTCCAGTGCCAGGCATCATGCTGTTGATTCGAAGAGCACTGTTGGGATGATGGCTGTCCCAGTTGCTTGAGGTGTACAGTTCCTTTGGCTTCCTGGCAGAGATGTGCAGAGACCTTTTGGTGGGCAGTGGCTCAAAAGAGTATCCTGAGTATCCTGGACACAAGTCAGTGCCCGCTTGTAGTTCTGTGTTTTTTAATGTTACAGGAAGTTTGGCTGTGACTTCAGAGGCATTATAATATTCACAGCCTTGGCAAAACAAATGGTTGTCCATAATTGCTGATTATGTTTGATTAACAGGCCAGAGATTACACACCCTCTACTGAGCATATACTTTATTTTCCTGATATAAAATATCTTAACAAGAGGACTGAGCAAATAAAAGAGTTACGATCTAATTCCATGCAATACCAAATGGTCTTTGGGTCATCCTGGTAACCACAAGCTTGGATGTGCATATTTAAATGTACATTGCTTGTCACACGATGTTGAGCCATGACTAAATGTTCAACATCATACTGTAGCAACCCAGTATATGGAACACATGTAAACGTTTCACAGTGAAATAAACACATGAGTTCTAATCTCTTGGGATGATATATGGTTTTATTTAAGCCATGTAGATTTTAGTTAGACCTCAGTCTCTTTGCAGTTTTCCCACAGAGTATATGACCCCTCTTGAGAGCTGTCCGTGCTGCTCAGAGACTTTGTTTCTCCTGACCCGTCTTCCTTCTCCTGGGAGACGCCAGGCTCCTGCCAATCGCACCTCCAGAGCACCTTGTCGCTGTCTCCATCGTCGTCCAGCCAGGACGTAGGAGACGACATGGGCACTCCAGGGAGCTGCCAGTCGACAAGACTGGAGCCAACCTGGAGAAGAGACGGGCCGATGTGACTTAAATCTATCATCTGCAAAGTGACAAGGAAGACGATAGTGGAGTATGTTTGGCCATTTCTCTTGTTTTCACCATGTCTACTCTGTATACAGAACTGACATTCAAGAGCAGAGAAGCCACTCATTCACTTGACCTAGGCTCTGTGAAGAGGAGTTTTGTCACAGTTTTTGAGTGGCTGTAATTGTTTTTTCCATACTGTACTTGTAAAAACGTGTCAAATCTATGCACTAGTTGATGGCACATGATCCACAGACACAGACTCACTCTAACAGGGAGTCCTGGCGGCAGTGTGCTGGTCTTGACGTGCGGTGGAGCTGTCAGGGGACGGGTCAGGATCCTCGACGGAGCACCAGCCCACTTGGAGGTGGGGAGTCCCTCTCCAGCCTGAGGCGCCTCTGGGGAGCTGGGCTCTTGAAGGTGTTCTATTGGCTGTGATGTTTGGGGAGGAAAAGACAGATTAATAATGTCATTATAAAATAGATTTACACTCTATTAATACTACAGCTTAAACAAGGGCACAAACTGTACAAGACCGTTTGTGCTTCCTCTGCCCTTCCTCCTGCCTAAATCCCTTTCAGTTTCCAATCGTGATCCCTGTGTCGCTAGGACGAATGAAACAGTCCCTGGGATGAAAGCTTCTGTCCTGCCTGATACACTTGGCTCGACCCGCAATGTTCGCGCAGTGTCTGTGTGACTCACGGTACTCTGTCCGGTCTCTGGCTGCTTGATTCCTCCCGGGAAATGGTCTTTTTCCGGGGAGGGGTCGCGGCTGTCGCCTGGTGTCACAGCCGTGGGCTCGGTGGACACATCTGCTCCCCTGAGCGCGTCGCCCTCATCTTCCACAAGGAGCGGGCTGGGAGGTGTCTCCTCACAAGAGCCTGTAATTCAAGGAACCAACAACGAACAAATCTGAAATGCGGGGTCCGATAAAGTACCTGGTTTGCCTTTTCTGTTACTCTGGGGAAGTTTAACGACGTAATAAAATCTGTAATCAGCTGTCTGCCGAGACGAGGGTGGTGATTTTCTAAGTTACTAGACGAGCCTCCCTACCCGTAGAAGTGGGGGTCGCAGATCTCGGGGTGTCTTCCTTGTCATCAGAGTGTTGAGGTCTCACGGGGGTCACCCCCCCGCAGCACACAAACACCGTGGCGAGGTGCACAAGGAAAAGGGGGAACTCTCCGTCCTTCTCCTCTGCTCTTTTTTTGGGGGTCCTCCTCCTTTTCTCTCGAGGGATTTCATGGTCGCCCGGGGGGCGATCTGGCCTTGGGTCTTTGGCCTTGCAGGCCTCGGTTCTTTTTTGGATGCAAAGATTCTGACCCATGGGGAAACAGAAACTTATGCGATTTGATGACTGTGACCCCTTTTTATAAGGCTTGAAAGTAGGTCGTCTGATGTCACCTGGATCACCATTCTGACGCTTTCACGTTGTTAAGTATTAGTGTGATGTCATCTGACACCTCATAAAGGCTTATTAATGTCAAGAAATAACCTTTATTTTATATAGTGCCTTTCAAAATGGCTTCTCAAACCGCTTTACAAAAAAAAACCGGCTTCCAGCGGCCTTTGCAATATTTGTCTTAGTTTTGTGCTAAATACTGCTCGACTCAGTTCTGAGATCCGACACCTTTTTGTGGTGGTTCACTCTGCTGTCTCGCGATGCCTGAGTTTGGCAGAGAGCACGCTTGGTGTGGAGTTTGCATCTTCTCCCCTTGCCGCCCGGATAAACTGGGCTCTCTAATTCGCGCCCCTTCCGTGTGTGTGCGTACTGTGCACTGAGAAGTCAGCCCACGCCTCTCCAAGGATTAAGCTGAAAATATCATTTTTGGAGAATTGCGTACGCACACTGTTAAATACTGTACACTCACCCGTCGTTAAACGAGCACTTACTTTATTTACAAGTACCCGCTGAAACCAGCGGTGGATAAATATACCTGTGTTTAGACCAGTGAACCGTCCTCTCCGCTTAGACGAGCTCCGAGCGAGTGTCCCGTTCTGCCGGTTTTACTTTTCACTTCTGTCGGCTGTTTTCTCAACTTTATAATTCGTGTTCAAATAATCACGTTAGTTATTGTGTAGAATAATAATCGGAATCTTTATTCAATGAAATGAAACCCACTGTGCTCTAACAACGAGGGATGAATGCGCTACCAAACATATAAGAGACGGAATGGCCTCCGTGTGTTTGCAACCTTCTTTGTTTTTAGGTTCTCAGTATAAATAATACTTAACCTGCCTCGGTGTTGACGCTGCTGCGTGCACAAGAACGGTTTTGTCCAACTTCAGATTATCGCGCTACAAACTTGGGATCGCCGTCAATGTAAATGAAGAGGACTGAGAGGGGACGGTTGGTATCCGTGCTTTCGTTGTCCCTCGTTTATTTAAAAGTAGTAAAGTGGCAATATATTACTGAAAAAATAAAATATCTTCAAGCACAACGTATTTGTAACTGAAAATGAACATTATTTAAGCGAACGAGGTTTAACAGATACCAGCAGCGCCACTACATAAAGATGAACTTTACATATTCATCCATAACATTAATTTAAATGGATCAATGGATTCAAAATATGGATCAATACCATAGGTGGGCAAATACCATATTATTCTGCAACTTTCCAGTGCCAGGCATCATGCTGTTGATTCGAAGAGCACTGTTGGGATGATGGCTGTCCCAGTTGCTTGAGGTGTACAGTTCCTTTGGCTTCCTGGCAGAGATGTGCAGAGACCTTTTGGTGGGCAGTGGCTCAAAAGAGTATCCTGAGTATCCTGGACACAAGTCAGTGCCCGCTTGTAGTTCTGTGTTTTTTAATGTTACAGGAAGTTTGGCTGTGACTTCAGAGGCATTATAATATTCACAGCCTTGGCAAAACAAATGGTTGTCCATAATTGCTGATTATGTTTGATTAACAGGCCAGAGATTACACACCCTCTACTGAGCATATACTTTATTTTCCTGATATAAAATATCTTAACAAGAGGACTGAGCAAATAAAAGAGTTACGATCTAATTCCATGCAATACCAAATGGTCTTTGGGTCATCCTGGTAACCACAAGCTTGGATGTGCATATTTAAATGTACATTGCTTGTCACACGATGTTGAGCCATGACTAAATGTTCAACATCATACTGTAGCAACCCAGTATATGGAACACATGTAAACGTTTCACAGTGAAATAAACACATGAGTTCTAATCTCTTGGGATGATATATGCTTTTATTTAAGCCATGTAGATTTTAGTTAGACCTCAGTCTCTTTGCAGTTTTCCCACAGAGTATATGACCCCTCTTGAGAGCTGTCCGTGCTGCTCAGAGACTTTGTTTCTCCTGACCCGTCTTCCTTCTCCTGGGAGACGCCAGGCTCCTGCCAATCGCACCTCCAGAGCACCTTGTCGCTGTCTCCATCGTCGTCCAGCCAGGACGTAGGAGACGACATGGGCACTCCAGGGAGCTGCCAGTCGACAAGACTGGAGCCAACCTGGAGAAGAGACGGGCCGATGTGACTTAAATCTATCATCTGCAAAGTGACAAGGAAGACGATAGTGGAGTATGTTTGGCCATTTCTCTTGTTTTCACCATGTCTACTCTGTATACAGAACTGACATTCAAGAGCAGAGAAGCCACTCATTCACTTGACCTAGGCTCTGTGAAGAGGAGTTTTGTCACAGTTTTTGAGTGGCTGTAATTGTTTTTTCCATACTGTACTTGTAAAAACGTGTCAAATCTATGCACTAGTTGATGGCACATGATCCACAGACACAGACTCACTCTAACAGGGAGTCCTGGCGGCAGTGTGCTGGTCTTGACGTGCGGTGGAGCTGTCAGGGGACGGGTCAGGATCCTCGACGGAGCACCAGCCCACTTGGAGGTGGGGAGTCCCTCTCCAGCCTGAGGCGCCTCTGGGGAGCGGGGCTCTTGAAGGTGTTCTATTGGCTGTGATGTTTGGGGAGGAAAAGACAGATTAATAATGTCATTATAAAATAGATTTACACTCTATTAATACTACAGCTTAAACAAGGGCACAAACTGTACAAGACCGTTTGTGCTTCCTCTGCCCTTCCTCCTGCCTATATCCCTTTCAGTTTCCAATCGTAATCCCTGTGTCGCTAGGACGTATAAAACAGTCCCTGGGATGAAAGCTTCTGTCCTGCCCGATACACTTGGCTCGACCCGCAATGTTCGCGCAGTGTCTGTGTGACTCACGGTACTCTGTCCGGTCTCTGGCTGCTTGATTCCTCCCGGGAAATGGTCTTTTTCCGGGGAGGGGTCGCGGCTGTCGCCTGGTGTCACGGCCGTGGGCTCGGTGGACACATCTGCTCCCCTGAGCGCGTCGCCCTCATCTTCCACAAGGAGCGGGCTGGGAGGTGTCTCCTCACAAGAGCCTGTAATTCAAGGAACCAACAACGAACAAATCTGAAATGCGGGGTCCGATAAAGTACCTGGTTTACCTTTTCTGTTACTCTGAGGAAGTTTAACGACGTAATAAAATCTGTAATCAGCTGTCTGCCGAGACGAGGGTGGTGATTTTCTAAGTTACTAGACGAGCCTCCCTACCCGTAGAAGTGGGGGTCGCAGATCTCGGGGTGTCTTCCTTGTCATCAGAGTGTTGAGGTCTCACGGGGGTCACCCCCCCGCAGCACACAAACACCGTGGCGAGGTGCACAAGGAAAAGGGGGAACTCTCCGTCCTTCTCCTCTGCTCTTTTTTTGGGGGTCCTCCTCCTTTTCTCTCGAGGGATTTCATGGTCGCCCGGGGGGCGATCTGGCCTTGGGTCTTTGGCCTTGCAGGCCTCGGTTCTTCTTTGGATGCAAAGATTCTGACCCATGGGGAAACAGAAACTTATGCGATTTGATGACTGTGACCCCTTTTTATAAGGCTTGAAAGTAGGTCGTCTGATGTCACCTGGATCACCATTCTGACGCTTTCACGTTGTTAAGTATTAGTGTGATGTCATCTGACACCTCATAAAGGCTTATTAATGTCAAGAAATAACCTTTATTTTATATAGTGCCTTTCAAAATGGCTTCTCAAACCGTTTTACAAAAAAAAACCGGCTTCCAGCGGCCTTTGCAATATTTGTCTTAGTTTTGTGCTAAATACTGCTCGACTCAGTTCTGAGATCCGACACCTTTTTGTGGTGGTTCACTCTGCTGTCTCGCGATGCCTGAGTTTGGCAGAGAGCACGCTTGGTGTGGAGTTTGCATCTTCTCCCCTTGCCGCCCGGATAAACTGGGCTCTCTAATTCGCGCCCCTTCCGTGTGTGTGTGTACTGTGCACTGAGAAGTCAGCCCACGCCTCTCCAAGGATTAAGCTGAAAATATCATTTTTGGAGAATTGCGTACGCACACTGTTAAATACTGTACACTCACCCGTCGTTAAACGAGCACTTACTTTATTTACAAGTACCCGCTGAAACCAGCGGTGGATAAATATACCTGTGTTTAGACCAGTGAACCGTCCTCTCCGCTTAGACGAGCTCCGAGCGAGTGTCCCGTTCTGCCGGTTTTACTTTTCACTTCTGTCGGCTGTTTTCTCAACTTTATAATTCGTGTTCAAATAATCACGTTAGTTATTGTGTAGAATAATAATCGGAATCTTTATTCAATTAAATGAAACCCACTGTGCTCTAACAACGAGGGATGAATGCGCTACCAAACATATAAGAGACGGAATGGCCTCCGTGTGTTTGCAACCTTTTTTGTTTTTAGGTTCTCAGTATAAATAATACTTAACCTGCCTCGGTGTTGACACTGCTGTTTGCACAAGAACGGTTTTGTCCAACTTCAGATTATCGCGCTACAAACTTGGGATCGCCGTCAGTGTAAATGAAGAGGACTGAGATGGGACGGTTGGTATCCGTGCTTTCGTTGTCCCTCGTTTATTTAAAAGTAGTAAAGTGGCAATATATTACTGAAAAAATAAAATATCTTCAAGCACAACGTATTTGTAACTGAAAATTAACATTATTTAAGCGAACGAGGTTTAACAGATACCAGCAGCGCCACTACATAAAGATGAACTTTACATATTCATCCATAACATTAATTTAAATGGATCAATGGATTCAAAATATGGATCAATACCATAGGTGGGCAAATACCATATTATTCTGCAACTTTCCAGTGCCAGGCATCATGCTGTTGATTCGAAGAGCACTGTTGGGATGATGGCTGTCCCAGTTGCTTGAGGTGTACAGTTCCTTTGGCTTCCTGGCAGAGATGTGCAGAGACCTTTTGGTGGGCAGTGGCTCAAAAGAGTATCCTGAGTATCCTGGACACAAGTCAGTGCCCGCTTGTAGTTCTGTGTTTTTTAATGTTACAGGAAGTTTGGCTGTGACTTCAGAGGCATTATAATATTCACAGCCTTGGCAAAACAAATGGTTGTCCATAATTGCTGATTATGTTTGATTAACAGGCCAGAGATTACACACCCTCTACTGAGCATATACTTTATTTTCCTGATATAAAATATCTTAACAAGAGGACTGAGCAAATAAAAGAGTTACGATCTAATTCCATGCAATACCAAATGGTCTTTGGGTCATCCTGGTAACCACAAGCTTGGATGTGCATATTTAAATGTACATTGCTTGTCACACGATGTTGAGCCATGACTAAATGTTCAACATCATACTGTAGCAACCCAGTATATGGAACACATGTAAACGTTTCACAGTGAAATAAACACATGAGTTCTAATCTCTTGGGATGATATATGGTTTTATTTAAGCCATGTAGATTTTAGTTAGACCTCAGTCTCTTTGCAGTTTTCCCACAGAGTATATGACCCCTCTTGAGAGCTGTCCGTGCTGCTCAAAGACTTTGTTTCTCCTGACCCGTCTTCCTTCTCCTGGGAGACGCCAGGCTCCTGCCAATCGCACCTCCAGAGCACCTTGTCGCTGTCTCCATCGTCGTCCAGCCAGGACGTAGGAGACGACATGGGCACTCCAGGGAGCTGCCAGTCGACAAGACTGGAGCCAACCTGGAGAAGAGACGGGCCGATGTGACTTAAATCTATCATCTGCAAAGTGACAAGGAAGACGATAGTGGAGTATGTTTGGCCATTTCTCTTGTTTTCACCATGTCTACTCTGTATACAGAACTGACATTCAAGAGCAGAGAAGCCACTCATTCACTTGACCTAGGCTCTGTGAAGAGGAGTTTTGTCACAGTTTTTGAGTGGCTGTAATTATTTTTTCCATACTGTACTTGTAAAAACGTGTCAAATCTATGCACTAGTTGATGGCACATGATCCACAGACACAGACTCACTCTAACAGGGAGTCCTGGCGGCAGTGTGCTGGTCTTGACGTGCGGTGGAGCTGTCAGGGGACGGGTCAGGATCCTCGACGGAGCACCAGCCCACTTGGAGGTGGGGAGTCCCTCTCCAGCCTGAGGCGCCTCTGAGGAGCGGGGCTCTTGAAGGTGTTCTATTGGCTGTGATGTTTGGGGAGGAAAAGACAGATTAATAATGTCATTATAAAATAGATTTACACTCTATTAATACTACAGCTTAAACAAGGGCACAAACTGTACAAGACCGTTTGTGCTTTCTCTGCCCTTCCTCCTGCCTATATCCCTTTCAGTTTCCAATCGTGATCCCTGTGTCGCTAGGACGTATAAAACAGTCCCTGGGATGAAAGCTTCTGTCCTGCCCGATACACTTGGCTCGACCCGCAATGTTCGCGCAGTGTCTGTGTGACTCACGGTACTCTGTCCGGTCTCTGGCTGCTTGATTCCTCCCGGGAAATGGTCTTTTTCCGGGGAGGGGTCGCGGCTGTCGCCTGGTGTCACGGCCGTGGGCTCGGTGGACACATCTGCTCCCCTGAGCGCGTCGCCCTCATCTTCCACAAGGAGCGGGCTGGGAGGTGTCTCCTCACAAGAGCCTGTAATTCAAGGAACCAACAACGAACAAATCTGAAATGCGGGGTCCGATAAAGTACCTGGTTTACCTTTTCTGTTACTCTGAGGAAGTTTAACGACGTAATAAAATCTGTAATCAGCTGTCTGCCGAGACGAGGGTGGTGATTTTCTAAGTTACTAGACGAGCCTCCCTACCCGTAGAAGTGGGGGTCGCAGATCTCGGGGTGTCTTCCTTGTCATCAGAGTGTTGAGGTCTCACGGGGGTCACCCCCCCGCAGCACACAAACACCGTGGCGAGGTGCACAAGGAAAAGGGGGAACTCTCCGTCCTTCTCCTCTGCTCTTTTTTTGGGGGTCCTCCTCCTTTTCTCTCGAGGGATTTCATGGTCGCCCGGGGGGCGATCTGGCCTTGGGTCTTTGGCCTTGCAGGCCTCGGTTCTTCTTTGGATGCAAAGATTCTGACCCATGGGGAAACAGAAACTTATGCGATTTGATGACTGTGACCCCTTTTTATAAGGCTTGAAAGTAGGTCGTCTGATGTCACCTGGATCACCATTCTGACGCTTTCACGTTGTTAAGTATTAGTGTGATGTCATCTGACACCTCATAAAGGCTTATTAATGTCAAGAAATAACCTTTATTTTATACAGTGCCTTTCAAAATGGCTTCTCAAACCGCTTTACAAAAAAAAAACCGGCTTCCAGCGGCCTTTGCAATATTTGTCTTAGTTTTGTGCTAAATACTGCTCGACTCAGTTCTGAGATCCGACACCTTTTTGTGGTGGTTCACTCTGCTGTCTTGCGATGCCTGAGTTTGGCAGAGAGCACGCTTGGTGTGGAGTTTGCATCTTCTCCCCTTGCCGCCCGGATAAACTGGGCTCTCTAATTCTGTACACTCACCCGTCGTTAAACGAGCACTTACTTTATTTACAAGTACCCGCTGAAACCAGCGGTGGATAAATATACCTGTGTTTAGACCAGTGAACCGTCCTCTCCGCTTAGACGAGCTCCGAGCGAGTGTCCCGTTCTGCCGGTTTTACTTTTCACTTCTGTCGGCTGTTTTCTCAACTTTATAATTCGTGTTCAAATAATCACGTTAGTTATTGTGTAGAATAATAATCGGAATCTTTATTCAATGAAATGAAACCCACTGTGCTCTAACAACGAGGGATGAATGCGCTACCAAACATATAAGAGACGGAATGGCCTCCGTGTGTTTGCAACCTTTTTTGTTTTTAGGTTCTCAGGATAAATAATACTTAACCTGCCTCGGTGTTGACGCTGCTGCGTGCACAAGAACGGTTTTGTCCAACTTCAGATTATCGCGCTACAAACTTGGGATCGCCGTCAGTGTAAATGAAGAGGACTGAGAGGGGACGGTTGGTATCCGTGCTTTCGTTGTCCCTCGTTTATTTAAAAGTAGTAAAGTGGCAATATATTACTGAAAAAATAAAATATCTTCAAGCACAACGTATTTGTAACTGAAAATTAACATTATTTAAGCGAACGAGGTTTAACAGATACCAGCAGCGCCACTACATAAAGATGAACTTTACATATTCATCGATAACATTAATTAAAATGGATCAATGGATTCAAAATATGGATCAATACCATAGGTGGGCAAATACCATATTATTCTGCAACTTTCCAGTGCCAGGCATCATGCTGTTGATTCGAAGAGCACTGTTGGGATGATGGCTGTCCCAGTTGCTTGAGGTGTACAGTTCCTTTGGCTTCCTGGCAGAGATGTGCAGAGACCTTTTGGTGGGCAGTGGCTCAAAAGAGTATCCTGAGTATCCTGGACACAAGTCAGTGCCCGCTTGTAGTTCTGTGTTTTTTAATGTTACAGGAAGTTTGGCTGTGACTTCAGAGGCATTATAATATTCACAGCCTTGGCAAAACAAATGGTTGTCCATAATTGCTGATTATGTTTGATTAACAGGCCAGAGATTACACACCCTCTACTGAGCATATACTTTATTTTCCTGATATAAAATATCTTAACAAGAGGACTGAGCAAATAAAAGAGTTACGATCTAATTCCATGCAATACCAAATGGTCTTTGGGTCATCCTGGTAACCACAAGCTTGGATGTGCATATTTAAATGTACATTGCTTGTCACACGATGTTGAGCCATGACTAAATGTTCAACATCATACTGTAGCAACCCAGTATATGGAACACATGTAAACGTTTCACAGTGAAATAAACACATGAGTTCTAATCTCTTGGGATGATATATGCTTTTATTTAAGCCATGTAGATTTTAGTTAGACCTCAGTCTCTTTGCAGTTTTCCCACAGAGTATATGACCCCTCTTGAGAGCTGTCCGTGCTGCTCAGAGACTTTGTTTCTCCTGACCCGTCTTCCTTCTCCTGGGAGACGCCAGGCTCCTGCCAATCGCACCTCCACAGCACCTTGTCGCTGTCTCCATCGTCGTCCAGCCAGGACGTAGGAGACGACATGGGCACTCCAGGGAGCTGCCAGTCGACAAGACTGGAGCCAACCTGGAGAAGAGACGGGCCGATGTGACTTAAATCTATCATCTGCAAAGTGACAAGGAAGACGATAGTGGAGTATGTTTGGCCATTTCTCTTGTTTTCACCATGTCTACTCTGTATACAGAACTGACATTCAAGAGCAGAGAAGCCACTCATTCACTTGACCTAGGCTCTGTGAAGAGGAGTTTTGTCACAGTTTTTGAGTGGCTGTAATTATTTTTTCCATACTGTACTTGTAAAAACGTGTCAAATCTATGCACTAGTTGATGGCACATGATCCACAGACACAGGCTCACTCTAACAGGGAGTCCTGGCGGCAGTGTGCTGGTCTTGACGTGCGGTGGAGCTGTCAGGGGACGGGTCAGGATCCTCGACGGAGCACCAGCCCACTTGGAGGTGGGGAGTCCCTCTCCAGCCTGAGGCGCCTCTGGGGAGCGGGGCTCTTGAAGGTGTTCTATTGGCTGTGATGTTTGGGGAGGAAAAGACAGATTAATAATGTCATTATAAAATAGATTTACACTCTATTAATACTACAGCTTAAACAAGGGCACAAACTGTACAAGACCGTTTGTGCTTCCTCTGCCCTTCCTCCTGCCTAAATCCCTTTCAGTTTCCAATCGTGATCCCTGTGTCGCTAGGACGTATGAAACAGTCCCTGGGATGAAAGCTTCTGTCCTGCCCGATACACTTGGCTCGACCCGCAATGTTCGCGCAGTGTCTGTGTGACTCACGGTACTCTGTCCGGTCTCTGGCTGCTTGATTCCTCCCGGGAAATGGTCTTTTTCCGGGGAGGGGTCGCGGCTGTCGCCTGGTGTCACGGCCGTGGGCTCGGTGGACACATCTGCTCCCCTGAGCGCGTCGCCCTCATCTTCCACAAGGAGCGGGCTGGGAGGTGTCTCCTCACAAGAGCCTGTAATTCAAGGAACCAACAACGAACAAATCTGAAATGCGGGGTCCGATAAAGTACCTGGTTTACCTTTTCTGTTACTCTGGGGAAGTTTAACGATGTAATAAAATCTGTAATCAGCTGTCTGCCGAGACGAGGGTGGTGATTTTCTAAGTTACTAGATGAGCCTCCCTACCCGTAGAAGTGGGGGTCGCAGATCTCGGGGTGTCTTCCTTGTCATCAGAGTGTTGAGGTCTCACGGGGGTCACCCCCCCGCAGCACACAAACACCGTGGCGAGGTGCACAAGGAAAAGGGGGAACTCTCCGTCCTTCTCCTCTGCTCTTTTTTTGGGGGTCCTCCTCCTTTTCTCTCGAGGGATTTCATGGTCGCCCGGGGGGCGATCTGGCCTTGGGTCTTTGGCCTTGCAGGCCTCGGTTCTTCTTTGGATGCAAAGATTCTGACCCATGGGGAAACAGAAACTTATGCGATTTGATGACTGTGACCCCTTTTTATAAGGCTTGAAAGTAGGTCGTCTGATGTCACCTGGATCACCATTCTGACGCTTTTACGTTGTTAAGTATTAGTGTGATGTCATCTGACACCTCATAAAGGCCTATTAATGTCAAGAAATAACCTTTATTTTATACAGTGCCTTTCAAAATGGCTTCTCAAACCGCTTTACAAAAAAAAACCGGCTTCCAGCGGCCTTTGCAATATTTGTCTTAGTTTTGTGCTAAATACTGCTCGACTCAGTTCTGAGATCCGACACCTTTTTGTGGTGGTTCACTCTGCTGTCTCGCGATGCCTGAGTTTGGCAGAGAGCACGCTTGGTGTGGAGTTTGCATCTTCTCCCCTTGCCGCCCGGATAAACTGGGCTCTCTAATTCGCGCCCCTTCCGTGTGTGTGCGTACTGTGCACTGAGAAGTCAGCCCACGCCTCTCCAAGGATTAAGTTGAAAATATCATTGTTGGAGAATTGCGTACGCACACTGTTAAATACTGTACACTCACCCGTCGTTAAACGAGCACTTACTTTATTTACAAGTACCCGCTGAAACCAGCGGTGGATAAATATACCTGTGTTTAGACCAGTGAACCGTCCTCTCCGCTTAGACGAGCTCCGAGCGAGTGTCCCGTTCTGCCGGTTTTACTTTTCACTTCTGTCGGCTGTTTTCTCAACTTTATAATTCGTGTTCAAATAATCACGTTAGTTATTGTGTAGAATAATAATCGGAATCTTTATTCAATGAAATGAAACCCACTGTGCTCTAACAACGAGGGATGCATGCGCTACCAAACATATAAGAGACGGAATGGCCTCCGTGTGTTTGCAACCTTTTTTGTTTTTAGGTTCTCAGTATAAATAATACTTAACCTGCCTCGGTGTTGACGCTGCTGTTTGCACAAGAACGGTTTTGTCCAACTTCAGATTATCGCGCTACAAACTTGGGATCGCCGTCAGTGTAAATGAAGAGGACTGAGAGGGGACGGTTGGTATCCGTGCTTTCGTTGTCCCTCGTTTATTTAAAAGTAGTAAAGTGGCAATATATTACTGAAAAAATAAAATATCTTCAAGCACAACGTATTTGTAACTGAAAATTAACATTATTTAAGCGAACGAGGTTTAACAGATACCAGCAGCGCCACTACATAAAGATGAACTTTACATATTCATCCATAACATTAATTAAAATGGATCAATGGATTCAAAATATGGATCAATACCATAGGTGGGCAAATACCATATTATTCTGCAACTTTCCAGTGCCAGGCATCATGCTGTTGATTCGAAGAGCACTGTTGGGATGATGGCTGTCCCAGTTGCTTGAGGTGTACAGTTCCTTTGGCTTCCTGGCAGAGATGTGCAGAGACCTTTTGGTGGGCAGTGGCTCAAAAGAGTATCCTGAGTATCCTGGACACAAGTCAGTGCCCGCTTGTAGTTCTGTGTTTTTTAATGTTACAGGAAGTTTGGCTGTGACTTCAGAGGCATTATAATATTCACAGCCTTGGCAAAACAAATGGTTGTCCACAATTGCTGATTATGTTTGATTAACAGGCCAGAGATTACACACCCTCTACTGAGCATATACTTTATTTTCCTGATATAAAATATCTTAACAAGAGGACTGAGCAAATAAAAGAGTTACGATCTAATTCCATGCAATACCAAATGGTCTTTGGGTCATCCTGGTAACCACAAGCTTGGATGTGCATATTTAAATGTACATTGCTTGTCACACGATGTTGAGCCATGACTAAATGTTCAACATCATACTGTAGCAACTCAGTATATGGAACACATGTAAACGTTTCACAGTGAAATAAACACATGAGTTCTAATCTCTTGGGATGATATATGCTTTTATTTAAGCCATGTAGATTTTAGTTAGACCTCAGTCTCTTTGCAGTTTTCCCACAGAGTATATGACCCCTCTTGAGAGCTGTCCGTGCTGCTCAGAGACTTTGTTTCTCCTGACCCGTCTTCCTTCTCCTGGGAGACGCCAGGCTCCTGCCAATCGCACCTCCACAGCACCTTGTCGCTGTCTCCATCGTCGTCCAGCCAGGACGTAGGAGACGACATGGGCACTCCAGGGAGCTGCCAGTCGACAAGACTGGAGCCAACCTGGAGAAGAGACGGGCCGATGTGACTTAAATCTATCATCTGCAAAGTGACAAGGAAGACGATAGTGGAGTATGTTTGGCCATTTCTCTTGTTTTCACCATGTCTACTCTGTATACAGAACTGACATTCAAGAGCAGAGAAGCCACTCATTCACTTGACCTAGGCTCTGTGAAGAGGAGTTTTGTCACAGTTTTTGAGTGGCTGTAATTATTTTTTCCATACTGTACTTGTAAAAACGTGTCAAATCTATGCACTAGTTGATGGCACATGATCCACAGACACAGGCTCACTCTAACAGGGAGTCCTGGCGGCAGTGTGCTGGTCTTGACGTGCGGTGGAGCTGTCAGGGGACGGGTCAGGATCCTCGACGGAGCACCAGCCCACTTGGAGGTGGGGAGTCCCTCTCCAGCCTGAGGCGCCTCTGGGGAGCGGGGCTCTTGAAGGTGTTCTATTGGCTGTGATGTTTGGGGAGGAAAAGACAGATTAATAATGTCATTATAAAATAGATTTACACTCTATTAATACTACAGCTTAAACAAGGGCACAAACTGTACAAGACCGTTTGTGCTTCCTCTGCCCTTCCTCCTGCCTAAATCCCTTTCAGTTTCCAATCGTGATCCCTGTGTCGCTAGGACGTATGAAACAGTCCCTGGGATGAAAGCTTCTGTCCTGCCCGATACACTTGGCTCGACCCGCAATGTTCGCGCAGTGTCTGTGTGACTCACGGTACTCTGTCCGGTCTCTGGCTGCTTGATTCCTCCCGGGAAATGGTCTTTTTCCGGGGAGGGGTCGCGGCTGTCGCCTGGTGTCACGGCCGTGGGCTCGGTGGACACATCTGCTCCCCTGAGCGCGTCGCCCTCATCTTCCACAAGGAGCGGGCTGGGAGGTGTCTCCTCACAAGAGCCTGTAATTCAAGGAACCAACAACGAACAAATCTGAAATGCGGGGTCCGATAAAGTACCTGGTTTACCTTTTCTGTTACTCTGGGGAAGTTTAACGACGTAATAAAATCTGTAATCAGCTGTCTGCCGAGACGAGGGTGGTGATTTTCTAAGTTACTAGACGAGCCTCCCTACCCGTAGAAGTGGGGGTCGCAGATCTCGGGGTGTCTTCCTTGTCATCAGAGTGTTGAGGTCTCACGGGGGTCACCCCCCCGCAGCACACAAACACCGTGGCGAGGTGCACAAGGAAAAGGGGGAACTCTCCGTCCTTCTCCTCTGCTCTTTTTTTGGGGGTCCTCCTCCTTTTCTCTCGAGGGATTTCATGGTCGCCCGGGGGGCGATCTGGCCTTGGGTCTTTGGCCTTGCAGGCCTCGGTTCTTCTTTGGATGCAAAGATTCTGACCCATGGGGAAACAGAAACTTATGCGATTTGATGACTGTGACCCCTTTTTATAAGGCTTGAAAGTAGGTCGTCTGATGTCACCTGGATCACCATTCTGACGCTTTCACGTTGTTAAGTATTAGTGTGATGTCATCTGACACCTCATAAAGGCTTATTAATGTCAAGAAATAACCTTTATTTTATACAGTGCCTTTCAAAATGGCTTCTCAAACCGCTTTACAAAAAAAAAACCGGCTTCCAGCGGCCTTTGCAATATTTGTCTTAGTTTTGTGCTAAATACTGCTCGACTCAGTTCTGAGATCCGACACCTTTTTGTGGTGGTTCACTCTGCTGTCTCGCGATGCCTGAGTTTGGCAGAGAGCACGCTTGGTGTGGAGTTTGCATCTTCTCCCCTTGCCGCCCGGATAAACTGGGCTCTCTAATTCGCGCCCCTTCCGTGTGTGTGCGTACTGTGCACTGAGAAGTCAGCCCACGCCTCTCCAAGGATTAAGCTGAAAATATCATTTTTGGAGAATTGCGTACGCACACTGTTAAATACTGTACACTCACCCGTCGTTAAACGAGCACTTACTTTATTTACAAGTACCCGCTGAAACCAGCGGTGGATAAATATACCTGTGTTTAGACCAGTGAACCGTCCTCTCCGCTTAGACGAGCTCCGAGCGAGTGTCCCGTTCTGCCGGTTTTACTTTTCACTTCTGTCGGCTGTTTTCTCAACTTTATAATTCGTGTTCAAATAATCACGTTAGTTATTGTGTAGAATAATAATCGGAATCTTTATTCAATGAAATGAAACCCACTGTGCTCTAACAACGAGGGATGAATGCGCTACCAAACATATAAGAGACGGAATGGCCTCCGTGTGTTTGCAACCTTTTTTGTTTTTAGGTTCTCAGTATAAATAATACTTAACCTGCCTCGGTGTTGACGCTGCTGTGTGCACAAGAACGGTTTTGTCCAACTTCAGATTATCGCGCTACAAACTTGGGATCGCCGTCAGTGTAAATGAAGAGGACTGAGAGGGGACGGTTGGTATCCGTGCTTTCGTTGTCCCTCGTTTATTTAAAAGTAGTAAAGTGGCAATATATTACTGAAAAAATAAAATATCTTCAAGCACAACGTATTTGTAACTGAAAATTAACATTATTTAAGCGAACGAGGTTTAACAGATACCAGCAGCGCCACTACATAAACATGAACTTTACATATTCATCCATAACATTAATTTAAATGGATCAATGGATTCAAAATATGGATCAATACCATAGGTGGGCAAATACCATATTATTCTGCAACTTTCCAGTGCCAGGCATCATGCTGTTGATTCGAAGAGCACTGTTGGGATGATGGCTGTCCCAGTTGCTTGAGGTGTACAGTTCCTTTGGCTTCCTGGCAGAGATGTGCAGAGACCTTTTGGTGGGCAGTGGCTCAAAAGAGTATCCTGAGTATCCTGGACACAAGTCAGTGCCCGCTTGTAGTTCTGTGTTTTTTAATGTTACAGGAAGTTTGGCTGTGACTTCAGAGGCATTATAATATTCACAGCCTTGGCAAAACAAATGGTTGTCCATAATTGCTGATTATGTTTGATTAACAGGCCAGAGATTACACACCCTCTACTGAGCATATACTTTATTTTCCTGATATAAAATATCTTAACAAGAGGACTGAGCAAATAAAAGAGTTACGATCTAATTCCATGCAATACCAAATGGTCTTTGGGTCATCCTGGTAACCACAAGCTTGGATGTGCATATTTAAATGTACATTGCTTGTCACACGATGTTGAGCCATGACTAAATGTTCAACATCATACTGTAGCAACCCAGTATATGGAACACATGTAAACGTTTCACAGTGAAATAAACACATGAGTTCTAATCTCTTGGGATGATATATGCTTTTATTTAAGCCATGTAGATTTTAGTTAGACCTCAGTCTCTTTGCAGTTTTCCCACAGAGTATATGACCCCTCTTGAGAGCTGTCCGTGCTGCTCAGAGACTTTGTTTCTCCTGACCCGTCTTCCTTCTCCTGGGAGACGCCAGGCTCCTGCCAATCGCACCTCCAGAGTTCCTTGTCGCTGTCTCCATCGTCGTCCAGCCAGGACGTAGGAGACGACATGGGCACTCCAGGGAGCTGCCAGTCGACAAGACTGGAGCCAACCTGGAGAAGAGACGGGCCGATGTGACTTAAATCTATCATCTGCAAAGTGACAAGGAAGACGATAGTGGAGTATGTTTGGCCATTTCTCTTGTTTTCACCATGTCTACTCTGTATACAGAACTGACATTCAAGAGCAGAGAAGCCACTCATTCACTTGACCTAGGCTCTGTGAAGAGGAGTTTTGTCACAGTTTTTGAGTGGCTGTAATTGTTTTTTCCATACTGTACTTGTAAAAACGTGTCAAATCTATGCACTAGTTGATGGCACATGATCCACAGACACAGACTCACTCTAACAGGGAGTCCTGGCGGCAGTGTGCTGGTCTTGACGTGCGGTGGAGCTGTCAGGGGACGGGTCAGGATCCTCGACGGAGCACCAGCCCACTTGGAGGTGGGGAGTCCCTCTCCAGCCTGAGGCGCCTCTGGGGAGCGGGGCTCTTGAAGGTGTTCTATTGGCTGTGATGTTTGGGGAGGAAAAGACAGATTAATAATGTCATTATAAAATAGATTTACACTCTATTAATACTACAGCTTAAACAAGGGCACAAACTGTACAAGACCGTTTGTGCTTCCTCTGCCCTTCCTCCTGCCTAAATCCCTTTCAGTTTCCAATCGTGATCCCTGTGTCGCTAGGACGAATGAAACAGTCCCTGGGATGAAAGCTTCTGTCCTGCCTGATACACTTGGCTCGACCCGCAATGTTCGCGCAGTGTCTGTGTGACTCACGGTACTCTGTCCGGTCTCTGGCTGCTTGATTCCTCCCGGGAAATGGTCTTTTTCCGGGGAGGGGTCGCGGCTGTCGCCTGGTGTCACGGCCGTGGGCTCGGTGGACACATCTGCTCCCCTGAGCGCGTCGCCCTCATCTTCCACAAGGAGCGGGCTGGGAGGTGTCTCCTCACAAGAGCCTGTAATTCAAGGAACCAACAACGAACAAATCTGAAATGCGGGGTCCGATAAAGTACCTGGTTTGCCTTTTCTGTTACTCTGGGGAAGTTTAACGACGTAATAAAATCTGTAATCAGCTGTCTGCCGAGACGAGGGTGGTGATTTTCTAAGTTACTAGACGAGCCTCCCTACCCGTAGAAGTGGGGGTCGCAGATCTCGGGGTGTCTTCCTTGTCATCAGAGTGTTGAGGTCTCACGGGGGTCACCCCCCCGCAGCACACAAACACCGTGGCGAGGTGCACAAGGAAAAGGGGGAACTCTCCGTCCTTCTCCTCTGCTCTTTTTTTGGGGGTCCTCCTCCTTTTCTCTCGAGGGATTTCATGGTCGCCCGGGGGGCGATCTGGCCTTGGGTCTTTGGCCTTGCAGGCCTCGGTTCTTCTTTGGATGCAAAGATTCTGACCCATGGGGAAACAGAAACTTATGCGATTATGATGACTGTGACCCCTTTTTATAAGGCTTGAAAGTAGGTCGTCTGATGTCACCTGGATCACCATTCTGACGCTTTCACGTTGTTAAGTATTAGTGTGATGTCATCTGACACCTCATAAAGGCTTATTAATGTCAAGAAATAACCTTTATTTTATATAGTGCCTTTCAAAATGGCTTCTCAAACCGTTTTACAAAAAAAAACCGGCTTCCAGCGGCCTTTGCAATATTTGTCTTAGTTTTGTGCTAAATACTGCTCGACTCAGTTCTGAGATCCGACACCTTTTTGTGGTGGTTCACTCTGCTGTCTCGCGATGCCTGAGTTTGGCAGAGAGCACGCTTGGTGTGGAGTTTGCATCTTCTCCCCTTGCCGCCCGGATAAACTGGGCTCTCTAATTCGCGCCCCTTCCGTGTGTGTGTGTGTACTGTGCACTGAGAAGTCAGCCCACGCCTCTCCAAGGATTAAGCTGAAAATATCATTTTTGGAGAATTGCGTACGCACACTGTTAAATACTGTACACTCACCCGTCGTTAAACGAGCACTTACTTTATTTACAAGTACCCGCTGAAACCAGCGGTGGATAAATATACCTGTGTTTAGACCAGTGAACCGTCCTCTCCGCTTAGACGAGCTCCGAGCGAGTGTCCCGTTCTGCCGGTTTTACTTTTCACTTCTGTCGGCTGTTTTCTCAACTTTATAATTCGTGTTCAAATAATCACGTTAGTTATTGTGTAGAATAATAATCGGAATCTTTATTCAATGAAATGAAACCCACTGTGCTCTAACAACGAGGGATGAATGCGCTACCAAACATATAAGAGACGGAATGGCCTCCGTGTGTTTGCAACCTTTTTTGTTTTTAGGTTCTCAGTATAAATAATACTTAACCTGCCTCGGTGTTGACGCTGCTGCGTGCACAAGAACGGTTTTGTCCAACTTCAGATTATCGCGCTACAAACTTGGGATCGCCGTCAGTGTAAATGAAGAGGACTGAGAGGGGACGGTTGGTATCCGTGCTTTCGTTGTCCCTCGTTTATTTAAAAGTAGTAAAGTGGCAATATATTACTGAAAAAATAAAATATCTTCAAGCACAACGTATTTGTAACTGAAAATGAACATTATTTAAGCGAACGAGGTTTAACAGATACCAGCAGCGCCACTACATAAAGATGAACTTTACATATTCATCCATAACATTAATTTAAATGGATCAATGGATTCAAAATATGGATCAATACCATAGGTGGGCAAATACCATATTATTCTGCAACTTTCCAGTGCCAGGCATCATGCTGTTGATTCGAAGAGCACTGTTGGGATGATGGCTGTCCCAGTTGCTTGAGGTGTACAGTTCCTTTGGCTTCCTGGCAGAGATGTGCAGAGACCTTTTGGTGGGCAGTGGCTCAAAAGAGTATCCTGAGTATCCTGGACACAAGTCAGTGCCCGCTTGTAGTTCTGTGTTTTTTAATGTTACAGGAAGTTTGGCTGTGACTTCAGAGGCATTATAATATTCACAGCCTTGGCAAAACAAATGGTTGTCCATAATTGCTGATTATGTTTGATTAACAGGCCAGAGATTACACACCCTCTACTGAGCATATACTTTATTTTCCTGATATAAAATATCTTAACAAGAGGACTGAGCAAATAAAAGAGTTACGATCTAATTCCATGCAATACCAAATGGTCTTTGGGTCATCCTGGTAACCACAAGCTTGGATGTGCATATTTAAATGTACATTGCTTGTCACACGATGTTGAGCCATGACTAAATGTTCAACATCATACTGTAGCAACCCAGTATATGGAACACATGTAAACGTTTCACAGTGAAATAAACACATGAGTTCTAATCTCTTGGGATGATATATGCTTTTATTTAAGCCATGTAGATTTTAGTTAGACCTCAGTCTCTTTGCAGTTTTCCCACAGAGTATATGACCCCTCTTGAGAGCTGTCCGTGCTGCTCAGAGACTTTGTTTCTCCTGACCCGTCTTCCTTCTCCTGGGAGACGCCAGGCTCCTGCCAATCGCACCTCCACAGCACCTTGTCGCTGTCTCCATCGTCGTCCAGCCAGGACGTAGGAGACGACATGGGCACTCCAGGGAGCTGCCAGTCGACAAGACTGGAGCCAACCTGGAGAAGAGACGGGCCGATGTGACTTAAATCTATCATCTGCAAAGTGACAAGGAAGACGATAGTGGAGTATGTTTGGCCATTTCTCTTGTTTTCACCATGTCTACTCTGTATACAGAACTGACATTCAAGAGCAGAGAAGCCACTCATTCACTTGACCTAGGCTCTGTGAAGAGGAGTTTTGTCACAGTTTTTGAGTGGCTGTAATTATTTTTTCCATACTGTACTTGTAAAAACGTGTCAAATCTATGCACTAGTTGATGGCACATGATCCACAGACACAGACTCACTCTAACAGGGAGTCCTGGCGGCAGTGTGCTGGTCTTGACGTGCGGTGGAGCTGTCAGGGGACGGGTCAGGATCCTCGACGGAGCACCAGCCCACTTGGAGGTGGGGAGTCCCTCTCCAGCCTGAGGCGCCTCTGGGGAGCGGGGCTCTTGAAGGTGTTCTATTGGCTGTGATGTTTGGGGAGGAAAAGACAGATTAATAATGTCATTATAAAATAGATTTACACTCTATTATTACTACAGCTTAAACAAGGGCACAAACAGTACAAGACCGTTTGTGCTTCCTCTGCCCTTCCTCTTGCCTAAATCCCTTTCAGTTTCCAATCGTGATCCCTGTGTCGCTAGGACGTATAAAACAGTCCCTGGGATGAAAGCTTCTGTCCTGCCCGATACACTTGGCTCGACCCGCAATGTTCGCGCAGTGTCTGTGTGACTCACGGTACTCTGTCCGGTCTCTGGCTGCTTGATTCCTCCCGGGAAATGGTCTTTTTCCGGGGAGGGGTCGCGGCTGTCGCCTGGTGTCACGGCCGTGGGCTCGGTGGACACATCTGCTCCCCTGAGCGCGTCGCCCTCATCTTCCACAAGGAGCGGGCTGGGAGGTGTCTCCTCACAAGAGCCTGTAATTCAAGGAACCAACAACGAACAAATCTGAAATGCGGGGTCCGATAAAGTACCTGGTTTGCCTTTTCTGTTACTCTGGGGAAGTTTAACGACGTAATAAAATCTGTAATCAGCTGTCTGCCGAGACGAGGGTGGTGATTTTCTAAGTTACTAGACGAGCCTCCCTACCCGTAGAAGTGGGGGTCGCAGATCTCGGGGTGTCTTCCTTGTCATCAGAGTGTTGAGGTCTCACGGGGGTCACCCCCCCGCAGCACACAAACACCGTGGCGAGGTGCACAAGGAAAAGGGGGAACTCTCCGTCCTTCTCCTCTGCTCTTTTTTTGGGGGTCCTCCTCCTTTTCTCTCGAGGGATTTCATGGTCGCCCGGGGGCTGATCTGGCCTTGGGTCTTTGGCCTTGCAGGCCTCGGTTCTTTTTTGGATGCAAAGATTCTGACCCATGGGGAAACAGAAACTTATGCGATTTGATGACTGTGACCCCTTTTTATAAGGCTTGAAAGTAGGTCGTCTGATGTCACCTGGATCACCATTCTGACGCTTTCACGTTGTTAAGTATTAGTGTGATGTCATCTGACACCTCATAAAGGCTTATTAATGTCAAGAAATAACCTTTATTTTATATAGTGCCTTTCAAAATGGCTTCTCAAACCGTTTTACAAAAAAAAACCGGCTTCCAGCGGCCTTTGCAATATTTGTCTTAGTTTTGTGCTAAATACTGCTCGACTCAGTTCTGAGATCCGACACCTTTTTGTGGTGGTTCACTCTGCTGTCTCGCGATGCCTGAGTTTGGCAGAGAGCACGCTTGGTGTGGAGTTTGCATCTTCTCCCCTTGCCGCCCGGATAAACTGGGCTCTCTAATTCGCGCCCCTTCCGTGTGTGTGCGTACTGTGCACTGAGAAGTCAGCCCACGCCTCTCCAAGGATTAAGCTGAAAATATCATTTTTGGAGAATTGCGTACGCACACTGTTAAATACTGTACACTCACCCGTCGTTAAACGAGCACTTACTTTATTTACAAGTACCCGCTGAAACCAGCGGTGGATAAATATACCTGTGTTTAGACCAGTGAACCGTCCTCTCCGCTTAGACGAGCTCCGAGCGAGTGTCCCGTTCTGCCGGTTTTACTTTTCACTTCTGTCGGCTGTTTTCTCAACTTTATAATTCGTGTTCAAATAATCACGTTAGTTATTGTGTAGAATAATAATCGGAATCTTTATTCAATGAAATGAAACCCACTGTGCTCTAACAACGAGGGATGAATGCGCTACCAAACATATAAGAGACGGAATGGCCTCTGTGTGTTTGCAACCTTTTTTGTTTTTAGGTTCTCAGTATAAATAATACTTAACCTGCCTCGGTGTTGACGCTGCTGTGTGCACAAGAACGGTTTTGTCCAACTTCAGATTATCGCGCTACAAACTTGGGATCGCCGTCAATGTAAATGAAGAGGACTGAGAGGGGACGGTTGGTATCCGTGCTTTCGTTGTCCCTCGTTTATTTAAAAGTAGTAAAGTGGCAATATATTACTGAAAAAATAAAATATCTTCAAGCACAACGTATTTGTAACTGAAAATGAACATTATTTAAGCGAACGAGGTTTAACAGATACCAGCAGCGCCACTACATAAAGATGAACTTTACATATTCATCCATAACATTAATTTAAATGGATCAATGGATTCAAAATATGGATCAATACCATAGGTGGGCAAATACCATATTATTCTGCAACTTTCCAGTGCCAGGCATCATGCTGTTGATTCGAAGAGCACTGTTGGGATGATGGCTGTCCCAGTTGCTTGAGGTGTACAGTTCCTTTGGCTTCCTGGCAGAGATGTGCGGAGACCTTTTGGTGGGCAGTGGCTCAAAAGAGTATCCTGAGTATCCTGGACACAAGTCAGTGCCCGCTTGTAGTTCTGTGTTTTTTAATGTTACAGGAAGTTTGGCTGTGACTTCAGAGGCATTATAATATTCACAGCCTTGGCAAAACAAATGGTTGTCCATAATTGCTGATTATGTTTGATTAACAGGCCAGAGATTACACACCCTCTACTGAGCATATGCTTTATTTTCCTGATATAAAATATCTTAACAAGAGGACTGAGCAAATAAAAGAGTTACGATCTAATTCCATGCAATACCAAATGGTCTTTGGGTCATCCTGGTAACCACAAGCTTGGATGTGCATATTTAAATGTACATTGCTTGTCACACGATGTTGAGCCATGACTAAATGTTCAACATCATACTGTAGCAACCCAGTATATGGAACACATGTAAACGTTTCACAGTGAAATAAACACATGAGTTCTAATCTCTTGGGATGATATATGCTTTTATTTAAGCCATGTAGATTTTAGTTAGACCTCAGTCTCTTTGCAGTTTTCCCACAGAGTATATGACCCCTCTTGAGAGCTGTCCGTGCTGCTCAGAGACTTTGTTTCTCCTGACCCGTCTTCCTTCTCCTGGGAGACGCCAGGCTCCTGCCAATCGCACCTCCAGAGCACCTTGTCGCTGTCTCCATCGTCGTCCAGCCAGGACGTAGGAGACGACATGGGCACTCCAGGGAGCTGCCAGTCGACAAGACTGGAGCCAACCTGGAGAAGAGACGGGCCGATGTGACTTAAATCTATCATCTGCAAAGTGACAAGGAAGACGATAGTGGAGTATGTTTGGCCATTTCTCTTGTTTTCACCATGTCTACTCTGTATACAGAACTGACATTCAAGAGCAGAGAAGCCACTCATTCACTTGACCTAGGCTCTGTGAAGAGGAGTTTTGTCACAGTTTTTGAGTGGCTGTAATTGTTTTTTCCATACTGTACTTGTAAAAACGTGTCAAATCTATGCACTAGTTGATGGCACATGATCCACAGACACAGACTCACTCTAACAGGGAGTCCTGGCGGCAGTGTGCTGGTCTTGACGTGCGGTGGAGCTGTCAGGGGACGGGTCAGGATCCTCGACGGAGCACCAGCCCACTTGGAGGTGGGGAGTCCCTCTCCAGCCTGAGGCGCCTCTGGGGAGCGGGGCTCTTGAAGGTGTTCTATTGGCTGTGATGTTTGGGGAGGAAAAGACAGATTAATAATGTCATTATAAAATAGATTTACACTCTATTAATACTACAGCTTAAACAAGGGCACAAACTGTACAAGACCGTTTGTGCTTCCTCTGCCCTTCCTCCTGCCTAAATCCCTTTCAGTTTCCAATCGTGATCCCTGTGTCGCTAGGACGAATGAAACAGTCCCTGGGATGAAAGCTTCTGTCCTGCCTGATACACTTGGCTCGACCCGCAATGTTCGCGCAGTGTCTGTGTGACTCACGGTACTCTGTCCGGTCTCTGGCTGCTTGATTCCTCCCGGGAAATGGTCTTTTTCCGGGGAGGGGTCGCGGCTGTCGCCTGGTGTCACAGCCGTGGGCTCGGTGGACACATCTGCTCCCCTGAGCGCGTCGCCCTCATCTTCCACAAGGAGCGGGCTGGGAGGTGTCTCCTCACAAGAGCCTGTAATTCAAGGAACCAACAACGAACAAATCTGAAATGCGGGGTCCGATAAAGTACCTGGTTTGCCTTTTCTGTTACTCTGGGGAAGTTTAACGACGTAATAAAATCTGTAATCAGCTGTCTGCCGAGACGAGGGTGGTGATTTTCTAAGTTACTAGACGAGCCTCCCTACCCGTAGAAGTGGGGGTCGCAGATCTCGGGGTGTCTTCCTTGTCATCAGAGTGTTGAGGTCTCACGGGGGTCACCCCCCCGCAGCACACAAACACCGTGGCGAGGTGCACAAGGAAAAGGGGGAACTCTCCGTCCTTCTCCTCTGCTCTTTTTTTGGGGGTCCTCCTCCTTTTCTCTCGAGGGATTTCATGGTCGCCCGGGGGGCGATCTGGCCTTGGGTCTTTGGCCTTGCAGGCCTCGGTTCTTCTTTGGATGCAAAGATTCTGACCCATGGGGAAACAGAAACTTATGCGATTATGATGACTGTGACCCCTTTTTATAAGGCTTGAAAGTAGGTTGTCTGATGTCACCTGGATCACCATTCTGACGCTTTCACGTTGTTAAGTATTAGTGTGATGTCATCTGACACCTCATAAAGGCTTATTAATGTCAAGAAATAACCTTTATTTTATATAGTGCCTTTCAAAATGGCTTCTCAAACCGTTTTACAAAAAAAAACCGGCTTCCAGCGGCCTTTGCAATATTTGTCTTAGTTTTGTGCTAAATACTGCTCGACTCAGTTCTGAGATCCGACACCTTTTTGTGGTGGTTCACTCTGCTGTCTCGCGATGCCTGAGTTTGGCAGAGAGCACGCTTGGTGTGGAGTTTGCATCTTCTCCCCTTGCCGCCCGGATAAACTGGGCTCTCTAATTCGCGCCCCTTCCGTGTGTGTGTGTACTGTGCACTGAGAAGTCAGCCCACGCCTCTCCAAGGATTAAGCTGAAAATATCATTTTTGGAGAATTGCGTACGCACACTGTTAAATACTGTACACTCACCCGTCGTTAAACGAGCACTTACTTTATTTACAAGTACCCGCTGAAACCAGCGGTGGATAAATATACCTGTGTTTAGACCAGTGAACCGTCCTCTCCGCTTAGACGAGCTCCGAGCGAGTGTCCCGTTCTGCCGGTTTTACTTTTCACTTCTGTCGGCTGTTTTTCAACTTTATAATTCGTGTTCAAATAATCACGTTAGTTATTGTGTAGAATAATAATCGGAATCTTTATTCAATGAAATGAAACCCACTGTGCTCTAACAACGAGGGATGAATGCGCTACCAAACATATAAGAGACGGAATGGCCTCCGTGTGTTTGCAACCTTTTTTGTTTTTAGGTTCTCAGTATAAATAATACTTAACCTGCCTCGGTGTTGACGCTGCTGTTTGCACAAGAACGGTTTTGTCCAACTTCAGATTATCGCGCTACAAACTTGGGATCGCCGTCAGTGTAAATGAAGAGGACTGAGAGGGGACGGTTGGTATCCGTGCTTTCGTTGTCCCTCGTTTATTTAAAAGTAGTAAAGTGGCAATATATTACTGAAAAAATAAAATATCTTCAAGCACAACGTATTTGTAACTGAAAATTAACATTATTTAAGCGAACGAGGTTTAACAGATACCAGCAGCGCCACTACATAAAGATGAACTTTACATATTCATCCATAACATTAATTTAAATGGATCAATGGATTCAAAATATGGATCAATACCATAGGTGGGCAAATACCATATTATTCTGCAACTTTCCAGTGCCAGGCATCATGCTGTTGATTCGAAGAGCACTGTTGGGATGATGGCTGTCCCAGTTGCTTGAGGTGTACAGTTCCTTTGGCTTCCTGGCAGAGATGTGCAGAGACCTTTTGGTGGGCAGTGGCTCAAAAGAGTATCCTGAGTATCCTGGACACAAGTCAGTGCCCGCTTGTAGTTCTGTGTTTTTTAATGTTACAGGAAGTTTGGCTGTGACTTCAGAGGCATTATAATATTCACAGCCTTGGCAAAACAAATGGTTGTCCATAATTGCTGATTATGTTTGATTAACAGGCCAGAGATTACACACCCTCTACTGAGCATATGCTTTATTTTCCTGATATAAAATATCTTAACAAGAGGACTGAGCAAATAAAAGAGTTACGATCTAATTCCATGCAATACCAAATGGTCTTTGGGTCATCCTGGTAACCACAAGCTTGGATGTGCATATTTAAATGTACATTGCTTGTCACACGATGTTGAGCCATGACTAAATGTTCAACATCATACTGTAGCAACCCAGTATATGGAACACATGTAAACGTTTCACAGTGAAATAAACACATGAGTTCTAATCTCTTGGGATGATATATGCTTTTATTTAAGCCATGTAGATTTTAGTTAGACCTCAGTCTCTTTGCAGTTTTCCCACAGAGTATATGACCCCTCTTGAGAGCTGTCCGTGCTGCTCAGAGACTTTGTTTCTCCTGACCCGTCTTCCTTCTCCTGGGAGACGCCAGGCTCCTGCCAATCGCACCTCCAGAGCACCTTGTCGCTGTCTCCATCGTCGTCCAGCCAGGACGTAGGAGACGACATGGGCACTCCAGGGAGCTGCCAGTCGACAAGACTGGAGCCAACCTGGAGAAGAGACGGGCCGATGTGACTTAAATCTATCATCTGCAAAGTGACAAGGAAGACGATAGTGGAGTATGTTTGGCCATTTCTCTTGTTTTCACCATGTCTACTCTGTATACAGAACTGACATTCAAGAGCAGAGAAGCCACTCATTCACTTGACCTAGGCTCTGTGAAGAGGAGTTTTGTCACAGTTTTTGAGTGGCTGTAATTATTTTTTCCATACTGTACTTGTAAAAACGTGTCAAATCTATGCACTAGTTGATGGCACATGATCCACAGACACAGACTCACTCTAACAGGGAGTCCTGGCGGCAGTGTGCTGGTCTTGACGTGCGGTGGAGCTGTCAGGGGACGGGTCAGGATCCTCGACGGAGCACCAGCCCACTTGGAGGTGGGGAGTCCCTCTCCAGCCTGAGGCGCCTCTGGGGAGCGGGGCTCTTGAAGGTGTTCTATTGGCTGTGATGTTTGGGGAGGAAAAGACAGATTAATAATGTCATTATAAAATAGATTTACACTCTATTAATACTACAGCTTAAACAAGGGCACAAACTGTACAAGACCGTTTGTGCTTCCTCTGCCCTTCCTCCTGCCTATATCCCTTTCAGTTTCCAATCGTGATCCCTGTGTCGCTAGGACGTATGAAACAGTCCCTGGGATGAAAGCTTCTGTCCTGCCCGATACACTTGGCTCGACCCGCAATGTTCGCGCAGTGTCTGTGTGACTCACGGTACTCTGTCCGGTCTCTGGCTGCTTGATTCCTCCCGGGAAATGGTCTTTTTCCGGGGAGGGGTCGCGGCTGTCGCCTGGTGTCACGGCCGTGGGCTCGGTGGACACATCTGCTCCCCTGAGCGCGTCGCCCTCATCTTCCACAAGGAGCCGGCTGGGAGGTGTCTCCTCACAAGAGCCTGTAATTCAAGGAACCAACAACGAACAAATCTGAAATGCGGGGTCCCATAAAGTACCTGGTTTACCTTTTCTGTTACTCTGGGGAAGTTTAACGACGTAATAAAATCTGTAATCAGCTGTCTGCCGAGACGAGGGTGGTGATTTTCTAAGTTACTAGACGAGCCTCCCTACCCGTAGAAGTGGGGGTCGCAGATCTCGGGGTGTCTTCCTTGTCATCAGAGTGTTGAGGTCTCACGGGGGTCACCCCCCCGCAGCACACAAACACCGTGGCGAGGTGCACAAGGAAAAGGGGGAACTCTCCGTCCTTCTCCTCTGCTCTTTTTTTGGGGGTCCTCCTCCTTTTCTCTCGAGGGATTTCATGGTCGCCCGGGGGGCGATCTGGCCTTGGGTCTTTGGCCTTGCAGGCCTCGGTTCTTCTTTGGATGCAAAGATTCTGACCCATGGGGAAACAGAAACTTATGCGATTTGATGACTGTGACCCCTTTTTATAAGGCTTGAAAGTAGGTCGTCTGATGTCACCTGGATCACCATTCTGACGCTTTCACGTTGTTAAGTATTAGTGTGATGTCATCTGACACCTCATAAAGGCTTATTAATGTCAAGAAATAACCTTTATTTTATACAGTGCCTTTCAAAATGGCTTCTCAAACCGCTTTACAAAAAAAAACCGGCTTCCAGCGGCCTTTGCAATATTTGTCTTAGTTTTGTGCTAAATACTGCTCGACTCAGTTCTGAGATCCGACACCTTTTTGTGGTGGTTCACTCTGCTGTCTCGCGATGCCTGAGTTTGGCAGAGAGCACGCTTGGTGTGGAGTTTGCATCTTCTCCCCTTGCCGCCCGGATAAACTGGGCTCTCTAATTCGCGCCCCTTCCGTGTGTGTGCGTACTGTGCACTGAGAAGTCAGCCCACGCCTCTCCAAGGATTAAGCTGAAAATATCATTTTTGGAGAACTGCGTACGCACACTGTTAAATACTGTACACTCACCCGTCGTTAAACGAGCACTTACTTTATTTACAAGTACCCGCTGAAACCAGCGGTGGATAAATATACCTGTGTTTAGACCAGTGAACCGTCCTCTCCGCTTAGACGAGCTCCGAGCGAGTGTCCCGTTCTGCCGGTTTTACTTTTCACTTCTGTCGGCTGTTTTCTCAACTTTATAATTCGTGTTCAAATAATCACGTTAGTTATTGTGTAGAATAATAATCGGAATCTTTATTCAATGAAATGAAACCCACTGTGCTCTAACAACGAGGGATGAATGCGCTACCAAACATACAAGAGACGGAATGGCCTCCGTGTGTTTGCAACCTTTTTTGTTTTTAGGTTCTCAGGATAAATAATACTTAACCTGCCTCGGTGTTGACGCTGCTGCGTGCACAAGAACGGTTTTGTCCAACTTCAGATTATCGCGCTACAAACTTGGGATCGCCGTCAGTGTAAATGAAGAGGACTGAGAGGGGACGGTTGGTATCCGTGCTTTCGTTGTCCCTCGTTTATTTAAAAGTAGTAAAGTGGCAATATATTGCTGAAAAAATAAAATATCTTCAAGCACAACGTATTTGTAACTGAAAATGAACATTATTTAAGCGAACGAGGTTTAACAGATACCAGCAGCGCCACTACATAAAGATGAACTTTACATATTCATCGATAACATTAATTAAAATGGATCAATGGATTCTAAATATGGATCAATACCATAGGTGGGCAAATACCATATTATTCTGCAACTTTCCAGTGCCAGGCATCATGCTGTTGATTCGAAGAGCACTGTTGGGATGATGGCTGTCCCAGTTGCTTGAGGTGTACAGTTCCTTTGGCTTCCTGGCAGAGATGTGCAGAGACCTTTTGGTGGGCAGTGGCTCAAAAGAGTATCCTGAGTATCCTGGACACAAGTCAGTGCCCGCTTGTAGTTCTGTGTTTTTTAATGTTACAGGAAGTTTGGCTGTGACTTCAGAGGCATTATAATATTCACAGCCTTGGCAAAACAAATGGTTGTCCATAATTGCTGATTATGTTTGATTAACAGGCCAGAGATTACACACCCTCTACTGAGCATATACTTTATTTTCCTGATATAAAATATCTTAACAAGAGGACTGAGCAAATAAAAGAGTTACGATCTAATTCCATGCAATAGCAAATGGTCTTTGGGTCATCCTGGTAACCACAAGCTTGGATGTGCATATTTAAATGTACATTGCTTGTCACACGATGTTGAGTCATGACTAAATGTTCAACATCATAGCAACCCAGTATATGGAACACATGTAAACGTTTCACAGTGAAATAAACACATGAGTTCTAATCTCTTGGGATGATATATGCATTTATTTAAACCATGTAGATTTTAGTTAGACCTCAGTCTCTTTGCAGTTTTCCCACAGAGTATATGACCCCTCTTGAGAGCTGTCCGTGCTGCTCAGAGACTTTGTTTCTCCTGACCCGTCTTCCTTCTCCTGGGAGACGCCAGGCTCCTGCCAATCGCACCTCCACAGCACCTTGTCGCTGTCTCCATCGTCGTCCAGCCAGGACGTAGGAGACGACATGGGCACTCCAGGGAGCTGCCAGTCGACAAGACTGGAGCCAACCTGGAGAAGAGACGGGCCGATGTGACTTAAATCTATCATCTGCAAAGTGACAAGGAAGACGATAGTGGAGTATGTTTGGCCATTTCTCTTGTTTTCACCATGTCTACTCTGTATACAGAACTGACATTCAAGAGCAGAGAAGCCACTCATTCACTTGACCTAGGCTCTGTGAAGAGGAGTTTTGTCACAGTTTTTGAGTGGCTGTAATTATTTTTTCCATACTGTACTTGTAAAAACGTGTCAAATCTATGCACTAGTTGATGGCACATGATCCACAGACACAGACTCACTCTAACAGGGAGTCCTGGCGGCAGTGTGCTGGTCTTGACGTGCGGTGGAGCTGTCAGGGGACGGGTCAGGATCCTCGACGGAGCACCAGCCCACTTGGAGGTGGGGAGTCCCTCTCCAGCCTGAGGCGCCTCTGGGGAGCGGGGCTCTTGAAGGTGTTCTATTGGCTGTGATGTTTGGGGAGGAAAAGACAGATTAATAATGTCATTATAAAATAGATTTACACTCTATTAATACTACAGCTTAAACAAGGGCACAAACTGTACAAGACCGTTTGTGCTTCCTCTGCCCTTCCTCCTGCCTAAATCCCTTTCAGTTTCCAATCGTGATCCCTGTGTCGCTAGGACGTATGAAACAGTCCCTGGGATGAAAGCTTCTGTCCTGCCCGATACACTTGGCTCGACCCGCAATGTTCGCGCAGTGTCTGTGTGACTCACGGTACTCTGTCCGGTCTCTGGCTGCTTGATTCCTCCCGAGAAATGGTCTTTTTCCGGGGAGGGGTCGCGGCTGTCGCCTGGTGTCACGGCCGTGGGCTCGGTGGACACATCTGCTCCCCTGAGCGCGTCGCCCTCATCTTCCACAAGGAGCCGGCTGGGAGGTGTCTCCTCACAAGAGCCTGTAATTCAAGGAACCAACAACGAACAAATCTGAAATGCGGGGTCCCATAAAGTACCTGGTTTACCTTTTCTGTTACTCTGGGGAAGTTTAACGACGTAATAAAATCTGTAATCAGCTGTCTGCCGAGACGAGGGTGGTGATTTTCTAAGTTACTAGACGAGCCTCCCTACCCGTAGAAGTGGGGGTCGCAGATCTCGGGGTGTCTTCTTTGTCATCAGAGTGTTGAGGTCTCACGGGGGTCACCCCCCCGCAGCACACAAACACCGTGGCGAGGTGCACAAGGAAAAGGGGGAACTCTCCGTCCTTCTCCTCTGCTCTTTTTTTGGGGGTCCTCCTCCTTTTCTCTCGAGGGATTTCATGGTCGCCCGGGGGGCGATCTGGCCTTGGGTCTTTGGCCTTGCAGGCCTCGGTTCTTCTTTGGATGCAAAGATTCTGACCCATGGGGAAACAGAAACTTATGCGATTTGATGACTGTGACCCCTTTTTATAAGGCTTGAAAGTAGGTCGTCTGATGTCACCTGGATCACCATTCTGACGCTTTCACGTTGTTAAGTATTAGTGTGATGTCATCTGACACCTCATAAAGGCTTATTAATGTCAAGAAATAACCTTTATTTTATACAGTGCCTTTCAAAATGGCTTCTCAAACCGCTTTACAAAAAAAAACCGGCTTCCAGCGGCCTTTGCAATATTTGTCTTAGTTTTGTGCTAAATACTGCTCGACTCAGTTCTGAGATCCGACACCTTTTTGTGGTGGTTCACTCTGCTGTCTCGCGATGCCTGAGTTTGGCAGAGAGCACGCTTGGTGTGGAGTTTGCATCTTCTCCCCTTGCCGCCCGGATAAACTGGGCTCTCTAATTCGCGCCCCTTCCGTGTGTGTGCGTACTGTGCACTGAGAAGTCAGCCCACGCCTCTCCAAGGATTAAGCTGAAAATATCATTTTTGGAGAATTGCGTACGCACACTGTTAAATACTGTACACTCACCCGTCGTTAAACGAGCACTTACTTTATTTACAAGTACCCGCTGAAACCAGCGGTGGATAAATATACCTGTGTTTAGACCAGTGAACCGTCCTCTCCGCTTAGACGAGCTCCGAGCGAGTGTCCCGTTCTGCCGGTTTTACTTTTCACTTCTGTCGGCTGTTTTCTCAACTTTATAATTCGTGTTCAAATAATCACGTTAGTTATTGTGTAGAATAATAATCGGAATCTTTATTCAATGAAATGAAACCCACTGTGCTCTAACAACGAGGGATGAATGCGCTACCAAACATACAAGAGACGGAATGGCCTCCGTGTGTTTGCAACCTTTTTTGTTTTTAGGTTCTCAGTATAAATAATACTTAACCTGCCTCGGTGTTGACGCTGCTGCGTGCACAAGAACGGTTTTGTCCAACTTCAGATTATCGCGCTACAAACTTGGGATCGCCGTCAGTGTAAATGAAGAGGACTGAGAGGGGACGGTTGGTATCCGTGCTTTCGTTGTCCCTCGTTTATTTAAAAGTAGTAAAGTGGCAATATATTACTGAAAAAATAAAATATCTTCAAGCACAACGTATTTGTAACTGAAAATGAACATTATTTAAGCGAACGAGGTTTAACAGATACCAGCAGCGCCACTACATAAAGATGAACTTTACATATTCATCGATAACATTAATTAAAATGGATCAATGGATTCAAAATATGGATCAATACCATAGGTGGGCAAATACCATATTATTCTGCAACTTTCCAGTGCCAGGCATCATGCTGTTGATTCGAAGAGCACTGTTGGGATGATGGCTGTCCCAGTTGCTTGAGGTGTACAGTTCCTTTGGCTTCCTGGCAGAGATGTGCAGAGACCTTTTGGTGGGCAGTGGCTCAAAAGAGTATCCTGAGTATCCTGGACACAAGTCAGTGCCCGCTTGTAGTTCTGTGTTTTTTAATGTTACAGGAAGTTTGGCTGTGACTTCAGAGGCATTATAATATTCACAGCCTTGGCAAAACAAATGGTTGTCCATAATTGCTGATTATGTTTGATTAACAGGCCAGAGATTACACACCCTCTACTGAGCATATACTTTATTTTCCTGATATAAAATATCTTAACAAGAGGACTGAGCAAATAAAAGAGTTACGATCTAATTCCATGCAATAGCAAATGGTCTTTGGGTCATCCTGGTAACCATTAGCTTGGATGTGTATATTTAAATGTACATTGCTTGTCACACGATGTTGAGTCATGACTAAATGTTCAACATCATAGCAACCCAGTATATGGAACACATGTAAACGTTTCACAGTGAAATAAACACATGAGTTCTAATCTCTTGGGATGATATATGCATTTATTTAAACCATGTAGATTTTAGTTAGACCTCAGTCTCTTTGCAGTTTTCCCACAGAGTATATGACCCCTCTTGAGAGCTGTCCGTGCTGCTCAGAGACTTTGTTTCTCCTGACCCGTCTTCCTTCTCCTGGGAGACGCCAGGCTCCTGCCAATCGCACCTCCACAGCACCTTGTCGCTGTCTCCATCGTCGTCCAGCCAGGACGTAGGAGACGACATGGGCACTCCAGGGAGCTGCCAGTCGACAAGACTGGAGCCAACCTGGAGAAGAGACGGGCCGATGTGACTTAAATCTATCATCTGCAAAGTGACAAGGAAGACGATAGTGGAGTATGTTTGGCCATTTCTCTTGTTTTCACCATGTCTACTCTGTATACAGAACTGACATTCAAGAGCAGAGAAGCCACTCATTCACTTGACCTAGGCTCTGTGAAGAGGAGTTTTGTCACAGTTTTTGAGTGGCTGTAATTATTTTTTCCATACTGTACTTGTAAAAACGTGTCAAATCTATGCACTAGTTGATGGCACATGATCCACAGACACAGGCTCACTCTAACAGGGAGTCCTGGCGGCAGTGTGCTGGTCTTGACGTGCGGTGGAGCTGTCAGGGGACGGGTCAGGATCCTCGACGGAGCACCAGCCCACTTGGAGGTGGGGAGTCCCTCTCCAGCCTGAGGCGCCTCTGGGGAGCGGGGCTCTTGAAGGTGTTCTATTGGCTGTGATGTTTGGGGAGGAAAAGACAGATTAATAATGTCATTATAAAATAGATTTACACTCTATTAATACTACAGCTTAAACAAGGGCACAAACTGTACAAGACCGTTTGTGCTTCCTCTGCCCTTCCTCCTGCCTAAATCCCTTTCAGTTTCCAATCGTGATCCCTGTGTCGCTAGGACGTATGAAACAGTCCCTGGGATGAAAGCTTCTGTCCTGCCCGATACACTTGGCTCGACCCGCAATGTTCGCGCAGTGTCTGTGTGACTCACGGTACTCTGTCCGGTCTCTGGCTGCTTGATTCCTCCCGGGAAATGGTCTTTTTCCGGGGAGGGGTCGCGGCTGTCGCCTGGTGTCACGGCCGTGGGCTCGGTGGACACATCTGCTCCCCTGAGCGCGTCGCCCTCATCTTCCACAAGGAGCCGGCTGGGAGGTGTCTCCTCACAAGAGCCTGTAATTCAAGGAACCAACAACGAACAAATCTGAAATGCGGGGTCCCATAAAGTACCTGGTTTACCTTTTCTGTTACTCTGAGGAAGTTTAACGACGTAATAAAATCTGTAATCAGCTGTCTGCCGAGACGAGGGTGGTGATTTTCTAAGTTACTAGACGAGCCTCCCTACCCGTAGAAGTGGGGGTCGCAGATCTCGGGGTGTCTTCCTTGTCATCAGAGTGTTGAGGTCTCACGGGGGTCACCCCCCCGCAGCACACAAACACCGTGGCGAGGTGCACAAGGAAAAGGGGGAACTCTCCGTCCTTCTCCTCTGCTCTTTTTTTGGGGGTCCTCCTCCTTTTCTCTCGAGGGATTTCATGGTCGCCCGGGGGGCGATCTGGCCTTGGGTCTTTGGCCTTGCAGGCCTCGGTTCTTCTTTGGATGCAAAGATTCTGACCCATGGGGAAACAGAAACTTATGCGATTTGATGACTGTGGCCCCTTTTTATAAGGCTTGAAAGTAGGTCGTCTGATGTCACCTGGATCACCATTCTGACGCTTTCACGTTGTTAAGTATTAGTGTGATGTCATCTGACACCTCATAAAGGCTTATTAATGTCAAGAAATAACCTTTATTTTATACAGTGCCTTTCAAAATGGCTTCTCAAACCGCTTTACAAAAAAAAACCGGCTTCCAGCGGCCTTTGCAATATTTGTCTTAGTTTTGTGCTAAATACTGCTCGACTCAGTTCTGAGATCCGACACCTTTTTGTGGTGGTTCACTCTGCTGTCTCGCGATGCCTGAGTTTGGCAGAGAGCACGCTTGGTGTGGAGTTTGCATCTTCTCCCCTTGCCGCCCGGATAAACTGGGCTCTCTAATTCGCGCCCCTTCCGTGTGTGTGTGTACTGTGCACTGAGAAGTCAGCCCACGCCTCTCCAAGGATTAAGCTGAAAATATCATTTTTGGAGAATTGCGTACGCACACTGTTAAATACTGTACACTCACCCGTCGTTAAACGAGCACTTACTTTATTTACAAGTACCCGCTGAAACCAGCGGTGGATAAATATACCTGTGTTTAGACCAGTGAACCGTCCTCTCCGCTTAGACGAGCTCCGAGCGAGTGTCCCGTTCTGCCGGTTTTACTTTTCACTTCTGTCGGCTGTTTTTCAACTTTATAATTCGTGTTCAAATAATCACGTTAGTTATTGTGTAGAATAATAATCGGAATCTTTATTCAATGAAATGAAACCCACTGTGCTCTAACAACGAGGGATGAATGCGCTACCAAACATATAAGAGACGGAATGGCCTCCGTGTGTTTGCAACCTTTTTTGTTTTTAGGTTCTCAGTATAAATAATACTTAACCTGCCTCGGTGTTGACGCTGCTGTTTGCACAAGAACGGTTTTGTCCAACTTCAGATTATCGCGCTACAAACTTGGGATCGCCGTCAGTGTAAATGAAGAGGACTGAGAGGGGACGGTTGGTATCCGTGCTTTCGTTGTCCCTCGTTTATTTAAAAGTAGTAAAGTGGCAATATATTACCGAAAAAATAAAATATCTTCAAGCACAACGTATTTGTAACTGAAAATGAACATTATTTAAGCGAACGAGGTTTAACAGATACCAGCAGCGCCACTACATAAAGATGAACTTTACATATTCATCGATAACATTAATTAAAATGGATCAATGGATTCAAAATATGGATCAATACCATAGGTGGGCAAATACCATATTATTCTGCAACTTTCCAGTGCCAGGCATCATGCTGTTGATTCGAAGAGCACTGTTGGGATGATGGCTGTCCCAGTTGCTTGAGGTGTACAGTTCCTTTGGCTTCCTGGCAGAGATGTGCAGAGACCTTTTGGTGGGCAGTGGCTCAAAAGAGTATCCTGAGTATCCTGGACACAAGTCAGTGCCCGCTTGTAGTTCTGTGTTTTTTAATGTTACAGGAAGTTTGGCTGTGACTTCAGAGGCATTATAATATTCACAGCCTTGGCAAAACAAATGGTTGTCCATAATTGCTGATTATGTTTGATTAACAGGCCAGAGATTACACACCCTCTACTGAGCATATACTTTATTTTCCTGATATAAAATATCTTAACAAGAGGACTGAGCAAATAAAAGAGTTACGATCTAATTCCATGCAATAGCAAATGGTCTTTGGGTCATCCTGGTAACCATTAGCTTGGATGTGTATATTTAAATGTACATTGCTTGTCACACGATGTTGAGTCATGACTAAATGTTCAACATCATAGCAACCCAGTATATGGAACACATGTAAACGTTTCACAGTGAAATAAACACATGAGTTCTAATCTCTTGGGATGATATATGCATTTATTTAAACCATGTAGATTTTAGTTAGACCTCAGTCTCTTTGCAGTTTTCCCACAGAGTATATGACCCCTCTTGAGAGCTGTCCGTGCTGCTCAGAGACTTTGTTTCTCCTGACCCGTCTTCCTTCTCCTGGGAGACGCCAGGCTCCTGCCAATCGCACCTCCACAGCACCTTGTCGCTGTCTCCATCGTCGTCCAGCCAGGACGTAGGAGACGACATGGGCACTCCAGGGAGCTGCCAGTCGACAAGACTGGAGCCAACCTGGAGAAGAGACGGGCCGATGTGACTTAAATCTATCATCTGCAAAGTGACAAGGAAGACGATAGTGGAGTATGTTTGGCCATTTCTCTTGTTTTCACCATGTCTACTCTGTATACAGAACTGACATTCAAGAGCAGAGAAGCCACTCATTCACTTGACCTAGGCTCTGTGAAGAGGAGTTTTGTCACAGTTTTTGAGTGGCTGTAATTATTTTTTCCATACTGTACTTGTAAAAACGTGTCAAATCTATGCGCTAGTTGATGGCACATGATCCACAGACACAGGCTCACTCTAACAGGGAGTCCTGGCGGCAGTGTGCTGGTCTTGACGTGCGGTGGAGCTGTCAGGGGACGGGTCAGGATCCTCGACGGAGCACCAGCCCACTTGGAGGTGGGGAGTCCCTCTCCAGCCTGAGGCGCCTCTGGGGAGCGGGGCTCTTGAAGGTGTTCTATTGGCTGTGATGTTTGGGGAGGAAAAGACAGATTAATAATGTCATTATAAAATAGATTTACACTCTATTAATACTACAGCTTAAACAAGGGCACAAACTGTACAAGACCGTTTGTGCTTCCTCTGCCCTTCCTCCTGCCTAAATCCCTTTCAGTTTCCAATCGTGATCCCTGTGTCGCTAGGACGTATGAAACAGTCCCTGGGATGAAAGCTTCTGTCCTGCCCGATACACTTGGCTCGACCCGCAATGTTCGCGCAGTGTCTGTGTGACTCACGGTACTCTGTCCGGTCTCTGGCTGCTTGATTCCTCCCGGGAAATGGTCTTTTTCCGGGGAGGGGTCGCGGCTGTCGCCTGGTGTCACGGCCGTGGGCTCGGTGGACACATCTGCTCCCCTGAGCGCGTCGCCCTCATCTTCCACAAGGAGCCGGCTGGGAGGTGTCTCCTCACAAGAGCCTGTAATTCAAGGAACCAACAACGAACAGATCTGAAATGCGGGGTCCCATAAAGTACCTGGTTTACCTTTTCTGTTACTCTGAGGAAGTTTAACGACGTAATAAAATCTGTAATCAGCTGTCTGCCGAGACGAGGGTGGTGATTTTCTAAGTTACTAGACGAGCCTCCCTACCCGTAGAAGTGGGGGTCGCAGATCTCGGGGTGTCTTCCTTGTCATCAGAGTGTTGAGGTCTCACGGGGGTCACCCCCCCGCAGCACACAAACACCGTGGCGAGGTGCACAAGGAAAAGGGGGAACTCTCCGTCCTTCTCCTCTGCTCTTTTTTTGGGGGTCCTCCTCCTTTTCTCTCGAGGGATTTCATGGTCGCCCGGGGGGCGATCTGGCCTTGGGTCTTTGGCCTTGCAGGCCTCGGTTCTTCTTTGGATGCAAAGATTCTGACCCATGGGGAAACAGAAACTTATGCGATTTGATGACTGTGGCCCCTTTTTATAAGGCTTGAAAGTAGGTCGTCTGATGTCACCTGGATCACCATTCTGACGCTTTCACGTTGTTAAGTATTAGTGTGATGTCATCTGACACCTCATAAAGGCTTATTAATGTCAAGAAATAACCTTTATTTTATACAGTGCCTTTCAAAATGGCTTCTCAAACCGCTTTACAAAAAAAAACCGGCTTCCAGCGGCCTTTGCAATATTTGTCTTAGTTTTGTGCTAAATACTGCTCGACTCAGTTCTGAGATCCGACACCTTTTTGTGGTGGTTCACTCTGCTGTCTCGCGATGCCTGAGTTTGGCAGAGAGCACGCTTGGTGTGGAGTTTGCATCTTCTCCCCTTGCCGCCCGGATAAACTGGGCTCTCTAATTCGCGCCCCTTCCGTGTGTGTGCGTACTGTGCACTGAGAAGTCAGCCCACGCCTCTCCAAGGATTAAGCTGAAAATATCATTTTTGGAGAATTGCGTACGCACACTGTTAAATACTGTACACTCACCCGTCGTTAAACGAGCACTTACTTTATTTACAAGTACCCGCTGAAACCAGCGGTGGATAAATATACCTGTGTTTAGACCAGTGAACCGTCCTCTCCGCTTAGACGAGCTCCGAGCGAGTGTCCCGTTCTGCCGGTTTTACTTTTCACTTCTGTCGGCTGTTTTCTCAACTTTATAATTCGTGTTCAAATAATCACGTTAGTTATTGTGTAGAATAATAATCGGAATCTTTATTCAATGAAATGAAACCCACTGTGCTCTAACAACGAGGGATGAATGCGCTACCAAACATATAAGAGACGGAATGGCCTCCGTGTGTTTGCAACCTTTTTTGTTTTTAGGTTCTCAGGATAAATAATACTTAACCTGCCTCGGTGTTGACGCTGCTGCGTGCACAAGAACGGTTTTGTCCAACTTCAGATTATCGCGCTACAAACTTGGGATCGCCGTCAGTGTAAATGAAGAGGACTGAGAGGGGACAGTTGGTATCCGTGCTTTCGTTGTCCCTCGTTTATTTAAAAGTAGTAAAGTGGCAATATATTACTGAAAAAATAAAATATCTTCAAGCACAACGTATTTGTAACTGAAAATGAACATTATTTAAGCGAACGAGGTTTAACAGATACCAGCAGCGCCACTACATAAAGATGAACTTTACATATTCATCGATAACATTAATTAAAATGGATCAATGGATTCAAAATATGGATCAATACCATAGGTGGGCAAATACCATATTATTCTGCAACTTTCCAGTGCCAGGCATCATGCTGTTGATTCGAAGAGCACTGTTGGGATGATGGCTGTCCCAGTTGCTTGAGGTGTACAGTTCCTTTGGCTTCCTGGCAGAGATGTGCAGAGACCTTTTGGTGGGCAGTGGCTCAAAAGAGTATCCTGAGTATCCTGGACACAAGTCAGTGCCCGCTTGTAGTTCTGTGTTTTTTAATGTTACAGGAAGTTTGGCTGTGACTTCAGAGGCATTATAATATTCACAGCCTTGGCAAAACAAATGGTTGTCCATAATTGCTGATTATGTTTGATTAACAGGCCAGAGATTACACACCCTCTACTGAGCATATACTTTATTTTCCTGATATAAAATATCTTAACAAGAGGACTGAGCAAATAAAAGAGTTACGATCTAATTCCATGCAATAGCAAATGGTCTTTGGGTCATCCTGGTAACCACAAGCTTGGATGTGTATATTTAAATGTACATTGCTTGTCACACGATGTTGAGTCATGACTAAATGTTCAACATCATAGCAACCCAGTATATGGAACACATGTAAACGTTTCACAGTGAAATAAACACATGAGTTCTAATCTCTTGGGATGATATATGCATTTATTTAAACCATGTAGATTTTAGTTAGACCTCAGTCTCTTTGCAGTTTTCCCACAGAGTATATGACCCCTCTTGAGAGCTGTCCGTGCTGCTCAGAGACTTTGTTTCTCCTGACCCGTCTTCCTTCTCCTGGGAGACGCCAGGCTCCTGCCAATCGCACCTCCACAGCACCTTGTCGCTGTCTCCATCGTCGTCCAGCCAGGACGTAGGAGACGACATGGGCACTCCAGGGAGCTGCCAGTCGACAAGACTGGAGCCAACCTGGAGAAGAGACGGGCCGATGTGACTTAAATCTATCATCTGCAAAGTGACAAGGAAGACGATAGTGGAGTATGTTTGGCCATTTCTGTTGTTTTCACCATGTCTACTCTGTATACAGAACTGACATTCAAGAGCAGAGAAGCCACTCATTCACTTGACCTAGGCTCTGTGAAGAGGAGTTTTGTCACAGTTTTTGAGTGGCTGTAATTATTTTTTCCATACTGTACTTGTAAAAACGTGTCAAATCTATGCACTAGTTGATGGCACATGATCCACAGACACAGACTCACTCTAACAGGGAGTCCTGGCGGCAGTGTGCTGGTCTTGACGTGCGGTGGAGCTGTCAGGGGACGGGTCAGGATCCTCGACGGAGCACCAGCCCACTTGGAGGTGGGGAGTCCCTCTCCAGCCTGAGGCGCCTCTGGGGAGCGGGGCTCTTGAAGGTGTTCTATTGGCTGTGATGTTTGGGGAGGAAAAGACAGATTAATAATGTCATTATAAAATAGATTTACACTCTATTAATACTACAGCTTAAACAAGGGCACAAACTGTACAAGACTGTTTGTGCTTCCTCTGCCCTTCCTCCTGCCTAAATCCCTTTCAGTTTCCAATCGTGATCCCTGTGTCGCTAGGACGTATGAAACAGTCCCTGGGATGAAAGCTTCTGTCCTGCCCGATACACTTGGCTCGACCCGCAATGTTCGCGCAGTGTCTGTGTGACTCACGGTACTCTGTCCGGTCTCTGGCTGCTTGATTCCTCCCGAGAAATGGTCTTTTTCCGGGGAGGGGTCGCGGCTGTCGCCTGGTGTCACGGCCGTGGGCTCAGTGGACACATCTGCTCCCCTGAGCGCGTCGCCCTCATCTTCCACAAGGAGCGGGCTGAGAGGTGTCTCCTCACAAGAGCCTGTAATTCAAGAAACCAACAACGAACAAATCTGAAATGCGGGGTCCGATAAAGTACCTGGTTTGCCTTTTCTGTTACTCTGGGGAAGTTTAACGACGTAATAAAATCTGTAATCAGCTGTCTGCCGAGACGAGGGTGGTGATTTTCTAAGTTACTAGACGAGCCTCCCTACCCGTAGAAGTGGGGGTCGCAGATCTCGGGGTGTCTTCCTTGTCATCAGAGTGTCGAGGTCTCACGGGGGTCACCCCCCCGCAGCACACAAACACCGTGGCGAGGTGCACAAGGAAAAGGGGGAACTCTCCGTCCTTCTCCTCTGCTCTTTTTTTGGGGGTCCTCCTCCTTTTCTCTCGAGGGATTTCATGGTCGCCCGGGGGGCGATCTGGCCTTGGGTCTTTGGCCTTGCAGGCCTCGGTTCTTCTTTGGATGCAAAGATTCTGACCCATGGGGAAACAGAAACTTATGCGATTTGATGACTGTGACCCCTTTTTATAAGGCTTGAAAGTAGGTCGTCTGATGTCACCTGGATCACCATTCTGACGCTTTCACGTTGTTAAGTATTAGTGTGATGTCATCTGACACCTCATAAAGGCTTATTAATGTCAAGAAATAACCTTTATTTTATACAGTGCCTTTCAAAATGGCTTCTCAAACCGCTTTACAAAAAAAAACCGGCTTCCAGCGGCCTTTGCAATATTTGTCTTAGTTTTGTGCTAAATACTGCTCGACTCAGTTCTGAGATCCGACACCTTCTTGTGGTGGTTCACTCTGCTGTCTCGCGATGCCTGAGTTTGGCAGAGAGCACGCTTGGTGTGGAGTTTGCATCTTCTCCCCTTGCCGCCCGGATAAACTGGGCTCTCTAATTCGCGCCCCTTCCGTGTGTGTGCGTATTGTGCACTGAGAAGTTAGCCCACGCCTCTCCAAGGATTAAGCTGAAAATATCATTTTTGGAGAATTGCGTACGCACACTGTTAAATACTGTACACTCACCCGTCGTTAAACGAGCACTTACTTTATTTACAAGTACCCGCTGAAACCAGCGGTGGATAAATATACCTGTGTTTAGACCAGTGAACCGTCCTCTCCGCTTAGACGAGCTCCGAGCGAGTGTCCCGTTCTGCCGGTTTTACTTTTCACTTCTGTCGGCTGTTTTCTCAACTTTATAATTCGTGTTCAAATAATCACGTTAGTTATTGTGTAGAATAATAATCGGAATCTTTATTCAATGAAATGAAACCCACTGTGCTCTAACAACGAGGGATGCATGCGCTACCAAACATATAAGAGACGGAATGGCCTCCGTGTGTTTGCAACCTTTTTTGTTTTTAGGTTCTCAGTATAAATAATACTTAACCTGCCTCGGTGTTGACGCTGCTGCGTGCACAAGAACGGTTTTGTCCAACTTCAGATTATCGCGCTACAAACTTGGGATCGCCGTCAGTGTAAATGAAGAGGACTGAGAGGGGACGGTTGGTATCCGTGCTTTCGTTGTCCCTCGTTTATTTAAAAGTAGTAAAGTGGCAATATATTACTGAAAAAATAAAATATCTTCAAGCACAACGTATTTGTAACTGAAAATTAACATTATTTAAGCGAACGAGGTTTAACAGATACCAGCAGCGCCACTACATAAAGATGAACTTTACATATTCATCGATAACATTAATTAAAATGGATCAATGGATTCAAAATATGGATCAATACCATAGGTGGGCAAATACCATATTATTCTGCAACTTTCCAGTGCCAGGCATCATGCTGTTGATTCGAAGAGCACTGTTGGGATGATGGCTGTCCCAGTTGCTTGAGGTGTACAGTTCCTTTGGCTTCCTGGCAGAGATGTGCAGAGACCTTTTGGTGGGCAGTGGCTCAATAGAGTATCCTGAGTATCCTGGACACAAGTCAGTGCCCGCTTGTAGTTCTGTGTTTTTTAATGTTACAGGAAGTTTGGCTGTGACTTCAGAGGCATTATAATATTCACAGCCTTGGCAAAACAAATGGTTGTCCACAATTGCTGATTATGTTTGATTAACAGGCCAGAGATTACACACCCTCTACTGAGCATATACTTTATTTTCCTGATATAAAATATCTTAACAAGAGGACTGAGCAAATAAAAGAGTTACGATCTAATTCCATGCAATAGCAAATGGTCTTTGGGTCATCCTGGTAACCACAAGCTTGGATGTGCATATTTAAATGTACATTGCTTGTCACACGATGTTGAGCCATGACTAAATGTTCAACATCATACTGTAGCAACCCAGTATATGGAACACATGTAAACGTTTCACAGTGAAATAAACACATGAGTTCTAATCTCTTGGGATGATATATGCTTTTATTTAAGCCATGTAGATTTTAGTTAGACCTCAGTCTCTTTGCAGTTTTCCCACAGAGTATATGACCCCTCTTGAGAGCTGTCCGTGCTGCTCAGAGACTTTGTTTCTCCTGACCCGTCTTCCTTCTCCTGGGAGACGCCAGGCTCCTGCCAATCGCACCTCCACAGCACCTTGTCGCTGTCTCCATCGTCGTCCAGCCAGGACGTAGGAGACGACATGGGCACTCCAGGGAGCTGCCAGTCGACAAGACTGGAGCCAACCTGGAGAAGAGACGGGCCGATGTGACTTAAATCTATCATCTGCAAAGTGACAAGGAAGACGATAGTGGAGTATGTTTGGCCATTTCTGTTGTTTTCACCATGTCTACTCTGTATACAGAACTGACATTCAAGAGCAGAGAAAGCCACTCATTCACTTGACCTAGGCTCTGTGAAGAGGAGTTTTGTCACAGTTTTTGAGTGGCTGTAATTATTTTTTCCATACTGTACTTGTAAAAACGTGTCAAATCTATGCACTAGTTGATGGCACATGATCCACAGACACAGACTCACTCTAACAGGGAGTCCTGGCGGCAGTGTGCTGGTCTTGACGTGCGGTGGAGCTGTCAGGGGACGGGTCAGGATCCTCGACGGAGCACCAGCCCACTTGGAGGTGGGGAGTCCCTCTCCAGCCTGAGGCGCCTCTGGGGAGCGGGGCTCTTGAAGGTGTTCTATTGGCTGTGATGTTTGGGGAGGAAAAGACAGATTAATAATGTCATTATAAAATAGATTTACACTCTATTAATACTACAGCTTAAACAAGGGCACAAACTGTACAAGACCGTTTGTGCTTCCTCTGCCCTTCCTCCTGCCTAAATCCCTTTCAGTTTCCAATCGTGATCCCTGTGTCGCTAGGACGTATGAAACAGTCCCTGGGATGAAAGCTTCTGTCCTGCCCGATACACTTGGCTCGACCCGCAATGTTCGCGCAGTGTCTGTGTGACTCACGGTACTCTGTCCGGTCTCTGGCTGCTTGATTCCTCCCGGGAAATGGTCTTTTTCCGGGGAGGGGTCGCGGCTGTCGCCTGGTGTCACGGCCGTGGGCTCGGTGGACACATCTGCTCCCCTGAGCGCGTCGCCCTCATCTTCCACAAGGAGCGGGCTGGGAGGTGTCTCCTCACAAGAGCCTGTAATTCAAGGAACCAACAACGAACAAATCTGAAATGCGGGGTCTGATAAAGTACCTGGTTTACCTTTTCTGTTACTCTGGGGAAGTTTAACGACGTAATAAAATCTGTAATCAGCTGTCTGCCGAGACGAGGGTGGTGATTTTCTAAGTTACTAGACGAGCCTCCCTACCCGTAGAAGTGGGGGTCGCAGATCTCGGGGTGTCTTCCTTGTCATCAGAGTGTTGAGGTCTCACGGGGGTCACCCCCCCGCAGCACACAAACACCGTGGCGAGGTGCACAAGGAAAAGGGGGAACTCTCCGTCCTTCTCCTCTGCTCTTTTTTTGGGGGTCCTCCTCCTTTTCTCTCGAGGGATTTCATGGTCGCCCGGGGGGCGATCTGGCCTTGGGTCTTTGGCCTTGCAGGCCTCGGTTCTTCTTTGGATGCAAAGATTCTGACCCATGGGGAAACAGAAACTTATGCGATTTGATGATTGTGACCCCTTTTTATAAGGCTTGAAAGTAGGTCGTCTGATGTCACCTGGATCACCATTCTGACGCTTTCACGTTGTTAAGTATTAGTGTGATGTCATCTGACACCTCATAAAGGCTTATTAATGTCAAGAAATAACCTTTATTTTATACAGTGCCTTTCAAAATGGCTTCTCAAACCGCTTTACAAAAAAAAAACCGGCTTCCAGCGGCCTTTGCAATATTTGTCTTAGTTTTGTGCTAAATACTGCTCGACTCAGTTCTGAGATCCGACACCTTTTTGTGGTGGTTCACTCTGCTGTCTCGCGATGCCTGAGTTTGGCAGAGAGCACGCTTGGTGTGGAGTTTGCATCTTCTCCCCTTGCCGCCCGGATAAACTGGGCTCTCTAATTCGCGCCCCTTCCGTGTGTGTGCGTACTGTGCACTGAGAAGTCAGCCCACGCCTCTCCAAGGATTAAGCTGAAAATATCATTTTTGGAGAATTGCGTACGCACACTGTTAAATACTGTACACTCACCCGTCGTTAAACGAGCACTTACTTTATTTACAAGTACCCGCTGAAACCAGCGGTGGATAAATATACCTGTGTTTAGACCAGTGAACCGTCCTCTCCGCTTAGACGAGCTCCGAGCGAGTGTCCCGTTCTGCCGGTTTTACTTTTCACTTCTGTCGGCTGTTTTCTCAACTTTATAATTCGTGTTCAAATAATCACGTTAGTTATTGTGTAGAATAATAATCGGAATCTTTATTCAATGAAATGAAACCCACTGTGCTCTAACAACGAGGGATGAATGCGCTACCAAACATATAAGAGACGGAATGGCCTCCGTGTGTTTGCAACCTTTTTTGTTTTTAGGTTCTCAGTATAAATAATACTTAACCTGCCTCGGTGTTGACGCTGCTGCGTGCACAAGAACGGTTTTGTCCAACTTCAGATTATCGCGCTACAAACTTGGGATCGCCGTCAGTGTAAATGAAGAGGACTGAGAGGGGACGGTTGGTATCCGTGCTTTCGTTGTCCCTCGTTTATTTAAAAGTAGTAAAGTGGCAATATATTACTGAAAAAATAAAATATCTTCAAGCACAACGTATTTGTAACTGAAAATGAACATTATTTAAGCGAACGAGGTTTAACAGATACCAGCAGCGCCACTACATAAAGATGAACTTTACATATTCATCCATAACATTAATTTAAATGGATCAATGGATTCAAAATATGGATCAATACCATAGGTGGGCAAATACCATATTATTCTGCAACTTTCCAGTGCCAGGCATCATGCTGTTGATTCGAAGAGCACTGTTGGGATGATGGCTGTCCCAGTTGCTTGAGGTGTACAGTTCCTTTGGCTTCCTGGCAGAGATGTGCAGAGACCTTTTGGTGGGCAGTGGCTCAAAAGAGTATCCTGAGTATCCTGGACACAAGTCAGTGCCCGCTTGTAGTTCTGTGTTTTTTAATGTTACAGGAAGTTTGGCTGTGACTTCAGAGGCATTATAATATTCACAGCCTTGGCAAAACAAATGGTTGTCCACAATTGCTGATTATGTTTGATTAACAGGCCAGAGATTACACACCCTCTACTGAGCATATACTTTATTTTCCTGATATAAAATATCTTAACAAGAGGACTGAGCAAATAAAAGAGTTACGATCTAATTCCATGCAATACCAAATGGTCTTTGGGTCATCCTGGTAACCACAAGCTTGGATGTGCATATTTAAATGTACATTGCTTGTCACACGATGTTGAGCCATGACTAAATGTTCAACATCATACTGTAGCAACCCAGTATATGGAACACATGTAAACGTTTCACAGTGAAATAAACACATGAGTTCTAATCTCTTGGGATGATATATGCTTTTATTTAAGCCATGTAGATTTTAGTTAGACCTCAGTCTCTTTGCAGTTTTCCCACAGAGTATATGACCCCTCTTGAGAGCTGTCCGTGCTGCTCAGAGACTTTGTTTCTCCTGACCCGTCTTCCTTCTCCTGGGAGACGCCAGGCTCCTGCCAATCGCACCTCCACAGCACCTTGTCGCTGTCTCCATCGTCGTCCAGCCAGGACGTAGGAGACGACATGGGCACTCCAGGGAGCTGCCAGTCGACAAGACTGGAGCCAACCTGGAGAAGAGACGGGCCGATGTGACTTAAATCTATCATCTGCAAAGTGACAAGGAAGACGATAGTGGAGTATGTTTGGCCATTTCTCTTGTTTTCACCATGTCTACTCTGTATACAGAACTGACATTCAAGAGCAGAGAAGCCACTCATTCACTTGACCTAGGCTCTGTGAAGAGGAGTTTTGTCACAGTTTTTGAGTGGCTGTAATTATTTTTTCCATACTGTACTTGTAAAAACGTGTCAAATCTATGCACTAGTTGATGGCACATGATCCACAGACACAGACTCACTCTAACAGGGAGTCCTGGCGGCAGTGTGCTGGTCTTGACGTGCGGTGGAGCTGTCAGGGGACGGGTCAGGATCCTCGACGGAGCACCAGCCCACTTGGAGGTGGGGAGTCCCTCTCCAGCCTGAGGCGCCTCTGGGGAGCGGGGCTCTTGAAGGTGTTCTATTGGCTGTGATGTTTGGGGAGGAAAAGACAGATTAATAATGTCATTATAAAATAGATTTACACTCTATTAATACTACAGCTTAAACAAGGGCACAAACTGTACAAGACCGTTTGTGCTTCCTCTGCCCTTCCTCCTGCCTAAATCCCTTTCAGTTTCCAATCGTGATCCCTGTGTCGCTAGGACGTATGAAACAGTCCCTGGGATGAAAGCTTCTGTCCTGCCCGATACACTTGGCTCGACCCGCAATGTTCGCGCAGTGTCTGTGTGACTCACGGTACTCTGTCCGGTCTCTGGCTGCTTGATTCCTCCCGGGAAATGGTCTTTTTCCGGGGAGGGGTCGCGGCTGTCGCCTGGTGTCACGGCCGTGGGCTCGGTGGACACATCTGCTCCCCTGAGCGCGTCGCCCTCATCTTCCACAAGGAGCGGGCTGGGAGGTGTCTCCTCACAAGAGCCTGTAATTCAAGGAACCAACAACGAACAAATCTGAAATGCGGGGTCCGATAAAGTACCTGGTTTACCTTTTCTGTTACTCTGGGGAAGTTTAACGACGTAATAAAATCTGTAATCAGCTGTCTGCCGAGACGAGGGTGGTGATTTTCTAAGTTACTAGACGAGCCTCCCTACCCGTAGAAGTGGGGGTCGCAGATCTCGGGGTGTCTTCCTTGTCATCAGAGTGTTGAGGTCTCACGGGGGTCACCCCCCCGCAGCACACAAACACCGTGGCGAGGTGCACAAGGAAAAGGGGGAACTCTCCGTCCTTCTCCTCTGCTCTTTTTTTGGGGGTCCTCCTCCTTTTCTCTCGAGGGATTTCATGGTCGCCCGGGGGGCGATCTGGCCTTGGGTCTTTGGCCTTGCAGGCCTCGGTTCTTCTTTGGATGCAAAGATTCTGACCCATGGGGAAACAGAAACTTATGCGATTTGATGATTGTGACCCCTTTTTATAAGGCTTGAAAGTAGGTCGTCTGATGTCACCTGGATCACCATTCTGACGCTTTCACGTTGTTAAGTATTAGTGTGATGTCATCTGACACCTCATAAAGGCTTATTAATGTCAAGAAATAACCTTTATTTTATACAGTGCCTTTCAAAATGGCTTCTCAAACCGCTTTACAAAAAAAAAACCGGCTTCCAGCGGCCTTTGCAATATTTGTCTTAGTTTTGTGCTAAATACTGCTCGACTCAGTTCTGAGATCCGACACCTTTTTGTGGTGGTTCACTCTGCTGTCTCGCGATGCCTGAGTTTGGCAGAGAGCACGCTTGGTGTGGAGTTTGCATCTTCTCCCCTTGCCGCCCGGATAAACTGGGCTCTCTAATTCGCGCCCCTTCCGTGTGTGTGCGTACTGTGCACTGAGAAGTCAGCCCACGCCTCTCCAAGGATTAAGCTGAAAATATCATTTTTGGAGAATTGCGTACGCACACTGTTAAATACTGTACACTCACCCGTCGTTAAACGAGCACTTACTTTATTTACAAGTACCCGCTGAAACCAGCGGTGGATAAATATACCTGTGTTTAGACCAGTGAACCGTCCTCTCCGCTTAGACGAGCTCCGAGCGAGTGTCCCGTTCTGCCGGTTTTACTTTTCACTTCTGTCGGCTGTTTTCTCAACTTTATAATTCGTGTTCAAATAATCACGTTAGTTATTGTGTAGAATAATAATCGGAATCTTTATTCAATGAAATGAAACCCACTGTGCTCTAACAACGAGGGATGAATGCGCTACCAAACATATAAGAGACGGAATGGCCTCCGTGTGTTTGCAACCTTTTTTGTTTTTAGGTTCTCAGTATAAATAATACTTAACCTGCCTCGGTGTTGACGCTGCTGCGTGCACAAGAACGGTTTTGTCCAACTTCAGATTATCGCGCTACAAACTTGGGATCGCCGTCAGTGTAAATGAAGAGGACTGAGAGGGGACGGTTGGTATCCGTGCTTTCGTTGTCCCTCGTTTATTTAAAAGTAGTAAAGTGGCAATATATTACTGAAAAAATAAAATATCTTCAAGCACAACGTATTTGTAACTGAAAATGAACATTATTTAAGCGAACGAGGTTTAACAGATACCAGCAGCGCCACTACATAAAGATGAACTTTACATATTCATCCATAACATTAATTTAAATGGATCAATGGATTCAAAATATGGATCAATACCATAGGTGGGCAAATACCATATTATTCTGCAACTTTCCAGTGCCAGGCATCATGCTGTTGATTCGAAGAGCACTGTTGGGATGATGGCTGTCCCAGTTGCTTGAGGTGTACAGTTCCTTTGGCTTCCTGGCAGAGATGTGCAGAGACCTTTTGGTGGGCAGTGGCTCAAAAGAGTATCCTGAGTATCCTGGACACAAGTCAGTGCCCGCTTGTAGTTCTGTGTTTTTTAATGTTACAGGAAGTTTGGCTGTGACTTCAGAGGCATTATAATATTCACAGCCTTGGCAAAACAAATGGTTGTCCACAATTGCTGATTATGTTTGATTAACAGGCCAGAGATTACACACCCTCTACTGAGCATATACTTTATTTTCCTGATATAAAATATCTTAACAAGAGGACTGAGCAAATAAAAGAGTTACGATCTAATTCCATGCAATACCAAATGGTCTTTGGGTCATCCTGGTAACCACAAGCTTGGATGTGCATATTTAAATGTACATTGCTTGTCACACGATGTTGAGCCATGACTAAATGTTCAACATCATACTGTAGCAACCCAGTATATGGAACACATGTAAACGTTTCACAGTGAAATAAACACATGAGTTCTAATCTCTTGGGAAGATATATGCTTTTATTTAAGCCATGTAGATTTTAGTTAGACCTCAGTCTCTTTGCAGTTTTCCCACAGAGTATATGACCCCTCTTGAGAGCTGTCCGTGCTGCTCAGAGACTTTGTTTCTCCTGACCCGTCTTCCTTCTCCTGGGAGACGCCAGGCTCCTGCCAATCGCACCTCCACAGCACCTTGTTGCTGTCTCCATCGTCGTCCAGCCAGGACGTAGGAGACGACATGGGCACTCCAGGGAGCTGCCAGTCGACAAGACTGGAGCCAACCTGGAGAAGAGACGGGCCGATGTGACTTAAATCTATCATCTGCAAAGTGACAAGGAAGACGATAGTGGAGTATGTTTGGCCATTTCTCTTGTTTTCACCATGTCTACTCTGTATACAGAACTGACATTCAAGAGCAGAGAAGCCACTCATTCATTTGACCTAGGCTCTGTGAAGAGGAGTTTTGTCACAGTTTTTGAGTGGCTGTAATTATTTTTTCCATACTGTACTTGTAAAAACGTGTCAAATCTATGCACTAGTTGATGGCACATGATCCACAGACACAGGCTCACTCTAACAGGGAGTCCTGGCGGCAGTGTGCTGGTCTTGACGTGCGGTGGAGCTGTCAGGGGACGGGTCAGGATCCTCGACGGAGCACCAGCCCACTTGGAGGTGGGGAGTCCCTCTCCAGCCTGAGGCGCCTCTGGGGAGCGGGGCTCTTGAAGGTGTTCTATTGGCTGTGATGTTTGGGGAGGAAAAGACAGATTAATAATGTCATTATAAAATAGATTTACACTCTATTAATACTACAGCTTAAACAAGGGCACAAACTGTACAAGACCGTTTGTGCTTCTTCTGCCCTTCCTCCTGCCTAAATCGCTTTCAGTTTCCAATCGTGATCCCTGTGTCGCTAGGACATATGAAACAGTCCCTGGGATGAAAGCTTCTGTCCTGCCCGATACACTTGGCTCGACCCGCAATGTTCGCGCAGTGTCTGTGTGACTCACGGTACTCTGTCCGGTCTCTGGCTGCTTGATTCCTCCCGGGAAATGGTCTTTTTCCGGGGAGGGGTCGCGGCTGTCGCCTGGTGTCACGGCCGTGGGCTCGGTGGACACATCTGCTCCCCTGAGCGCGTCGCCCTCATCTTCCACAAGAAGCGGGCTGGGAGGTGTCTCCTCACCAGAGCCTGTAATTCAAGGAACCAACAACGAACAAATCTGAAATGTTGGGTCCGATAAAGTACCTGGTTTACCTTTTCTGTTACTCTGAGGAAGATTAACGACGTAATAAAATCTGTAATCAGCTGTCTGCCGAGACGAGGGTGGTGATTTTCTAAGTTACTAGACGAGCCTCCCTACCCGTAGAAGTGGGGGTCGCAGATCTCGGGGTGTCTTCCTTGTCATCAGAGTGTTGAGGTCTCACGGGGGTCACCCCCCCGCAGCACACAAACACCGTGGCGAGGTGCACAAGGAAAAGGGGGAACTCTCCGTCCTTCTCCTCTGCTCTTTTTTTGGGGGTCCTCCTCCTTTTCTCTCGAGGGATTTCATGGTCGCCCGGGGGGCGATCTGGCCTTGGGTCTTTGGCCTTGCAGGCCTCGGTTCTTCTTTGGATGCAAAGATTCTGACCCATGGGGAAACAGAAACTTATGCGATTTGATGACTGTGACCCCTTTTTATAAGGCTTGAAAGTAGGTCGTCTGATGTCACCTGGATCACCATTCTGACGCTTTCACGTTGTTAAGTATTAGTGTGATGTCATCTGACACCTCATAAAGGCTTATTAATGTCAAGAAATAACCTTTATTTTATACAGTGCCTTTCAAAATGGCTTCTCAAACCGCTTTACAAAAAAAAACGGCTTCCAGCGGCCTTTGCAATATTTGTCTTAGTTTTGTGCTAAATACTGCTCGACTCAGTTCTGAGATCCGACACCTTTTTGTGGTGGTTCACTCTGCTGTCTTGCGATGCCTGAGTTTGGCAGAGAGCACGCTTGGTGTGGAGTTTGCATCTTCTCCCCTTGCCGCCCGGATAAACTGGGCTCTCTAATTCGCGCCCCTTCCGTGTGTGTGCGTACTGTGCACTGAGAAGTCAGCCCACGCCTCTCCAAGGATTAAGCTGAAAATATCATTTTTGGAGAATTGCGTACGCACACTGTTAAATACTGTACACTCACCCGTCGTTAAACGAGCACTTACTTTATTTACAAGTACCCGCTGAAACCAGCGGTGGATAAATATACCTGTGTTTAGACCAGTGAACCGTCCTCTCCGCTTAGACGAGCTCCGAGCGAGTGTCCCGTTCTGCCGGTTTTACTTTTCACTTCTGTCGGCTGTTTTCTCAACTTTATAATTCGTGTTCAAATAATCACGTTAGTTATTGTGTAGAATAATAATCGGAATCTTTATTCAATGAAATGAAACCCACTGTGCTCTAACAACGAGGGATGAATGCGCTACCAAACATATAAGAGACGGAATGGCCTCCGTGTGTTTGCAACCTTTTTTGTTTTTAGGTTCTCAGTATAAATAATACTTAACCTGCCTCGGTGTTGACGCTGCTGCGTGCACAAGAACGGTTTTGTCCAACTTCAGATTATCGCGCTACAAACTTGGGATCGCCGTCAGTGTAAATGAAGAGGACTGAGAGGGGACGGTTGGTATCCGTGCTTTCGTTGTCCCTCGTTTATTTAAAAGTAGTAAAGTGGCAATATATTACTGAAAAAATAAAATATCTTCAAGCACAACGTATTTGTAACTGAAAATGAACATTATTTAAGCGAACGAGGTTTAACAGATACCAGCAGCGCCACTACATAAAGATGAACTTTACATATTCATCCATAACATTAATTTAAATGGATCAATGGATTCAAAATATGGATCAATACCATAGGTGGGCAAATACCATATTATTCTGCAACTTTCCAGTGCCAGGCATCATGCTGTTGATTCGAAGAGCACTGTTGGGATGATGGCTGTCCCAGTTGCTTGAGGTGTACAGTTCCTTTGGCTTCCTGGCAGAGATGTGCAGAGACCTTTTGGTGGGCAGTGGCTCAAAAGAGTATCCTGAGTATCCTGGACACAAGTCAGTGCCCGCTTGTAGTTCTGTGTTTTTTAATGTTACAGGAAGTTTGGCTGTGACTTCAGAGGCATTATAATATTCACAGCCTTGGCAAAACAAATGGTTGTCCACAATTGCTGATTATGTTTGATTAACAGGCCAGAGATTACACACCCTCTACTGAGCATATACTTTATTTTCCTGATATAAAATATCTTAACAAGAGGACTGAGCAAATAAAAGAGTTACGATCTAATTCCATGCAATACCAAATGGTCTTTGGGTCATCCTGGTAACCACAAGCTTGGATGTGCATATTTAAATGTACATTGCTTGTCACACGATGTTGAGCCATGACTAAATGTTCAACATCATACTGTAGCAACCCAGTATATGGAACACATGTAAACGTTTCACAGTGAAATAAACACATGAGTTCTAATCTCTTGGGAAGATATATGCTTTTATTTAAGCCATGTAGATTTTAGTTAGACCTCAGTCTCTTTGCAGTTTTCCCACAGAGTATATGACCCCTCTTGAGAGCTGTCCGTGCTGCTCAGAGACTTTGTTTCTCCTGACCCGTCTTCCTTCTCCTGGGAGACGCCAGGCTCCTGCCAATCGCACCTCCACAGCACCTTGTTGCTGTCTCCATCGTCGTCCAGCCAGGACGTAGGAGACGACATGGGCACTCCAGGGAGCTGCCAGTCGACAAGACTGGAGCCAACCTGGAGAAGAGACGGGCCGATGTGACTTAAATCTATCATCTGCAAAGTGACAAGGAAGACGATAGTGGAGTATGTTTGGCCATTTCTCTTGTTTTCACCATGTCTACTCTGTATACAGAACTGACATTCAAGAGCAGAGAAGCCACTCATTCATTTGACCTAGGCTCTGTGAAGAGGAGTTTTGTCACAGTTTTTGAGTGGCTGTAATTATTTTTTCCATACTGTACTTGTAAAAACGTGTCAAATCTATGCACTAGTTGATGGCACATGATCCACAGACACAGGCTCACTCTAACAGGGAGTCCTGGCGGCAGTGTGCTGGTCTTGACGTGCGGTGGAGCTGTCAGGGGACGGGTCAGGATCCTCGACGGAGCACCAGCCCACTTGGAGGTGGGGAGTCCCTCTCCAGCCTGAGGCGCCTCTGGGGAGCGGGGCTCTTGAAGGTGTTCTATTGGCTGTGATGTTTGGGGAGGAAAAGACAGATTAATAATGTCATTATAAAATAGATTTACACTCTATTAATACTACAGCTTAAACAAGGGCACAAACTGTACAAGACCGTTTGTGCTTCTTCTGCCCTTCCTCCTGCCTAAATCGCTTTCAGTTTCCAATCGTGATCCCTGTGTCGCTAGGACATATGAAACAGTCCCTGGGATGAAAGCTTCTGTCCTGCCCGATACACTTGGCTCGACCCGCAATGTTCGCGCAGTGTCTGTGTGACTCACGGTACTCTGTCCGGTCTCTGGCTGCTTGATTCCTCCCGGGAAATGGTCTTTTTCCGGGGAGGGGTCGCGGCTGTCGCCTGGTGTCACGGCCGTGGGCTCGGTGGACACATCTGCTCCCCTGAGCGCGTCGCCCTCATCTTCCACAAGAAGCGGGCTGGGAGGTGTCTCCTCACCAGAGCCTGTAATTCAAGGAACCAACAACGAACAAATCTGAAATGTTGGGTCCGATAAAGTACCTGGTTTACCTTTTCTGTTACTCTGAGGAAGATTAACGACGTAATAAAATCTGTAATCAGCTGTCTGCCGAGACGAGGGTGGTGATTTTCTAAGTTACTAGACGAGCCTCCCTACCCGTAGAAGTGGGGGTCGCAGATCTCGGGGTGTCTTCCTTGTCATCAGAGTGTTGAGGTCTCACGGGGGTCACCCCCCCGCAGCACACAAACACCGTGGCGAGGTGCACAAGGAAAAGGGGGAACTCTCCGTCCTTCTCCTCTGCTCTTTTTTTGGGGGTCCTCCTCCTTTTCTCTCGAGGGATTTCATGGTCGCCCGGGGGGCGATCTGGCCTTGGGTCTTTGGCCTTGCAGGCCTCGGTTCTTCTTTGGATGCAAAGATTCTGACCCATGGGGAAACAGAAACTTATGCGATTTGATGACTGTGACCCCTTTTTATAAGGCTTGAAAGTAGGTCGTCTGATGTCACCTGGATCACCATTCTGACGCTTTCACGTTGTTAAGTATTAGTGTGATGTCATCTGACACCTCATAAAGGCTTATTAATGTCAAGAAATAACCTTTATTTTATACAGTGCCTTTCAAAATGGCTTCTCAAACCGCTTTACAAAAAAAAACGGCTTCCAGCGGCCTTTGCAATATTTGTCTTAGTTTTGTGCTAAATACTGCTCGACTCAGTTCTGAGATCCGACACCTTTTTGTGGTGGTTCACTCTGCTGTCTTGCGATGCCTGAGTTTGGCAGAGAGCACGCTTGGTGTGGAGTTTGCATCTTCTCCCCTTGCCGCCCGGATAAACTGGGCTCTCTAATTCGCGCCCCTTCCGTGTGTGTGCGTACTGTGCACTGAGAAGTCAGCCCACGCCTCTCCAAGGATTAAGCTGAAAATATCATTTTTGGAGAATTGCGTACGCACACTGTTAAATACTGTACACTCACCCGTCGTTAAACGAGCACTTACTTTATTTACAAGTACCCGCTGAAACCAGCGGTGGATAAATATACCTGTGTTTAGACCAGTGAACCGTCCTCTCCGCTTAGACGAGCTCCGAGCGAGTGTCCCGTTCTGCCGGTTTTACTTTTCACTTCTGTCGGCTGTTTTCTCAACTTTATAATTCGTGTTCAAATAATCACGTTAGTTATTGTGTAGAATAATAATCGGAATCTTTATTCAATGAAATGAAACCCACTGTGCTCTAACAACGAGGGATGAATGTGCTACCAAACATATAAGAGACGGAATGGCCTCAGTGTGTTTGCAACCTTTTTTGTTTTTAGGTTCTCAGGATAAATAATACTTAACCTGCCTCGGTGTTGACGCTGCTGTGTGCACAAGAACGGTTTTGTCCAACTTCAGATTATCGCGCTACAAACTTGGGATCGCCGTCAGTGTAAATGAAGAGGACTGAGAGGGGACGGTTGGTATCCGTGCTTTCGTTGTCCCTCGTTTATTTAAAAGTAGTAAAGTGGCAATATATTACTGAAAAAATAAAATATCTTCAAGCACAACGTATTTGTAACTGAAAATTAACATTATTTAAGCGAACGAGGTTTAACAGATACCAGCAGCGCCACTACATAAAGATGAACTTTACATATTCATCGATAACATTAATTAAAATGGATCAATGGATTCAAAATATGGATCAATACCATAGGTGGCCAAATAGCATATTATTCTGCAACTTTCCAGTGCCAGGCATCATGCTGTTGATTCGAAGAGCACTGTTGGGATGATGGCTGTCCCAGTTGCTTGAGGTGTACAGTTCCTTTGGCTTCCTGGCAGAGATGTGCAGAGACCTTTTGGTGGGCAGTGGCTCAAAAGTGTATCCTGAGTATCCTGGACACAAGTCAGTGCCCGCTTGTAGTTCTGTGTTTTTTAATGTTACAGGAAGTTTGGCTGTGACTTCAGAGGCATTATAATATTCACAGCCTTGGCAAAACAAATGGTTGTCCATAATTGCTGATTATGTTTGATTAACAGGCCAGAGATTACACACCCTCTACTGAGCATATACTTTATTTTCCTGATATAAAATATCTTAACAAGAGGACTGAGCAAATAAAAGAGTTACGATCTAATTCCATGCAATACCAAATGGTCTTTGGGTCATCCTGGTAACCACAAGCTTGGATGTGCATATTTAAATGTACATTGCTTGTCACACGATGTTGAGCCATGACTAAATGTTCAACATCATACTGTAGCAACCCAGTATATGGAACACATGTAAACGTTTCACAGTGAAATAAACACATGAGTTCTAATCTCTTGGGATGATATATGCTTTTATTTAAGCCATGTAGATTTTAGTTAGACCTCAGTCTCTTTGCAGTTTTCCCACAGAGTATATGACCCCTCTTGAGAGCTGTCCGTGCTGCTCAGAGACTTTGTTTCTCCTGACCCGTCTTCCTTCTCCTGGGAGACGCCAGGCTCCTGCCAATCGCACCTCCACAGCACCTTGTCGCTGTCTCCATCGTCGTCCAGCCAGGACGTAGGAGACGACATGGGCACTCCAGGGAGCTGCCAGTCGACAAGACTGGAGCCAACCTGGAGAACAGACGGGCCGATGTGACTTAAATCTATCATCTGCAAAGTGACAAGGAAGACGATAGTGGAGTATGTTTGGCCATTTCTCTTGTTTTCACCATGTCTACTCTGTATACAGAACTGACATTCAAGAGCAGAGAAGCCACTCATTCACTTGACCTAGGCTCTGTGAAGAGGAGTTTTGTCACAGTTTTTGAGTGGCTGTAATTATTTTTTCCATACTGTACTTGTAAAAACGTGTCAGATCTATGCACTAGTTGATGGCACATGATCCACAGACACAGGCTCACTCTAACAGGGAGTCCTGGCGGCAGTGTGCTGGTCTTGACGTGCGGTGGAGCTGTCAGGGGACGGGTCAGGATCCTCGACGGAGCACCAGCCCACTTGGAGGTGGGGAGTCCCTCTCCAGCCTGAGGCGCCTCTGGGGAGCGGGGCTCTTGAAGGTGTTCTATTGGCTGTGATGTTTGGGGAGGAAAAGACAGATTAATAATGTCATTATAAAATAGATTTACACTCTATTAATACTACAGCTTAAACAAGGGCACAAACTGTACAAGACCGTTTGTGCTTCCTCTGCCCTTCCTCCTGCCTAAATCCCTTTCCAATCGTGATCCCTGTGTCGCTAGGACATATGAAACAGTCCCTGGGATGAAAGCTTCTGTCCTGCCCGATACACTTGGCTCGACCCGCAATGTTCGCGCAGTGTCTGTGTGACTCACGGTACTCTGTCCGGTCTCTGGCTGCTTGATTCCTCCCGGGAAATGGTCTTTTTCCGGGGAGGGGTCGCGGCTGTCGCCTGGTGTCACGGCCGTGGGCTCGGTGGACACATCTGCTCCTCTGAGCGCGTCGCCCTCATCTTCCACAAGGAGCGGGCTGGGAGGTGTCTCCTCACAAGAGCCTGTAATTCAAGGAACAAACAACGAACAAATCTGAAATGCGGGGTCCGATAATGTACCTGGTTTACCTTTTCTGTTACTCTGAGGAAGTTTAACGACGTAATAAAATCTGTAATCAGCTGTCTGCCGAGACGAGGGTGGTGATTTTCTAAGTTACTAGACGAGCCTCCCTACCCGTAGAAGTGGGGGTCGCAGATCTAGGGGTGTCTTCCTTGTCATCAGAGTGTTGAGGTCTCACGGGGGTCACCCCCCCGCAGCACACAAACACCGTGGCGAGGTGCACAAGGAAAAGGGGGAACTCTCCGTCCTTCTCCTCTGCTCTTTTTTTGGGGGTCCTCCTCCTTTTCTCTCGAGGGATTTCATGGTCGCCCGGGGGGCGATCTGGCCTTGGGTCTTTGGCCTTGCAGGCCTCGGTTCTTCTTTGGATGCAAAGATTCTGACCCATGGGGAAACAGAAACTTATGCGATTTGATGACTGTGACCCCTTTTTATAAGGCTTGAAAGTAGGTCGTCTGATGTCACCTGGATCACCATTCTGACGCTTTCACGTTGTTAAGTATTAGTGTGATGTCATCTGACACCTCATAAAGGCTTATTAATGTCAAGAAATAACCTTTATTTTATACAGTGCCTTTCAAAATGGCTTCTCAAACCGCTTTACAAAAAAAAACCGGCTTCCAGCGGCCTTTGCAATATTTGTCTTAGTTTTGTGCTAAATACTGCTCGACTCAGTTCTGAGATCCGACACCTTTTTGTGGTGGTTCACTCTGCTGTCTCGCGATGCCTGAGTTTGGCAGAGAGCACGCTTGGTGTGGAGTTTGCATCTTCTCCCCTTGCCGCCCGGATAAACTGGGCTCTCTAATTCGCGCCCCTTCCGTGTGTGTGCGTACTGTGCACTGAGAAGTCAGCCCACGCCTCTCCAAGGATTAAGCTGAAAATATCATTTTTGGAGAATTGCGTACGCACACTGTTAAATACTGTACACTCACCCGTCGTTAAACGAGCACTTACTTTATTTACAAGTACCCGCTGAAACCAGCGGTGGATAAATATACCTGTGTTTAGACCAGTGAACCGTCCTCTCCGCTTAGACGAGCTCCGAGCGAGTGTCCCGTTCTGCCGGTTTTACTTTTCACTTCTGTCGGCTGTTTTCTCAACTTTATAATTCGTGTTCAAATAATCACGTTAGTTATTGTGTAGAATAATAATCGGAATCTTTATTCAATGAAATGAAACCCACTGTGCTCTAACAACGAGGGATGAATGCGCTACCAAACATATAAGAGACGGAATGGCCTCCGTGTGTTTGCAACCTTTTTTGTTTTTAGGTTCTCAGGATAAATAATACTTAACCTGCCTCGGTGTTGACGCTGCTGCGTGCACAAGAACGGTTTTGTCCAACTTCAGATTATCGCGCTACAAACTTGGGATCGCCGTCAGTGTAAATGAAGAGGACTGAGAGGGGACGGTTGGTATCCGTGCTTTCGTTGTCCCTCGTTTATTTAAAAGTAGTAAAGTGGCAATATATTACTGAAAAAATAAAATATCTTCAAGCACAACGTATTTGTAACTGAAAATTAACATTATTTAAGCGAACGAGGTTTAACAGATACCAGCAGCGCCACTACATAAAGATGAACTTTACATATTCATCGATAACATTAATTAAAATGGATCAATGGATTCAAAATATGGATCAATACCATAGGTGGGCAAATACCATATTACTCTGCAACTTTCCAGTGCCAGGCATCATGCTGTTGATTCGAAGAGCACTGTTGGGATGATGGCTGTCCCAGTTGCTTGAGGTGTACAGTTCCTTTGGCTTCCTGGCAGAGATGTGCAGAGACCTTTTGGTGGGCAGTGGCTCAAAAGAGTATCCTGAGTATCCTGGACACAAGTCAGTGCCCGCTTGTAGTTCTGTGTTTTTTAATGTTACAGGAAGTTTGGCTGTGACTTCAGAGGCATTATAATATTCACAGCCTTGGCAAAACAAATGGTTGTCCATAATTGCTGATTATGTTTGATTAACAGGCCAGAGATTACACACCCTCTACTGAGCATATACTTTATTTTCCTGATATAAAATATCTTAACAAGAGGACTGAGCAAATAAAAGAGTTACGATCTAATTCCATGCAATACCAAATGGTCTTTGGGTCATCCTGGTAACCACAAGCTTGGATGTGCATATTTAAATGTACATTGCTTGTCACACGATGTTGAGCCATGACTAAATGTTCAACATCATACTGTAGCAACCCAGTATATGGAACACATGTAAACGTTTCACAGTGAAATAAACACATGAGTTCTAATCTCTTGGGATGATATATGCTTTTATTTAAGCCATGTAGATTTTAGTTAGACCTCAGTCTCTTTGCAGTTTTCCCACAGAGTATATGACCCCTCTTGAGAGCTGTCCGTGCTGCTCAGAGACTTTGTTTCTCCTGACCCGTCTTCCTTCTCCTGGGAGACGCCAGGCTCCTGCCAATCGCACCTCCACAGCACCTTGTCGCTGTCTCCATCGTCGTCCAGCCAGGACGTAGGAGACGACATGGGCACTCCAGGGAGCTGCCAGTCGACAAGACTGGAGCCAACCTGGAGAAGAGACGGGCCGATGTGACTTAAATCTATCATCTGCAAAGTGACAAGGAAGACGATAGTGGAGTATGTTTGGCCATTTCTCTTGTTTTCACCATGTCTACTCTGTATACAGAACTGACATTCAAGAGCAGAGAAGCCACTCATTCACTTGACCTAGGCTCTGTGAAGAGGAGTTTTGTCACAGTTTTTGAGTGGCTGTAATTATTTTTTCCATACTGTACTTGTAAAAACGTGTCAAATCTATGCACTAGTTGATGGCACATGATCCACAGACACAGGCTCACTCTAACAGGGAGTCCTGGCGGCAGTGTGCTGGTCTTGACGTGCGGTGGAGCTGTCAGGGGACGGGTCAGGATCCTCGACGGAGCACCAGCCCACTTGGAGTTGGGGAGTCCCTCTCCAGCCTGAGGCGCCTCTGGGGAGCGGGGCTCTTGAAGGTGTTCTATTGGCTGTGATGTTTGGGGAGGAAAAGACAGATTAATAATGTCATTATAAAATAGATTTACACTCTATTAATACTACAGCTTAAACAAGGGCACAAACTGTACAAGACCGTTTGTGCTTCCTCTGCCCTTCCTCCTGCCTAAATCCCTTTCAGTTTCCAATCGTGATCCCTGTGTCGCTAGGACATATGAAACAGTCCCTGGGATGAAAGCTTCTGTCCTGCCCGATACACTTGGCTCGACCCGCAATGTTCGCGCAGTGTCTGTGTGACTCACGGTACTCTGTCCGGTCTCTGGCTGCTTGATTCCTCCCGGGAAATGGTCTTTTTCCGGGGAGGGGTCGCGGCTGTCGCCTGGTGTCACGGCCGTGGGCTCGGTGGACACATCTGCTCCCCTGAGCGCGTCGCCCTCATCTTCCACAAGGAGCGGGCTGGGAGGTGTCTCCTCACAAGAGCCTGTAATTCAAGGAACAAACAACGAACAAATCTGAAATGCGGGGTCCGATAATGTACCTGGTTTACCTTTTCTGTTACTCTGAGGAAGTTTAACGACGTAATAAAATCTGTAATCAGCTGTCTGCCGAGACGAGGGTGGTGATTTTCTAAGTTACTAGACGAGCCTCCCTACCCGTAGAAGTGGGGGTCGCAGATCTCGGGGTGTCTTCCTTGTCATCAGAGTGTTGAGGTCTCACGGGGGTCACCCCCCCGCAGCACACAAACACCATGGCGAGGTGCACAAGGAAAAGGGGGAACTCTCCGTCCTTCTCCTCTGCTCTTTTTTTGGGGGTCCTCCTCCTTTTCTCTCGAGGGATTTCATGGTCGCCCGGGGGGCGATCTGGCCTTGGGTCTTTGGCCTTGCAGGCCTCGGTTCTTCTTTGGATGCAAAGATTCTGACCCATGGGGAAACAGAAACTTATGCGATTTGATGACTGTGACCCCTTTTTATAAGGCTTGAAAGTAGGTCGTCTGATGTCACCTGGATCACCATTCTGACGCTTTCACGTTGTTAAGTATTAGTGTGATGTCATCTGACACCTCATAAAGGCTTATTAATGTCAAGAAATAACCTTTATTTTATACAGTGCCTTTCAAAATGGCTTCTCAAACCGCTTTACAAAAAAAAACCGGCTTCCAGCGGCCTTTGCAATATTTGTCTTAGTTTTGTGCTAAATACTGCTCGACTCAGTTCTGAGATCCGACACCTTTTTGTGGTGGTTCACTCTGCTGTCTCGCGATGCCTGAGTTTGGCAGAGAGCACGCTTGGTGTGGAGTTTGCATCTTCTCCCCTTGCCGCCCGGATAAACTGGGCTCTCTAATTCGCGCCCCTTCCGTGTGTGTGCGTACTGTGCACTGAGAAGTCAGCCCACGCCTCTCCAAGGATTAAGCTGAAAATATCATTTTTGGAGAATTGCGTACGCACACTGTTAAATACTGTACACTCACCCGTCGTTAAACGAGCACTTACTTTATTTACAAGTACCCGCTGAAACCAGCGGTGGATAAATATACCTGTGTTTAGACCAGTGAACCGTCCTCTCCGCTTAGACGAGCTCCGAGCGAGTGTCCCGTTCTGCCGGTTTTACTTTTCACTTCTGTCGGCTGTTTTCTCAACTTTATAATTCGTGTTCAAATAATCACGTTAGTTATTGTGTAGAATAATAATCGGAATCTTTATTCAATGAAATGAAACCCACTGTGCTCTAACAACGAGGGATGAATGCGCTACCAAACATATAAGAGACGGAATGGCCTCCGTGTGTTTGCAACCTTTTTTGTTTTTAGGTTTTCAGTATTAATAATACTTAACCTGCCTCGGTGTTGACGCTGCTGCGTGCACAAGAACGGTTTTGTCCAACTTCAGATTATCGCGCTACAAACTTGGGATCGCCGTCAGTGTAAATGAAGAGGACTGAGAGGGGACGGTTGGTATCCGTGCTTTCGTTGTCCCTCGTTTATTTAAAAGTAGTAAAGTGGCAATATATTACTGAAAAAATAAAATATCTTCAAGCACAACGTATTTGTAACTGAAAATTAACATTATTTAAGCGAACGAGGTTTAACAGATACCAGCAGCGCCACTACATAAAGATGAACTTTACATATTCATCGATAACATTAATTAAAATGGATCAATGGATTCAAAATATGGATCAATACCATAGGTGGGCAAATACCATATTATTCTGCAACTTTCCAGTGCCAGGCATCATGCTGTTGATTCGAAGAGCACTGTTGGGATGATGGCTGTCCCAGTTGCTTGAGGTGTACAGTTCCTTTGGCTTCCTGGCAGAGATGTGCAGAGACCTTTTGGTGGGCAGTGGCTCAAAAGAGTATCCTGAGTATCCTGGACACAAGTCAGTGCCCGCTTGTAGTTCTGTGTTTTTTAATGTTACAGGAAGTTTGGCTGTGACTTCAGAGGCATTATAATATTCACAGCCTTGGCAAAACAAATGGTTGTCCATAATTGCTGATTATGTTTGATTAACAGGCCAGAGATTACACACCCTCTACTGAGCATATACTTTATTTTCCTGATATAAAATATCTTAACAAGAGGACTGAGCAAATAAAAGAGTTACGATCTAATTCCATGCAATACCAAATGGTCTTTGGGTCATCCTGGTAACCACAAGCTTGGATGTGCATATTTAAATGTACATTGCTTGTCACACGATGTTGAGCCATGACTAAATGTTCAACATCATACTGTAGCAACCCAGTATATGGAACACATGTAAACGTTTCACAGTGAAATAAACACATGAGTTCTAATCTCTTGGGATGATATATGCTTTTATTTAAGCCATGTAGATTTTAGTTAGACCTCAGTCTCTTTGCAGTTTTCCCACAGAGTATATGACCCCTCTTGAGAGCTGTCCGTGCTGCTCAGAGACTTTGTTTCTCCTGACCCGTCTTCCTTCTCCTGGGAGACGCCAGGCTCCTGCCAATCGCACCTCCACAGCACCTTGTCGCTGTCTCCATCGTCGTCCAGCCAGGACGTAGGAGACGACATGGGCACTCCAGGGAGCTGCCAGTCGACAAGACTGGAGCCAACCTGGAGAAGAGACGGGCCGATGTGACTTAAATCTATCATCTGCAAAGTGACAAGGAAGACGATAGTGGAGTATGTTTGGCCATTTCTCTTGTTTTCACCATGTCTACTCTGTATACAGAACTGACATTCAAGAGCAGAGAAGCCACTCATTCACTTGACCTAGGCTCTGTGAAGAGGAGTTTTGTCACAGTTTTTGAGTGGCTGTAATTATTTTTTCCATACTGTACTTGTAAAAACGTGTCAAATCTATGCACTAGTTGATGGCACATGATCCACAGACACAGGCTCACTCTAACAGGGAGTCCTGGCGGCAGTGTGCTGGTCTTGACGTGCGGTGGAGCTGTCAGGGGACGGGTCAGGATCCTCGACGGAGCACCAGCCCACTTGGAGTTGGGGAGTCCCTCTCCAGCCTGAGGCGCCTCTGGGGAGCGGGGCTCTTGAAGGTGTTCTATTGGCTGTGATGTTTGGGGAGGAAAAGACAGATTAATAATGTCATTATAAAATAGATTTACACTCTATTAATACTACAGCTTAAACAAGGGCACAAACTGTACAAGACCGTTTGTGCTTCCTCTGCCCTTCCTCCTGCCTAAATCCCTTTCAGTTTCCAATCGTGATCCCTGTGTCGCTAGGACATATGAAACAGTCCCTGGGATGAAAGCTTCTGTCCTGCCCGATACACTTGGCTCGACCCGCAATGTTCGCGCAGTGTCTGTGTGACTCACGGTACTCTGTCCGGTCTCTGGCTGCTTGATTCCTCCCGGGAAATGGTCTTTTTCCGGGGAGGGGTCGCGGCTGTCGCCTGGTGTCACGGCCGTGGGCTCGGTGGACACATCTGCTCCCCTGAGCGCGTCGCCCTCATCTTCCACAAGGAGCGGGCTGGGAGGTGTCTCCTCACAAGAGCCTGTAATTCAAGGAACAAACAACGAACAAATCTGAAATGCGGGGTCCGATAATGTACCTGGTTTACCTTTTCTGTTACTCTGAGGAAGTTTAACGACGTAATAAAATCTGTAATCAGCTGTCTGCCGAGACGAGGGTGGTGATTTTCTAAGTTACTAGACGAGCCTCCCTACCCGTAGAAGTGGGGGTCGCAGATCTCGGGGTGTCTTCCTTGTCATCAGAGTGTTGAGGTCTCACGGGGGTCACCCCCCCGCAGCACACAAACACCATGGCGAGGTGCACAAGGAAAAGGGGGAACTCTCCGTCCTTCTCCTCTGCTCTTTTTTTGGGGGTCCTCCTCCTTTTCTCTCGAGGGATTTCATGGTCGCCCGGGGGGCGATCTGGCCTTGGGTCTTTGGCCTTGCAGGCCTCGGTTCTTCTTTGGATGCAAAGATTCTGACCCATGGGGAAACAGAAACTTATGCGATTTGATGACTGTGACCCCTTTTTATAAGGCTTGAAAGTAGGTCGTCTGATGTCACCTGGATCACCATTCTGACGCTTTCACGTTGTTAAGTATTAGTGTGATGTCATCTGACACCTCATAAAGGCTTATTAATGTCAAGAAATAACCTTTATTTTATACAGTGCCTTTCAAAATGGCTTCTCAAACCGCTTTACAAAAAAAAACCGGCTTCCAGCGGCCTTTGCAATATTTGTCTTAGTTTTGTGCTAAATACTGCTCGACTCAGTTCTGAGATCCGACACCTTTTTGTGGTGGTTCACTCTGCTGTCTCGCGATGCCTGAGTTTGGCAGAGAGCACGCTTGGTGTGGAGTTTGCATCTTCTCCCCTTGCCGCCCGGATAAACTGGGCTCTCTAATTCGCGCCCCTTCCGTGTGTGTGCGTACTGTGCACTGAGAAGTCAGCCCACGCCTCTCCAAGGATTAAGCTGAAAATATCATTTTTGGAGAATTGCGTACGCACACTGTTAAATACTGTACACTCACCCGTCGTTAAACGAGCACTTACTTTATTTACAAGTACCCGCTGAAACCAGCGGTGGATAAATATACCTGTGTTTAGACCAGTGAACCGTCCTCTCCGCTTAGACGAGCTCCGAGCGAGTGTCCCGTTCTGCCGGTTTTACTTTTCACTTCTGTCGGCTGTTTTCTCAACTTTATAATTCGTGTTCAAATAATCACGTTAGTTATTGTGTAGAATAATAATCGGAATCTTTATTCAATGAAATGAAACCCACTGTGCTCTAACAACGAGGGATGAATGCGCTACCAAACATATAAGAGACGGAATGGCCTCCGTGTGTTTGCAACCTTTTTTGTTTTTAGGTTTTCAGTATTAATAATACTTAACCTGCCTCGGTGTTGACGCTGCTGCGTGCACAAGAACGGTTTTGTCCAACTTCAGATTATCGCGCTACAAACTTGGGATCGCCGTCAGTGTAAATGAAGAGGACTGAGAGGGGACGGTTGGTATCCGTGCTTTCGTTGTCCCTCGTTTATTTAAAAGTAGTAAAGTGGCAATATATTACTGAAAAAATAAAATATCTTCAAGCACAACGTATTTGTAACTGAAAATTAACATTATTTAAGCGAACGAGGTTTAACAGATACCAGCAGCGCCACTACATAAAGATGAACTTTACATATTCATCGATAACATTAATTAAAATGGATCAATGGATTCAAAATATGGATCAATACCATAGGTGGGCAAATACCATATTATTCTGCAACTTTCCAGTGCCAGGCATCATGCTGTTGATTCGAAGAGCACTGTTGGGATGATGGCTGTCCCAGTTGCTTGAGGTGTACAGTTCCTTTGGCTTCCTGGCAGAGATGTGCAGAGACCTTTTGGTGGGCAGTGGCTCAAAAGAGTATCCTGAGTATCCTGGACACAAGTCAGTGCCCGCTTGTAGTTCTGTGTTTTTTAATGTTACAGGAAGTTTGGCTGTGACTTCAGAGGCATTATAATATTCACAGCCTTGGCAAAACAAATGGTTGTCCATAATTGCTGATTATGTTTGATTAACAGGCCAGAGATTACACACCCTCTACTGAGCATATACTTTATTTTCCTGATATAAAATATCTTAACAAGAGGACTGAGCAAATAAAAGAGTTACGATCTAATTCCATGCAATACCAAATGGTCTTTGGGTCATCCTGGTAACCACAAGCTTGGATGTGCATATTTAAATGTACATTGCTTGTCACACGATGTTGAGCCATGACTAAATGTTCAACATCATACTGTAGCAACCCAGTATATGGAACACATGTAAACGTTTCACAGTGAAATAAACACATGAGTTCTAATCTCTTGGGATGATATATGCTTTTATTTAAGCCATGTAGATTTTAGTTAGACCTCAGTCTCTTTGCAGTTTTCCCACAGAGTATATGACCCCTCTTGAGAGCTGTCCGTGCTGCTCAGAGACTTTGTTTCTCCTGACCCGTCTTCCTTCTCCTGGGAGACGCCAGGCTCCTGCCAATCGCACCTCCACAGCACCTTGTCGCTGTCTCCATCGTCGTCCAGCCAGGACGTAGGAGACGACATGGGCACTCCAGGGAGCTGCCAGTCGACAAGACTGGAGCCAACCTGGAGAAGAGACGGGCCGATGTGACTTAAATCCATCATCTGCAAAGTGACAAGGAAGACGATAGTGGAGTATGTTTGGCCATTTCTCTTGTTTTCACCATGTCTACTCTGTATACAGAACTGACATTCAAGAGCAGAGAAGCCACTCATTCACTTGACCTAGGCTCTGTGAAGAGGAGTTTTGTCACAGTTTTTGAGTGGCTGTAATTATTTTTTCCATACTGTACTTTTAAAAACGTGTCAAATCTATTCACTAGTTGATGGCACATGATCCACAGACACAGGCTCACTCTAACAGGGAGTCCTGGCGGCAGTGTGCTGGTCTTGACGTGCGGTGGAGCTGTCAGGGGACGGGTCAGGATCCTCGACGGAGCACCAGCCCACTTGGAGGTGGGGAGTCCCTCTCCAGCCTGAGGCGCCTCTGGGGAGCGGGGCTCTTGAAGGTGTTCTATTGGCTGTGATGTTTGGGGAGGAAAAGACAGATTAATAATGTCATTATAAAATATATTTACACTCTATTAATACTACAGCTTAAACAAGGGCACAAACTGTACAAGACCGTTTGTGCTTCCTCTGCCCTTCCTCCTGCCTAAATCCCTTTCAGTTTCCAATCGTGATCCCTGTGTCGCTAGGACATATGAAACAGTCCCTGGGATGAAAGCTTCTGTCCTGCCCGATACACTTGGCTCGACCCGCAATGTTCGCGCAGTGTCTGTGTGACTCACGGTACTCTGTCCGGTCTCTGGCTGCTTGATTCCTCCCGGGAAATGGTCTTTTTCCGGGGAGGGGTCGCGGCTGTCGCCTGGTGTCACGGCCGTGGGCTCGGTGGACACATCTGCTCCCCTGAGCGCGTCGCCCTCATCTTCCACAAGGAGCGGGCTGGGAGGTGTCTCCTCACAAGAGCCTGTAATTCAAGGAACCAACAACGAACAAATCTGAAATGCGGGGTCCGATAAAGTACCTGGTTTACCTTTTCTGTTACTCTGGGGAAGTTTAACGACGTAATAAAATCTGTAATCAGCTGTCTGCCGAGACGAGGGTGGTGATTTTCTAAGTTACTAGACGAGCCTCCCTACCCGTAGAAGTGGGGGTCGCAGATCTCGGGGTGTCTTCCTTGTCATCAGAGTGTTGAGGTCTCACGGGGGTCACCCCCCCGCAGCACACAAACACCGTGGCGAGGTGCACAAGGAAAAGGGGGAACTCTCCGTCCTTCTCCTCTGCTCTTTTTTTGGGGGTCCTCCTCCTTTTCTCTCGAGGGATTTCATGGTCGCCCGGGGGGCGATCTGGCCTTGGGTCTTTGGCCTTGCAGGCCTCGGTTCTTCTTTGGATGCAAAGATTCTGACTCATGGGGAAACAGAAACTTATGCGATTTGATGACTGTGACCCCTTTTTATAAGGCTTGAAAGTAAGTCGTCTGATGTCACCTGGATCACCATTCTGACGCTTTCACGTTGTTAAGTATTAGTGTGATGTCATCTGACACCTCATAAAGGCTTATTAATGTCAAGAAATAACCTTTATTTTATACAGTGCCTTTCAAAATGGCTTCTCAAACCGCTTTACAAAAAAAAACCGGCTTCCAGCGGCCTTTGCATTATTTGTCTTAGTTTTGTGCTAAATACTGCTCGACTCAGTTCTGAGATCCGACACCTTTTTGTGGTGGTTCACTCTGCTGTCTTGCGATGCCTGAGTTTGGCAGAGAGCACGCTTGGTGTGGAGTTTGCATCTTCTCCCCTTGCCGCCCGGATAAACTGGGCTCTCTAATTCGCGCCCCTTCCGTGTGTGTGCGTACTGTGCACTGAGAAGTCAGCCCACGCCTCTCCAAGGATTAAGATGAAAATATCATTTTTGGAGAATTGCGTACGCACACTGTTAAATACTGTACACTCACCCGTCGTTAAACGAGCACTTACTTTATTTACAAGTACCCGCTGAAACCAGCGGTGGATAAATATACCTGTGTTTAGACCAGTGAACCGTCCTCTCCGCTTAGACGAGCTCCGAGCGAGTGTCCCGTTCTGCCGGTTTTACTTTTCACTTCTGTCGGCTGTTTTCTCAACTTTATAATTCGTGTTCAAATAATCACGTTAGTTATTGTGTAGAATAATAATCGGAATCTTTATTCAATGAAATGAAACCCACTGTGCTCTAACAACGAGGGATGAATGCGCTACCAAACATATAAGAGACGGAATGGCCTCCGTGTGTTTGCAACCTTTTTTGTTTTTAGGTTCTCAGTATAAATAATACTTAACCTGCCTCGGTGTTGACGCTGCTGCGTGCACAAGAACGGTTTTGTCCAACTTCAGATTATCGCGCTACAAACTTGGGATCGCCGTCAGTGTAAATGAAGAGGACTGAGAGGGGACGGTTGGTATCCGTGCTTTCGTTGTCCCTCGTTTATTTAAAAGTAGTAAAGTGGCAATATATTACTGAAAAAATAAAATATCTTCAAGCACAACGTATTTGTAACTGAAAATGAACATTATTTAAGCGAACGAGGTTTAACAGATACCAGCAGCGCCACTACATAAAGATGAACTTTACATATTCATCGATAACATTAATTAAAATGGATCAATGGATTCAAAATATGGATCAATACCATAGGTGGGCAAATACCATATTATTCTGCAACTTTCCAGTGCCAGGCATCATGCTGTTGATTCGAAGAGCACTGTTGGGATGATGGCTGTCCCAGTTGCTTGAGGTGTACAGTTCCTTTGGCTTCCTGGCAGAGATGTGCAGAGACCTTTTGGTGGGCAGTGGCTCAAAAGAGTATCCTGAGTATCCTGGACACAAGTCAGTGCCCGCTTGTAGTTCTGTGTTTTTTAATGTTACAGGAAGTTTGGCTGTGACTTCAGAGGCATTATAATATTCACAGCCTTGGCAAAACAAATGGTTGTCCATAATTGCTGATTATGTTTGATTAACAGGCCAGAGATTACACACCCTCTACTGAGCATATACTTTATTTTCCTGATATAAAATATCTTAACAAGAGGACTGAGCAAATAAAAGAGTTACGATCTAATTCCATGCAATACCAAATGGTCTTTGGGTCATCCTGGTAACCACAAGCTTGGATGTGCATATTTAAATGTACATTGCTTGTCACACGATGTTGAGCCATGACTAAATGTTCAACATCATACTGTAGCAACCCAGTATATGGAACACATGTAAACGTTTCACAGTGAAATAAACACATGAGTTCTAATCTCTTGGGATGATATATGCTTTTATTTAAGCCATGTAGATTTTAGTTAGACCTCAGTCTCTTTGCAGTTTTCCCACAGAGTATATGACCCCTCTTGAGAGCTGTCCGTGCTGCTCAGAGACTTTGTTTCTCCTGACCCGTCTTCCTTCTCCTGGGAGACGCCAGGCTCCTGCCAATCGCACCTCCACAGCACCTTGTCGCTGTCTCCATCGTCGTCCAGCCAGGACGTAGGAGACGACATGGGCACTCCAGGGAGCTGCCAGTCGACAAGACTGGAGCCAACCTGGAGAAGAGACGGGCCGATGTGACTTAAATCTATCATCTGCAAAGTGACAAGGAAGACGATACTGGAGTATGTTTGGCCATTTCTCTTGTTTTCACCATGTCTACTCTGTATACAGAACTGACATTCAAGAGCAGAGAAGCCACTCATTCACTTGACCTAGGCTCTGTGAAGAGGAGTTTTGTCTCAGTTTTTGAGTGGCTGTAATTATTTTTTCCATACTGTACTTGTAAAAACGTGTCAAATCTATGCACTAGTTGATGGCACATGATCCACAGACACAGACTCACTCTAACAGGGAGTCCTGGCGGCAGTGTGCTGGTCTTGACGTGCGGTGGAGCTGTCAGGGGACGGGTCAGGATCCTCGACGGAGCACCAGCCCACTTGGAGGTGGGGAGTCCCTCTCCAGCCTGAGGCGCCTCTGGGGAGCGGGGCTCTTGAAGGTGTTCTATTGGCTGTGATGTTTGGGGAGGAAAAGACAGATTAATAATGTCATTATAAAATAGATTTACACTCTATTAATACTACAGCTTAAACAAGGGCACAAACTGTACAAGACCGTTTGTGCTTCCTCTGCCCTTCCTCCTGCCTAAATCCCTTTCAGTTTCCAATCGTGATCCCTGTGTCGCTAGGACGTATGAAACAGTCCCTGGGATGAAAGCTTCTGTCCTGCCCGATACACTTGGCTCGACCCGCAATGTTCGCGCAGTGTCTGTGTGACTCACGGTACTCTGTCCGGTCTCTGGCTGCTTGATTCCTCCCGGGAAATGGTCTTTTTCCGGGGAGGGGTCGCGGCTGTCGCCTGGTGTCACGGCCGTGGGCTCGGTGGACACATCTGCTCCCCTGAGCGCGTCGCCCTCATCTTCCACAAGGAGCGGGCTGGGAGGTGTCTCCTCACAAGAGCCTGTAATTCAAGGAACCAACAACGAACAAATCTGAAATGCGGGGTCCGATAAAGTACCTGGTTTACCTTTTCTGTTACTCTGGGGAAGTTTAACGACGTAATAAAATCTGTAATCAGCTGTCTGCCGAGACAAGGGTGATGATTTTCTAAGTTACTAGATGAGCCTCCCTACCCGTAGAAGTGGGGGTCGCAGATCTCGGGGTGTCTTCCTTGTCATCAGAGTGTTGAGGTCTCACGGGGGTCACCCCCCCGCAGCACACAAACACCGTGGCGAGGTGCACAAGGAAAAGGGGGAACTCTCCGTCCTTCTCCTCTGCTCTTTTTTTGGGGGTCCTCCTCCTTTTCTCTCGAGGGATTTCATGGTCGCCCGGGGGGCGATCTGGCCTTGGGTCTTTGGCCTTGCAGGCCTCGGTTCTTCTTTGGATGCAAAGATTCTGACCCATGGGGAAACAGAAACTTATGCGATTTGATGACTGTGACCCCTTTTTATAAGGCTTGAAAGTAGGTCGTCTGATGTCACCTGGATCACCATTCTGACGCTTTCACGTTGTTAAGTATTAGTGTGATGTCATCTGACACCTCATAAAGGCCTATTAATGTCAAGAAATAACCTTTATTTTATACAGTGCCTTTCAAAATGGCTTCTCAAACCGCTTTACAAAAAAAAACCGGCTTCCAGCGGCCTTTGCAATATTTGTCTTAGTTTTGTGCTAAATACTGCTCGACTCAGTTCTGAGATCCGACACCTTTTTGTGGTGGTTCACTCTGCTGTCTTGCGATGCCTGAGTTTGGCAGAGAGCACGCTTGGTGTGGAGTTTGCATCTTCTCCCCTTGCCGCCCGGATAAACTGGGCTCTCTAATTCGCGCCCCTTCCGTGTGTGTGCGTACTGTGCACTGAGAAGTCAGCCCACGCCTCTCCAAGGATTAAGATGAAAATATCATTTTTGGAGAATTGCGTACGCACACTGTTAAATACTGTACACTCACCCGTCGTTAAACGAGCACTTACTTTATTTACAAGTACCCGCTGAAACCAGCGGTGGATAAATATACCTGTGTTTAGACCAGTGAACCGTCCTCTCCGCTTAGACGAGCTCCGAGCGAGTGTCCCGTTCTGCCGGTTTTACTTCTCACTTCTGTCGGCTGTTTTCTCAACTTTATAATTCGTGTTCAAATAATCACGTTAGTTATTGTGTAGAATAATAATCGGAATCTTTATTCAATGAAATGAAACCCACTGTGCTCTAACAACGAGGGATGAATGCGCTACCGAACATATAAGAGACGGAATGGCCTCCGTGTGTTTGCAACCTTTTTTGTTTTTAGGTTCTCAGTATAAATAATACTTAACCTGCCTCGGTGTTGACGCTGCTGTGTGCACAAGAACGGTTTTGTCCAACTTCAGATTATCGCGCTACAAACTTGGGATCGCCGTCAGTGTAAATGAAGAGGACTGAGAGGGGACGGTTGGTATCCGTGCTTTCGTTGTCCCTCGTTTATTTAAAAGTAGTAAAGTGGCAATATATTACTGAAAAAATAAAATATCTTCAAGCACAACGTATTTGTAACTGAAAATTAACATTATTTAAGCGAACGAGGTTTAACAGATACCAGCAGCGCCACTACATAAAGATGAACTTTACATATTCATCGATAACATTAATTAAAATGGATCAATGGATTCAAAATATGGATCAATACCATAGGTGGGCAAATACCATATTATTCTGCAACTTTCCAGTGCCAGGCATCATGCTGTTGATTCGAAGAGCACTGTTGGGATGATGGCTGTCCCAGTTGCTTGAGGTGTACAGTTCCTTTGGCTTCCTGGCAGAGATGTGCAGAGACCTTTTGGTGGGCAGTGGCTCAAAAGAGTATCCTGAGTATCCTGGACACAAGTCAGTGCCCGCTTGTAGTTCTGTGTTTTTTAATGTTACAGGAAGTTTGGCTGTGACTTCAGAGGCATTATAATATTCACAGCCTTGGCAAAACAAATGGTTGTCCATAATTGCTGATTATGTTTGATTAACAGGCCAGAGATTACACACCCTCTACTGAGCATATACTTTATTTTCCTGATATAAAATATCTTAACAAGAGGACTGAGCAAATAAAAGAGTTACGATCTAATTCCATGCAATACCAAATGGTCTTTGGGTCATCCTGGTAACCACAAGCTTGGATGTGCATATTTAAATGTACATTGCTTGTCACACGATGTTGAGCCATGACTAAATGTTCAACATCATACTGTAGCAACCCAGTATATGGAACACATGTAAACGTTTCACAGTGAAATAAACACATGAGTTCTAATCTCTTGGGATGATATATGCTTTTATTTAAGCCATGTAGATTTTAGTTAGACCTCAGTCTCTTTGCAGTTTTCCCACAGAGTATATGACCCCTCTTGAGAGCTGTCCGTGCTGCTCAGAGACTTTGTTTCTCCTGACCCGTCTTCCTTCTCCTGGGAGACGCCAGGCTCCTGCCAATCGCACCTCCACAGCACCTTGTCGCTGTCTCCATCGTCGTCCAGCCAGGACGTAGGAGACGACATGGGCACTCCAGGGAGCTGCCAGTCGACAAGACTGGAGCCAACCTGGAGAAGAGACGGGCCGATGTGACTTAAATCTATCATCTGCAAAGTGACAAGGAAGACGATAGTGGAGTATGTTTGGCCATTTCTCTTGTTTTCACCATGTCTACTCTGTATACAGAACTGACATTCAAGAGCAGAGAAGCCACTCATTCACTTGACCTAGGCTCTGTGAAGAGGAGTTTTGTCTCAGTTTTTGAGTGGCTGTAATTATTTTTTCCATACTGTACTTGTAAAAACGTGTCAAATCTATGCACTAGTTGATGGCACATGATCCACAGACACAGACTCACTCTAACAGGGAGTCCTGGCGGCAGTGTGCTGGTCTTGACGTGCGGTGGAGCTGTCAGGGGACGGGTCAGGATCCTCGACGGAGCACCAGCCCACTTGGAGGTGGGGAGTCCCTCTCCAGCCTGAGGCGCCTCTGGGGAGCGGGGCTCTTGAAGGTGTTCTATTGGCTGTGATGTTTGGGGAGGAAAAGACAGATTAATAATGTCATTATAAAATAGATTTACACTCTATTAATACTACAGCTTAAACAAGGGCACAAACTGTACAAGACCGTTTGTGCTTCCTCTGCCCTTCCTCCTGCCTAAATCCCTTTCAGTTTCCAATCGTGATCCCTGTGTCGCTAGGACGTATGAAACAGTCCCTGGGATGAAAGCTTCTGTCCTGCCCGATACACTTGGCTCGACCCGCAATGTTCGCGCAGTGTCTGTGTGACTCACGGTACTCTGTCCGGTCTCTGGCTGCTTGATTCCTCCCGGGAAATGGTCTTTTTCCGGGGAGGGGTCGCGGCTGTCGCCTGGTGTCACGGCCGTGGGCTCGGTGGACACATCTGCTCCCCTGAGCGCGTCGCCCTCATCTTCCACAAGGAGCGGGCTGGGAGGTGTCTCCTCACAAGAGCCTGTAATTCAAGGAACCAACAACGAACAAATCTGAAATGCGGGGTCCGATAAAGTACCTGGTTTACCTTTTCTGTTACTCTGGGGAAGTTTAACGACGTAATAAAATCTGTAATCAGCTGTCTGCCGAGACGAGGGTGGTGATTTTCTAAGTTACTAGATGAGCCTCCCTACCCGTAGAAGTGGGGGTCGCAGATCTCGGGGTGTCTTCCTTGTCATCAGAGTGTTGAGGTCTCACGGGGGTCACCCCCCCGCAGCACACAAACACCGTGGCGAGGTGCACAAGGAAAAGGGGGAACTCTCCGTCCTTCTCCTCTGCTCTTTTTTTGGGGGTCCTCCTCCTTTTCTCTCGAGGGATTTCATGGTCGCCCGGGGGGCGATCTGGCCTTGGGTCTTTGGCCTTGCAGGCCTCGGTTCTTCTTTGGATGCAAAGATTCTGACCCATGGGGAAACAGAAACTTATGCGATTTGATGACTGTGACCCCTTTTTATAAGGCTTGAAAGTAGGTCGTCTGATGTCACCTGGATCACCATTCTGACGCTTTCACGTTGTTAAGTATTAGTGTGATGTCATCTGACACCTCATAAAGGCCTATTCATGTCAAGAAATAACCTTTATTTTATACAGTGCCTTTCAAAATGGCTTCTCAAACCGCTTTACAAAAAAAAACCGGCTTCCAGCGGCCTTTGCAATATTTGTCTTAGTTTTGTGCTAAATACTGCTCGACTCAGTTCTGAGATCCGACACCTTTTTGTGGTGGTTCACTCTGCTGTCTCGCGATGCCTGAGTTTGGCAGAGAGCACGCTTGGTGTGGAGTTTGCATCTTCTCCCCTTGCCGCCCGGATAAACTGGGCTCTCTAATTCGCGCCCCTTCCGTGTGTGTGCGTACTGTGCACTGAGAAGTCAGCCCACGCCTCTCCAAGGATTAAGATGAAAATATCATTTTTGGAGAATTGTGTACGCACACTGTTAAATACTGTACACTCACCCGTCGTTAAACGAGCACTTACTTTATTTACAAGTACCCGCTGAAACCAGCGGTGGATAAATATACCTGTGTTTAGACCAGTGAACCGTCCTCTCCGCTTAGACGAGCTCCGAGCGAGTGTCCCGTTCTGCCGGTTTTACTTCTCACTTCTGTCGGCTGTTTTCTCAACTTTATAATTCGTGTTCAAATAATCACGTTAGTTATTGTGTAGAATAATAATCGGAATCTTTATTCAATGAAATGAAACCCACTGTGCTCTAACAACGAGGGATGAATGCGCTACCAAACATATAAGAGACGGAATGGCCTCCGTGTGTTTGCAACCTTTTTTGTTTTTAGGTTCTCAGTATAAATAATACTTAACCTGCCTCGGTGTTGACGCTGCTGCGTGCACAAGAACGGTTTTGTCCAACTTCAGATTATCGCGCTACAAACTTGGGATCGCCGTCAGTGTAAATGAAGAGGACTGAGAGGGGACGGTTGGTATCCGTGCTTTCGTTGTCCCTCGTTTATTTAAAAGTAGTAAAGTGGCAATATATTACTGAAAAAATAAAATATCTTCAAGCACAACGTATTTGTAACTGAAAATTAACATTATTTAAGCGAACGAGGTTTAACAGATACCAGCAGCGCCACTACATAAAGATGAACTTTACATATTCATCGATAACATTAATTAAAATGGATCAATGGATTCAAAATATGGATCAATACCATAGGTGGGCAAATACCATATTATTCTGCAACTTTCCAGTGCCAGGCATCATGCTGTTGATTCGAAGAGCACTGTTGGGATGATGGCTGTCCCAGTTGCTTGAGGTGTACAGTTCCTTTGGCTTCCTGGCAGAGATGTGCAGAGACCTTTTGGTGGGCAGTGGCTCAAAAGAGTATCCTGAGTATCCTGGACACAAGTCAGTGCCCGCTTGTAGTTCTGTGTTTTTTAATGTTACAGGAAGTTTGGCTGTGACTTCAGAGGCATTATAATATTCACAGCCTTGGCAAAACAAATGGTTGTCCATAATTGCTGATTATGTTTGATTAACAGGCCAGAGATTACACACCCTCTACTGAGCATATACTTTATTTTCCTGATATAAAATATCTTAACAAGAGGACTGAGCAAATAAAAGAGTTACGATCTAATTCCATGCAATACCAAATGGTCTTTGGGTCATCCTGGTAACCACAAGCTTGGATGTGCATATTTAAATGTACATTGCTTGTCACACGATGTTGAGCCATGACTAAATGTTCAACATCATACTGTAGCAACCCAGTATATGGAACACATGTAAACGTTTCACAGTGAAATAAACACATGAGTTCTAATCTCTTGGGATGATATATGCTTTTATTTAAGCCATGTAGATTTTAGTTAGACCTCAGTCTCTTTGCAGTTTTCCCACAGAGTATATGACCCCTCTTGAGAGCTGTCCGTGCTGCTCAGAGACTTTGTTTCTCCTGACCCGTCTTCCTTCTCCTGGGAGACGCCAGGCTCCTGCCAATCGCACCTCCACAGCACCTTGTCGCTGTCTCCATCGTCGTCCAGCCAGGACGTAGGAGACGACATGGGCACTCCAGGGAGCTGCCAGTCGACAAGACTGGAGCCAACCTGGAGAAGAGACGGGCCGATGTGACTTAAATCTATCATCTGCAAAGTGACAAGGAAGACGATAGTGGAGTATGTTTGGCCATTTCTGTTGTTTTCACCATGTCTACTCTGTATACAGAACTGACATTCAAGAGCAGAGAAGCCACTCATTCACTTGACCTAGGCTCTGTGAAGAGGAGTTTTGTCACAGTTTTTGAGTGGCTGTAATTATTTTTTCCATACTGTACTTGTAAAAACGTGTCAAATCTATGCACTAGTTGATGGCACATGATCCACAGACACAGACTCACTCTAACAGGGAGTCCTGGCGGCAGTGTGCTGGTCTTGACGTGCGGTGGAGCTGTCAGGGGACGGGTCAGGATCCTCGACGGAGCACCAGCCCACTTGGAGGTGGGGAGTCCCTCTCCAGCCTGAGGCGCCTCTGGGGAGCGGGGCTCTTGAAGGTGTTCTATTGGCTGTGATGTTTGGGGAGGAAAAGACAGATTAATAATGTCATTATAAAATAGATTTACACTCTATTAATACTACAGCTTAAACAAGGGCACAAACTGTACAAGACCGTTTGTGCTTCCTCTGCCCTTCCTCCTGCCTAAATCCCTTTCAGTTTCCAATCGTGATCCCTGTGTCGCTAGGACGTATGAAACAGTCCCTGGGATGAAAGCTTCTGTCCTGCCCGATACACTTGGCTCGACCCGCAATGTTCGCGCAGTGTCTGTGTGACTCACGGTACTCTGTCCGGTCTCTGGCTGCTTGATTCCTCCCGGGAAATGGTCTTTTTCCGGGGAGGGGTCGCGGCTGTCGCCTGGTGTCACGGCCGTGGGCTCGGTGGACACATCTGCTCCCCTGAGCGCGTCGCCCTCATCTTCCACAAGGAGCGGGCTGGGAGGTGTCTCCTCACAAGAGCCTGTAATTCAAGGAACCAACAACGAACAAATCTGAAATGCGGGGTCCGATAAAGTACCTGGTTTACCTTTTCTGTTACTCTGGGGAAGTTTAACGACGTAATAAAATCTGTAATCAGCTGTCTGCCGAGACGAGGGTGGTGATTTTCTAAGTTACTAGACGAGCCTCCCTACCCGTAGAAGTGGGGGTCGCAGATCTCGGGGTGTCTTCCTTGTCATCAGAGTGTTGAGGTCTCACGGGGGTCACCCCCCCGCAGCACACAAACACCGTGGCGAGGTGCACAAGGAAAAGGGGGAACTCTCCGTCCTTCTCCTCTGCTCTTTTTTTGGGGGTCCTCCTCCTTTTCTCTCGAGGGATTTCATGGTCGCCCGGGGGGCGATCTGGCCTTGGGTCTTTGGCCTTGCAGGCCTCGGTTCTTCTTTGGATGCAAAGATTCTGACCCATGGGGAAACAGAAACTTATGCGATTTGATGACTGTGACCCCTTTTTATAAGGCTTGAAAGTAGGTCGTCTGATGTCACCTGGATCACCATTCTGACGCTTTCACGTTGTTAAGTATTAGTGTGATGTCATCTGACACCTCATAAAGGCCTATTCATGTCAAGAAATAACCTTTATTTTATACAGTGCCTTTCAAAATGGCTTCTCAAACCGCTTTACAAAAAAAAAACCGGCTTCCAGCGGCCTTTGCAATATTTGTCTTAGTTTTGTGCTAAATACTGCTCGACTCAGTTCTGAGATCCGACACCTTTTTGTGGTGGTTCACTCTGCTGTCTCGCGATGCCTGAGTTTGGCAGAGAGCACGCTTGGTGTGGAGTTTGCATCTTCTCCCCTTGCCGCCCGGATAAACTGGGCTCTCTAATTCGCGCCCCTTCCGTGTGTGTGCGTACTGTGCACTGAGAAGTCAGCCCACGCCTCTCCAAGGATTAAGATGAAAATATCATTTTTGGAGAATTGCGTACGCACACTGTTAAATACTGTACACTCACCCGTCGTTAAACGAGCACTTACTTTATTTACAAGTACCCGCTGAAACCAGCGGTGGATAAATATACCTGTGTTTAGACCAGTGAACCGTCCTCTCCGCTTAGACGAGCTCCGAGCGAGTGTCCCGTTCTGCCGGTTTTACTTTTCACTTCTGTCGGCTGTTTTCTCAACTTTATAATTCGTGTTCAAATAATCACGTTAGTTATTGTGTAGAATAATAATCGGAATCTTTATTCAATGAAATGAAACCCACTGTGCTCTAACAACGAGGGATGAATGCGCTACCGAACATATAAGAGACGGAATGGCCTCCGTGTGTTTGCAACCTTTTTTGTTTTTAGGTTCTCAGTATAAATAATACTTAACCTGCCTCGGTGTTGACGCTGCTGCGTGCACAAGAACGGTTTTGTCCAACTTCAGATTATCGCGCTACAAACTTGGGATCGCCGTCAGTGTAAATGAAGAGGACTGAGAGGGGACAGTTGGTATCCGTGCTTTCGTTGTCCCTCGTTTATTTAAAAGTAGTAAAGTGGCAATATATTACTGAAAAAATAAAATATCTTCAAGCACAACGTATTTGTAACTGAAAATTAACATTATGTAAGCGAACGAGGTTTAACAGATACCAGCAGCGCCACTACATAAAGATGAACTTTACATATTCATCGATAACATTAATTAAAATGGATCAATGGATTCAAAATATGGATCAATACCATAGGTGGGCAAATACCATATTATTCTGCAACTTTCCAGTGCCAGGCATCATGCTGTTGATTCGAAGAGCACTGTTGGGATGATGGCTGTCCCAGTTGCTTGAGGTGTACAGTTCCTTTGGCTTCCTGGCAGAGATGTGCAGAGACCTTTTGGTGGGCAGTGGCTCAAAAGAGTATCCTGAGTATCCTGGACACAAGTCAGTGCCCGCTTGTAGTTCTGTGTTTTTTAATGTTACAGGAAGTTTGGCTGTGACTTCAGAGGCATTATAATATTCACAGCCTTGGCAAAACAAATGGTTGTCCATAATTGCTGATTATGTTTGATTAACAGGCCAGAGATTACACACCCTCTACTGAGCATATACTTTATTTTCCTGATATAAAATATCTTAACAAGAGGACTGAGCAAATAAAAGAGTTACGATCTAATTCCATGCAATACCAAATGGTCTTTGGGTCATCCTGGTAACCACAAGCTTGGATGTGCATATTTAAATGTACATTGCTTGTCACACGATGTTGAGCCATGACTAAATGTTCAACATCATACTGTAGCAACCCAGTATATGGAACACATGTAAACGTTTCACAGTGAAATAAACACATGAGTTCTAATCTCTTGGGATGATATATGCTTTTATTTAAGCCATGTAGATTTTAGTTAGACCTCAGTCTCTTTGCAGTTTTCCCACAGAGTATATGACCCCTCTTGAGAGCTGTCCGTGCTGCTCAGAGACTTTGTTTCTCCTGACCCGTCTTCCTTCTCCTGGGAGACGCCAGGCTCCTGCCAATCGCACCTCCACAGCACCTTGTCGCTGTCTCCATCGTCGTCCAGCCAGGACGTAGGAGACGACATGGGCACTCCAGGGAGCTGCCAGTCGACAAGACTGGAGCCAACCTGGAGAAGAGACGGGCCGATGTGACTTAAATCTATCATCTGCAAAGTGACAAGGAAGACGATAGTGGAGTATGTTTGGCCATTTCTCTTGTTTTCACCATGTCTACTCTGTATACAGAACTGACATTCAAGAGCAGAGAAGCCACTCATTCACTTGACCTAGGCTCTGTGAAGAGGAGTTTTGTCACAGTTTTTGAGTGGCTGTAATTATTTTTTCCATACTGTACTTGTAAAAACGTGTCAAATCTATGCACTAGTTGATGGCACATGATCCACAGACACAGACTCACTCTAACAGGGAGTCCTGGCGGCAGTGTGCTGGTCTTGACGTGCGGTGGAGCTGTCAGGGGACGGGTCAGGATCCTCGACGGAGCACCAGCCCACTTGGAGGTGGGGAGTCCCTCTCCAGCCTGAGGCGCCTCTGGGGAGCGGGGCTCTTGAAGGTGTTCTATTGGCTGTGATGTTTGGGGAGGAAAAGACAGATTAATAATGTCATTATAAAATAGATTTACACTCTATTAATACTACAGCTTAAACAAGGGCACAAACTGTACAAGACCGTTTGTGCTTCCTCTGCCCTTCCTCCTGCCTAAATCCCTTTCAGTTTCCAATTGTGATCCCTGTGTCGCTAGGACGTATGAAACAGTCCCTGGGATGAAAGCTTTTGTCCTGCCCGATACACTTGGCTCGACCCGCAATGTTCGCGCAGTGTCTGTGTGACTCACGGTACTCTGTCCGGTCTCTGGCCGCTTGATTCCTCCCGGGAAATGGTCTTTTTCCGGGGAGGGGTCGCGGCTGTCGCCTGGTGTCACGGCCGTGGGCTCGGTGGACACATCTGCTCCCCTGAGCGCGTCGCCCTCATCTTCCACAAGGAGCGGGCTGGGAGGTGTCTCCTCACAAGAGCCTGTAATTCAAGGAACCAACAACGAACAAATCTGAAATGCGGGGTCCGATAAAGTACATGGTTTACCTTTTCTGTTACTCTGGGGAAGTTTAACGACGTAATAAAATCTGTAATCAGCTGTCTGCCGAGACGAGGGTGGTGATTTTCTAAGTTACTAGACGAGCCTCCCTACCCGTAGAAGTGGGGGTCGCAGATCTCGGGGTGTCTTCCTTGTCATCAGAGTGTTGAGGTCTCACGGGGGTCACCCCCCCGCAGCACACAAACACCGTGGCGAGGTGCACAAGGAAAAGGGGGAACTCTCCGTCCTTCTCCTCTGCTCTTTTTTTGGGGGTCCTCCTCCTTTTCTCTCGAGGGATTTCATGGTCGCCCGGGGGGCGATCTGGCCTTGGGTCTTTGGCCTTGCAGGCCTCGGTTCTTCTTTGGATGCAAAGATTCTGACCCATGGGGAAACAGAAACTTATGCGATTTGATGACTGTGACCCCTTTTTATAAGGCTTGAAAGTAGGTCGTCTGATGTCACCTGGATCACCATTCTGACGCTTTCACGTTGTTAAGTATTAGTGTGATGTCATCTGACACCTCATAAAGGCTTATTAATGTCAAGAAATAACCTTTATTTTATACAGTGCCTTTCAAAATGGCTTCTCAAACCGCTTTACAAAAAATAAACCGGCTTCCAGCGGCCTTTGCAATATTTGTCTTAGTTTTGTGCTAAATACTGCTCGACTCAGTTCTGAGATCCGACACCTTTTTGTGGTGGTTCACTCTGCTGTCTTGCGATGCCTGAGTTTGGCAGAGAGCACGCTTGGTGTGGAGTTTGCATCTTCTCCCCTTGCCGCCCGGATAAACTGGGCTCTCTAATTCGCGCCCCTTCCGTGTGTGTGCGTACTGTGCACTGAGAAGTCAGCCCACGCCTCTCCAAGGATTAAGATGAAAATATCATTTTTGGAGAATTGCGTACGCACACTGTTAAATACTGTACACTCACCCGTCGTTAAACGAGCACTTACTTTATTTACAAGTACCCGCTGAAACCAGCGGTGGATAAATATACCTGTGTTTAGACCAGTGAACCGTCCTCTCCGCTTAGACGAGCTCCGAGCGAGTGTCCCGTTCTGCCGGTTTTACTTTTCACTTCTGTCGGCTGTTTTCTCAACTTTATAATTCGTGTTCAAATAATCACGTTAGTTATTGTGTAGAATAATAATCGGAATCTTTATTCAATGAAATGAAACCCACTGTGCTCTAACAACGAGGGATGAATGCGCTACCGAACATATAAGAGACGGAATGGCCTCCGTGTGTTTGCAACCTTTTTTGTTTTTAGGTTCTCAGTATAAATAATACTTAACCTGCCTCGGTGTTGACGCTGCTGTGTGCACAAGAACGGTTTTGTCCAACTTCAGATTATCGCGCTACAAACTTGGGATCGCCGTCAGTGTAAATGAAGAGGACTGAGAGGGGACGGTTGGTATCCGTGCTTTCGTTGTCCCTCGTTTATTTAAAAGTAGTAAAGTGGCAATATATTACTGAAAAAATAAAATATCTTCAAGCACAACGTATTTGTAACTGAAAATGAACATTATTTAAGCGAACGAGGTTTAACAGATACCAGCAGCGCCACTACATAAAGATGAACTTTACATATTCATCGATAACATTAATTAAAATGGATCAATGGATTCAAAATATGGATCAATACCATAGGTGGGCAAATACCATATTATTCTGCAACTTTCCAGTGCCAGGCATCATGCTGTTGATTCGAAGAGCACTGTTGGGATGATGGCTGTCCCAGTTGCTTGAGGTGTACAGTTCCTTTGGCTTCCTGGCAGAGATGTGCAGAGACCTTTTGGTGGGCAGTGGCTCAAAAGAGTATCCTGAGTATCCTGGACACAAGTCAGTGCCCGCTTGTAGTTCTGTGTTTTTTAATGTTACAGGAAGTTTGGCTGTGACTTCAGAGGCATTATAATATTCAGAGCCTTGGCAAAACAAATGGTTGTCCATAATCGCTGATTATGTTTGATTAACAGGCCAGAGATTACACACCCTCTACTGAGCATATACTTTATTTTCCTGATATAAAATATCTTAACAAGAGGACTGAGCAAATAAAAGAGTTACGATCTAATTCCATGCAATACCAAATGGTCTTTGGGTCATCCTGGTAACCACAAGCTTGGATGTGCATATTTAAATGTACATTGCTTGTCACACGATGTTGAGCCATGACTAAATGTTCAACATCATACTGTAGCAACCCAGTATATGGAACACATGTAAACGTTTCACAGTGAAATAAACACATGAGTTCTAATCTCTTGGGATGATATATGCTTTTATTTAAGCCATGTAGATTTTAGTTAGACCTCAGTCTCTTTGCAGTTTTCCCACAGAGTATATGACCCCTCTTGAGAGCTGTCCGTGCTGCTCAGAGACTTTGTTTCTCCTGACCCGTCTTCCTTCTCCTGGGAGACGCCAGGCTCCTGCCAATCGCACCTCCACAGCACCTTGTCGCTGTCTCCATCGTCGTCCAGCCAGGACGTAGGAGACGACATGGGCACTCCAGGGAGCTGCCAGTCGACAAGACTGGAGCCAACCTGGAGAAGAGACGGGCCGATGTGACTTAAATCTATCATCTGCAAAGTGACAAGGACGACGATAGTGGAGTATGTTTGGCCATTTCTCTTGTTTTCACCATGTCTACTCTGTATACAGAACTGACATTCAAGAGCAGAGAAGCCACTCATTCACTTGACCTAGGCTCTGTGAAGAGGAGTTTTGTCACAGTTTTTGAGTGGCTGTAATTATTTTTTTCATACTGTACTTGTAAAAACGTGTCAAATCTATGCACTAGTTGATGGCACATGATCCACAGACACAGACTCACTCTAACAGGGAGTCCTGGCGGCAGTGTGCTGGTCTTGACGTGCGGTGGAGCTGTCAGGGGACGGGTCAGGATCCTCGACGGAGCACCAGCCCACTTGGAGGTGGGGAGTCCCTCTCCAGCCTGAGGCGCCTCTGGGGAGCGGGGCTCTTGAAGGTGTTCTATTGGCTGTGATGTTTGGGGAGGAAAAGACAGATTAATAATGTCATTATAAAATAGATTTACACTCTATTAATACTACAGCTTAAACAAGGGCACAAACTGTACAAGACCGTTTGTGCTTCCTCTGCCCTTCCTCCTGCCTAAATCCCTTTCAGTTTCCAATCGTGATCCCTGTGTCGCTAGGACGTATGAAACAGTCCCTGGGATGAAAGCTTTTGTCCTGCCCGATACACTTGGCTCGACCCGCAATGTTCGCGCAGTGTCTGTGTGACTCACGGTACTCTGTCCGGTCTCTGGCTGCTTGATTCCTCCCGGGAAATGGTCTTTTTCCGGGGAGGGGTCGCGGCTGTCGCCTGGTGTCACGGCCGTGGGCTCGGTGGACACATCTGCTCCCCTGAGCGCGTCGCCCTCATCTTCCACAAGGAGCGGGCTGGGAGGTGTCTCCTCACAAGAGCCTGTAATTCAAGGAACCAACAACGAACAAATCTGAAATGCGGGGTCCGATAAAGTACCTGGTTTACCTTTTCTGTTACTCTGGGGAAGTTTAACGACGTAATAAAATCTGTAATCAGCTGTCTGCCGAGACGAGGGTGGTGATTTTCTAAGTTACTAGACGAGCCTCCCTACCCGTAGAAGTGGGGGTCGCAGATCTCGGGGTGTCTTCCTTGTCATCAGAGTGTTGAGGTCTCACGGGGGTCACCCCCCCGCAGCACACAAACACCGTGGCGAGGTGCACAAGGAAAAGGGGGAACTCTCCGTCCTTCTCCTCTGCTCTTTTTTTGGGGGTCCTCCTCCTTTTCTCTCGAGGGATTTCATGGTCGCCCGGGGGGCGATCTGGCCTTGGGTCTTTGGCCTTGCAGGCCTCGGTTCTTCTTTGGATGCAAAGATTCTGACCCATGGGGAAACAGAAACTTATGCGATTTGATGACTGTGACCCCTTTTTATAAGGCTTGAAAGTAGGTCGTCTGATGTCACCTGGATCACCATTCTGACGCTTTCACGTTGTTAAGTATTAGTGTGATGTCATCTGACACCTCATAAAGGCTTATTAATGTCAAGAAATAACCTTTATTTTATACAGTGCCTTTCAAAATGGCTTCTCAAACCGCTTTACAAAAAAAAAACCGGCTTCCAGCGGCCTTTGCAATATTTGTCTTAGTTTTGTGCTAAATACTGCTCGACTCAGTTCTGAGATCCGACACCTTTTTGTGGTGGTTCACTCTGCTGTCTTGCGATGCCTGAGTTTGGCAGAGAGCACGCTTGGTGTGGAGTTTGCATCTTCTCCCCTTGCGCCCGGATAAACTGGGCTCTCTAATTCGCGCCCCTTCCGTGTGTGTGCGTACTGTGCACTGAGAAGTCAGCCCACGCCTCTCCAAGGATTAAGATGAAAATATCATTTTTGGAGAATTGCGTACGCACACTGTTAAATACTGTACACTCACCCGTCGTTAAACGAGCACTTACTTTATTTACAAGTACCCGCTGAAACCAGCGGTGGATAAATATACCTGTGTTTAGACCAGTGAACCGTCCTCTCCGCTTAGACGAGCTCCGAGCGAGTGTCCCGTTCTGCCGGTTTTACTTTTCACTTCTGTCGGCTGTTTTCTCAACTTTATAATTCGTGTTCAAATAATCACGTTAGTTATTGTGTAGAATAATAATCGGAATCTTTATTCAATGAAATGAAACCCACTGTGCTCTAACAACGAGGGATGAATGCGCTACCAAACATACAAGAGACGGAATGGCCTCCGTGTGTTTGCAACCTTTTTTGTTTTTAGGTTCTCAGGATAAATAATACTTAACCTGCCTCGGTGTTGACGCTGCTGTGTGCACAAGAACGGTTTTGTCCAACTTCAGATTATCGCGCTACAAACTTGGGATCGCCGTCAGTGTAAATGAAGAGGACTGAGAGGGGACGGTTGGTATCCGTGCTTTCGTTGTCCCTCGTTTATTTAAAAGTAGTAAAGTGGCAATATATTACTGAAAAAATAAAATATCTTCAAGCACAACGTATTTGTAACTGAAAATGAACATTATTTAAGCGAACGAGGTTTAACAGATACCAGCAGCGCCACTACATAAAGATGAACTTTACATATTCATCGATAACATTAATTAAAATGGATCAATGGATTCAAAATATGGATCAATACCATAGGTGGGCAAATACCATATTATTCTGCAACTTTCCAGTGCCAGGCATCATGCTGTTGATTCGAAGAGCACTGTTGGGATGATGGCTGTCCCAGTTGCTTGAGGTGTACAGTTCCTTTGGCTTCCTGGCAGAGATGTGCAGAGACCTTTTGGTGGGCAGTGGCTCAAAAGAGTATCCTGAGTATCCTGGACACAAGTCAGTGCCCGCTTGTAGTTCTGTGTTTTTTAATGTTACAGGAAGTTTGGCTGTGACTTCAGAGGCATTATAATATTCACAGCCTTGGCAAAACAAATGGTTGTCCATAATTGCTGATTATGTTTGATTAACAGGCCAGAGATTACACACCCTCTACTGAGCATATACTTTATTTTCCTGATATAAAATATCTTAACAAGAGGACTGAGCAAATAAAAGAGTTACGATCTAATTCCATGCAATAGCAAATTGTCTTTGGGTCATCCTGGTAACCACAAGCTTGGATGTGCATATTTAAATGTACATTGCTTGTCACACGATGTTGAGCCATGACTAAATGTTCAACATCATACTGTAGCAACCCAGTATATGGAACACATGTAAACGTTTCACAGTGAAATAAACACATGAGTTCTAATCTCTTGGGATGATATATGCTTTTATTTAAGCCATGTAGATTTTAGTTAGACCTCAGTCTCTTTGCAGTTTTCCCACAGAGTATATGACCCCTCTTGAGAGCTGTCCGTGCTGCTCAGAGACTTTGTTTCTCCTGACCCGTCTTCCTTCTCCTGGGAGACGCCAGGCTCCTGCCAATCGCACCTCCACAGCACCTTGTCGCTGTCTCCATCGTCGTCCAGCCAGGACGTAGGAGACGACATGGGCACTCCAGGGAGCTGCCAGTCGACAAGACTGGAGCCAACCTGGAGAAGAGACGGGCCGATGTGACTTAAATCTATCATCTGCAAAGTGACAAGGACGACGATAGTGGAGTATGTTTGGCCATTTCTCTTGTTTTCACCATGTCTACTCTGTATACAGAACTGACATTCAAGAGCAGAGAAGCCACTCATTCACTTGACCTAGGCTCTGTGAAGAGGAGTTTTGTCACAGTTTTTGAGTGGCTGTAATTATTTTTTCCATACTGTACTTGTAAAAACGTGTCAAATCTATGCACTAGTTGATGGCACATGATCCACAGACACAGACTCACTCTAACAGGGAGTCCTGGCGGCAGTGTGCTGGTCTTGACGTGCGGTGGAGCTGTCAGGGGACGGGTCAGGATCCTCGACGGAGCACCAGCCCACTTGGAGGTGGGGAGTCCCTCTCCAGCCTGAGGCGCCTCTGGGGAGCGGGGCTCTTGAAGGTGTTCTATTGGCTGTGATGTTTGGGGAGGAAAAGACAGATTAATAATGTCATTATAAAATAGATTTACACTCTATTAATACTACAGCTTAAACAAGGGCACAAACTGTACAAGACCGTTTGTGCTTCCTCTGCCCTTCCTCCTGCCTAAATCCCTTTCAGTTTCCAATCGTGATCCCTGTGTCGCTAGGACGTATGAAACAGTCCCTGGGATGAAAGCTTTTGTCCTGCCCGATACACTTGGCTCGACCCGCAATGTTCGCGCAGTGTCTGTGTGACTCACGGTACTCTGTCCGGTCTCTGGGTGCTTGATTCCTCCCGGGAAATGGTCTTTTTCCGGGGAGGGGTCGCGGCTGTCGCCTGGTGTCACGGCCGTGGGCTCGGTGGACACATCTGCTCCCCTGAGCGCGTCGCCCTCATCTTCCACAAGGAGCGGGCTGGGAGGTGTCTCCTCACAAGAGCCTGTAATTCAAGGAACCAACAACGAACAAATCTGAAATGCGGGGTCCGATAAAGTACCTGGTTTACCTTTTCTGTTACTCTGGGGAAGTTTAACGACGTAATAAAATCTGTAATCAGCTGTCTGCCGAGACGAGGGTGGTGATTTTCTAAGTTACTAGACGAGCCTCCCTACCCGTAGAAGTGGGGGTCGCAGATCTCGGGGTGTCTTCCTTGTCATCAGAGTGTTGAGGTCTCACGGGGGTCACCCCCCCGCAGCACACAAACACCGTGGCGAGGTGCACAAGGAAAAGGGGGAACTCTCCGTCCTTCTCCTCTGCTCTTTTTTTGGGGGTCCTCCTCCTTTTCTCTCGAGGGATTTCATGGTCGCCCGGGGGGCGATCTGGCCTTGGGTCTTTGGCCTTGCAGGCCTCGGTTCTTCTTTGGATGCAAAGATTCTGACCCATGGGGAAACAGAAACTTATGCGATTTGATGACTGTGACCCCTTTTTATAAGGCTTGAAAGTAGGTCGTCTGATGTCACCTGGATCACCATTCTGACGCTTTCACGTTGTTAAGTATTAGTGTGATGTCATCTGACACCTCATAAAGGCTTATTAATGTCAAGAAATAACCTTTATTTTATACAGTGCCTTTCAAAATGGCTTCTCAAACCGCTTTACAAAAAAAAAACCGGCTTCCAGCGGCCTTTGCAATATTTGTCTTAGTTTTGTGCTAAATACTGCTCGACTCAGTTCTGAGATCCGACACCTTTTTGTGGTGGTTCACTCTGCTGTCTTGCGATGCCTGAGTTTGGCAGAGAGCACCCTTGGTGTGGAGTTTGCATCTTCTCCCCTTGCCGCCCGGATAAACTGGGCTCTCTAATTCGCGCCCCTTCCGTGTGTGTGCGTACTGTGCACTGAGAAGTCAGCCCACGCCTCTCCAAGGATTAAGCTGAAAATATCATTTTTGGAGAATTGCGTACGCACACTGTTAAATACTGTACACTCACCCGTCGTTAAACGAGCACTTACTTTATTTACAAGTACCCGCTGAAACCAGCGGTGGATAAATATACCTGTGTTTAGACCAGTGAACCGTCCTCTCCGCTTAGACGAGCTCCGAGCGAGTGTCCCGTTCTGCCGGTTTTACTTTTCACTTCTGTCGGCTGTTTTCTCAACTTTATAATTCGTGTTCAAATAATCACGTTAGTTATTGTGTAGAATAATAATCGGAATCTTTATTCAATGAAATGAAACCCACTGTGCTCTAACAACGAGGGATGAATGCGCTACCGAACATATAAGAGACGGAATGGCCTCCGTGTGTTTGCAACCTTTTTTGTTTTTAGGTTCTCAGTATAAATAATACTTAACCTGCCTCGGTGTTGACGCTGCTGTGTGCACAAGAACGGTTTTGTCCAACTTCAGATTATCGCGCTACAAACTTGGGATCGCCGTCAGTGTAAATGAAGAGGACTGAGAGGGGACGGTTGGTATCCGTGCTTTCGTTGTCCCTCGTTTATTTAAAAGTAGTAAAGTGGCAATATATTACTGAAAAAATAAAATATCTTCAAGCACAACGTATTTGTAACTGAAAATTAACATTATTTAAGCGAACGAGGTTTAACAGATACCAGCAGCGCCACTACATAAAGATGAACTTTACATATTCATCGATAACATTAATTAAAATGGATCAATGGATTCAAAATATGGATCAATACCATAGGTGGCCAAATACCATATTATTCTGCAACTTTCCAGTGCCAGGCATCATGCTGTTGATTCGAAGAGCACTGTTGGGATGATGGCTGTCCCAGTTGCTTGAGGTGTACAGTTCCTTTGGCTTCCTGGCAGAGATGTGCAGAGACCTTTTGGTGGGCAGTGGCTCAAAAGAGTATCCTGAGTATCCTGGACACAAGTCAGTGCCCGCTTGTAGTTCTGTGTTTTTTAATGTTACAGGAAGTTTGGCTGTGACTTCAGAGGCATTATAATATTCACAGCCTTGGCAAAACAAATGGTTGTCCATAATTGCTGATTATGTTTGATTAACAGGCCAGAGATTACACACCCTCTACTGAGCATATACTTTATTTTCCTGATATAAAATATCTTAACAAGAGGACTGAGCAAATAAAAGAGTTACGATCTAATTCCATGCAATACCAAATGGTCTTTGGGTCATCCTGGTAACCACAAGCTTGGATGTGCATATTTAAATGTACATTGCTTGTCACACGATGTTGAGCCATGACTAAATGTTCAACATCATACTGTAGCAACCCAGTATATGGAACACATGTAAACGTTTCACAGTGAAATAAACACATGAGTTCTAATCTCTTGGGATGATATATGCTTTTATTTAAGCCATGTAGATTTTAGTTAGACCTCAGTCTCTTTGCAGTTTTCCCACAGAGTATATGACCCCTCTTGAGAGCTGTCCGTGCTGCTCAGAGACTTTGTTTCTCCTGACCCGTCTTCCTTCTCCTGGGAGACGCCAGGCTCCTGCCAATCGCACCTCCACAGCACCTTGTCGCTGTCTCCATCGTCGTCCAGCCAGGACGTAGGAGACGACATGGGCACTCCAGGGAGCTGCCAGTCGACAAGACTGGAGCCAACCTGGAGAAGAGACGGGCCGATGTGACTTAAATCTATCATCTGCAAAGTGACAAGGAAGACGATAGTGGAGTATGTTTGGCCATTTCTCTTGTTTTCACCATGTCTACTCTGTATACAGAACTGACATTCAAGAGCAGAGAAGCCACTCATTCACTTGACCTAGGCTCTGTGAAGAGGAGTTTTGTCACAGTTTTTGAGTGGCTGTAATTATTTTTTCCATACTGTACTTGTAAAAACGTGTCAAATCTATGCACTAGTTGATGGCACATGATCCACAGACACAGACTCACTCTAACAGGGAGTCCTGGCGGCAGTGTGCTGGTCTTGACGTGCGGTGGAGCTGTCAGGGGACGGGTCAGGATCCTCGACGGAGCACCAGCCCACTTGGAGGTGGGGAGTCCCTCTCCAGCCTGAGGCGCCTCTGGGGAGCGGGGCTCTTGAAGGTGTTCTATTGGCTGTGATGTTTGGGGAGGAAAAGACAGATTAATAATGTCATTATAAAATAGATTTACACTCTATTAATACTACAGCTTAAACAAGGGCACAAACTGTACAAGACCGTTTGTGCTTCCTCTGCCCTTCCTCCTGCCTAAATCCCTTTCAGTTTCCAATCGTGATCCCTGTGTCGCTAGGACGTATGAAACAGTCCCTGGGATGAAAGCTTCTGTCCTGCCCGATACACTTGGCTCGACCCGCAATGTTCGCGCAGTGTCTGTGTGACTCACGGTACTCTGTCCGGTCTCTGGCTGCTTGATTCCTCCCGGGAAATGGTCTTTTTCCGGGGAGGGGTCGCGGCTGTCGCCTGGTGTCACGGCCGTGGGCTCGGTGGACACATCTGCTCCCCTGAGCGCGTCGCCCTCATCTTCCACAAGGAGCGGGCTGGGAGGTGTCTCCTCACAAGAGCCTGTAATTCAAGGAACCAACAACGAACAAATCTGAAATGCGGGGTCCCATAAAGTACCTGGTTTACCTTTTCTGTTACTCTGGGGAAGTTTAACGACGTAATAAAATCTGTAATCAGCTGTCTGCCGAGACGAGGGTGGTGATTTTCTAAGTTACTAGACGAGCCTCCCTACCCGTAGAAGTGGGGGTCGCAGATCTCGGGGTGTCTTCCTTGTCATCAGAGTGTTGAGGTCTCACGGGGGTCACCCCCCCGCAGCACACAAACACCGTGGCGAGGTGCACAAGGAAAAGGGGGAACTCTCCGTCCTTCTCCTCTGCTCTTTTTTTGGGGGTCCTCCTCCTTTTCTCTCGAGGGATTTCATGGTCGCCCGGGGGGCGATCTGGCCTTGGGTCTTTGGCCTTGCAGGCCTCGGTTCTTCTTTGGATGCAAAGATTCTGACCCATGGGGAAACAGAAACTTATGCGATTTGATGACTGTGACCCCTTTTTATAAGGCTTGAAAGTAGGTCGTCTGATGTCACCTGGATCACCATTCTGACGCTTTCACGTTGTTAAGTATTAGTGTGATGTCATCTGACACCTCATAAAGGCTTATTAATGTCAAGAAATAACCTTTATTTTATACAGTGCCTTTCAAAATGGCTTCTCAAACCGCTTTACAAAAAAAAAACCGGCTTCCAGCGGCCTTTGCAATATTTGTCTTAGTTTTGTGCTAAATACTGCTCGACTCAGTTCTGAGATCCGACACCTTTTTGTGGTGGTTCACTCTGCTGTCTTGCGATGCCTGAGTTTGGCAGAGAGCACGCTTGGTGTGGAGTTTGCATCTTCTCCCCTTGCCGCCCGGATAAACTGGGCTCTCTAATTCGCGCCCCTTCCGTGTGTGTGCGTACTGTGCACTGAGAAGTCAGCCCACGCCTCTCCAAGGATTAAGATGAAAATATCATTTTTGGAGAATTGCGTACGCACACTGTTAAATACTGTACACTCACCCGTCGTTAAACGAGCACTTACTTTATTTACAAGTACCCGCTGAAACCAGCGGTGGATAAATATACCTGTGTTTAGACCAGTGAACCGTCCTCTCCGCTTAGACGAGCTCCGAGCGAGTGTCCTGTTCTGCCGGTTTTACTTTTCACTTCTGTCGGCTGTTTTCTCAACTTTATAATTCGTGTTCAAATAATCACGTTAGTTATTGTGTAGAATAATAATCGGAATCTTTATTCAATGAAATGAAACCCACTGTGCTCTAACAACGAGGGATGAATGCGCTACCGAACATATAAGAGACGGAATGGCCTCCGTGTGTTTGCAACCTTTTTTGTTTTTAGGTTCTCAGTATAAATAATACTTAACCTGCCTCGGTGTTGACGCTGCTGTGTGCACAAAAACGGTTTTGTCCAACTTCAGATTATCGCGCTACAAACTTGGGATCGCCGTCAGTGTAAATGAAGAGGACTGAGAGGGGACGGTTGGTATCCGTGCTTTCGTTGTCCCTCGTTTATTTAAAAGTAGTAAAGTGGCAATATATTACTGAAAAAATAAAATATCTTCAAGCATAACGTATTTGTAACTGAAAATTAACATTATTTAAGCGAACGAGGTTTAACAGATACCAGCAGCGCCACTACATAAAGATGAACTTTACATATTCATCGATAACATTAATTAAAATGGATCAATGGATTCAAAATATGGATCAATACCATAGGTGGCCAAATAGCATATTATTCTGCAACTTTCCAGTGCCAGGCATCATGCTGTTGATTCGAAGAGCACTGTTGGGATGATGGCTGTCCCAGTTGCTTGAGGTGTACAGTTCCTTTGGCTTCCTGGCAGAGATGTGCAGAGACCTTTTGGTGGGCAGTGGCTCAAAAGAGTATCCTGAGTATCCTGGACACAAGTCAGTGCCCGCTTGTAGTTCTGTGTTTTTTAATGTTACAGGAAGTTTGGCTGTGACTTCAGAGGCATTATAATATTCACAGCCTTGGCAAAACAAATGGTTGTCCATAATTGCTGATTATGTTTGATTAACAGGCCAGAGATTACACACCCTCTACTGAGCATATACTTTATTTTCCTGATATAAAATATCTTAACAAGAGGACTGAGCAAATAAAAGAGTTACGATCTAATTCCATGCAATACCAAATGGTCTTTGGGTCATCCTGGTAACCACAAGCTTGGATGTGCATATTTAAATGTACATTGCTTGTCACACGATGTTGAGCCATGACTAAATGTTCAACATCATACTGTAGCAACCCAGTATATGGAACACATGTAAACGTTTCACAGTGAAATAAACACATGAGTTCTAATCTCTTGGGATGATATATGCTTTTATTTAAGCCATGTAGATTTTAGTTAGATCTCAGTCTCTTTGCAGTTTTCCCACAGAGTATATGACCCCTCTTGAGAGCTGTCCGTGCTGCTCAGAGACTTTGTTTCTCCTGACCCGTCTTCCTTCTCCTGGGAGACGCCAGGCTCCTGCCAATCGCACCTCCACAGCACCTTGTCGCTGTCTCCATCGTCGTCCAGCCAGGACGTAGGAGACGACATGGGCACTCCAGGGAGCTGCCAGTCGACAAGACTGGAGCCAACCTGGAGAAGAGACGGGCCGATGTGACTTAAATCTATCATCTGCAAAGTGACAAGGAAGACGATACTGGAGTATGTTTGGCCATTTCTCTTGTTTTCACCATGTCTACTCTGTATACAGAACTGACATTCAAGAGCAGAGAAGCCACTCATTCACTTGACCTAGGCTCTGTGAAGAGGAGTTTTGTCTCAGTTTTTGAGTGGCTGTAATTATTTTTTCCATACTGTACTTGTAAAAACGTGTCAAATCTATGCACTAGTTGATGGCACATGATCCACAGACACAGACTCACTCTAACAGGGAGTCCTGGCGGCAGTGTGCTGGTCTTGACGTGCGGTGGAGCTGTCAGGGGACGGGTCAGGATCCTCGACGGAGCACCAGCCCACTTGGAGGTGGGGAGTCCCTCTCCAGCCTGAGGCGCCTCTGGGGAGCGGGGCTCTTGAAGGTGTTCTATTGGCTGTGATGTTTGGGGAGGAAAAGACAGATTAATAATGTCATTATAAAATAGATTTACACTCTATTAATACTACAGCTTAAACAAGGGCACAAACTGTACAAGACCGTTTGTGCTTCCTCTGCCCTTCCTCCTGCCTAAATCCCTTTCAGTTTCCAATCGTGATCCCTGTGTCGCTAGGACGTATGAAACAGTCCCTGGGATGAAAGCTTCTGTCCTGCCCGATACACTTGGCTCGACCCGCAATGTTCGCGCAGTGTCTGTGTGACTCACGGTACTCTGTCCGGTCTCTGGCTGCTTGATTCCTCCCGGGAAATGGTCTTTTTCCGGGGAGGGGTCGCGGCTGTCGCCTGGTGTCACGGCCGTGGGCTCGGTGGACACATCTGCTCCCCTGAGCGCGTCGCCCTCATCTTCCACAAGGAGCGGGCTGGGAGGTGTCTCCTCACAAGAGCCTGTAATTCAAGGAACCAACAACGAACAAATCTGAAATGCGGGGTCCCATAAAGTACCTGGTTTACCTTTTCTGTTACTCTGGGGAAGTTTAACGACGTAATAAAATCTGTAATCAGCTGTCTGCCGAGACGAGGGTGGTGATTTTCTAAGTTACTAGACGAGCCTCCCTACCCGTAGAAGTGGGGGTCGCAGATCTCGGGGTGTCTTCCTTGTCATCAGAGTGTTGAGGTCTCACGGGGGTCACCCTCCCGCAGCACACAAACACCGTGGCGAGGTGCACAAGGAAAAGGGGGAACTCTCCGTCCTTCTCCTCTGCTCTTTTTTTGGGGGTCCTCCTCCTTTTCTCTCGAGAGATTTCATGGTCGCCCGGGGGGCGATCTGGCCTTGGGTCTTTGGCCTTGCAGGCCTCGGTTCTTCTTTGGATGCAAAGATTCTGACCCATGGGGAAACAGAAACTTATGCGATTTGATGACTGTGACCCCTTTTTATAAGGCTTGAAAGTAGGTCGTCTGATGTCACCTGGATCACCATTCTGACGCTTTCACGTTGTTAAGTATTAGTGTGATGTCATCTGACACCTCATAAAGGCTTATTAATGTCAAGAAATAACCTTTATTTTATACAGTGCCTTTCAAAATGGCTTCTCAAACCGCTTTACAAAAAAAAAACCGGCTTCCAGCGGCCTTTGCAATATTTGTCTTAGTTTTGTGCTAAATACTGCTCGACTCAGTTCTGAGATCCGACACCTTTTTGTGGTGGTTCACTCTGCTGTCTTGCGATGCCTGAGTTTGGCAGAGAGCACGCTTGGTGTGGAGTTTGCATCTTCTCCCCTTGCCGCCCGGATAAACTGGGCTCTCTAATTCGCGCCCCTTCCGTGTGTGTGCGTACTGTGCACTGAGAAGTCAGCCCACGCCTCTCCAAGGATTAAGATGAAAATATCATTTTTGGAGAATTGCGTACGCACACTGTTAAATACTGTACACTCACCCGTCGTTAAACGAGCACTTACTTTATTTACAAGTACCCGCTGAAACCAGCGGTGGATAAATATACCTGTGTTTAGACCAGTGAACCGTCCTCTCCGCTTAGACGAGCTCCGAGCGAGTGTCCCGTTCTGCCGGTTTTACTTTTCACTTCTGTCGGCTGTTTTCTCAACTTTATAATTCGTGTTCAAATAATCACGTTAGTTATTGTGTAGAATAATAATCGGAATCTTTATTCAATGAAATGAAACCCACTGTGCTCTAACAACGAGGGATGAATGCGCTACCGAACATATAAGAGACGGAATGGCCTCCGTGTGTTTGCAACCTTTTTTGTTTTTAGGTTCTCAGTATAAATAATACTTAACCTGCCTCGGTGTTGACGCTGCTGTGTGCACAAGAACGGTTTTGTCCAACTTCAGATTATCGCGCTACAAACTTGGGATCGCCGTCAGTGTAAATGAAGAGGACTGAGAGGGGACGGTTGGTATCCGTGCTTTCGTTGTCCCTCGTTTATTTAAAAGTAGTAAAGTGGCAATATATTACTGAAAAAATAAAATATCTTCAAGCACAACGTATTTGTAACTGAAAATTAACATTATTTAAGCGAACGAGGTTTAACAGATACCAGCAGCGCCACTACATAAAGATGAACTTTACATATTCATCGATAACATTAATTAAAATGGATCAATGGATTCAAAATATGGATCAATACCATAGGTGGCCAAATAGCATATTATTCTGCAACTTTCCAGTGCCAGGCATCATGCTGTTGATTCGAAGAGCACTGTTGGGATGATGGCTGTCCCAGTTGCTTGAGGTGTACAGTTCCTTTGGCTTCCTGGCAGAGATGTGCAGAGACCTTTTGGTGGGCAGTGGCTCAAAAGAGTATCCTGAGTATCCTGGACACAAGTCAGTGCCCGCTTGTAGTTCTGTGTTTTTTAATGTTACAGGAAGTTTGGCTGTGACTTCAGAGGCATTATAATATTCACAGCCTTGGCAAAACAAATGGTTGTCCATAATTGCTGATTATGTTTGATTAACAGGCCAGAGATTACACACCCTCTACTGAGCATATACTTTATTTTCCTGATATAAAATATCTTAACAAGAGGACTGAGCAAATAAAAGAGTTACGATCTAATTCCATGCAATACCAAATGGTCTTTGGGTCATCCTGGTAACCACAAGCTTGGATGTGCATATTTAAATGTACATTGCTTGTCACACGATGTTGAGCCATGACTAAATGTTCAACATCATACTGTAGCAACCCAGTATATGGAACACATGTAAACGTTTCACAGTGAAATAAACACATGAGTTCTAATCTCTTGGGATGATATATGCTTTTATTTAAGCCATGTAGATTTTAGTTAGACCTCAGTCTCTTTGCAGTTTTCCCACAGAGTATATGACCCCTCTTGAGAGCTGTCCGTGCTGCTCAGAGACTTTGTTTCTCCTGACCCGTCTTCCTTCTCCTGGGAGACGCCAGGCTCCTGCCAATCGCACCTCCACAGCACCTTGTCGCTGTCTCCATCGTCGTCCAGCCAGGACGTAGGAGACGACATGGGCACTCCAGGGAGCTGCCAGTCGACAAGACTGGAGCCAACCTGGAGAAGAGACGGGCCGATGTGACTTAAATCTATCATCTGCAAAGTGACAAGGAAGACGATAGTGGAGTATGTTTGGCCATTTCTCTTGTTTTCACCATGTCTACTCTGTATACAGAACTGACATTCAAGAGCAGAGAAGCCACTCATTCACTTGACCTAGGCTCTGTGAAGAGGAGTTTTGTCACAGTTTTTGAGTGGCTGTAATTATTTTTTCCATACTGTACTTGTAAAAACGTGTCAAATCTATGCACTAGTTGATGGCACATGATCCACAGACACAGACTCACTCTAACAGGGAGTCCTGGCGGCAGTGTGCTGGTCTTGACGTGCGGTGGAGCTGTCAGGGGACGGGTCAGGATCCTCGACGGAGCACCAGCCCACTTGGAGGTGGGGAGTCCCTCTCCAGCCTGAGGCGCCTCTGGGGAGCGGGGCTCTTGAAGGTGTTCTATTGGCTGTGATGTTTGGGGAGGAAAAGACAGATTAATAATGTCATTATAAAATAGATTTACACTCTATTAATACTACAGCTTAAACAAGGGCACAAACTGTACAAGACCGTTTGTGCTTCCTCTGCCCTTCCTCCTGCCTAAATCCCTTTCAGTTTCCAATCGTGATCCCTGTGTCGCTAGGACGTATGAAACAGTCCCTGGGATGAAAGCTTCTGTCCTGCCCGATACACTTGGCTCGACCCGCAATGTTCGCGCAGTGTCTGTGTGACTCACGGTACTCTGTCCGGTCTCTGGCTGCTTGATTCCTCCCGGGAAATGGTCTTTTTCCGGGGAGGGGTCGCGGCTGTCGCCTGGTGTCACGGCCGTGGGCTCGGTGGACACATCTGCTCCCCTGAGCGCGTCGCCCTCATCTTCCACAAGGAGCGGGCTGGGAGGTGTCTCCTCACAAGAGCCTGTAATTCAAGGAACCAACAACGAACAAATCTGAAATGCGGGGTCCCATAAAGTACCTGGTTTACCTTTTCTGTTACTCTGGGGAAGTTTAACGACGTAATAAAATCTGTAATCAGCTGTCTGCCGAGACGAGGGTGGTGATTTTCTAAGTTACTAGACGAGCCTCCCTACCCGTAGAAGTGGGGGTCGCAGATCTCGGGGTGTCTTCCTTGTCATCAGAGTGTTGAGGTCTCACGGGGGTCACCCCCCCGCAGCACACAAACACCGTGGCGAGGTGCACAAGGAAAAGGGGGAACTCTCCGTCCTTCTCCTCTGCTCTTTTTTTGGGGGTCCTCCTCCTTTTCTCTCGAGGGATTTCATGGTCGCCCGGGGGGCGATCTGGCCTTGGGTCTTTGGCCTTGCAGGCCTCGGTTCTTCTTTGGATGCAAAGATTCTGACCCATGGGGAAACAGAAACTTATGCGATTTGATGACTGTGACCCCTTTTTATAAGGCTTGAAAGTAGGTCGTCTGATGTCACCTGGATCACCATTCTGACGCTTTCACGTTGTTAAGTATTAGTGTGATGTCATCTGACACCTCATAAAGGCTTATTAATGTCAAGAAATAACCTTTATTTTATACAGTGCCTTTCAAAATGGCTTCTCAAACCGCTTTACAAAAAAAAAACCGGCTTCCAGCGGCCTTTGCAATATTTGTCTTAGTTTTGTGCTAAATACTGCTCGACTCAGTTCTGAGATCCGACACCTTTTTGTGGTGGTTCACTCTGCTGTCTTGCGATGCCTGAGTTTGGCAGAGAGCACGCTTGGTGTGGAGTTTGCATCTTCTCCCCTTGCCGCCCGGATAAACTGGGCTCTCTAATTCGCGCCCCTTCCGTGTGTGTGCGTACTGTGCACTGAGAAGTCAGCCCACGCCTCTCCAAGGATTAAGATGAAAATATCATTTTTGGAGAATTGCGTACGCACACTGTTAAATACTGTACACTCACCCGTCGTTAAACGAGCACTTACTTTATTTACAAGTACCCGCTGAAACCAGCGGTGGATAAATATACCTGTGTTTAGACCAGTGAACCGTCCTCTCCGCTTAGACGAGCTCCGAGCGAGTGTCCCGTTCTGCCGGTTTTACTTTTCACTTCTGTCGGCTGTTTTCTCAACTTTATAATTCGTGTTCAAATAATCACGTTAGTTATTGTGTAGAATAATAATCGGAATCTTTATTCAATGAAATGAAACCCACTGTGCTCCAACAACGAGGGATGAATGCGCTACCAAACATATAAGAGACGGAATGGCCTCCGTGTGTTTGCAACCTTTTTTGTTTTTAGGTTCTCAGGATAAATAATACTTAACCTGCCTCGGTGTTGACGCTGCTGTGTGCACAAGAACGGTTTTGTCCAACTTCAGATTATCGCGCTACAAACTTGGGATCGCCGTCAGTGTAAATGAAGAGGACTGAGAGGGGACGGTTGGTATCCGTGCTTTCGTTGTCCCTCGTTTATTTAAAAGTAGTAAAGTGGCAATATATTACTGAAAAAATAAAATATCTTCAAGCAAACTTATTTCTAACTGAAAATTAACATTATTTAAGCGAACGAGGTTTAACAGATACCAGGAGCGCCACTACATAAAGATGAACTTTACATATTCATCAATAACATTAATTAAAATGGATCAATGGATTCATAAAATGGATCAATACCATAGGTGGGCAAATACCATATTATTCTGCAACTTCCCAGTGCCAGGCATCATGCTGTTGATTCAAAGAGCACTGTTGGGATGATGGCTGTCCCAGTTGCTTGAGGTGTACAGTTCCTTTGGCTTCCTGGCAGAGATGTGCAGAGACCTTTTGGTGGGCAGTGGCTCAAAAGAGTATCTTGAGTATCCTGGACACAAGTCAGTGCCCGCTTGTTGTTCTGTGTTTTTTAATGTTACAGGAAGTTTGGCTGTGACTTCAGAGGCATTATAATATTCACAGCCTTGGCAAAACAAATGGTTGTCCATAATTGCTGATTATGTTTGATGAACAGGCCAGAGATTACACACCCTCTACTGAGCATATACTTTATTTTCCTGATATAAAATATCTTAACAAGAGGACTGAGCAAATAAAAGAGTTACGATCTAATTCCATGCAATACCAAATGGTCTTTGGGTCATCCTGGTAACCACAGGCTTGGATGTGCATATTTAAATGTACATTGCTTGTCACACGATGTTGAGCCATGACTAAATGTTCAACATCATAGCAACCCAGTATATGGAACACATGTAAATGTATCACAGTGAAATAAACACATCAATTCTAATCTCTTGGGATGGTATATGCTTTTATTTAAGCCATGTAGATTTTAGTTAGACCTCAGTCTCTTTGCAGTTTTCCCACAGAGTATATGACCCCTCTTGAGAGCTGTCCGTGCTGCTCAGAGAGTTTGTTTCTCCTGACCCGTCTTCCTTCTCCTGGGAGACGCCAGGCTCCTGCCAATCGCACCTCCACAGCACCTTGTCGCTGTCTCCATCGTCGTCCAGCCAGGACGTAGGAGACGACATGGGCACTCCAGGGAGCTGCCAGTCGACAAGACTGGAGCCAACCTGGAGAAGAGACGGGCCGATGTGACTTAAATCTATCATCTGCAAAGTGACAAGGAAGACGATAGTGGAGTATGTTTGGCCATTTCTCTTGTTTTCACCATGTCTACTCTGTATACAGAACTGACATTCAAGAGCAGAGAAGCCACTCATTCACTTGACCTAGGCTCTGTGAAGAGGAGTTTTGTCACAGTTTTTGAGTGGCTGTAATTATTTTTTCCATACTGTACTTGTAAAAACGTGTCAAATCTATGCACTAGTTGATGGCACATGATCCACAGACACAGGCTCACTCTAACAGGGAGTCCTGGCGGCAGTGTGCTGGTCTTGACGTGCGGTGGAGCTGTCAGGGGACGGGTCAGGATCCTCGACGGAGCACCAGCCCACTTGGAGGTGGGGAGTCCCTCTCCAGCCTGAGGCGCCTCTGGGGAGCGGGGCTCTTGAAGGTGTTCTATTGGCTGTGATGTTTGGGGAGGAAAAGACGGATTAATAATGTCATTATAAAATAGATTTACACTCTATTAATACTACAGCTTAAACAAGGGCACAAACTGTACAAGACCGTTTGTGCTTCCTCTGCCCTTCCTCCTGCCTAAATCGCTTTCAGTTTCCAATCGTGATCCCTGTGTCGCTAGGACATATGAAACAGTCCCTGGGATGAAAGCTTCTGTCCTGCCCGATACACTTGGCTCGACCCGCAATGTTCGCGCAGTGTCTGTGTGACTCACGGTACTCTGTCCGGTCTCTGGCTGCTTGATTCCTCCCGGGAAATGGTCTTTTTCCGGGGAGGGGTCGCGGCTGTCGCCTGGTGTCACGGCCGTGGGCTCGGTGGACACATCTGCTCCCCTGAGCGCGTCGCCCTCATCTTCCACTAGGAGCGGGCTGGGAGGTGTCTCCTCACAAGAGCCTGTAATTTAGGGAACCAACAACGAACAAATCTGAAATGTGGAGTCCGATAAAGTACCTGGTTTGCCTTTTCTGTTACTCTGGGGAAGTTTAACGACGTAATCAAATCTGTAATCAGCTGTCTGCCGAGACGAGGGTGGTGATTTTCTAAGTTACTAGACGAGCCTCCCTACCCGTAGAAGTGGGGGTCGCAGATGTCGGGGTATCTTTCTTGTCATCAGAGTGTTGAGGTCTCACAGGGTTCACTGCCCCGCAGCACACAAACACCGTGGCGAGGTGCACAAGGAAAAGGGGGAACTCTCCGTCCTTCTCCTCTGCTCTTTTTTTTGGGTCCTCCTCCTTCTTTTCTTCCGAGTGATTTCATGGTCGCCCGGGGGCCAATCTGGCCTTGGGCCTTTGGCCTTGCAGGCCTCGGTTCCTCTTTGGATGCACAGATTCTGACCCATGGCGAAACGGAAACTTATGTGATTTGATGACTGTGACCCCTTTTTATAAGGCTTGAAAGTAAGTCGTCTGATGTCACCTGGATCACCATTCTGACGCTTTCACATTGTTATGTATTAGTGTGATGTTATCTGACACCTCATAAAGGTTTATTAATGTTAAAAAATAAACTTTATTTTATGTAGTGCATTTAATGCGCAAAATAAATAAAATAAAAGTGCCTCTAAACTCCCATTAAAACAGGAAAAGCCTCTTGTTCGTTGTTCCTAACCCTATGTTTCCTAACCTTTTCTGATGCATATAAAACGTTTAGCACCTCAAATTGAAAATATTTTAACTGAATTGATTTCATACCATCTTTTATGTTGAAATGCAGTATAAAGCCTTTATATGGGAAAATAATAATAATTCACATAATCTCTGTATAATTCTCATAATCTAAATACAGAAGAAGAACAAATATGATGTACTTATCTTAATTTTTCAGAAAAAAATGATGTGAAATGGTATCTCAGAAATGTGCAGTCAAAGAACAAAATCCATTAACAGCAAAACTAAGACCATCAAGCTGTCAGGTGAAATCGATCCTGTGCATATGATGAAAATAAAACATTTTGTTGTTACAAATTGTTAAAGATGATTAAAAATTATGTATTCAAAATATTATCGACAGAATAACTAATGTGATTATCTGAACAGAAATTGTAAAGTTCAGACAGCTGACAGAAGTGAAAAGTAAAACCGGTTGAGGTTGTAAGTAAAGTGCTAACGAGCCATTAGTACACTAACAAACATCTAAGTGAACGGCCTCCACATGTTTTTCTTCTGTAAGTGTATGTAGTACTGATGACAGCACTCAACGGGCCTGAACGGTTTTGATGTTGCTGTGTCAACTTCAAATTAATTCGCTACTATCAGGCCCAGCTCTACAAGCTCGCAATCGCCGTCAGTGTAAATGATGAGGACTGAGAGGGGACGGTTAGTTCCCGTGCTTTCATTGTCCCTCGTTTATTTAAAAACAAGCAAAGTGATAGTATTGCAGTTCTGCTATTAAGGTATAATAACCTATAACGTTTGTAACTGAAACAGAGATTGTGAGCATTATACTATTTTATTGTTATTCAGAAAATATACTTGCGGACCTGTGATTCGGCATGACTTAGACGGCACGGTTATTTTCCTCGGTCTCGTTGCCTCTCGTTTATAAACCAAGGCTAGCGCGAGAGTAAGTGCGGCAGCGCGCGCGGATCTGGTACCACGTGACTCGGCGGGGAAAGTGCGAGAAGCGCTGAGACGGTTAGGAGACGCTGGGTGGAGCAGAATAAGGAAGCGGCATGATAGTCAGCTGGTTGTGTCTCCTGTACGTATACCACGTACAGACGACACAGCATAGTACTAGGCAACATACCGTACTGGGATTCTGACAGGGCTGTGTTGAGCAAGAAAGGGATTAAATTAAAAAGCAAACTGACGCGAGAAACGGTAGAAACGGACAACGGGGAGGAGCAATGGAGGTGTGTCAAGCAGCGCCTTTACCCTAACTGAGCAAGAGGACAACGAAAAGAAAGGCGCACGTGTTCAGCGGCTTGCTACAAACCGGTCCTGGGGGGAACTGCAGGCCGTTTGTACTTGACAATTGATCGTGGGTTTGAAATTGAAAACCCAGACGTGTGACGTCGGAACACCAGCCGACTCGTTGATACGCGACCGGAACGGAAAACTGTCCGCGGCGGCGCCGAGACTCTCCGGACAGCGAAGAGGAGCAGACGCGCCAGGGCCCGGCTGTTAGGAAGGACTGCAAACTTCCCGGGAAAATATGTAGGGTCAACCCAGAAAACGACTCCAGCAACATGTCAGGGGTCTTGTTCGTGGAAACACCTGACGCTAAAGGAAAAGAGATTGTACTGCTATTTACACGGCCACTGGGACAGATATCACCTTCATATTGGACACGGAGACTCGAGACAATTTCAAAGCGGACACTGAACTGTCTGTTAACAGGTAAACCTATCGTAAATACCTATAGGTATAGGGTAAAGCCTTGAGCTTATATTGATGAAGTAATTCTCACAGTGGGTGCTTGCATGTTAAGGCTAAACATTGAGGGACAAAAACACACCTTGTGCCATTTGCTATTGTAAAAGTTAACAACGCTCCCGTTATAGGTTTAAAAACATTTAGTACATGGGGTTTAGTAAAACCGGAATGGTGAACGATGTAACAGACACAAAAGACACACTGCTGAGGTTGTATGCGGTGATTGTTTTTAACGGCAACGGTGAGCTCAAGCTACTGCACAGAAAAGGCCTAAGAGCCGGTAATGGATGGGCCATGGTACCGCTTGGGCTTGGGTGCGGGCCGCTGCAATAGTGCAGAGAAATGACGGTTCGGTGAGGATGCGCGTAGATCTCATGGACCTAAGTGGTGAATACATCTGTAAAAAGGGCGCTGAAACGAGCGGTGCATAAATATACCTGCTGTTGTCTCAACCTTACAGTTCCCGTTCAGATAATCATACTGGTTATTCTGTAAAATATTTAAATGCCTAATTGATAAAATAATATTCACAGATTTGAACATTTTATCGAATGTTTTATTTTGATTTTGACTGCACAATATTTTTTAAATACCGCAATAAACCATTATTGTTGAGTAAGAAGTATTGAATAGTTTGTCATATTTGTTAATGTGTACAAGATATGCACGGTATGACATTTTTCAGGTAAATTCAGCGTGTTGCTACACATACTAAGCAAAATATGATGCCAATCTACTGTATATAGATACTTCAGAAACATACCTAAACTCAACTAGTCTGTCCAGTGAACACTTGGAGCAAACTGGAGACTTTCATAGAGACTTGAGTGTTGCTTTTAAGTGGTTTTGGACCTATTACTGCTTGTATAGCAATGGCTGAGTATATAAATAGTTGACTTAGGGTTTGAAACAACATTAAGATTCAAGGCAGGAAGCAGTATTCTTATCTGTGTGATCACTTTCTTGTGGTTGTATCCACTGTATACTTTTATGTTGATTCTTATTGTAAATCTGCACAAGTGGACTTCTGCTAAGCAAACAACCATTAAGGTACTTCATTAAACACAGTAACAGAATCACTGATGAAAGTATGATGTTGATTCAAGTATTTTGATCAAAAAGTTTCATTTTCCTTTAAAAAAGTTTCTGAAAGTGATTGGAATGAACATAACATAATTAAGGGATGTTATTTCTCCAGATACCCCTTTTTGGATCGTACTGGCCACACCGATGCCTTTCCACCCTGTTGCGTCTCAGATAGAAGAGCAGGACTTCAGCACTCCTGTGGAAGCCCATGCCTCAGCGCAGTGCAGGTGTCTGAGTGAATGAGGAGCATGAGTGTGGAAACTGTGGTGGAAGTAGAACACTTGGAAGTGCTTTGTATCTTTTAATGCATTTTTAAATGCACATCCAAAAGTTGTAACACTTTTATGTAAAACTTTTCTGGACACTCCACAAAAAGCACTGTACAGGCAATGGGGACTCCCCTCCACCATCACCAATGTGCAGCCTCACCTGCATGAGGCGACAGCAGCCACAGTGCTCCAGTACACTCTCCACACCCCAGCCATCAGTGGGGAGTAGAACAGAGTGATGAAGCGAACTGATAGATGGGGATTATTGGGAGGCCGTGATTGGTAAAGGCCAGGGGGAAATTTGGGCAGGACACCAGGGTATTTAAGTATGAATTCCTTGTCACACTACAATATCGAGCCATGACTGACTGCAGTCTAGCATATGGAACACATGGAAATATTTCTCACAGTGAAATAAAAGACATGAGTACAAAGCTCTTGGGATGCTATAGCTTTTATTTAAGCTATGTAAAGAGTTCTGTTCAGACCTCAGTCTCCTTGCAGTATTCCCATGGAGTATATGAGGCCTCTTGAGAACTGTCAGTGCTGCTCAGAGACTGGGATTCACCTGACCTGTCTTGTTTCTCCTGGGAGACGCCAGGCTCCTCCTGAAAGCAACTCCACAGCACCTTGTTGCTGTCTCCATCGTCGTCCAGCCAGGATATACTGTAAGTGACGACATGGGCACTCCAGGGAGCTGCAAATCAATAAGACTGGAGCCAACCTGGAGAAGAGACAGGATGATGTGACTTAAATGTATAATCTGCAAAGTGACAAGGAAGATGATAGTGGAATATGTTTGACCGGGGAATGTCACTGGACAACCTGCTTTTATCCAGATCATTTTCTCTTCATAACCTTAAAATTAGCAATTTCTCTTTTCACCGTGTCCACTGTGAATACAGAACTGACATTGAAGAGCAGAGAAGCCACTCAGGGGACGGGTCAGGATCCTTGTTGGAGCACCAGCCCACTTCGGGGTGGGGGGTCCCTCTCCAACCTGAGTCGCCTCCTTGGAGAGGGAGTGTTGAAGGTGTTCTATTGGCTGTGATGTTTGGGGAGGAAAAGGCAGATTAATAATGTCATTATAAAATAGATTTACACTCTATTAATACTACAGTTTAAACAAGGGTCTTTTTCTGGGGAGGGGTCACGGCTGTTGCCTGGTGTCACGGCAGTGGGCTCCGAGGGCAGATCTGCTCCCCTGAGCGCGTCGCCCTCATCTTCCACTAGGAACGGGCTGGGAGGTGTCTCCTTACAAGAGCCTGTAATTCAGAGAACCAAAAAGAAACAAATCTGAAATGCGGAGTCCGACAAAGTACCTGGTTTGCCTACTTAAAGCTGCCTTTTCATTTTCTTTTACTCTGAGGAAGTTTAACGGAATAATAAAATCTGTAATCAGCTTTTCGCCGAGATGAGGATGGTGATTTTCTAAGTTACTAGACAAGCCAGCCTACCCGTAGAAGTGGGGGTCGCAAATCTCGGGGTGCCGGAGACAGTCGGGGTGTTGTCCTTGTCCCTGGTGGGTTCAGGTCTCACGGGGGTCACCCCCCCGCAGCACACCAACACTGGAGAGGTGCACAAGGAAGAGGGGGAACTCCCCGTCCTTCTCTGCTCTTTTTTGGGGAGTCCTCCTACTTCTTTTCTTCCGAGTGATTTCATGGTCACCTGGGGGGTGATCTGCCCTCGGGCCTTTGGCCTTGCAGACCTCGGTTCGTAGTGGGATACAAAGGTTCTGACCCATGGGGAAACAGAAACTTATGCGATTTGATGACTGTGACCCCTTTTTATAAGGCTTGAAAGTAGGACGTCTGATTTTGTTAATATAATCTTATATATTGTAATGTTTTCAGGTTCCCTCAAGACAAAGGACAAGTGGAGACGCGATAGTAAACCAAGCGACTGCTTTATTCTCCTATTGAAACCACACAAGTGTGGTAACTTGTTAACTACAAGCTATACAGGACACTAAAACTACTATAACACTATTTACATATGAAGGGTCAGCTGCTGGTCATTGTGCTGACCCTCAGACTCCCCCTGGCTACAACTCCCAGCCTGCTTTGTGGTACCATGAGTGCCTAGGTGCGCTTTCTCCTTACCACCGGGCGAAGGCGTTACACTGCCCCCACCTGAAGCATCTGGTGTCCTGCCGACGTCGAACACCCCCCTCAGGCTATACTCATACTCGGCTAAACTCTGTGTGAGCGACTGCTGCACAGCGGTGGCGGCTGGCGGCCCACAGACACCCCATTGTCGGCCGGCTCCTGCCTCGGCTGCCACTCTCCCCCGTGTTCGCAACCGGACCCGGTAGCAGACCTCACCCACCACCCCGAGGACCTCAGCGGGCCCCTCCCACGACGAAACTAGCTTAGGGCTGAGGCCTTTGCGGGGGCGTGGGCTGTACACCCAAACCAAGTCCCCGGGCTGGAAGGCAGGCCCCCTGCAGCACAGGTCGTAGTGTCAAGTGGGTCCGGGTAAAGCTGTGTACTCACCGCATCCGCTGCCGCAGGTCCCACTCGTAGTCTGGTCCAGCCAGCGGTGCCGACTTGTCTCCGGGCAGTGGGCCGAAGACCAGGTTTGCATCTCCCGGCCCAGCATGAGTGAGGCCGGGGTGGACTGGTAGATTCCTGGACCGCAGTCCGATACGCCCAGAGAGCAAGGGGGAGGTGGTTGTCCCAGTCCCACTGGTGCTGAGACACCAGGGTGGCCAGCTGGGCTCCACCAACCCGTCGCTCTGGGTATGCAGCGGGGTGGTCCGCGTCTAAGAGATCCCCAGTCGGTGGCACACTCTGGCGAAGACCTGGGACTTGAAGTTACGCCCCTAGTCACTGTGTAAGTCCTCCGGCACCCCTAGCCTGGCAAACATCCCCTCCAGTAGTGCATCGGCCACAGTGGTCCGGGAGGGCATAGGCCTCCGGCCACTTTGTAAAATAGTCCATTGCCACCAGGACATAGCGGTTCCCGGCCTCGGTGCACAGAAATGGGCCAAAAACGTCCACCCCCACCCGCTCCACAGGAGCCCCCACTGGTGTTGTTGTAGCGGGGCCCGAGAGCGCTTGTGGGGACCCTTCTGTGCCACGCACACCGCACACGTTCACGTCCCGGTGGCAAAGACCCCAATAAAAGTGGGCTTGGAATTTTCTTGCAGCACAGCCCTGCGGAGTGACTGTGGCACCACCAGCCCGCCACCCCCAGCGCGGCACCCCATTCCTTACCCCCAAGGCCTCCCACAGGGAGCAGAGGGCCTTGACAGACTTTGGGTGCGGGGCGAGCTCCTCCCGCGCAGGCCGCGCTCCTGCTGCCTTCCAGCGGAGCACCGGCCCCACGTCAGGATCAGCTGCCTGTTGCTGCGCCAGGTCTGACAGGCCCACCCCCAGCAGCGCCTCCAGGGCCGTAGCCGCGGCGCTCGCCTCCGCCACGGTGTGGACTGCCCCCTCACACTGCTCCCGCCGGGCACAGTAGCAGCAGTCCGCGGCCTCACAGGGGCGCGCCGCGTGAGAGCATCTGCATTGAGATGGTGAGATCCAGCACGGTGCACGACAGTGAAGTCGTACTCCTGCAGGACCTCTATCCATCGTGCCATCTGCCCCTCCGGTTCCTTAAAGTGGAGCAGCCAGGTGAGGGACGCATGGTCGGTCCTCAACTGGAACTGGGTCCCGAACAGGTACGGCCTGAAGTGGCGGAACGCCGCCATCACTGCCAGCAGCTCGCGATGGGTCGGGCAGTTGTTCCGTTCAGCCTTATTCAAAGCCCAACTGTAATAGGCAACCACCCGCTCCCCATCTGGCCCCTCCTGCACCGTGCCCACCCCTGAGTTACTCGCGTCGGTATCCAGGATATCCAAGCACCCTCTCCATCAGCCTCTCAAAAGTCTCCGGGGCATTGCACAGGCCAAAAGGCATGACAGTAAACTGCCAGAGGCCATGGCCAATGGAAAAGGCCGTCTTCGGGCGAGCATTGGGGAGCGAGCAGTACCTGCCGGTAGCCGCAGCGGAGGTCAAGGGAGCTGAACCAGATCGACCCGGTGATGTAGTCCAAGGCGTCGTCTATCCTCGGCAGGGGGTAGGAGTCTTTCCCTGTGACCTCATTCAGCTTGCGGTAGTTCAAGCAAAACCTCCATGAGCTGTCTGTTTTTCGGACCAGTACAGCTGGCGCCGACCACGGGCTCGCGGAGGGTTCAGTCACCCCCGCTGTGGCCATTTCCCGGATCTTTTCCTTGGCGGCAGTCCGCTTTGAGTGAGCCAGGCGTCCAGGTGGGATGCGGATGGGCTGAGTGTCGCAGGTGTTGATGTCATGTTGGACCAGGGCAGTGTGGGTGCGGTCCTCGTCCTTTGCCGCAAAGAGGTCCTCGTTTTGGGCGAGTAGCGCCTGGAACCGCTGCTGCTTGTCCCGATCAAGGCCCTCGCAGCTTCGCTGGTAGAGGTCCTCAACGGCGCGCCGCGCTTCCACGCAACGGTTGGTCCCTGCCGCTGCCTTGTCTCGCCCCCCAGGTGACTCGGGCAGGATCTGGCACGCTCGCTCCCCGGCTTGCAGGCCCGGTCCACCCCGGCGGTGCCGCCACTGCCTCTTTTTCCCCCGGCTCTGGCAAGCCCACATCCCTCGGCCTTCGCAGAGCCTGCCCTCCACCAGGTGAAGTCGCTCTCCCTGCCACACTCCTGCAGGTCCAGCTCCAGGATGCCGTCCTCCTGGATGGGTGCGAGGTAGCAGGGGTGGCGCACCGTCATTGTACCCTTACGGAAGGCAAGCACCTGTTTCCCCCGGACTGCAGCAAGCTGTCCCGTCATGGTCCTCAGCCGCAGGCCGGAAGGCCTCCCATCCTGGGGGATTTGTGCGCTTGGTGTCAGGGAGGTGTCTTCACAGCGCTCTCCGGAGCAGGGGTTGAGGTGTTCAAGGGCGGCCGTCCCCGCGCTGAGCTGCCCCGTTCCCGTTTCCCGATGCCGATCTAGGTATGCGAGGCTCTGGGGCCCGGCAGTCCCGGGCTCGGTGTCCCCTCTTCCCTCAGACGCTTGGTCCCTGCCACCGCCGCCTTGTCTCGCCCCCCAGGTGACTCGGGCAGGATCTGGCACGCTCGCTCCCCGGCTTGCAGGCCCGGTCCACCCCGGCGGCGCCGCCACTGCCTCTTTTTCCCCCGGCTCTGGCAAGCCCACGTCCCTCGGCCTTCGCAGAGCCTGCCCTCCACCAGGTGAAGTCGCTCTCCCTGCCACACTCCTGCCAGTCCAAGTCTAAACTGGCCCCTGCCCCTTGCAGCAGGTCCAGCTCCAGGATGCCGTCCTCCTGGATGGGTGCGAGGTAGCAGGGGTGGCGCACCGTCATTGTACCCTTACGGAAGGCAAGCACCTGTTTCCCCCGGACTGCAGCAAGCTGTCCCGTCATGGTCCTCAGCCGCAGGCCGGAAGGCCTCCCATCCTGGGGGATTTGTGCGCTTGGTGTCAGGGAGGTGTCTTCACAGCGCTCTCCGGAGCCGGGGTTGAGGTGTTCAAGGGCGGCCGTCCCCGCGCTGAGCTGCCCCGTTCCCGTTTCCCGATGCCGATCTAGGTATGCGAGGCTCTGGGGCCCGGCAGTCCCGGGCTCGGTGTCCCCTCTTCCCTCAGTGTTGGCAAAACAGCTTGTGGGGCTGTTCCGTGGGGGTCGCTGCGCAGGCTGGCTCCTCATCCCCCTCGCTGGACTCCACCGTCGCTGCCTCGGTCAGCCGGCATGGCGCACTGCACTCCTTCCAGCAGCGCCGCCAGGTGGCCCGCCATCTCTGCCCGGGTCCAGCCATTCGTTCGGGCCGCGAGCTGGAACTGTGCCTCGTATGTTTCCCAAGGCGCTTTCCCGTTGTAATGACCAGGTCGCACCCGCGCTGGCAGGTGTAGGAATAGCTGGCCAGCTCCGTCGGGGAGAGCATCTCCTCTCTGGGGCATCCGCTGGGCGGGAGTAGCGGGCAGTCGCCCCATTTCTACCGGTGGGACCACTACTGGGTAGCCCTGGTAAGGGCTGTGGCCACCTGTCGCACCCAGGAGTTGCTCATTTTCCGTGTGTGCGCTGCCGGTGGGTTCGGTCTCTATTAGAGTCAGCCAGCGCTTTACAGAATCAGCTAGTGTCTGCCACGATTTGTCCGTCCTGCCCGCTTCTGACACCTGTGTAGCGTTTTCAGGTTCCCTCAGGACAAAGGACAAGTCAAGACGCGATAGTAAACCAAGCGACTGCTTTATTCTCCTATCGAAACCACACAAAAACCAAACACAGGATATACACACACATGAGGAGACTGATGGAACACTTACACATGGATAGGGTGGTAACTCGTTAACTACAGGCTGTACACTTATAAAGCTATACAGGACACTAAAACTACTATAACACTACATATGAAGGGTCAGCTGCTGGTCATTGTGCTGACCCTCAGACTCCACCTGGCTACAACTCCCAGCCTGCTTCACGGTACCATTAGTGCCTAGGTGCGCTTCCTCCTTACCACCGGGCGAGGGGGTTACAGAATTCATTGTGTGGAGTAATATTTTGAATAATTAATAAAATTTAACATTTTGGACAGTTAAATATGTACATAATCAAAATAAAACTATGAATGCATAGCATCGATATCTCCCGACAGCCTAATGGTCTTTATTTTTCAGTTATGGGTTTCATTCTTTATTTAGCTCCACGACTTTTCTAAAGTAGATAAACTTTTTTTTTATTACTATAAACGATGTTTGATGTTGTCATTTTTGTTCGTGCTTAACATGCTTAAAAGGTTTTGAGGTTGCTTTGTGCACAAGATAGGTCTTCTCTAATTTATAATTAAGTCCTGGAAACATTGCAGTAAGCGCTTTGCGACTTTTTGTCTCTTTTGTTTGCTGTGTTGTTAAATGTCGTGAATAAAGTTACAACACGGACAGTACATATGTGCACCCTAGGAGCGTCTGCGCCGGGTTCTTGCCAGTAGGAAGACAAAAACGGCAAATATCCGTCTGTTCCGATTAAAAATAGAATTATATACTGAAACATGTAAAAACATGTAAGAATTCCATTGTACCAGTACCGGTTACATATGGCAATAAAGTTCAAGTTCATTACAGAATTGCCTAATGCCAAGGCACATTATCTTCTTGATAAAGTTGGTCTTGTCAATCTGGTTTTGCTTGTTGATAATATAATAAAAGTTATAGAGGTGTGAAATATTAAGCAATTAAAAATGTGTGTTTTCTGCTGTCCTATTTAGCTTATTATAGTTTTATGTTTTGGAACTTTATTTGTGATCCTTTTCAAGGGACTTGGCTTTTAATAATTGGAAATTACCCAGAATTTACTGTATGTATACATTGTAGCTTTTCATTAGTACAGTACATGACACAGTAAATCACCTTTTGTATGTTTTATTCTTATTCTCTAAGATCATTCAAACAAGGGGAAACTACATATTTTTATGGTGATGTTAGAAGTGTTTACTGATTCTCTGGGCACCTAGCTTTACACCATGGGTTTGAATTGTATTTTAAATTATCTGAGGACTCGAAAATAAATACAGTTACAGTATTATCCAGAAATCAGAGATGCTGTGTGGTTGGATTCCTTCTTAGAGCCTTTATTAAGTTTTAGTTTCCAATTTAAAAGAGCTCAGCTGCAAGCCAAGGGAAATGCAGTTGGAAAATGACATTGCACATTCCAAATGGGATGTGGGTGCTGCACTGGGTTTAATGGTGTGAAACCATATTGCTGTGTAGCAGCATGAAATAGAATCTAAAATGACTCAGAACTTTAAAAAATGGAATTGTGACATTGATGAACAGGAAGTATTAATCTTTTGAATATGCATGGTGGAAAGATTTTACCTCTACCATTTAGAAAAATGTATTGTGCTTCACTTAACAGAGAGAGGCCCTGTGTGGGCATCATAAATCTTCATTCTGTGAATGATGCTGCAGATGGGGAAGCTTTTTCTAGTTTGCAATGTTACTGTGGAATATCTGGCCACTAACGGCTAATTTTTAATTAATGTTTTTGATCGTTACACTCTAATAAAGCATTTGGTATATACTCTTGAGATTAATTAAGGCAAAAAATTAAGAATCTTGCTTCTGTGAGGGGGGTGGTTAATTAACCACAAATTAGGCTGCCAGCCTATCTTTGCTGCAGTATAAAGTTTAATTATTTGTTTCAATTTGAATTCTTAAAAGCACAGTGATTTTGTTATCCTAGGCCACTTTAAAACCTCAATTTTTATAGAACCTAATTTAAATCACATTTCTAATGAAATCTAGAATATATCTGTGCATACAGATTGGTATTTTCTTTAGGTAGAACTTGGAATTTCATAAGAATGTTGTTTTTTCACATCCGAAGACTGAAATCATACCTTAAGTGTAAAGTGGTTTTGATTGCACAAAGTTTTAATAAATATCCTTTGCATGTTTTATTTTATTGAACAGATTTTCACCCATATGTGGGAGAAGTTAAATTACTTTCTATACACATCACGACAAGCTAGTTAAATTAACATGATAATGTTTCTGAAAACCTTATTGCATCTTGTTGTTAGAAAATGTTCTATTCTAATTGTAGTTCTGATTTTAATTACAAAGTTACCACATATGCAGTGCATTCATGTAGACAACAGAGCAGATTAAAATCACTTCAGCATTTTCAGCAGGCTCTACATCTCCTTTCTCACAAGTCACCCAGAAAGAAATGTTCCCATTGAGGGTTTGAGCTGCGTTTGCAGGCATCACTGACCAGGTGACAAGTGTGAGACGGTGGACTCCGCAATGAGAAGTTTCTGGTCCTTCCCTTTGCAGCAGCTCAGACTGGCTGCAATCTTTTTGTTGGTGGTGATAATGAAGACGGGGCTCAGGGCGGAGTAGCAGGAGGCAAAGAAGACGCGTATGTCGGAGACGATGGGGTGGACATGGGACACGCAGAGCGGGTAAATCCACATGACGTTGTCCAGACTAAACAGGATGACGTACATGGCGATGAGTGTGAGGACAGCCTTGGACGCCTCCACTGTCTTTCTCTGCATGCGGTCGGCACCCTGCAAGCCCCTCGTTTGCCTCCTGTGGCGGTACAGGATCACGACGATGTAGCCACCCGCGCTGGCCATCATGCCCACGAAGACGAAGTCCCGCACGATGTACATTACCCCGTTTCCCATGTACACCTCGAAGCTGGGGAAGGCCACGACGCAGAACTCCAGGTTCAGAGTGTACTCGGAGAGGGAGGAGTTGGTTGGGGCCGAGGAATAGAGCAGCGCGGTCGGGTAGATTGCGACGTTCAGCCCATAAAGCAGCAGGAGCATGTGGGGGATCCGGTGCGGGAGCCAGCTCTTCAGCCTGGTCCAGACGCGCGAGCCAGGGGGGGCGATGACAACGCACTGGTAGCAGCTGAGCAGGGAGGTGACGCAGATGGACATGGCCCGGCCCATGCGGTAGGCGAAGATGACCACCTTGCAGCCGGGGTCCCCGAGGAGGCTCCGCACGCCCAGCGCAGTCAGGGCCTGTGGGATGCCGCGGCACATCACCACCACCAGGTTAACGAAGACCAGGTTCCCAAGCACCAGGTCGCTGGGCGGAAGCCCACCTTGCGAGATGCGCAGGCGACAGAAGAACAGCAGCAGGCCGAGATTCCCAGGGATCCCTACTGCATCCAGGCAGATGAAGCCCGCCGCTTTCAGCATGAGCCGCACCTCCATCGTCTGGGGGAAGAGGTCCTGCAATTCCCAGTGGAAGTCAGAATAAATTTGTAGCAGAAACAGCGTAAAAGCAGAAGGAAGCCATGTGGGCAAAATCCACCAGGCTCAATTGCTTTGTTTTTAAGACGTCCTGAGAATATCAATCCATTTTTGAGCTTGTTAGTTCTCATTTCTAATTCAAAATAAATCAGAATAATTAATAAGTGGAGAGTTTTGAAAGTAAAACGAGCCCCGTTGTGCAACGTCAGTTTGGGCCATTGGCAATTTTTTTTTAAAAAGTAATTCAGATTTTTTTGTAGTTGAATTGTCTCAAATAATTGAATTGAACACTTATAGCACTGTTAATGAGTTCACTTTTTTAATCCATACCAAAGGTTTTAACACCTTTCCGCTACTAAAGGTGATGTTAGCAGCAAATAATTGTACTGTAATATTAATGTACTTAAACATTGTTTATTCTTGAAAGGTATACAGTTGTATGGATGTCCACATTTAGTTTCATATGAAGAAAGTAATAGTTTTAAAAGCATAACTAAAACTGCAACATTAAAATTGAATTAAAATTGAAATACATTAAACAAACAGATAAGGCAAAATACATCAAGTTGACATATTCTGTTGCAGAAATGTCTTGTTCCAGTAGTAATCACAAGTTACTATGTTTTGAGTCCAATAGTTTTGTAGAGCTGTGTAAGTAGTGTCCTTAATGAAATAACAGATTGTATTGATTACATTTTAATATTAAAGTTGTTTCTTACCTTGCACTGGTGTTTGAAAATGTCTCTTTTGATCTTCCAGAGACCGGTCCTGTAAATTTATAATTTTTGAGCTCGTTTGTTATAACCCCAAAGGGATAGATCCAATTAGAATGGCTACAGTATCTCTTACAAGAACATGTAAACACATCATTCTTAGTAGAGAGTATACTGTGTTATTAAATTGAAATTCACTGTAGACTTCGGAAGCAACATTTGTTCCTGAATTGCATATTCAGTTTTCAGTGAATGCAAGGCTGATATTTCTGATCATGTACACTGTCTTCATCCACGTTCCCATGTCTGGCCAAACCAGAGGTCTTCTTTTGACATCTGAAGGTGTCTTATCCCACTACAAGAATTACGGTCTGACTAAATTAATTGTTTGCTCCTTTTGCTATGCATGTTGATGAGCCTGTACTGAAATTCAGTATATGATGAGGCAAATGACGTTTTGTTTCTAGTTAACACCTAATTCAGAAGATAAAAGATTTATTCAAGCTGAATACCAAAATAGCGGTCACTACAGAGCTTTGCCATATTAAAATGGGAATCTACAAAGTTTGCAAATTGATTATTACCTCGATCTCTGTGTATGAGAACTAAGTTAATTCAAGATCAACTGGACAGTTGCTGCCGTGCTTTTTTGTGCTCTATTCTTTCCTTTATGAGTGTGTCATTTCTGTTAAATATATCCATTTTGTCATGGCATTGACCTCTGTGTAATTCTGTACCTAACTAAAAAAAGTAGCACAGGTCTTGTTATTAGTGCAGTTATTTTTTGAAGTTATTCTGAAATTAAATGTAATTATGTATAGTTAATGGGTGGCAAGGTGGTGCAGTGATTGGTTTTGCTGCTTCCCAGAACTGAAACCCTGGGTTCATTTCCAGCCTTGAAGAGCTATCTATATGGAGTCTGTATGTTCTCCATGAGTTTGTGTGAACGTCCTTGGGGTGTTCCAGTTTCCTGTCACAGTCCAAAAATATACTGGTAGGTTAACTGGGGTCTGGGAATATTTTCACTAGGAGTGAGTGTTTGTCTGTGCCCTACGATGTCCTTGTCTTCCATCTAGGGTGTACCCTGCCTTGTACCTGTTTCTTGCTGCGATAGGATCCGGCTCCCCTGCAATCCTGAATTGGGGTTAGAGAATTGATGGATGGAGTTTTACCCGAAAGATTATAATGCTGCCTTTTCTAAAAATATAGTTCAGAAATGCATTACATTATCCAGTTACCTTATTTTGATTGTGATTTCACTCTGAGGAGTGTAATGAAAGGGATGGGTTGGTTCCAGCTGGAATGTCCCAAAAAGCTGTTACAGAACTCTTCAGATGTTAATGAAACACCATTAGTGCACTTCTGAGGATACAGGAATGCAAGTCTCACATAAGACTCCTGTTACAAAACAGTCACATTCAGGATATCCTGGTGCAGCACGATGGCCAACAACAGATGGGTCAGTGTCACACAGCTCTATAATTGTTTTCCAACGGCTGCTGCAGCAGACCAGACATGTCGATGTGACAATCTCTGTGAGGCTCAGTTGCTTTGCACTCTCAGTACTCCACGGTGGACTACATTTGACTAATTCTGTGATTTCTTTCTCAGTCACTGATTATTAAATTTTACACAATGTGTCAGTCGTCAGTGCGCTAGCCATCTTTGATTTATTAAGTTTGCTGTAAATTAAATATAATAATAATTGCTTACACTTATATAGCGCTTTTTCTGGACACTCCACTCAAAAGTGCTTTACAGGTAATGGGGACTCCCCTCCAACACCACCAATGTGCAGCATCCACCTGTATGATGCGATGGCAGCCATAGTGCGTCAGAACACTTACCACACATCAGCTATTAGTGGTGAGGAGAGCAGAGTAATTAAACCAATTAAATACCTTAACAGTACATGACGTTGCCAATTTGAGCACAATTCCCGTCTTGGGACAGCATATTCACACAATTTATTCAGATAAGAAACAGGTGAAGGTTAATTCCACGCTGACAGAAGGGAAAACTGCTATCTTTCAGCTGTTGAGCATTCTTCAGGTTATTCTTCTGGCTTGGCTATAGGGGCACATTAGTCAAAAGTTTAGCATGTTTTATTTTTTCTTTCTGTCGTTCTGTCTGGAATTAACCTCACATTTGTATGCTGCATGCTGTGTATCCTGCATCCTCCCTATTATAACATTAAAAATCATTCCAGTTGTAGAACGTATGAGGGAGGGCAGTATGATTTTGGGAATATTAAAAGATTTTCTCCTATTATGAATGCAAAATGTGCTGCAACAGAAGACCACTATTTTAAAACATCCTCAAGAAAATGATGAAAGTGCTGTTAATTGCTTTAATATCTCTGATGACATAAGAGATCCACCGAATTGGCCATCCTCCTTTCAGTGAATACTTCCTCAAATGCCTCTGTGAAATGAGGATTGAAGATCAGTCAGCTTGATACATCCCAAAGGAATGGTTTTTAATTGCTACCGTATACAGTATTCATACAACAATAACACTCACTAATTGTGATCTCTGGGAGTTTCATGTGACTCTGAAACGGTACCAGATGCAATCTATGATGTCAGAGGAAGTGGTCAGCCTGTACAATTGCCAAATGCTACCCATTGCTCACAGCTGAGCACCAATCCCAATAACAGAAAATGAAATCTAAATGAAAACTCCAAAAACCTAAGGTGACTGTAGTTCTTTAATATGTTGTAGGAATTGGTTTTGTCTTAGTAATGGAAAAACAAAGTTATATTTTCATTGTGAGTATAATCCTATACCTGATTTTCTTCCCTGTTTGTATGAATGGATGTGAACAACATTGAGGCAAATTGTTTTGTTTTGGCAAGTGAGTTTACTATTTCTGTTTTTTTTAGTTTTGAAGTGTTTCTTTTGAGTGGAGGGAGGTGTCAGTAATTCGTTTTTAGTACAGAGGGTGTAAAGCGGGAAGAGCAATAGCACAGAATCACCTAGAATTTATTTAAAATAGTCATCTGAGCCATATCAGGTTATGCTGGCTGCAGGGTCCTTTATCTAAATGAGTCCTTGGTGCTGGATATTTTCATGAATGGGCAGATGTATGATCAACTTTAATGTTATATGTTGATACACAACAAAAAATATAAGTTATGACATTAACAGCTCTTTGAGAAGAAACATTTTGTTATGTCCATTTTAAATAATGAGCAGCTAGTTTTGCTGATTGAGCAGTATTATTCCTTGAAGAAAACTGAGCCCAAGGTGTGTGATTTTGTAAAAATGCCAGGTTCTTGTGATTAATATTTTAGTTAATTTCAAATAATCTCAAATCAAGTCGAAGAATTGTCTTTATGAACAAATATTTATAAAAGTACATGAACAAAATTAACACAAGAATGGTCGATGAAGACAATGTCTTGGCTGAGAAAGGAAGACTGCTTTCTTGATACTACCATGATTGCCCTTAATCAGCTGTCTGGGGAGCTTAGTCTACACACCTACATCTCTTTGTATAAAGAAGTTTTTCCTTTTTTCTATTCTAAATGAATCCCCTTTGATTGCCAATTAAGACCCCAAGAACTTATATTTCTACTCAGTGTGAAACAGTTCCCTTTGTTAGTTAAATTAACGTGATCATGTTTCTGAAATCTTATTGCATCTTGTTATTAGAAAATGTTCTATTCTAATTGTGGTTCTGATTTTAATTACAAAGTTACCACATGTGCAGTGCATTCATGTAGACAACAGAGCAGATTAAAATCACTTTGGGGTTTTCAGCAGGCTCTACATCTCCTTTTGCACAAGTCACCCAGAAAGAAATGTTCCCATTGAGGGTTTGAGCTGCGTTTGCAGGCATCACTGACCAGGTGACAAGTGTTAGACGGTGGACTCCGCAATGAGACGTTTCTGGTCCTTCCCTTTGCAGCAGCTCAGACTGGCTGCAATCTTTTTGTTGGTGGTTATAATGAAGATGGGGCTCAGGGCGGAGTAGCAGGAGGCAAAGAAGACGCGTGTGTCAGAGACGATGGGGTGGACACGGGACACGCAGAGGGTGTAAATCCACACGACGTTGTCCAGGCCAAACAGGATGACGTACATGGCGATGAGGGTGAGGACAGCCTTGGACGCCTCCACTGTCTTTCTCTGCATGCGGTCGGCACCCTGCAGGCCCCTTGTTTGCTTCCTGTGGCGGTACAGGATCACGATGATGTAGCCACCCGCGCTGGCCATCATGCCCACGAAGACGAAGTCCCGCACAATGTACATCACCCCGTTTCCCATGTATGCCTCGAAGCTGGTGAAGGCCACGACGCAGAACTCCAGGTTCAGAGTGTACTCAGAGAGGGAGGAGTTGGTTGGGGCCGAGGCGTAGAGTAGCGAGGCTGGGCAGACCGCGACGTTCAGACCTAAAAACAGCAGGAGCATGTGGGGGATACGGTGTGGGAGCCAGCTCTTCAACCTGGTCCAGCCGCGTAAGCTAGGGGGGGCGACGACAACGCACTGGTAGCAGCTGAGCAGGGAGGTGACGCAGATGGACATGGCCCGGCCCATGCGGTAGGCGAAGATGACCACCTTGCAGCCGGGGTCCCCGAGGAGGCTCCGCACGCCCAGCGCAGTCAGGGCCTGTGGGATGCCGCGGCACATCACCACCACCAGGTTAACGAAGACCAGGTTCCCAAGCACCAGGTCGCTGGGCGGAAGCCCACCTTGCGAGATGCGCAGGCGGCAGAAGAACAGCAGCAGGCCGAGATTCCCAGGGATCCCTACCGCGTCCAGGCAGATGAAGCCCGCCGCTTTCAGCATGAGCCGCACCTCCATCGTCTGGGGCAAGAGGTCCTGCAATTCCCAGTGGAAGTCAGAATAAATTTGTAGCATAAACAGCGTAAAAGCAGAAGGAAGCCATGTGGGCAAAATCCACCAGGCTCAATTGCTTTGTTTTTAAGACGTCCTGAGAATATCAATCCATTTTTGAGTTTGTTTAATTCTCATTTCTAATTCAAAATAAATCAGAATAATTGATAAGTGGAGAGTTTTGAAAGTAAAACGAGCCCTATTGAGCAATATCAGTTTGGGCCATTGGCAAATTTACTTTTTTTAAAAGTAATTAAGATTTTTTTGTTGTTGAATTGTATCAAATAATTGAATTGAACACTTATAGCACTATTAAATGAGTTCACTTTTTTATCCATACCAAAGGTTTTAACAACTTTCCGCTACTAAAGGTGATGTTAGTAGCAAATAACTGTATTGTAATATTAATTTACTTAAAGCATTAAGATTATTCTTGAAAGGTATACAGTTTTATGCATGTCCATATTTAATTTCATATGAAGAAAGTAATAGTTTTTAAAGCACAAGTAAAAATGCAAAATTATTGAATTAAAATTTAAATACATTAAACAAACAGATAAGCCATAATAAATCAAGCTGACATATTCTGTTGCATAAATGTGTCTTGTTCCAGTGGTAATCACAAGTTACTATGTTTGAGTTCCAATAGTTTTGTAAAGCCGGGTAATAGTGTCTTTTATGAAATAAACAATTGCATTGATTACAATTTAATATTAAAGTTGTTTCTTACCTTGCACTGGTGTTTGAAAATGTCTCTTTTGATCTTCCAGAGACCGGTCCTGTAAATTTATAATTTTTGAGCTCCTTTGTTATAACCCCAAAGGGATAGATCCAATTAGAATGGCTACAGTATCTCTTACAAGAACATGTAAACACATCATTCTTAGTAGAGAGTATACTGGGTTATTAAATTGAAATTTACTGTAGACTTCGGAAGCAACATTTGTTTCTGAATTGCATATTCAATTTCCAGTGAATGCAAGGCTGATGTTTCTGATCATGTACACTGCCTTCATCCACGTTCCCATGTTCGACCAAACCAGAGGTCTTCTTTTGACATCTGAAGGTGTCTTATCCCACTATTAGAATTCCGGTCTGATTAATTTCTTTGCTCCTTTTGCTATGCATGTTGATGAGCCTGTACTGAAATTCAGTATTTGAGGCAATTGTGCAATTCTTTAATGACATTTTGTTTCTAGTTAGCACCTTATTCAGAAGATGTAAGATTTTTTTAAGCTGAATACCAAAATAGCGGTCACTACAGAGCTTTGCCATATTAACATAGGAATCTACGAAGTTTGCAGAATGATTATTACTTCCTTTTCTATGTATGAGAACTAAATCAATTCAAGATCAAGTGGACAGTTGCTGCCGTGCTTTTTTGTGCTCTATTCTTTTCTTTATGAGTGTGTCATTTCTGTTAAATATATCCATTTTGTCATGGCATTGACCTCTGTGTAATTCTTTACCTAACTAAAAGATGTAGCACAGGTCTTGTTATAAGTGCAGTTATATTTTGAAGTTCATCTGAAATTACATATAATTATGTCTAGTTAATGGGTGGCAAGGTGGTGCAGTGATTGGTTTTGCTGCTTCCCAGCACTGAAACCCTGGGTTCAATTCCAGCCTTGAAGAGCTATCTATATGGAGTCTGTATGTTCTCCATGAGTTTGTGTGGAATTTCTCCGGGTGTTCTAGTTTCCTGCCACAGTCCAAAAATATACTGGTAGGTTATCTGGGGTCTGGGAATATTTTCACTAGGAGTGAGTGTGTGTCTGTGCCCTACCATGGCCTGGACTTCCATATATGGTGTACCCTGCCTTGTACCTGTTTCTTGCTGCGATAGGATCCGGCTCCCCTGCGACCCTGAATTGGGGTTAGAGAATTGATGGATGGGGTTTTACCCCAAAGATTGTAATGCTGCCTCTTCTAAAAAATGTACTTCAGAAATGCATTATATTATGCAGTTACTTTTTGTGATTCATTCATTGTATTTCCTGTAACTAAACACATTTTAAAGTGAAAAGTGGTGACCAAAGGATCTCTTTTAAGCTTGACATTTCACCAAATCCCTTGAATCTCGCATGCAAATGTAGATGCAGCTTATTCATTGGAACACATGCAGTAACTGTGAAGTATTTAAGGAGACACACTGAGGAACCATAAACTCATTTCAAAGTCTGTCCCTTGCACGGTAATGCCAAGAATATCTGATGAGTTTAATCAAGTGATGGGTTGTTTCCAGCTGGAATGTCCCAACAAGCTGTTACAAAACTCTTCAGATGTTACGGAAACACCATTAGTGCACTTCTGAGGATACAGGAATGCAAGTCTCAGATAAGACTCCTGTTACAAAACAGTCACATTCAGGATTTCCTGGTGCAGCACGATGGCCAAAAACAGATGGGTCAGTGTCACACAGCTCTATAATTGCTTTCCAATGGCTGCTGCAGCAGACCAGACATGTCGATGTGACAATCTCTGTGAGGCTCAGGCAGCTTGCACTCTTCAGTACTCCACGGTGGACTATATTTGACTAATTCTGTGATTTCTTTCTCACAGCCACTGATTATTAAGGTTTACACGTGTCAGGCGTCAGTGCACTAGTCATCTTTGATTCATTAAGTTTGCTGTAAATTAAATACCTTAACAGTACAAGACGTTGCCAATTTGAGCATGATTCCCAACTTGGGGCAGTATATTTACACAATTTATTCAGATAAGAAACAGGTGAAGGTTAATTCCACGCTGACAGAAGGGAAAACTGCTGTCTTTCAGCTGTTGAGCATTCTTCAGGGTATTCTTCTGGCTTGGCTATAGGGGCACATTAGTCAAAAGTTGAGCATGTTTTATTTTTTCTTTCTGTCGTTCTGTCTGGAATTAACCTCACCTTTGTATGCTGCATGCTGTGTATCCTGCATCCTCCCTATTATAACATTAAAAATCATTCCAGTTGTAGGGCGTATGAGGGAGGGCAGTAAGGTTTTGGGAATATTACAAGATTTTCTCCTATTATGAAAGCAAAATGTGCTGCAACAGAAGACTCCTGTTTTAAAACATCCACAAGAAAATGGATGAAAGTGCTGTTAATTGCATTAGTATCTCTGATGACTTGAGAGATCTAACAAATTGGCCATCCTCCTTTCAGTGAATACTTCCTCAAATGCCTCTGTGAAATGAGGATTGAAGATTAGTCGGCTTGGTACTGTACATCCCAAAGGAATGGTTTTTAATTGCTACCGTATACAGTATTCATACAACAATAACACTCAGTAATTGTGATCTCTGGGAGTTTCATGTGACTCTGAAAGAGTACCAGATGCAATCTATGATGTCAGAGGAAGTGGTCAGCCTGTTCAATTGCCAAATGCTACCCATTGCTCACAGCTGAGCACCAATCCCAATAACAGAAAATGAAATTTAAAAGAAAACTCCAAAAACCTAAGGTGACTGTAGTTCTTTAATATGTTGGAAGTATTGGTTTTGTCTTAGTAATGGAAAAATAAAGTGATATTTTCATTGTGAGTATAATCCTATACCTGATTTTCTTCCCTGTTTGTATGAATGGATATGAACAACATTGAGGCGTATTGATTTGGCAAGTGAAGTATCTATTTCAGTTTTATTTTAGTTTTGAAGTGTTTCTTTTGAGTGGAGGGAGGTGTCAGTAATTCGTTTTTAGTACAGAGAGTGTAAAGTGGAAAGAACAATAGGACAGAATCACCTAGAATTTATTTAAAATAGTCATCTGAGCCATATCAGGTTATGCTGGCTGCAGGGTCCTTTATATAAATGAGTCCTTGGTGCTGGATATTTTCATGAATGGGCAGATGTATGATCAGCTTTAATGTTATATGTTGATACACAACAAAAAATATAAGTTATGACATTAACAGCTCTTTGGGAACAAACATTTTTTTTGTTCATTTTAAATAATGAGCAGCTAGTTTTGCTGATTGAGCAGTATTATTCCTTGTAGAAAACTGAGCCCAAGGTGTGTGATTTAATAAAAATACCAGTTCTCGGTGATTAATATTTTAGTTAATTTCAAATAATCTCAAATCAAGTCGAAGAATTGTCTTTATGAACAGATATTTATAAAAGTACATGAACAAAATTAATACAAGAATGGTCGACGAAGACCATGTCTTGGCTGAGAAAGGAAGACTGCTTTCTTGATACTAACAAGATTGCAGATAGCCAGTTGTGAGCAATGTTTCCGGTCACCTGCTCCGTGGCTCACTATGTCTGGAGAGCTGTGTAGGACAGGCTGGGGAGTTTAGAGTTTCCTCTGGTAATCAATACGAGGTCTGTTAGATAAGGGATGGACTGAGGTGCTCTTAGTTGTGGTGGAGGAAATGTGCAGTGAGTTTTTAAAAAAACATCTTATTTACAGCCAGCCTTACTCCTGCTACACCTTCGCTCTCATCCTCCGCGGTGGAAGAAGTGAGACACAGTGAGTGAGTTCCAATTTCCTATGGATCCAAAACACCAGCAGTCTGGCCTACTCTTTCAGGATTGGAATGCTGCAGTGATTTCTGAGGATGGAAGATCAGAAGGCTTGGTCTCAGAGACTCAGTGTTGAATAATAAGTGTTCCACTTGGTCTCTTTTCATTCATTACACGTGGGATGTGTTGTCAGTTTATTTTAAATTAATGTCAGGATTTTTTGTAATTTTGCCTTTTTTTGCATCTTAAGATCTTGCTATTTTAATGCCTAAATGAACTTAAAATTTAATCCAAATGTCTCATAAAAGTGTCCAGACTTTGGGCCTTAATCAGCTGTCTGGGGAGCTTAGTCTACACACCTACATCTCTTTGTATAAAGAAGTTTTTCCTTTTTTCTATTCTAAATGAATCCCCTTTGATTGCCAATTAAGACCCCAAGAACTTATTTTTCTACTGAGTGTGAAATAGTTCCCCGTGTTAGTTAAATTAACGTGATCATGTTTCTGGGAACCTTATTGCATCTTGTTATTAGAAAATGTTCTATTCTAGTTGTAGTTATTTTAATTCAGAAGTTACCAAATGTGCAGTGCATTCATTTAGACGACAGGGCAGATTAAAATCACTTTGGGGATTCCAGCAGGCCCTACATCTCCTTTCTCATAAGTCACCTAGAAAGAAATGTTCCCATTGAGGGTTTGAGCTGCGTTTGCAGGCATCACTGACCAGGTGACAAGTGTGAGACGGTGGACTCCGCAATGAGATGTTTCTGGTCCTTCCCTTTGCAGCAGCTCAGACTGGCTGCAATCTTTTTGTTGGTGGTGATAATGAAGATGGGGCTCAGGGCGGAGTAGCAGGAGGCAAAGAAGACGCGTGTGTCGGTGACGATGGGGTGGACACGGGACACGCAGAGGGTGTAAATCCACACGACATTGTCCAGGCCAAACAGGATGACGTACATGGCGATGAGTGTGAGGACAGCCTTGGACGCCTCCACTGTCTTTCTCTGCATGCGGTCGGCACCCTGCAAGCCCCTCATTTGCTTCCTGTGGCGGTACAGGATCACGACGATGTAGCCACCCGCGCTGGCCATCATGCCCACGAAGACGAAGTCCCGCACGATGTACATTACCCCGTTTCCCATGTACACCTCGAAGCTGGGGAAGGACACGATGCAGAACTCCAGGTTCAGAGTGTACTCGGAGAGGGAGGAGTTGGTCGCCGCCGAGGAATAGAGCAACGCAGCTGGGTAGATTGCGACGTTCAGCCCATAAAGCAGCAGGAGCATGTGGGGGATCCGGTGCGGGAGCCAGCTCTTCAGCCTGGTCCAGACGCGCGAGCCAGGGGGGGCGATGACAACGCACTGGTAGCAGCTGAGCAGGGAGGTGACGCAGATGGACATGGCCCGGCCCATGCGGTAGGCGAAGATGACCACCTTGCAGCCGGGGTCCCCGAGGAGGCTCCGCACGCCCAGCGCAGTCAGGGCCTGTGGGATGCCGCGGCACATCACCACCACCAGGTTAACGAAGACCAGGTTCCCAAGCACCAGGTCGCTGGGCGGAAGCCCACCTTGCGAGATGCGCAGGCGGCAGAAGAACAGCAGCAGGCCGAGATTCCCAGGGATCCCTACTGCATCCAGGCAGATGAAGCCCGCCGCTTTCAGCATGAGCCGCACCTCCATCGTCTGGGGGAAGAGGTCCTGCAATTCCCAGTGGAAGTCAGAATAAATTTGTAGCAGAAACAGCGTAAAAGCAGAAGGAAGCCATGTGGGCAAAATCCACCAGGCTCAATTGCTTTGTTTTTAAGAAGTCCTGAGAATAGCAATCCATTTTTGAGCTTGTTTAAGTCTCATTTCTAATTCAAAATAAATCGGAATAATTGATAAGTGGAGAGTTTTGAAAGTAAAACAAGTCCCATTGTGCAATGTCAGTTTGTGCCATTGGCAAATTTATTTTTTTAAAGTCAGATTTTTTTGTAGTTTAATTGTATCAAATAATTGAATTGAACACTTGTATCACTGTTAAATGAGTTCACTTTTTTAATCCATACCAACTGCTTTAACACCTTTCCGCTACTAAAGGTGATGTTAGCAGCAATTAACTATACTGTAATATTAATTTACTTAAAGCATTAAGATTATTCTTGAAAGGTATACAGTTGTATGCATGTCCATATTTAATTTCATATGAAGAAAGTAATAGTTTTAAAAGCATAACTAAAAATGCATTATTATTGAATTAAAATTGAAATACATTAAACAAACAGATAAGCCATAATAAATCAAGCTGACATATTCTGTTGCAGAAATGTGTCTTGTTCCAGTGGTAATCACAAGTTACTACGTTTGAGTTCCAATAGTTTTGTAAAGCTGTGGTAATAGTGTCTTTTATGAAATAAACGATTGCATTGATTACATTTTAATATTAAAGTTGTTTCTTACCTTGCACTGGTGTTTGAAAATGTCTCTTTTGATCTTCCAGAAACTGGTCCTGTAAATTTATAATTTTTGAGCTCCTTTGTTATAACCCCAAAGGGATAGATCCAATTAGAATGGCTACAGTATCTCTTACAAGAACATGTAAACACATCATTCTTAGTAGAGAGTATACTGGGTTATTAAATTGAAATTTACTGTAGACTTCGGAAGCAACATTTGTTTCTGAATTGCATATTCAATTTCCAGTGAATGCAAGGCTGATATTTCTGATCATGTACACTGCCTTCATCCACGTTCCCATGTTTGACCAAACCAGAGGTCTTCTTTTGACATCTGAAGGTGTCTTATCCCACTACACGAATTACGGTCTGACTAAATTAATTGTTTGCTCCTTTTGCTATGCATGTTGATGAGCCTGTACTGAAATTCAGTATATGATGAGGCAAATGACGTTTTGTTTCTAGTTAACACCTAATTCAGAAGATAAAAGATTTATTCAAGCTGAAGACCAAAATAGCGGTCACTACAGAGCTTTGCCATATTAAAACTGGAATCTACAAAGCTTGCAAATTGATTATTACCTCGTTCTCTGTGTATGAGAACTAAGTCAATTCAAGAACAAGTGGACAGTTGCTGCCGTGCTTTTTTGTGCTCTATTCTTTTCTTTATGAGTGTGTCATTTCTGTTAAATATATCCATTTTGTCATGGCATTGACCTCTGTGTAATTCTGTACCTAACTAAAAGATGTAGCACAGGTCTTGTTATAAGTGCAGTTATATTTTGAAGTTCATCTGAAATTAAATGTAATTATGTCTAGTTAATGGGTGGCAAGGTGGTGCAGTGATTGGTTTTGCTGCTTCCCAGCACTGAAACCCTGGGTTCATTTCCAGCCTTGAAGAGCTATCTATATGGAGTCTGTATGTTCTCCATGAGTTTGTGTGAACGTCCTTGGGGTGTTCCAGTTTCCTGTCACAGTCCAAAAATATACTGGTAGGTTAACTGGGGTCTGGGAATATTTTCACTAGGAGTGAGTGTGTGTCTGTGCCCTACGATGGCCTGGACTTCCATATAGGGTGTACCCTGCCTTGTACCTGTTTCTTGCTGCGATAGGATCCGTCTCCCCTGCGACCCTGAATTGGGGTTAGAGAATTGATGGATGGGGTTTTACCCGAAAGATTGTAATGCTGCCTCTTCTAAAAAATGTACTTCAGAAATGCCTTACATTATGCAGTTACTTTTTGTGATTAATTCATTGTATTTCCTGTAACTAAACACATTTTAAAGTGAAAACTGGTGACCAAAGGATCTCTTTTAAGCTTGACATTTCACCAAATCCCTTGAATCTCGCATGCAAATGTAGATGCAGCTTATTCTTTGGAACACATGCAGTAACTGTGAAGTATTTAAGGAGACACACTGAGGAACCATAAACTCATTTCAAAGTCTGTCCCTTGCACGGTAATGCCAAGAATATCTGATGAGTTTAATCAAGTGATGGGTTGTTTCCAGCTGCAATGTCCCAACAAGCTGTTACAAAACTCTTCAGATGTTACGGAAACACCATTAGTGCACTTCTGAGGATACAGGAATGCAAGTCTCAGATAAGACTCCTGTTACAAAACAGTCACATTCAGGATTTCCTGGTGCAGCACGATGGCCAAAAAAAGATGGGTCAGTGTCACACAGCTCTATAATTGCTTTCCAATGGCTGCTGCAGCAGACCAGACATGTCGATGTGACAATCTCTGTGAGGCTCAGGCAGCTTGCACTCTTCAGTACTCCACGGTGGACTATATTTGACTAATTCTGAGAATTCTTTCTCACAGTCACTGATTATTAAAGTTTACACAATGTGTCAGGCATCAGTGCACTAGCCATTTTTGATTTATTAATTTTGCTGTTAATTAAATACTTTAACAGTAATAATAATAATAATAAACTTTATTTTATATAGCGCCTTTAAAGGTGACTTCTCAAAGCACTTTACAGGATGACAATAACAATAAATAAGAAGACTACAACAATAAAAAAGAAGATTTCACAAGATAGGACACAATTATAATTACAGCAATACAACAATAACAATGGAGGAGACCGTGGAAGGTGATATTAAGAAGAGCAGAGGGGTGAAGAATGGAACCAGTTAAGTAAAGGCTTTTCTGAAGAAGGTTTTGAGTCTGGATTTGAAGGAGTTTAGAGAAGGTTACTCTTTGATATCCTTGGGCAAAGAGTTCCAGAGCTTGGGGGCATAGCAGGAGAAGGCCCTGTCGCCCATACAATGTAGAGGGGCTTGGGGAACAGTAAGGAGGGCAGAATTTGAAGAGCGGAGGTTGCGAGGTGGGGAGTAGGGCAATAAAAGTTCAGACAGGTATTGAGGTGCCAAGCCATGTAAAGCCTTATAGGTGAGCATGAGGATTTTAAAGTCTACGCAGAATTTGACCGGAAGCCAGTGCAAGGACTCCAGGATAGGAGTAATGTGAACACTTGCACTAAACCTGGTCAGGATTCTGGCTGCTGAATTTTGGACATACTGCAGCTTGTTCAGAGTAGATTTAGATACCCCAGGGAGTAGAGCATTACAGTAGTCAATTCGAGAGAATACAAATATGTTTATCAGCTTTTCAGCCACAGTTAATGATAGCATAGGGCGTAGTCTTGCGATATTTCTAAGGTGAAAAAAAGATGTTTTGACAGTATGCTGTACATGTGGGTCGAATGTTAAACCAGAATCGAATATAACCCCAAGGTTTTTCAATTTTGATTGAAGCTCAAGTACAGAGCCATCTACAGACAGGGTTATAAGACTGGCTTTACGAAGTTGATGGGGGGTACCAATAAGCATGACTTCAGTCTTGTCACAGTTAAGACGTTGTACAAGACCAGTTTGCCAGTTTGAGCACGATTCCTGACTTGGGGCAGTATATTCACACAATTTATTCAGATAAGAAACAGGTGAAGGTTAATTCCACGCTGACAGAAAGGAAAACTGCTGTCTTCAGTTGTCGAGCATTCTTCAGGTTATTTTTCTGGCTTGGCTATAGGGGCACATTAGTCAAAAGTCTAGCATGTTTTATTTTTTCTTTCTATCATTCTGTGTGGAACTAACCTCACCTTTGTATGCTGCATGCTGTGTATCCTGTATCCTCCCTACTCTAACATTAAAAATCATTCCAGTTGTAGGGTGTATGAGGGAGGGCAGTATGATTTTGGGAATATTACAAGATTTTCTCCTATTATGAAAGCAAAATGTGCTGCAACAGAAGACACTGTCACGGATGTCCAAAGAGACTAACCGTGGGGAGCAGGAGAGCGTAAAAAGACCCATATGCGTAGCAGCGAGACGGGAAAAAGGCCCGGGCTCATTAGTGCAAAGAGTTCAGGAATGCCGTATAGAAACCTATGCCCTCAGGGAGCGGACGTGTGGCGCCCTGGTGCTAGGCGGGTCTCAGGACATCCGAACATCAATGCTGAGCGAGGACAGAGTGCAAGACCCGGAAATATATAGCCCAAGGAAGAGAGGGACAGGATGGACAGCAGACCGGAAACTAGGGACAGGACAGAGAAGGAGCGCCCTCTGGCTGCAGAGGGCGTGACAGACACCTGTTTTAAAACATCCACAAGAAAATGGATGAAAGTGCTGTTAATTGCTTTAATATCTCTGATGACATGAGAGATCCAACGAATTGGCCATCCTGCTTTCAGTGAATATTTCCTCAAATGCCTCTGTGAAATGAAGATTGAAGATCAGTCAGCTTGGCACATCCCAAAGGAAATGTTTTTAATTGCTGCCGTATACAGTATTCATACAACAATAACGCTCACTAATTGTGATCTCTGGGAGTTTCATGTGACTCTGAAACAGTACCAGATACAATCTATGATGTCAGAGGAAGTGGTCAGCCTGTACAATTGCCAAATGCTACCCATTGCTCACAGCTGAGCACCAATCCCAATAACAGAAAATGAAATCTAAATGAAAACTCCAAAAACCTAAGGTGACTGTAGTTCTTTTATATGTTCGAAGAATTGGTTTTATCTTAGTAATGGAAAAACAAAGTAATATTTTCATTGTGATTATAATCCTATACCTGATTTTCTTCCCTGTTTGTATGAATGGATGTGAACAACATTGAGGCATATTGTTTTGGCAAATGAAATATTTTATTTCATTTTTTTTTTAGTTTTGAAGTGTTTCATTCCTCCATTTTTTAGTATGGAGGGTGTAAAGCAGGAAGAACAATAGTACAGAATCACCTAGAATTTCCTACAATTTCCCTTAAAATATCAATCTGAGTCATATCAAGTTATGCTGGTTGCAGGGTCCTTTATATAAATGAGTCCTTGGTGCTGGATATTTTCATGAATGGGCAGATGTATGATCTGCTTTAATGTTCTATGTTGATACACAACAAAAAATATAAGTTATGACATTAACAGCTCTTTGAGAAGAAACATTTTGTTATGTCCATTTTAAATAATGAGCAGCTTGTTTTGCTGATTGAGCAGTATTATTCCTTGTAGACAACTGAGTCCAAGCTGTGTGATTTAATAAAAATGCCAGGTTCTCGTGATTAATATTTTAGTTAATTTTAAATAATCTCAAACCAAGTTGAAGAATTAACTTTATTAACAGCTATTCAAAAAGACATGATCAAAATAAACACAAGAATGGTCGAAGAAGACCATGTCTTGGCTGAGAAAGGAAGACTGCTTTCCTGATACTAACATGATTGCAGATAACCAGTTGTGAGCAATGTTTCCGGTCACCTGCTCCGTGGCTCACTATGTCTAGAGAGCTGTGTAGGACAAGCTGGGTAGTTTAGAGTTTCCTCTGGTAACCATTAGGAGGTCTGTTAGGTACGGAACGGACTGAGATGCTCTTAGGTGTGGTGGAGGAAATGTGCAGTGAGTTTTAAAAAAAACATCTTATTTACAGCCAACCTCACTCTTGCTACACCTTCGCTCTCATCCTCCGCAGTGGAAGAAGTGAGACACAGTGAGTGAGTTCCAATTTCCTATGGATCCAAAACACCAGCAGTCTGGCCTACTCTTTCAGGATTGGAATGCTGCAGTGATTTTTGAGCATGGAAGATCAGAAGGCTTGGTCTCGGAGACTCATTCTTGAATAATAAGTGTTCCACTTGGTCTCTTTATTCATTACACGGGGGATGTGTTGTCAGGTATTTTAAATTAATGTCAGGATTATTTGTAGTTTTGTCTTTTTTGGGTCTTGCTATTTTAATGCCTAAGTGAAATTAAAATTTCATCCACATGTCTCATTAAAGTGTCCATTCTTTGGCCCTCAATCAGCTGTCTGGGAATCTTATTCTAGACACCTACAGCTCTTTGTGTAAAGAAGTATTTCCTATTATCCATTCTATATGAATCCCCTTTGATTGCCAATTAAGACCCCAAGAGCTTGTTTTTCAACTGAGAGTGAAAGAGTTCCCTGTTTTAGTTAAATTAACGTGATCATGTTTCTGAAAACCTTCTTGCGTCTTGTTATTTGAAAATGTTATATTCTAATTGTAGTTCTGATTTTATGTGTAGTGCATTCATTTAGACGACAGGGCAGATTAAAATCACTTCAGCATTTTCAGCAGGCTCTACATCTCCTTTCTCACAAGTCACCCAGAAAGAAATGTTCCCATTGAGGGTTTGAGCTGCGTTTGCAGGCATCACTGACCAGGTGACAAGTGTGAGACGGTGGACTCCGCAATGAGATGTTTCTGGTCCTTCCCTTTGCAGCAGCTCAGACTGGCCACAATCTTTTTGTTGGTGGTGATAATGAAGATGGGGCTCAGGGCGGAGTAGCAGGAGGCAAAGAAGACGCGTGTGTCTGAGGCGATGGGGTGGACACGGGACACGCAGAGGGTGTAAATCCACACGACATTGTCCAGGCCAAACAGGATGACGTACATGGCGATGAGTGTGAGGACAGCTTTGGACGCTTCCACTGTCTTTCTTTGCATGCGGGCGGCACCCTGCAAGCCCCTTGTTTGCTTCCTGTGGCGGTACAGGATCACGACGATGTAGCCGCCTGCGCTGGCCATCATGCCCACGAAGACGAAGTCCCGCACGATGTGCATCACCCCGTTTCCCATGTATGCTTCGAAGCTGGGGAAGGCCACGATGCAGAACTCCAGGTTCAGAGTGTACTCAGAGAGGGAGGAGTTGGTTGGGGCCGAGGAATAGAGTAGCGAGGCTTGGCAGACCGCGACGTTCAGCCCTAAAAACAGCAGGAGCATGTGGGGGATACGGTGCGGGAGCCAGCTCTTCAACCTGGTCCAGCTGCTCGAGACAGGGGGGGCGACGACAACGCACTGGTAGCAGCTGAGCAGGGAGGTGACGCAGATGGACATGGCCCGGCCCATGCGGTAGGCGAAGATGACCACCTTGCAGCCGGGGTCCCCGAGGAGGCTCCGCACGCCCAGCGCAGTCAGGGCCTGTGGGATGCCGCGGCACATCACCACCACCAGGTTAACGAAGACCAGGTTCCCAAGCACCAGGTCGCTGGGCGGAAGCCCACCTTGCGAGATGCGCAGGCGGCAGAAGAACAGCAGCAGGCCGAGATTCCCAGGGATCCCTACCGCGTCCAGGCAGATGAAGCCCGCCGCTTTCAGCATGAGCCGCACCTCCATCGTCTGGGGCAAGAGGTCCTGCAATTCCCAGTGGAAGTCAGAATAAATTTGTAGCATAAACAGCGTAAAAGCAGAAGGAAGCCATGTGGGCAAAATCCACCAGGCTCAATTGCTTTGTTTTTAAGAAGTCCTGAGAATAGCAATCCATTTTTGAGCTTGTTTAAGTCTCATTTCTAATTCAAAATAAATCGGAATAATTGATAAGTGGAGAGTTTAGAAAGTAAAACAAGCCCCATTGTCGAATGTCAGTTTGTGCCATTGGCAAATTTATTTTTTTAAAAGTAATTCAGATTTTTTTGTGGTGAATTGTATCAAATAATTGAATTGAACACTTGTATCACTGTTAAATGAGTTCACTTTTTTAATCCATACCAAATGTTTTAACACCTTTCCGCTACTAAAGGTGATGTTAGCAGCAATTAACTATACTGTAATATTAATTTACTTAAAGCATTAAGATTATTCTTGAAAGGTATACAGTTGTATGCATGTTCATATTTAGTTTCATTTGAAATAAGTAATAGTTTTAAAAGCACAACTAAAAATGCATTATTATTGAATTAAAATTGAAATACATTAAACAAACAGATAAGGCATAATACATCAAGTTGACATATTCTGTTGCAGAAATGTGTCTTGTTCCAGTACAAATCACAAGTTACTGTTTTTGAGTTCCAATAGTTTTGTAGAGCTATCTAAATTCAGTGTTGTTTGTGAAGTAAATGATTGTATTGATTACATTTTATTTTTAAAGTTGTTTCTTACCTTGCACTGGTGTTTGAAAATGTCTCTTTTGATCTTCCAGAGACCGGTGCTGTAAATTTATAATTTTTGAGCTCCTTTGTTATAACCCCAAAGGGATAGATCCAATTAGAATGGCTACAGTATCTCTTACAAGAACATGTAAACACATCATTCTTAGTAGAGAGTATACTGGGTTATTAAATTGAAATTTACTGTAGACTTCGGAAGCAATATTTCTTTCTGAATTGCATATTCAATTTCCAGTGAATGCAAGGCTGATATTTCTGATCATGTACACTGCCTTCATCCACCTTCCCATGTCTGACCAAACCAGAGGTCTTCTTTTGACATCTGAAGGTGTCTTATCCCACTTTTAGAATTAGGGTCTGATTAATGTAATTGTTTTCTCCTGTTACTATGCATGTTGATGAGCCTGTACTGATATTCAGTATATGATGAGGCAATTGTGCAATTATTTAATGACATTTTGTTTCTAGTTAACACCTAATTCAGAAGATACAAGATTTATTCAAGCTGAAGACCAAGATAGCAGTCACTACAGAGCTTTGCCATAATAAAATGGGAATCTACAAAGCTTGCAGAATGATTATTACCTCCTTCTTTATGTATGAGAACTAAGTCAATTCAAGATCAAGTGGACAGTAGCTGCTGTGCTTTTTTGTGCTCCATTCTTTTCTTTATGAGTGTGTCATTTCTGTTAAATATATCCATTTTGTCATGATATTGGCCTCTGTGTAATTCTGTACCTAACTAAAAAAAGTAGCACAGGTCTTGTTATACAATAAGTGCAGTTATATTTTGAAGTTCATCTGAAATTAAATGTAATTATGTATAGTTAATGGGTGGCAAGGTGGTGCAGTGATTGGTTTTGCTGCTTCCCAGCACTGAAACCCTGGGTTCAATTCCAGCCTTGAAGTGCTATCTATATGGAGTCTGTATGTTCTCCATGAGTTTGTGTGAACGTCCTTGGGGTGTTTTAGTTTCCTGTCACAGTCCAAAAATATACTGGTAGGTTAACTGGGGTCTGGGAATATTTTCACTAGGAGTGAGTGTGTGTCTGTGCCCTACGATGGCCTGGACTTCCATATAGGGTGTACCCTGCCTTGTACCTGTTTCTTGCTGCGATAGGATCCGTCTCCCCTGCGACCCTGAATTGGGGTTAGAGAATTGATGGATGGGGTTTTACCTGAAAGATTGTAATGCTGCCTCTTCTAAAAATGTACTTCAGAAATGCCTTACATTATCCAGTTACCTTATTTTGATTGTGATTTCACTCTGATGAGTGTAATGAAGGGATGGGTTGGTTCCAGCTGCAATGTCCCAACAAGCTGTTACAGAACTCTTCAGATGTTACGGAAACACCATTAGTGCACTTCTGAGGATACAGGAATGCAAGTCTCAGATAAGACTCCTGTTACAAAACAGTCACATTCAGGATTTCCTGGTGCAGCACGATGGCCAAAAACAGATGGGTCAGTGTCACACAGCTCTATAATTGCTTTCCAATGGCTGCTGCAGCAGACCAGACATGTCGATGTGACAATCTCTGTGAGGCTCAGGCAGCTTGCACTCTTCAGTACTCCACGGTGGACTATATTTGACTAATTCTGTGATTTCTTTCTCACAGCCACTGATTATTAAGGTTTACACGTGTCAGGCGTCAGTGCGCTAGTCATCTTTGATTCATTAAGTTTGCTGTAAATTAAATACCTTAACAGTACAAGACTTTGCCAGTTTGAGTACGATTCCGGTCTTGGGGCAGTATATTCACACAATTTATTCAGATAAGAAACAGGTGAAGGTTAATTCCACTCTGACAGAAAGGAAAACTGCTATCTTTCAGCTATAGAGCATTCTTCAGGTTATTCTTCTGGCTTGGGTATCGGGGCAAATCAGTCAAAAGTCTTGTCACGATCATAATCCCTCCCCCTTAAGGGCGCTCCGGCTCTTTCACATTTTAGTTGATTTTGTGCACCTGCTCCCTGTTCCATCCCTTCCCTACAAAAGCTAGACGCTCACTCTATTCCGGGCTCTGCATTGGAAGACTGACGCCCGGAGGCTCGCCTACTACCAAGTTGCCCTATGTCTGTGGCTTGAGGGCATAGGCCTCCTATCTGCGTCCTGACTCAGCCGAGTCCGGGACTTGGAGTGCCTGGTCCCGTTATTTATCCCACTGACCCTTCACCGGATCCCGCTCTGCTTTTTAAGTCGTCGTGTTCTCGTTTGGATTTCCTGGTCTTTTGGATTATTGGACTCCGCCCCGGTTTTCTCTACAGATTCCCTCTGGATTGTGGCATGGACCACGATGGAGTCTTCTTTCCCCATGTTTGTTTCACTCTCTTCTGGATTCTGCTGTCTGTACAGGGTCTTGCAAGACGCATCATAACAAGTGTAGAATGTTTTATTTTTACTTTCTCTCTTTCTGTGTGGAATTAACCTCAACTTTGTATGCTGCATGCTGTGTATCCTGTATCCTCCCTACTCAAACAATAAAAATCATACCAGTTGTACAGCATATGAGGAAGGGCAGCAAGGTTTTGGGAATATTACAAGATTTTCTTCTATTATGAAAGCAAAATGTGCTGCAACAGAAGACGAATCCACAAGAAAATGATGAAAGTGCTGTTAATTGCTTTAATATCTCTGATGACATGAGAGATCCAACGAATTGGCCATCCTCCTTTCAGTGAATACTTCCTCAAATGCCTCTGTGAAATGAGGATTGAAGATCAGTCGGCTTGGCACATCCCAATGGAATTGTTTTTAATTGCTATCGTATACAGTATTCATACAACAATAACACTCACTAATTGTGATCTCTGGGAGTTTCATGTGACTCTGAAACAGTACCAGATGCAATCTATGATGTCAGAGGAAGTGGTCAGCCTGTACAATTGCCAAATGCTATCCATTGCTCACAGCTGAGCACCAATCCCAATAACAGAAAATGAAATTTAAAAGAAAACTCCAAAAACCTAAGGTGACTGTAATTCTTTAATATGTTGGAAGAATTGATTTTGACAGAGAAATGGAAAAACAAAGTTATATTTTCATCATGATTATAATCCTATACCTGATTTTCTTCCCTGTTTGTATGAATGGATGTGAATAACATTGAGGCATATTGATTTGGCAAGTGAAGTATCTATTTCAGTTTTATTTTAGTTTTGAAGTGTTTCTTTTAATTGGAGGGAGGTGTCAGTAATTCGTTTTTAGTACAGAGAGTGTAAAGTGGAAAGAACAATAGGACAGAATCACCTAGAATTTATTTAAAATAGTCATCTGAGCCATATCAGGTTATGCTGGCTGCAGGGTCCTTTATATAAATGAGTCCTTGGTGCTGGATATTTTCATGAATGGGCAGATGTATGATCAGCTTTAATGTTATATGTTGATACACAACAAAAATATAAGTTATGACATTAACAGCTCTTTGAGAAGAAACATTTTGTTATGTCCATTTTAAATAATGAGCAGCTAGTTTTGCTGATTGAGCAGTATTATTCCTTGTAGACAACTGAGTCCAAGCTGTGTGATTTAATAAAAATGCCAGGTTCTCGTGATTAATATTTTAGTTAATTTTAAATAATCTCAAACCAAGTTGAAGAATTAACTTTATTAACAGCTTTTCAAAAAGACATGATCAAAATAAACACAAGAATGGTCGAAGAAGACCATGTCTTGGCTGAGAAAGGAAGACTGCTTTCCTGATACTAACATGATTGCAGATAACCAGTTGTGAGCAATGTTTCCGGTCACCTGCTCCGTGGCTCACTATGTCTAAAGAGCTGTGTAGAACAAGCTGGGGAGTTTAGAGTTTCCTCTGGTAACCATTAGGAGGTCTGTTAGGTACGGAACGGACTGAGGTGCTCTTAGGTGTGGTGGAGGAAATGTGCAGTGAGTTTTTAAAAAAACATCTTATTTACAGCCAGCCTTACTCCTGCTACACCTTCGCTATCATCCTCCACAGTGGAAGAAGTGAGACACAGTGAGTGAGTTCAAATTTCCTATGGATCCAAAACACCAGCAGTCTGGCCTACTCTTTCAGGATTGGAATGGTGCAGTGATTTCTGAGGATGGAAGATCAGAAGGCTTGGTCTCAGAGACTCAGTCTTGAATAATAAAATCATGAAGTTTTCCAAATCTCCATTTGTTTTTTAGGTTTGCCCCTTCATTGTTCTGCTGTACCAGAGTGCCACAGAAACAAATAAACCACTCTTTTCATTGATGACATGGGATTATCAGCATTATTTGTAGTTTTGCCTTTTTTGCTTCTTAAGATCTTGTTATTTTAGTGCCTAAGTGAAATTAAAATTTCATCCAGATGTCTCATAAAAGTGTCCAGACTTTGGCCCTTAATCAGATGTCTGGGGAGCCTATTCCAGAAACCTACTGCTCTTTGTAAAGAAGTGTTTCCTTTTTCTCTATTCTAAATGAATCCCCTTTGATTGCCAATTAAGACCCCAAGTACTTGTTTTTCTACTGAGTGTGAAATAGTTCCCTGTGTTGACCCTATATATTGTATACTGAAGATCTCATACATGAAGAATATATCCTTTTTTTAGACTGAAGAGGTTTGCTATATTAACTTGGATTTGCTCTATTAACTGTATATGAAATTCCCACGAGACCAAGAATCATTCTTGGTCCTCTTCTTTGAACTCTTTCAAAGGATGTAATATCCTTTTCTTACAATACTGCAATCTCTGGGTGCAGTTCTCAATGAAAGTGACAGTTGTAACATTCTAACTATGAACAACATCCTATATTTCTTTCAGTTGTTCTAGGGCAATACTGACAAATATATTTCACCTGAGTGCCGTGTTTCATTTCAGTATACTGTATATATTAAATAAATATATAGTGTATATTTTTGCTCTTCTTTTTTATCTTGGCTATATGAAAGGCAATTTTGGCTTCAGCTGGATGCACATAAGATCTGAACTGGATCAGGCTGCTATGCAATATCCGTTCTGTCCCTGTAATGCCTAATGTAACATAGCAAGAGCTCAGCAAACTGCGGAGTTTATGACATTTTATACATAAGCATAATTACTTTTTTCAGTTCTAAAACATTCCTTGATTCGATTAATCAAAGGTTTGTCACAGTGAAGTCGACAAATTTTTATTAGACGCTCAGTACCTCCTGTTTCTTTACCTCTGGTCTTATAAAGGAGAGTAGTAGCTGAGATTTGAGAGCTCTTTTTTTAATATTAAACTTTAAGTACCCTTTAATAAGAGGCTGCTATATCTGTTATGCCTTTATATAATTTAATTACAACTGATAGCAGCTAATTAGACCGTAGAAAGGCTTCTCCCTAATTAGTCAGTTAATATCTAAAGCCTAATGCTGATTTCTCTGGCGTTTAATTAGAAATTTCTCCAAAGAAGCCATCACAATTAACTGGCAAGCCCATACTTGTTTTGTTTCCTAGTTCATTGTGGAAAACTAACTACGGAAAGGGATGCTCAGCTCATCAGTAGTTCAATCAGAATCTTGCAAATGAAGATCAAACTGTAACAAGAGACATTCAAAGCTCTGAACTAGAAGAAAATGGCCTACTGATGCAAACCAATGAAATTATATTCCTTCATTATAACAACATAATAAACGCACTATTTTTCATCAAAGGAGATGCTAACCCCTTATCTGATTGATTATCTGGGTGGTGAAGGCACTTTTGCTCTCAGGTTTTGTTTTGTACTGAGGTTTTGTTTTTCAGCAGGTGGAATTATATTTATGAACCTATTAATGTTATACGTTGTGTATTGTTCATCAAGTTTTAAATTATATAAGAAAATTGAAATGCTGGGAGCAATAAAAAACAGCTTGTGGAATTGATGATGGTAAAGTGGGGAGGGGTGTATTCTTTACTAAAGCCCCTTTTGAACTTTGTTTTAGACAAGCGCAAACGGTCTTTCATTTTTTTCTTTCCTCTAGTTTACCCATGTGGGCATTATTATGGTGTTTGCCTTTCTTTCTGTACAAACACACAGAATAGATTCTTTAATTTACACAGATACAGAATGAGACCTCCTCCCCAGCCCTCTCCCTTCAGTTCTGCAAGAATATTGACCCAGGAGCTGTGAATACGTGACAAGTATGAAGAACATTTTGCCAACTCTTTTGTTTTAATACAATGGATCAGTACTGGCATCTTTCTAGACACTTAAGTGATAATAGAATTTCAGCGAGATGTCTCAAAGTGTCCAGACTGAGCCTCAGTCAGCTGGTTGGAGATCTTGTTCCAGACACCCACGTTCTTTTTACTATTTGAATTGACATGTAATACTCCTCAAACACTCTTCAAAAACTTCTGGCGTTGTATGCTGAACTTAACTCAACTATGGGTACCACCTTTCTTCTGTCGTGTTAGTGACGCCCAGCACAGAATACTGTTTGTTCCCTTTGGTGTTCATTAATAATCGCTAATCCACTGAGAGGGGCTTATCACCTGTTTAGGATTAATTGAAGTGCAAAGACAACAAGAAAACAAGTGCAGACTCCATAGTGTGTTTCTTTTTAATGGAGCCCCAAGGAGTTCCTTTCTCAGTAGGTGTCCTGGGGAGGCAGAGGGCATTAGTGAACTTGGAGCCGTGACTAGAGGAGGAAAAGTGGTAAACATGAAGCAGCGCAGTCTGTTCTGCTATGTTTAATCCAGCAGCCTCAAAAACATCAGAGGTTAGAAAAGAGAGGAGACCTTTTGACCCATCCATATAATTTGGTTTGCTAGTAGGTGCTTGATCCCAGAATCTCTAGCAGCCATTTTTTGAAGGAAGCCTTGTGATTTTAGTCTTCAGTGCCCACCCCCCTTAGCTCTGCAAGATTTCATGATGTCCATTCAACTGGACATCATTCCTTACTGTTTCTAAATCAAACCATCTTTTGTGTGATTCTGTGATAGTACTGTGTCTTTATTTAGGCTGGCCAAGGCCCCTAAGAAGTGTTTGAGATTCAGTTTGTGGAATTTGTTATTTTGGTGTCCTAAATAGCCATTTTTTTTGTCATGACATTCCCTATCCTGTCCTATAAGGTTACAAATGATGTACAGCTTTTACAGTTATTGCATAAAAGGGCATTAAGTACTTCAGAATTAAAATGGAAGAGTTTTGTCACTGCCTGATTCTCGGGAGACCTTTGTTATTTTAAAACCGTGCTGAACGGTGCTGTGACTTCTTACCTACAATTTTACTTGTGTAGTTTGGTTTGAATTTTACTGTTAAACTTGGAAAAGCCCATTGGGTTGACTTTGTCTGTGCCTTTGAGAATTTGTAGTGTAGTGTAGGTCCTCTTTTAATTTTCTCTGCTCAGTACTTAAAGGATTCACTTGTTTTAACTAGTCAGCATAGAATGATTCACTCAGCCAGGAATGTACGTGGTTAGTCTTATTTGGCTGTAATTCAGACAGTCAATGTCTGTTTTTCGCTAGGGTGAAAAAATCTGTACACCTTATTCTAAAGGCTCTCACATTCGTTCTCATTGCACAATTTTAGCTACAGTATGTAACCTAACATTCTATCTGCCTTTTTATTGTTTTCCCACAGTATATAGGGGAGGAAAGAAAAAGCTTCTGTATCAGGCCATACACAAAGCCAAAGCACCTGTGTATGTGAATGTGCCTCTTTATGCTTTGTGTTTTGCCACAGTAGTATTATCTCTTACTAGGTCAAGATTGCTTATTTCAATACACCCTGAATATGGAGAAGCAAGTACCATAGATTTGAGACTGAATTATATAAACCTCTTCTTGTACTTCACCTCCCCTGCAACACACAGCGCCTGTGGTTAGGCAGGACTGGCAAGGTAAATCCTCTGAAGTGCTCTTGCTGTCTCCCTTCCTGGTTCTTCAACATTGAACATGCCCCCTATTAACTCCGTACCTGCTTGTCTTGGTTCTCTTGCTGATGGGACTTCTCCATGGTTACCAGGTCTGCGCGAGGCAGTGTATCGGAGGCGTGAGTTCTAGTTCAGTTTTCTACAGTACTGTGCTGGGCGTTAGCCAAAACAACATAGCTGCCTCCGCTCTGCCATCAGCGGCCTTTGGAAATTTGTCAAACTCAACAGTACTTAAAGTGATTAAAGTGACATTTGAACTTTTTAAACTTCTGTACTAAGGTGTAAAACGTACCTTTTGGGTGAGAAAAATAGCAGACCATGTCGATCCCCTAATGAAACCACAGGGTTTTTGCTAGGAATGTACTGTACATGATCATTTTTTCACTGCCCCTAAAATACTGATGTTCTTGTCTAACCTTAATGGATACAAACTTTCTCTTTAAGTAGTTATGTTGGCTCAACTACTTCTAAAATGGGAGAAAAAAGTCAGGAACAGAGACAAAGATCCAGAATTTGTTCAAAGTAAAAAGCAAGTGTACTTTAGTCTTGGAAAGAGTGTACTGTAGCTGTAAGGAGTTTTCACTTTGTGTTGTGCCAAGGTTGTACAGTATGTGTACCTACAGGATTTTTTTTGTGTTCTATCAGTTTACAGAAGTAATTTGTAGCCGTATCTAGTCTTGTCCTAGATGTACTGTATCTACACCTTCATCATTGCAGTTCTTTCTTTTCAACTCCTTAGCACTGCATATTGTACACACATATCGCCACAAGAGTGCAGTGTCTCTATTTAATACAATCTCTTTTCTATTTATAGAAGCATACAACTAAAATCTTTGACAAAACGGCTCATTTATCCCAAAGGGAAACAGGCAGCATGCAACAAAGCCTGGAATTTTACGTGCTCAAAAAACTAGCACATCTTTATCAAGAAGAAATGCGAACTTTATTTCCAGATCCATACGTATTGATTGGAATAAGACTTGACAAATGCCAGAACGCCAATATAAGCTGAAGTGCACTCTGCTCAACTGCTACCATAGTACTGAGTGTAGTTAGAAATAAAAAGGAAGCAATTAAAAGCATCAAATGATCCTAAACACACACTTGAGACCAAACGCACTTATCATTTTTTGGAAACTATCATTTTTAGTATATTCACAGAACAGAATTACTTTACTATTATTGAAACTGACTCATGCAAATGAGCAAAACATCTTTCTGTTGTTAAATGCTGTTAGCCAACTCCCTTGTGTCTTGAACTGAATTTATAAGGCATTTCAGAAACACTACATTGTCTAGGAATTGTTTAATGCCTGTGTCCACTGAAATGATTAGCAGGCAAGTAGAGGGTCTGTTTGTCACTCAGTAATAGGTTTGTTTTAGAAATTCTTCTGTAATTCCTGAAGCAGGTAAAGAATTTGGTCAGGAATCAAGGCACATCCCTGCAGTGCTACAGAAAATGCATTTGGGTTCTGTGAGCAAAACAGAAGATTGTAATGCGTCATCTAGCATTGCCTCACAGTCTGTAGATCAGTGCCACCCACCATTTTCCCATTGGCCATGTGATCCCAAGTCTTATTACCATTTTTCTGTCCTGCACCTCTGGGGATTCATACTCTCTTAGGAATTTCTGCTTGTACACCCAATGCAGATTTCATGACTGCCCTCAGGTGGGAGGTACGGATCTTAGCTCACTGGACTGTATCTCTTCTACCTCTCATTCTAGGGGTATAGTGGTATAAATACTGTAAATAGTGATTAACCTGGGATGAGAGCAAGACTGCATCCCTCTTACTCTACCTGGGCAGGTGAGGCTTTCAGATCATCTAAATTATTTCTTCTGCTAGGATAAATATCTGGAAGCTGTATACATAGGTGTAACGGCGATTGATGAAAGATAAGCATCTCATGTTTGCTTAGCTGAAATAGTAAATGTTGCATTCATTTACTGTACTAATGGGGCTTAATACCATTTTGCATGAATATGTACAGTAGTAATGACTAGAAACCAAAGAAATTCCCTCTGATATCATGGCAGTCTCCTACTTGTTTCAAGCATAAGATTAAATCCAGTTATGATCGCCAGGTTGTGGAGCTCATTCTTAGGCACAATAGGTATAATATTGTGAAAGCTACAAGGTCTTCTCCAACAAAAGCAACAGCAAAAATATCTTGCTGCTATAGTATTGCATTCATTTTGTGCATGGAAGTTTGCATAATGTGTGTGTTCTAGGAAAGTGCCTCATGGAAGTATTAATAAAGACAGGATGAAACTGCTGAATATGACCGTTAGCTTTTTTTACAACTGACTTACACTGTTTTATTTCTCATATGTAGCAACTGCAGTTTTGTTCAGTTTAAGGTCAATATTCTCCAACTGTTTAAGAAAGCTATAGTGTAAAACAATGGAAATTGTTACTGTAAAGATACAGTACTCATTACAAACTTTGCAGTTGAAATGCCTTATTTGTAGGAAAATGCTATTGTAAGATATCGAAGTTGTTAATGTTATTTTTCTAAACATTGCTCATGGGTCAATTGCAAAACATGTTTAATAAAAACATCAAAAAAGATTATGGCAATTATAGAAGGAAGACCTCTTTTATTACATCTCTTTTCTACAGATTCCTCTCCTCGGTTATATTGGTTATATTGCTTTTCTGACCTTATCCATGGATCCCCAGGTGGTCATCAGGGGGATGCTATACCTGTTTTTAGTGGTGGTGGGGGTCCCCGGGAATCTGGCGGTGATCTGGGCCTTCTGCCACATCATGCGCAGTGAACGCAAGCTCATGCCGGCTGACGCCATCGTTCTGCACCTCGCCGCCGTCAACCTGCTGGTGGCTGCGGTTCGCTGCTCCTTTGAGGCGCTGGCAGCTTTCGGCGTCTTGTATGTCTTCAACAACACCGGCTGCAAGACCATCATCTTCATCTACAGGACGTCCCGGTCCCTCTCCATCTGGCTCACTTTCGTGCTGAGCACCTTTCAGTGCATCAGCATTGTCCCCCCCGGATCCCGGGGGTACAGCATCAAGTCGCACGCTCCTCGGTACCTGGGGGGTGTCTTCGTCTTCCTGTGGATACTGAACTCTTGGCTGAGCTCCGCTGCCCTGGCCTTCGCCGTGAGCTCTGGCGACAACTCGACCCGCACGCAGTACGGTATCAACATAGAGTTCTGCATTGTGAATTTCCCCTCCAGCACGTGGAAGAATGCCGTCGGGGCAGTGCAGGTGGCGAGAGACGCGGTGCCCATATTCCTCATGGTGGCGGCCAGCCTCTTCATCCTGCTCTTCCTGTACCGTCACAGCCAGCAGGTGAAGGGCCTCCGCAGTGCCAAACGGACACAGAAGGAGTCGGCAGAGTCCCGGGCGGCCAAGACAGTGGTGACCCTGGTGACATTGTATGTGCTCTTCTATGGCATTGACAATGGCCTGTGGGTATATACACTGACCGTCACTCAGACCTTGAGCACCTCCCTCATCTCTGACCTGCGGATCTTCTTCGCCTCTCTCTATGCGGCTGTCAGCCCCCTCGTCATCATCGCCTCCAACAAGAAGGTCAAGAGCCAGCTAGGGTGCATGAAGACAGAGAAAGGCCCCGTCAGTGTAGACACCGTTCTCTCCACTGTTTGAAAGGCAGCGCCTGACACTTTTCATTAGAACTACCCAGCGATCTCCTTCTCTGCTCTCCTTCCATTTCAGTTGCCCTAGAATGTCTGCTACCTGCACTGACTCAGAATTGATATCATTTACAATTAAGACAGTGAGGTCACAGAAAATGAATTTGCTTTGAATCCCTTCATATTAGATTGTGCTAATTAACAGAAACATCTAATTTGATAGGGTTTGTGTTATACGGTACTTTCTCTGGTTGGTTTTCTCCCCAGTATACAGTAGGTGAGTATTAGAATGCCTGGATTAATTTGACTGTGAAATGCATTTGTTTAGTAGTTCAATTAGCATCTCTGTCTGTGGTCAGGTGTCGATTAGTCACCTCCACGAGAGTCCGTCAGTTCAAATACAACTCTGCACCTCAGACGAGGTTATTCTGAGACACTCTTTTATTAAAACAGCATCTCAGGGCTGTGTTGAAGCCCCTAACCTCCTGGCCCCCTGCTGTCGCCAGCACAACGCTTGGCTTGCAATGCAATATGATTTGTTTAGTTGTTGATTTATGAACTAATTGTCTCTAATTGCTGCTTAGCACACTATAAATCCAAGCTGTCTGATTTCAGAAGCACATTAGGTAGGATTGGTATAATGAAGCAATTAGTTCAATTAAAGGAGGAATTGAAAGCAAGAATTAAAAATAAAAAATAACTTGTGTGGAGAGAACCCCCAGTGTAGCGATACAGCCAGCTCAAGGATTTGACATCCTTCAGTTCCAGGTCTGTTACTGCGAGAGATATCAAACATGCTGCTAATATTCTTCAATTCCATGCGCTTGGTGGGGAGGGGGTAGGGGGGATCTCATTAAACCAGTTTATCCTAAAGTGTATTCGCAAATTCTTTTAAAGGTGAAAACCACCCCATTTACAACAGCTTAAGAATAACGGGCATCTTGGTACTTGAAAACAATCAGATCATAGCTTTGCTGACAGAACTTTGCTTTGCTGTTTGGTCGTTTGTAGTTAATTGATCGTAGGTTCTCATCCATCCGTTTCTTGAAAGATGCCAGGGTATCAGCTTCAGCAGCATGGCTGGGCAACTTGTTCCAGACTCGCACAGGCCCATGGGTAAAGAAGCGCCTCCTGTTCGTAGTTTTAAACAGTGTAATTTCTGGCTGTGTCCACTGGTTCCTGAACTAGGGAGCTTCTCATCTTTTTTCATCTTCCATATGGAAAATAAGCATGTTTGACCTTTCTGAAATCTTTGTGACGATACACAGAAGCCTAAAGAAAATCCAAAACCTCAAAATCAGGGCACATCCCTTTGCCTTGGCTTCTTTCTTGGCTTAACGGAGGGATTCTTTTCCTCTGGCCACATCACAGGCTGTTGTAGCCAGACGTCTCTCGTCATCTTTGCACATTGTCATGGTTATTAGCTCTTTGAATTGCCTGGTGACTGTGGACCAAATGATCACTCTGCAGTCTCCCCCTGCACAGGGAGGACTAGGCCTGCTAATGAGCTGTGGAGGAGAAGCGGGCAGGCAAAGTGCATCTTCTGGCTGCTGCTGGTGGAAATTGAAAGTGGCAACAATTTAGCAGCAGTGCTAACAGGACTCCAGGTGTTTGTGCTTGGCCCTGATGCGTCCCCCGTCACCCTGCATCAGGCTAATGGTCCAAAACCACACAGGTTATTCTTCTATTATAATGATTTACTGTACCTTGCTTAATTATTATTATTACCTTTCCATATCCGGAACGACATCGCACATCATAAAAAGTACAGGTTTAAAAAACTTCTACTTGTACCATACAGTCTACATGGGTTACACTTGGCCGAAAGAGCTGTTGTTAAGATACACAATAAAAAAGGAGATGAAAGGCTTGTGTTGTATCTGAGTGAAAATATTTTTTTATAAATTCCAATGTTTGTTGTTTCCAATTTGCAGAAGATTTGTGTCAAGTTGTGAACAGTGGAATATAACTGTTTTTTAGTACATTTGAAAGGCTTCAGTTATGATATTAAAATAATATAGAAGTGATGAAGTATATATACTCTATGAAATACTGTATACAACGTTTGTCTGCTTCATTATCTAATTTTATGTTAGTGGTCTGTAAATTATAGAATGTGAGAGTAAATGCTTCACTACTTTTTAGTACATAAACATATAAGAAAAATGATGTTGGATAAAGTTCTGACTTTCAAATAAGTCTTATTATCTTCTCTGACAGCCTCCCATTTTAATTATAATTAACACTTTGCAAGTGATCTGCTAAATGTCTCATTGCAAATGAAGTTTCCTAATGACGTTCCTTAATTTGCTCTTCTGAGAATAAAGCAATAGCTGAAACTCCTGTGGGGAAATGGTGTTCTGTACACAATGGAAATTAAAATAAACATTTGAATATTCTTCATGTCAGTCATATCCTACAGAATTATTTTCTGCTTTCACATGATGTGCTTGACACCGATTGTGTGTCTTAAAGTTGTTGGGATCTTTCTAATGGATCGTGAATAGTGTTTTTGGAAAATTCGCAAAACACTTCTTAATGGCTGTTGTAATGTATAATATCACAAATAACATTAACTGCTTGACTGGACAATGGCACTTACAGTACAGAGCAGTGGTACCTTACAGTAGGTACAAATTAGACAGATTAGCTATCTTGGAAAAATAGCTCTCTATGAGCCTTGAGGTAAAAGAAGTATTTTAAATGATCTCCCTTGGAATAATAAAATCAGTACAAGACATGACCGTAGACAAGCAGAAAACTGTTAATCAATTTATTTTATTTCACTGATATGCCCTATGAAATGGTATTCAGCACATGAGTTTGTTGTTTGATGTTCTGATTTCTTTGTTAACGCTTGAGACGCTGGTTGCCAAGCTTACTGTAACCTGCCTGGCCTGATATCTTTCTTGTGAGAGGTTTGAACCTCTTGAATAACCTGAAAGCTGGGAAGAAGCTGTTGAACCTCCCGGTTGGGTTTCTGCTTTTGAGAGAGAGATCGTCTCGAGGCACGTGTCTGTCAACTGAACAAGACGGACTGCTGCGGTGATGGCATCGCCTGTGGTGCGTGGACCGCTTGAGGAGCTCCTCAAAGTCTCGCTTAGAGATGTGAATGCTGAAGAGGAGGGTCACGCCCCCAATGAGAAAGGCCCCAATGAAGCCAAGAAACACCCCAGCGATGAGGGGCCACACCCCCTCCAGGAACCGCCTGCTGTAAGGTGGCAGTTGTTCCCTCTGGATGACGAGATCCAGGTCACTCCAGCTCAACTCGGTTACTGCAAACAGGAAGGATCACCTCCGTTAAAGTGCTTAATATGCACAGAACTACAGCACACATGTTGGAAACAGATGTTTCAGTGTCTTCAGCCTCTGGTGTTTAAAGCAGTTACTAGGGTAATTTTTACACTTACCAAGCTAATTGAGTCCTACATTAATCCCAGAGGACTGTGGTTACTGGTGTTTTATACATATCATTTTATTATTGTAAACCTGTAAACAGATGGTGACAGAGCTTCTTTGTCCATACCAAGAGCTTTCAAAACAGATAGATGTTGTACCTTCAGTTTTAAAGTGTAATAACACAATCTGCAGTCAAGCTGGGGGAGGGGAAGGACAATATTGTTCAATATTTTTACATACTGTGACTATCAAAGTATTCACCCCTTTTTTGGACTTTTTTACATTTTGCTGTGTTTCAGTATGAAATCATAATGTATTTAACTGGGAGGTTTTGCCATTGATTGACAGAAAACACTTCAAAAAGTGTCGCTCCAGAACACTGATGTTTTTCTATTTAAACCACTGTGGCTTTGGCTGTATGTTTTGGGTCATTGTACTATTGGAAGATGAATCTTCTCCCAAGTCCCATGTCTCTTGCAGACTGCAGCAGGTTTTAATCCAGGATCTCTCTGTATATTGCTGCATTCATTTTTCCTTCTATCTTGATGTGTCTTCCAGGTCCTGATGCAGCAAAGCTTCCCCATAGCATGATGCTGCCACCACCATGCTTCACCGTAGGGATGGTGTCCTCAGGATGATGTTCACTGTTACGTTATAATAAACATAGTGCTTATTATTGAGGCCAAAAAGGTCATTTTTGGTCCTATCAGAACATAGAATCTTCTTCAGCTTGGTCTCAAAAGTCTGTCACCTGCCTTCTGCCTTTTGGCAAAGTATAATTGAGATTTGATGTGAGTTTTTGTTACTCTTCCATGAAACCCAAATTTGTGAAGCACCAAGGCAATTGTCATATGCAGAGTTTCTCCCATCTCAGCGATGGAAGACTGTTATGCCTTTAGAGTTGTCACCGGCCTCTTACAGCACTTGTCAGGTGGCCTCCCTGACTTGTGCTCTTCTCACCTGGATACTCAGTTTTTGAGGATGCCCGGTTCTTCAGTTTCACAGTTGTGCCATATTTTCTACATTTTTTAACAATGGACTTTACTGTGTTTTGAGGGATATGTAATGTTTTGGAAATGCTCTTATTCCCTTTCCTTATACAGTAGGTGCTTTGCAATAACCCTATCCCAGATTTACTTTGAAAGTTCCTTCATCTTCATGATATAGTTTTTGTTGGGAGCTGTACTAATCAACTATGGGACCTCCCAGAGATATGTATATGTGAAACACCTTATTTGCACACAGGGGGACTTCATTCAACAAATTACAGTATGTGACTTCTAAATGCATTTTGTAGCACCAGAGCCTATTTAAGTGTTTCATTGTAAAAGGAGGTAAATCCTTATAAAATCACTTAGTTTCTGTTTCATATTTATAATTAATTTAGGGGGATCTGTAGAATTGTTTTGTTTTGTGTTGATCAATGGAAAAAAAACCAAATTAAAAATACACAGTGATTCTATATTTTAACAGTAACACGTTAAAATATCCAAAGGGGGTGTGAATAGTCACTTTACCTGAACAGGCTTCTTTTTTTGTAGTAGCTCAATCAATATGTAGATTGAGCATCAAACTAAAACCAATTATAAATGTTCCAACACATTCACAAAATTATTAGAAACATTACAGTCTTTTTTGTAGCAGGTGCGCTGATAATTACATTTATTTTTCTGATTAATAATTTGTCATAAACAGGGATGATCAGTAAGGGGTTACAGCTAGGAGCTTGTGTAGCCATTGGACATTTGTGATGCACGCTTCATATTGTGTTGGAAATGTATGGGATTCTGTCCAGTTCTTAATGTAGAGCCTGGACACTAATATGCCTGTTCACTGGTCTCTAAGCTCTCGATGCCACAAATTGTCCCAGCTCATCCTACAATTATTCATTGGTGCTCAAGTCTAGGCTTCCATGACATACTGATCACATTTTTGTACATTGTCCTACTGACATGTTTCAGTAGGTGGCTGTGTCAGCATGCATAGGCTGCAAAGGAACAAGTAAAGGTTTATTCCATGCTGAATAATGTATTTTAGTATGGAATAAACCTTTACTTGTTCCGTTGCATCCTACTGACATGTTGTCACATCAGAATGAGCTCACATGAAGGATTTGATCAATCTACTGTTGTGCAGTCAGATTACCATCAATCATTACACATGACCTTCTGTAGCGTCTAGACTCCTGCCCAAAACATTACACTCGGACATCCCCATCCATCTCAACCATGTGTGGTAGATTCAACATTGACAGTCCATGTTTGCCTGTAATGTCTTTCCAGGGTAAAAATTCCTGGCTATTAAGACTCAACAGTGTGCTGATTCAGTCCACCATTTGAGTTTCATTAGAGCCAACATTACACAGTTTAAATCACTTTTTCATTTGTGCTCAATCTGCTCTCAGTAAGGAGGTGATTTTTTGCGTATGCCATAGAGAACGCAAATGACTGGCAAAAAGATTTAATCAATAGTCAAAATCCATATACACATTTTTTCTAACGGAATGATACACTTCATTTGATGCTCACTATACTGTACCACAGAAATTATGTCTAGGGTTTTGTGTGTTACCTGAATTATCAAACTAGAGTACAAGCATATTCGATATGCAGGCTTCTCTAAAGAAGTTCACAGATCCAGTAAATAACCTCTCTTACAGTCCCTGGCTGCACGGTGGCTGTCTGTGGTGTGGTCAGTCGCTGGCTCGATCAGGGATGAGTGCATAGCCTCCACATGCTTATGATAGTCTTCCACATACTTCTTTAAGCTCAGGCTCTTGTCCTGATTAATGTTTTTCCCCATTTCTAGAAACATACAGAGGTTTTCATTTTTGGCATGTCAAGCTTACAAAGTATTGCAAATAAATATAGTAAGTATCATTACTAGAATGGGTTTCAGATACCTTTTCTAAAATAATGAAGATTTAATAAATATACACCTGAACTAAATGCTTTGCTCCAATACAGCCTTTTACAGTTTCTAAAATATTTATTCAATACCAATGGAAAAGAGTGTTTGTGAAAAGCTATCAAGAGTATAACTACATCTGTTAATATTGCTAATCTTAAATACTACACAAAGAATAGCTATAGGACTCCAATCAGTCTGACCCCAAGCCTCAGAAGAATGAACATGATCTTATCTGGGCAGCTGGCAGTTATAATGGCCAGGTAGTTTTAAAAAAAATGACTATACAATTCTTGGAAAGTGTTTGGGCAGGCCAGATTACAGGTAAGATGAGGACTGAAGAGACCAATTTTAAGATTTAGGAAAGGACCTATTGTCTCAAAGATGTGGAAAAAAATGTTTTTTGTGTCCCACACACACAAACAAAAATTCTCACTTGTATTTTGACAATTTTAACAAAACTATAGTTTGTTAAAATATCTCACTAAACTGAAATATTCAGAGGGGTTTAGGTATAGAGGAAAAAAGTATTTCTGTAGATATGAATGATGAGGTCAAACAAAGAAAAAAGGTTTTGCATTTCACACCTACAAGTACGATATTGAAAGTTAAATTTTTAAAGGACATCACTATAACACAGTCCAGTCCCCGGTTAGTTATCTGCACTATTAATTACATATATATAGATGCTTATTTGTGTAGCTTCAGATGAAATAGGAGCACTCTGTTTGCCTGCCATGTGTTGAACTGATACGAAAATGTGTGCGTGCTGTGGCGCTTGTCTCTTCACTTCTCTGCCTCTCTGTTTAAATTGTGCTGAGCACAGAACAGATGGTTTGTGCAGAATTTGGTGTCAACTGTTCCGAATCCACTGGCAGCTAATTTACACCTCTTGCTGTCTGTGAAGAAAAGCAACCAGGGGGATTCGTCAGTACTGCAGCAGAACCAGATTGTGTTCAGAATAGTGCTGCAGTAACTGAAGGTGGATTCAGCCTAAAATCTGGGATTAAAATTGCTGCTGTTGGCCTGTGCCCCAAAAAATCTCACCAACCAACTACTGGCATGTATCAATTCAGTCTTTCTAAGCTAAATTCTACCAACAGAAGTGTGTTATGAAAAAATTGGATGTCTTTCTAATACATAAAATCATTTCCTTTTAGTTCCATAATAGGGTCTTCACTATTTAGATTAAATGTATTATTAGGACAAACAATCAGAAGGCATGATTATATTTCCATCTTTAAGTTAATGATACGCATATGTATGTGCACACTAATCGTTATAGTGAAGCGACTGTTTCGTGCTTGCTAAATTATGAAATTGTGGATGCATCTGATGTGTTTGTAATTCAGTTGTAATAAGGTAATGCTTATTTTTCCATTCAAAATAGAATACTATCATGAACAGAATGGGAACTTAGTGGTATACAGTTCATACAGGACCATATGTCTTTTCCAGAACAAAAAAATAAATTGAACCAGCACTGAAACTTTAAAAATACCTTCAAATTGGAAATCATTTACCATATGTCATAGCTTTGATTTAAATTACTTTGGCAGGTTTAGACAATTGATAACATACGTTGTGATTCCCAAATTAAGTCTAAGCTTAGAGGCAAATTATTTAAAGTTCCCAAAAATCTTATTATAAATACAGGTATTCTCTTCTGAAAAGCATAGGGATTCAATGGAATGAAGATCTGGGTAGAAGTAATATACATCAGCAGAATCATTGAATAAGTGTGTAGATATAACATGATATTGCTACTGTTAATTCAATATAAAAGTAACATGAGTATTACACTAGGATAAAAGTAATACATTGATGTTAAAACTGGATATATGTATTAAAGTAAAAGGAAAAGTGATTAATGGATTTATTCCTTTTGGGAGTCCTGAAAAGTTAATACAAATTAGAGAGCTGGCTCTGCACTTCTCTGATATGTAATATTTAACCCCACCACTCTGCCTATTACATGCTACATTGCATGATCATTCTTTGAGATACCCATTAGGTATGATTGTGGTATACTCCATTACAATTTTAAAGTAACTCCTGTTGAAATATTGGGAATCAACTTTAGTACCTAGTTTGCAAGATTTGAAATCTTTTTTATCGTATTAGTTAAGAATTGAGAAAAGCTGGGCAGTGGAAAGATTTAGAACTCTACAGTTTCAAAGAATATGGGAAAGATGGCAAACCTAAGATTAAATTTGATGGGTATAGATTAGAGTAGGAGGTAGAGTAAGTCAATAAGTACATTGTAAGTGTTGTGATTTATTGTAATATGTAAGAAGTCATCATTTTTATTCTGTTTTTTGTTTATTTAGTGATGTCTTGCAATATTTACATGAATATGTGAATGTTATTTGCTGAATTATTTGAAAATAATAAGGTTCTAAGAGAAAAATTGTCATTTTGCTATTTTTTCTGCATGATCTACATAGATTAACCCCTGAGAGTCTGGCCATTGATGGTATTTAACCTTAAAACATGGGGCAATGATTTTCCATAACTTAGCTTCTGAGTTTCAAGTGTACAATGATATTACTACATAATTTTGTAATCTTAGAAACACCGGTCACTGCAAAACAGTTGCTCCTGTGTACCATACTGTGCTTTTTAACCCGTTCATTACAGCATCAAGAACAGATTGGTATGCACTGCGCTTATTCTCATACAAAAGGTATTGTGAATACAAATGGCAGAGGAGATGCTTTGACAGTGCAACCTGGATTTCCCTGGCTATCCACTTTGTCAAAATGATGTATTCAAAACAGAACATGGAACAAGTCTGACCTAAAGATATGTCAGTCCTGCCGATCCGCTGCAGAGCTCTAGATAAGCGGTCATAGTACATCTGGTCTCCATGAGTCACCAGCCATTCTGTCAAGATGGTCTTACACTCCTCCTCTGTCCCTGCACACAGAGTAGTGTCAGACAGCAATCTGAAACACTTGGTGGCTATACAAGGCAATAAAAAAACAAGATTTCTCTTGCATTCCTTGTGATTTGTGTTTTTGTGCATCTTCAAAGACAATGCCCTTAATATGTGAGGTAATTAAAGAAACAAGACTGTAAAGAATATTGATATGTTGACCTGGTATTTTAGGAAACAACAGAAGATTTAAAAACAATATCAGTGTGTTATAACCAATATTTTTAATTAGCAAGGAGTTTCTAATTACTTTGACTTAAAGAGTTGTTCTAATTATGCTCTATAGAAGTGACTCCTGGGCTTCTGTGATGCACTTACTGTATTTGTAGAGATGCTTTGAAAGAGGGATATGAAGAACCCAAAGGGATTATTTTGAGCTTTTCAGTAGTAACTGTAGTTTCTCACAGCTGGGCACTGGCTTGGGGACTTATACCATATAATGTGAGGTGTGATACTTCAACATTTGCAAGCCCAAATTAATTTTTATTAATTTCCTCACATAGATGTATCAGTTAAAAAGAATGTCTCATTGTTCTGAAAGATATAATCACTGTTAACTCTTTCAGGTATCATACAGTACGGTTCTTTAGGTTTGACTACTCATCATGTGCTGAGACTTGTAAAAAGATAATAAGGCTTGTCAGTTTGTCTTTAAACATCTGATAAACTGAATAAGTGCCTTGGGGATCACTAAAGTGCACCTATACTGAACCTCCAAAGTCCCATGTTTTACTGTATATATGAACCAGATGAAATAGCACAGTGAATGTGTAATACTGTTCTAGCTATAATTTATTACCTGAAAAAATTAACAAATTGAAAAACATTAACAGAGAGAACTAGACTTGGAAAACCTCCAACAATAACGAGAATTTGTACTATAAAAGAAACAAGACTGATCCATACTGATGTCTCTCCGGACTCGATCTGGGACGCCCAGGTCATTCTTCTCCAGGGAAAGCCTGTCTATTTCCTGGAGGATATTCTCCTCAGGGGTGGTTAGCATAGAGTGGAGGTCCTGGCATTCACGGGGGGTCAGCAGCTCAGCAATCCGCTCCATCTGGTGTACCCCAATATCGTCCGCCACTGAGGGAAGTAGGGTGAAGGTGTTACTGCTCCCAGCAGAAAGAAGGTCTTCAATTGTTCAATCAGTCATTAAAAACCTACTGGGGTGATTCTAGAGCTTTCTTTTCCAGATTAAACAATGTTCAGATTTCATAAAGGTAATAACAATTATAGACCATTTCAAGCTGAATATTAGAAGAATTCAAGACTTTATAAAGCATGCATCAAAGAGGGACACAGATGATTTTCATGATGTCAAAAAAAGGGATTGGAAATTGGAACCACACACAGCAGTAGTTGTCGAGGATGGTGGAGCAGTGTAAAATAAATTGTGCCCATTGTGGAAAGTTTATCATGGGCAAAGGAACTATACTATGATGATGCAAAGAATCTGTAATAAAGATTTTCAAGTTTGTAAGGGATTGACTGGAGCCCTGACTAGCTCTGCTGGTAGAGTATGAGACTCATAATCTCAGGGTAGTGGGTTCATGTCCCATGTTGGGCACCAGGTTCTCTAATAACCCAGACCGGGCAGCAGCTGTATGGGGTGGTTTTGGCAGTGGAGGATCGCATTTCTGTGACAATGGGAACAACACTCACATTGTCCGTGCGGAAGAAAGGGCTGGCAATCTACTTCTGTATCTTCTGTATCTTGCCATGAAATCTCTATGGTGATGATCCATAGAGATGCCACGAGTTGACACCGACTCGACGGCACTCATCCCATCCCCCATCGAATGGATTGACTAAAATCATGCTTCATTTTTAGTGATGCTAGTGTTCTTTTGGACTAACTCTCCAACTTTTTCTCCACCAAACACTCTCAGCCAATTGTTCCCCAATATTTCACATGGGCCAATGAGTGCACATTTAAACATAATGCAATGCTCCTCCCACTAATTCATGTCCATCCAGTTGGAGCACATTTAAACACAATGCTCCTCCCACTAGTTCATGTCCATCCAGTTACAGCACATTTAAAAACAATGCTCCTCCCACTAGCTCACATCCATCCAGTTACAGCACATTTAAGCATACTGCTCCTCCCACTAGTTCACACCCATCCAGTTACAGCACATTTAAGAACAAAACTCCTCCCACTTATTCATGTCCAGCCAATTACACAGTCACACTGTTCATATTTAACATGAAGCATGAGGTCTGTAACTCCAACAAAGCAAAAGACTGTCATTCACTCCTGATAAGGATATTACAGTTAAAACAAAATGTATTAATTAGAATGTTTACATCAGACAGGGACTTATTTTTTATGTAAACACATATGTGTGTCAGTTTTGATAGTCTTGTGCTTTTCCATTATCCACACACCTTAAACTGCCAGCAATGAAGTGTGTTATATACAGTACCATTATATTACCATACTGTAACACAATACTGTGCAAAGATTAATATAAACATCACTCTGTACAAGTCTAACTAGAGAAATGTCCACGTGAAAGCATTCTTGTTTAGTTTGGGGTGAAATATTAGTTTGATTTTTTTTGAACACCAAGGAAGTGGAGTAAAAAGGGGATTTGAAGTCATCCTGCCAGTGAAAAAAGGATATGCTTAAAAGATTTAAAATCTGAAATAAGGAAACCATAGTTGATATGAGAACAATGTATCTGTTCCTGCTGTGCCGTGCATTTGTGGTCGGGCTTACATGCAGAGATGTGAGTCTTTACTAACGCCATGCTCAGCATATCAGGACTATTACCTCTCATTTTTACACAACAGACTTGGAAAGATTAATTACTGCAACAAAAATGTGAGAAAGGAGGTTTCAGGATTGACAATTCTTCCTGTATAACAATATCCTTTTGTGAATGTCTGCTGATACAGTAGAAGGTTGCTAACTAGATATAATTAAGGTACTGTACAGTAATGTTACGCTGAGATGAAAGAATAACCAGACTAAAAACATTTAGAATTTGCTGAGATACCATGTCTCCTTTTTTGGTGCTAATGTTTGGTATAGCATGTTTTTTCAAGTTGCCTTTTGTGTATGTGTGGTGTTCTAATTTTGAACATAGAAACACACTCATATTTTAAAACTTCAGTACTGTAAAACATGTCAGACATTCACAGATCAAAGGGGATGGAAAATTAGCTAATTACAACAAATAAGAGAAAACAATCTGTTTCCAAGATTCTTCATTTCCTTAAGTGCTAGTTACTGTAGCTATGTCGTTTCAGACACTCATATGACAGATAACTACCCAAGGAGTACACTTAGCTTCAGACTGAACACAGTGAATACACTACTGTCCTCTGTGCCAGTGGCAATTGGATTTAGTTTCTCACCCTTGTCTTCTCCAAGGCAGAGGCTGAACACAAGGACAAGCACGGACAGTTGCTCTACTTTCATACTGCCTGGAAGCATATCAAAAGGTTGTTGAGGAGCATGCTGGGAAATTGTTTAATTTTAAAAATATAAAAGGAGAAATCTAGAACTTTCAGCCATACAACTCCATGCTGACATCACCAAAGTACACAGGTGTATGTGGAGTTGTGTATTAGGAGAAGTGTATTTAGTCTAATGGCTGTTATATTCAAATGGTGAATTACAGTAGGTCACAAAGTTACAATGTCTTGAATGAATGATTTTGCAGTGTATCCTTTTCCTCTTTCATTTTCAGATTCTTTTTCTTTGTACCATTATTTTTTTACACTCTACCCTCAAATTCTGTTAAAATATTTTAGAGTTAAATTTGTTTTGTTCTGTTTTAAAATTAACTTAAAATTATAGCTCTGGGATCTTAATTTAGCTGACCAAATGCCTTGAAAAATGTATGACAGTTGTGAGAAACTTATCAGTGTACAGATTTGCATTTTACAGAGTGAATTTAAACTAAAGAATTAAAGACTAAAAACTTAAAGATACCTTACCACCTTTCACATTTTCACCTAATAAATACCCCCATTATACCAAAACACAATACAAAACATACCTCAATCATCACAAAAACGTTTCTTTCATATATTTTCCTTAAATATATAGTTATATGTATAGGAACAAGTAATAGGTTTATTCAGCCGTGGAGCCTTCTTCAGGTGTAAGAAAGACAGGGCAGTATGTTATACTGTATGTACAGTATACAGTAGTTACCTTTACAACACTAGTCATACAAAAGGGATGAGGAGACCTGCTTCCCTCCAGTCCAGAAGAGGGCACTGTGAAAATAGACCAGAAGCCATGCAGTAGCTGTTTCCTAGAGTTTAAAATCGGCCCTGACTTTGAATGAGGTTTTGACCATTAAGCAGGTATGTGACCTAACAAAGAGTGACTGCAGTCACCAAACATTTCAAACTTTTAAAATTTACCGATTGTGTTTCTCCTTTTTTTGCTTCCTACCTATATAATATATCCCTCAAACAAAAAGGTAAGTACTAAATGAGTTTATTTCCTTTGGTTTAGAGGCCTGCAACAGCCTGCAGGCCGTGAGATGGGCCCCATCGAAGATGAGAATGTATTGCTACAGCATCTCTCTACTTACAGTAGCTCTCCAAAAGCCTTTGCAAACTTATTTCTGGACATTGCTGAAAAGTGCATCCCTGCCCAAACAAAATACTAGCCTGACTGTAGTGCTGGACAGCCTAACCTCAGTAGCATTAGGTGTTCTGTTGAGTCTTGGGATGCCTCATGAGAATGAACTGTGGCGTGGCATACCATGGAGAGAGAGCTTAAAAGTCTAACGTTAAAACCATGAGCAATCTGAACATGTACAATTCTAACCTTTCATAAGGGGTATCGCCAAACTCTGAAGCTGTACTTGAGTTATCAGAGAGAGAGAGAGAGCCCTGCCACTTTTGTCAGGCATTTTTGTTTTCTTCGCATTGGAACATTTTTTGAAGAGAAAAAATGCCTGCATGCACTTTGGAAGCTTTGGGGTGCAGAGCTCCAATATGTATGTTCTAGGAATTATTATTATTTTTATTAATTAAATTCTTTGTTAGAAGCTGTACTGCAGAATGAACAGGTACCCAAAGGACCTATCATAGGCATGTAAGAGCGATGAACCTAGATTATACAGTGAGAGTATTAAGGACACTCTTAGAGGTCAACAGCCTCTCTCTTTTCTAGTGTGTTTCTATCCACTTTGTCTATCAGTCTGTTGATATTTGCTTTATCTACTTTATCCATCTCACCATCCTTCTATCCACCTGTCTGACAAATTGCTTGTAGACATTTAAAGATTGTCATGTTCTTCTGTATTTTTTACTTTCAGGATTTAGTTTGCTGTGCAGCTGAAAAATGATCACGTGTCATCTGGTCCCTTCATAGCAGCTTGTGTTTCAGGGCCTTAGGGATGTTTGGTATGGTGTCATGACTTTTTGATTGGATATCAGTCATGTGGTTTTAGTAGGTGTTGAAAAGTGAAGAAAAGCTCCCTGAAGATGATATTACATTCATTTATTAGTGCATTCATTAATATATGAATTGAATAGTGTTTTATGGTAAAGGGGTTTCTTTGTAATTTGATCTTAAAGCATTTTGGAAAACCTTATTAAATATTGTGGTCGGTTGGATACTTATCTTTAACTTATAGTATATAACACCAATCATTGAATGTAGAAAAAAATCACTTTACTTATTGAAATGTCCTTGAAACTTTTTAGAGGTCTTTTTATTTGCATGCAATAGTCTGGGCCTTGATATATAGTAAGCCAAATTAAATAAATAAATCTGTAGTGGTGTTTATTTTATTTTTGCATTATTACATTGGTGTTAATATAGTGTACCACGCATCTCTGCACCACAGTAAGCAGATTCAGCAGGTGACTAAGATTTCATTGCCTGGGGTAGCACAAGGATTGATGAGTGTGGCATGCCTCTTTTGATTGAGTGCTGGTGATGTAATGCAAAAGGTGAGACTGCAGGGACTGGAGAAGAAACTGTGGGATGTTGTTTGAATGCCTTAAACAGTCTGGATACCTGCCAGACCTTAAGAATGACTGGTGCCCTGTAACTGTGCTTATGTTCCACTTTGGTTCTGTTTCAAAAGGAGAGGAACCTGGGGGAGAGATCATAGGATTAACTGAACCTAGTTCATTCAGTGGGTAATGGGCACTGGCATAATGAGTTTGAATGAGACATTGGGCTACAGTGAAATTCTTCTGGTGATCTCAACCCAGCTGTTGGTGGAGAAATAATGCATTACACTCCCTCTTTAATCTGAGTTCAGTTCATGTAATTGGAGCAGAAAAGAAATTGAAGAATTGTAGTATTGACTTTTTTCTCTAGCCGCCTCACTGACATCACTCTAATTAATACAAGAAAGGAAAATAGAAAATCTCTACATAAATGGCCTTTTGTAGCTTAATTTAGCTTTTCAAAAAGTAACTGGAATCATTATGGAATTCTTGTCTTTTTGAATAGACCCTCCTCCTCCTATAACATTTACGATACTGTAAATATAAATAACACTACAACTTTTCATTTGATTGATATGGAGATTTAAAGCATAGTCAGCTGTGCAGTTAGAATGACAAACAATAAGCATGTTCTCTTTCCTGCTATGATTAAAACTCAGTGTCCATTTTGCATTTTAATCGGCTCCCTACGAGTGAGAAGGCTTGCAACTGTGCTTTTATTAGAAATATCCACTGGCGGAGCAGTTCCAAATAGAATGAGGATCATATCTATCATCTTTGTGTTAATTGCACTAAAAGACTATACACCATATCATTACCCCACTAGTGTATTAACAAAATGTATGGCATCTGGCAGCACAGAATTAGTGCCCTTGTATAACATTACATTGCATATGAAGGGCTGTCATTCCATTGTCATTTAAATGCCTTCTGAAGCCCCCTTTTCATTTTATGCAAATTGAAGCAGGAGTGTGTGATTATGGTGTCAGGGGAAAGCTACCCAACTACAGGCATAACCTGAGGCCAAAATCTGGCGTTTTGCTTTATGCTTTATGCTTTGTGGTTTTTAATTTGTATCCACAAATTTCTGCAGGAGAAACTTGATGGAAACAAAAGACAAAAGATCCACAGCTGGGCTTTATTGTACAGGTGGTTGCAGAACTTGTGCTTTTTAAACAGATTTACATGTCCATGTAGAAACCTATAGCTTTTGATCTGGCTGTCATACATGTACTGTATGTCTATTCTTTTTGGACTCTGGACGTGACTGACAAAGCACAGGCATTTTCTTGACAATTTTCGTTTGTAATATACAGTATGAAGAGAATATATTTTTTTTGTTTAAAAACAACAAAGCAAGTACTGTCTTCAAGGCTGCTGTTTTTTGGTCTGCGTTTCTTAGGTAGTGTCGTTTGCTTCAATACATTAAGAGCGTCTTGATACATTTGAAAGAAATTTGCTTTTTGTGTCAGGAATGATGCTTGAGTTTGTTTCGAATTTTAATAGTCAAAATACTTATTAACTCTTATTAATTATTAAAAGTCATTACTTTTAGAGGAGGATTTTGTGGGCTGCATATTACTGAGCTTTGTCTGGGGGCGTCAGTGTGAAGAGGCTGTTGGGAGTTGGCAGGCGTTTCTTCTCTGCTGTGGGTCCCCAGCATTGCTTTTCTGTAGTATCTTCCTGACGAGTGAGCTCCATGTCTCTTACACTTCACACCACTGAAATCTGATTGGTTAAAGACACAGACTCCGGTGGAATGAAGGATAGAATTCATGGACATTTCTGAAGAGAAAGTTCCCTGGCTGTCTTGCTCTGGTTACAGAATCGGAATCAAAAACACAGAATCGGAGTTAAAAGTAAAAAAAAAAACAGCACTGACACAAACTCAGGATCATCAATGAAAAGCGGATGTCTTTTTTTTATTGAGAAGAGCCAGGTTTCCCTCCGTAGAAACTTTAAAAAAAAACATCTCAGTAATACACCCTTGCTTGTTCTAGGTTCTACTAAGGAAAAAAAGGCCTTTTTTTAAGAAGCTACAGATGTCTGTATCAGGAATCTAAATGAGGAGGGAGCGCCCGCTGCCTCTCAGTGAGCAAGAGCCGACACGCTGGGGCTCATCCCTCGCGGCACCTGTGGGCACGTCCGGAATACCTCCACTTCCAGACAAGTCTGAACGAGCTTCCCTCCTCCATCAACATCTGAGGTTTCCTTGGAAAAATAATCCCCATCCCCCTAACCCTCCTCACACACCTACACATTGCATCGCAAGTTTGCAGACTTGTGCAACCAAGACAAAATGTTGCATAATTTTATTTAAGATTTCACTACATATCTTAGGACGAGATTTCTTTTAAAGATTTGGGATTTTTGTGAGGAAAAGAACTTTAAAACAACTCCTTTTATTCAATATATGTACTATACTTTATTTCAAAGAGTGTTTCTGGTATATTTACTTTGATGTTACTTTTAAAGTTTTTTTTCTCTTAAGATTTGTTTTCTTTTGATTTTTTTCCCCTGATGTAATACCTCTATTGTGATGTTTTTAATGAGTTTTCTGCGCACATAACAGTCTGTCAGTGCTAAGCTGCTCTATATTTCAGATTGTGATCTTACGTTTTATATAAAAAAATGCCTATAGACTTCTCTGCAGCTTTTTGGATTTGTAATGTTCAAAGAAAGTAAATTTGCTTTAAGTTTGTGAATTTTGGCAAGACAATTCATGCCTCTGTCTCAGTAATTGCAGGCATTTCTGCATCTGGATTTTTTTACACAAAAAGCTCAACTAAGGCACCTGAAAATAGAACTGAGAAAAATCTATATAGTTGATTCCCTGTGGTCTTTCTAGTATGGCTACATTGTGCTGTAAATACAGTATATGCCTTCTAACACATGTAACAAAAATACCACTGTATGGTTTCACTTAATTCTCTCTCCCATTTTCAAATCTTTACTCACCTTTTAATCTTTATTCTACTCACCTCGTTTGATCCATGCTCCAAATTGTTGCAGAAACTTCTGACATCATCACAGGATTTAAAAAAATAGTACAGACACACGTAAAGAAACACTATGGTAAAAATCCTAAACTGCCTCAATTTTTTTTTAAGAACGAAAAAAAAAATACTTTTGTCCAGGTGGATACCGATTTCACTCAGCTAAGAGGCAAAGGGCAATGAAATCATGTTTTCCTTTCTAAAAAAGAGGAAAGAAATCGAAATTGTTCAGCACGAGAAAGAAGGGCACAAATAAGACCAAAGAAGGAAGGTACAGCAGAGGAGCTGAAGAAACAAAGAGCTATTCTTTAACTTCTCTCTGTCTAGTCTTTATCTACTTACCTTCCCCAGGTAATGTCAGTTTAGCTGCCTGCATGGACCAATGGCATACGGGTCTCAGAATAAGCCCCTCCCCCCTGTGTCAAAAGCAGGGTCCACACCCTTTGGGGCGTGTTATCTAGAGCTGAAATCTCAGCAAGGACATACAATCCCAGGCAGCTCCATCCATGATTATTTTATATTTACTTTATATCCAGACAGCTTTGTGTGTGCTGTTAAACTCGCACCAGTTTCCCTTTTATTTCTGCCCCATACCTTCCCTTTAATTTGTATCTCATCGGTCTTTCTTTTTTACCCTCTGCCTTGGTTCAGTCTTCTTTTTGATTTAGTGAGGACCGATCACTGGCCATTTTCCCAATGGGCCGTAGAAATCGGCAGCCCTCACTGTACGGACGAAGGTAAATCTCTATTAAGGTCCACAACTAATGGAGACAAGAACCTTCCCATGTGCATCTCATTATGGCCAGTTGTACCTAGCTGTGCAGTACAAGTCACTAAGCCCTGTATCAGAAGGAGTAAGAAAGCTTCATGTAATATAAGAAGTTAGTATATATGTCTAGTATTTGAGGCTTCTGTTTATGATGTAGCTGGGAGTGAAAGCTGAACAAATGTCACACTGCAGCAAAAGCTTTGTATCCCTTGGTTTCCTGTTGCAGACAGAAACACACCACAAAAAAAGGAGGCATTAGACAAGAGAGGTGCCCCCAGTCTCTAGTCCACTAAGAGGGAGATATATTTCTGAAAAGAATTCCGTCTGAAGACAAAAGGGGCAGGGAATGGCTGATGAGATGAAGGAATTCCAGGGCTCCTTACATGTTCACTCTCAGGAATGCCTTTTAAAGGACAGATTCGTAGATAAAAGACTCTTAGGTGCTTGGGATACTTTTACACAGGCTGAAACCGATTTGGTAAATGCCTGTGCCCCTCCCCCAAATCCCTAAAATTAAAAGGAACTGGGAATAGGATTGTAAAGGGGCTTGAATTTATACTAATAATGAAATGGCTCAAAGAGAGAGAGTACCTTAACATGGCAGCTAGTTAAGGATCTATATTCCTAAAGCTGTTGCGCTCAGTTGCACCACAGAGTACAACAATTAAAGGGAAAGCAAAGAAGGAAACAAAACCACAAACAATTAAAAAACACAAGAAGATAAATGGATCTTTGATATTTAAACAAATGGCCTACTACCCTTGAATCTAAATTGTAGCTTTTGTTTGATCAAAATAGATGTATTTAAGATCTTCTGAAAAGCAGGCATTAAAAATGAAGGAAAACCAAATGTGTTCCAATGAAATGCAATAGAACTGTATGAAGCAAAGAGGAAGCTAGCAGAGCTGTATAAGAAGGTAAAGACTTCTTAAAGATCCAGGATTTGACCAAGACGTGAATCAGTACAAGGGTGGTTACACTTCACATTAGAGCCTCACATCCTCATCAGGATTGTATCATGTTTAATTTACCCCTGTATATTGCTTGATTACATAGTAATTCTGTTCTCAGTTTAAATATGTTTCATGTTATGTCTTTCGGAGAAACCGCTTTACATTTTTAGAGCTGGTTCAGGGGGGGTTCTGTTGTCTTTCTCTGTCTTTGTATTGCGAGTTGTTAATTCCAATTCTACAATTATTCTCTTATTGAGCACATTTCAATAAGGGTAATGTGTAACCAACCAATGATGTATTGATCATACTGAAATGTTTCCATTCTATTAAGATGTGCCAAACACTAAGATAAATAGAGTAGGGTAGTACAGTACATACTGTATATTGAACTCATGATTATGCACAGTGGATTTGTTTCTTAAGGGTGAAACAATTATCACAATACAGACCTTGAGTTAAGGCCTTAAACATCTATGGATTGATCTCTTCATAGACATGTATGAGCTTTTACTCTGCAAACAAGCATTTAACTTCAGTCCACTGTACACATGGCTACTCAGCCACAGGCTTCACTGGCTATTAACAACCAAGCTGCTGATGGCTTAGTCTAAGTGTTCTGATTAAACTATCAAACCCTCTGTCACTAATCCCCAGGCTGACAGTTCTGGACCTGTGTGGAGTTCTAGCATTTCCCATTCAAAGACTGAGAAGGTATAAAACAACAGGTAGCTGGAAACAAGACCTTTGGCAGCATAATGAGTAAAAACATCACCTGCTTTCAGAACATGATCTGTCACTTAAGGTGGAACAGATTAGAATGAGGACTTTGAAAATGCTAAAATACTTTAGACAAATTTCATAAACATTATTTCATGTAGCAGCTAATTGCAAATTCCTAAAATGCTGTTATTTTAGTCCCTTTTCTGCACACTATGGAGTGCAGTGTTATAGCCTACCCTACATATTACTTACTGTATTTGGCTGACACTAATTTTTCTTATCCAGACTAACTTACATTTGCTGCACTGTGCAATTTACATGAATTACTTTGCATTGGGATACAGATGCAGTGTGTCGACTGGGATTTGGAACTAGAGCCATACCGTTAGTATTGCTCCACACAGCTACTTTGCTGTGCTGTTAATAATTCATAGGGGGTTCTCAAAAACATATAACAGCTCGGATCTGTCTCTGAAGAAGGAGGTTTTGTATTCTGTTCAAAGAAGGAAGTGCTAATTAACTACGTCCTCCCGTGAAAGTGATCAAGTAGATCAGATTCTGGCAGAGACGTGATAAAAAGTAGAGATCCATTCAGTTTCACACTTAAGTAAGTGCTGAATTATTGTGAGAAAGTACTGAAAAGCTCCCTGAAAGAAATTACTCATTGGCTGGTTTAGTGTAATGTACTGACTCATGGCTGGAGAAGTGGATTTCGACACCATCCTCCCAGAAGCAGTACTGGGAGAACAGTCCCTGTCTTGACATGTTGCTTCAGGAATGCATTCAATACATGGTTTGAATTGCGGAACAACACTGCCTTTTACATTTTTTGTTTTTATGTAAGTTTAACACGAAACCTAAGGTTGCTCATTCTACTGTCCTACTTCTGGGGATTTTAGCAAGTAACTCTCTTAATGGAGGTAGCTATGTCTCGAGCAAAATGTTTCTTCCGTCTTGGTGAAACATTTTTTCTTTATTAAGAACGTTGTACTCCTTGAATGGTTGACAACAACCAAATTTGTTTATACAATTTAGCACGAATCACAGTAGTTCAAAGCAATGTACTTATTGCTTTCTTTGTAATCACTTTCAACGTAGATAAAAAACATCGCAATTGTAGGAAAAGTCGTACCGTGAAATATTTTTAAACAAACATTTATTGATTTCGATTTTTCAAAGCAAAACATCAAATACAAAACAGAACACACCCAAAAAACAAAACCTCATACTTTTAAGAGAAAAGATTGAGATATCTTTGAGTGTTTCTTTACTTTACAGTTGTTTCAGATGATGCAGTTTTGATTCATTTTCAGTTTGGATTATCAATGTCCCCTCTCAGCTTTTCCCACAAAACTGTACCTTGTGCATTGACCAGAATTTAGGATGTCCATTTGCTTCTAAAAAAAGAACAATCCACATTAATAAAAATATGTTGTCCATTTCAGTTCAAATTCTATTTAGTTTTATTGTCCACTAAAAGTACAGTACAGTTCATCAACAAACAAAAGAAGAGCAAGACACTGGACAAGAAAAAGCATACATTCATGGATGAAATCAAACTGATCATAATGCAGATATCTGCTATAAGTGTTAAAAGATAAGAGTAATTAATTTGCACCGAGATCACTGCATCCTTGTGGCCTTTTACTTGAATTTTTTCTATAAAAAATGCCTTTGCTAAAGAAGCAGTACCACTTTTAACAGAACCTATTTAATGACATCAGTTGAAAAAATCTCCCTTTGTTTTTGTGATGTCATCTGCCACACCTGGGTTCAACCAGGGAAAGGAGAGGAGGAAAGTACACAAACTTTAAGCATACTTTGTCTCCTGCTACTGTACATCCTAAAATCAATTGTCCCAAAGATTGTACTCCAGACCCCCCAACTGTGGTGTATACTGCATGGTTGGACTGGGTATGAGGGGAGGGTACTGGGTATTATGAGCTGGGCTGCTGTTGTCAGGTGGTCTCCCCCTCCTCCCCCTCCTCCCCCTCCTTTGCCTCTGCGCTGATGGGAATCCGACGGCCTCATTGCTCGTGTCTGTTCAGACTCGTCTGCCCTGGAATGTACCAAATTGCTAATGCAGTTTTATGTTCAAGTAAATTGACATTGAAGAGTGCCATCATTTTACACAATAAATATTTCATTCCCATTTGAATGCAGATTTGTGATGCCTGCTTTAGCATATAAATTGCCCTTTCCCTCACTTTGAGAATGAGAAGGACATGTCGTGAATATGAGATTTGTGTTTGGATTATATGCATATTCTTAACTAGCTCTGTGAAGAACACACCCTAGGATTACAAATGTGTCAAAGCTCACCTCACCACATTGAGCAATCTATAAACTTGTTTTCTTGCTGCAAAACTGTAAATAACTACTCTTCAACAATTTGTCTGTGGAAATTGAAGTAACTTTAATTCTTGGGTATACTGTATATTATTATTATACAGTACAAGTATGAATAAAAGTATAGCCAGTCCTGTTTCAGTTATTTTATAGTGCACTACAGCTGTGAATTTGGCTTTAATTATTAAAAGGTATACCCTGCCAGCACTTTAATTTTTAGTGTGCTGTATTTCGTGGCGTGCACTCTTCTCAAAACACTTTACAATTGAGGCTGCCAAAGCAGATGACAGAAGAACACTAGTACGGTTAGACAGTTTTAAATTAAACAGGTGTTTAATTCAAAATTCATTGAGTTAATCAACATAGATCTGGGATCCAAATCAAAAGGCAGTGTGGTGTGGTGTGATGGGAGAGTCAGTTTTGATTTTGGTGTGCAAAAGGCATATCTCTGAATGTATAAAAGTGTGGTAAAAAAATCCTTAAAACAACAGAACAAGCATGTTCTGCTGAGATAGGGTGATGGAATGGTTAGGTATTGCGTGTTGGAGAAAAGTGAATACTGACCCATAGCATTTTTCTCAGGATTTGATTGAAAAAAAAACAACAACTGAATACTATTCATTGTTCTAGCCAAGGACACACCCAGAAATTTGTGGAAACCTGTGTTTTTCCTCATTTTTCATGGAAGGAGCCCTGTAATTAAATTATGTATTACAGCAATGACAAAATGAATCCACCCGTTGCCATGCTAAAAAGTGCTTACATATGCACACTCAGCATCAAAAGAAACGTAGACCTTGCAAATGCAGGAACCTCTTGAAGTGATCAACAAAATGACCATCTTCAGCAGGTGCTGTAACATTTTATTGAATGGATATGATGAATGTAAATTAGCTCTGGCTAGCATTTGTGCTCAACAGTGGCTTTACTTTCAATGTTTACTGTCAATGGCAATACAAGATGTACTTCTGCGACATGCACTTTGCACTAGTTTTCAGAACCGGTCTACTAGTATTCTATCCTATGCTTCCTAAGGAATGCCTTGAAAATCCCGAACAAACATACAGTATGTGATGTGCATAGATCTCTAAGCCCTAGATGCCACACATCATCACAACAGTGTTCAGTGCAGCTCAAGTCTGGTGAGGAGTTTCATTCTCATCTTGTAAAGAAGCTGTTCTTACACGAGCAGCAGTGGATATTTCTGTGCATCATGCTTAGTCATCAATGATCAATTAATCAAAGTGATAGCCTAAACGAGGACATGTTGGCACAGTGGTTAGCATTGCAACAGTGCTGCGGTGGGGTCCTGGGATCAATTCCTGGGGTGCTATAGTACCTGCATGGAGGTTGCATGTTCTCCCCGCGATTGAGTGGTTTTCCTCCAGGTGCTCTGGTTTCCTTTCACAGTCCAAAGATAGACTGATAGGTTAATGGGCTTCTGGGACAACGAACGCTAATGTGAGTGCGTGCATGTATGTGTGTGCCCTGCAATGGGCTGGCGTCCCATCCAGGGTGTATCCTGTCTCTCTTCCTGGGATGGGCCCTGGTTCCCCTGGGGCACTCTACTGGATAAAGTATACTGTATCACTCAAATATGCTTTTCAACATTTTTGTTGTTTGCATTTTCACCAGTCCTTCACTAGTAGAAGGTATTTGGAATGTCTGAATCAAGATTTAATTGCAAAAGTCTTTTGTGTGCTTAAGTGGAGCAATAACATCATTTTTCTAGAGTCCTGCCATTTTACAGCCATAACTGTGGAGAGTAAAAACAATTTTTTGAACAAGTTGCCCTTTCCGTGCAAGTCTGGTAGGAAAATACTGGAATATTGACTAGATGAAGATTGATTATTTAAAGAATATAGGTACCTTATGAAAGGTGTGCATATGTGTGAAAGAAGGCCTCAATATCCCCACCCCCAGAAAATGTCTTCCCTCCATTGGCCTGAGCTTGTTCTTTGCAGTTTCTTGTATTTTATGGAGCTTTCGTCACAAGTGTCTACAGAAAGGCGTACTGAACCTCGAGCTGCCCAAGGCTTCTTGGAATTCACCCTGCATTTACCTGGACGTGACTGTGCATGTTTCCAGCTGAGCCATTCCTCTTTCTTCACTCATTCTTGGTGAACCTCTCGCACAGACAGAATGCACTTTTTTGATTTTTGCTGCCCACTGGCAGTTTCTCCAATTTTATATTCATATTGGAATGTTTTTTTTGTTTTTATGATTCATTCTCTCATTATTGCTCGCTCTCCTTCTCCCCATAATTACTGTATACTGAGTCCAAAACCTGATTGTATACAGAATGAGGGCTTTACCTCTACATGTTCATAAAGGAATGGTATTGTTGTGTTGTCTTGATGCAAATAAATAAATTCAATCAGTAAAAAGATTAGAACTTTCAGACCTTTGGCCTCACACACATACTGACATTAATTCTGAATAAGTAACTCAAGACTGACAGAGCAGAATAAGAGATTGGGTTGGGTGCCTACGGGCATGTTAAAATCTTGATTCCTAAGGTGGGGCCTTCTGTTTGAAGTTTGACACTGTGCTATAAAGACACTAGAATTTTTAAGTAGGATTTAATTTTAAAGAGGTCTTTGAAACTCCTATGCAAAATCAAACAAGCTAAGACAAGCTTGTATGAAATCTAACAGTACTTGGTGTTCCACCCTCACTTATTCTACCAGGTGCCTTTGCTTTGGAGACCAAGCACAACATACTCAATCGCTTTTTCTGTCTTGCAAATTACCGTATCTTAAAAACTGCTTCTTAGTGCTGGATGATTTGGGAATTCAAACTAAGAGCATTTCATGGATTTTTAAATGCACATATATTTTTATCACCCCATGTATATATTTTTTTTTAATAAACATAAAAGTGAAAAAAATATTTTTTACTGCTTTTAGGAATGTGGAATCTAAGCAACCAGAACTGAACGAAGCTTTTCCATTTACTGATCTTCTATGGTTATCTATGGTAAATATATAGGAATGGCGGATGAATTTAAAGTTTACTTTAATTTGTAACATGGTGCTATAAGAAAAAAAAAATATCCTAACAAAGTTAGAACTCACTGTACAGCTTATGTTTGACATAAATAGATGAGTGTCAACTAATGAATAAGAAATCAGTTTTTTGTGATGAAGTTGTATCACTTTCTAATCAAAAACATCCGAATTCTTGCTTTTAAGCTTTCTCTTGTTCTTTAATTATGGTTTATTAAAGCCATGATCTGTTTAACACTCACATCTTCATGTTTAGCTCTGAAGAACTGTGTGCCATTTCAGTATGCTCTGGCTATAGACATTTCAATAAATAGGAAAGATATTTTTTTTCTAAGCAACATAGCTTTAAGAAAAGGATTCTCAGTTGTGGCTTGCACTGGGTCATAAATTAGCTTAAAGATAAACAGAATTGATATTAATTATAGTTAGTGCATTCAACAAAAATAAATTCATTTATACATTATCCATTTCATACTGCACACCATTGAAAGAAAATAACACTAAACCCACCAAACAATATACATGTTTCACATATTCTATTAAAAGCATTTCATTTGACCTTCATTTAAGCTGAATTTAAATGTTAAAAAAAATGTTAGTGCTGTTTTTCATGTGCTTGATGCTTGTAATTTTTATGTGTGGCTGTCAATTTATCTTTATAGTAACCATGCAATGACACAGTTAAGAGCATATTTTGAAACTTGTTTGATTACAAACCCGGAGTGATCTTGGATGAGTGCATCTTGATGACTTTTAAATCTATGTAAATGAATGCAAACAGATGTTTATTTTGAGTAATATGCTGCAATTAGAGTGTGATGGCTCATGACGGGGGAAAAGGAGTATGCATGTTGCTCTAGTGATACTGTATAAGGAGTACTTTTCTTTTGCTGGTATACATGAATGCAAGTGGTCAAAAGTTACGAAAATAAGTGCAGAAAGAGTGGGTGAATAAAAGAGTCTGTTCTGATAAGAGTCAACACTACACCGGTTTGGTTTCTAAAGACTAAAGAAAAAACTTTCCATGTTGTCAGTGTAACACTTTTATTTAATTATTTTCACCGAGTTCGTTTTTTTATATTAAAAAACTTATCAGAGAAAACCCTGTTTCCCCCTCATCTCTTAAAACCTCAGAAAAAAATTGAGAAATCGTTCCTTCCTATAACCAGCCGACATGAACACACACGCCCGTCAGACAGTGAGCGAGAGTAAGGCAGCCCAAAGTGAAATTCCACGGGGGCTGAGGTGCTGTGCCCGAGCATTGTGCTTTTGGCTCTGCGCTCGTTAAAGAACACACACAGAAAAATGCCGCGATTTGTTCAGACTTGCACGGGACATCGTCTGCACAACCAACGCCTGAGAGCGGTGAGAACTGCAGAAAAAGTGCACTTCCTTACCCGAACTCTTGCACGAAAGGAGAGATGGAATCATACTTGCTCGACTGAACCTAGAAGTTTCCATGGGTTGCAAATTGTTTTGGAGTGGAGCTGATTTTTATTTTCCAATGAGGGTTCTTATTAATAAATGTAAGCTGCTGAAACCTAAGCAGCAACCTATGCTATTACAGTAACACATGACAAGCTATTACTGTATGGGTACATGATGCTGTATTTATTTTAGAAGGTTTTGCTCTATTAAACGATTTTAAAAGAAATATCTTCTAATGCCAGGAGGAGTTAGTTTGCAGCCAGCTGATTGTGTTTTCCTATCAGCCTCCGTTTAAGAGAACTGTAAAAGCAATAAGCAGACTCTCGTATTGTGCCTTTCACAGAAAGGTTTCCCAAAACTTAGTGTCGAGACAGATGGAAGATTCCCTAAATCTGCCGAAACACATTATCAATGCAATGCTGTTTTAGCCCCTAATTATAACTTGTGCAATGCTGAGTGTTAGCATTAACGTGTTAGAACATATGATTCTCCGTTTCTTGTAAAGCTATAATAAATAAAGTGTATTATTGCTTATGATGTGTTTTTGCTGTAAGAAATACAGTACGTGCTCATAGCTTTACAAGTGAAAAGGTAAAATGGACCTGCACAGAAGACATACAGATTTGTATTTTTTAGTCAGGTTTGGCATGTCCTGCTGGCATTCAGGGTTTACTCACCAAACATCACTACATTTCTGCAGAATTACAGTACCAACTAACAGGGTGCTCCTGTGACCTAGACCCAGTGTATCTGTGTGGAGCAGCAGGGTTTTACGATACTGGCATAGGGTGGTGCCTTCTGATGATGGGAGGTGCCATTGTTTTGGTGGCAGTGGTTAGCATTGCTCCCTCACAGTGTGGGTTCTCCACATTTTCACATGGGTCTCCTCTGGGGGCTGCAGTTTCCTCCACACAGTCCAAAGGCATACCTGTACAGTACTGGTAGGGCAACTGGTTGCAGGGTGTAAGACCTGTGAAAGACTGTTATGCCGTCTAGGGTGTACCCCACCTTTTCACCCTTTGCTTGCTGTTATACTGTAGGTTGCCGCTCCCTCTCAACCCTGAACTGGATTACGTGTTTGGAAATGGATGGAAGTTAGAGAAACTGGTCCCCACCAGTCCTGAGCTGCTGTGCTTCCTCTGTGGGTGTGGACTGGACAGTCTCTCCGCAGGTGTGCTGGGGTCAGGCAGTTCAACAAGACAAGAGCCCTGAAGGGACTTGAGAAACTAAGTCTTGTCTATAATGCAGGCCGCTCACTGAAGGCCTGCGGGGATTTGTCCTGATGAGGGAGTGGGGCCAAAGGGGGTGAAAGGGAGACTTCATCTTGAGTAAAACCTCACAAAAATAAAAGGGAAAGTAATTCATTTTTCCACTTTTCTTCCTTCATGTTAATTTATCAATCCGAGGACAAAACGGGTAAAAGGTGACTTGCAGGTTACAAAGAAACATTGCCGCACTTTGCCAGTACTCCTTATCAGGGGATTCTGCCATTGTCATGGCTTTAAGTTGGATATTTAGTGAAGAGAGACAAAGCATTAGAGTCTTGTTCAGTTACAAAATAGGCTTGATTGAGTGCAGGATGTCTTCGGGAAGCCATTTTGTGCTTCATTATTAGTATTGTTGTTGAGATTATTAGGTAATAAAATAAAACTCTGACTTTAACTAAATTCAATTGCTTTTGCCCTCCATTTCATAACAGACTGCCTATTGTGTAGAAAGCAGCTCAATAAATGTCTATCTGCATAATTTTTATCTATAAAAATGTGTAATTTTAAAGTTTCAGAAAATACAATTTGTAAATGAGTAATGGATTTAAAATAAAAAAGCCATTACCCAGCTGACTGCACAGTATTGAAGATTGTTTAAAGATTTAGCTTCACTTGCTTTCCATAAATTATTTCTTGTTACAGCAGGAACATTACATACAATGGGATCAATGCAAATGATATTAAACTTCCATAGCAGTAATTGCAAAGAATTAGGAAAGCTGAACGTGACCTAATTTAAATCATATTTAAAAGATGAAATGAGACATTGCGTACACTCACTGGAAGCTAATAAATTAATTTGGTAAAACAACCTTAAATGCTGTTTCATTTACATTGTGATTAGTCACTAATTAGATGAAACTGGGGAGTTAAGAAGAGAACATATACGAGTTTGCAAATTTGCTAAGAATGTATTTCTTAATTAAAAACAAAGCAAAACTCCTGTTGCCTCGCTCAGGGGGGCAGGAGTGTGAGCATTGAACAAAAGCTTGGCAGAGTGTCTCAGTTTAATCACATGTTGAGAAAGACCAGCTCCTGCTTTAAAAAGCTGCTTCACAATATGTGCCAGTAACCAGCAGAAAGCTATAATTACTGCATTGACTCTGCAATAAATTCTTGCAATGTCTTGTTTGTAAGCTCTGTCAGGGAGTGAAGTCCTCATTCTCTGCCAGAGATTTCTCCTCCCGTATATCTTCTTGAAAGAAAAAAGGAAGACTTGGAGTAAAACTGGATTTCATTGTATGCGTGTGCTGTATTCTGAAGCTTCGTGGAGCTGTCAGTCTGTGGAGCTCATTCCTGCTGTCTGACCCTGTTATATTCAACCAGCTGCTGTGAACACAGGAGCACATGGTGGAAAACTAGCAATGTGTCGACCAGTAACTATATACATTACTGGTCACGTTCACTGCTTACATAGACTGCATCTGCAATGTTTGCAATGAATTGATCTTTCCTTTTCATTCTTGTTTCCTTGCTTTCTTTCCATCCTTATAATAATCCCTGCTCCAGACACACTGAATGTCAAAGTTCAGTCATTTTCAAAAGTGTTGCATCTGCTTCTTTGAACCCTTTGATTTTCAAAAATCTGTAAGGTTGCCCAAACAAATCAAACTGCTGGAAGTCTGTAGCATAAACTTTGGATATCAAAAACTGAAGCAAAGATGCATGTCTTTATAATGGTGTGTATCAAGATTCTGCAGGAAGTGTTGTTTTTCTTTGATTTATTTATTTGACTTTTTTGGTGAGGGTGGGGCTGTTGATATCTTCATTTCCAAATAAGCAGAAGCATCTAACCAAAATTGGTTTGGATATTAAAAAAAAAACAAGAAAAGAGAAAACTAATAATAAAACTTTGATAATGTGAAAGCCCCAGGCAAGAGAAAAGCATTTTCTTTCATATCATTTCTCTTCCACACGTTGCAGAAAATCAGATTGAATTTCGAGAAGACAAAGACATCAGCCACGTCATATCAGCTCTTTTTTCCATCAACTCCTTGCTCGTGATCACTGAAATGCCGTGTGGGGTTGGGCTGAGTCTGAAGGGAACTAAGAGCTGTTCTGTTTTTTTAGTTTGTTCATTTCACAGGGTGAAAAAACAGTCCATCTCTCACACAAACAGGGTTGTGAAAGAGCACAACTAAAGAGATGCACAGGCTTATAGAATCACCCTGTAACCCAAACCCATACTGACAAGCATACACCTGTATTCATGGAGAAGTATTAAGAGCACACCAAGAAAGTACTGGAACAAGTAACATTTGTTTTTAATTCCTCTCTGTGCACTTCATTTTCAAAGAGCTACTGATCAGGTTGCCTAAGCAAACCCTCTTTGCAGAAAGTCAAAGAACAAACTTTGCCCATCAAACTTCTTTAAAATACTTAATGAGAAGAGATATACAGTATGGGACATGAATCAAAGCAAACAAAGAAAAATCAGTACTGAAACACGAAGGCAGATGCGATATAAGAAAAAAAAAGACAGCCATCACTCACGTACTAAACAGAGGGCAAAAAGTGATTTGAAATTAGTCATTGTTTTCACAGTTAGTTTTTTACCTAAACCTTCTCACCCCCACCACCTGCCTAAAACCTGTTTTTCTTAATTTGTGTATATAACAAGTAAAATGAAAGTGAGGGAAGTTGGATAGAATGCTATAATAAACAGTCTATCTTGAATAGCAAAGACTCCTAGTAAAAGGCTACAATATATGATTATAAGATCCTCGAGCTAAAAAAAAAGGCCCCAGTGGAGACAAAATGTTGATGCGGATCTCTGTCAGTTCTTTTACAATGGAAATGATCCCAGAAGAATGCATGAGGGGCATTTCTTTTCTCAGGGATGCAGAGGTCTGACATGTTGGACCTTAGGTTTTCATTCCTTTCATCTTTAAATCCCTGAGTGACTCGCTCAGTTCTCCAAATGAGAGTTCACCAGAAGCCTGCCATGTACTCTTTTCCATTTGCTTAATAACTCTTTTTATGAAGGAAAGATAATGCTTTATAGGGGTTTAGCCTAGAATTGAAGTTACACCACTGTTTTGTTCAAGTTTCATTATAAAGTGTTTTAAGTACATTAATGTAGCTACAAGCCCCTGGCATATCAAAATAAGCATCCTGGTTTGTAGTGCAACGATTTTATTTCTACTTGGTTCTCTATTTATGTCAAGACAAAGATTATATGCAAATCCAAATTAATGGCCCTAGGAGAGACCTGTTTTTGTGTTTGTGCCTACAGATTCAAATGTCCTGGAGTACCAATGTACCCAATATATAGTGACCGTATATCCAGTACAGTATGATCTGTGAATTCTTGATCTAACCTTGACTAGGGTTAATGATGTTATCAGGAAGTGTTTGACAAAGTATGGGTTACAAAAAATACTGCTACTAGTATAAATAGCACTATTCATTTTGACGAAACATAATACTTCAGTATAATAAACAAAAACATGGCCCACTTATTTCAGTTTATGCAAAAAGTTATTACAGTGTGATAAACCAGTTTTTTTTATTTATTTTTTTTCATGATTAATTTCCATGTCTGTCACAAAACACCACCAGGAACCAAATAGGGGTTAAACCAAGGAGGATTTGAGTGGAAGGATTTTAAACTCTTTTTAAAAATGTATTGACTGAGTCAACGTAGGCGTCTACTATATATCAACAGCAAAACAGGGATTTGAACACACATGTACATTAAAAGGATTTGCATTTAAGGATGAAAGCGAGACACTTTTTTTTTACACAAAAGGCTGTGGGCGACTACAAATAACTAGCCTGGGGTGTTTTCTAGCAAATTATCTGGGATCCTTATAGGATCATGTGAACTAGATCCTTGAATCTTTAAGCCAAACAGACAATAAGGCTCAAACGGCCTTGTCTCATTTGTGCTTGGTGTCATGCCAGTGGATTTTCAAATGGGTTTGGGGGGTGCACAAACCCCTGGTCCCATCAATCCTCAGCTGTCTAGAGTATTAATACAGGTCACCCACGTTTATCACTCCCCTGCCATCCCCAAGCCCATCACCAGTACAGCAGCCTCATTCACCCAGCCAGTCCTTCCTCAAATCAAGTATACTGTATCAATAAGTGCTTTTTCTTTGTTGCAATTACAGTACATTACTGGGGTTTGTCTGTGCCTTCTGAGCTCTGTGTTAAAGGTGTTCATTTCGTTATGACAGTGCTCTGAATCTAGGTTTGTATTTCTAACTTTGAAAAGGGTTGTTCTCTAAGCAGAGTTGGTCCTGTTGCCATGGCGCTGATACAGTTCTTTCCATCAGCCTTCCACTCCTTTCTCCTCCACTTCTCCTTAAGCTTTTTTTTTCCAGTCTAGCTTTTGGTAACTTTTTTTCTGGCTCCCACGCATCAGAGTAAAGAAAGACCTGGATAACAATGCGCCCAGACATGTAGTTGCTACCTGATTTGTGATTTAAAGTACAGTGATGCTGTAACTAACTTTGCAATCCGTCTGTATCAATTTTGAAATGCATTAATGAATGCCAGGGACATTTTGCTTCAATTTGTGTACTACAGTAGCACTCCAAGGTTGACTATCCAAAAGATTTATAATCATATAATGGAAAAGCATTAGAAAAAAAATAGGAGGGAGAAAATCGTTACTTTCTTCTAGGAAAGTCAATGAACAGCTATGATAGATTAATATTCTGGTGTAGGCTAGCCTCACTGGCTGCCTTGTACACAATAAATAATCCACTGATAAATATCCAGTGACAGGCAGAAGCCATTTTCCAAAAAGAAAGTGACAGCAAGATTGCTGCTGAATTAAATTTTAAATTGTAAGCATAATGTGCACTTCCAGGTCTTTTGCAAAACCCTGATACTAATTCTACTGACAAAATTCAACTCAGGTCTGCAATATGAGCAACTGGATGAGACCCATTTAGAAGCACAACAACGTATATTTCACAGTGATGTCTCTTTTGCAAAAGCTAGGAGTTAGAAGTCTTATTTACTAAGCCTTGAACCACAAAATGGACTTTGCCCTATTTTATGAGAGAAACAAATATCTGAATTGTTAGAAATTGTCCCTGGGTACAAATACATTTTTGTGTTTGTATTTACACTGTACGTAATATACTCAGCTGTATGAAGATTTTAATGTGGTAGACACTGTTGTAACCGTTAGTTGGTTTAAAGCAAATTGGAAGACAAAAACCATCTCTAACAGACCTTCACTTGTGCACACGAAGCACCATGCTGTGGTAATGTGAGCAAAAAAGAATGTCGATTTCAGTTGCTGCACTCTCAAGATGAGGTGAGCTGTGTCCCCCAACAGCATTCTTATCAGTCACAGCCTCTCACACACTCCCTGAAATAGCAGGTTGTTCAGAGAGTTCTCTTTCTTTTCTTTTATTTTGTTTTGGCTTTCAATTTCTTTTTAGTCCATTCTTTTCTCTCCAAACACCCCCATACATGGAATTTTCCATAGACGTAGCCCTACTTCAGTCTGCGGAATGCCAACAGGACACAACATGTCCTCATTCCTCCTACTGATCTAGGATGCTTGCAGTGTAGTCTTGCACTGTCTTACATACTGTAGCACACCATGGGCCCCCTGTTTCTAACGGTTCACAGCCTGTGGAGTGAAGAGAAAGCTTATTGCACTCTCCCTGTTAGCAGGTGGTTCTAACTTATGTAGAAATATGTCATGGATCAGGTTTGATAAACGACAGGGACATCAAAATTGAAGAGGGCAAAGTTCGTTCTGTTCTTGGCTGCTCTCCTGCACTAAATTATTTCCTCTGGTTCTGCTCTGCTCCACTTGGCATTACCATATTTAATTTGTGGACACAACTCTTATATGCTTGTCTCCTGCTCTTTCTTTTCTATGTCTGTGTGAAGACAAAGACTAATATATTTTTCTATTGCTTCTAGATGGATTAAAATCTGCCTTAATCAAAAATTAAAGCATATTCACTAAATTAAAAATAACAAACAACACAATGATGTGCTATGCTTGTTTTATGTTTACACTTTCTATTTTTATGAATGATCTTCACTGTCACCACTGACAGTGGTTGTCTCAATCAGCAATTTTAAAGACTGAACAAGAAGCTTTTGAATCTTTGACTGAAGAGACTGTTCATACATGCCAGACTTTTTAATCTGGTAGGTCTAATGATGTGATCAATAATATGTTTGTCAAAGAATAGGTTAATGGAAGTGCTATTAGTAATATAGATACAGCTATATTAAGTTTAAGAAATGAAATATATCACAAAAAATGGTTACAAATCTGTTGGACAGCTGATTTTGTTCACACAAAAATAGTTGAAATAAAGAGAATGTGCTTTTTGAACACATGAGGCACAGTTTTACACAGAGGGTTGTAGATGTTGGGAACAAGCTACCCTAGGATGCTAGAAGAAATTACCTAGGATCTCACAAGAAATAGCTTAATAAGTTCCTTGGATCAAAAAGTTTTAGCAACCAAAGCAGCGTGATGAGTTTTTAGTCTCTCTTGAAGTCTTGCATACATGTACAACCTGTACTTGTACCCCCATACGACTGTGTGAAATCTTAATGAATTCCATGAGTCATCTTGTTTCCTGCATTAGATAAATGAGCTTGTAATGCACTGTTTCATGTTGACTTTACCAGCTGTAAGGCAAATGAAATGGACGAGACATGAATTAGAGGCATTCAAGAGATTGCTGTTGATCATGATTAGTTACTCACTTATTAATTCATGTGCTTGATGTCATTTTTACCACATGTCAGGCAGGATTAAGTGTCCTGACAGATATTCTGTATTCAGCCTGTATCCACAAATCAGGTTTGGTCTATTCTTGTGATACCGCAGATTGCAAACACCACCCTTTTTAGCCTGCTGTCAGCTCAGCTGTAGTCTCAATAGCTGCCATACTGCCATCAGTTACAATCACAAAACAGGCTGAATTGCAAAGAACTTTAGCTCACAAATAGTTACTGTACATTGTTAATAAGCATGTGCAATTACATGTTCAATTACTAGTGTTAATGTTGTCAATTTTGTAACAAGCTATTTTTCTTGGTTTTAATAACTCACTGCAATGCTTGATTTTTAGTTCCTTCACATCTCAAACTCATGAATTATGAATTATAGTTTTCCTAGAGTTTCCTCTGCAGAGCTTAAAGTTCATATTTGTACACAGTATCTGTAAGACACCGGGTTGTTGTTTTTTTTTTTTTCTTCACTGTCTTGCTCCAGGGCAAACAAAATATTACAGCAGGAATGGTTTGGACTTGTGTCAATGTATAGTAGCTGATGTTTCAAAATCAGCTCTCTGCCACGCAGGTCAGTCAGGCCTCACACTGCTCACCTGAGAAGTACCTCCATCTGGAAGTGTCTGAAATGCAGGGGCTTGTTGGGTTTGGCAAGGGAGTCTCTGCTCCAAGCTCCTGCTGTTTCTTGGAAAAGAAAAAACAGCATGTCAGCACACTTACTCAAAAAACCTCTCACACAAAAAAGCTGCGTATGCATCCCGTACTCCTGCATGTTGATATTTTGTGTATGTACCCTACATTCAGAATTGCAAAACAAAATGCATTACATGCGTATAAGAATGTACTTTCCTGTGCTCCCTGTGTAGCCACACCTATTACCATGCTACATTGGGGCCCTCGTCAAAATACAGACCTCAGTGCAAACAGCATTCAAATGGGAAAGTGTGCATGCTAGCTGGACTGGAATTCAGAAACCAGCGCACACAGATTCCAGTCCCAGCATGAGATGTAAAAGAGTGAATCTGCATGCAAGTCGGCCCTGCCTAAGTGTTCTATGGGGGTTTTAACGGTATGGTGACCTCTCAGAAAAATGTTTGTGTTTTTGGCCACACGCAGCTTTAATGAATATATATAATTGGTGTCTGTCAGAGCTCCTTACTCACTCAAACCCCATTTTACAGACTATAATTAAAACAAGTCACTGAAGAGCTGATGCACTGTAACTGTTAATAGCACACAGTAATGAATTAGGAGATGCATCTAAATTGATAGGAAGCTCACCGGATAAGTTGTTTTTCTCAGCGTTTTAAATTGCAATAATGGAGTAATTCCTGCGGGCCTCATATTAGAGCCTAATTAGCTTGTTTCAGAATGCAGCATTGTTTGACAAAAGTTAGAAATTAAAGGTGCACAGCTGCAAAAAAACAAGTGCACTTTAGTAATAAAAGATTATGTGCTCTCTGTATATATGTGGAAATTTAAGGATATTTCGGGGAGTGCTTTGGGGTAAGTTAATAGTCAATTTTAAATTTCGCATAAAAGTTTCATAGTTTGCATGCAGATATTCCCACTTACTCAGAAAAGTTAATTTCACCAATGATCACAACTTCTTTTGGGTTTTGTGCAGAGCAGTTTGACCCAGGCTTGTCTGTAAGTTTCTCCACTGTTCTCCTTTGCTTGTCCGCAGTCACTTTGATGAATCTTCTGTCTCTGTAAACAGCTGTAATGGCTGTCTTCCTGCTGGCTCCATCTAAATCAAGTACCCTGAAGGTCTGTCAGTCTGATTACTCAGATCATCCTTTACATCCCTTGCCTGGCAGTGGGCACCAGATTTTCCAGACTCACTGATGAGAGCACTCCGGCAGCTCACGGTACCTGGCCCACACCTGCTGCAGTTTTTGTCCTGTCCTCTCTTCTCCCACAGCGCCATGCTATTCTTGACCACATCAGGATGCAAAACAACTCAGACGTACACTGTGGGCCACATTCACGAAACGGCCCAGTGTGGTAGGACATAATACCAAAATACGAGGTGCACAACAAAACAGTTTATTCGCAGACCTCAATAAGAGGCAACTGAAAGCGTAAGACATGCGTGGACGCACGCAAAAAATTAAACAATCTGCTCATTTGCATCCGCTGAATATGCAAAATGTGGGCATTCAAATGATGTGGAAGGGTAGCACTAATGAGGGTAATGACATGCACATGGCATTCTCTAAACCTTCCTAAGCATAAGGCACACCTTTTTCGCATGCAAGTTTGCACTGATGGAAAGTGGGTGTACTGAGCTGAGATGAAGTGCAGCAGGACAGGTTTATTTTAAAGACGATCCTTGCCAGCCAGAAAGACGCACTTTCCCAAGGAAAAAAAACAACAAATTATGGTGCAAACCTTACTATGCTTGTCACAGAAAGATGTCCTCAAAAGATGCAGTTTGAGCACAAATACTGTACTCGCTCTGGTTTCTGAATCTTTCTCTGCCTGCTTTTAGCTTGAAGACTGTGACATTGGAGGACATGGAACGGGATGTTTTTTGCAGCAAAAATGTTTGTGGTTCTACTTTTAATGCATAACATAGATATTCATAAATGTATTTAATAAATCTTGACGGCCCATTTATATTTGAAATAGAATATTATCTTTTTCAAACACAACAATTTGGAAGATTTTTAATAGACTATTAATATCCCATGATTTAGTATTTAAAAGTCCTGACATCTTCTCGTTTTGCAGTATTTGTTGTTCTTCACAATCATTTTCTTCCATTCTGTTGCAAATGCTGGCAGGCATACTTTTGCCTACACTTCCTAAACCTCTTCTTCCAGCGCAAAGCAACTTATCGTCTGATGTAGCTGGTGTTGAGTCTCTCTATGTCACATGATCTGTGCCAATTATTAACACACAGCCTTCAGAGAAGGTTTGTCTTGTTATGCTAATGGTATGTTAATGATTTCCAGAGTTATTATCTTTGTGGACAGATCCTTACTTATGCTTATTAGGATAGTTATTATGCTTATTAGATGTTATGCTTAAAGGGTAGTGTTAACACATGTTACATCAACTTTTGAAAAACCTTTGTGATCAAGTGCATCTTTAACTTGAAAGCAAACAATAATTAAAAGAATAAGTGTTTCAATATGGGCCTACGCTCTGATGATTACCTGATCTTGTTCTCTAACCACATCACAACCTGGAGGAAATTGTTTTAGCACCATCTCCTGTCTGCACTGCAGAATTGCGTGGATCACTGCTACTCACCGGGAACATGTGAGGTCCCTTGACTGAGCCACAACCCACTAGAGGCCAGTCTGTAATGAAAGAGGATTCAGGGTGGTAAGGAGGGGGGTGTGTTAAAATTAGTCTTATGTTCTCCTTCACAGAAACGAAGAATGACAGAAGTAACTCGGAAAAGACATTGAAGTCAAATCCTCCAACAACGTACAAACACATTCTGTAACCAATTCCTCAAAATATTTCATTTTCAAAGAATGTGGCTCTTGTTGAGTTTAACGCAGCGGTCAGCATTGCTGCCTCATCGTACTGGGGTCCTGGGTTCAATTACTGAACTGGTGTGCTGCCAGCGTGGTTTGTATGTTCTCTGGGTGTCCACCACAATCCGAAGACATATTGGTACAGTACTGTATGTCAATTGGCTACTGAAAGAAAATTGGCCCTGGAGTGCATGTGTGCATGTCAGCATCTGCCCAAGGATGGACTGGCGTCATGTCCAGGGCGTATCCTACCTTGCTCCCATTGTTTTTTGGGATAGGCGCCGATTCCCCCGCGACCCTATTTGAGAAAGTGCTTAGATAATGGATGAATGAATAACTCTTCTTAAGGAATACCTTGGTGCTATTCAGTGCTGTTGACAGTTACAAAATAACCTGTATTGGCTAGTTATGCAGATAAATCAACTCTGTTATACAATCAGCATAAAAAATGCTTTCTGTAGGCCTGGCTAGATTCAGCACAGCAGGAATTTTATATTCTGTTCTTGTTTCAGCTCTTTTTTGTTTGCTTTATTTTGTTGCTTCTTTTTGCATAAAGACAATTCTCTTATTCTACAACAGCTGAATTGATGCCAATAGCTTTCTTGCCTGCATTTCACTTGGAATGAATTATTCCTGTCCCTGCTGTTCCCATGACAGAAGTCACCCTGCGTCAGTAGAAAACATCTCAAGATTGGCTTACATTGGGGTTTATTTCCATGACCCAACGCACAGGTAGTGTAAGTGTGTATGCTCCTGGTGGACATCTGTCTCTAATCTGACTATTATCCAGTTCACAGGTATACAACAATAGTGCAATGGAGCACAAACTGTTGTGTTGTACTTTAGCACGTCAAAGGTCATGTTAAATCAGCAGATTGTTGATTACAGTACAATATATGAGCCACATCATACCTCAAAATATTTTAGAAAGCAAGTTGTCTCATTGATTTAAAATCTCCACTGCCCTGAGTTCATTACTTTTGATGATTTTAATTCCCTGAGGTTTAACATGAAAACACGATAAAAACCAAGTAAAATCGATGTATTTTAATAACTCCTGTCATTATTCTACAGTATATACCAAAAATAAATGTTAGCCCTTATCTCTTACATTCTATATCCTTCTACTTACACAGTATAATAGTTGTACTGTATACTGTATTTTAGAGTTACATCCTGTCTCTGTCCCTTTTGAGCAATCTACAGTAGCTCAGGCAGGTTTGTATTTATAAAAATTGGTTAATTTTGTTTTGGAGTAAATTTACAGAGAGCCATTAAACAGTGACACGTGAGTATTGGAGCCAATAGCATTAGTTGTACTTTTAATGTCTTTCAATTAATAAAAATGCTATGCTTACAGATGAATTAGGTAAGGTCCAATAATTGTTACTTACCTTAACAGTTAAATGTGCATATTCTTCCAAGTCAGACATTTACTTGATTTACAGACTACTACTTGACAGACCCAAATTTGTCACTCTCTTTGTGTGCCTTACATCTACTCTTGACTTATAAAAGGTTAAACTAACCAAGACAGTGTCTTTGGTCTTTAAAAAATGCATAAAAGGTATTGTGGATGGCCAAAATGCTTTCTTGTAGTCATTGAATCCTGCTTATTAGTGGCATCTCACAATATTACATGTCTGTATGGTCCTACTACTTGAAGATGGCTCACCTACTTTGGAGTCCTTCCTGTCCAGCTGTCTGGACAAAGTTAGGTTTTCCTTGTAACTTGTTTATGAGAACATTGAGGAAAGGAGCAATGAATAGCTACAGGCTAATTGGTCTAAAGGTCTTTAGGTCTTCTTTTGAACAAAGAAAAAGAGAAGGAAAATCTCACACTTTCCAGTTGCTATAGCTGCGGAACAGATAAATTTGCTTTAATATAAAAAGGCCAAAAAAAAAGTTTTTTTCTGGTGTGTTTAAAAGGAAGCAGATAATTACAATAACACTAATTGTAGTCCCTGGTAATTAGCGCAGGAGTTACTTTGAGAAACAGTGTCTGAGTGATTCAAAGATTTATTAAAACACGAGGCCCATTAGCAAATTCCAAATGAGGGTTTCTAATTAACAAGTTCTGGATTACCAATTTGAGGGCTGCCCATGGAATCTGACAAATATGTTTTCAATTTCCCCAGATCAGGCCTTGAGCATTTAGTTTTAATTAGTTTGAGAGAATGGACCTCACTAATGGAACTGTCGCTGTCTGTTGCGGCAGCGAAGCACAGCTGCACTCGCACATTCCTCTTCCCTGTCTCCCATAAAAGAGAGCCTTCTTAAAGAAAAAAAGAAAAAAACACTACATCCTGGATACCAGCAGCCACTAGCCCCGGGACCTGCAGTCTGTTATTTGACCTGTGCTTTGTTAGAACCTCTATTAAAAAAACATCTCCTCAATGCAAACATCACAAGGAGATGGCTTAGATTTGAAGAATTCATTCCTTGAAAAATGTGGCAGGATTCTAACTTTTTTTCCCCATTTTTCTGTCAAACAGGTGAGCCTGATTTATCACAGAGGACTCATTTTACAGCAAAAATATTAATAAGTAATTACAACTTGAATTATACAGTAATTGAATTAAACTGTGTAGATTCTCAGTGCGTAGCAGTGGTAATGCAAAACAAAGAATACTTGTTTTTTTTTTAGGACAAAGGTGACTCCTTTTCCTAAAGAAACCTGATCAAAAAAATAAGGAAAAGTGCAGATAACTCTTTGCAGCTAAAACACAGTGCATTTAAGGATTCAACTACCACAGAAAGCTAAAGTGGATTCCAATAACCAAAAACCAGAACAGTCTCTGTGAGTTCTTAAAAGCACAATTATAATGATGAAAAGCGTCATTTCAGCTTTGTGTTTTATGTTAATTTATATATGTTTTGGTTCTATACTCTTTAACCAAATCAGATGGCTTTGTAGGTAAAATATAAAGTCCACATCAAAGCTACAGAGGCTTATCAGACCCAAGGTCTTCCTGGTGTCTCTAGCATCCAGCAAACTAGAAAGCTTGTGTCTCCTCCCCAGGGTGGTTTACTGGTCCACTGTTGGAATTAAGTAGACTGGATCTGTATCTTACTCAATAAATATACTTTTTTCTCCTTTCATGCAGCTGCAACTCGACCTGCAGCTGGTCAGTTGTAAGTCCAAAGGTTTGCCCACTATACTACTGTACATCACATTCTGGCTCATTTATTAGAAGTATTTTTTTCTCAAGGATATGGACAACCTTAGGTGGCTGCTGAACTGTTCCCAGGCAGACTACAAGAGAAGTGTAACTATTTTCTCTTCAATCAGCTCGCAATTTTCTGTGCCACTGACATATAATTTGATTTCTTCCACCACACACTGATCTGTTCTTCCAAAATTCACTCTCCAATTAACAACCTGTAGCATGGGACACAGCTAGTGAACTCAATTTAGAGCACTGTAGTGATTTCATGCTGTGTCCGGCCCTTCAGAGGATTTCTTTATTATTGCTATCAAAGATGATAAGGTACTGGAAGTTTGCTTTTGACAGGAAGGTAATCACAATGATACAAGATAATGAGTATCATTTCACTGTACAGGTAAGAAGAGCTGGGAAATTCAGTGGCGCAGAGATGGAATTATTAACGCAGGATCAAAAGAATCAATCCCCAGGGAAATTACCTGGCAGTTCTATATGTAATTAGGTATCAATTGTGTTTCCCCAATTAGTTCAATAATGTTAGTAAGGTGTTCAATAAAGGGCTGAGCATTGTGCTTCGTGGTAAGTATTAATTAAATAGCAGAGAGCTACTCTGGTGCCACAGGAAATAACAATGAATAATTTTTCTTTGTGTTGAACTTGCTACTGGCACATGTATCTCTGTTTTTTATTATACATCAATGTTTCTTCAAACTTTGAAACATTAAACTTGCCCTGTTAATGTTTTCAGTGTTATCCCGAAGCTTACCCAGGGCTGTGACTTTCAAATAGGATGATTTGTCAAGATGCAATGCTTTTGTCACGTTAAAAGTCTTGTGTCAATATTTCATGTGGATGTAAAATGTAGCCTTCCTCAGGCACGTTTTTTAAAGAGAAAACGCTGTTTGGGGATTATTTGCTCCTATATGAAATTTTATCCCATTAAAATGTAGCTTTAAGCTTGAACTGCATGACTGAAGCCATTTGAATAACATTGAATGTCCTCATGAAAATGTTGCAAGCAGTTAACCTTCTAAATGCAAAAAACACTTAATCTAATGGTGTTTGTGAGTGTACGTTGCAGAAATATACTGAAACTCGCAAATTTAAGGTACACTTTAGACAGGATGAAGTTAGATTTGTTCCAGATATTGTCTGTGACTTTGCTTCAACATTTCTAAATGTGCTTCTGATGAGACGAGATTAAAACTCGTACATGGTATGGGTCATATAGTGAATTAATAACATGTCTCCTGTGCAAGTGATCAGCACCCAGCATGTTTTTCTGTGCTCTCAACTCAAAGCTCTTTATAATTAATGGGGACTCCCCTCCACCACCAATGTGTGGCCTGACCTGGATGATGCGAAAGCAGCCGAAGTGCTCCAGTTCATAGATGGGGATTATTAAGAGGCCATGAGTGGTAAAGATCAGAAGGAAATTTGTCCAGGACACCAGGGTAACACCCCTGCAATATCTGAGAAATGCCGTAGGATTTATAATGACCACAGAGAGTCAGGACCTCAGTTTTACTTCTCATCCAAAAGGATGGCGCCTTTTTTTTAGGACATCACCATACGTGGCCATTAGGATCCACACAGACAGCAGGGGGAGCAGACTGTACTGATCTCACTATAATCTCTACCAGCAGCAGCCTTAGCTTTCCCAGGAGGTCTCCCATCCAGGTACTGACTAGGCTCACATCTGTTAAGCTTCAGCGAGTTGCTGGCTGATCAGACAAGGACTGTTACATTGAAAGAAGAAGGGATTATGTTGATGATCCCCTCATGATGAGTCAACCACAGAAACTAAAACGTGGTGAACATAATGCTGTGCATCAGTGCTCTCCACCACACACACTAACACACACTCACGCTGCTATGCAACTGCTATCATGTGTTTTTCCCTAGCTGCACGCCTTTCATGCTTTCTTCCATATGACCATTTTCTTTCATTGAAAGATGAGACATGGAGCTGGATTACATGTGAAACTGCCACCCTTTGCCAGCATCCTTGCAGTTGTTGCCCATCTTGGCGAGCATGCTCCAGTGGTGCAGATGAAAAAGGTACCGTTGTTGCTGCCATCGTGGGGATGTCCGATCACTGTAAATGAGTTTGTGTTATCCATTATGCTCTCTTGTGCTAGTAGTCGAAAATGAGACTGTACAGAGCTGTTGCCTCATATGGCTCATCACAAGCTTGTTGGAGGAGCTGTTACCATCGATGCAAGGGTTGATTTTGGTTGTTTTCTGTCTGGTGATATGTATAGTGAGAATGGAATGAGGGACCTTGCCAGCAACATTACCTGAAGGAATTTGTTCTTTGTAACTGAGCTTTGGCATGCTTGCAGTGTAATTAAAGTAGGTGAACCAGAGTGAATTTTATGTGGGAACACATCTCCTTTTGGATGTGGGAGCACAATGCACACCTTCATATCCATGCCTGTATCATCAGTCTTTCCCCTTATTACATATTCAGGAGATACTGCCCTTTCCTACTCCTCTATGACCCATGACATTCTCCACGATGAGCATGGCATATCATGTACATACTGTACCTGTTGCATTACTGTAGTGTTTTACTTCAGGATCAGCAAAATAGTTCTTGAAGTTCTTCTAGTGCGATTTAATATTTTTGTATGTTTCTGTATTTTCAGAGATGTGGTAAATTCCGTGGTATTGAATTCTCCATCTTTTCATTGGCAAATGGTAGCCCATATTGCATGTTGTGTTCAGAATCATGAATCAGAGAGTGAAATAACCACTGCAGAAAATCACATTTTCTAAGAATTGCAAACAGAACAAATAGTATTAGTAAGTGTTTGTGATGCAGACGGCATGCTGTAAATGCAGTGCCCTTTATCAAACTTCACATTGAGTGTTTCATAACCTGATTTTGTAGAAGGAAAGCAAATAAAAACAGATGATAGTAATATTAGCACTGTAATTGGGCTGAAGTTATTGCTCTGTTACGTGCCAAGGGAAATTAATCCGCTGTAGCTGCAGAAAATGATTATTGAAAGCTAATCGCATGGCATATTTAAGAAAATAAAAGAAAACCGAAAAAATAAGTTATGGTGCAGTGGGGAATAAATTAAGAAGGAAAGCTGAAGGTGTGTGTCAGTGTGCTGTTACAGCACAAAAATTGTTTATTACTGCTGAGGGAGTTTTGTCTTGCATCATGAAAGAAGTAGCTTTAAAATAACGAAGACTATATTACAAACTGCCAGCTGTTAGCAAAGATCCTTCTTGCTTTCCGTTTCCATCTTTTTTCTGTCAGGGCTTAAAAGCCAGCTCTGTTTATTTAAGACCTGTTAAAGCTCATCATCTGGTGTGGAGTTTGAAGCCTGCCTGACTGTTTTGAGTAATACTGCTGTAGTGGACACTTTAGTGTCAATGAGCCTTCCATGCTGTGATCAGAATGACAGCATGGTGAGTGCATCTCCTGCTGGGCAGGGGCCAGTGTGCATTGACGAAACACAGGGGGACTAAACAAGCACATGAACTTTGCAAAGGAAAGCTGACCTTTTCTTGATAGTCAGAACAAACATGCTTTCAGCTATAGTTCGAGTCCCAGTGCTATCTGCTCCTGTCTTACTATTATCTGGAAACTTACAGAATCTGTGTATAGTAATTATTCTAAAATATTTTCTTTCAAAATTTTGAAATATGTTTAAAATAGGAGGGGGGAGGGGCACATTGATACAGTGGTTATCATTCCAGTCTTGCAACCCTGGGGCCCCTGGGTTCAGTTCCTGGGGTGATATCAGTGTGGAGTCTGAATGTTCTCCCTGTGTTTGCATGGGTTTCGTCCCACAGTCAAAAGACTACTCGCAGGTTAATTGGCTCATGCGAAAATGAACCCTGCTGTGAGTGTGTGCATGTCTGTCTGTGTCCTGCTATTGGCTGTCTTCCTGTCCGAGCTGCACCCCACATTGCTCCCATCACTTACTGGAATAGGCCCTAGGTCCTGCAACTCTGAATTGGACGAAGTGACTAGAAGATGGATGGATGTTTAAGGCACTTGATTGTTCTTTGCCTTGACAGTGCTTTACTGCAGTTTGTGCAAGACTTGCTATATACCGTAGATATTGGAAAGTTGCTGATAAGATATTTTTTTAATTAAAAAAAAACCTTAAGATTTGCTTTTGCAGCCAAGATGCCTAAATATCAGCCTGTACATTCTGCATATTGGTCTGTTTCTCTTTCTGCTTAGCCTGTGCAAATTAATGGTTCGTTAAAAGATGGTGTGTGTGGAAGAAGCAGATGAGCATCGCTCAGTGTTGCAAAGACACCATGTCTGATCAATTTCATGCACCCAAGCCCTTAAATGTGTCTCAACCTCCCTGACCTCTAAACATGTGCATTAGCCTTCTAAATTGTGTTCACCTGAACATGCACCACAGCAGAGATGCATACCTACGTGTATCACATGCTGATCATTTCCTTTTCTGATTTTACAGGCTTCAGACCTACAGTATAAAAATCAGATCCAGTTGTTTGATATGCCAAGCTTCATATCTGATCTCGCTCTAATCCTCATCTTTTGTGTATGTTCATCCATCCATTTGCTAACTGTTTCTTCCAATTCAGAGTTGGGGGCTAAAGCCTATTCTAGCAAGCAACATGTGTAAGGCAGGGTACAACCTGGATGTGTCTGTGTTTGTGTCGGTGTACCTGTACCTATACATATACAAAGACACAAACATATTGTACATATGACAATCAAATCTTGTCATAGTGAACCTTGTTCAAAGCCCTGTAACTCATAAATGCTAAAAAAAGGATCAAGCAGTTGTTTTTTCTCCTCAGTATATGCTGTTATGTAGGGAATTGTTCATATAATGTAAAAGCAACAGTTGAAAAGACGTGTGTAGGAGGCTGACAAATATCTCCTGGGCTTCCTTCTGTCTCTGGACTTGATTTTTGAGTATGGATTTGTAGTTCTAGATTTTGTAAATAGATTTAACTTCTTTCCTGAGTCTATTTAGAATTATCAGTACATAAATTAAATGAGGCAGCTTTGGTGACTCAAATAAAATGTGACCATACTGGTTTTGCTTCGGATAAATTCTTGACCAGCTTCTAAAGCCTTACTCGGTGGAACTCACTTGCATTTCAGTGTTTTTCCCTTGAAATGGAAATTGGGCATCCCAGGTGGTTCAGCCAGTGAACATGCTCTCTGTGAGCACAGCTGGAGTTCTTTTGGTCCAGACTGTGACGGATTCATGTGCTGGGCAGAGAGGTGTTGGGATCTACAGTATACCCATGTTTATTATTTTTTCAAAAAATACAAAAAGTTCTAGATAATGCATCAGGGACATGTAGTTTATTAATACATTCATGAATGTCCATATGTTTCATAGGAAAGTAGGAAAAATTTAAATCTGCAATTCAGCAAAAGTGGCTTATTAATGTGACATAGGAAATTCTGTTTCTCTATCTAAAGCAGACCCCGCAGTTACCTTCAGTCTCTGTCCAATTAAATATGTGCTGGCACTGGTTTTACAAACCTGCAGTTTTAAGATGTGACTTCAATAAATCCTTGACAAATTCTTGATTCTGCACACCTTTAAAATTGTGTCTCCATTGGGGACCATATTAACTGGGAAGAGCAACTTTATAAACACCAAGCTCCTTGCTCACACTGTGAAGGAGTGCTGAAGTTGTTTTTTGTGTATTCTTCTGGTCCATCATTCCTGTCAATTGATGGCACTGTACATTCTTTTTTAATCTTGCAGTACTGCAGAATGTACAGGTTTTAATAAAGTTTGAAGAGTGTAAAATGCAAGGACATGCAACTGATGTACCTTGATTGTACTATGGTATTAATCTGATTATATTGAACTGATCTACCTGTCCATCATATTTCTATTTCTCATTTATCTACATTTCTAGCACTTCACTGCATTTGTCTTCCTATGTGTAGAAGAAAAAGTTTTTATCTTGTACAGAAGGTTGAAATGATTAATACATTGTTTCAGAACATTTTGTACAAAAATGTCTTCTGCTATTTGGAAAGAAATGTCACTACTCTGCAGTAAGCTTGTTTTTCAAAACTTCTATACAGCTCCTTTCCTGTACAGTCGCCTCTCACTCTACTTTGATTTTCTCCCGCTTCAACAAGCCCAGAAAAATGGAAAGCATTAAGCTCCTCTATTCACACTCCCCCCAACACACACGCACGCACGCACGCACGCACACACACACACCTGGGGTTTCTCCTCGAGCCCATGTGAGGAGGCAGACCGTGTGAGTTTTGATTAAGTTGTAAGGTCAGCTGGAATTGATTCCTTCCATGCGGCTTGTAGTGACCAAGCTGGCTAGGGCAAAGGGCGGATTTATTTTCAATTGGATTTTGATTTCTACAGTATCAGTCCTTAATCTTCTCCGGGTATCTGCTGCACCGTCAGGAATCGGCTCATTTTCCCTGGCAGCTGGGCCCCAGTGAGAATGCCTCCAGAGAAATTAAAATTGGAGGGACTTTGAACACCAGCAGTGCTCAGTAATCTGGACTGCTTTGTCTATTAGGGTCACCACATGGACAAAAACAAAAGCAAACTCCAACCTGTTCAACTGTGTACTGTTATTTATGTCCCCTTTTAATTGTGGCTGAAGATCAGAAGCACTCAGAATGAATGTGCAATCCATAGGTTAAGTGGACTAGTTGATGCCACTGTGAAGTCAACAGTGACAATGAAAGATTTCTTAATTGAGATCTAAAGTTAATACACTTAATAAGTAAATAAAGATCCCAGCCCCTGCTCAGATTTGGCCTGCATGGTCTTGTGACAAGGTCTTGGTTTGACAAGACAAAAATTGAACTTTGTGATCTAAACGCCAAGCATTATGTTTGTCACACATTATGTTTGTCACACATTAAATTTGGCACGATCCCAATTGTCAAGTATGGTGGTGGCAGTGTCATGTTATGGGGATACGTTTCATCAACAGTGACAGAGTAATGACAACAAGAGAGTTAATGTCCTTCCGTGGCCGAGACAAAGTCCTGACTGGAATCCAGAACAAAATATATGGTGAATCATGAAGTTTAAAGTCCTTCAATGATCTCAGACAAACCTGGCAGAGCTGTGCAAAGCTAGTAGAGGTCTTTGCAGATTTGGCAGATATGTAACTTCCTTCACAAATGACAGAATTAAATTGGATTAATATGGTTTTGGATAAAAATAGTTCATTGGGAAATTCATACTTCCAATGTGTTTTCAAGTGGACAGATGGCCAACTTGCTGTGCTGAAACACCTCTGGGGAGGAATATAATAGCAGCCTCTCTTTGTTAGCGTGTCAGACAATAAGAGCAGGATCTCAGGACAAGTCTTGACAAAGCTGTGGGCTAAGACGCATGTCAATATAGACAGAGGGAAAATGTGTATGCGTCTTGTGCAAACACAGGATTACTGGCTCCTGGAGGCTGTTGGAAAGAAAGACTGGTAAGTCTAGGCTGTTCTCCAGATTTGACTCTAAGGCCTGGATTACACAAGAATGCCCTGTTGAACATTTGCACATTCTGAATCCAATAGTTGATGGTTGTCTTCTGTTACAAGGGATATGTAACGAACAGTTCTTTCCGGACCCTATGCGGACGACACAATCCGACGGAATGGGGAAACACTAGGGAAATGTCATGCAGGAAAACGGGGCTGAAGACAGGGGGGCGTGTCCAAGGTGCGCTGGTGCACGGTGTGGCCGAGGCGAACAATCCGAGAGAGTAGTCCTTTGGGAATATCCAAAAACACACGAGAAAGTCCAAAACCAGGACATCCATCAAACACGAAGTTAAAACCACGAAGACCGGGTCGGAACCGGCGGACAGGGAACAGGAACGAGAACAGAGGTTAAAACCTTAACGGGACCAGGCGCTTCCAGGTCCCGGACTCGCAAGATACGGAAATCAGATGCAGAGCCCGGATGAGCGTCAGCGCCTGGCTTTTAAGGTGGGCTGGGAATGGGAATCAGGTGCGTAGAATAAAGTCTTAAGTGAAAGGGCTGGAGCACCCTTAAGGAGGGGGGGACTATAATCGTGACAGGATGTGCCGTATGCACACAAGAGGGAGAGCTTGGTTCTCTAAAGTGCCTGTTTATGGGTGAGTTTAGAGGTCTGTTCCATGCATTGGTTAACTGTGTTGTGATTTACAGTCTTGCATGTAGTGATACTCTCTATGTTGTTTCATTTCTACTGTTTTTGGATGTGATACTTGCATCAATTGGCTACTACTGTAAATACCCAGCTGGCCAGATCATTAGAATGTCCTATTTTCCTTTGTGACCATTCTTATGTTCCTATGTGTAGTGTGACTTACAATAGCAATCCTTCAACGATTATTTGAAAACCTCTAGACAGATGAACTCTATTAGGTACAAGGGTTGCCAGGAATGTAACATCACACAATTAAAAACAAAAATTCCCACAGGACAACTTTTGCTTCTGTAACATTTAACAACCCTGCTTCTTCTGAAATATTCCTACAGAACCCTGCTGTGTTTAATCCAGTCTCATTTCAGATTCCTTGGCCTTTTGGTTGCAAGGCACAATAGCATGACAAGTTAAATTATAAATTAATTAAATTAAACAAATTTAAAATCTACAGCCACCCCAGAGGCTGAGCCAACCAAGGCGCTTGCCCAGGTACAGGCTGAGCTCTTTGACAATGCATTCAAGCCACCTGTGACCAGGATTCTCAGAGTCGTTATGCACTATTGGACACTTGCAGGCATGCAGAGTGCCTTTGGGACCGGTCTCTCCCGTCTCCAATCTGCACCGAACATCCTGTAAAGGGTTGAGTTACCTGTGATGTCTTAAATATCCAAATGGCTCGACGGTGGGCTTGTTATATTGGTGGGAATCTTATATAAGTCTTATATATACTAATGGAAAAAAGAAACGCAACACCTCCTCCTCCACGCTCTGGCCCTCCTGTCAGTGTGGAACAGGCTGAAGAGTGACTAATCTGTGAAGAGGACCTGATGGCACTGCTGATGAGTCCATTGCAGTCTCTGTCTGGCCCAAGCCAGTTGGGTGTGACGTCTAGGAGGTGTGAGCAGAGGGCCTCCGACAGGTCGCCTTGCTCTAAGGCCAGCAGCATGGAGCCTCACTGTCCTGTCACTGATGCGGGCATTGTGTCTGCCAACAGTTTCAGAAGCAGTACGGGTGGCAGATCTGAAACAATCTCTCAGATGGACCAGTCTGATGTGTCAGTCCTGCTCTGGTGTGGTCACTCCAGGGCGACCTGATCTTGGATGGTCATCTGTCCTGCTGGTCTGCTGAAACGTTCTCTGCAGTCGGGACACAGTGGAGTGGCTTACTCCATAGTGTCTGGCAACACTGGCACATGACATGCCTGCCTGCAGCATGCCAATGGCCCTCTCCCTTGCTTTTGGTGACATTTGAGGCATTATGGAACGCACAGAAAACTGACTAAGTGTAGCCTTTTTCTTGCAGTGACCTACAGTAAGCTTTGAATTAAGGCCTTTTTAAAGGTGACCTGATCAGGCATTGTTTCACCTGGACCTTGTTGGGTGAAAGTGCACCTAACAAGCTCTCGTGTGATTGGCAAGTTGCAATGCCTCACTGCACAACCTGTATTGCTGGTCAGAGGGCTTAAAATAAACTGACAACTTGTTGTGAAAGTACATAAGCTATAACTATAGTATTCTCATTCCAGAAAATGTTGTGTTTCTTTCAGTATATATAGTCTTATATTACACTCTTTCATTCTTGTTCCTAACTCTGCTGTGTGTGGTTGAGGATCACAGCTGTGAGCCGAGAAGTGAAAAAAACATGTTTATTTAATCAAAATCATAACAGAACTTTTGTATATTGCCAAAATTGGTGATTTTAATTTAAAAAATGTAAAATTACAGATGTAGTTTATGTGATTTCTTGTAAGTACCAGATAATTTTCTCGTTATTATGTGCTAGGAAATTATCTCATTATCATGAAATACTACATTATCTCATAAATATGAGTTACTAATGATCTTTTCAGTGTATGTGCAACCTATTGCATTGTGCAATGACAGCACCTATAAACTACTGATAATTCCGTTGGGACTGTGGGTTTAGTGTTTTAACTTGCTTTCGACTGAGGTTCAATGTGAACACAATCTTTATAACCACAAGGATCCTTAAACAAGAATTCCTCTGCTTAAAATTGAAAGTCATCTAATGATAATTTTGGTCTGACAATTGTGCTATTGCATTATTATCACATAAAGTACGGGAACATTTGCTATCTCGAATAGCAAAAATAATAAATTCTCATAATAAGATAATGTACTATCTCGTAATAACAAGATAATTTTCTCGTAATTACTAGATAACACATGATTGTTTTTCTTGATGGCAGTGATGCTCTCCTGTGTAAAATACAATATTCCTTTGTTTTTCTACAACTCCTTGGATTGTTATAGAAAAACACTAAAATAATTAAAAACGCAAGTCAGGCCTTTCAAATTAAATAGAAACAGCCACAAATAACACATTGAACATAAGAAACATGATCATACACATTTCCCCATAGGAATGTATGAATAATAGAAGAGGTGCAATATAAAAATAAGGGTCTTTTTTAAAAAGAAAACCCGTTTGATTGATTTTGCCATTTTGAAAGAGACAAGCACACACTTTTTCCCTTTGTCTTGATGAATGATAGAGTTTTGAGAAACATACTGTTAGTGCCAACTGGCATCAAAGATGTCTTTCATAGGCTACTGGATAGCTCGCTGAAGCATGTGCTGGGTTCTGACAATATCTCAGGATGTGCATCTGAGTGCTTCATTAAAATGTGACATTACTCGATAATTAAGATATCTGTTTTTTCCTCCACAATGTTGGCAGACATCACGTTAAAAATGTAGAAAGAGAATGCAAAACTACTGTACATAAAATAGTTAATTCACGTTTCTCCTGAAAAATAATACTCCTGTGGTGAGCAACTCCTTTTGAAGTATTTTGAAATTTAAACAAAATAATAGCCAGAGATCCACATTTATGAAGGAAATACATTTAATTATATTAGGTACCATTTATCAAAAGCTTTTACTCTGGTGTGCAATTAGGTAAATCTGTTTTAAACCAACGTATCTATTTAAAAACATCAGCGATCAGGGCATAAGGTTAATTAAAGGAGTGTGAAGTTATTTTATGGCAGATTTAATCTTTTCTCCCACAAAAAAACACAATTCTGCAGAAAGAGCCCTAGAGTGTGAGATGTAGATCAATAACAAAGGCTTGTTCATTCTGCAGTCAGTGGAATATGACTCTCTCCTGTGATGCTTTCCTCTAGGGCTTTGTGAGAGCTTGTGCTCTATAGCTGGGAGTTTGCCTGCTGTTGCATTCCATATGGGTGGAAAAAGCTTTAGCTAAGATGAAGGGACACAATATGTACCATCAAAAATGTGTCATTTTAGGGGTCTCAGGGGGATGAGAAAACTGCTATTTATCACCTGCACAGACAGACTGAGCCCAAAATGAGATGTAAACCAATGCAGAACTAATGCAGAACAGTGATGATCCTTACACCAACTTGAAATGGTAATATTATTGTAATATAGTGTGGAAATGTCTTCATAAATACCTGCTCTGGGGGCACTGCGAGGTGAGCTTCATTTTGTGTGGTCCCCATGAATAAATGCATGCCCAGCTTTCTCCTAAAACAGTGTTTGGCGATTATAAATGCATCTCATTTGCAGCCCTTATGAAGCCGATTCTCGAGAGATGAAAGTTTGTAAACATGAATAATAATTACTTCAAAGTCTTTGGGCAGGTAATCTGCATGGGGGTTCTGGAGGCATGCTTACCTACTCAATATGCATCATTACGGGCACATCATTTGCATTTTGTGTGCACAGCTATGTTCCTGGTGTTTGATCTTTCATCAGAGTAAACAGGGTAAATCTCTTTTCTAATAGGCTTTAAAACAGATTAAATGCAGGGACAGACACGGTCATTCAGACAATAGGTTTGCACAGCAAGATGTTGGCTTGCACTGTGCAAGGGCTCTGTTTATTAACTGATTTGTATAATGGAGTGTTTCATTTCAATTCCTGTTCAAAATCAGGCTTGGGGTTCAGGTCATTCTTTATCCCACGTTACTTACAATCAAAAATGTAGAGTTGAAGGAATTGTCAGTACTGTACAACCATTAGGCAATGGCAGTTTTGAAAAAGGAGATCTATAGTATGAAATTTAGCATTTGCTTTTTAAAATTTGTTAAATGAAAAAGTAAGAATTTTCCAATACCTTTTCAGGTGGAAGTTTAATTTACAGTAATCTTTTCTTACCTCCTAGATCACATTGTTTGCTAATGTGAAATGCATGACTTTTCCATTTAGTTATAAATATGGGCTCAGGTATGCATTTTTTTTCTGCATCTGATGGTGCTCTCTGCCTTTGAGATGACATTGAAACGTTTTATGTATCCGTTAAACTAGTAGTTGGAGGCTTTGGCTGTTAAAAAAAATATTTTACAAGTCTCCCTTCTTATGGATAGACTTAAGTCTATAATCCTCAGCTAGTGACAACATCATACCCACAGTCAATAGGGTAAAGGGACACTAAAGACGGGGATATGGGTCTCTCAGAATGGTGCAAACAGACGCCCTCCAGGATGCATTAAAAACAGGTTTTTGCATTGAAGAAGGCATCCAATAAAGTGCTGAAGGGAAGCTCAAGTGCTGTCCATCTTGAAGGCACAGTCTACATCATTCTCTGCTTGATCCCTGAACGATTTCTGTTACCGTCATTATAGCTTTCAGTGCAAAACACTGTCCTTCAGAATGTCATTGATAGACCTCGCAATGTTTTTTTTTTCTTAAACTCATTTGAATATCCATATGCCATTGGACACACTTTTGCTTGTATGTATTTCTCCAGCTTTGAAGAGTTCAGTAATTGAAACCTTTGTTGTCAGCTGGTTTCTTTGAAATTGTTGTAGATACTGTTATAAAAGTGGAAGCAGACAGAATTTCAGAGACCTAGAAAACTGCAGGCTCACATGACTGGAGCTTTATATACAAACTAGAGTATTTATTTGGCAATTGTGATTCCAACCAGCAAAATCACATTCACAGTCCAGCATTTAACACTCAGAATGAGCTTGTTATCAGGTCAATGCATGGTAAAAATCTGTCTTTGTTACGTGTCTTGTGCAAGCTTTACCAGGGCTTAGCAATGACTGATTACCCCAAAAGCCACTTTTCTGCAGAATTGCCAATATCGGAGCACACGTGCACTTTGTAATTGTCAGAGGTGCCACTCTCTCTCGGCTACTCCCTACTGTAGTTTCAACAGCACTTAATCTTCCTAGAGTGTTCCTGTTGTATACAGAGATGTCTGCTGTAGAATATTAAAGACCAAAATATATGAATAGATACTTAAATGTGCACAGGGGTATTAATATCAGACAAGTAATGGTTTCCCTCACGTGTGTGAAATAATTAATAGGCTGCTAACTAATGCTTAAAATAATCCTGCATTGATTATAAATCTAATTAGGTGCAAAATAATTGCATTTAATTACCTGGTATTCAGCATGTCTACTTATGTCATAAATAAAAACCTCCTCTGCTGGTCATTTGTAAACGACTCGTCCAAAAACTAATCATCTTCCCAGCCGATTCATTAAAATGCATGCGGACAGAAGACGGGAGGTACTTGCTATTGTAAATTACACTAGTTAATGTAGCTGTGTCATTGGGTGACACCATGAAAAGGTACTGTCCATGGAAGGCTGACCCTAGGAGTCAAGACGGTTCACTGGAATAGGCCACACTGTGCTTTAGCATCTCATTATTAGCATAATCAATATTTTTGGGAAAGTAAAAAAACGAAGTGTAAAGATTACTTGCAAAATACTCCTGTAGCGATTTTATTTTTTTGTCGTTCAGAAGTTGATTTTGTGTTATTTACAATGATTACAAAAAGAGGGACATCAGCGGGTGTCACGGATTTTGTATTTCAGCACGAGAGTTTTTGCGTTGCATTTGACAGTCACATTGGTCTTTCAAATCATCAGTTATTGCTTAGTCTGGTAAATATAGTGGGGAACAAGAGTGAGGCTATACATACAGCAAATGTGTGTATAGTATTAGAAGATACAATGTTGCCAATTGTATTTGATGTGGTTCTGAGGAAAGAGTGTTGAAATAAACCTTCACATCATTAGCCCTCTTGGAAGAATGGTAGAGCTATATACAATAAATCTGTGGTATGAGGTGTCCTGTAAATATTTTACCTTTCCAGTGGATTGCAGCTGTCACTGAGTGCTTATGTGCACCACAGAGACAGAAATGACAGGACTAAGTTGACAGCAGCCGCAGAGTTAAACGCTTGGTTAACCAACACAATGGCCTAAGCACTGACATGAACACTTTGTTATTTTTAGAAGAGGAAAGAACATTATTGCAAGCATGTACAGTGTTTGCAAGCCAGAAGTTACCTATTTTCCAGGATTTTCCAGCAGTGCATATTGCCTGAGTTGATCAATAGAGATCATCGCTGCTCATCTTAATTAGCACTTCAACTGTACAGTATATTTGATTAATTAAATCGAATAGTTTCTCCTGTGGCGTCAATTGATTTTACAGACTTTTTTTTCAGTTTCATATTTTCAAAATATTTTGTTGTGCAACATTATGCTTTTCTTTCATGTTAATATCTAAAATGTTTGCTATTTAAGAATGAGAAACTTGGTAATAATTTCCTGGATTTTTTTATACTTGTAAATGGTATTTTTTGCTTCCTGATGCTTTTCACTCATAGATTACTACAGTCTACTGTGTTTATTAGACAGTGGGCAGATACTGTACGTAATGTAAGATGTATGTGCCACAGATGTCGGAAAGGGCATGCCGTGAAATGGCCAGGAGAACAATAAAGACCCAATGCGTAGCGGCGAAAGGGGCTACACGGAGGTTAGCCAGGGCTCAGGGGGTCAGACGATGTCGGGTAGAAACCTATGCCCTCAGGCCATGGAGGAGATGACCCGGTGCTAGGCGGGTCTCAGGACATCCGAACCCTCAATGCTGAGTGAGGAGCAAAGGGTGACCTGGAAATATATAGCCCCACACAAAGACACACCGGAAGGACAAGAAAAGCACAGGGAAACTAGGAACGGAACAGAGAAGGAGCGCCCTCTAGATGTAGAGGGTGTGACAGTATGTTCCCCATGAACCCTGAACTGTGAGCTCACTGCCCAGATGTGAGATTAAACAGTTTGTGTAAACAAGTTTAAAAAAAAAGAGAAGTCCATTCTAACCATTTAGTCAATTTTGTAGTTAGGTGCACATTGATACAAGGATCTCATCCAGCCATTTCTTAAAAGAAGCCAAGTTATTGACTTCAACATCATGTTTGGGAATGTTCCTCCATATTCATAGACACCTTTTTGGACCCAACTGCCTCTCGCCCTCAGTTTTAAAATGATTTGTGTGCAGTTTTCATGCAGTGCCCTCTGGTTTGTCATTTGCAGTTTATTAAAAGAATCCACTGAGTTGGCAATGTCAGTGAGAATTGTGATCACCTGCATTAGGTTTAGTTTCCTAGTCTTCTCTGCTCAAGACTGCTGTGTCACATATTATTCCCTTAAGTTCTAGAATGTATCTGATTGCTATTCAGAGCAGCAAAATCTTTTTTCAACATGTGTTATCCAAATTGTACATTATATTCTCCATGAGTTTTAACAAGTAATACACTGTATTAACATATCATCCTTTGATTTAACTTTTGTCTGTTTTTTTATTGCTTCCTCACTTTCTCTAGGTGATTTAAACAATGTGACATAATTTGACATGCATAGCCTATTCAAGCTCAGTTTATTCAAGGTCATTTTGTATTTGTGGTTTCTTTTTAAATACCTGCTGTACATGTACTGCTCCATACTTGTCTACATTACTGTAAATGTAATCTGTCGGGTGTTTGGTCAGACTTGAATTTTATCTAAATCTTTTTTATTTTAGTTTGTTGCTTTTTTTAATTCTCCTATTTTGTTATTTGTCTATAAATTGAATTGACTATACATGAATCTGTAGAATTAAATCACAGTATATCAGAAGCTACAGTTCTTAACTCTACCAGAAAATAGACACATTATATAAGTTAGAAAGATGAGTTGTCCTAGTCCAGATCTCTGTGATACTCCACTAATTATATCACCCCATTTAGCATTTACCTCTTGTCTATATTCTGTTTTATAGCAATTAATAGTTCTCACTTTTGAAGGTCTCTAGTTGGAGCAATGATACATTGCTGGTTATGCACATAATGTTAAACTTACAGTACCTCCCAGCAGAACTAAAGGATCATAAGGGTAGAGGTGCTTCCAGGTGTCCTGCAGGTTCATGCTCTCTAAATAAAATGTTTCAAGATTGTTTCGGTACTTGGTCACAAAGTATTTGTGAGTGATTCTCAGGCTAAACTGTGCATTAGGCATTCTCTTATTAAAGAAGAAGTGTCAAAGAGGTGGGAGGTCCGATCTAAGGACAGGTACTCATCTGACCACAGGTTGTGCACTATGTCCAGGCATCAGGGCTTCGAGCCTGGGTAATGTCAATAAATGACTGTGACTGGGATTCTCCAGGCAGAAGCGCTCAACTGGTGAGAGTAGTGTGGGATTAGGTGGCCAGGGCTCTCTCAGGCTTAGACTACCCCCCTCCAGCAGGCATGTAGGCTCACAGTGCTACAGGTGAGGAAGGTACCCCAGTGTGGACCCTCTTGTATGGAGCTGTGTAGACTGGAACAAGTTCAACGATCAGTGTCTTACTACACTTCCTCTTTCTTCCCTGTGTGCATGTGTAGGGTTCTTAACAATGAACCCAAATGTAGAAAATACAGCTGGTAACTTCCAAATTGGGTGGGTATAAGAAAAATATTTGGGCTTCTTATCAAGTCCTTCATAAGAACTGGAGAAGCATCTTTGTGAATCCATAAGACCCTACTAATGATTCTTCACATCTTTGTTACTACAGCCTTTGACAGCTCTGACTTCCATGGACATGTCTTTTTGGTGAAGCATAGTCATTTAGGTTATTGCAGTTAAGGCAAATGAAGTGGTTTATCCCCATGGGGCTGGTTATATGATCAAATATAATGTTATATAAACTGACATATATATACTGTAGATAAAATTGGCTCTATTTCTATCTATTGCCAGGGGCTAAAATAATAGTAATAGTGTACACATAATAGTCAGCCCACATAACTAAAAATCCTTATGGGAACCTGAGGCGTAGTCTAATTTTATGCAATCTAGAATACATACCAGTGGAGTTCTTTATTGTTCTTTATATGTTACCATTTTGTTTTTTCTTAGGCAATAGCCTGCAGAATCAATGTACAGTAATAAGTGTCTGAAACATTATAGTACCCAGTCAAGGCATTGTGATAGATAGTTGAATGTTTAGATAGATGTTTTTACAGCACAGTCATGATATGCTCTGTGTTGTTCTTTGTAAGTGAACTGTAAGGAAAGATTTGCACAAGAATACCAAAAGAAAAATACACTGAAAGTGTGCTTTAGCTTTCAAAAATTCAGGACCGCACAAGGTTTGCTTTTTTCAATGTTCGGCACCCATTATTTGCTACCTGCAAAAGATAAAGTATAAATAAGGAACAAATCGATGTTATGAATTGGCTTTTTTTAGTGCTCTCAAGATGGGCTATAAATATCAACAACAGGATTACTCTCAGACGACTGAGAAAAGCACGCAACTAACTAAACTGAATACAATTTAATAGCATATTTCATCTACCTTCACTTGAAAAATGCGATTGGGCTTGGGAATGTCCCTGTCCACCCTAAAAAGGGACTATCGGTGTGTCTGGGTAAAGGTACGCTAATTTGATTTCACGCCCTGATGTTGAGAAGCATTAATCTTTCCCAGACCATTGCACACCCCACAAGCAGCTAGAGAGCATGGCAGGAGAACGTGCCTCCAATACTAATGGTCCAACTCAGCAATATCTCAACATCCCTCCAGGGCGGAATTATATACAGCGCTCAGAGCCCCAAATCTGATTTACACCACCATTCCCACTTCTTCCTCTCTCTCTTTAATGCCACAGTTATGAGATAAAAGAGAAAGAAATATTGGTGTATGTTAGTGTGTTCGTGGTTTGACACTATTGTTATTCTTGGTTTGGTTTCCATTTGTAATTCCTTTGCAAAAACTTGGAGCGTTTTTTTTTGTTTTTTTACTCGGTCCAGTAACGATCTTCTGTCTTACCCAGTGGGAGTGAGAGAAAAAAAAAGCATTAGCTTCATTCGTGTACAAGTTTAGACGTTTTCAAGCAGACAGTGCCGAAAGGAACAACAAAATCTCAGATTTCTAAAAGGTGCAGTTCGATCATGTAAGTACACTCAGATTACATTAAAAAACTTGTAGTAGTGGTTGAATTTCTTTGGAATGTTAAACTTCCTTTATACTTAGGTTCAACAAAAAAATGTATGTACATGGCTAACAACATAGAACATACTGTATAGATGGTACATGAATATACTGTACAGCCATGTCAGGGGTATTCAACCCTGGTCCCGGATAGCCAAAATCCAGCAGGTTTTACAGGCAATCCTTGAAACTTGAATTTGTAAAGCCTTGAAATATTAAAGCATGTGATTTGTTCAATAACATAAAAATGTCAGTAGCTTTATCTCCCAAGGAGCATATCTGGCCATAATTGACTTACAAAGACTAATTAAGTTTCTAATTTAGATTTAGATTGATGATTTAAGGGTGACCTATAAAATCTGAAATCTGCTGGACTGTACTGTAGGTATCTTGGGCCCAGGACTGTCCAGCCCTGTTATATGAGAACTACAGGTACAGTATGTGTGCATCTATACAGAGTAATATAATATAAATGGCAGTGGCACAGTGGTTAGCGTTGCTCCTTTGTAGCACTGGGGCCTTGGGTTCAGTTGTGGTCCTGGGGTTCTGTTTTGTTTGGATATCCCTTCCTTGAGATGGGCTGGCGTTCCTTCCAGGTTGCACCCTGCCTTGCGCCTGTTGCTTGCTGGGACAGGCTTTGGCTCCCCCACCCAACCCTGTATTGGAAGAAGCAGTTGGAAAATGGCCGGATGGATAAATAATGTGCTCACCTTACATTGAAGAGAATTTCTTTTGAAAGTTTGCTGCTGTAATACCTCTTTAGGGGCTTGTTCACATCACGGTCCACGAGAGATATCTGAAGTCGAGGAGTGCATTAATCTCTGCAGTAATGTTTTAAAAATAAAACGGTTGGCTGTTTCCGACCAGCCTGCCGAATTGCAATTTCAGTTTTGCATATAAGACAGGGTTCTGGTACTGTATCTTCCTTGCTGCTTTCTCGACTCATCTGAAAAAGCTCTACTGTGTGTGCATCTGATGACACAGACAAAATAGGTGTCAGAGCCCCCAGGTTTTCAAAGAGAATCTTAAAAGCGTGGAAATATGAAAATGTACATCACAGGGGTCTGGAAGTAGGCAATTTTCTTAGTGTTTAGTTATTTTCCAGGCAGCTGGTGATGTGCATTTCTATACCATTTGTACACACAGTGAGCAGTCATTGCTTAGGGGTTAGTTGTCTAGGTAGGGGTGTCATTTATCTACATCACAGGTTTTTTGGCTGGCCGATATTTAATTATCATGCAGTTGGGGAAACTGGTTTTCAGTCAGTAAGTCAGTATTTATGTATTTACTCCAATAAACAACATTGTTGTGCTGAAAATTGTAGTTTGAAGAAATATTTCTCAATATTATTTCTTTCATTTAAACAGTTCAGAATGTGTGTTAACCATTTGCTGGGTGTCTGGTGGACCCCAGGGGAAAATCAGATGCTGTCTTACTTGCACAGGTTGTTAAAGGGGTGTAGATCTGTGGAAGGAGACATGGTGAGTTTTATTGAAACCTGTTGTTTGCATGAGTGTACCTGAACACTGGGGTCATATCGCCCACAAAAGATCTTTTTGCTCTATGGGGCATCAGTCTGGTGTCTTGTTACCTTTGATTTATCAAGTTTGAACACCAGCTGGGGCCAGCCTTTTCACATATAAGACTGAAAATCGGTCGGTCAAGAAATCAATCGATCTATCGAAGACGTACATGAGCAATTTCACACAGTGAAACAGGCCAGAGGGCATTAGTGGACGTGAAAGGGAAGTGCATTCAAGAAGAGTTCCCTTCGTAAGAGGAACTGTTGAAGCTGGTGCCCTTCAAGAAACTACTGGAACTACCGGATGAGATTCTCAGATTGCACAGCTACTAGCAACCAAACTAGATAGGTCAAAGGGCCTTCTCTCTTTTCTAACCTGCAATGTTATTAATCAATTTTTATTTTTTATTTTACACTGCCTTCTCACAAGGATGCAATATCTGCACTTTTTTTTACTAAAAACAATTCTGAAACAGTAAAAATAATGATCACATTTAAAACTAAACAATGTGACTCTTGTAGACCACAGAAAAAGGATTTTTAGCCTATGTACAGTATTTGGAAATTTTCTAGGCTCATATACTGAAAACTGAGGATTGGGATTATTCTATTTTCGAAAGCTGATATTATCCAAACAGATGAACTGTCAGTCATGCCAGCCATGGTTTTGCAAGGGGCACAAATGTGTTTTTGGAGGCTGTAGATTCTGTGCCATTAATAAAGAGGGTACACTCTGTCATGTTGCTAAAATGTTTTTCATTATGGATTTTCTGTTTCAAATGAAAACATCAGGCAGAAAACTGCACCATAAATCCATTTGATTAGAATATAGCAAACTATACTACGTTCTGCTTCAGCTACCACATGTCATTAAGAATGAGAACATTAAAATTAAATTCAATATCCAAGAGGTAAAAAAACAGGCTTTTCATTACTCTAGCTGCATTAATATTTTATAATAATTCTTCGCACACAAACATTACAACTTACAATCTTTGCATATAAAGTTTGAGACACTTTATTTAATTATATTCTGTATTTTGTGCTGTGATTTAATGTATTTTACATAGGCCTTTTTGCATTTTAGATGCCATTTTATGAATAGTACTATTTATTCATTAGTGTGTAATTAGTGAGTGTAATTGCATTTATTTAAGATCTCACCAAAGTTGCAGTTTTATTTCTAAAGTGACTAAATACTTATGAGAGTCTGCAGGCTGTATTAGTGTTTGCTAGTCTTCATTAAAAGTACATACAGTTCCGTACCAATTATTTTTTTCTAAAAAAGCACTATAATGTCTGTAAACTATCTCCCTAAGCTCCCTCTGCTATATCATTTGAACAGATTTCTCTTAGGCAGTGTATTCTGAGCAGTGTGTTTATGTAGAGGGCAGGTCAATGTCTCACGGGCCACACAACCACATTGTGTAGATGTCAATGGCCCTTGTACCCTGAGCTGACCTGCTTTGGCTACCTTTTACACTTAATTGGTTATTTTAAAACATGAAAATGCTAGGCAGAGTTCAGCAAGTTGAAAAGAATATTAAACCAGCAACCAAACCATTTTCACCTTTGCACTTCATGTGAGGAACGTTGTTTGTGTAGGTGTACCATACACAACCCGTGGGCCAGCAGTATTAGTATGGGGAAGGGTGTTGTGTCAGTATGTTGGGGTCAAATGGTGAGTGGGAGAATGAAGAAAGTATAGTCTCAGTTGTGGGTATGGTATGTGGAATGTGAATGTATGAGGATTCAGTGTCAGGGTGCAAAATAATTTACACTGATCACAAGTTTGGAATCTTATAATGGATATCTGTAAGTGATATATAAGTGATCACTGATATCGCATTTTTGTATGGTAATAATTCCTTACATTTGTACTGTGCATTTCATCCCAAATCATCCCAAAGCACTTTACATGTAGAAGAGGACCCATCTCATTCACTTCGGAATTGCAGCACCCACCTGAGTAACACATCCGTCATTATAAGCCAGCAGCCCTACTACACAGCACATCAGGCAGGGGAGTGAGGACTTGCCTCACCAGTTGAATCAAGGGGAAACTGTTGGAGGGCCAGAGTGGACTTTAGCCAGGACAGTGGGATGAATGCCTCTACTCTTTTGAAAAAAGTGTCATGGGATCTTTTATGACAAAGTAGTGTAGGATCTTGGTTTAATGTGTCATCTGACAAATGTTGCACAATGTCAGTGTTAGGTTACCATACAGGGCCACAAGGTTGGAGATTGTGGTCCAGAGTGATGGGAACCAGCCAGCTACTGGTTCAACAATAGAAGTTACAACAGAAGTATGGATTTTCTTGGAGATCTTCCGTCCCAGAACTGACCAGCACCAGCCTTGCTTAGCTTTCACTGAGACCAGGCTTGTAGGTATTAAAAGCTGCTGCTAACCACCCCTCTACTAATCTACTGTTCATCAACCTTTATCAAACAGTTACTATTGCATAATTGGAATGTATTCTCAACTTCCCAGCTATATTTCCTTGCGATGAACTTAATAAGAACTGCCAGGACATTCATATTACAGAATGTTTGTGATTTTTTTCCAATTGGAAATAATTGCCACTGTGGGCCAAAAATAATTTGAAACCTTGTTAAGATTTGGTCAGTACCTGGATGGGAGACCTCCAGGGAAAAACTAAGGTTGCTGCTGGAAGAGGACTTAGTGGGGCCAGCAGGGGGCACTCACCCTGCGGTCTGTGTGGGTCCTAATTCCCCAGTATAGTGACGGGGACACTATACTGTAAACAGGCGCCATCCTTCAGATGAGACGTAAAACCGAGGTCCTGACTCTCTGTGGTCATTACAGTGGTCAATAAAATAATAATCCTAATAATCCCCATCTCTGAATTGGCTTCATTACTCTGCTCTCCTCCCCACTGATAGCTGATGTGTGGCGAGCGTTCTGGTGCACTATGGCTATTGTCGCATCATCCAGGTGGATGCTGCACATTGGTGGTGGTGGAGGGGAGTCCCCATTACCTGTAAAGCGCTTTGAGTGGAGTGTCTAGAAAAGCGCTATATAAGTGTAAGCAGTTATAATTATTATTATTTGATTTTAGTAATGCTTTCACAATTCTGTTGAGTAGAATTTTTTTTAGAAATGTACCCTAGACTACTGTTCTTATAAAGCAGCCTCTAAACCTTCAACATCTAAATGTTTTGTTGTCTTTTGTAAAAATAGTTTTTATAATTTGTTATAAAGTTACCGTTTGCAACAGACTATGAGCAGTTTATGGGACTATTACAGCTCATAGATACAGTATATATATAAATCTTGACGTTGATGCATAGGACGTGAGCTGTATGCACTTAGAAAATATACAATTGTTATTGAGTCTTTGTAAAATACATGCTTCCAGCTGGTGGGCTTTCTGCTGCAATAATGCTGGCAGCCTGCTGTCCAATGTCATAAAAGGCCAGAGTGAGGGACCAATTGCAGGGAAGAGAAACAGCATGCAGAGAGGAAAGGCTTCTGGAGTTCAGGCTCCCAGCACAATTTAAATGGAAAGAAATAATGCACCACACAAGAAAATAAAAAGCTTACAAAACACTGGTGACCTCCTAATACAAGGTTTGCTGCAGGAAAATGGGTATTGCAAGGTTCAGCAATAATGGCCCACCTGATGAAATGCGTACACACATTCATTTGGCCAATCTGGATTAAGGCGACCCAAGCAGGAGCTGAGGGTTACACGATCTTTCCTTGCCTTTTGGCTTGTTCCATTGTAAAGGCCTTTAAAACAGTGCTCTGGTTACCAACCAGAAGACATGTGCTGGTGATCTGAGCAAAGCATACACCAGTGACAGCTCTGCCTCGATATTAATGTTAATGAAGATAATTGCAGATGCTATTAAGGGAGTGTGTTTGCTATCAGGGAGCACATTCAATGTTATTACTCAGTGTAACAGCTCATTAATATCCCTATTTTTTTTTGTGTGTATTTGTTTGGCTATTCTGGGGAGCTGCGCTCAACTGCAGCAACCATGATTGAGCGTGTCAGGGAGATAAATGTGCGTGACTGCGGGGAGATGTGTCTACAGTTTCATATGCCATAATAAACAGCAAAGTCCCCAACTGAGAACAGTAATTTTCATTCAGCGCTCTTAAAAATAATATATTAAATATAGCAGTTAAAGTTGTTGAGTGCAGTGATAGTGACATTTGTTTTGTCTCAGTAGGGATACACGTCAAAGTGCTTGATTATTCGTCAACTACATTGCAGTCCTCAATGCAAGATGATGCAACAGCTTGATAATAATTTTTATGGAAATAGTTCAGGTGCAAATATGTCTGCCACCTAGATCGTCTGGGGGTAATGGTGAGGAATATGTGTTCATTTTGGATAGTTGTGTGAATTAAATGAAAGGGCTGGTTAAGGGAGGTGGGGTGGTATAGTTTGGGATGTTTGCTGGTATAGTTCACCCAGGAGTGCCTTGTTCCTGAAGGCCGATTCCTCAGGAAAATACTGAATTTTCTAAGGTCAGATCTGTCATAGGATTGTGGCCAAACAGTACATCATAAGAATTGATGGGAATTTTTCTTTGCACATCTAGAAATGACTTCTGAATAGGTTCCACAGAAGTTTTAGCTACTGCTGCCCTGCTCAAATCAATAACTCTGATTTATGGAACACTGTTCCAAAACTGCAGTGCCACTATATATTCAATTCCACATCTCTCATGCATGTTAAATCGTACACATAGTATTGTACATCTTGCAGAGGTCATTTCATTTCACAGCTGCTCTTAGAGCCTTCCAATGGATCAGAAAAGTCAGAAAGAGTTCTCTCTCAAAACAAGTCAGAAAAATAAATTATGCCACAGCTCTTAACATTTAAAGCTTAAACAAGGAAAGGATTCAGTGAGATTGATTACATTTTGAGCTACACTTCAGTAAATCTGTAATTCATTGCCTTTCTTATCTTAAGAGCTTCACATAGAAGTTAACTGCAAGGTGACCATAATTTTCACACAGAATAACTGACTGCTTTGTTATTTGAATTATCCTTAATGTTGCTTTACTCAATTGACATTTGTCTGCTGTGTTTGCCCATGATATTAAGCTGAAGCTTTGCCAAGCTGCAGTACAGTGCTTTATAAACATTTATTAAGTGAAACAGAGTGATCCAGCTGGAAGAGTAGATGAAGAAAAACAAATAAAGACAAAATAAATGAATAAATGAAGACAAAATAAATGAAAGATTCTGGCAGATGACAGAAGAATTTTTGAGAAATGGAGGTAAAAAAGGTTGGATTCATATTGCAGAGAATGCTGTAGGTTTAAACTGAATAATAGTTCCCTTTTTGAATAATTTATAGAACCATTTGCAAGAAAGATCACTGCGGCAGGCACTGTGAGTTATGGGAACGGCAACAGTTATTTTGAAGGTTTTTATAAATGTATATCGTACTGCCTCTGCCTCTGTGCAAACATTTTCTCAGATGGGATGAGATCTGAATTAAGGCTTTTTTTTTCTTTTCAGTTCCTAACCACATTTGTCCACCCTTCTTGGAAAGCTTAATGTGAGCATCTGTGTCAACTGGAAAACAGTGTCTCTCCAAATTCCTACACCTACCTACAGCACTGATATGCCTTTTAACCATTTTAACTTTGACAGATTTGTCATTCTACACAGTCCTTAGTTTGTTCTTCCTACAACAGAATATTTAGGATGTCAGAAAAATACTTTTTAACTCGCAGACCTGGATTGTGTACTTTTGTCTAAAAGTATTTCATCATTAGCAATTTTTCTCTTTGTGAAAGTGAAAAGGCAATGCTGCAGGTACAAGCCTTTTTTAACTCCAGTTCACTATAATGCAGATGAATTAAATCACTTTGAGGAGTATGTTTATGAAAAAGAGCAACGTGCAATTCTGCTGCCATTAGTTAATATTAGTGACAGGGATAGGCAGCCTCACTTCTCAAGTGCAATACAGCCTTTTGCTTTTCACAGTACCTCTGATCTTTATTGAACTAATTATTTTGCTAAGAAATAACTGTTTTTAAGGATTCCGGCTCAAGAGTGTTGCATTTGCCCGTTCTTAACCTGCAGCTTGCATACTGTACGTATTTATCTGTCCTGGGAATCTGAATATGAAATGTTATTCATGGTCTATTCTTTTGTTATGTATCCACTGTAAGTACTAGAATTGGAAAGTGTGTTTGCATGCATATTGTGTACAAGGGTTAAAGTACACTACCAGCATCCAGTAAAATTTTGCAATTTTCATTTCACAAATTAGAATTTGATGCTTTTGAACTTTGTTAAAAAGGCTTGGGGTTTATATTGTAATGTACTTTCTCAGAATCTGTTTTTTCTGATTTTTCCAGGATCCTTTTAAAAACCAGTTAACGCCTTAGAATTTGCTTGAAAGATTGGATTTGTGAGTCATTATGTTGCTGATTGGTACAGTATATGGTATCTTTCTTCTGTTCATTAGCTCAGGTTATGTGGTATGCCTAGAAATATATGTACAGTCCTGCTAATCCAAAACAAGTCATGAGTATTTTGTACACCTTGAACTATGCAAATTCAAAGCTATATGTATTATATATTAAAATATACAAAGAATATATACAAAAAATGCTGTCAGTAACTTTGTACAGTAAAACATTGTCCTCAGATCACAGCAAGAAGTTTCTTCTTTATCTAGCCTGTTATTTTTTACTATGTTTTACCCTCCTATACAAAGCCCGGAGGTTAATAAATTCAGGTCTGGACGACCAAACTGTGTAGATTAGCTTGTTAGAAAACTTTCTGTATTTTCTGATTCCATTATGTTATTCTTTGTTTTGCTCACACGCCCAACAGTACTGGAAATATAAACTGCTTTTATTAAGGATCAAACCTCATTAGTTAGAGAGACTCATTATTTTTCTTCCAGGATAAAATTGAATCTCACAAATTCCACATAATTATGCAGAATGGAATAAAGCCCTTTATTACCAGACAGGCATGAATTTATAATGCTAAACCTTGTTTTTTTATGGTGTATTGTATGAAGATTAGGAGAAGGTGAAATTTTATTATATAACTGTATATAAAAGCTTTAACACTACTACTTTTTTTTAAAAAAAGGTGCTCTGAATCTGTTTCAGAGCTAGGAAAATGCAGTTCTCACCGTTTCCTAAAGCCAGCAATTGCCCTAGTAACAATTGATGGTTCTGTGGCGTTCTGTGGTTCTGCAGCACTTGCTGCAGGTAGTCATTAGAAGAAAATGTTGATCAAGCCTTAGTGTTCTGCCACATCACAATGCATATAATTTTGCCTTTAGACAGCTTCTATGGGTTCTGTGGCCTTTTCCCTTGCAGAACCTTTTGATGCGTCTGTATCCAAGTGCTCAGTAACTAAAGATCCCTCAGTGGAATGAGTGGCAATTTATCGGCTTTCAAAGCCATTGTTTTGCTTATATAAACCAGCTCCCGGGCCATAAACAATCCTTGAAATGCCAAATGGCCTTTTCTTGTTAGCTGGAAAAGCACTGAATCCCATTTGCAGACCCTGGTTGCTCTGCTTCTGTTCCACCATCCAGCAGGCTTGCTTGCCGGTTGGGACGATAGAGGGACTATGCCCCTGAGTAGCTGCTTTCCTCTTGATATTAAGAACAAGCTCTTGACCGCATGAAATAGTTGCCCGTTCCCTTTCTAGGAGCCTCAGAACCACATGAAAGAGTCTTTGAAGTCCGTCTAAAAAGGTACGCGTTTAATGCATCACCCCCAGGACTGCCACACTGCAGAACTTGCTCTCAGCCATGCAGTGAAGCACAGATGGGTATTATATTCTGGTTGTGCTAAATCTTATTGCTGCAAAGAAAATCTCAGTTAAGAGAATTGTCATTACTGAAAATACATGTTTTCATTAAATAAACCAGTATCAACTAGAGCTGCAACCTCATTCCTGGACACTTAACTTCATTCCCCGGAGAATGGAAGCCTTATCAGACATTAAAGGAACTTGACAATTAATGTCAGTATCAGGTTTGGAGAAATCAGAACCAAGGTGACAGCAAATGCATTAAAACACAAGGTGTGGGCCTTTTTTGGATGTGAAAAGTGCTTTAGAATTTCAGGATTAAATAATTTTCTAGTAGCTCATCCCCTGGAAGTGATGTGCTTAGGTAAAGGCTGAACCCTAAAGTAGCTCAGCTTCCAAACAAAACTTTTGGTAAAAATGCAGTTGTTCTTATCATTGAACCCAGCACAAATTGGTGATTTGAAGTTCTAGAGCTAAAACTGTCAGCGTTGGCAATAGAGGTGGGATGTTTTATGGGGGGATTCTGAAGAGGTGTTCAGTCCCAGAGATGGCAGCTTCGCAACAGAGTGATCTGTCAGCCAAGCACAGAAAGCAAATGCCTGAACCTGTGGTTCCTCTTGTATTGAACATGATCACTATTGCAACAGCACAACATCACTAAGGCAAAACTGACCTGTATACAGTAATCCTTCACACCATGGTGCAGAATTGCCAATGTTTAGCTGGGGGGGTGTTGGTAGGGGCATCTATGTTGATATCCTCAGCAGGCTATACAGGCAGGACTCCTGATACTTGCTGGGTAGGTTTGAGCTTCCATTTTTCTACCATTCTTTGCTGAATTGAGCTCTCAGTGTGTCCAATGATTAATGGTTATTGGTTTTCATTGTGTGTAGAAGATGCGTGAGCACAACTCCCTGTACAGTAGGGTTGTAGCTGTTGATATGATTATTAAGTTGTTTTACCATAAATGGCAAAAGTAGGAAATGGAAGGATAACTGTCGATTATAAAAAATCAGAAAGAAGAGTTTCAGGCGCAAACAAGTTATGTTTTCTGAATTTTCCACTTAGTACAAACTATAGTATGTTTACTTGAAGTACAGCTTTTATTGCTTTTATTTTTATATCCCAAATTAGCCTGGATTTTATAATTCTGTATCAATAAAGGAAAAGTGACCCTATGTAATAATGTAATAGTGTGTGATGGAAAACTTTCAGGGGAATGAAGTCCTAGATAACAAGATAAGTAGTTTCCTGGTTTCCTGACAACACTGTTTAAGGTTTGACTTAAAACACTTTCTCTGTGCTGGGAACTTTCCTCATTGTGAAGTTCGATGTATTGTTTAATGTGCACTGATGTCAGGTGCATCTACAAGCCCATCAGTTCTCATTGTTTCACAGACCTTTGTGCAATACTTTCACAGATCCTTTAACTATTGCTTGGTTTATAGTGAATTAGAAGCCTGCAGCTGCATCTATTAATCTCCACACCTTATTACAGTTATTCACTGTGAGATAACAACATTATTGCAATTTCCTTTCACTAACTAGACCTGCAGGGAATTCGTTTGTTTAAACGATGTGACTGGGAGACATTCCCATTACTCCTGTCCCATATTACTGTCAGATAACAGGGGCTGGAATGTAATTATGTGATATGAATAATGGAGTGTAATATATATTTTTTTGTTTCTATGAGGTAAAATAGGTTTCTTAAGGTATATTAGCCCCCTTTAATAAAATATTCCTGAAACCCAGGCATTGACATTTGTTGTGGACAACAGGTTTTGGAGTGTTTTAAAAAGGTAGTTTATTCGACCCACTCAGTTCCTATTCTGCTCTCTGAGCTTTTAAGTGACATTACATTTTTACATTTCTGAGTTGTACTAGGTCCTCTTCCTTGTGTGTGCAAAATTGCATCATTGTCCTCTGAAAAGAAGAAGATTACTATAAATAAGCATATCTGGAAGTATTCACTCAGGCTTTAGATTTGTTTACATAGGTTTCAAATAAAATGGACAAATGCCTACTGTTATGGAAGCAAGGACAGAGTTGCAGAAGGCTTTTTTATATTTTTTTGGGTGAGCCAAGGTGCCATTTCGTAGAAGGCAGGACATTGACAGCAGAGATTTGAACAGAATAATAGATAGCACTTAAGATCATTCTGGTGAGGAAGATACTGAGGCAGTTATTGAGCCACTAGAGGAGACAGAGAGTACAGGTGATGACACAGGAATGTCAGGGGATGAAACAGAAAAAAAGGATAAAGACAGAGCAGACTGTAACCCACTGTGAGCCAGAAGTGAATCAGTGTTGTTTGAGTAAATGTTTTGTCATTGGTTCTCTGTTATATCAATGTAAGAATTAACATAAAGAGCAATGTGACCTTTTAATTTGAAGTAACATGAATCCCATATTAAAGCAACTTCCCATCAACAGCAGATGGTAGTCCAATTCAATGTTTTGGACAGTGCATTTCAGGCAGAAAAGCATTGGAGGACATTGCAAGTTACATAAACCAAATGTGAAATTCACATTTCAGAGAGCTCTTAAAATACATCAATGAGGACCTTCTTTGGCATTTTTGTGTACACGACATGCCTTGGATAGCCACACAGATCAAAATGCACTGGGCCACAGATGCAAGAGTATCAATAATGTACAGTGAAATGTTCAGAACCAAGTACTTCAATTTAAGAAAGTCAAGTTAAGTCACAAATTTGTTTGATGTTCCAGATGAAGCAAAGAAAGTCTATAATAGAAAGTCTGTCTACTTCTAAATAAAGTGAAACAAGGCTGCCTTTGTTGACAGGTAGACACAATGCTCTATTGATGAGCAAATGATTCAATTCTTAGGCTGTTGTAGCTTCAAGCATTTTTTCCCAATCAAGATAATTCCGACAAGTTTGAATATATTGATCCTTGCCTCACCAGATATCCTAGCCCTGGATTTTGAGGTGTACTGTATCAGGGATAGAATGCCTTCAAAGGTCCTGGCACAGGATTAGGAGTTGAAGCAGACCTTGACCTAGCTGATTGCGTTTCCGGAAGTGCCCAGTTATTTTGTGACAGGTATTTCACACCAGTTGAGCTCTTGGACGTGTTGGAAGGAATAATAGGAACTAGGACAATATTGGAATCCAGAGTCCCAGTCACAATGAGACCCACTCCTGGAGAACTCTACGTTTGTCAAAGATAATGTCAGATAAGATTTGAGATGCCAGAAAAAAAGCAGCCACAGAAAATCAATGTGATAACTAAATGCAAAATGTTTTTCTGTCACTGTAAGGACGAATATCACACTTAAAATGCATGAAACATAACGCAGAGGTTTTAAGGTGATTGTGGCAATTTGCATTTTGTTACCATTTGAAGTTGTTCAGAAACTGAATAAAAAAAACAGATATCTGAAACATAAGACTTTACAAAACAAGTTATTTTTGTGAGAAATCGCATTTGTTCTACAACTTGAGTCAATGCCTGCTGCAGTGAAATGTAATTAAGGTACAAATATATATTTTCAGAATTGTGATGAGTATGTGTACAAGATGTGTAAAATGAAGAATTCTGTCCCACTATGTATCCATATGCATGTACTGTACTCCTGATCCTGAGGACAATCATGGAGAGCCTGACCCAGCAGACACAGAGCATAATTCGGGACTTCTGCCTGGACTGTCCATAGCAGGGCTCAAATCAAAGTAAAAAATGTATAAAGTAAAATCATGGATGTGTGATTTTTTTTTACCATTTGACTGACATTACTTTGTAGGAATTTCAGAAAAAATGCCCTTAAAATTAAGAGTAAAACAAATATTCTTATTGTAATAGCCTGAAATGTCAGTGGCACAATTCAGGCTCTACCCATAATGTAATCAATGAAGATATCAGGCAGTCTCTCCATTTAAATTAGCTGGGTAAAGATATTACAATAAATCACAGGCAAGTAGCACCTTAATGTGGTTGAATAAGAGGCTATAGTAAGTGTTTTCATTCTGAGATTGAATTTGCCAGCTACAGTATAAACCAGCACAGTGTTGCAGAACTATGACCTCCAGTGGGCAAAATGAATCCTTGCAGTGTTGTCACGGTATTAAGTCCCCTTTAGAAATTCTAGGACATAGTGAAAACAACAGAATGCACTAAGAAGAGAGTGTGGAGGCATCTCATTTTAAAAAAGAGGAAGAACTTATTAAAATGGTACCTTAGCAATCCTAACAGTTTTAATTATAGTAAAAATGGACTAGTTCTTCCCCACTATTTGACAGGTACTGTATCAGCTTTTTGTGATTTTTTTGTGCACAAGGGCAAGTGACCAGATGCTGCTGTGTTGGAGCCTGCTTTGTTTTGGGCTGTGTGATGTTTTATATGTGTGTGATATCTATGTCAAAGCTGTTCAGAGTAATACTGTAGTAACTCAGGTGATCTGTTTGGTAGCATTTCCACTACTGAGCCTTCGTGAAGAGAATCATCCCTTTGGGTCAGAAGCAGAGTTGTAAGCGCAACTGTGGAGCAAAATAAAAAAATATATAAATGTTACCCAGGAGGACATTTCCTCGGATCCCTCTTCCTCTTTTTAATGTTCTTCTATTGTCTTAATTGCTCTTCAGCATACAATTCGTGCCTTGACAATGAAGGAAAACCAAAAACAAGAGCAAATGCTTTACAGCATGTTGTCATTTTTCACTCCTTCACTGACTCACCAAACCTCCTTGTTTCAGGCCATCAATTTATTTACATTAGCCGTATAAAGGAACATTACCCCAGCCTTCCAGTGTACTCATTGTCTGCCCTCTCCACAGAGCAACTGTCAGCAGCTTCAGAGCTCAGCCAGAGAGAGGAGAGATGCCAGAACCCACATACCAAACTGCCACACACAGTGGCATCAGGCAGAAAGGTCAGTTGTGCACTGTTCAGTTCACCACACAGCTGTACTATATTACAATCTGTGGACGTTGACGGAGAGATATGTATTGGATACAACATCATGACCATAAATGGAGTAGAGAGGGACACAGTCTAGTACTGTAGCAGCAGTAGGGTCCTGAGTAGTCTAAAGTCACGTGTAAGTGTTAAAGCAAGAGAAGACCAAAGTGTTGGGGGAAGTTGAGTGCGTTCACCATGATTGAAGGTGTATTCATTTCGCACAGCAGAGCACAACAAAAACTCTATTTTTTCATACAATAAGGCAGTACATGTTGAAAAATATACTGAGCAAAAACAAATGGATCACTCTGTTTCTGAATGTATCCTTTTAGAAAAAAATATTAAATAAAGTGTAGAGAATCTGGATATCGGTTAAAAGTCTAGTTGCTGCAGAACTTAATTCATACTGATTCACGGCAACCTCACCACATTGCCTGCAGGCTCATGCAAAATTCCAGCAGGGCACAGCACACTCTCTGCCTGCCCATGTAATAATGACTATCTGATAATATGAGAATGTAACATTTATAACATGGATGTCTGACTCAAAAGACTGGAACCCCACTGAGGATTTGTGCGATAAGATAGGATGACATACTGTAAGACATCTAGACTGAACCAGCGATTGGCTGTACAAGCTGTACAAGAGGAATGGGACGAATGCCACAAGACAGCATCTGTAACTTGTTGAAAATATAAAGCTTTATAAAATAAAATAACAAAGAATATAAAATATCTTCAAACAGTGGTTGCACACTTTTTTCAAAGTTTATTGCTGTTGAACAACCCTTATTTACTTTCCTTATAACTCAGCGAATTTGTTGGAGTTATAACGGATGTTTTTATGCTCAATATAGATTGTGTGATATTTCTTTTAGGAATAAAACAGAAAAGCTATAAACCTAAGTCTGTCAAATTAGCCTAATGCCTCTTTTAATGTACATAAACACAGAATCATTTAAACTGTAGATTAGATTATCACTATATCATTTGTACATAAAAGCGCATAATTCCCTAGTAATAGATCTAAGTGTACACAGTGATTAAGTATTTGTATAATTACGCATTGAAGTCACCACAAAGAGAAGCTAAAGAATGTTGATTCAATTAGAATTGTTCACTTCTAACACTCTGGAGCTACTGCATTTAGGCTTTATCTAGATATCTGATCAATTCACCAGTGATTTCACTCCAATCCTAAACTACTACACTTAGGAAATATTATTTCAAACTTAATAAAAATATTTACATATTGTATGAAGCTGACTGTGAATGAGTTAAGTCGAATCCAACCTGGCCAAGGCCTTGCCCACAATATCAGATGTTTGTGTTCACACTGATGAGCTTCAATGTTTTTCTCTCTCCAAGACAATTCTGAAAAGGATGAAGTAAATTAAACTAAAGTGTGTTACCCAGGAAGTGGAATTGATGCAGCTATATTGAAATGATTGAGTGTAAACATGGCTAAGTACAACATCAATGCTGTTGGGGTTCTGCCCGCTGTGCCTATTAATGTGTGATTCACGGCAATCATCAGAGCTAGTGTTTTTGAAAGACGGAGAGAGAATTGAATATTTGTTGATCTACAAAGGACTGGAGCTGGCTCAAAGGACCAACTGAGAAGCAATGGTTATACTGTACCTGTAACATTTGACTCTGTAGTGTGCTTACTCTCTAGGAAGTGTTGCAGGTCTCAAAAATCTTAGCTTTCATCCCTCCAACCAATAATTTAAATATATGTTGGAAGTCAGAGATGGGCAGTCCTGATACTATCAGACACTTTGTTCCTCTACAGGGGTGTTATGGAGGGCAATGAACAATACAAGAGTCAAAAGAGCAAAGGCAAGAAATAACAATCAGTCGCAGACAAGCATAAAGGAGGAGAGTATATGAAAGATCAAACTGTCTCCAAGACAATTCTTATATCTAAAGCACTGGAGATAAGAAGGGGCAGTGTGATGAAGAAAGCAGTAAAATATGGTTTCCTACTGTGCAGTTCTGAATTATTTCTTAAAGTGAACCGTTTGCCCTTAGAACTACATGTAAGCCACTACCCAGGGAGAGTTGAAGTCATCTTACCATTTCTTATATGAATTCAGCCCAAAACAGGATAGAGAATGTGTTGTTACTAAGGGAAGTTGTGAGGAATGCACACCAGTGGGATAAAACTGTATTAATTAAAATATTTATAGTAATTACTAGATAAATCACTCAATCTACTTATTTAATTACTTATAAATCAAAGTTGGCCAAGGACTACCGAACTGGTTACAAAGTAAATGATCATTTTGAGACCAAACATTGTTCATATTTGTTCATTAGACTGAGCTATTACTTCATTTTAGTAGGTAAGGCAAGTAGGTAAGTCATCTGTTATTATGGGGGGCATACATGTTTTATAACGAGGGTTTTTTTATTAGCTTAACCCCCGTTTATTAGAGTGACATGATGTTGGTACTTTTATTTGTAATCTAAAAGTCTCTTTATGTATCTAGGAATTAGCAACTCCACCTTTAAGAAGAAAAGCATGCTGTAATCCCTTGAAACTGAGCATATGCTTCAGCAGAGGAATTTAAATGACGATCTTTCCTTTTTCTCCTTGTAATCCCATCTCTCAGCAGGTGGGGGTGCATCTGAATGCGTTACTGTCACAGAGTGGCTGTGAGAGGCAGGTTTCTCGTTCACACTCTAATAAAGTGAAGCCCACTCCTGCTTCTCTGATACTAATTAAATAGCTTTACTTTGGACATTTTGATTCTGAGATCCAATTCTCGCCTCCTCCAACACCCCCCTCCACACACACACAAACACCACCACTGACATACACACAACCGCCCACACACAGAGACACACACTCACAGCCATCGCTGCCTACAGTCTTCTTTTTTCGCCTTATTCTGTTCCTTCCCCATGCAGTCCTTTTTAAAATGTTCCAGTAATGGCGTGTCATCTTTAGTAAGGATTATTTTTTCAGGAAAATATCAATTATGTTCCTTAATACATAGCCCATATGTGAAGCCTGAGGGGGGATGGAGATTCCATGCAATCACTGCATATCTCTCTCCCTCTCTTCTTTTTTCCCCTTCAGATCCATATTTTCTCATTAGTGGAGAAGAGAAAGGAGGGACTATATTAGCAATCTGCAATGAATCATTATCTCGTGTAATTGCTCCTCCTGTCCCATAGGAGGTGCCCTTCTCCATGCAGCCCAGCTGGAAGGGGCAAGAATGGCTCAGCTGGGAGCCCATGCTGCTGATGCCTAGGTTTTCATGATGGCATCATGAATCTTCTTTCTGTCCTTTCTTAATTATTACACCTTTATTAATTCTGGTTTTATGTGTATTTTGAGAGTTGGCTGCCATGGTTTCTCTGTTATGAAGTCTGTGGAGTACTTTTTACCTCTCCCAAACAACTTCATCTTATGACCCGTTCAAACACCACAGGGCTTTGTGACTGGAAGGTCCTAGAACAGCAATGAGCCGAGCCACACAAAAGAATGAAAAACATTTTGAAAATATCAGAACATACGAAAGGTTACAAGGGGGAGGAGGTCATGCAGCCCGTTTCGGTACTAATAATTGAGTGTAAATGTGCACTTTGGTTTTGTGTTTAATGAAATAATTAAGGAGCTGGTCGTAGCAACCTATTGTAATAGAGCAAATTGGAGTTCCCAGTTACACTATATGGCAGTCCTTATGGCAGTAATGAATTTTGTTGCTGATCTATGCACTGATTCCAGAGCTGCAATATACTGTACATTTTTTAAAATACCAAAACTGTACACAATATTATAAATGAGGTCTTACTAGTGTTGTACAGTTCTTACATAACCTCACTTGATTTGAATTCTACATGGTTAGTACTGTATATCCTAACATTTGGTTTACCTTTTTTATTTCCCACATTGTCTAGAAGTTGTAAATGATTTGTCAACATAGACACCTACAGTAAGTCTCTTTTATACTGTAAATAGCTTCTTCAAGCCTAGTGTTTCCCTTCTTGTATTTATAGTGTGCTTTTTTTACCTGCAAATTCTCAATGCTCTACACTTCTCTGCTTTAAATAGCATCTGCCAAGTCTCTGCTGAGGTTTGAAGTTAGTCTAAGTCTTTTTGTACTTTCGTTCTGCATTCTTTGTTTCACTTTGTGTCGGATATAAAATTGACCAATTCAATCACGATACCAGAATCTACAGTAGGTTACTGATATAAATGAGGGAGTGTAGTGGTTCTAATACAAATCCCTGTGGGATTCCACTAATTATATCTCCCCAGTCTGAGCTTTGAGCCCTTATCTGTACTCTCTCCTGTCCATTAACCAGTCCTTTATTCAAAAAAGCTTCATTATGTCGAATGCCGACTGTAAATTTTTACTTTACCTTATAATTTTTATTATATCCTGTTCCTTTTGTATCCATTAACTGTTGTTGCTTGTTCAAAGAATTCCAAAACGTCAGAGAAGCAAGACTGTAAATCCATTAGGGCTATAACCTACAATCTTATTGCCATACAAATTGCCCTCTGGTTTAGTTCTAATTTCAATAACTTTACAACTCTACAATAACAGAAAAAAAGAAATTGGTTTAGAATTATTCTTTAGTTTTATCACCCTTTTTATGGGTGAGTTTTACATTAGCCATTTTGCAGTCAATGGGTATTACCCGTCTCTTGAGTTCCTGCCAAGCGAGTTCCGTTAACAGCCTATGGCTAACATCACATTTACCTTAAGTACAATTCTTATCCTTCCACAGCCTGAGGCATGTTGTTCAGTTCTTACTTAGTAAATACCAGAGTGAAATATTCATTAATATACAATCCATTGCTCTTCCATTATGTAAGGGGTTTCTGTTGTTACCTCTGAGACAATACGGTATCCTTTTATGTTCTTCTGCTATCGCAATAGAGAAAAAAATAGTATTTGTTTTTGCCTGCCTTGCAATATTCTTAATCTCCCTCTTGACCTTTCTCATACGGTGGTGAATGCTGACCACCTGGGCACAACATGTAACCCAGAGTCAGCATATCACAAAAGGTATTAGTTAACAAAATCTCCCGTGGATTCTCGAGTCTTCTACAATCCACTCTACTGACACTCTCTGAATTGCAGGAGCTTTGACACACCTCCAGTCCTCTGCACCTGACTGTTGCTATATCCTAATTGGGGATCCCGTGGGACGTTCAGTTATCCAAAGGGCCAATCAAATGACCCTATTTTTCCAATGAAGGCAGGTGTTTCCAATCAGAAGCAGGAGGAGGCTTCAGCCAAGCCTTGGCAGGCACCATCACATTACCTGCCCTCTCGCCACACTGGGTTTTTTCAAGCACCATCTTTCAGCAAAACTAAAGTGAAAACTGAACATGCTGGTTTGACAGACAACCAGGGTACACGCATCTCACATCCCACTCTGTCACCGTTTGTGGCGGTCCCCTTTCAGAGAAGCCTGTTAAGTCCTGAAAACCAGCTCGTCACAGAGGTATTAGTTTACAAAATATCTGAAATACTGTAGCTGAAAGGTCTGGGGTGAGTCCAAATGTTTTGGAATGTTAGTAGGCAGCATCCTTACTTTGTAAAGTAAAAGGGAAATTGGACAGGATTGGTAGTATTGCTAGTAAAATAATCCGTCGACCTCAAAAAGAGCTTATACAACTGTTGTATATTGCAGTTTAAAATAAAGCTCATCTTATTGTTGATGACCCCCTTCCACCCTCCCAATTGCCATTTTCAACTGCTGCCTTCAGGGAGGCACTTTAGAATGCCTGTGGCCATAAAAAACATATACAGTATAAGAAGTCCTTTGATCCCTTTGCAATCGGTACATTAAACACAGCTAAGTGACTTTCCTGTATGGAGTTATCAGATCATGTGTAATGATACGGGCATAGCGAGATGTGTGTATACAATGTGTATTTTTGCATGTCTAGGACTATTGTTAGTTTTTAATGTGTGTTTTATGTTGAGTGTTATTTGTTTTTTGTGGTTTTCTATAGTGATAAGGACACATTTTCACTCTTTTTGATGGACAGTTAATTTATATCTTATCTTAAATCTTCCATTCCTTTTCATCTGCTGTGGATCAACTCTTCAGGTTTTCTATAATTCACAGGAGGAGCCGGAACAGACTAATCCCTGTCAAACTCCATTTCTCTTCCTTGCAAAATATAAACTCTTCCATTTTTTTCATCTTATCTTCATTTTCTTTCTGGAAGAGCAATCCTATCACAACATTGCACCCCTTAGACAAAACGCTCAGAACTCCAGCACTCCCAGACCACCTGAACCCCAATGCCTGAACCTCCCTCTCCACACACCCCAGATCCCTGCACCTGGGTGCCAAACTGGGCGCCAGTGGTTAAGCTGGGTGAGGCACACCAGCAGGCCCACAAGGAGATGGGGGACACAGAAGAAGAATGAACTGAAGATAGTTTAGATCGTTTATATTTTACTCCTGTGCTGTAACATCAGCAGTCAGCCTTCAGTATTTAACCCGGTTAATGTCTGAAGGATTTCAGAGAGTATTGGAAAGAGGATCTTGCAAGAATGTTGTTTGTTATGGAATGGATTTGGCTAGTGAAGAATTGATCCAGGGTAAATGTATGTGCATTTACAGTATGTGCATTTAGCATATTGTCAGTACTAAGTATTCCTGGATGTAATTTGAATTCTCCATAGTCTCCATTGAGTTTTTGTGTAGTGCTGAATATAGATGGAAACCGGGTGCCAGGGATTGAGGTAAAGAGTGCCAGTAGGTCTCTGAAACAATGGGGAACATATTTCTTCCAGCATGTCAGGGGTTTCAGGAAATTAAAATGAAGATTTAATATTTTCTTAAAAAGGGAAAAGGAGTTTGACAGGAATTTGTCTGCTCCAGTTCCTCCAGTGAGTTGTAAAAGACATGAAGATATGAAGAGGTCTGTAGGCGATGAAGAAAATGGACCATATTTTGTTAAGTAAAATCTCTAATCACAGGACCCCAGAGGGAATCTGCACTCCAAGTACAGTGACAGATCACCTAAATGCGCACACCTGATCTGGTGATACCCTGACGCTGTGGCCCGAGGGGTCAGCATTCACCACACATATCCTTTTTTAGTTGTAAATGAATTTCATTCTAAATCTTTCCTGTAACTAAATCCTCTTCTTTGTTGATTATTAATGAAAGCTTGATTATCAAACAATCTTGCTTAATAAACAAATATGTTTGAAAAAAGATTTAAGCTCAACATTTTGCCTGCTTTTTGCTTAACTGAGACTCAGAGGACATTCTTCTTTAAAGATTGTGGGCAACATGAGGTTCTTCGGTATAAACTTAACTCTGTATTCTAATTGTTAATTGGGCTGCACGATGTGAAGCAAATTTTTCATTTGTTACCGAGAGATACTGATTATGCACTATTGTTTGGAATGAAAAAAAAATTGATCTGTTTAACTTTTGCCGTTGTATAATTTTGGCCCAGTTTCTCTGGAGCAAACAACCCAACAGGCTTGCTTTGTTCGTTATCCTTGTCAAGGACATAAACCATTCTGAAACACACCATTGCCACTGATTATTGTAGAAGAGCAAATAATTCCTTCATACCAATAAATTCATAGATAATTTTATTTGGAGTGTTTTTGTCCTTTCACTCGCTTGGTGATTAGTGTGTCTGTCTGCAGCGTAGGCTTTTGGAAAATGACTTTCTAATGTTGATTGCTAATTGAAAAATTAGAAAGTCAATTAGGAATAGGAGATCTAATTAAAGTCAAATTGAATGAAAACCACTCTCCAAACTCGATTTCTCCCTCCAATTTATAATCTCCTTAAGGCTGAGGATTAATTCACCCAGAGTATAAAAGGTACACTGCTGTATTCCTGACATGCAATCTTCTTTATGAAACCCCATCATCTGACAGACAGCTTGGAACTGATTCAATGTCACTCAAATTATTCTGTCAATGCAAATTAAAATTTACGATTTGGACAAATATAGACTGAAATATTTTTGCATGGTTTTTATCTAATAAAAAAGTCATTTCTCACAGTTTAGTCAGAAAAAAATCATTCATGTTTTACCATTTGTCTGGAATATGTGTTTAGAGCCAAAGGTGGAATCTGCTCAGAGTCTCTCCTTTAGGATGTCAGCTTCCTTTAAGAATCTGAAAGAAAAAGAAAGATGTCACTTAACACAAGCTGGTCTGTTTCCGAAAGCAAGAAGCCCATCAGTAATGTTGTCAGAGTGTGTGGTACAGTATGTGTCAAATGTCTCAGATGTATTGCTCTCTGCTTGCTGTGAGGCTGCTACACATTGGTATTTACTTGTAGATCTTGTTTATTGTGGAAATGGGACTGTACTGTGCATGTAATGTCAATTCCTAATTTAACCGTCAGAAAAAAGTTAATTCCTTCAAAACCCTGACTGCATTTAAAAGTCTCTCAACAAACATATTGAATATTAATCTAATCTGTGATTTCTGTATGGAATGATAGTTACATACAGTACAAACCTGGCTGATGGGGAGTAAATAAAACACTTTCATTTCCTTGTAGTAATGGCATAGAAGAATTTTAAATCTGATTTCTATCCATTTATTAACCATGTTTGCCTGTTCTCTCTCCATTCGAGACTGAAGAATTGAGGAATATTAAAGGAGTTCTCAGTGGATTTTTTCTCACTCCTCTAAATCTCAAGAATTTTCCATGTACGTGTTGTTTGTAACATCACTAGACATAGGGCTGGTTTAAGTCCAGGCTTTAATAAAATACAGTAAGTTACTAACTGAGAAATAGTTTTCAGTTACTTTTCCTGATTAAATAAAGGATAAAATGAAATAAAACACTAATGATAGGTTTCCATTTGAGAGAAAAGCAAGAGATAATTTAAAAACGTAAAACACAGTAAAAGTTAGAGATGAGTATTTTTGTTTTGAGTAGTACAGAAAATTGTTAGCCTTATTTTACAGAATTATTATTGATCTTCCTAATGTCCCATCCTGTTATAACTGTGATCTTAATGCGTTTTTCTGTTTTAATACACTAGTTTGTCAATCCAGCACAGAACCTTGCTATCTTAAAATGAGCCTCCTGAATAATAGTAAGGGAATAGTTCAAATTCTCTCAAACACATCTGCAGTCCTGACCCTACCCAGTTTGAAATATTCCCAGTTCTCATTGTGTCCCAACAGCCAATCTATCTTGACTGAGAAAAAAACACATATTAAGAATTATTCTTATTAACACCATAAAAAGCCTCATAAATTATGTGCAGCATTAAACTGAAAGTAAAGTATACTGTATGCTGTACATATTACCCTTGATCATACTTAAATTATAAAACTGTTTACAGCACTCAAAGAACTAATTTCTTCCGAACTTTTCACTTAAATGTGAAAAATTATTTCACTTTTAATATTTTTGTTGCTAATAATTGTCTCCAACAAAAATGAAGAAAACATTGTAACAGTTTTTTAACATTTTCTAACTGATATATAATGTTAAAACAGTGCAACTTGTATGCTTTTACAGTATGTTTAATTCTGTGCAAGCCGGGGTGTCTGTGAAAACATGATTTGGCTTCCCAGAAACTTCTTGTGTTTGGCAGTTCAGCTTTTCCAGGGATTAATTTGTGGTCATTAAAAAGAAAAACATGAATGTCATTTTTTAATTGCCCTTTAAGAAGCCATTAGCAAGTCAACAGTAATTAATTATAAATAATATTTAATGAGCTATTGAGTGAAGTACATCACAATACCCATATTAATGATGATTGGTCACAGACAGTTAATTTAAAACATTAATGCTAATTCATTTGTTAATATTTATTAGGCCACACGACAAATGTTAAAGGGGGAAACTCAAATGTAATTATGGAAGGAGCAGTAAATGACTTTTCATTGTTCTCTATCAGCAGCACACAACCCAACGTGCTCGTAGAGTCATTTGGACAAATTAGCATGTATTCCTATCAAAATATTAAACTTGTTCTCTGCCTAAGTTCCCCATTAATTTTTTGAGGTACACATAAAAGCTGAATGTCGGCATATGCATGAGCAGATCTCTATACCTATACTTTCTGACCAAAGAATGACCCTTCACTGAATAACATGTTTGGCTGCAATGAAAAACAAGTACTATTGCTATGTGGCATGTACAGTACTGTATTCCACAAGGTTTTGTGCTTTCCACCCTATTCTTCTAGCAGGATCCTTTTCAGTAGAACAGGTTACTGTATATTAAATGATGGACCCACAGTTCTTCACTAACATTAGAGCCTATTTGTAGCTGGACTGAATATAAAATTATAGGAGCACTGATGTGGTTTCACTGGGATTTGCACCAGAAGGTTTTCAACTGATGGACTATAAAATAATCGCTGTGTGATATTACACAATGTGTTACAGTAAATTATGCCTGTCTATTTCTTTTTTAAACCAAGCACCATCCTACACTAGTGTACCAGACACCTGTGATGTTTCTCTCCATCTCCCCTGTGGTGCGGGAGACAGCGAGAGAGAGAAGAAAACCAGATGACTTCAGAAATGAGCTACATTTAGGAGGTTTTGTTTTTGCTTTTCATTTTCATCTTCCTGTGGGCAGGAATTATCCTGTCCACATTTCCATTTTCATTTGCTATCACTTTCTGGTGTTATTTTAAAAGCATCCGCCCTGCAGCGAAACCTGCCCAGGCAGTGCCGGGGCTGGCGGAGTTCAGAAGGAAGCGGATCAGTCAGTGCGATCTGGTTCAGCCAGCTCACAGCAGTCAGAGGACAGAGCAGAGAGAAGCGCCGCGTCCCCCCGAATCAGGACTACACAGGCTACTCAGATATTTGGCAGGGCTGCTTAGAGCACGCCGAGAAAACGACTCCCTTTTCCCGCCTGGCAGCAGACGTTCAAGCACAGCACCGAAACAGATCTCCTTGTACCGTTTTTGCAAAAGAAAAAAGATCGCGGTACTTTATACAGTATTCCTGTGTTTAGACTGCATACTGAGCTCTCCCTCCCGCTAAACACAATGTCTGCCTCCATGAAGTAAACAGCATACAGTACACTTAAACAGGTGGCAAGGCTGACTCTGTGTCGATGCTCAAATTACTTGCGCATTTCGGTAAACGCTTTGATTGCTCTGCTGTCCTTCTAGTTTTTTTCCTCGCTATGTCACCGCTCAGTGAGTACGGCTGAGTGGCCCAATATTAATACTGTAAGTGCTCTTTTAATGGTTCCCAGTTCAAGTCCTGGTTAGGGCACTGACTCACTGTATGCTGCCTTGTCCATGCACCGTTCATTTGTCTTTTTAAAAGTGCTTTGCCAAAATATGTTATCAATAATGATGTTTGTTGGTGTTTTTTAGCCTGAACCGGACTTGGAAGGAATCCAGAGCATACACCCACTTACTGTAATTACTGCACAAGTTTTAAGTTGTGCAGTAAAACAGTTTGCATAAAGAACACTATAAAATGCTTCAAAATAAACTCCTGATAAAAGTCCCAATTTATATTATGTATCAGAAATCTTAATTATTCTTCACACAATTTACAGTCACTTTTGCTGTAGAGCAAAAGGTTTGCAAATCAATTTTGATTAATGCAATTGAGTAAATAATTTGATTGCTTCAACACTCCCATTATCTTGCCCCTCTTTCAACCAATTACCTAATATTTTATTAATTTTTATTTGGATACTTTACCGTTTATTGGTAGTTTGTCTTGTTCTGAAGCCTTGTGTAACAAAAAATGGGGCAGATTTTATGCTGTCACAAAAGCTTAGCAGATCCTGTTTGCAGTCCCAATCACTCAGAATAATTATTATAATTTCCCTGATCTTCAGAGGTTCAGAAGGGTAAAGGAAGTTGTTTGCAATGGTGAACATGCAGCACAGTAAATAATGTCAATATAGGCTACAATTTATTTTTTTCCCAGAGTTAACAATGCTTTTAAGTGAATTTTGTCTCTATTTCCAGGCATTTTTGCCAGTTCAAGTGTGTATCATCCTATCATCTGTGTATTTTTTATCGTGATGCTCTTTCAGCTTTATAAGATCTCTGTGCTCACTGCATTAATGGAATCAGAGAACAGAAAACCCATCTATCATATTGTCTTTGAAATGTGGAGGCGGTAGAAGAATAATGATGTTAATTTGAAGAACATGGGTCTTTCCTTTGTTTGTCTTTCCTTTCCACTGTTCTGTAGGTACACAAGTATCCTGACTGTGGTTGCTTCACAGTGGATCAGTCCTAGTTTTCTAGGTTCTGTTTCATCATGTGCTGTTAAAAGTGTAAAAGTGGTACGCAAGTAAATAGCTTTTCAAAGATATTTACACTATCTGTTCAATAAAAAGAAAAGCAGCTTTGCTGCGATAGATTATCCAGCTTTGTTTAATATTCTATTTTTACTGGTATTGTGAGTGTGTTTTATTCTTAAATGTTCTAGGACAATAGATCTAAGACTTCCATGAATTTCTCTCTTCTTACTGTAGGTATCTTTTTTAATGTTTTCACTATACAGTAGGTGAGCAAAAGATCATGGAGATACTATATTAGACTGTAAATCAGCACAGTTGTATTGTCTCCTGAAAACGGTGTGCTTAAACTGCATCATTTAAATGTGTCAAGGTTCAAAATAGTTCATTTTCTCTCTGAAATGTGAAAGCAGCCCAGAATATAAGGGATCATAGCTGCTGTGGCTGTTGATAATACTGTTTAGAGCAGTTTATAATGAGTGCTTATACTAGTGCATTCAGGCTAGGAAGGCTACGACGGGTTAAAAAAGACAAACAGTCGTTACTTCTCTGAGATTTAATAAGGGTCCCACAAAGGCACAAATCAGCGTTGCTTCTTTATTGAGAGAGATTATTGCTTATCTAGCCAGAAAAATTAAGACTCAGGGGCTCTCTCCCTTGCAGTTGTTCCCCCCACCTCCTTCCTCCCACCTTCTCCTCCTTTCCTCAGCCAGGCTCTAATTGCTCCGTAAGGATGAGGGCACACACAGCTGCCATGCAACGCCACCTTATTTCTGGGTATCCTAGTGTGAAGGGCACAAACAGAGCATACAATAGAGCCCATGCTTTTAATTATTCTGAGGCAAGGTGCCCCTGCATGTTATGTGCAAGTTGCTGGCTTTAAGGTGGCAAGCTTGGACACAGGTTTCTCCATTTTTTTATGACACATTGCCTAAGGACTGGATATTTCTCAGAGATCAGGACGCTAAACCTGATGTGAGCTATGTCTGATCAGAGGAAGGCTCAGATCCTGGTGTGCCCAGGTGAAAGGTTGGGACTGCACCAATTACTGGGCACATTGCCAGTTGCTTAAAAGCCAAAAGGGGATTTCAGTGCCAGATAACTGCTCTCGTTTGAATGGTGAGCTAATGTGTCTTCTTGCAAAATAACATAAAGAGTAAATGCGGTGGGATAGGATAGTAAGGACTTAACATGTTCAAAATAAAAAAAATACACAGTAGGAGATGATGTAAAAGTACCATCGTTCAAGAAGAGGTGTTTTAGGAGAATATTCCAGAATTCCAGAGTGAATCTATGTCTACCTGCTTGGACCTTGGAGGTGAAAAAGTTTGGAAGTGTGCCCCCTTTCCTGTGTTGAAGGAAGCCCCCGGTGCCTTTGGACTCTTTTAAAAAAGTACAGATTTTGTAATATTACTTTCATTGTTTTAACATGAAGGAGTGTTCATCTCTCTCAAAGAGGTGCCATAGTTCTTTGTTTGGCTACTTAGTAGAATCAGAAATAATAAGACAACTGAAATCAAATAAAAACAGGGTCACATCACTCGAAGGACAGTGAATGGTCAATGAAATGGAAGTAATCTTTTTTTCCCCTTGTATTTCAACAAAAAATGGGAAAAAGCCGTCAGTCCTAGTAAAAAAAAAAGCAAGCTGTTATTTTGCCTCAAGCACAGCTAACTGAATCAACAAAAATATAGGTCTGTGTGGAGCTCTGGATGACAGGAAAGCCATTCGTTTTAATGAAAAAAGACAGTTCTTTTGTAAAAAACCGCTGAGCGCTCCAAAAGTGAGGGAGGGCGAAAAATGTTTAAATAACCTGAATTTTATTCAATCTGATTTTCCTGCTCCACTGCTTGCGGTGGTATTTTGGAGAACATGGACAGCAGAAATGTCTTCAAGTGATCTTTTGAAGACAAGAAAGTAAAAGAATAGGATGGGAGACTGACCAGGAACATTTTCTATGTACATACAAAATAAGTATTTTAGTGGTACTGTATGTGAGAAAAAAGAATGATGGTTTCAGTCTCAGGTTATTTTATGCATGTTATAATATGAAGAGCTAAAAGACCTCATCCAAAACTAAAAGTTTTGTTTGGTATAACATAAAAACTTTTTATTTGGAATAAATGACTTGTTTCATTTTCTCTCAGTGCCGTTATTCGTATGTGTATTGTTCATGGCAGTTTGGGAAGTGTTCCTAAAAAGGTTTATTTTGGTAACTGTCATTAAAACAGGTAATCTCATTTTAGCTGACGAGAAATCAAATTTCAGGACTCAAGCAACACTAGACAGACACTGCAACATCCTTCTTAACTTACCATTTCGACTTTACAGTAGTTACTACAATAGTAATCTTCAGATGACACTCTAACTGTGTTTTGTAATGTTCTTTGTCTGAAGTGTCTGAGCTGTTTGAGCTACTGTCAGCAGTCGCTTGACAACAGCAGTGAACTAGCCATAATGTGAAAATCTTGGAAGTTAATGTTTTATTTTGTGGACAGCTATCTGTAATTCCTTTGGGTGTGTGGGGTGAGTACTAACAGAAAATATATATGCTGTACAGAACTTAATCTGGTTGTCTGAATCAAATAAATAATAATTACATTTTCAGTAGCACCTTATGCTGTTATTCCAGAAGTCTGGACACAGAAGTCCAGAAGGACAACTGTGAGGGACTCATACTGTATACGTGCATTTTGTGTCAAGGACACACTTTTAAAGGACTTTACTGTAAAGCTAAGTTAAAAAAAATAATAGCTATGTTATTTAGGGGTCTGGTAAACCCAGTTTCTAAGACAAAGAATACTTCCTCCAAATGTCAGTTCTCATTTAATAAACTTTCAGTCCTGATGATTTTTTTGTATTTGCCGTTTTCCTTTATTTCACAGTAAACGGGCTGCTTTCAGATTTTTTTCCCTTTTTCTTGGTTTCCCCACTTGAAATCAGTAAGTAACTATGACAGCTCAGGCTCGTAGTCTGCATTTACAGAAAATCTATTGTGAAGTATTTATCTTCAGATACAGTAAATAATAAACTTTGTTTGGTAGATTTAACCAAGGGGAGGGTCAAGCAGAGGCATTTATGCGGCAGAGAGCCCCCTCTGACCCCTCACTGTAACAGGGTCTGACAGTTTGGCAATGAGGCGATGACCTATTTTCAGAATAAATAATAGAAATTGGATCTTTAAAGTGTAACAAGAAGAAAAACTCTCTAGAAAAAAAACAAAAACAAATGTCAATTCTGTAAAAGATATATTCAAGAATTATCTATTATTTTCATACTGTATGAACATGGGGAAGATGACCAAGGAGAGATTGCCTGCTTGGATTACCAGTGATTAATTGAGCCAAGAGTCATCCAAGACATTTCTTGAAAGATCAATGGATTTAGCCTCAACAGAAAGGATGTGTTTGTTCAAGAAATCCAGCATCCTTTGTATAAAGAAAAAGTTCCTTTTCTTGGTCCAAACTGAAAATCCCATGTTTACAGGTGTTATGGAATATCACTTTTATCCTGTTTTTTTAAGAAGTTTATAGAGGTATTGCTGTGAATTAGTGCGGCAAATCACACATGAAAACATGTACAATATACAGTATCATGATAGAGAGGCAGACATACAGTTGTAGAAGAGCCAAAAGCATTATAGTTTTTATGGAAGCCAACCATATTAGGAAGCTACAACATTTAGAACAAGTGGTTATTCAAGGTATTGGAGGATCTTATAGAATATCAAAATTTTGATTAAATTACAGCCCAGAAAATACATGATTTTTATCTTCTGTGTTGCATTCTTCTGTGGCTGATGGACAGTGCTATTAAGACTCGTTTGTCACTGCTGTTGAAATCATTGACTATCAGACTGATAAGTCGGGTTTTTTAAAAAGGTTTGTGTGATTATTGTTAGCATTAGCATTAAAATAACCTTTACAAGGTTATTACCCCTGTTTGAAAGGACAGTTATTTTTCTTTTCCCCTCTATTTGAATTATATTAATTGAAAAACCCTTTGAATTAAAAAAAATAAATTTGATCTCTCATTCTGATCTCATTTGATCAACTCATTATTTTGCGTTGCTAATGGGCTGTAATATTTTTAGAATACTACAGCTCTGTGACACACTCACCTTTCCTGATTCATGAGAGGCATTCTGTACTATTCACAATGAGTACAAGGGGACCGACTGGCACCAGCCATGACTAGATTTTTTTTGAATGCTTTCTTTTGATGAATTTTATTCTTGCTTTTAACAGCGATGGCTATTTTTATGTCTTGCCTTTCAGGGTTTTTTTTAGCAGATTTTTCACAGTGCTATTTCAGATGATATGAAGCAGCAGTGAATAATAAGACTTTCAGCAGCTTTTCCATGGATCTAATGCACTTTTCCACGCTCTCTCTGACAGCGGAATTGAGGAAAAGCACTCTGCACTTTCTTATTGACTCTGTTGGTTCCTGCTGTGAGAGAAAGTGGGCTTGAGACCCTAAGGGTCCTGACCATCAGCCTTATTGAGCAACTGGAACTTGGCCAACTGAACAGCAGTCAGGACAAACTGCATAGGAAGAGAAGGGCCTCCTAACACAGGTGTGTCTGTTTCATATTTGGTCCTTTTATCCCTTATAACTGGATTACCTATGTAAAATGACTTACTGTCACTTAAAGTAGTTTAGATGCGAAAATTGTATTTACTTGATTTCATCTGTAACATTTGATCATTTTAGTTACTAGATGTTTTATTTAGTTAGAAACAGTTTCCTAATGAGTACTGCACTGGCCACTAACCCCCTTCCTTTCCTAAAATTAAAGAGAGGCATGATGTGTTATTCATGGTGTAGATGAAGGAGAGGTAAGAAGTTTTCTTTCCTCTATTCATAAATCCTTTTTCTGTTACTTTATCCCTCCCAAATTAGTATCACAAACTTTTCATCATCTTGGGTTGCTGCTACCACTCCCTGTATTACAGTGTAAGTGCCTTTACACTTACAACATGCCTTCTCTGACACCACCATTGCTTCACTGCCTGTTGCAAATTTCATGGCACCTTACAGGAGATGTAACATTGGAGGAGTGATGTATCTATCCCTACGGGTCCCATGCCTTTCACTTCCAAGACAATTAGGGGAGACTATTCACTCTCTACCCGAACACGAAGGAAGTTTTGTGCTTCCTGGATAAGGCTCAACAGTTCATTCAATGCAAGTAAATAAAATCGGTGGGGGTTACCCGTAAATGTTGGGTCTATTTCCTTTAACTTGGGGGTTTCAGCCTTATAGCAGAATCCTCTCTGCAGCCATTTGTTTGAAACTTGGCTTGACTATGTTCAAAGAGAGCAGATCAAGCTTTATTGCACCGCCTAAGTGAACCCTAGATTGTCTAAAAATGTGAAATTAAGCTTGTTGCTTTGTTAGTTTCTGCCTGTAATCCTTCAGTGGTTGAGATTACAGTATATATTCCCAATATGGTATTTTTAAATCTCTGTTAGGCACAGTATTTCTATGTTCAATCCAAGGTAAAAAAAGATAATACAATTAATTCCAGAAATAGTGGCAAATTCCTTTAGGTGTGCAAAACAGAAGAAATGAATACTGTAAAGTATTTTATATTTTATAATATAATATTATAATAATATATAGTTTATGTAAGTTTCAAATGCTTTTTAAAATGCACATTTAGTCTTCATGATTTCTGTGATTTCCTGGCCCCGAATAAGAAACAGGAATCTCCTGGGGTGAGCATAAGGACTTGCCAGTTTTCACCTCTCCAAGGACAATCAGGAATGTCCTTCCTAGTTTTGTCATTTCCGCTGTCCCCAGAGGGCATGCTGGGAGCCGGCTGTCAGTGTGTCAGGGCCTGTGAGCTGTCTGCCACACACTGTTCCTGTCAGATCTGGGAATACTTTCATCTGCAGGTAGACCGCATCAAGGGACAGCAGGACTACTGTGCTCCGCTGATGCTGTCAGGAGACAAGTAATTAACATCAATTATCCGAAATGAATGTCTGTTTTGCAAAGGCTGGTAACTGTGACAAGAATCAGCAAAGTGTTATACTTGTCAGCATGGGCTTTAATTGACCACGGCCATGCTTCTGTTTGCCCAAGAACAGTACAGAGCCCTGCCATATAAATAAGAACTTCGCTTCCCCAACCTGAGTATGTGACACTACAAAAGCAGACAGAGCTGACTTGTTAAAAGAATAGCTGTATAGAAAGTTGCCCAGCAAAACAGAATATAATAATCAAAGACTAAAGACTCAGGTTTAAATTGATGAAATTTAGATTTCAATAAGATTGTTTTTGTCCTGTGTCAATCCCAGCCCAAAAGATGTCTTTGCCTGTCCATGGACGATGAAGTGGCTATAATGTTTCAGTCTTTTGTGGCTCAGAAGCTAACACTGAAAAGAACAACATTATTTAGTTCAGTAGAGCAAAAACAGACTAGCATCACCAATAAAGAATACAATATTGAGGAGATAAGAGCTACAGTATTTTACATTATTTGAGAATGAGATTACAGGGGGGATGAATGATTTCCCAAGTTGACTACTGTTACATCTTGTGACACAAAGGCGTTTCACAGGTGGGATTAGTGTAAATTCACAATGGGGAGGGTGTGCCACATACCCAAAAAAGACCTTAGCCTTCTTTACAACCCTATGTTTGTAGATGGCATTTTGGCTTATTTGATCTTATCTGGCTTATTAGTCCCCAAATAGAGATATTTTGAAACTTTGAATCTTCCTACAGTATGACATGGGGATAGGGATGGGATGAGTGCTGTCGAGTCGGTGTCAACTCATGGTGACCCTATGGATAGTTCCCCAGTAACTATCCATAGAGTTTTCATGGCAAGATACGGAAGTAGATTGTCAGGCCTTTCTTCCGCGTGGACAGGGCGAGTATTGTTCCCGTTGTCACAGAAATGTGATCCTCCACCGCCAACAGTGCCCCATACTGCTGCTGACCAGTCTGGGTTATTAGAGAACCTGGTGCCCGTCGTGGGGACGAACCCACTACCATGAGATTATGAGTCTTATGCTCTACCAACAGAGCTTGTCAGGGCTCTTCCTTTGACATACAATGACATAATACTGTATGTTTGTCAACTGCAGTTGGGTACGGTTTTCCAGTCTGATTTTTGTTTTGCATTGGTTTTCCCCTTTAAGCAGGCCTCCTCTCAGCTCAGGGCAGATTTCATGTTACAGTCTTCAGTGTGGGCTTTGTTCTCCTAAACTCTCCCAAGTAAGGGCCGACGTGTGACACAACTTCACATTCATCTGCCCTGCCAAAGCCCCTCTCTGGGGGAAGTGGCACAATGCAAGAGGCAATTAAGGATGATCTTTGACATGTCGGCTGCAGGAAAGGTGCGCTCACCTTTCTTGTTACAATCTAAATGGTTTGTGACAGCTCACATGGCACATTCCACTTGATAAATCATGGGCCCTGTAAATACCTTCCCACGTGGATCAGGAGCCATTTGTATCCATTTCACGCTCCCCTTTCTTGCTTTTTACAATATTGCCTCCTTGCAATTTTTTCTTTTTGCTCAGAAGAATTCTTGGAGTGTCAGCATTTTCCCTGATTTGCCTGCTAAAACCACATTAATGTCTGATAAACTGTTTCAGAAAGAAATAGAAAAAGCTGGAAGAAAAAAGAAATATGAATGATATATGACTGCTAAATTGGTTTCTACTGTGGTCTCACAGATTCAGTGTGTATTGTACACACTTGCTAGAAGCTAAGTGAAAAACAGATTACATCAGTTTGAGCCCTATAGTAACTCAAAGCAAGGATAGAGTTGTATTTTCAAAAAGCTTAAGAATGCTATAGTTTACTAGATAAAAAAATTGTGATGTGAAAATTTACACCCGCATTGTCAGCCCAGGCTTCCAGAGTCTCAATGACTGAGAAATTGAGATTTTGTACTCCTTACTATTTTAAATGCAAACTGATTTTTTATTTTTGTTTTGTTTAGGATAGTAATAAGCTCTTGGATGAAAAGCCTGAAGTGATTTTGCACACAAGTCACAACCTTTGAGTTTTTGTGAATCATTCTGTTCCAGTGTAATAATATCCAATAGGTAATCACCAATTTAGAGCCACCTAGAAGCTTTTGCAGATAATCTTTGCCAAAATTGTTTTCGTTCTTTGACAGACTGAAGCAGTGTAGTTGAAGGCTTAAATCTTGAAACCATGCTGGTCCCATTGAGATTCATGTGACATGTACTAGAATTTACTGGAGACAAGACAGAGATCAGAAAACAGAATTGACCTTCACCTAAACTGGATTCGATCCATTGGTTCCAAGATCCTCTTTGCATAAGTCATGCCCTCTGCTGTGTTGTCTTGGTCAGCTTGTTCTGGTTTAACTGCGATGCCTTCGTGTCTCTTTAAAACATGAATTAAAGTATATTCACCCTAGTCTGGTTCAAGGTTTTATTTAAAAAATGGCCATTGGTCTCACTGACTTTTCCACAACCACCCCCCTAACAACCACAAAGATTCTAGTCACGTCTTGTCTGCATAAAAGCACATCAGAGATCAGCTCTCCTTGTCCATAGTGCTCACCGATCTCTTTGGGGGGGAACTGCACAAGGTTCAACCAGTAAGTGACAATTAAGGATGATTTTCGACACATTAACTGCAGGGAAAATAGTTGTCGCCCTCATTGTTGATAGCCACAGCAGCTGCTGACAACACATATAATATCAGGAGCTCATAAATCATAGGGGAAGAAGAATTGCACAGCATTCTTGAATTAAGAAAGGCCACAATTTAAGCAGCACGGCATGCACATCTAAATGTCAGACATCTCAAAGACAGAGACAGCGACAGTAAAGTCTTAATGTCAGAGCACCCAGGATTGGAGAAAAGATCATTTCTGAATGGCCTGAAAGGATAATAAGTATTGTAGCTAAAATGCTGGCTTGTTTAATGAGAGGAGAGGAAAGCTTTAAAACTTGTGTTTTAGGACTAATTAATCATTCCCAGTGGCACTCCTGTGGTTATCCATTAGAGTTTTATTCCTTCAACTCGCACCTCCAGTTGTAGTCTCATTGTTGTAGATTGCTTTGTAATTATGGAAGTATAGATTGATCGGTCGGGATTTTAATGGTGTATACTGAAAGAAAGATAATTTTCTACCATGCTGTGCTCCCGTGTGGGACCCAAAAAAAAAAAGCCTACTTGGATCATTGGGTTTTGGAATTGTTTTTGTACAATATCTCCACAAGCTTTGAGGAGGCTTACAACCTGACATTTTTGTGCTTTGAATAATAGCGTTATAAAAAAGGGATGAACGTGTGGAAAATGCAGATATAAGTTCTCCTTCTAATTCCAAGTGTTGGATTGAAAAATCGTTGGAGAGCGGCCCTGCTCCTGTTTTACAGTAGGAAGGGAAGTTGACAGTGGGGCTGTCACCTCATACACTGTGAGCCAGGCTCGTGCCTGCAGTCACTTTAATGCACTCTTAATCGGAGCATTACAGCATAAATTAAAAGCAAGAAACAAAAACAATCTGTTCATTTTCATCATTGCCTGAGGGGCAATCTGCATCACTGCTGTGTAGCTGGCCTTGAGCTACAGTGAAAGAGGGTGGAGGGACAGGCAGTAATAAGAACACAAAGGGGAGATTTTTCAAAATGTTTTTACTAGACTATAATTGCTAAATGATAGACTTCAACCTCAGATCCCTTACCCATGGGGCCTAGTCTCTTTCCCCTGCATTATGAAGTCTTTTTGTTGCTTTGCTTTTACTGTAACACCATTTTCCCCCTTCCTCCATAACCTTCCTTCATAACCTGTTATTGAAATTGGTTCTACCTTCGCGTCACCATCCTTGCCAAAATTGCTGTTGTTTTATTTCTGTTGTGCCATAGGGAGGGATGACGCTGCTGTTTTGGGATTTTGGTGTGGATGTATATTTTACTTCATGTCTGTTCTTCTGTGCTTTTACTGAAGTTTAACAAGCAGTAGAACAAGCTTTCAGTTTTATTCACCTTTTCTGTGCATTTATTTCAGGTGTGAAGAGCCTCTTGGTTATTTTCATGCTGTGCAGTGTGTTATGGACATGTCCTAGTAATTTTTCTGTACATCAAGCAAATGACCTTTCTTCTTTTCTCTCTGAGTTCCTAATAAGCTGCAGATTGGCAGGCCCATTCTTTTGCATTAAATAGATACCTTCATCTGAATTGGATAAAAGTTCTTTTTTTTCTTATTTTTTGCTAGAGTCAGTCAAAAGTTTGCATAGAAGAATGAGTGTCTCTGATAAACTGCTGAAAGTGTTACCTCTCCAGGTCTCATTAATGCAAATCTTGCTCAGCTAGATGGAAAAGAAATTGGCTGCCTTTCGTGTATAGCTGAGCTGTAAAGGGAATTTTTTTTTAAAATAGACTATAGCATTAGTCACAAGACAAAGAAAACAATCTCACCTAAATAGACAGAAAATGCATTTATTCCTAATTACATTATTAATTATTGAGAGCATATTTTTTTAGTTCTTTATGCCTCAGTTTATAGGTATATTATCTGTAACACAAAGTGTAGAGAGGTGAGATTTACATCTAGTCCTGAACTGATCTTTTTTACTTATCCATTGTGTGGATCACATTTTGTAGTGACCCCTTACAAGTTTCCTTTACTTACAGTACATAACCTGCTGTTCTGATTCAGCACTAAATGCACTATTTCTATTTAAATGTTTTATTACAGTGCATGTTCATCTACAGGAAGCCTTATACAAATTAACAATTCAACAGTCTCAATTTGCATCTGATAGCAGCAGAAAGTTCTTACATTGTCACAGAGAAAGAGTTTTTAAAGTGTTTCTTTCAGAAGAGATTTTGGATGAATAGCGGTAGTGTGGAGGGCTCAAAACAGATAAGAGCTGCTATTATTTCGGTTGTACAGAGCTCTACCAGAAATAGACCTGACACAGAGATAAAGTGACTGACACAGAGAGTGAAATACAAGTTACAGCTTATATACATATCCATATCTGGGAAATTAATCTTGTCTATCATGCAGAGACAGTGGAAGATGGTGACCCAGAAGGATATTAGGGAAAAGCTGAACAAATCCACTACATATATTTGGGGAAGTTAATTTAAATATGACATAACTTGTCATATGTAGACTTTCATTAAGTTGGAGCAATAGAATTCTTTATGGATCCTCAGTTATTTAGATATGGACTGTATTAATTGTATATAACATAAAATTTTTAAGAAGTAACTTAAGACAAAAAATACTGTAATTATTGCTTCCAATATGTATCCTCTTATTATCTGAGTCACCACTGGTTCTGTCTATGCATTTCCTTCACACGTTTGGAAACACAGAGCAGTGAGACATTCAGCTGCAAGCAATTCATCAGAATTTGCTAAACTGTTGGTTGAGAAGGTTCTTTTTCTTTCTATTTTTGCTGCTGATGTTGGATATGCCCTTGTGTGAAGAACACTAAGCAAACTACAGGCTTCTAACAGTTGAGGGTGACGCACATAAATAGAGTTGCAGTTTACATGCTCTATGAGCATACATGTCGTTCAAACCCATGTCTATCCAAGTCAAAAAGGGTGGAAAGGATGATTGTGTTGACAAATGCAGAAATCAAGAGTGCTTCCGCTGTTAAGTAATTTTGCTTTTTGTTGCTGTTTTGGGTCCTTGAACATTTGCTGGAGTGTTAGCACAACACTCCTTGTTACTCTCATCCCCAATTAAATTGACACGGCCCAAAAAGTTGCACAATTAGTATCCAAGCCCTGATAAATCTCAGATGTTAAGTTGAGTGAGACTCATCACACATGGGCCACTTTGCTATGCTTGTCTTGCTCAGCAATTCTCTTGGCAGCTGGCGAATTCTGTCATCGCCTACAATGATATGGTATTAAGTATATTCCTAAAGTTGTCTCAGGCAGAAACTAACAAAGCTAGAAGCTTATTTTCATATTGCTAGACCATGCAGCCTAATTTGATTGTATAATCACGTATAATCATCATAACATGTAAGGAGCCTTTGGTGACATTACTAAGCGTGGTTTGAAATGTTAGATGGCAGTTTGTTTTTTGCATAACAAAGGTCCAAAATATCTCCTTCAATAAGTAAAAACCATTAAAAAACATGCACTTTGTGTAGTATTAATAACAACAAATACATTTTTCTAAGATCTATAGCAAAAGAAGTAGCCAAATGGCAATGCAGTAATATTTACCATTGCATGTTCTTGGGCCCATGGTGTTCCCACATTCATGCACACAGTAAATTAACAGTACAGATGAAGCAGAAGCCACATTACAAATGCAGGAGCTTATAGTACATGCAGAATATCTGTGTTTTACTCAGGTGTAAAAACTTGCTAAAACATTGGACCTGAAGATCTAAAAGTACAGTATACAGTCAAAGAGTACATTCTGAAAGATGGCCAGTTGAAACCAGTGACCACCTGTCCACAGGCACAGGCAACAAAATGTAACTGAAATACATTTGGAGAGTGTGCTAATTAGCAATGAAGAGCTTCTCCTTCACAGGAAGCGTGATGCACTGTTTTGCTGGGCTGCTGATGTGAACAGGATGGTGATTTTCATGGTAATGTGTCTGGGCTGGGAGAGTAGGAGGCTGTGAGGCTCTAGTGAGAAGCACTGGAGGTTAAAAAGCAGGCGTGCAATGAGTTTCTCTGTGTGGATATTTATTAGAAATGTTTTGTTGCCTCGGAGAAAAAGTCTTCCCCCGTCTTCAATTACAATAAGTAAACAGCCCAGGGCAAGGGAGAAAAACACATTCACCAGCACTGGGCTGGAACCACACCAGACAAAGTAAACATTATTAGCTTAATAACATTTTCAATTAGCTTTAACCCTCATACAGATTGCTAATAGAACATGAAACACAAAATTAATTAGAAAAATAAATTGTAATTACACATGGATTAAAAACCCTCGCAGGTCCAGAAAACAACATTCTGCATTCTTCTGAATTTATTTATTTTTAAAATTTTCAACAAATCTGTGGTGTTCATCCATGCTTATAATGCACATATTTACATGTACAGTTATTATTGTACATTCATTGTACAGAAAAAAAAATGAAAAAATGAAAACAAACCATTTTGAATAGTTTAAAGTTAGTGTGGTACTGCAGCACATACAGTAGGTTTAAAGTTGATTCAGAGATAGGAACATTTTCAATTCTAATGCTGAAACATACATTAGGGAATAACCGCAAATGGAAATTCAGTTTGAGACCTGCTTCCTGCTGTATCTGTTGTGAATTGTCCTTCCATCCATCCATGTTCTAACTACATCATTCAATTCAGGGTTGTGGAGGAGCTGGAGTTTATCCCAGCAACAATGGGCGCAAATCAGTATACATCATATACATCGTAATTTCAGAAAATTATGCCCTACTATGAATGTCATGCCTTTCAAATAAAAAAGTCACAGTACTTCTCCTTGTTGCAATCACTGTCTACCTTCAACCTTTACTATATTAAAATAAAGATTCAGAAAAACTAACTGGTTATGTAGCATATTTCCATTAAAGATGTAGACCTTTACAACTTCATTCTGTGTTTCAATAGTTACATCTGTTTACATTTTCAGATTTCCATGCATGTTTTATGATTTATTAATTCATCTATGTATTAAATCATCAGGAGGATATCACAGCATTTGGCTAAACTTCAGGGCTACTCCTCCATAAAGAAATGAAAGCTGAGTTTTTTTTTTTAGCTAGACACAGTGGTCAGATGCCCAATTTGTAGAACAGCTTGCTTTTCCCTAACTTCTTTTTCAGCAATGTAAAGAGCCATGGCTGTGAACATGAGGCTTAGAATGATGGAATCAAAAAAACTTTATTAATATAAAACCTGCAGAAAATTAAAAGATGGATAATTACCCATAGCATGAAATTAATCAAGCCATGAATGTTTATGACACTTTCTTCTCCCTGCGCAAAATTTGGAAAAATCGACACATCCTGAGAATCATCCCTCTGTCTGATCTCTTTAAATTGTCATTGGCTTCATGAAAACCTGACCAACGACATTTGTGATTGCAGCGACGTGGCTAAGGTAACACGAGAGGCCTTTGTATACCCTGTGGTGGATGTGATACCTGCATGAGATACATGCCATGTAGTGTTTTCATCTTAGCCTGGCTGTCAAACCAAAAGGCATGCATTGCTGTATAATATACTGTAGTTCCACTTGCATCTCACCAATGTCATTTTGACAAGTGTATTATTCAACTATGAAGCTTCATTGCCATTGTACTTGATACTCTCTGTGTCCCCTCTCCAGTGTTGTTTTGTCCATGGCCCAAAGGGGATTGTAAATTTGACGTCTAATTTTTTGGCAGCTGTCAGTTTCGACTGGCTGCGCTCTAATTCCAAGCGCCTTCACACCTATTATCGGTAATTAATAGAGTGCAGTACGCACAACGTTGGCAGGAAATTAAAAGTAGAATAGGCAGATTAGACCAATTTTCCTCCCTGTAATTAAAGCATGAGTGAATTTCAGCAGGATTACCAATCAACTGTCTAGACAGCTATCTCGGCAGTGGAGAAATGCCATGGATGGCTGATTCCACCAAGGAAAATAACAATAAAGAAAAATGGCCCATCCATTTCCAGATGACGCATTGCAGATATTGCCGTTAGAGATTTATAGACATTCTGACAGCTTAGATCTTGTTCGAGTTCTAATTCCAGATGATGTGAAACTGTTACATTCAAGTTTAATTTGAACCACTGTGAAGGTGTAAGTCTATCTAGCCATGATAGTGTGAAGCCAGAGTCTCAGAAGGTCAAAGTAAGATCTTAAACAGCAGATTAGGAGTGTTCCGCTCACTGTGTTAGATGTTGTGTTTGTTGAATGCAACAGTAGGCTGTTAAAGCCATCATAAAGATGAATGGAAGATGAAGATATGCCCTCCCTATTAAGTCAAGTGTTTCATAAAAAGCACCTGGTTGTTTTCTGAACCTCAGTTCCCTGAAAAGAAAAGCGGTCATCTCTAACATGATATTAAGATCTTTGCCAAATTTGTCCAATGGCCAGGTCATCAGAGAAACCTTCCAGCCTCAGACTAGGTGGAGGGGTGTCCTTGAAACCAAAGCCAAGCTCTCTCAATGCCTTCCTCAAGATCCAAGGTCCTGGAAGCAGAGCAAATGATAGAGGTTGAGAATCAATAACAGAAGCTCACATTGAAGGCAATGCCATTTCATTTAAGGTTAGGGCCTTTGAGGCTGAGGCCAGCATCCCTGAAGGTGGGACTGGTAGTCCGAAGGATGAGGAAAGGGGTGCTTTGAACCAGGCACAGTGTCTTTGAAGCTTGCAGTTGTTTTCAAATACTGTATGAGGACGTGGTCCTTGATGCCAGTTGAAAATCCTCCAGGCAGTCGCTCTAACACTGGGGACCCTAAACTGAGAGAGGAATAAAATAGACATAATAAAATAAAAGAAATATCATAAAAAATTACTTATAGTATCTCTTATAAAAAGCAAGGAATATAAGAGAAAAATCTCAAAAGAAAAAAATAGAAAGAGAGAGCTCCTGAGAGGCTACAGTGCTCTGAACTGGATGGCTGTCGATTATTATTTATTTAAAAAAAGATGAAAGGAACAAGATGAACTGACCAGCCAAGGAGAGGGAAAAAACAGCTCTCAGTAGGCTTATGGTGATATTACAAAGAAAAACAGACAAATGATACAGAATTTGATCTGAAGAAGGTCTCATCAGTTCTGAGACTAAAAAGACACAGCACAGTCCTCGTCATTTTAATTTTAGGAACAGGAAACATCTCCCCATTCCCTGGAATGTCCCTGGACTAACAATGTCCCTAACTAAGTATACGTCTTAGTTTTGGGTCAGTGGGTGAGGCACTGTCCCCATAGATAATCAGTGCATTCCATATTGAAAGGGAATTGTTTCATTTTTCATATATTATTCCCTCCTATTTACTATTGTTTCAACTAGAATACTGTAAGTACTTTTAAAGGTATATATGCAGAATGAATATATTATGTGGATAACATATATACAGAGCATTTAAAAATGTATCACTCATTATTGATGTTATTATTTTTATTATTATTATTCATAAGTTTGTATAGAAAAATAAAGCGTATACCTGTAGATTTTGGAGACCTGTAAATATTTCTGGCATTACACCTTAGCGACTTTGACTGTTACAAAATCATTAAATTACCACATTAGACCAAGAATTGATTGGGCACACGTGATGAGGTTATTTAATCAACACTTGAGGTGAAATCATGGCAAAAAACACAGAAAGTAACCAATATACCCAACATGTTAGGAGAACAATACCTTCATGCCATTCAATATGGGACTAAGTGCATTGTCGCTGTTTGTCTGGGGTGTTCAGTCTGTAATTGTTATCCTGGTAAGATATTACAGCAAAATGTAATCTGACAATGGCAAACCACTGGTCATAATACCATCTTCGACATATCATAAGGTTCCTTTTTTGGGATTGTTTTTTCTCTGACAGTTCCCTGCATCAGCAAAAACGCGTTGCGACAACCCACACATCAACAAATATACTCTCTAGTGATGAAATGCGATTTTGTGTAGACCACGCTGATGGATGTGATTAAGTGTGGAGCAGATGAACAGAATAATAAGTCAGTCATGATAATCAATTGATCAATTGATGGGGAGATCCAATTGTGATGGTCTGGGTAGAAGTGTCTTGTGCTCTACAAAACTCCACTTGTAGTGATGAATGGCACATGACAAGTATGGTGTTACATGCTTCCGAATTTGATCAGAAGTACAAAGATGAGCCAGGAGCGTTTTGGAATAAAGTTGTATGTACAATACAGAGACCAAGATAAACCTTTTCCAAAGTGATAAAACAAAGTGTGCAGAAAAGAACTACAGATGGTCCAAAGAGCTTACCTTCAGTTACAAGTCTGCTTGCTATATTTTGTAGCTACCATGCTGAACATCCAACGGTATTCAGCAGTGTTAGTTATTATAGTGATTCAGTGGACTTACAATTGGGAAATCATAAACTTTTTCTTGTTCCACAGGAAGTCTTGGGCAGAATTGTATTACAGATGATTTCTCTGCATTCACTTTTCGATATGTTTGATTGCTGTTGTGGTTCAGACAGCAGTGGATGCATTCACATGATTAGTTCTTTGTCAAGTTGCCAGGATTTGATTGTACAACAACTGATTGTACAGCAACTTTTATGTTCAAAGGTGATTGATATGACATCATCAGGAGTAGTGGGCATCTCCACAAGCCACGTTTCTTGTAGGTGGATCTCTCTGGCCATGTAAGTGGATTTGATTTATGACATGCAACCCCCAGCCGAGGACTGAGTCCAGATGTGCTACCATCTTGGAAGTGTAGGCAGAGGCAACCATTTGGGCACTTTTCACAGGAGGTGTGAAAATTGACTCAGTTTATGGTGGTGTGGTTAGGGTACTGGAGAGCCAGGACATCTTACTACTGTCTTAGGAACCTTCCTAAGAAGCTAACTCACAAGAGTGGAGCACTTCCAGGATTTTATTTTCAGTTCAGGCAGGAGAAAGATTAGTTTTAAGTTTAAGTTTTCGAGACACTTAAATCTATGCATAGTATATATTTGCTGGTACACCTAATAAAGGCTTTATTAGGGTAACTCACATGGCTGAGAGAGAAGAGAGACACCATAACAGATACCGTTTCCAAAAACTAAAGATAAAATATAAATGAGAGTATGACTAGCCAAGTAAACACGTAAGACTTCAGGATGATACCATCTCAAAGGGAACCAAATGCAATCAAATACTGGCCTTTACACACTGGAATTTAAAGTGAATATGTAAAAATACAGATGCCCAAAGGAAAACACTGGGTTGAACTGGGTTGAATACATTTTTGTTCGTATGTGATCAAATTTATGCATGAAACCAAAATGATAGCAAATACAATTTGCTTGCCAGTAAGGCAAAAATTACAATTTTGATTTTGCTGTCCCAGTACTTTTAAATGGCACTGACTATTCATATATAGTTTCATATGTGCATATACTGTATACTTTTTTGCATGCATTCTAATGTACAGTATATTTACAGTGGACCGAGGAAAAATATTTTGGAATATAGTTTACTGAACCACATAAGTATACTGAAAAGAAAAACACTGTTGATGTATTTTTCTAATATACTGCTAGATACTTAATGTCCATAAAGGTGTAAGATTGTTATATTACCCTCCTACCATGGTGCTCTGTGGATTCAGAATGGCTGCTTTTAAAGACTAGCTAATTCTGCTAGAACAGTATGTTAGTCTCTTTTCGCCACATGGGACCTGCTTTTTAATGGTTTTACTCTTACAATCATTAATATTTTATAGAGTGTAATAGGCCCTCAGCTTTGGGAACAGACTGGTGTGATGATTAGCTTACACATTCTCATTAAAGCAGTATCTGATTAGCTTTCATTTGAGGGAATCTGGGCTCAAGAAATGCTTTAGTAACAGTTTTGTACTAATTACAGTGTTACATTTTAGCCTTTTTGTTGGACGAAAGGCTCCCTCCGCCCCTTGTTCCTTTGTTTACCATCCTTTTTAAGCCTTCTCATTCACTCAAATAGTCAGGGAAAATAACAAAGATCCGTTGAGGGAAAAATAAGTTATACTGAAGCCGCAGGGAGTGATTGTAGAAGCCTTTCATTACTGAAGCCAATAAAAGCAGAAAGGGAAAAGGAAATGTTTAAAGTGCCTTAGCATCATGAATGGTTTTGGCAATTTAAGAAGTTGTTACACTGACTTTGAACTGGCCATTTGTTTATGCCTTGTAGCTGATCTCTCCTCACTTGCTGGCTTTCTAATGCGGGACAGATTACAGGTACAAAAGTGTATCAGCGCTTCGTTGGCTCACATGGAACGGGGACTTTCCAGAACTGGGTTTTGTCTTTCCTATTATTGTCAGTACAGGATCACAGTACCAGTTTGGATTTAACCTACTGTATATTAGAAGATTTGAGTCTATAAATAGACACATGCCTTCTAAAGTACGAGTACTAGATAGTACTAGTCAATGGATGTTGTGACTGTCTGGACCCCATGAGAGTCTGGAAAAGGTCATGGTCATTAAAACCTTGCTTTTATTGACAAAAATATTAAAAAAAGACAAAAGTGGCGCAAGACAGTAGAAGATAAGCTCAAAGGAGATTCTAACATCACAGATGAGACAACAAAACAATTCTTCCACAAAAAAACTATTCTTCAGTAGGAAGTATTCTTGGTTTTTATTCTACACACTGTTAGAGACTGCATTTACAGTGTCTCTCCTAATAATCTTTTTCTGAGTAAAAGGCTGTGTCACAAGCACCTAATTAACTGACTGTCCAACCAAAAAGAATGAGGCATGCACCTATATTCTCTTGACGATTAATCAGTCAATCAACCATTGCAGGGAAACCAGCAGTCCAGACAAAGACCTTAAAGTCATGGCATTCCCTAACTGCCATAACTATGGACAGAGAGCTGGGGGAAGAGAAATTGTTCACCTAGTGATTCAGTAGCAGGTATCCATCCATACACAAACTGCTGTCTCCTCTTTTATAATATATTTCAGAAATCAATGAGAACATTTTCTAATGTGTCAGGAAAGTCGTCAATATTAGAAAGTGTGTTGCCTGACAAATGTGGATGAATTGCTTTTTAAATATACAGGTTTTTGTCAATACAGTTGCTTTTCCAATTACTGTAAAGGTTTGGCTACAACAGAAGCAATTACAACCATTACTGGTGGTTCTCTTTCTTCCTGTTGTGTGGGTTACCAATATTTTTTCAGCCCTTGCCAGCTGACAGTTTGCCCTCCTGGAAAATTAAGAAAAACTGCACTGCTTAGAGTGCGTATTTTGCTGGATAAGTTATGTTAGTGCAAATATTTAAACCACTGAGTATTGTGGGAAACACTAGACACTACACATCAATGTGTGTCCGTCTTTTTAATGTCTGTAGTGTATTATAAAAGAGGAGACAGTTCTGTGTTCAGAGGTTTGATAATATTAGTGAATCTAAGGACCACAGTGAAAAACCTTTTGGCCACAACAATGCTATATTTTCTACTCAGTTTCATTTTTATTAAACTTTTTCATTTCAGTTTTGAATGAGGTCTTTTTTGTACCCATCCAATTTGGAACAGATTCTACGTCTTGGCTCACAGCAACAATCCTTTGTTGTGGATTTTGAATACTTGGATCGACTCTCCTCTTTTAGTTCAAGACTAAAAAGATTCAATTCCTTCAGCTTGTCAGTGTAAGACATTCATTTAAATCCCAGAATGTAACTGTCTGTTCTTCTTTGCAGTGATGCAGGAACAGCAGCTTTTTGTAATGTGGTGACCAACATTTTACACAGCATTCCCAATGAGTCCTTAATAGTCTAATTAATGTACTTGATTCATGTTCTGTTAGCTATACTGTATATCCAACTTTTTCAACTGCTTCCCCACATAGTCTAGAAGCAGTACATTATGTGACCAGACAAACTCCTAAGTATTTATGTATTAAAGTATTTATTAAGCAATTTATGTTTTTGCTACTTACATGCAAAAATCTGCACTTGTCTATTTTAACGTCATCTGACTTTTAATATTGTTGAAGCCGTAACCTTGTTATCTTTCAAGACATGACTAAATGCGTTAATATGATCAATTAGCTACGCAGTGGTTCACAAACTTTTTGGACCAAGTACCACCCCTAATCCAACCAAAGCATCCAAGTACCACCTACAAGTCATCATCTCATAGGAACCCCAGAAATTCTCAATGACCAACATGAGCGCGTGTGCACACACTCACACATACATATAATAAATATTATAATAATAAACTTAATTTGATATAGCGCCTTTAAAGGTGGCTTCTCAAAGTGTTTTACAGAAAAAAAACCATTAACAACAACTAATAAAAAAGCACCATTTCAGTGAGAGGGGTGAGCCTGTTTAGTTGAGCAAAGCAGATATGAATTAATTTTTCGAGCCTTGATACAATTCACAACGGAGTCTAACAGATATTAAATCGTCAGGCATTTTCTTGACGGCAAAGGTCTCGCGGTGGATGTTGTAATGCGTCCATTAATTTCTGGAGCAACCTCTCTAATTCGTGCTACTACACCCTTATGTCGGCTTGTCATTGCTCTAGCACCGTCTGTACAAACTCAGACGCATTTTATCCAGTCGAGGCCATTCTCTTCGATAAATTAATTCAGAAGCTGAAATATGTGCTCTCCTGTAGTTCCTGTTGGTAGCGGTTTACAGAACAGAAAGTCTTCATGGGACCTACCCTCAAACTTGTATCTAACGTAAACGAGCAAACGAGCCAAATCGACTACAGACTCAGTGTACTTTTGATATAATCCATCATTTCAAAAATTCTATGAATGACTGTGTCTTTCAGGGGGAGGGGGGCAGCAGGTCGAGCTTTTTAGCAGCTTTTTCTCTACACATAATACGTGTCAGCTCTTTCGCCAACGGTAAATAAGGTTCTTCAGAAATAGTGTACTGTAGCTTACCTGCTTTAGCAATCCGCAAGCTTGCATTTTTCCGCGTTTCCGTTTTTATTTAAAGTTTTTATTTCATGCGCATGGGAGCGAAACACAGAGACGCTCGGTGTATTTTTCTCAAATTAGAACAGTTCTTAAATATTTTCCTGTTATCACGCTTTCTTGTGCTCACAAGATTACCTGCGTATTTCTATGCATTCCTGTGTTTACAGCGTTAGCATTGTTCCAAAACCACGCACATTCTCTTTTCTCCCTATTTGCTGGAGATACAGCAGCTTTTTTTTAAATACAATTGGTCATTTGCATCCGTAGCACGCATTCCTATAGAGTGGTATAAAATTACAGAGTATCTCTTGTGTCCACTGAACTATTAGCGCGCACTGTATCGTAGTACGTACAGTAGGCTGCGTATTCGACACGTATTAAAATACAAAATATGAAAACCCGTCCCGATTTTTCAGTGCACACGACACAGTTCCAGGGTCATTTGGCGTACCACTTGGCGGCACGCCACGTACCACTGCCGGTACGCGTACCACAGTTTGAGAACCACTGAGCTACAGTACTAACAACCAAGAGAGATACGGTAGATAGACTAATGACCTCTTCTCGTTTGTAACCTTCCTTTTGTTCAGTGTTCCTTATTGTGGGGTCTGGCAAAATTAGATTGGGAAAGCTTTATTGATTTGTCAGAATAAAAAAGTAATGATTTGTATGCCTGTCCTGACAAAGACATAGCAATGAGATTCAAGTTCCCCTATTCATTTCAGGGAAAACAAAAAACCTTAGGCTTAGACGTGCTGTTGTTCAAAGAATAATTGTGGTGTGAGCAGCTCATCATCTGCCAGTGTTCAATCACCATACCTCCAGGTACTGTACCTCCACAGACAGTAGTGAATTCGCCTATGCTAAAAGACAGGCCTCAAATAGCAGGCCAATTCAAGGCTATAGAGATTCTTAGAATATCACTTCACCATGACAGGCTCAATGAACGAATGAGCCCTGTTACGTACAGAAAGGCAAGAGAGCAATCTCTTTGCGAGTGCTCAGATATATAGCAAAAGCCCTTTTCTGTGCATTGATTAATATGAAAGTGTGTACACCTGTGCCGGATAATTTCAAAAATTGACTGAAATCCTGTACTGTTGACTCCTAAGGCTCATTATGTTTTAAAAGAAGCTGTTGATGCCAGATTATTCCATGAGGGCAGTGATTAAGATTAATGTTGGCTAGTGTTCTGAATACATTAGGTTCTTCCTTTAAAATGGAAGATAATAAACAAGCATTCCAACTTAATGCTTTGATTCTGCATTCACTTTATGCGTATGAATCTGTACTGCTTGTTGGCGTAGTCAGCTGCAGGATCCTGTCAAGAGAGTTTTGTTTTTTTCTTCATCCAAGTTACTTCATCTTCATGAAGTTTTAGAAAGCATAATTAAAATGCAGGAGGAGTTGAACGCAATCATAGACCACAATTAGAGTGAGTGCTAAATATTCTTCAAAACTGCAGGAATGAGAGAACAGACATGCATTCTCAATTGCTTTATTTTCTGTGAAGTAATACTGAAATCAGGAGATACAGTAGTTAAAGGTGACCTTTTCTAAAGAGCTTCCTTTCTTTCTTCACTGATTGTCAATGCAGGATTTGTTTCTCCTCATTCTTTAAACAGAATATTTCATTACATCCTCCTTCCATGCAAGGTTAATCTACACAAACATTTGTGACTCTTAATTTATCACCCGATCAAACAGCCCCGATGTTCCTGTCAACCATGCTGTCCTCCTCGTCAGATCCTGTTGATGGGGCATTGTTGACAGAGCATTAGAGCCTTCTGAAGGCCCAAAGAGACTCTTCAGCGTGTTTCTGAATTCTTATCGCCAGCAATATCTCTCTCCCTTCAATGCTGCCTCCTCGCACTCAGTCAGAAGGGGGAATTAGAAGACTGCTTGCTTTGATGACTGTTTGCCAACTCACTTTTAAATTAATTAATTTACTTACGACTGCTTCAGTGTGTTGAGATCTTTAATGAATAATCCCTGTGACTATTGATTTGTTCTCATTAGATTTGAAATGCTGTCAGACTTTTTTTTTCTGTCACTGTTTTTGTTGTTGTCGTTCTGGTTTCTAAATCACTTGTAAAGGTTCTTTAGCCCTGCTCAATGTCGCACAGCCTTATCTGCCAGAGGTTGCTTAAACACAGCTGGTCGACACCACATGGGGGGTTATTCTGAACTCCCAGCCCGGTCAGAAAACACTCGGCTCTCCACCTTTGTCCATTGAAACTGTACTACAATGTAATTAGTTTAGACAAACACTGACAGCCCTCAATTTACATAACAGTTAGTTTCTGTAAGTCAGATTGAGTATATGGACTTTTATTATTGTAGAGTTTGATGGTGGTAGGTTTCTGTCTTATGCAATACTTAGTCACATGAACATGTTTTGTAATTTAATAAATTCACTGTACTCAGCAATACAATAAATATATTGTCTGTTTAATGGACTTTGCCTGATTAATTTTACAGAGGTTGAATGTAACATTGAATTTGCATGAATTGAGTCTTGCATAACCTGCAGACTGTTTGCATATAGAAGTATTCAAGAAAAATATTTTGTTGTATTTCTTGCAAGACACCATTCTGGTGCAACAAATTTGTTGAAGTCCTCTGTAATTGCTGTGCTTTTGTAATATTTATAAAATCATTATCTTCTCCCAGAATGACAGCAAGCAGGTTATATTTTTAATATTTACATAATTTAAGGGCTAAACAGATTTTCATATCAATGATTCAGTGTAATTACAAAGTCATAAAGCCATGGCCATTTCCATGCCACAAACTACCATGAGTACAAGAAAGCTGACCGAATGTCTATCAGTGCAGTATCATCCAGGACTGTATTTTTAAGGAGCACAACAAAATCCAGTTAAAAATATGAACATCTCCCTTGTAAGACGTGGAAAAACATATGCAAAATAATATCAAAGGGAGGTATGTACTGCTCATTGGAAAATTGTGCTGTCTGCAGGTATACTAAATGGATATGTTTTATAAATATCAACAAGGAGATCTGAGCTTTAGATGGTGATCGTGTCAAAGCATGACCTTTTCTGATAGCCCATATCTAGCGATGTCCAATTGGAATGCATGAGCAGGTTTGTGAGTTTGTTTTCAGTTTGCTGGATCGTTTCTGACTCGCGTCCGTCTAATGCGGGATAACATTTGGCGATTTTCACTCATTTGTGTCACTCTGTCCTGTTTGAGTGCAGCTTGATATGTATTTTCATACTCCACATAGAAAAACAAATTAAAAAGTTAGAAATTCCCAAGCAAACAAATTTCTCACACGTTCGAACCATATTTTTTAACATTAAAACATAAACCAGTAAAAACTTGAAAGATGTGAGCCTTTTCTATTTGGAATATCTCTCAAGCTGTCTGGTGTTGATCTTTTGCACAGGTGTTTATCTTTTAATAGCGCTGAAATATAGGTAACCCAGCTTTTAACAGCTGATGCTTGGTAACTAAAATGGCAAATTAATTACTTAAAGGTTAAACCAAATGGTTGCCTTTTTAAGGGCTGTACAGTATTTTAAGGAGTGTATTGTTTACAGTAAATTTTAATATAATTTTAATATCCACAGATCCACAACATCACATTAAATGTTTAAACTGCCTAACAAATGGATATTTCTGTCCTTGAGCCCTCAAACTACAAAATGTTTTTTAAACATCTTGCTTTAACTGAGAATTGAAACTGAGATTTCTTTATTCCCATGGCTGACTTTCTCAGGCTGACAAAAATAATAAAAAACAACAATTTTAAAATATTTCCGGCTTACTAATTTGCACCTGCGCAACTACTTTGAAATCTGCAGTTCGGGAACACTCATATAGGTGAGTGGGTGCAACAGTCCAGATTGCAGGATACATCCTGGAAAAAGATTTCCATCTGAAGGCGTTGTTTCATAATGCAGCACCAAAACTTCAAGAGCTGTACACATCCCAGCACCCTTCCCACTCACATATGTTCAAAATAATTAAATAAATTAAATCTGGAGATGTCTCAAGTACTGTTCTTCTCTGTCTGCCTCACTTCATGTGTAATTATGACCATCTCACTAAAATTAGATTTCTCTTGCTCTGTCTATCAGTCACATTCAAACCAGGGATGGAAAAATCCATGCATTCCCGTTGATTATACAGCACCTTTCAATCTACAATGGATCAACATCCAGATAAACAGGTGCTTTGGTGCTATACAGTAATAGATTGAATTGAAATAACTAATAAAACCTAGAGGATTGAGCATTCTTCAAAGTCTGGAATTGTTCATTTCTGTCCTATAGTAATTGAATAAAGCAACTCATCACAAAACATAGAATTTGCAATAATAAATCACATAATTTGGAAGTATTCTGAACATTTTGAGGAGACATCACAAGTTGGTCAAAGGTAACACAGTCCTGCTGTTTGTAAGATAGTGTATCTGACTCTACTTTCAAGGGCCAGGTATGAAGAGGAGAGAGAGTTTATATAAGAAATATTTAACCCAAGGATGCTTGAATTTATATTACTCCTGTGGCTCTGTTCCAGGCCTCCACGTATTTGAGGTTCACCAGCATTGTTATAACTATCGTACTGGGCCCCATGCTTCAGTACTACTGTAATCTAGGTGTCTTTCCTTAGCCTGAACCACGTTGCTGGTTTCTTCTTTAGCAAGCAGCTGTGGAATAAAAACAATCATTAGTACAGCCCAGTAGTAATTACCTTAGTATTTCAGCTGGCCTGCCACTAGAGTTGGTTTAGGCTCCATTGTGTGAATAGATTTATATGTGGGAGCATCAGTTAATGAATTAGATAATAGGGGAAGGGCTGGGAGTCCCACTCTCACATGGGTTTAATCGTGAACAGTTTGATATATAAAGGCATTCATAGGCATTGTTGGTGTTGGTGTTTTCTTTTGTGGATTGTGGAGTGGTATACTAAACTAAAAACCCCATGGCACAATATATCTGCTTTTCATTGGTGTTTTTCCATGTGATCAGCCTCATGAGCCACATGTGGAGTTGGAGGCCTGTCACAATAGATTTCCTACTTCTCCTGCTTTTCTGCTTTTAAAGGTTTTATTGTTATACAGTAGGTTTCCTCCCCAATTCATCCTTTAGTGTTTCATCACTACAGTGCTTTTAGTCCATAGTTATAGCGTTATTTTTTAGTCCATTTTATTTCTGCTTGCAGTTTAATTGGGACTAAGCCTTTTTTAATTGTACTATAAAGTGCTTACTTTTTCATAATAGATCTATAAAAGCTACTCTTCATCTAGGCCCCTCTTTCCTTGACCTTGATGTGTTTATCATTGAAATGATTTTCTTGTTTCTAAAGCACATTTTAAAAGTTAGCTACCCGCTTTCCACTGATTCAGTGTCTATTTTATTGCACTATCTATCAGATAGAACATATTACGTCTCTGCTTTGCAGCAATCTTTCTTCTCTGTAATTCCAACGTAACATTCTCCTAATAATTGTACAAGTTATAAATGAAATGAAGCTACCACTGGTTTGTTAGTGCATTTACTTGCCTTCAAGCCACAGCAGCAATTTTATAGTAGTCCACTAACAGAAAGTCAGTAGTTTGCAGAGCTAAATGAAGGACAGAATGTTTCTTACAATTCAAGACTAGAATTCAAGAAAACCACTGTAGATGTATGCAGTCCTTTTTTGGCTAACCTCTGGAACTGGATCTTGTGATGCCACTCCCATGAAAAGAGGTGGTGTCAAGGCTTGCACATCTCTGCTTGCAGAATTTCATGCAGTTTCTCATCAGCTAAAGCCTCATTCAAATTAAACCCACCACACTTTCATTTCCTTAGATCCTGCTCTTGTTTGCCTGTTGTATTTAAATTGTCGCAGTTCTCTGTGGCAATGTCATGCCTGTTACCAAAGACCCCAGCCACGCATTCTTGAAAGTCTCCCAGTGGCTGGTCTCATCACTCTCGCCACCGTCTCTGCTTGTCCGGCTACACCAATGTAATTCACAACTCCCCCAGCAGCTCGATCTGTCTTTGGTCCTGCAGCTCTTTTTCAAACACATCTTTTGTTTTTCCCAAGCAATCCTCGGCAGTGGGGCATCCTTTCATCTTGAGAGACATGCTGGTTGCCCTCCCTTCTTCCTCAACCTGTCCTGATGCTGCCGTGCTGCCAGTGCCCCTCCTCTATGCTCATCCTCTTCACATCCGTGAGACATGTGCTGCCAGCCCTTTCAAGAGGGGGACAAGATCGACAGCTTAGTCCTCAGGGACAGGCAGTCATCCTCCTTAGCCAGGTGAGTGAAGCCACTAAAGAAAACTAATTAAAATGGTCCCTGATCTGACTTTTATATTAGGGTTTTGATGAACTATTGAAGTTTAATCACAGCTTCAGCTGAACAATTTCTAAAATTATGGACGTGATTGCAGTATAAGATGTGTCCTTCTTGGGGAAGTAAGTTGGTAAACTGGGAACAAAGAGGGAAGTAGTAGCACATGGCTTACTACCGTGAAAAAACACCGTAAAAGTCTAGTTTCTGAAAAGATGTCAGGGTTCTTTTACTTTTATTTCTGTAAGTTAAATTCATGTTGAGTCAATTGCATATTTGCCAGTCGAATTGAGTGGAATTACAGAGTCACCAGGAAATGCGTTCTTTGTTCCTGGAAAACATTAAACGCATTAACCTAAATCATAATTCATATGCTTCTTTTTCTTTTTTCTACATGTCTTTATAGAGTGCTTAATTTAGTACTGTACATATCTTTGTTATACTACCTTTACTATTTTATCCAGCAGTGGAATCTCTCTTTGATCCAGAACTGCAGCTGCAACAGACAAGTCATATAGATATTACGGAATGCAAAATATTTGTATATATTTTTTAAGCTGGTTTTCTGTTGAACTATAAAGAATTTAGTTATGCACAGAGCAGAACTGGTCTAGAGCAGCACGAGTATGGAATGAATGCTGTTTGTTTCTTATTACTTGTTATATTTTGAGGCATCTGGTAGGCCATTAATTCCTACCTTAAGCTAGGTATACGCAATTAGATATTGTCTCAAGATGCTTCTCGTGAGACTGAATCTCCCTGTGTGTCTCATTTCTAGCAGTCTGTTCTGGCAGAAAGCAACAGTGAGGCTTTTCACAGAAGTGCGTGATCTCTCATGTGGAGCTCTTGCTCTTGTTCTTGTTTTTCCCTGTTACATTAGGAGAACATATTGCCCGGCCAGTTAATGCAGAGAGTGTTTGGAATGAGAGAATGTTAAAAATATTGCTGTGTTTTGGCTAGTAATATGGGGGCTATGAGCACATAGACTGAGGCTGAAAGGCAGCTGTTAAACCATTACAACGACCAGCCCCTGGTGAATTTTCAGCTCTACTTTTTTTTTTGTTGACAGCCCATCTGTTTGCTCTTGGGCCTGGGTTTTAAAGGTCTTTACACCTGTCAATGTCTCTGGGAGAGAGGAAGGAAAGGGGGGAGAGGGAAACTCACAAGATGATGTGCTTTAACACTCGCCCAGGATCAAATCTGTCACATCTGAAGTGGAGGGGAAAAAAAAGCTGTTAATTAATGGTGGTCAAAGATGCATACAGCTGTTTTTTTGGTTACACTCCTTGGCTACTCCTCATTTCTTAGTAGTCAGTCACAGGCTGGACACATGGCTGCTGATAGACAGGCAGATGGAAGGTGATCTGTCTCTCTTCGGCTACTCCTGGGGTGGCAGAAAGGGTGATTGTGGGGAGGGGGGCAGTCTAGCATTGACTGTCCCCTGGCTGAGTGATGGCTTTGTGAATTATGAGAGCAATTATCAAATTTTCCCCAACATGCCTTCTTCTATAATCTTCATCCACCTGCATAGCAACATGTGATTCGAGCAACAAAATGTTCTGTGGTAGAAACTGATGTTTGAAAACTAATAGCATGGTCTCTGTTAACCTGAAAAAAGAGAAAGTTAATGAAATATGGTTGTAGCAATTCTGCTGTGGCATGTAGGTGATTCAGGAATAAAGAATTTACATTGCAGGGTGATGGAAAGGTAGCACTAACTGCTGTTGTAGCTATATAATTTAGCTACAAATTTATCAAGTACAAATTAGTAAAATGCTTTATGCCTGCACCATGATATTATTGCACATTTTGTACTCTTTTACAAATTTTCCTCTGTTTGATATCTGCAACTGGCTTCTTTTGGATCTTTTAAGATTGTCATACAGTATATTGTATTGCACAGTTGAAATATTTTTCTGGACATGGATTTGAATTTTAAACATTCAAATTAAAAATAAACCCTTGCTCAGTGTCATTTCAATTATGTTGCTTTCCAAATTCATGCATCTGGAATAGAACTACCTCTCTTCCATAATTCTGACTCCTGCTATCAGAATAGATTTCTGCCATCTGAAAATGGGTTTTGGATTTGCTGCCATAATGCAGATGGAGAATTGAATAGCCTGTCATAAATGCAGAGAGCTTGAGGCAATAAATAAACAGAAGATTTCAGAAACTTTTAAAGGTCTCGTTTAGCATAAGCATGCTGTAATAATGGCATTTTACATCAGTTCTGGCTGAAAACTGAAATGATGTGCATTGTTCCATGGATCTGTACATTAAGCTAATGCACTGGGATCAGGGGCCATCAGTTTACAAGCTGTCTTCTTGGCCATTTGCTGATGTGAATGGCAGTATGCACATTGGAAGGGCAATGGCACAGAAACAAAACACCTGCTTAATTTCTTTTCAGGGGCAATTAATATGTATACTGTATATACACCTATCCACCTAGCAGCTCCTAAAAGCACCTTGGAAAGACTAGCATAGAGTCAGCTACAAGCATATTATGAAGTATGTGGTCTGTTTGACAATGTTCCTGTCCCCAAACTATCCCGGCAGGAAGGCACTGAACATCTGAATGGGAATGAGATAGTAGGATGATTAGCAAGAGTGCTAAATGTAAGAAAGATCATTTTTACAAACATATGGAGATTCAGGTTAAAGGAGTGCGGTTGTCTTGGACTGCAAATTGAAAAACACGTGAAACACAGCTTCATGGAAGCCCTAAAATTAGGCTGTGGTTGGAATTGCAGCAGAGGGTCCGTTGGAACACCCCTCTTTACATAATAACAAAAGCTCAGATATTTATGTATGGAAACCCAAATTTAGTGGGCCACCACTTGTGATAGTTACTGTTTAAACCTTGTTGTTGTGCTTATAATAATCCTAACTGACATTTTACTGGATGTTCCTGTAATTAATAATAGCAGATTTAAGAGCAACTTTTAACGGGAAATATAACCAAAAGAAAGAGAGAATAATCACGCAAGTCATTTTCATCTGGCCTTGAACACAAGGCTGGAATCTTTGTCTAAACTGTCATTAGTCCATCTGATCCCAATGTTAGCAGAAGTTAGCAAAATAATTCAGTTCCTACTTTCTGAATGAGCCTTTATAAATTGTTTAAACATTGCAGTCTTCAAACAGAATACTGTACTATTTGCAGTCACTCTTATTTTCATGATGTCAGTTGTTAAGTGCTCACAAAATTTAGAGTCATCCTGTCAGCCATACAGATTTGTACTTTCCTTGCCAGTTGTACAGTGATGCAGAAGGAATGAAGGTGCCTGTATGATGCCTTTTATTTTTTGTTTTTCTACAGTAGAAAATCATACCCACAGTCGTTCCATAATAATGCACACTCCCACACCCACAGTTGTTTCTGTCTGCAGAGCCATTCTGTCTGTCTGAGCGCTGAGTGCCCATGTAATACCTGCAATCAGTGAGTGACGGGTCCTGAGAGGAAGCTGCCTGTTTCCGAGGAGCTGCTCCGTCATCAGTGCTGCCGTGTTTAACTCTCAATCTCTGTTGGAGTGGCAGCTCAAGAGCTGCCACGGCTGTGTGATTCTCTCAGACGGCGCTCTGAAGACCGCCTGACTGGCAGCTTTGTTTGCCTTTCTTTTTTGCCTCTGTTTGTTGTGCTTGTTTTTCGCTCCCTGTAGAAAAGCAGAACAGGGTAAGAAAGAAAAAAAAACACAGTTCCCCTTAGGTTTACCCCTGGGCTGTCCCCTTATATCATTTAAAGAACTTGGCATCATACCAATGTTTGGTACAGCATTTGTTTAATGCAGTTTGAAAACAGGGGTTTCTAATGCTGGTTAATTGAAAATTCTATACCCTTAACAGCAGTTTCAGGCACTAAACCTTAAAAGGCACATGTATTCTTCTTTTTGCCTGCTGTAATCTGTAATTGCTGCAGTGCACAGTCTGTGAAAGTGTCTTCTTAAACAGGATCATGGCATCTGAACTGCATTTTCTGGCACGGAGGGGCCTTGACTCTTTATTGTACTCTGGCTGACCAGATGTGCCAGTTGTTGGTTTTAGAAAACAACCAAGTCAGGGTTTATCCGATTTGTGAAGTTCTACATTTCTGTGAGATACTGTATAAATGAACAGCCTTGACCTCTAAACTACAGAGGAAGATAGCACAACGTGTAACATCTGGAGTTGGCCATGGGATGTGACAGCAAGATAACAGAATTAGAAAAAAAAACATTATTAAGGTTTTATTTGACAAAAATGTAATCTAAACATGTGTTTCCTTTCTGAATATCACACTACTCAGTGATAATACAGTAGAACACAAAACAATATACATATACAATGATACATACATACAGATACATAATCTGAAGGACACTGTGAGAGGGCGGTAGGTTCAGACAAGATGGAAACTATTATCTGAACAATATTGTGGAGGTCTATAACACACTACCTGCAGTAGTAACATCATCAGAGCACACTCCCTGGATTCTTTAAATAAACAGTTGGATAAGATTTGTAGTTGGATAAGATAGTAGTTGACATATGATAGTCAAACGTACTGTATACTGTATATGCTATACTGAACTACAGTACATTTCCCAGAAAGCTATGGGAAATGATCTGCCATCCTCAGTATATCTGTGTAAAACAATTGGTTGAGTGGCAGTTAAAAAAACAGGAAGCTGGGGCTTCCAGAGTTGGCCATTATATGTTCTCTGGAGACAAAGAGCAGATCTTCTATTACACACACCTCTGCAGAGGGATGGAAGGAAGAAGGTGGGGCCTAAACCAACAATTGGAACTTTGTGAGTTTTGAAAGTTTCGGCAAGAGAGACTTTGTTTTGGAGCTAGAAAGCTTCGCTTAGCAGCCCAGCTATTTAGAGAGGAAATTAGTGGTCTAGTAAGAACCTCACAGGGGAACTTAGGCTTGTGTTTAGTTTTGTGGTTTTGGTTTATTTCCCTTGCACTATTTGTAAAAAAACACCACCTCTTTACCTTGTGGCTGTTTTGCCAGGACCTGCCCATCAACCTTCCTGTTTATGACTCCCTGCTCCATGTTGTGTTTTGTCCAAATTGGTACTTTGGTTGCTTTGTGTACTAGAAGATTTTTCATATTCCTATATATTTTGAAACAGCTTGTATCTTGCCCCCCCTCTGCCCCACTGCGCAGTTACAGAAACATTTTGAGTTCACTTTGTTCAAATCAGGGACTTTCAAAAAACAGGTGCAATTCAAGGTAGCCAGCAGCCATATCACCCTGCAACTCACAACTGGCAATCCACTGAAGCTCAGCAGGTGTGAGCCTGGTCAGAACCTGGATGGGAGACCTCCTGGGGAAAACTAAGGTTGCTGCTGGAAGAGGTGTTAGTGGGGCCAGCAGGGGGCGCTCACCCTGCAGTCCATGTGGGTCCTAATGCCCCAGTATAGTGATGGGGACACTATACTGTAAACAGGCGCCGTCCTTCGGATGAGACGTAAAACCGAGGTCCTGACTCTCTGTGGTCATTAAAAATCCCAGGGCGCTTCTCGAAAAGAGTAGGGGTGTACCCCGGTGTCCTGGCCAAATTTCCAATTGGCCCTTACTAATCATGGCCTCCTAATAATCCCCCTCTATGAATTGGCTTCATTACTCTGCTCTCCTCCCCACTGATAGCTGATGTGTGGAGGGCGTTCTGGCGCACTATGGCTGCCGTCGCATCATCCAGGTGGATGCTGCACATTGGTGGTGGTGGAGGGGAGTCCCCATTACCTGTAAAGCGCTTTGAGTGGAGTGTCCAGAAAAGCGCTATATAAGTGTAAGCAATTATTATTATTATTATTACTTTTCGGCCTACCTGTGCAGGGGAATATGGGAAAATAACTAATTAGGGATTTGCATTCAAATATTGTGCTAAATGCAAAGTCAGAAAGAAATGCAGCTCTTCTAATTACATGTTGAATGCATGGAATGCAACAAACCCAAACATATCTGTATCTGTTATCTCCTTATGTATAATGCAGGGCCTGATGCAGACAGCTGTACGCAAAGCAATGTTTACACTGTGGATGAAGAATATTGCATCCCTTCAATGTTTTAAGGTGTGCTTGTCTTCATATTTCAAAAATTGTGTATTATATGACCTACATGAAAGTGTAGCAGGATCTATTCAATTATTTAGAAAAAAAACTGCTGGTACAAGACTCGACTGACAGGGTCGTATTTCCTCAGTCCTGTGAGGACAGTGTGCTGTGCTGGGCCTGTTTTGCACTCTGCTCTTGGCAATGTACATTAGTCTACACGCATACACACACACACTACGCTAATGGCTCTTTCTGTACCTGTGTTGGATTGAACTCATTCAGTCCTTGACCTGAATTTGACTATGACGAGCCGGCTTGGAAGTAAGGCCACTTGCATGTAATCACACTAATTAGGAACACACTGGCAGGGGAAAAGATAGGTGCTGGCTTACCCTGGTGTTGAAATAAGGCCAGTACATATCCTGTTCACTAGCTCTGCCGTCTATTGCTATTGATTCCTGAGCAAAAGTAAACATTTAGACCAGACTGGGTGGGCCCTTTAGTTTTTTTGTCTCCTCTGTAAGGTCTTAAGTCAAGAACTGTTTCTAAAGGAATCATTATGCATTCCTTATACTATTCCTATAATAGCATGGGTCTTAATTCTGGTGTAATAACTGGATACATGTTTATGATTGTCAAGGTTGGGGTTTGGTGACAGGATTAGCTTCCAGTTAGGAGTCACAGAGACAGATTTAACTTAGTGGTAAGTTGTTAATTACATATTACAGTTATTGGAGCTAAAACAATACATACAGTATAACAGCAAAGCCTATTGATGCACATGACAAGATTTCTCTCTCATGTGTGGCATTTTCCTCTTTCTTGTTCAAATGAGTTTGAAGTTACACACTAAGAAGACAAAGGAACAGAAGCTAATAAGATTTCATTAGGTGATGCATAGATAAAAGCCCATTTTCAGTATGAAACATGTGCTTTGTAAAAACACAGTTACCAGAAGTCTCCAGACCTAATTACATATTGCAGAAGTTGCTGCATGTTTTATTTCTCTACCTCCTGACACATTCCAATTGATATGTTCACCATTGACATACTTTAGAAGTTTCCTGATGCTGTTTCTGTGGTTTTTAAAGGCCCCTTTTTATTTACTTTTTGGTGTTCTGGGTTTGCACTGTTTCTCTAATTTCTTTTCTACAAAGTCTCCAGAGTAAAAAATAAAGAAGGAATAAAAGAAGTGCGTTTTCTTGTCAAAGCCTCATCAGCATAAACTGTGAAATGTCAGGAAAAATGTACATAAAATGAGGTGGTAATCCTTTGGAGACCTTCAGCTTCATATTTTCAATTACAATTTAATATGCTGGGGCTGCTTTTTTTGCTTCTTTATATACACAGCTATAATTCGATGGTTGAGTAAAACTTCCTTTCAGTAAAATAAGAAAAAAAATATTGTATAAATCAGATGAGAGCCAGGTCAGTAAAATTAAATTCAGATTTTGATTTCCCTGTCCTGATATTATCAAAGGCTGCCTTACTAAGATATTCTTTTTTTTTAATTTGTACTTTGAAATATGGTGTCACTCAGGCCTTGTGTTTCTGCATTCTCCACCTTCAGCTCATAAAAAAGCCCTTAATTCTTTTCTCATCCGACATTAGCTGGTTACTGACAGGTTGTAAAGGTCAAGTTATGTGATTAAAATGCAGTTCTTATTTTTCTTATTATCTGCCAGAAATACATGTTGGTGATTCTTTTATCAAACACAAAAGGCAGAACTCCAGAAGCAGCTACATTATAATGTCAAATAACTAAATTTTACTGTTAAAGTACCTAATTGCCCTTCAAGTCAATTCAAAGCTTAAAGTTTTAGTTTTATTAATGTCATTTATTATTATTATTATTATTATTATTATTATTATTATTATTATTATTATTATTATTATTATAATTCATAGGTTTATCTTTTAAGTACCTGATCTTCCATGCTAAGCCCTTTACTCTGGAACTGTTAACGCATTTTTTCTATAAAGATGAAATGAGCCCTTAAATGTCAAGAAAAATAATTAAACATCTTCTAAAACCCTTCTAAAACACTTTGAATTAATGTATGGAGTTTTGTAATGTCATCTGTGAGGTGTTTGATACAACTTTATAAAAAGGTGATTTTCCCTTTTGGAGAAAGAAAATAAGCCTAAGAGCGGCCAGCTAACGTGAAACACAGACAGACCTTGAGGATAAGCTGTTGATTTCTGTCTTGGCAGACTCATGGTGCAGAAAGAACCTCACACACGCAAATCTGTGCAAGGTTGCCTCCCGTGTACATGTCAGTGTGCCATCTGTCTGCCTGTCTGTCTGTCAGTTTCAGTGTGTGCTTCTTCATGGAAGTTCAGAGGTCTTTGGCACATATCAGGTCTTTGGCCTGTTTGTTATCTGAGACCTAGATTCTGTTTCTTTCCTCAGCAATGGTAGACTAAATATCAGGCTTATGAGAAGAAACTGCAATCTACCTCCTACATTTTCTGTAGGTCAGTTCCCCAACCTAAATAAAGATGTACTGTACATTACATTTTTGTCTGTCTGTCTTGCCATACCTGATCCAAAGTAGAAACAGCAACAACTGCAACTCTACTTGCAATATCTCTCTGCTTGAGAATCTGTCAATCTCCCATCAGTTATACAGAAGATAGAGACTAACACCAATTAAGATGTTTTCTAATATCGCGCATAACTCTGTGTAGCCAACTGTTCCTCTCCTACTACACTGCGTGATTTAACCTTGTGATTCTCTGTCTATTCACTTGATCATAGTCATTAAAGAAGCAATATGCACACCCAGTGGGCGTCAGTCTTCTGTTTCATTCGTCAGATCACTAAAGGTACAGTCTGGAAATCTTGGTATACTGTTTATGTAATTCACTCAGTGTGCCTGTCTGTCTGCTGCGTGTAGGCTGCACAGATGAAGGAAAGGCACTCCACACTGCCATGGGGTGTATGGCCAGCTGGCAGCTCTCAGGAGAGACAGATTCTGGTCACAGCCTTTGTCTATTGTATTGATCAACTTGTACTCAAACTGCCACCGATCAGCATCTTAACTTTTCTTGATTCAGTATTGTTTGTAAAATAATTGAATATAAATTCTCAAACTTTAGAACTCAAATGTATTCTTTATTGCAACAGATTGAGGTGGGATACAAGGAATGTTTGTAAGAGCGTTATGGGTCTAAATAATACATTAAACACAGTGGTAATAAACACCTGCACACCTTAAAAAAACTGGTGGGATATTCAGGACTAACTATTTAATGGATGTCCATAATAATGCTCTTATCCCACCAGTTCCCCAGTGGCCTTTTGAACATGTGCAATAGCAGTGTCCAGTGTCTGTTAATGTGCAATAGCAGTGTCCAAATGCTCAGTTCTGAAGCTGATAGTCATTGTTCAGAATTTTGTTTTGATACAACAATAAAAATAAACCTGGAACCCAATGGATCGAGTTCAAATATTTACAAAAGCTAATCCCACTTCTTAAACCTATTTAGCAGCTTTGGTAGACTCTCTGAGTATAAACAGATTGGTTGAAATCAATCCTTAGCCTTTGAATCCTAATGGTATGACAAAGTTTCTCAATTTGATAAGATGGTCTTTACATGTTATACTGCAGGGTAGGATCATGAATGGAAGTAAGAATTTGCTTTCTTACATTAATTTCCTATTATTTGTCTTCCCTGCCTGTATACTTCCAATAAATTTCTTCTTCTACAACTAGTTTAATTTGGATAGTTACTGTAAGAGGGCTGAAAGTCCAGCTCAAGACTTTACACTCCCTCAAAACGCGAGTGGTTTTGTGTTAAGTAATCCTCAATATTACTATGATTGCTCTTTAGTTGAGAGTGTTTATGACATGGTTTAAATCTGAAGCATCAGGCTCATGGCTCCCAGTTAAGGAGGGTTTAATTAATCCAATTAAATTTTGGATTCATTATTGTTGTGCTCCCAAAGCCAGGATGGTCTGTCTTCGTTTGCTGCAATTAACGAGAACTCAACTCAATTAATGAGATTTAACTTTTTATGGCAGTCCACTAAATTTAAGAAACCTTGACCAATCTGGAATGATGTCCTCCTACTGTCAGATTCAGCCCTTTATCCACAATCTCCTGTCTGTCCTGGATATTCCATTCCTGCTCCCCCTGACATCTTTGAGAACAATGGCCTGAATGTTCTGTATTACAGACCTTGTGAACGACAGTCTTGCTCCCAGGCTTTTCCTGTTATATAATCTCCACATCCATTTAGCCCATCATATTTACAAGGTGCCATGGGACTGCTTTATCCTCTCACCCTTTCACTAGCTAGCACAAGTTTCTTCTCTATATTACTTCCCCTTGTCTAAAATCAATTTCCCTCCCAGTCAGCTTTACAGTATATGGTAAGCTGGAGTCAGTATTGGTAGGCAGTATGGAACACCTTCTTTTCTTCTGAAAACGTCAGATTTACCAGGTAATCCACTTAAAACTTGAACACTAAATATGCACATCACCATACCAACATTTGGAGATGTGGACTAATCCCACGTTTCTCAGTCACAAATGCTCTCAGTCTGTACCTGGTATCTACCTACACATGTTTGGGGTGTTTTGTGCGTCTGCTCTTCTTGATTCTGACTGGTATGACTCACTGTGCTGCTCAACCCTCAGCTCCTGCTCAGTGGTGATCCCCACATTTCTGTCAATCTTTAGACATGCCTGTTGTTCTAACTGTAGTAAAAAAAAGTCAATTTCGTGAGATTAGTTGAAGACTAAAATACCCTTAAATCACACTTGGTTACATTCATTTGTTGTAATTGTTCTTAGGAAATACAGTACAATAAGGCTAGATTTCATTGAAACCGTAACAGCATAGGAAGATTCTTCAAAATATAATTTGTTGAATTAATTCCCTTTCTTCGCCCTTTTTTGTGGCAACTCCTATTTTTATTCTTTTAAGCATTTTTGTATTTTTTCATTCATAAAATGTTAAAACAAAGCCGCGTGATAAAAAAAATCACAAGCTACAGTACATCATTCATGTCATTTTCAGAGGCTTTTTAAAACCAATTAATTGATTTTAAACAAGTGTAGTCATGTACAGATTTGGCACACACTGGCGTTTCATAACTGATATTTCAAATGTGGAAAACTACACATTGCATAGTTACATAACATTATACAAAAATACAAAAATGGCTTTTTATTCAAACATTTATATTTGTAATAGTGTTAGTAAGAGTGTGTTAAGGCCTACATCTACTTTGACAGTCTTATTAGCAATGACTGCAGTTGTACAGTAAGTAGGTAATCAAGGCCAAGCTGAATAAAAATTTATCAGACTTTGAACCTCCTTGAAAACCAAAATCATGTCCTAATACAGTCTTACAACCAAACTCAGGCTTTGGTTGTGATATAATTGTAGTCACCTGTATGGATTTGAGTGCTGGAGGGTAGTGAAGACAGACAATTGCCAAGTTAACACCTTTCGTAATGGTTACCTACTGTACTTAACCTGCTGAATGCAACTCCTTGGTTTATCTGCATAACCAAATGCAACTCCTATGTCATGAGGAACGTTTTAAGAATTCTGGATGCCATAGTGTTGTCCTTGAGATTTAGAAAGACCAGATAAGATAGATAGATAATACTTTATTAATCCCGTAGGGAAATTGATGTGTTACAGCAGTCCAGCCCAAGACAAGCAAAACAGACATCAGAATAGTTATAAAACAAAAGACAAACAAAATAAATAAAAATAAATAAATACATAGGTGTGTGCAAAATGTGCTGATCATAGTCACTGTAAAAACAATAAAATATGTGCAAAATGTGCATAGGTTTATACAGACTGATTGTCCAAAAAGTACAATGGAGTAAACATGCTGTCCATAGAGGAGCAAATGAAGGGCTAACATTCCTAGCCTAGGGCAGCGTTATACACCCTGACAGCCGAAGGGAGGAAAGACCTGCGGAAAAATTCCCTTGAACACTGTAGCTGGAGCAGTCTATTGCTACAGTAAATGTGCTCCGCTGCCCAGTAACAGTCCCATGAAGCGGATGAGAGGTGTTGTTCATGATGTCTGTGAGCTTGGTCAGCATTCTCCTCTCAGCCACCACCTCCATGGGGTCAAGGCTCATCCCCAACACAGTGCCAGCCTTCTTGATGAGTTTATTGAGCCTATTTGCATTTTGTGTCATGATGCTGCTGCCCCAGCACACCACAGCGTAGAAGATGGCCGCCGCCACCACTGATTCATAAAAAATGTGTAGCAGTGTTCCACACATACCAAAGGACCTGAGTCTCCTAAGAAAATAGAGTTGGCTCTGACCTTTCTTGTACAGGGCATCAGTGTTACCAGACCACTCCAGCTTATCATACAGGTGTACCCCTAAGTAGAAATGTATGTCCTCACCCTGGATGGAAACAGGGTTCAGCGGAGACTTATTCCTTCAAAAGTCAAAGATCATTTATTTGGTCTTGCTGGTGTTAAGCTGGAGATGGTTAAGATGACACCACTCCACAAAATTGGTAATCAAGCTCCTATATTCCTCCTCCCTCCCTTCTCTAATACACCCCACAATGTCTAAGAATTTCCTCAGAGAAAACACCTGAGGCTGCTGTAAGATGGACACCAGCTGGTAAATGTAAATGGGGGAGGGCAGAAAAAACAGGCAATAGAACTGAACTGGAAGAGCTGGTGCTTACAAAGGGAAGAGGCACAAGCCAGAGAACAAGACAGTTTTCAAACCAGAAACATTATTGCAGCCTTATGTCTACGTTGGACCAGATGGATAAGTCATTTTGGACAGTTGGTACCATTATTTTTCATAGTGTATGTTAAATTTTGTGTTAATTTTGTTAAATTGCTCTCCATTGTTCAGATTTCATGAAAAGGTCTTCCATTAAAGCTAGTGTAATTTAAAGATAACGACAGTAAATATGCCTTGTGCTTGCTGCTTTTGTTAATGAATTTCAATGCTAATCGAGTGAGTAAAGTAAAATAATGCATATTCACCTTTACAGTACATTGTATGCAAGCAACTGAATCTATGGCTACAAAGCTCAGATCAGATACAGTATCAATTGTCTTTTATAGGGCAGCATCCCACTAAACTGGTGAATCCCTAAGACATGATTTGTGAGGGCAAACTGCTTACATAGATATGTGTAAATTGCTTCTTTAATACAGCAGCAAAGCCTCTGTATTATCTCAAGCAGTAAATTTAATGCCTGGCAGTGTAATTTAATGTTGGTGCAAATCGACACGCAAGCAAATTTAATATTGGCCGTGGTAAGTATAGTACTAGTCTGGACTGCTTTTATTAACCCTACCTTATTCTGCAGTCATCTAAATAGTGGAAATTTACACAGGCTTACATCAGTACCTCCACACATGTAATACACGTACTGTATCATTACAAGTTGGGAGGTGTAAACATTAAAATTAAGTTCTGTCACCAGTTCACCTCGCAAACAATTTACAAAAGGTTTACAAATACACATCCCTTCTTTGTCAGGGAATATAAAGTGACATTTACAATATATGTACAGTATATGTTTTCTTCATTCTCAGCACCAATGAGATAGAAGATTAATGCAATAGCTGGAAACGCAAATATAGTATTTAAACTTTCCTAGTATTATTTAGCTTAATTTACAAGATCTGTGAGAACCTACAGTAGGTCCTGGTTATGCAGAACCATGGTTTACAGAACCACAGAGCAGAATTCAACCCTCCAAAACAGGTTCAGAGCAGGAAAAGGAGAATGTAAATTAAGATTCACTAGTTAGGGTGCTAAAGAAATAGTTTTTACAGCACATCACAAGCAAGAGACTTCTTTTACCTGTTGGATACCAGGATTAGGAAATATTTTTTCCAGTAATATAAATTCAGTTTTCCCTGGATGTGTTCTGTAGTCTGGTCTGTAAATAGAAGGTACTGGCTTAACGACCTAAACAACATAAACAATGAACCCTAAAGTGGTCACTGTGAAATAGTCATCAAGTTCCTCAATTGACAACATTAGATAAGATTATTATTGTCCACTAAATTGCCCACTAAAAGTAGTTTAATGTTTCCCATATTACAAATAATATAATTAATTAAAACACTCAACATACAATTCATCAACAAACATAAAAGAAAATCAGGCAAACGAAACTTTCACAGATAAAATCAAACTGATCATAATGGAAACACCTGGTAAAAACAGATTAAATATCATTAACGATTTGCATTAAGTACTGTATTGAGTCTGGGATAAAGCACAATAAACTGTATACACATTTCTAACCACTTTAGGGTTCCTGAAATCTCAACCAGATGCAAACTGGGAAATTAGGTGGATGGGAGGTGTCTTTATACTTTTTGCCGTCTTATGCACCACACTATTAAAAATGTCCCCCAGCTGTTTTTGTGGGTTGCCAATCACCTTCCCTGCAATAGTAACTATTCTAGAATGCTTGTTTCTACACTTCATCCTCAGGTTCCTGTACAATAATTGTTATATTAAAAGATAACACACTTTCTACCAGGCTATGAAATGCTGCCTCAACGATGTGGTGGCTAACGCCAAACAAGTTTAGATTAGGGGACATTTTTGGAGCTCTTCTTGGCCTGACCAAACAGGTCATTCCAAAGAATGTCCATTGTCTTACTATCACACAAGGAAACTCTCTCCAAACCATGCATGTTGCACAAGGTAGAGTTACCACAGACAGATGCATTAGTATTAGAGTACTTGGTGTTGAATTATCTCTGTGTCGTGGCTGTTCATTTTCTTATGGAAGAGCTTTCTAACTGCACATGATAACTTCAAAAACATTGGATTTCATTCATACAGTGTTATAGACTCATTATTACAGAGACTCGTGTAGATAGCAAACCTCTTTTTGCACAAAACTGTCCTAGATTAACGGATATTTAGTGTAGACAAAGAGTGTTTCAGGAGATGTGCAGAAGGATGGCACAGAAAACTGAACCCCGGCGAAGCACTTTGGGTCAGCTAGAGACGGCTGTGGTGCAGGCTGCTCTTCATTTTCATTGTGGGCTGGGAGATTGAGTCATCTTGATAATGAGACCCGACTCTTTCTTCCTGGTCTCGCGCTTTATTTTTCTACCTTAACGTGTCAGCACAAAGAAAATTAGTTTTTTTTTCTACATATTGTGTGCATAATAGCAACATGGAGGCCCCTAATCTGGCCCTAATTCACTCTCCCTCCTGGCAGTCTGCAGACTGCCTCATCCATCTCACTTAAATTGTGTACTGCTGCCTAGCCCAGCGCTGGATTGAGACATTATTTTTATTATGCAGCATCTGGCAGGGTTTCTAAATTATTTAGCCAAGCTATTAGAAATCGTTGGGAGAATGGGGAACTTTTTTGCTTTCTGTTTTTTTTTTGCCCTGTGAAAAAAACCCCATCTAATTATAGAAGAAAAACTGAACATCAAAGGGAAGGAAAGATTAAGTCAGTTTCTTGCTTTCATTGCTGTATAGTTTTTCTTCATTTGTGGATATATTTGTATTTGGCATCACTTAACATTATGCTTTAAAACTGAGTCTAAACTCTTCTTCTAGCCTTATATGAGGCGCAAGATGGACATTGGCCCTTTGTCTTTGGACATTGTATAATAATGTTATTAAAAAGTAATCTTGACCTTCTTTGGAAATAATCAGATTTAATTCACCATGTTCTGCCTTGATGTACCATAAGGTATATTTATTCTTTATTAATATTATATATATAGTTAAATTAATAATTCATAAATATGATTAATTTAATTATCAAAAGTGTCTGCATTGAAAGAAATTAGCCATTGGCTAAATGGAATATGCAGTGGATTGTGCTTTCTTTCTGCATATGTTATCCCTGTCAGATACATTAAGCAAATGTATGAATGCAAGACAAACTACAGGGAAGGAGTCTGATTCATTTTTGTTCTATACGAATGCAAATTTCCTGTCTGTATGACAGTCAGTAAGATCATTTCGGTTTAATGCACAATCCTGAAAGTGAAATGATTCAAATATTCTGACTCTTGACTCTTTTCTAAGTGGATCATTGTGTTGCAGTGTTCCCATACAGCATTCTTCTTCAGCTCTTTCTTGTTTATTTTCTGTACACTGAGGAGACATCAGCTCAGGTGCTTTTTATAATGTAAAGCTACTCACACAGAAAAAGAACCATTAAGCACCTCTCATGACTCAGTAGTTGTTAGGAAACATTGCCTTTGTATCTTACCCATATCTTTCAAAGCTGACCTAAGATGTCCAATTGTGGCAGGCCAATTCACCTTATCGGTCACCTAGTCTTTCAGTCAGCAGGAACTGTAGGATTAACACCAATCTAAGGCACCCATAGGCCTCATGTTCCAGACTAGGACAGTATTTTCACTTTCAAACGTTACAATATGTTTCGAAGATGAAAAGTAGCATATGGATTTTTTTTTGGATAAGCAAAGACAACAATAAGTCGTTGCTTATGTCTGGAGTTAGTCTGTAAAATTGTTTCCTTTTCATGCCATTTGCATTCTGAAGAATTAAAAATAAAGCAAATTTAAAAAAGCAAGACATACTGTACAGTGACTCATCCAACCAGTTTAAAAGGGGGAATCATTCCCATCCTGTTTTAGCACTGTTCATGTGATCAAACCTGTCTATCATTATGAACCAGAGAGAAAACATCAGCAGCAAAGTTTGGAATGGCAAAGCCTGAGCTTGCCAGTACAAACAAACTAGAATGCTGAATGCTCAGGGAGTATAATGAGAATAATGAATTTTGGATTAAGAAGATAAAGGAGCTGGGACGAAATTTGTCCAGCCATGGCTGTAGGGTTACAGATATTCATAAAATGGGACACATGTTTAGTTTTTCTGCACAGGTTTAATGTCATGATGACAAAATAGATAGTAGTAACACTGCAGGTGTTTATAAATTATATATATATATTAGAATGTTAAATACCCATTGCTACAACTCTTTCTAAGACAAGAGGCTGATAATGGATGGATTAAACAAATTTATACTTTCTTATGTGTAGTTGTACTTTCTGATTTGTTTATTTTGGGGTACACCCTTATTTAGATGAATGTATAGGAGGTTCTGCTGTCTTTTGCTTTATTCTAGCTAACTTTGAGTAAGGTCCTGAATTCATTTGAAAATTGTCTGGAAAACAAATACATTGTGCACTTTTAGATTCGCTGAGGAACCTGTGCCATTAGGAGTAAAGGAGACAAAGCAAATTACCTGTTTGGGTAATACATAAAGGCTTGTGCAGTCAACAGGAATGCATGCCCTTTCAGAATTTGACACTTCTTCCAGCATGTTTGCATGCTTTTCTAATAGTCTGCCCTCTCCAGTCTCATCATCACAGTTTAGGCTACTGCTGCTAAACTGCCTGCTTTAAACATGAACTACACTGTGCAATAAATCTGGATTGAGCTCAAGAGCATCTATTCTCTAACCTAACCACATGCTGTCTAATTCACATTCACATGTTTTGATGATACAACACAGATTCCACCTTTGTGATAGTGTTTTTCTTCCATCTTCAGGAAAGACAAGGAGGGGTATCAAATGGGATTGCTCTGGGGAAATGTATTATTTTATAAAATGTACACACACATAAAATTTGTTTTCAACTGCATTTTCATTATTTTTTAATAAACCATTTGGGCAGTACTTTCTGATTATTTCCTGTGATTACAGACAACGTTTGGCAATGTTATACTTGACTGGGTGTGTATACTGTGCAATACAGTGCATGGTTGTGACACAAACATTTACATTACAGAGGCAATCTGTAACTTTTAATCACAAATAGGTCCCGGCTTTGATTTCCTTCGTTCTATTGTGACAGATTGTTTTTTTAGCTAATGCACTGGGGTTCCAAAAATGCAAAAAGTGGACAGCTTAATGATGTACAATAATTGAAATCCCACAAGTATCCCTTGATCATAAATACATTTTGTACAATATTAACAAATCTAGAGAGGAAAATAAAACAATGAAGAAAGACAAAAAGGCTTCAGACGAAAACAATTTTATTGTGTGATGACATTTCTTAGAGCATCGTGTGGAAGCCCTGAAGAGCTGGGCAATTATTGTAGTTAAAACCAAGAGAGAATAACATTATGAAAGTATTGGCCTCCTTTTATGAAGGTGGAGAAAATGAGATGTCACTGACAGGTTTGCTGTAGCCCTAGAATAAAAAGGAACGTAATCTATCTATATCACTGAGGATTTCAGTAAAGATAGCAGGGACAGATGTATGTAATTTAGATGCTGCTGCTGGAGAGAATAAGACCAGTGGAAAAAAACAGCAATTCTGCAACTGCCTTGTTTGCTGGGTTTCAATATGATTAATGCTGGTGAAGAGGCCCTTTGACCCTTGTGATAGATTTATGGACTTCACGGTACAATAACATAGTGTTTCATTGTACATTTATTTTCCGGACGTTGATATATGTCATATAAAGGGCTCCAAGCCTGGCTTTTACCCTCCAAGCCTAAATTTCGAATTTGATCAAGTTATTCCATCAAGTGTGCCAATAGGCCTTCCCTTTAACTTCTTTGAATTCTCAGGTGACAGCAGGAATAGCGGCAAACACCTGTGGTAAAATTAGATGTTTTTTGACTGTAAATATGATAAGAACAGGAGTCTTATAATTATGATTTTGGGGGATAGTGTAGATGTTTCTCTTGGCAAATTTGATTAGTGTCATGGAAATACTTTATAACAGATTCCTTTTTAAGACTTGCTTTCATTGTGACATTACATTTCAAATAAGTACCATTCTTCTTAAATGGCTATTTTGGGGGGTTATTAGTTCCTTTTTCTGGTATGATCATTGTACAAAGCAATTTGATGGTTCCAAAATTGTGCAGATTTGACTTATTTAAATTTTTAAACCAAATATTGAATGTTGTCTCAATGCATTTCTGTTTTTCTTTTTTTCTCTAAAAAACATTATTTGCCTGTAAACCATGCCTGCCTGAATGATCCCTCAACTACTCTGACCTAAATTTGTCAGCTCACCTGACCTTTCACCCCTGCAGCTCTGTCTTCTGATTGGTCAGATGCAGTGACATAGCAGTGTGGTGCTGTATTTGCTCATCAGGTCTGGTTAGTGTCATGGGTTTATTAGAAATGGGGTTGCAGCCAGTGGCAAAATGATGTGAATGCTTGACTTATTCTCCGTTTATTGTTTTGCTCTAATCCCAGTAAAAGCTTGCATTTGTTCTTATTGGAGTCAACCAGAGAATACATTTAGCTGTGATTGCATTGCAATTGCAAATTTCATGGTCCCATTCTGTTAAACCAGGTCTCAGTATTTATAGTATCTATTCTACCTGTTTATTGAATTCAAATATTAAAACCATGCACATCATAATTTCAAATTACTATTTCATTCTATTGTATGAAAGACAAACTGTCAGTTTATCTAAATGGAGGACAAATGTCTGCTGTGATGCTCTAATAGAGCTGTCCTTCAGTATTTTCCAAGGTCAGTGATGAGTATGCTTTACAAAGAGGAAACAGAGTGGATTTATTTTAATTTCCAGTATAATTCATTCATTTTATACCACTTATCATTGTGTGTAAAGGTAATCACAGTAGCATATTAAGATCAGTATCTTTAAATTAATTTTAAATAATTTTCCTGCATTAAATACAAAATAATTGGCTTTCAGATCAAGTTGGTATTACATCTCTTCTGTTCGACCCAGTAAAATGTGGCCAGCAGCAATTACAATTCTATTTGTAGCTTACAAAGAAAAAAAATGTGCAGACTGTGCAAAGCATTGTAAAGTATGATCAGTGTAAAAACATTGCAAAAAGACTGTTTTTATCAACGAAAAAAACTTCAAATTAAATCCAGAGAAGTGCAATAAAAATATCTAGCTAAAATCTCAGCATGCTCTTCTTTGCTGTAGTCTAGTAAGATTTCTGATCTGAATTCCACTTAAGCCTCACAATCGACTGAAAATTATCTTCCCTGTATGAAAACTGATTGCAGGAGATTGCTAATGAATTTGACCCCACAGCATGACATCTCCCCCTAACTGAATCAAAACTTAATTGCATAATTACATCAGCATCACATCTGTGAGATACTTACAGTACTCATTTCAAGTTAAAATATTGAACAGAAATTTAAATGAATGAATTACAACAAACTACGATGGATTACTTGGAATATAAGAATTGCATAGTGTTTTTATTTTACATGAGCTTTAATATTTAACACTTATTTTTCCAAAGCTAAATTAGAACAGGATATTTCACACACAAGTCTTTCAGAAAATATTTCTTTCTTCCATTTTTTTCCCTACAGATTTGAACTCCCTAATTTTTCTTTGCAGCCCCTCAGTTGGGAATTTTTCGTCCTTAATCAGCCTGACTTACTGTTATCCAAACAGACGTATGGGACCTATGAATCATGCATGTTTTCCCCTGAAATATACACAGTCAGTGCTGTTCACCTTTTCCCACACAGTGCGTCCCACTAGCCCTGTGGTAAGTGAGTATCACCTGAAGGAGTGATGTGGCTCTCACTTACTTAGCTGCAACCTCCAATATGCCGTGCAAGACTCAGGGGTTACATCCATGTGGCAAGCTGGGAATATTCTGACTGGCTCCAACTTATACAGACTGTGCACCACTGCTAGGAGATTCCTTGACTGTAAGTTTCAACCTGCACAACCCTCAAAAGCTTCTGGGATCTGGGCCACTCTGGAGTCCCAGGGAAGCAAACAAGAACTTTTAGTCAGCATAGCAGATATCATTCTCAAAGGTTGATCATCAGTAACTTTAATGCCTGTGTTCTTGAATTTTATATTCTTACCACAACCACACCAAAGCCAAACACTGGTCCACCCCTACTGCAAATTTTAACCTAACCCTAACAATGATTCTGTCATGATCATCATCCCTCCTCTTAAGGGACCTTTCGTATTTTAGTTGATTGCGTGCAGCTGCCCCCTGTTTTGCCTGTTATTTAAGCCTGGCACTCCCGCTATTCCTGGCTCAGCACTGGGAGATGGATCCCTGGAAGCCCGCCTACCAGTGGGTCCAGGAGAGACCTGACGGCATAGGCTTCAGAATGGCGTCCTGACCGTCTGAGACCGGGGCTTGGAGCGCCTGGCCTTGTTATCTTGTTTTAACTTCCTGTTCCTGTTCCATTCGGGATTTTAACTTTGTTTGTCTTGGAGGTACCGTCTCCCGGTACCTGGACCCTGGACTGCCCCCCAGATTTCCCACCTTGGACTGTTTGGACTTGTTTGCCTGTGCCATGCCCCCCGAGCACTGGATCACCGTCGTCACGTCTCCTTGTCTGTCATCCCGTCCTGATTCTCAATGTCTTTTCCCTGTTCTCCTTCCACTTACTTCTGGATTATACCATCTGCATAGGGTCCTAAACTACACACATCACTGGACCGGCTCCAGTTACAGATTCCTAAAGCTAATCCTTAATGTACCCCACCAATCCCTAAATTTTAGGATAAATTCATACACAGCTCTGCCTTTTCCATTAACCTTTAATTTAGCCTAAGCTTTTATCCTAGACCAACCCCTGTCTTGTTACATCTGCTAAAATGAGTGTGCTTGCCCACAAAGGAGTTAATTCTGGTTACATTTCAAGTAAATCCTAGCAATTTACCTCAATCTGAATTTCTGCCATGTACAAACTTTTTTTTTATTGTAAAGGAAATATTTCTAACATGAAACTAATGATGAAGACAATGATCAATGCACACACCAGCACAGACGGTGGAGTTCATGACCACATTCTGGAGTTCTCACCTGGTCCATCTGGTGAAGACCATTAGCTTAATGGTGGTTCTGCAGTGCCACTATCACTGCATTCATTCACTGCTGTGAATCACTAATTAAGTAAAAATTAAAATACGACAAGGCCCTCTCATTTAAACAGGCTTAATGAAGGAGGTCTTCATCACAAGTTTTCGTAATTTATTTAGTAATTGAAGGTCAGTGTGGGTTTAACATTTCTTAAGTCTTAAGTTAAAATTAATTCATGCTTGTCTGCAAGCTGCAAAGATAAAACTTTTGACGTGTGCATATGTGTGTTTTGTTTAATGCATTTATATTAAATTGCAGAAGGATTCTAGCAGATTTTACTGCATCAGGTTTCCTTTCAGTACCTCCCAAGACATATGGAGTAAGGTCTTTGGGAGAATGCACAATACCATTTGTCTTCTGAGATTGCAATGCATTTAAGTTTCATTAAGTCTTGGATTTAAAAATACATTATTTTGAAAAATGAGTAGTTTTTAACACAGCAAATTTCATATTCACCTGGCAATTCATTTTCTTTTTTTTCCATGTTAACGAGGAACAAAACGAACCTCCTTGACAATTTACCAGTGATATGTGCAGAATTTTCAGTTTCCTGTGAGGGTTTTCACTGTCTGAAAGCCCTTCTGTTACAGCAAATTGTGCTGTTAGTTAAAATAATCATAGATGGTATAATGGATTGATTATCTAATGCTAATGTATTGGCAAAAACCTAACAATAATCATGTCCTTTCTTCCTTAATGGACTAATGATCTGCTAAAATGAAGTTTGCACACCTTTGGAGAGTATTACTTAAATAACAAATTGAATGACATGACCTCATTAGAGGAACTTGAAGGTCACTGCTTGCATCTAATGTCACTTTGTTCTAAATAAAATAACTCAACAGAATACACTTAATTTTGCTGGATTGTGAGAGAAGGATGCTGGACCAGGACACCTTTAGACTTTGCTAAACCCAATTAATAAAAACTCTCTGAAATGGTGAACTATCTTTTCAAAGCCTTTTAATGTTTGATTACAGTTTCTCTTTTTAAAATACTTTACATTTTGTAGCAAAACAGAATAAAATCATGAAGAAGGATGGAGGAAAATCAGACTGGTAATGAAAAGATGACTGTTGAGCTTGTGACACAAGGCACACGTTTGAAGCCATGTTAGTTTGGACCTGCTGTGGTCCTGTAGTTTGTCTGTCACATTTTTTCACTGTTTTGAGAGTTGTATGATTGGTGGGTACAGGACTACATCAAGATTTAAAAAGTTAATAAAAATGTTGCTTTACAGAAACAGCATTTAAAAAAAAAAATCATTTGCCAGTTTCTAATGACCGGAGAGTGCATAAAGTATATCTTTTCTATCCTTTCTGAAATGAATACACTGTAATGATTTGGAATAGTTCTGTTTAAAATGTAATTAAATAAGTGCAAACAAGACACTTAAGTTCTGTATTTGTTTCAGTCATTGACAGTCTAAAAAAAGTAAGTGTAAGTTGGTGAAATGTGTCATATTAGTCAGTGCCGTCCTTCTGTACATGTGAGTCAGTGGTCAAAAAATAGTTTCTTGGCCCAAACAGCCACTAAGGAAATATATGAAGCATTATATTTCTTATCAACATAGTATCAACATCAACGTGACTCTTGTCCCAAAACGCAGGATCTTACCTGTATATCATTTTTTTATTCATGTTGAATTTTCTTATATTTGAGATGGCTTGCATTGCTCTCCACAGGAAAAAAAATAATAATATACCTAAATCAATGAGTAATACGAATAGGCCTTGCATCACAAGCCTGTCATAATTGCTATTCAATCAACGTTGAGACATTAATACCCTCTAATCAGGATTCTGTTGCTTAAGCAGCATTCTACAATGCAGAAAAGCCAGTGTAGATTGATCAACCTGACTGTTGCCTGCTCCAGGATTCAGTAACCTTCAATTTTACAGCCTCGTGCCCCAGTGTATTGCCAGCTTGATGCAGAGGGGGGAGAAAAAAAGAGTTGGACTGAATTTATAAACACCTTAAGAACTATATGAAACTTTTCTCAATGTTCCTTGTCTCTTACAGAAGCATTTCTGTTGTGAACAAAATGACTGACCTCTGGTGTCTACACAATAAATGTATTATGAATGAAGAAATAGGAAATTGGAAAAGAAAATTGTGTGGTATGTGGGCTTTTATCCAATTGAATTGTCCTCAGTGTGCAGCTCTGACCTGGTCCTCACAAACAATATAAAGTGTAATAAAACAATGACCCCTCACTTCCCAGACTGACTAATAGGGGTTATTGGGAAGAAAATGTTTAGAAGACGAACTGTTGCATAAACAGCAATACTGAATGGAATAATTAGTGTTAATAGTTGTTGGTCCTTATATATCTGATTAACAAGGAGCTTTACAGATAAATTGTTAGTTTTACATTGATTCTTATTATGCACCCAAATTTAAAAGGGAGCTTTAAAGAAGACAAAAGACAACATATTTATTTTTCAAAATTGTGCAGAGAGGGCATTTTCAATTGTAGTGCATTGTGTGAGTATTTGATTAGGAATTGATCTTCAAAACCTGATTCTGAAAGAGTGGGTAAGAATTAAATGATCTGAAATGGTTGTATAGCACATCTCCATTATTATCATATTGATATATTGAGCCCAGACTGTTTTTTGTATTTATTAACATTTTTCCTGCTGGGCAGTTTGACTTGGATTTATAAAAGCTTTAATAAAAAAGGACTATCCTAGGGACCGAAAGATTGGAACTGGTCTTTTTTATTGAATCATTTAAATGCACCAAGCAGCAAATGTATTACATTAAGTATGATAAAAGCCAAGAGAAAGGGTAATATAGATTTGAGATGAACTCCTTGTTACTACCATTGTTTCAGTGGTTAAGAAACCTCATTAGATAAAACAGCTTAAATTAATACTGATGAGGTGCTTTAAAAAGGGCACTTAAGCTTAAAAGCAGATAGGTTAAAAACCTTTATCATAATCTAGTTGAAAACACACCTAAGGAAAATGTGTTCTATGTAAGGGGAAAGGATAGAGGAAGCTGCTTTTAGTGGCATTCCTTGACTCGGAAGAGTGGAATTAAAAGCATTGATCTGCAGTCATTAGGGCTGAACCTGTTTCACAAACTGCCAGCTTCTGTTTTGCACGCTAGCAGTGAAGCTCTAGAAAAAGCCAAAAATCAATTGTTCAGTCACCCTAGATTTGCAAGGCAGTGATTTAAAGCATATGTCCTCTAATTACGCTAACAAGAAATTGTTAATTGGCACCGAGCCACCCCTCTGTGCAGGCTTGTTAATGTCAATGTCATGTTGACAGTGCACAGACCTGGAGATCAAGGGCAAAGTGTTCGGTGTAGTAACCCTCAGAACTTTAAGGGTCTCACCCTGCATTAGGCTCTGCTTAAACCAAGTGGATAAAAGACAAGTCCTCATTTAAACCTTTTGATTGGTCAATAAGTCTGCTCTCATTCACCCAGTTCGTTTCTGTGACAAACGTCTTAAGGAGCATCCTTTCTCAACTATATCTGTTACAAAATGCATTGCAATTGACAGCAGAAAAACATGCAGCTTTTGAAACTAAGACAACAATCAATACATTATATTTAAACATACTCAGGTTGCAGAAAATAACTGTTTATAAACAGTAAGTGTAAAATCTTTGCATTCAGTCCTGAACTTTCCATTTGCATGGGCCCCAGAGAGAGATAAGATGCTAAGCTTGGAGTTAAAAGTACTAAATAAAGATGATTTTCTGTGGCTCATGAAATTCCCCTGAATATTTTTCTATTACAGTCACTGGCCAGATACAGTACATTAATCTGAAAAACTGAAACTGAATTTCTGGGCCATATTGGTTTATATGTTATGCAAACCTAAATATCTAACTTTGTGTATTGTTGTTGTGTATATTTCCTTACTTGATATTGGTTTTTTTCATCCTAGCAACAACAAACACTGGCATTACAGCTGCTCAAGATAAGCAGTCTATTATATTACATTACAAACGAAACCATGCATACTCATCAAAAATGTTTTTTTAAACTGGTTTAAAATTTTAAAAAATGAAATTTCAGGAGGAGGTCAACCTTTTTAACAGAGTCAACACTTCTGCTGCCTCTGTTAAAATGTTACATTTCTAATTTTTCTGTTGGCATATTTATTTCCCCTCATTTCCATCTTCACCAATGCAACAGCTCCTTAGTTCCTCCCTCATAAACTTCTGAGGCTACAGACTGCCTGGTCCTCACAGACAGTTTGTTCTTCTCAGCCAACCTTAGCCCAACCCTAACCCTAATCCTTAGACTAGTGTGCTTACCCACAAAGAAGTTAAAACAGTTTTAGAAAATCCAAACTGGAACTTTGCCAAGTGGATAAAGCCAATAAAGCAAACCAATTTAAATGATAGTAGTTCAGGTGGTTCAGACATCAATTTAAATGATGTCTCTACTCCACGTTGAATTAAGATTGGGGTGAGCTACTGATGAGCAGCACAGTGGTTATCGTTGCTGTCTCACAGAGCTGGAGCCTGGGAGGGCTTTCTGTGTGAGGTTGGCATGTTTTCCCCGTGATGAACTGGATCCCTCTTCCTTTATCCTGATGTTGGATGAAGTTGTTAGAGTTGTTAGAAAATGGATGAATATATGAACTTCTGAATCATTAGTAGGACACAATGTAGGCAAAGAGCAAGAGATTTAGTAAGAAATGCAGAGACTAGTTTGCAAAATATCAAAAGATTCAGTGTGGGGCTCTTACTGTTTTGGCCCCATTGTCAGGGAACTATAGTACAACCCAGTCAAGCAGAACCCTAAGAAAAAATAAGTGGTCTTAAATATACACTGTAAATAAAAAAGGTTCAACACTGAAAATCTCCCTTTTGCAGAAAATGACTTTAGGATTTCTTATTCTAAGTTAAGCCCATAATATAATAATATTATTATCCACGCAAACACAGCTCATGTTAAGAAGGAAGGTGATTTGCTCAGTAATCTTATTATAGGCATTTACACGCCATATCAGATCCTTCTCAGAAATGATCACCATTTCGTTATTGAATAATTCAACATATTAGATCATACATAATTTAAGCAGTCTGTTTCTTTTAAATGCCAGTTTCAATTTTCCCTTCACTCTATTGTTGTTAGAGTGATGGATTGATCAGCTGATTGAAAAACATGTGGGTCAACACTTACAAGCTATTGTTTATGCACTAGGGGAAACAGTGGCGATACTGAGAAACAGATGAGTTTCAGTGGTTGAGTGCTTATATCTGGAAAAATGATACATTTTATCAACAAGGATCCACGGTGAACTTTTCATGTGCCCTTCACGTCACCTCATAAGCCTTTTGGTACCCTTTCATACAGAGAGTATGAGGCAGAGAATTGTATTTGACTCTACAGTTTCTAGCCTCCAGTTGAGTTCTGGGTGCTCTTGTCACAATGCTGGTCCAATCTCAAGATCTCAAGATGAGTTTGGAGAGAGGAAGGCAGGGGCTTGTGAGGAGCCAGTGAAGACTGACAGTTTACAAACTGCCTACTGCTGTGATCAATATCCCCTCCTCTTTCATCTGCCTGGGTGCCTGCTGTTTTTGAATAGATACAGAACCATGGTCCATGGATAACATCATGTTGTAACCTAGTATTAAAAAAATGAAGCTTTCATTGAACTCAGCGTTCCAATACAAGTTTTTTTTTGCCTTTTCAAATTCGAATCCCCAGTTGTTTTCTGTTTTTGATTCTGCCCAAGACGGAATTGGCAATAAGCTTGACTTCCTACTGCTGCTTCTGTACTGCAGAAGTTGAACCAGGATCTGCGCGCACACTCCTCCAACACAGTCATTAGTGGCTTGACATACTGTGAGCTCCACAGTGCCTTGCAGGAGACTACGCACTGCTTGTAGTTTCAGCAAATCCTCTCCAGCATCACTGCAAGCATACTTACTGCACATCCAGCAATACCCAGGATTCATTATTGCACCACATGTCATGGAGGGCCACCCTATTAGTATCACTTGGCCATTCTCAATCGACTAATGACAGAGCCAAGACTCAAACTTGCAATGTCCAGACTGTAAGACTCAAACAATTGCCCTTACCGGCTGAGCAACTCGCCTTAGTGTAACACTTTCAATAACCGTAAAGTTTCGTAAAAGTTTGATGTGATGTTTGCTGTTGTTCACTATTCTGGGTGTTGATTTTCTTATTAATATTAATTCATGCTGTATAAGTTAAAGAACAGCACTACAGTACGTCATCTTCATTCAGATATAGTGTTCGAAATTCAAATATGAGAAGGTAAAATTGCTTTGACTTCTGTCATGTTGTGTTTGATTGTGGTAATGGGTTGTATAGTCTAAACACAGCTCCACAGTATGCGTTCCATCACTGCTGTGTCAAGCTTGATTTATTTACTAGATGTGTTTGTTTTTGGTAATTACCTTTGAGAAAGCACTTTCCATTCAGGCTAAGTGTTTTATGGCTTGGAAATGATGAGGCACCATCAGAATAATTGTGCCTGTTGTTTTTTCCATTTTTTTTCAGATTTCAAATCAGGGGGTACATTTTCTGTAAAATATTACCACACTCTTTGACACATGCTATTCATTCTAAAAAGCCCTTTCACTGAAAATGCACATAAATACTCTCCACTTCAAAAGAGCTTGTCCCAGAAAGGGAATGATATGACAGATACTCCCGAAGCCAATGTTTTTCACTCATAATTTGCCTAACCTGCCCAGAGCTTTTCCAAATCTAGTCAGCTGTGGTTTACTGTGCAAGGCAGTAGTTAAATTTGTTTTAACTTGTTTTGGTGAAGAGAGAAAACTGCTCTGACCCTGCTTCTCATTTCGAACATCAGTAGCCACAATAAGTTGTCAGATGCAATTGTTATTAAAATGATAATTCTGGAATTATTTTCTGAACCCTGTACATGCCCTTTAAGAGATCACGAGTAATAAAGGTCACTCATCTCCACCGAGCAGAATAAAGGCCATTTCATTCTGGGATGAGCTGCTCTGTTCTCTACACTCTACACCCAACACTGGGCTTCAAAGTTTAAAGATCGACAGTACTCTAATTAGCAACATGTACAGCATTATAAGACTGAAGCAGCTGGGTTTGTGAAAAAACATGGAATGCTTTTCAAAATGTGTTTTACAGTATATCACCTTCTTGTGAGATACACGATAGTTGACTTTTTTATTTTCACAGCAGAATTTGTACTTTTGAGCCTGATCTAGCCTGATCTCATCAGGTCTCAGAAGAGTAGGGATGTTACACAGGTATCTTGGCAAAATGCCACTCCAATCTGGCCTGCTGTACTTAAGTTTCCCTTTTAATTCAATTGGTAGTGTAATTTCTCACTTCTTTGCTTATTAATTTCTCACTTCTCTGCATTGGGGCTTCTGCCACATAACGACTATGTGTTAAATACTTTGGGATTCTTTGGAATGAAAAGTATAATACAAATGTAAGCAATTATTATTATTGTATTTTTTTGCATATTTACTGTTATTTCTCAGAGAATAAAAAATGCTTCTGTATCTGATGAAAGAAAATACCAACCATCCATTTTTCTTCTTCCAATTCAGGGTAGCAGTGGGAGCAGGAGCCCATCAGGGCAAGCAAGGGGTGCACGGCAGGGTCCTGTACAGAGTATTCTCTGGACAGGATACCAGTCCATCTCTGAGCGCACACAGACACAAGTATGGACATGCACACCTAGGGCACATTTTCCCAAAAGTCAATAAACGTACCAGTTTGTTTTTTTGGGGGGACCATGGGAGGAAATCAGCGCGCCAAGAGGAAACGCACACAAACACAGGGAGAACATAGAGTACAAACTCCAACCTCTACACAGAAAGCACCCCAGGTCTGCAAATGAACACAGGACCCCAGTGCTGTAAAGCGACAATTCTAATCACTCTGCCTTTCTGCCACCCAGGTCCAATGCCATCATTGTAATAAATATGACACAGACAAGCCTTTATCGGTTTCATTCTGGAGTAGTTTTTGGCATTTCTTTTATGATTATTTATATGCTGTAAATCTATTTTGATTAATCAGAACTATTTTACAAAAAGAAAACACGTTACGTTAGACTGAATTTATCATTCTACTTGTACTTTTAGAAATTATTCCAGTATTTTTCAGACTCCCTCGGGAATTTTACACATCCACTCTTATTGCTTTCTATTATAGAGTCCAAGTAATCCCAAACAGAGTAATCTCCTGAAGAGCTGAAAGTAAATTACTTTTATGTTACCGAACTACTATAGTTGAGAGCTAAACCACTCTTCTTCACTCTCCACTGCCTTGGGTCCAGGGACAGAACACTGTGACAAAAACACGGACCTCAGTAATCTCGTAACTGTACACTGACACAAAACGGGGACGCTATACAGCAGAATATTGTCAAAAAGGCTGAAAAGGAAGTCAGATTCTGTTTAGTTTTTAGAAATTATCAAGAAATGATAATAAACAATTATATCATTGTTAATTTTTAATTTGTCATAGTGTTTAAACATTTTTCAAATTATTTAGCTAATATAAATGAAAAGGATTGTTTTCATCAGTTCTCATTAAAAAACATAGTTCTTTAGTAGCTGATATCAGCTATTGGAATTGTGTCATGTGCATTTTTTGAGAATCCAGCATTATTACAGTAGTGTGATATCCTCAAGTAACCTCCTCTGACACCAGGAAAAAAAGATCTCACATCTGAATGGGTGTATATATCACTCTGCACAACTTCTATATACAAGTTGTATATTGAAAAAAATGTGTTTTCACATTCTGTATGCTCTGTACTTTGCTTCATCATTTAGACTTTTGAATCTTGTAGTTTATTTCCATTGTATGGTTTTGAATTGTTTTTAGATATAGAATGTACTTTTTAACTATTGCACATTGCATAAACATTAAATCTTGAATAAAAATGTGATCCTACCAGCGACAACAATACTAAAGCCCAAATGTAGTGTAGCTGTTCACCTTGCTGTCTCACAGCTCTCGTCCTGGGTTTGGTTTTGGGCTGGAGTGCCTTCTGTCAGTTTTCTTATCCTGTTTGTGTTTGTATGGGTTTTCTCTTGGTGCTCCTGTATTCCTCTGCCTTTCAAAGATATCCCTAAGATTAATTGGTGTCTCTAAATTGTGTCCTGTGATAGACTGGCATTCTGTCCAGAGTGTAGTATGCTTCTGGGATAGGCTCTGGGTTACCACAGCACTTGTAGTATCAGACATAACTGTCTTTCTGGTAATGGGTGGGATAATAATAATAATAATAATAATAATAATAATAATAATAATAATAATAATAATAATAATAATAATAACTAATAAACACCAGGTTGGTGTTTTTGTTGTGTGGTTGACTTTGTGGATCTTTCTGTAGAAGTGACACACAAGACCAGGTGTGAAGCACTTTGGTTACATCTTTAAGGAGATGGAGAGTGGCGGTGTGTGTGTATGTGTGAGTGGCTCTGGGAAGCTCGTCGAGGTGAAGAGGGAAGTAATTCACATATTCAGAGAAATCCCTCGCTCCAGTGAGCAGAGTGACAGCTGCTCACAGACCGCACTAACATTTCCATTCGCTCCTGTGACTGCCATCACTGGAGACACATCGGCGACATTCCTTCTTTCAGCTCTGTGCGACAGCTTTACTGAGCTGATAAAATATAAATAACTGTCTCTCAGGGGTTCTGCCTGAATTATAATGCCTGTCCTGCTATTTGGGTTCTGTTTTTTATTGCTTTTTAATAAAAGCAACTCAAATCGATGAGAGTGAGAGGGAGGCGTATGATCTAATTCTTCTGTTAGAAAGTGTGTGGCACAGACAGTGGAATAACACAAAGAGAAACTACAGTGTGCAATACAGCTTGTTCCCAAGACATTTTACTCAACCATTGCACAACGGAGGAATATCCCATTGCTTTTTCTTTCTGTTTTTGGGAGGGTTTGGACTTCAGATTTTCTGATATGGAACCAAAAAGCTCAGTGATTTTGCTAGGTGTGTAGCTTTGGCCTCAGCAGTTTTGTTTTGTTCTCCTGGAAATATTGTTCCCCAAAGTCCCCCCAGAAGTGAAAGTGAACTGCAGAATGTCTCTGCACAGCTGGAGGGAAAAGATGTACTACTTCCAATTGCCAACAACACAGAGGGCCATCATTGTAATTTAGGATGTAATTCTCTTTTTCTGGAAGCCATATGAAATCTATATTACAGGCATAAACATTTCAGAGTTTCCTCAAATCTTTTGTCCTTTAATTATGCTGAACGAGGTTATTTGAAATGTGCAGTATAAAGCTATACTTAAGTTTCCCAAGAAACCATTAAGTGGAAATAAAGCCCTTGTGTGGTGTTTTCCTATTTTGTCCTTCTTTTCTGCACATTTTAGTGTTTTAATTTCAACATGAAAGGCTTTAATCTTTCTCATATCCTGCTGTAATTCAGACAGAGCCACACGAGTTTTAATTGTCTGACATGCACATAGATTAAACTAAGGGCTGCATCTGAAGATGGATTTTTGGAAGGTTTTTAAAAGAGACATTCATTGTTAGGCATTATTATTTTAATTTATTTTTTTAGTCCATGAACACGTTTTCAAAACGTTTAGGCAGAGAACAGTAATAAAAGAATACACAGTATCAAGCTGACATATTGTAGAGTAGAATAATGGAAGTTTAGATGTGTTATGCAGTAAGCAAGATATTACAGGAGATCGCAATAATAATAATAATAATAATTGCTGACACTTATATAGCGCTTTTCTGGACACTCCACTCAAAGCGCTTTACAGGTAATGGGGTCTCCCCTCCACCACAACCAATGTGCAGCCATAGTGTGCCAGAACGCTCACCACACATCAGCTATCAGTGGGGAGGAGAGCAGAGTAATGAAGCCAATTCATAGAGGGGGATTATTAGGAGGCCATGGTTGGTAAGGGCCAATGGTAAATTTGGCCAGGATGCCTGGGTTACACCCCTACTCTTTTTGAGAAACGCCCTGGGATTTTTAATGAACACAGAGAGTCAGGATCTCGGTTTTGCGTCTCATCCGAAGGACGGTGCCTGTTTACAGTATAGTGTCCCCATCACTATACTGGGGCATTAGGACCCACGTGGACCACAGGGTGAGCACCCCCTGCTGGCCCCACTAACACCTCTTCCAGCAGCAACCTTAGTTTTTTTCCCAGGAGGTCTCCCATCCAGGTACTGACCAGGCTCACACCTACTTAGCTTCAGTGGGTTGCCAGTTGTGAGTTGCAGGGTGATATGGCTGCTGGCAATAGGAGTAAAGTACTACAGGTGAAAGATGAACAAAAATGCACTCCATTAGCAAGCTTGCAGTAGAACTATTAAAGTAAAGGTGTTTGAGATCTGATCCATGATAGAAAGTAGCACTAAGTAACACAGTAATGGGCAAGCCAGATGGTTGCTCCAAGCAGGTGTAGTTCATTGAATCTGAAAGAGCAGTCCAGAGAGGTAGGTCTGGAGGAGGTCCTCGAAGTTTAGCTCTGTAAGCTAAGGTACAGTCCTTATGTTTACAGAGAGGCAAAGAAGCAGAATGAGCAACACAAGAGGCAGGAGGGCAAAGGCAGAAGAATCAATAGGATGTGGCAGGGTGATGAAAAGACAGCAGCAGCAAAGCACAAGGATCTTAAATTGAATGTCAGCAAAGATAGGTGGTCAGTTAAGAGATCACAGAAGAGGAGCTGCATGGGAGAAGCATTGATCTGCACAGTGCTTGCATCTGTTCTTTTCTGATTTCAGATGCTATGAGTTTGTACTGGAAATATGTCATTGAGTAATTTCTATTAAACGCCATACAACAGATTTCTGACATTCATTACAGTAAGAACATATCTGAAAATTGATTTTATGCTTATGAGTTTTTGTTCACATGAACACATACTGATGGTCAATGAAAGAGCAAAACTGTTGATTGTTTAGTACTATTCTTGGGATGATATTATGCTCAAAGGATTTGATCTCATAAAAATGCCGGGTGCTCAGTGGTAGGCTTTGGAGCTGAATTAAAATTACAAAAATAAATTGGGCAAGATTCGGCATAGAAAGTCATTCAAAAGTACATCATTTTAATTAAGATACTGTAAGAACATGGAAAGATGGGACAATATTCTGTGTCAGTAATGAAGATTGCCTGGTGGGTACAGGCAGTGAAGTGAAAGTAGCCTGTCTGTGCAGAATACGCCTTGGACAGGACGCCCGTCCATCGAAGGATACACACTGTTATGCCAATCACTCCGTAAGTAGCTGGACCCTATACGACTATGCGACTATGGGGTTAAATCCAAGGCGAACTATCCAAGAAACACAAAGGCGAGAGATTAAATCCCAAAGAGAAAAAGGTTGAGAATAGCGTGGTGAGAGAAAACTGAGCAAGCAATGAGCTGACAAGCTAGTGACTCTAATACCAAAAGTGAGAATCTGGAAGCTGGAGGTTTAAATAGTGGAGGAAATAGAGCTTGATTGGAAAATTTGTTAATAGGTGCAATTAGTGGGAACGAGTGCGGTGTGTGGTTGTAACACACAGAAGTACAAGCCCAGATATTCACACACTCACACCAGGGCCAGTTTTCCCAAAAGACAATGAACCTACCAGTACTGTATGTGTTTGGATTGTGGGAGTAAACTGCAGCACCTAGTGAAAACCCATGTGAACATGGTGAGAACATACTGTACCAACGTCATGCAACTAGCAAAATGAAGTTCAGAACTGAACCCAAGGCCCCAAGCAATGCTAAACATTATGCCACTGTGCTGCCCGGGTTATGCGGGGGAACTGGTTTCGGCATAGGCTCTGTCCCTCAAAACAAGATCCTGTATTTCTGAAATTTAAAAGGAGTTGGTGATGTGATTTAAGTGACTAGATATATAAACGGTGTATTTTATGAACTGGCTCCAGATGGAATGTCAATTGAGGCATTTCATTACAGTAAGTTCATGTACCCGATACTCATACTTCACAGAAAAGAAGAGAGCAAGGTCTGGTGCTGGTCTCCCAGTAATTGGATTAAATTGATTAATTGATCTAAACCTCTTGGCCAAACCTCTAACGGATGAATTGGGACCCCCATAATGCTGGGGCAGAATTCTTAATTGTAGGGCCTTGCTGAAGAATTCTCAGATCCAATCTGAGATACACTGGATAGGTTTCAGAAGTCCAAGTTCTTAAAGATTTCTGGATCAGCGATTACTCATTGAAAAGCAGAGCAAAGCACACCAGTCGAAAATAATCAAAAAGTTCAGCAGTAATGTCTGCTTTAGAAAAGATTTCACAGATGGTACAGAAACCAATATTGAGCAATTGTTCAGGATGCTATTGTATGGTATGGCTTATTCTGTAAATGTAATTGATAGTAAGAGCATAGTCTGATTACTGGCTCCAATTTAATGTAATGGCTGTATGAGATGTGAATTAAACAGTGGATGTATGAGTTGTGAATTACCAGGTTGGATATGCTTGGGTGAAGAAGACATTTCAAGGACTAATTTGAGGCTGCGAATGCTGAACCCTGTAAGAAAAAATGTGAATAAAAAAGTAAAGAAAGAAATGCATAACAGTGCTCTCCACCACAGTTGGGACAGAAAAAATAAAACTTATTTTCGCTCTTCAGTCAAGGAATTTGTGTTTGTGATATTGAGATTGATAAGATAAATACATAAATTACACTTATGTACAGTCACTTATATGTATAGTACATTACACATATGTATAAATTATATTGTAGCGAGACAGAGGTCTCTAAGGAAGCAGACAGGCTCTTTTTAGAATGGAAACTGCTCTTTATTGCTGGCACAGCAACAAAGACAGCGGGAGAAACAATGTAACTAGGGTATAACACACTAGGGTCACTTTGGGTACAGGTACATACAGTGCCTTGCGAAAGTATTCGGCCCCCTTGAACTTTTCAACCTTTTGCCACATTTCAGGCTTCAAACATAAAGATATAAATTTTTTATTTTATGTGAAGAATCACCAACAACTGGGACACAATTGTGAAGTGGAACGAAATCTATTGGATTTTTGAAACTTTTTTAACTAATAAAAAAATGAAAAGTGGGGCGTGCAAAATTATTCGGCCCCCTTGCGTTAATACTTTGTAGAGCCACCTTTTGCTGCGATTACAGCTGCAAGTCGCTTGGGGTATGTCTCTATCAGTTTTGCACATCGAGAGACTGAAATTCTTGCCCATTCTTCCTTGCAAAACAGCTCGAGCTCAGTGAGGTTGGATGGAGAGCGTTTGTGAACAGCAGTTTTCAGCTCTTTCCACAGATTCTCGATTGGATTCAGGTCTGGACTTTGACTTGGCCATTCAAACACCTGGATACGTTTATTTGTGAACCATTCCTTTGTAGATTTTGCTGTATGTTTGGGATCATTGTCTTGTTGGAAGATAAATCTCTGTCCCAGTTTCAGGTCTTTTGCAGACTCCAACAGGTTTTCATCCAGAATGGTCCTGTATTTGGCTGCATCCATCTTCCCCTCAATTTTAACCATCTTCCCTGTCCCTGCTGAAGAAAAGCAGGCCCAAACCATGATGCTGCCACCACCATGTTTGACAGTGGGGATGGTGTGTTGAGGGTGATGAGCTGTGTTGCTTTTACGCCAAACATATCGTTTTGCATTGTGGCCAAAAAGTTCGATTTTGGTTTCATCTGACCAGAGCACCTTCTTCCACATGTTTGGGGTGTCTCCCAGGTGGCTTGTGGCAAACTTTAGACGAGACTTTTTATGGATATCTTTGAGAAATGGCTCTCTTCTTGCCACTCTTCCATAAAGGCCAGATTTGTGCAGTGTAAGACTGATTGTTGTCCTATGGACAGACTCTCCCACCTCAGCTGTAGTTCTCTGCAGTTCATCCAGAGTGATCATGGGCCTCTTGGCTGCATCTCTGATCAGTCTTCTCCTTGTCTGAGCTGAAAGTTTAGAGGGACGGCCAGGTCTTGGTAGATTTGCAGTGGTCTGATACTCCTTCCATTTCAAGATGATCGCTTGCACAGTGCTCCTTGGGATGTTTGAAGCTTGGGAAATCTTTTTGTATCCAAATCCGTCTTTAAACTTCTCCACAACAGTATTACGGACCTGCCTGGTGTGTTCCTTGGTCTTCATGATGCTCTCTGCGCTTTCAACAGAACCTTGAGACTATCACAGAGCAGGCGCATTTATACAGAGACTTGATTACACACAGGTGGATTCTATTTATCACCATCAGTTATTTAGGACAACATTGGATCATTCAGAGATCCTCGCTGAACTTCTGGAGTGAGTTTGCTGCACTGAAAGTAAAGGGGCCGAATAATTTTGCACGCCCCACTTTTCATTTTTTTATTAGTTAAAAAAGTTTCAAAAATCCAATAGATTTCGTTCCACTTCACAATTGTGTCCCACTTGTTGGTGATTCTTCACATAAAATAAAAAATTTATATCTTTATGTTTGAAGCCTGAAATGTGGCAAAAGGTTGAAAAGTTCAAGGGGGCCGAATACTTTCGCAAGGCACTGTAGGTATAGGGTGGTTAAGTGGGTACAGGTATAAAAGGGTGTAAACTACTTTTTATAGTTAAAAGGGATAACTATTTATACAGTATGACAACCCAACAGCCCACAACAAAGTGCCACTGCACCAGGAGGTCAACCCGTGCTGGCCAGTAGCCCTCAGACCCCCCTGTGGCTCTCCTCCCATTCTACCACTCACCACGCATCTCAGCTGGGCCATTTTGGCCGCAACGCCAGGCGAGGACGCCACAATATTTTAATTTTAATTACTTAAATTTGGTAATTCCATGCAAGCTTTTGATAATATTACAACAAAGGCATACATTGGGTTCAAGCTAGTAATTTCAAGTGACCTTAAGTATCAGTACATCTTAACTTGAAATAAATTTCAGATTGTAAAGTCGGTGTTTTGTTGTATATCAATATGAGGTAATAATTGCATGAACTCTGTGAGCCCCTAAGCTCACTGAACTCTTTGTGTAATCGTTTGAAATACGTAGCCACTTTCAGTTCTTTGGATGTTTTGACTTCAACATATAAAATGGACAGAATGCTTGATTGTATTTAAAACTGTGGATTTACTTGGTTAGTCTAGGATTTTTTACTTTTTCCACCCGATGAACTGAGTAATTGTGTTGGCTGCATATTGTGGGTTGTTGTCATGCTGCCCAATAAGTATGGAAGCATTTTTTTCTACATAAACTGACAAAATTCTGTCACAATTCATTCTGTTGCTGTCATCATCACTAGTTACAATCCATAAAGACAAGTGGGACAGAATGTGCTCTGAAGTGCTCTGAAAGACAAGCCAGGAGAACACTGGAGAAATGTTTATGGACAGTTGAGGCTGCAATAATCCTTTACCAAAGAGATGGGAAAGCTAAAGTGTAGAGAAAGAAAGGAACTGTATATGCCCCAGAAAACTTCCCCATCTCATCTGTGAAGCACATAAATAACAATTAAATTGGTTGACTTTAAATTTTTTGTCTCACTGCCTTTGGAGGGCACTGTATAACACAAATGAGATACTGTATCCAAAAGGGGAGTCTGAGATAGGTCAGGAGCCATCAACCTGTGAACCACTTTACTCTGTATACGTTCGAAAGCTTGTGGAATGTTCAGCATCACAATTAAATAACTGAAGGTCTTCAGGAGACTAAACGTAATCAAAGGAAAAAATAATGCCATTCCATTGATCCAGAAGCAGTTACAATAACCTAATTTCCACTTTACGCTTGGAATTCAGAGAGACATAATGGTGTAGAGAAGAGTTAGTTGAGATGAGATTAAGAAGATAGGAAATAAAGGAATGCCCTTGAAGATAAGTGCTTGTAGTGGAATTTAGATAACAGAGGAGGAACAGTGGCTCCGGTTTTGCACAAAAATTAGAATGAAGGAAAGCGACGAGAAACATGTTGAATTGATGAAGCCTCTTCTCTCAATTAAAGAAGTACAAAAGGAGTGAGAATCAAGCACAATTTCTCGAAACTCCTTAGACGTGTGGAAGCCTGATATCTTCTCTGTACCAAAAGGCACTCTGAGTTTTAAAAAACAGAGATCAAGGAGGAAAGACCTTGAGTGGGGGTGGAGGACAGTGGCAGAATCTGTAAGTGAAAAGGCCTCCAAAAGATACAGAATGGAGCAATGCTTGTAATTATTAATGAGAATCCAGCAGAGAGCTTCAGACAAGGTGTCAAAAAGTTTTGGCCTGCTATGACAGCAAGAAATGAGATGGACTACAAAATAGAATTTATTGCACCAGTAGAACCCGAACAGATTAGGGTCAATAGGCATGACTTTCATTGCATTAGAAATGTCAGCTTTTGCGAGCCAGACATCCTACCCTGCCGCTTTGGACAGAAAAATAGCATGATTGAAAGTTGCGTAATGAAGAGAATAATCAGAACTGGGGATTAGGCTGTTGGCACTGGCAGTAGGAGTATTATGATGGGCTATGAGAGATCAATAATGAGGTGCTTCTTGCCTGAATACTTGTGGGTGGTAACACCTGGAAGACTAATCCTGCAGTGAGGAAAAGGCAGAAAAGAAATGGGGCCAATCATAAACCCTTGATTCATTTCCTTTAGTAAGAAAGTGACTACAGAGTCTGTGTCAGAGAGGGACAGATTGAAGGTGGAATAGAAAGAAAAACAAAAAAATCAACAAAAGGAAATCTGTAAGAGAAATATTGGGGAAAATCTTCAGAAGTTAGAATAAAAACAGTGATACGGGAAGACAGTTGCTTTCATAGCTTTGGGGAAGCTGAATTTTTTCAAGAAAAAGGCAAAATGATCACAAACCTCTCCTCAACAGCTGTATAGGTTGAGGAAACAACTGCAGGATCTTACTTCAAAACTTGCTACTGAATGTTTGTTCGACGTGGGGAGACAAACAACTGGGGACTCTCTTTTACTAGATGGCCTCCATTATGCACTGTGAGTGTATTATTGCTATACTGTACTTCCGCTCCTTCAATGAGTGGTCTCGAACTTGTCTGTAGTTTTTACAAAATACTTATCTTGTGTGTTTCCTGACCTGGTCTCTCAGTGCTGTTTTTTATATCTGTTGAATGTAGAATGTGATCTTTCAGATCCTACACTCATTTCTTTGACATCCTAGAGCCTTTACGTCTGCAATTTGGAAAAGTGGTAGTAGGAAAATCTTCGTAGAGTGGCACTAATGGCTTAGGGTAGTTAGTAAAGGTAGTCCTCTAAAGGGCAGACAGTTTCAAAGGTGGTGGCCTGAGAGGCTGGAGACCACAATCTATAAGCCAATTTGAAAATGATTATCCAGCTGATTTGACCACAGTGCAAGAATAACAGTGGCAATACTTCAAGAAAATAATGTCATATTCTTACTGTGGGCAGCTTTATTTCCTGTCCTGATTCCAAAAAAGCATCTCTGGATGCATCTTGCCAATGTCACAAACAGGACAGAACTGTGACTGGCCAACTTTTGTCAGCTGGCTACAGCTACACAGGAAGTTTAGGGAGTTTAGGAAGATTCCACAGCAATCTAATGGGAGGATTATCAGTACTGAACTTCAGCTTCCATTGGATAGTGCAATTTTCCTTTGGATAGTCGCACTCAGTAGTACATTTTAAGCATTTATCTTGATAGTCTGTAATGTTTCATACTGAAAACAAGTGATAATAAATAATGTAAATAATAAATAATAAATAAGTGATAATGTTTAATCTGTGTTTTTCGTCACATTTGAAATTTAAAAATGTATGATTCTGCTTGATATATCTGACTATTTTATTCATTTTATTTTATAAATCAATAAGACCTGGATTCTGAATTACTTTTAAACATCATAGATAGTGTAAGATGGTAATATGGGGAACCATGTTCTGTATTCATACAGTACATAACAATATATTTACAAGTAAAACGGCAGAGTAAGTCTGTTCTTTTGTTGCCACATAAAGGTGCACTGCACACTGCAGCTTGTTCCTCTTGGAAGCAAAAGTGTCCATGGCAAAAGCTTTAATCTAGTCCAGGAACCAGTGATTTGTTCTTCTGTATTTTATTGAACATGCTGTTTAACACCAATTACATTTTTCTCAAAGCATTGTTGAACAGGCCTGGACCGTTTTTTGATCCAACAAAAGCTTACCATTAAGAAGGTGCTCGGCAACACAATTAATGAGGAAAGCCAAGTTTCAGAAGTAATTATATATCTTTATAATGGCATTAAACTCTGAGAAGTGGTTATTATGGTAAGTGCGGTTTGCTAGTTTGCTCTGGATTGCACCTTTACAGGTTTGTAAATATGGTGTAGTCTCATCCTTGAATCTATAAAGTGATGTGCTGTTCAGTGCACCCATGTATTCTCTGAAAATGCTGTCCCAGATAGTGAACAATAGAAAATGTTTTCGAAAATAGTTGGCTATGCTCTGCCAGCTGTATCTGTTCTACCTACAGCCAACTGGCCTTATTTATTTATTCTTGTTTTTATTTACAGATATGGCCTGTCAAGGCACGATGCCTGCAAAACATGGAATTACATGTACATGTATCATTCATCCAATTCCGTACTGAATCAAGCATTGTATGTGTAATATGCATCATTCAACATCTGTTTTAATTTTAATTTACAGTCAATGCACTGTATATAAATGGATAAGACATTTACCACTATTGAATACATTTTGTTTAACATACACGCTATCCTTATACATGCGTGAATAATGCAAACATATTTTGGCCAAGACATCCATTCACATCCATTTACTGTATACAGCTGGGTGTTTTACAGAATACGTAACTCTGGAGGAAATGCCGTGCTGTAAGGTTCAACAACAGTGTCTCACCTGGGATTTGTGTTAGAAGTCCAAAACCCTAACCCCTGCTCCCCCCACAAACATGAGTATGAACAGGATGTGGCATGTACACTAGGTATTGAAGTGTGCAATCCAGTCCCACCTCATTCTTCTGCCATGGTCGCCTTGACTTGACATTATGAGGAGGTTAATGGCGTGTGGGATTGAAATGCACATTCCAGTGGTTCCACTGGTTTTCTGTAGCATTGAGATCTGAGGAGTGTTCAGGCCAGGGAACGAAATGGAATACTGCTTCCTGCTCACCAAGACAGCACTGCACAATTACTGAGACAGCATGTTCATTTGGCTGGGAGCTCTTTATTTATTTGGACAGTGAGGATATATAATTGGTAATACAAAAAAGGATTTGTAATCCCCAGACCATGAACCACAGACCAAAGACAGATACCCTTTACATTAGCTATATGTTCTGGCATTGTATAAGCTGTTTTTCTAAGAGTAAATTGTATGCAGCTTTATTTTTTTATTCAGATGAGATCATCACAAGATTTGTTTTTTACTTTTTGTACTTTTACCTACTTTTTGGAAAATGATTGCCATTCAGGCACCTCTGGCTCCTATTCCAAGACACAAATAGCATAGACTGTGTAATGATGTCCCTATAGAGTGTGCTGTCTTAAGGTTAACACATTTGCAATAAAAGAATACACATACAGCTCACGACTTTTAGAGGCAACTCCTCACAGACCTGACATTTCAGTCTTTTCACTTCTGGACAACACTGAGATCCACATCAGCCTTTGATGGTAATTTTGTTTCTAAAAACAAAACAAATAAAACCATTAGTTTTTCACCATCTAATCCAGTTGTCCGATTTCATTTCAACTTCTGGTATACTTCAACATTTTCAGTAATGATGAATTTTGAATTGATATCAGTTCAATTCTGAGGTAAATTCCAAACTGAAAAGTAAAAAAGGAAGTGGAGGAAGTTCATCTGTGTGGAGGAGAGAGGGAGGGAGCAGGAATATGAGACAAAGGGATGTGATAGGGAGGACAAAAGAAGGAAAACACGAGTGTGGGTATGGAATAAGTGTATAGGATGCTAAACAGATCCTGGGTAACGTTACTGGCATAGTATGGAAGGGAGCAACCTGGAAAAAAGTGATTACATTACAAAACATGAGTCCGTTTCTAGGTGCAATAATTATTAACAACAATTTTGACATTAGGGAAACTATTCTATAGGTGCTACCATTCTTCAGATGAGACATTAAACAGAGGCCCTGACTGCTTGGCCACCAAGGATGGCACTATTTGTAAGGAAGAGTATGTCATCCTGGCAGTCCTGGCCACGTTCTTTTCTGAGTTTAAACCATTGCACTTCCTTAAGCTCCCCCTTTGATTCAGCTGGTGAAGCAGCTTCTCACTTCTCCACCTAAACTGCTATGTAGTTTAGTTATGTGGGGAAATAATGGGTACGTTCATTATATGTAAAGAGCTTTAGGATGGAAAAAAAACTGTATATATATAATTAATTGTAATTGATTGTTTTGATATCTTTCTCTTGTTGAATTTTTGAATCCTTGTGAAAGAATAGACAGAAAAGTGTAATCCTGGCTGGGAAAAGTAAAATGGGGAACTATCAGCTCTCAGAGCTCTTTGATCCTCACCCCTCTGACACATTCTCTGAAATGCTCAGTCTGCCTTGTGTTTCAAATACAGATGGGGTTTTTAACCAGCATATGTGCACTAGCTCCCAAGTGAGAACACAAAATCATAGTCATTTTGTTGTATCCTGTTCTGATGGAAATATGAACTTTTGTGGCACTTTTTTTATTTCTTAATGTGCGTACGTGGCATATTGTAGAGGTACTGTATAAAAAATATCTAAATATTTATGTTTGATGGCGTAATTTATTTTTTGTGGACAACAAATAGAGAATGGGCGTTCTTTCAGAAGCAGGCAATGTGAAGATCATGAAGAAACAACTACAGTACTGTGACAAGTATAGTATAGCAGAATTTGAACTGCTGTAAGTTATAGAAGCCAAGGATTGAATTAGACTGTTTATGTCAGGACTGACGTTTTTTTTTGTTGCATTAGAAGAAAAGATGTCTATAGCTTGTGAGTGGAATGTATGCCACATCCTGTTCAAGTTATTCTTGTTGTTCACAGAGGCCCAACATATTGTCTGGTTGGAGTTCCTAATGGCCCATGAGAGTACACTCGATTCTTCAACTTTCAACACAATAACTGCCTTTAAAAGCCTAAACTTTATCCCTACTTTAGTACTCTTGCATGCATTATATAAAATGATTTGCTTACTCAAATAAATATGTATAAGAAGATGTAACCTGAGCTTGGATCATTCTTTGACAGTAATACAAAGTGATATTGTCAGCTAGGAAGCTACTTAATGTGCAGCATGATCTCATGAAAGTGATGCGGTAGAAAATCTCATTTACGTGGTCTTTTCATGATAATGTATTCATTTCTGTCTGCCAGACGATGCTACTTCTCCTCTTTATAAATGGACCACAGTGACATAAAACATGAATAAACAAGTTGGTAGCCTACTGCCAGGCATTATTTTGGTAGAATTCCCTCTGTATAATGTGTTGGACCTCTGCAAGTAGCAGGAGAAGCTATAGCATGAAGTTGCAAGTTAATTTTCAGCCCATCCCATTTACTAGTAACTAATTGATCTGGGCTGTGCCTCAACAACGTGTGTCTTTCTCACATTTTTTCATTTAAGGGCACTTCCACATACAGTACATGATATGATGAGTCTACCGTGGATTTTGAAAACAAGTATTTTGTTGTTTTTCCTACTGTATATAATTGGCTTCATGTGGTGAATGGACATGTACAGTATGTTGAATTTTATAATTCCTTAGCCAGCTCTGCAGGTGATGGTTTTCTTGTAATGTAAGAAATAAAGGGATTCTTTGTGTGTTTCCTTGATTTGCTCAGCCCTGTCAGTTCATTTATTGTATGTTATTTCATACTAATTGTATTGAAATGCTAAAAACAGTGGGTAAAGAGCATGGGGTGGACATTTTGACTTCAATGTGAGAGGTGCTGGACTGATAAGACATGGCTTTAGGCCTGGGATCCATATCTTTTACTACAGAAAAAGCCAATGGGCAGCAACAATGACAGAAAGAAAGAAAGTCTGTTGCAGACAATAACATGCTGTCCACAGCAGAAGAGGAAACAAAGCGTCATTTAAAAATATCCCCCTTAGGTAATAGGACCTCATTCCTCCTATGGTGTGATTTATTGGGATGTAGGATGGAAAACTGAAGCAGTGTGTTTTCTTTCTTGCCTTAATCAGGCGGAGAGGGAATGGGGCAGGTGTTAAGTGGAATGGGATTAACCTGATTTCAGGAATGTGCCCCCACATGAGGACAAGCAGGAAGAAGAATTTCCTAAGGTGTGTGGCAGCTGTGATCTTGCTACCTCTCGCTCAGCTGGGGAATTACACTTTCCTCTTAGTTCTCTCTCTCTGATAAGCTTACGTGAGGCTCAGGGACTGCTTCCCCCCTGGGGAGTCCGGGGGCTTTAGCCTGCCAGTCTGCAGGAGCAGTATGGGATTATTAAACTGGTGTTTGCTGTTTAATGAGAGATGCTAAGTCACATTCTCAGAGGGGAAGGTTAATCGGGGTAAAGGTATTCCTGGCGTGTTCTGAAGATGCAGTGTCTCTGCATGCTTATCAGTTGGCTCACAGCAATCATTTCTGTGTTATTGATGAAGGAAGGGCATTTGTAGGTTTGTTTGTTTGTATGTTTTTGTCTCTTGTTTTCTACTGTGGACAAATGCCCTACTGCCAGGCCTCAGGAAAGATAAATATATATTAAGATCAAATAACCTTTCAAATTTATCACTAAATCTCAAACATTCTTTGCAGAGAAGGGTTCAGATTTAGCTGCCCAGGACGAATGTGTCAGTCATATGGTGCTATGGTGACAAGTACAGTATAGAAGAATTGTAACAGTTGTAAGTTATAGGTGACAAAGACTAAATTAGAGACTGTGTGTCAGGCCAAGTGTTGTTTTGTTGCATTAGAAGGAAAAATGTTTTCTCTATTGTTTGTGTCAATGCAGCACATATCTGACATCATGCAGTGGGAAATCGTGTTAACAATTACCTTTCATTCTGACCTCACCACTATCTTGCAGACACCTGGTAAGTATTAAGGTGGATGGAATACTGAAGTTCCGATCTACTATCCTAAACTAGCATTCCTCACAAGTGTATACCACTATGGATATCCCAGTCACAGTTGGTTTCTGACATGAACCAGATTTTACCTACTGTTGCAACTACAACATTGTAGTCAACCTACACTGTACAGTATACTCCAAGCAAGTCACTAGTTGAGCACCATCTCTTATTTTGGTTTAAACACTTACCAAATTTAAGTATATAAGGAACTTATGCAATATATTCTAAACAGAGAATATTTACATTGAGAGAAATATACGGCTCTTTGCAGTCAACATATGTTTTCACTAAGTATGTACGAGGTAATCAAATTGATGTCATGTACAGAAAGCTTGAGCAAAGAGAGGTGAGTAAATTCTCCTTAAAGGAGGATAAGAAGCACCTGACCAATCACAAATTGACACTCACCCATCACATTCTACACAATGGCCTTCTTAATTAAATCTGGATACTTTCAAAACAGAACTTGTATGTTAACTTCAGGATGCCGGAGCATTGCTTCTCCAATTAGTTCTTTTTGTTTCTAATCTCATTTTACTTTATTCTTCTTTTTAATCTTTTATTTGTTGTTACATTTGAAGTACAGTAGTTTTAGCATGATTATTTTTTTGGTGTTGTTTGGTATCCAAGCTGAGCCAGTTGTTAGACACTTCTGGTTCTGCGTGTGTCTACCGCTTATCTCACCTGCCAGCAGCAGCCTCCTCCTTCTGACCTTTGTTTGGAAGCAGGTTGCCTCTGACTGTCTCTGCTGCTCTACATGTTTAACTTTCACTCATTTCCTCGTTTTTCCATGAGAGATTTATAACTAAAGTCTGTGCTTGTCTACTTTTCCAACCATGTCGGCTTTGATCCAGGATCGTGATATATTTAATATTTCTGAATGCAGGGTAGCATGGTGAAGCAGTGGATAGCACTGCTGCCTCGCAGTGTTGGAGCCCTGTGTTCAATCCCTGGGGTGCTATCTGCATGGAGTTTGTGTTTTCTCCCCATGTTTGCATAGGTTTCCTCTGGATGCCCCAGTTTCCTCTCTCAGTCCAAAGACATACTGGTAGTTGAAATGGCTTGTGGAAAAACTGGTGTGAGTGTGTGCATGTCTGTGTCTGTGTGTGCCCTGCGGTGGACTGGTATCCCGTCTAGGGTACATCTAGGATGTATCCTGCCATGTGGTCATTATTCGCTGGGATTGGCTCCAGCTCTCCAGTATTGGATAAAGCAGTTAGAAAATGGATTTCTGAATGGATTTGTAAGATGACTGCTACACATTGGAATACTATTGGGTTCTTGTCTTAAGCTGCCTGCTGTCAAAGATTTATTTCTGATTGATGGGAACGTCAGCAGCAATGTTTTTAAGGTACTCAGGGCTGCATGTGCAGAAGGTCTGTGCCTACTGAAAGAGTTAAACCAATCAGGGTCTGGTGACACATTAATCAAGCACAATGAAAATTTCCAGGGCTTAAAAATCCTTTGCAAAAGTTATTGTCTGTTTGAAGCTAGGCCCTTGATTATTAATTCAGGTGGGTAACCTGAATTCAGGTGACACCTGAAGAAGGCTCCACGGCCGAAACGTTGTGTTCTCTTTCTTCTTTTTTTCAGCATGGAATAAACCTATTACTTGTTCCTTGATTATTAATTCAGGGAGGTCCAAAATGGTGGGGAGTTAGTGCCTGGAGCACAAGGTACTGTATTTAAACTAGAAGATTGCTCAAGATGAACTACATTTCTCAGGGTGGGCTGTTCAGATGGATCTTAACATGTACAGTATATGCTGTTGGGTTGGTTTGGAAAACCAGTTCCAGGCATCAGCAGCACTGAGAATATAGTACTGTATTTGTCAACAGGGTGTGGTAGATACTGTATGTAGATAATTTCAATTGCGAGCTGCATTGACTCACCAGGTCAGAGCTTATCCTGGTTTCTGTGCTGTTTAGCAGATGAGAAAGCATGTGACATCCCCTACCAGATGGGATGCCAGTCCATCACCGGGATTACCCCTGGCAACTTTGGTCCCCATTTTTACAACTGGGTTGACTGAAGAAAATGCAGCAAAGTACCTCTTTCAATTTAAAACAGCAGTGACAGCAGCAGGATTATGAACCCACAACCCACCAGATACAGTAGGAGTCCATAGTGATATACTTACTATGCTATACTGGTAATAGAGAGTATTCAACCCCACAACAGAAGAATTCACTTTTTTCCTTTGGACATAAATCAGATAATATAAAGACATTCCAATACCCAGGTCACTATCAGATCTCTGATTTCTGCAGATAGGTTTCAGCTGATATTTTCTTGAGTACCCTCTATGGTCTTATAAACACCAGACTACTGGAAAATGGAACATTTGCAGGGGCAGCTGTGCTAGAGGCACCTGTTTTCCTGTCAGAGCTGCAGGAGGCAGGTCGGGACATGACAAAGGGTAAATCTTCTAGTACTGATGGTATCCCTCTTGCAGTTATCTGACTGACTTTTTTGCTTCTGTTCGAACCTCTTTTGCTTGGCATCATACATGTATTGGGAAGGTTCTTTCCAGTGGAGTGTTTATACTACTGTACTGTTACATCAAATGAATAAAAAAAGACAAGGATCCCATACGATTTGTCAAAAGTTTTATACACTAATCCTCACCATTGGCATTGACAGCCAATAACTGTTCATCTTTTTCTTTGTTTTGTTTTTTTTTTCACCTGGGGGGAGTTTTTCTACATGTTAGCATGTAATTAATTACCAAAAACATCTGTTTAATATTTTTATTCTCAGAATAATATAACACACATTCATAAGGAGAAACTACCAAAGTATGCATTGTGTGGGTAAGTGTTTTGACTTTCTGTTTTGTTATTGTTAGGTAATTGTTTAAATTAACTGTTAAGGTAATTACCAAAGTCTAAAGGAGTTTTAAAGGAGTTTGTATCCAGAGCTGTCAAGAGAAAGTTTGTTCCTCTTTTGTACATCTTGCTTCAGTAGACTACTGGTGAGCTTTGGTTTGCTTTGACTGTTATTGCTGCCATGTTGTTCCATTGTAGGTGATTCCATGTGTTTTAGGCAGAAATATGGAGAGAGAGATGGGAGGATTAAGTTTTTGTATTAAGTTGGGAAAAGATTACAAAACTCTGGAAACAAGTCTCGCATACAGTAAGGACTACTTAACCTGCTGCCCACCCAGTACCATCATGAAAGTGTAACCAGCTCAGTCAGTACACTGTAACTAACAGTCGGCAAACATTTACAAGGTGATATAAAAATGACTGCCCCTTATGATTAGCCTCTGTAATAACAGCAAGAAGGAACCATCTGCAGTAACAGTGAGTCATAGCCTGAAAAAGGATATTTCATGTCCTTAATACAGTATCTTCCAATTATGTTACCAAATATGAAACAGGTCCTGGATAACCAAAGGGATCTGCAGTCTTTTGTCTATATATCATATAGACAAAATTTCCTGCAATTTCCCTCACGGGATCAATAAAGTATCTATAAAGTATCTATCTAGATGAAAGACTGCTGCCATACTGCATTTAGCTATACCAATGACTTCCGTGTTCAAATTTTAGAGAGCATTTGTTTTTCAATTACAATGATTTTACTTCTTTGTCATAAGCATCAAAGTTCCAGGTGCTGATTCTTTTGCTTAAAATAGTAATACTACAGGACATGGGATCATTGGAGATAAACTGCTGTCTTGCATTTAGATTGTGTTGAAACATGACTCCAACAGAATGATTATCAATTTGTAAACCAGGTTGTTTCTCCTGGTTTCGGCTGTTTGAAAATATCCATCTCTTTGGGCTGTTGTGACAGTTTTACATAACTTAGATGTAATTTAAATCTTTGGCTCGCACCTGTCTCAGTACTCTGAGCTTCTTCTATTTAAAATGTCTAGCTTTGATTCTGGTGTTAATATACAGACACCCTATGCATAACTATTGCTTTCTTTTTTAACTTGCAGATCTATTTGTAGTTGTTCTGAAAGGGTTTTAATAATTGGAGAATCCAATATTCATATGTGCTTTTAAATCATGCCTTAGCTTGTTTAAAAACCAAGTACTTTGCGGTTTTCACTTAATGTAAAAGGAGTTTAGTTTTTTAACCGTGCTTAGCTATGTTTTATGAAGGGCACTCCGTGAAATAGTTTGATTAAAAAAGGCTTTAAAGTCTTGGAGCATGATGATGAAAAAACAAACGATATCCCATCCACACTCCCCTCAAAAATGACACAAATGTTATACATCACCCAGTAAGAAAAGACATTTGGGGATGTTTGAGAAGTTAAGCATAAACATAGGCTCAACCCACTTAGCCGTGACCCACCTACCTGGTTGTAGGACCAGGGAGTCGAGACCCCCAGAGAGAAGTTAACCCAGGGGCAGCAGCTGCAAAGTTGAAGATGCTTAAAAGGCAAATGCATGAAAGGAGCTCACTATACTATTTTTAGATTTAGAGGAAATGACATCATGCAGACCTGAATAAGAGTAGCAGACAAGAGGGAGACCATGTTGGCTGTCATCCCTTCCTCCTCCCATTAAAACCTTTAGTATTTAAACTGGTTTTGCAAGTATCAGATTTGAGAAGCACTCAAGCCTCAGATTAAGAAACGATTTGCATGCATTGTGTACAGAACAGAGGAAGAGTTAAACCAGAAGGATAAACTTTTTTTTTTATTCCCCACACAAGGTCTCAGTGATTGCAGTAGTTGACCGCTTCCTAATTGCTTTTGAGTGTTTGGATGTACTAATTAAGCTTTGCCTGAAGAATAAATGTGTGCTGGTAAAACAAAGAGTGCTTAAAGTAATTAACATTCACATCAGAGGAAACCATATAGGTTTGGCAAGAGTATTTATTCAGTGATTGCGATCCGAATAATTTCATTAGGACACTGCAGTGTTGTGAAGAGTGGCAGTGGTTCAAGTGTTTTAATCAAATCAAAAGCGATACACAGTTTAATGTCATTTCCTTGCATACTTATTTCAGGATCGCCCACAAAGGTAAATATTTAACTGCTTACTTCTGATCAGCAAAATCTTGATATTCTGTGACTATAATGAAACTTTCTTTTGTTGAAATCAATTATACAAAGCCAACAGCTTGCATGAAGCCTCCTGACTCGTTTGTATTCAAATCTGAATTTGATCTTTTTGTTTCTCTGGCAATTCAGTTTTTCAGTGAATGACAATCAAAGCTGTATGAAGACTCCCTTGGGATTGCATTGCTTTATGCGGCATCTAAGATAATTTGGAGCTGCCAGTTTGAGAATTATCTGAGTAGGAAAATCCAGAAAAACTAGTAAACAGCAAAAAAAAAAAGAGGACTTCTATCTTTATTAAAGGCCCATCTTTGGATGTATTAATGAAAATATTTAATTCTGGCATCCCTCTTAAGTTCTCTGTTTCAACACAAATCTGTTCACACAATACTATTTTCATAACTTATTTCAGAAATAATAAGCTTACAATGTAGGCTGTGGATTGAACTTTATGATACAGTAGGTCTGCTTTCAACAATAAAAGAGCAACCTACTGTACTTCAGCACCATGAAACCATCCGCCATCGAGGCTAGCCGGTGAGACACTGAAAAGGGCACTTCTTTTGTTTGGCGCTCTGAGACACAAATTGAGATTTCTTCTATTCTGCGAAATAGAAATGGACAAGGCAGATGGGAAGGAATCATCATAGCTTCGCATCCTAACATCCCATTCACACCTCTATACTCCTTGAACAAACGTTTTTTTTACCATGTTGTTTCTACCAAGACCTTTAGTTCTTTCATACAGATTGTCACTACCTCTCATAGGCTTTTGCCATTGACTTGCTGTTTAGCTGCACAAGCCTTCTGTCACCCTTTTTAATCATTTATTGCTTTTGTCTCTTCAACAATGGTTAGCAGCTGAATTTTCCCTGTGGTATATTCACGGTAATAAATAATACTACAATCTTCTACCAAAGGCCAGACAACACTATGCACGTAAGCCATGTAGTAGGCTGTTGTTAACAGAAATGGTCCTTCGTTCTGCATTTGTTTTACCTTGTATGTTTAAATATTTTTTAATTATGGAGCATGGCTTTACGTGCTATTTAATTTTTAAATAAGTAGAATGTCATTTTAAAACAGGCATTTGGAGGGCTAGAATAACAATGGCTTGCCGCTTTCTTTCAAGAAATGTTTGAGGTGTTACTTGCTGAGTTATGTAACCTTTATTCACAGCTATTGGCATCAGATTTGACGCTTTAATTGTCCACAGAGATCGCTTCCCGTTGAGTTTAATTATTCATAATCCCAAACTTCATCATTTAATTTGTAGAAAAACTGCATAGTAGAATGGAGACTCTCTGAGAAAAATAACCAAAGCAAACCCCGTTTCAGATTTACTACTTTTCTGCAATTTCATCAGCTATTACCAAGTGTGGAGTATACCAGCTATAACACTGATCTCTTTGATGTTCACATCTGTAAAAATGGAATACAATAAAAAAATAAAAAAGATAACAGTCCTTCCACAAATGTTATCACTATACACAATTTCAACATGGTAACCCTTGACAATATTGGGCAACTAGCATTATTGTAAAGTAACATGAACACAATGCAAAAATACTGTAGCCAGTTCTTCATATTGTATCAGATGTGAGCATTATCTCTAACGTTCCATATTTTTGCATTTTACTGCATAGACATTTTTTCTGTAATCCAGCAAAGTTCAGTTTCCCTGCTCTGTATAAAAAGTTCCTTTTCGATGTTTACACAGATGTAAGTCTATTCCTGTACTACTCTTGTACAAAGAGACTGCTGAAAAAACAACATGCCACCCGGCATTAGTATTTATCTCTAGTGAGGAACAACTGAGCCTTCTGCCAGTGTCCATCTCACTTAGTCACACACTCTGACTTTTCTTTTGGCACCTGAAGACACACAGGACAGTGTACCAATGGACTACCAAGAGGAAAATCTACTGATTTGTTTCATGCTGAAAGGACTATTTTGTTGTATTGTCTTTAACAATAGTAGTGATAGCAACAAATAGAATATTAACAGAAATGTTTATTCTGTTGAATCAATTCTTGTACATGTAGGAACATTCCTACATTCCAGCAGGAACATTACATTAAGTATCATAATACTATATAAAAAATATATGTACACAGTCCCATTAAAAAATATTTGGACAGTAAAATCTAAACTGGGATTTTCATAATGGATTTTGAACCATCGTCAATGAAAAACCTTGATAAGGACAAAATAAAAAAAAATATTTTTGATAGTCAATTCCATTCTTCCCATTTGGATCAATTAAACAAATTGATAGAGTTAAATGTCAGTTGTGAAAGAGTACAAGTATTAGGACGATTGGTTAACAGGTGTTTTTTGCTGGTTAGATATACAGCATCCATATATGGGCATCCTCTTCCTTCTCTCATGTAATATGATTTGTGTTTTTAGGTAATGTGACACCCATTAAACTATGACCATTATAGCAGGTCAACCTCAGGTTTTAGAGTCTGTAGTCAAAATGAAATTAAAGAGCTTTCTGTTAATGAAAAGCAGCCCATTTTTGTAGTTAAATGGCAAAGCTTTTCAAGAACAGCACAGAACATTATCATACCATTATCAGCAATTGGGCATATAGAAAGAAACAACTGAAGTTAAATATCAATACTAGGCTGGCCAATGTAACATCTGAATGTGATGACAGAAAAACTTGAGTTGTCAAGGAAACCCCTAGATCAACTCTCAGCAAAACTGCCAACGATTTGCAGAGACAGAGACTGCAAAATTACAAAGGCTGCATTGCAAGATGCAAAGTTCTCATCAGCACCAAGAACAGATGAAACAGAAAAATGATTTGAAGTACAATGATGAACCAAGATCATTTTGAAACAAGGATTTATAGAGAATGGGGGAGGATGAAGTTTTACCAAAGTGATGGAAATGTTAACGTGTGAAGCCTAACCCAGACACACACGGTCACCTCTGGAACTTGCTCACTCATTTTTATTAGTAATGTAACTAATGTTGGCAGCAGTAGAATGAATTTTGACATTTCCAGAAACATTTTTCCTGATTCCTGATTTTTCCTAGAAGTAAATATTTTATGCTGTACATCAAGAACATATTTTAATCACGGAGCATGATCATGACAAAAAATATGTGTCCAAGGTAACTGAGGAATTAATCAGGAGATTAATGGAAAATCTTGAACAGTGTCAAGTCAATTTCCAGTTTTGGATACCTGTACCTAAGAGCAAAAACTGAACAACTATGAAACAGGAAAGATTTCAATGGAAGAAAGTAAGGGCTTGGCAAAGTTCTGTGATCTCAGACTTACATACTTTTTTTTAAACCAAAAAATTATGTTACCAAATGCTGAATTTTTCTTCAAATGATTTTGTCCTAATACTTATAATAACTAAAATCACTGGATTGACCATAAAATGTTTCCATTGTAATATGATCCAATGTACACATGGAGTTACCCAAACAAAACGGTAATAGTTTTTTTTCATTCATAAATCACCAATACAAGTTTTGACGATCACAATACTTTTATTTTTTTAGAAAAATAAATGTTCCTCCCACACTCTTCTTCCTGTTTTCCCAAAATACATGTTCATTTTCAGAACATCAATTTCTCACATGTACGATATCGATTTGCCTTTCCGAATTTCAAGGAAAATTATTCGTATACCATGTCATCTCAGATATTTCCAAGTTGCACACGGAAAATAAATATCTACTGATAAAACAAAAGTCCACTTTGGTAAATCTAATGCACCTTGGTATTCCGTCAAAAACTACGTACAAGGATGAAGTTAATGAGCTGTACAGTGGACCACTTTGCTTTCACAGTATTTAAAACCAAAAACAGGCATCAATTCTTTAAACTGCCAACCCAAATCATTGATCAGTTTCATCGAGAAGGCATACAGCAGCATCAGGCTTGCACCGTACAAGAAACTGTGACAATTCTGTCAGCAGAAAAGACAGTTGTCTGTTACTCCAGGAATAATGATGCTCAAAAATGAGTGAAAATAGTGGATTGCAAGATTCTCCACTACCAATCTGTTTTTTGAGAGCAGTTATTCTTCATGTTTTTGGCTGAAGTTTTATCTTATGAACTCTTACAAATAATTCTTAGTCTGTAATTTCTTATTGTGCTGTATATTGTTCATGAAAGAGTTATGACTGTTTTTTTATAGGTAGTACTGTACTGTATATCATTGCCACAAAGAAAATCAATTCAAAAAGTCAATGCAATAGGCAGGTTCCCTACATGATTAGATTCATTTGATGAATAATTTATATCATTCACTACCAAAAATAATTAACTACTAAATGACACGTTTCAGTAGCTGATATTTACAGGACAAAGGCATACAGTATGCTTTAACCCAGATACCATCAGACCATTCCTTGCAACGTCCCCCTCTCAAGCAAATTATTTTTACTTGCTAATGGGGTACAGATATGCAAGGTAATTTTCCACTTTAAGGGCCTTCCAACAGGTTAAGGCCTCAGAAGAAAAACCTTTCTTTGTCATAGCTCCTGACCCAGCCATCCCAATGTCTAACTAAGAGCCAACTCAGTTCAGGAAGAAGAATCCCCTATTAAAGTAAAAGCACTAACTAATCAAAACTGTACAGTAGTGAGAAGGAAGTTTAAAACAGCTTTGCTGTTCTGCCAACACACACTTCCAACTCCCCATTTACTCACCTACCAGACAGCTCCGACAAATACAGAGATAGACGGAGACTGAGAGAAGAAGAAGATTATTTTATTGCATTTACCTGGCAAGAGACCTAATACAATTAACAAAGCACAAGCGTTGTATTAAGGAATGATATAAACAAAACAAATGTGATAGATTACATCACATTCCAGCTCCACTGTTATTTTCTTTTCATTAGCAGTCTGCCTGATCGCAAAATTAAAACAATAGAATATTGAACCGTCCAGGAGTCTATCCACTAAGTCCGAATGCAAGAATACATTACCTCAATGCAAACGGCAACTCATCTTCTTAAAAGGCCTCCTCAAGCCGGTATGTTTGTTTAATTGAAGCTGGATCTTTATCTTTAAAGGCGATTAAGTTTTCTCTTCACTAACAGCCGCTCAGTGTTTCTTATCTTGACATCCCCAGTGGCAAGAAAGTGAGGAAAGAGGTGGCCTAGGGCTATTGATCCAGCAGGCCTAAAATAATCTTTATTGTTCAGTTTAACTTCAGTCCCGCACGCCACGTTCTGAAAGGTTATCCGGTGGCCAGCTCAGCTAAGATGAGAAGCGAAGAGAGAAATTAAAAAAGGCATCCATTTGGAAATGTCAGCAGAATTAGTGCGATAAGAGTAATCAATGCAAAAGTCAATAACCTAGCATGTTTTAACTTAAATATCAAAGTGTTCACATTTTTCATTAAATACAAAAAATGAGAATAAAGTAGCAACCAATAATAATAATAATAATAAAAATCATAGGAGCTGAACCTTTGATGACACAGCATTAGGCAAAAAGCCATCTCTATAATTATCATATTACAGCTCTGTACATACAATTTGATACACCTTGTCATCATGCTGAAGCATGGCTTTGTCACATCAATGTCAAATTTAAAAGTTAATAAAATTTTAAATCATTCATAACACAATATACCTTCAGAGGGGTTTAATTTAGCCTCTTTGACCTTTTCCTTCCACAAACTGAATCCTTCACATTAATATATCACAAGCTGCATGTGAAGAGAAAAAATATCTTCTCCTCAGAAGCTCTGCTAAAGCAAATGCTCAAGAGGAAAGATTTCTGAAAGAATGTGTTTCTTAAAAAAATACACTTATGTTATCTGCTTTTCCCACTTTTCAATATGCCATGAATTACCCTACACATAATAACATACACTGCATATTTTAAGTGTGCTGAACTGACTGTGTAACACTGAAAACAGTCTCCTCTGTGTCTCTATGGTACTATTCAGCAGTAAGGCGGTGAAATAAATGTGAAATGACTAATCCTTAGAAGATAAAAATTCAATCAAAATAAGCCATGCAGATCACCTTGATGACAGACTCCAAAAACCTCAGTTTTACTTCTTAAGAAAGAAGAGTATTTCATGGAAGGCAAGTCTGTGGCTGGTAGGGATGAAGTGCTCTTATTCAAAAAATGTTATTAAAATGAATGTTTAAAGGAGCCTTTTATCAACCTAAAATTTATCACAATACTTGATAAAACTATTAGAAATACTATCTTTTCTTCCCATCTCCATTTTTGAATAAAATGAATAAATTGCTTTTGGCGTTTTGTGTCACAATTGCAATTTCAATATCATTACATTTACATATTGTATTGTGAACCCCTGGGAAAACAGCAATTCTCTTCTTTTAGGTGTTTAGTGCTGTGCAATTTGGCTGGATTATTGTTATACAGGGATTTCATTTTACTAGTTGACCCAAGGAAATGTAAATTAATCACACTGTCAGAAGATCCCGCCACCACGTTCATTGCACAAGCGATATGCAAACATGCATAGGGATGTGAGATGCAGAACAGAAACTCAAATCCCAGAAATTCAATGCTTGTTGGATTGATGTTGGTAATGCTGTTGCAGAGTCCACATTCTCATATCAATGTATGACACAACTCTGAAATATCGCTCCTTTTTATGCAGTTTGTGGGTTTGCAACATTAGTGTAACGTTAGTACCATCAAAATACTGTAAATCATAGGCACTGTCTAAATTTTGGTAAGGCTTGTTGCTCGTCTTCTACAGTACATAGATTATAACTGTATTACAGCAACATTGCATTTATTGAATCTGTAGCCATTTTTAAGTTCTTATGAAAATGCTTTCTGTGTTGACCAGACAACAACAAGAATAATAATTGAACATCCTCTGAGTCCAAAAGGTTTCTGATTGAAATGGGAAGCATTGAATAGGATTTGAATTTGTTTCAGTACAGCTGCTCTATAGAAGTAGCTTCTGTCAAGCTGGAAGAGGGCACTGAAGTGTTTAGAACAACAGAATATCTTGAAGCCTCCGATAACGGAAGGAAAGGCTGAAATGTCATGTTTGTACTTCCTTCTGTGTACTTAACATGGTCCCACAAATGAAATATTTTTGAAAATCTTTTTTGCATCGAAATTGTATCTGAAGCACAAGTTGTTTTTCATGGTCTGCTGGAGTGTAGATAAGGATTTGACTTTATTTTCTTAAGCTTTCTGCCAAAGATATTGAATTAATAAAGTGTTTTTTTCATCAAAGTCTTTCAAAACAAATAGTAGACTTTAAGAGGTATAGTATGACACTAAGTTTTATGCATTTAAAAAATATATGAGAATATAATAATACTGTATATGTAATATATAAGAACAAAGCAAAACACTTGGTTGAAGTATTCTATTCTTTTAATGTGCAAGTGTTTGTGCAGTGTAGTTCCGGTGGCCTGTTCTTTGTCTTGGCACTAATAGTGTGTTTATATTTCAAAACTAGACAGAAACCAGTACTCATGTCATCAAGGAACAAGTTTCTAATCAGATTTGCTTTTTGAGTTAGGGGAGGATATAGCCAAGGGTGTTGTACTGTATTGCTCTGAACTGGCTTTTCTACTGTACTGTAATGGTGTTTCAAGTCAGCTGTGCGCATCAAGGGTTCTCCTCAAAACCATGTGCATGAATGTTCAACACTTGTGTGAGGATCCTTGCGGAATATTATCTGATACTGTACCGTTTATCCGTATGCCTGTTAGGGAAACAGTTAAAGGTCAATGCATCCTACCCCTAAAAATATCACACACCAAGAGACCTTACTGCACGGTTGCCCAGCTACTGCATGCAAATCATCTGGATTAGAATCTCAGTGGCAGGTTTTGAGGAATCGCATTGGGTGAGACATAGCAGTGGGATGATATATAAAGACTCGTTGATGCTAAGTCTCCCTTTTCCTGCTGCCAGCACCAGGGAAGTGAATTTGAGAATTGAATGTGCCCAGCTGGAGCTGAGTGACAGAAAAAAAATGATCAAGTGGCTCACCCAGTAAGAGGGCTCATTTGGAGAGCAGGGTAAGCTCTGCCATCCAGATGTGGCTAGGTTGAGCCTCGGCCATATCCTGTGATCAGATATCTCTAACTAGGGGGACTGGTGGTGTAGAGTGGAGAGCTGGCAGCGCACTTTCAGGACAGAGCTAGGATTTCTCGACTTTCTGGCATATAGCCACTTCTTCAACTTCCTAGGCTTCTAAGGGTGTGGAGTGACAAACTGCAACACCTCTAATTGGTGCTCCATCTCCCATCAGACACTGTGGAGTTTGCAGTGTGCCAAAAGATGAGTGACTCTCGTGGGTTGGAGGTGTTGGAGGGGTGCGTCTACCTGTCCTCTTTCTCCCTGTGCAGGACAGGAGCCTGTGCTGTGAGCCCCAGAGTCCAGAAGCAACTGGGCATTCCAGATCTGGTGGGTATAGTATAGGATAAGTACAAATTGCCCCAAAAAGGAAAAATGGCAGTCGCTGGACAAGGAGGTGATGGAGCACGGTACAGAAAGATTGCACAAAGTCAAAGAATGAAACGGCGAAAGGACATGAGCAGCTGGGAGTACAGTACTAATCAGTGAGCATGGCAATGTCCCTTTAGACAAAGGCTTGCTGGGCAAAAAAAAGATCAGGAGCTTAATCTTGAGATCACTGTGACCTTTTTCAGAATTACTCAAACATTTAATGTGTAGGCCATTTCTTTAAGTAGCAGGCCCTGCTCTTTTGAATCCCCCTGCCCTCAGGCGGTTGTGGCCTTTCAAAGCGACAGCTCTGCACTTGTTAAATATAATAGACCTATTAATGGCAAAGCCCTACAACTGACCTGGGTCGTGCCTTCAAGTGCTTGTCAAAGACACTAATGGATTCCAACATCCCTTGCTCATTAATTTTATTTGAATTGTTTCTCTCGGTTGACATTCAGAACATTCATCTGGATTGAAACTTTGCTTCTGTGTGGTCATGTGGTCCACCACTAAATCAACTGACAGTCACTGATAATCTTTCTGAGATTTGTTGACATATAAAAAAAATATCTATCCTCAAAAAATCATTGAAATCGCCCAACAGAGTGTGTGCAGGATTTTAAAGCATGGCAGTGGCTCAGGTGGACTGGGAGCTGTCCAGAGTCACAGGAATGAATCTTATTCTCCACTTTTTACTCAGTTTGTCTCTTGGCTTTCCCCTCCTCTTCGTTTTCAAACTAATTATTGTGCTAGATTAATGTTTTCTTTTCATAAAACCCCCATTAGAAAAGGTTATGGATTTGTATTAATAAAATATGAAAGGCATTAATATTTTTCCCATCAACACTGGTCTCGCTTACCGTATAGAGACGGCAGACAGCCATGGAGGGGGGTGTTGGCTCCATCTAGCCAGTCATCTTGTTGACAGGGAGCGTTATCAATCTCCGTGCTGTGCAGGGTTAAAATATTAACACACCAGTTACTGCATTCCCTCGCAGCTATTGATGATGGAGCTTAGTTAAAGCAACAGCTATTCTGTCATCATTCTTCTTCTTTAAAGAACATTTAATACAATACTGTCAATACTATACAGTACGTACTATACACTGCTTACAATTTCATTTTAAAATTAACATTTGGAGACATATTAGCACCGCTTATCTGAAATAAAGACTGTGATTTATTGCTTGTTAAATTGTCCTTGTTTATCAGTGATACCTCTTTGATGTTTAAAGAACACTCATTCTTTCTTAAAATGGTAATTAATTTATTCCAGACAATGAATTTATTTCAAGTAAACGGTGCCAGCCTGAAACTGGCATAACTACATTCACTTCAGTGTGTCTGTATTTGTCTACTTATGAGTATGTAAGCAAACCTTTTAAATGTGTGATTGTAGGAAAAGAAAACAGGTACTTTAGCTGTAAAATTTTGAGTTTTTTAGCATTGTTTGTGGAATACTTAAATGAAAGGATAAGGACTAGCAGAGACTAAATGTTGTTGATCTTAATTCCAAGCATTTGGGTCCACATTCTGTTAAAGAATCTGTGTTTTGAATATTTTTGATGGGACTGGTAGTGGTGAGCTCAGGACGAAGACAGGAACAGCAAGATTGCTCATCAAGAGTGGAGGAGGACAGGCTAGTCGGAGGACTAATGAGGCAGGAGGTGTATGAGAATTAAGTTAGAGCACTGGAGTATTGGGACTGAGTGATGTTAGTGTATAGCCAGTGGCCCTCGGGGAGAGAGCTGTAGAAATGCATGTACAACCTCTGAGAAGCTGGCAGGAATGCAATTACACTCTGCAGAAAGTGAATGCTGGAAATGTGTGACTTACAAACTTGTTCCTTGTACTGGAAAAAGGTGCTAATATGATGATAAGAAGTCCTCTCACTACACCCCATTTCTATTATTCACAGTAATGAACCCCTTTGGAGAGACACTTTTCCTCTGCCCTGTGATCTTGTTGATTAAGAGTTTAATTACATATTTTCTGCCTTTTTTGACTGAATGATAGAAATGAGCTCTAATTATAAAGGTTGCAAGCAACGTTGGAGATTGTGTGCTGCTTTTGGCACACAGGAAAATAAAGTATGTCTGCCTGTTCATACTTGTGCTTTAAAAGAAGAAATGTAATTTATTAAATAGATTTAACTGACCAGGAGGAAAGTTAGGAGTAAACACTCTAATTAACAGACAAATAAACAGTAGAGTTATTAATATACTGTAGCACCAGCGAAATGAGCAGTTAGTATAAATGGCCCATTATTGTAATAACACTATAACTGTCCATTATTTTCCGTTAGCCATGGAGATAAGAGTGGACACAGTGGAATTTAATCAGTCTTTCTTGCAAAATATTTTTAAAATCCCCTTGACTTTTTTTTTCCCTTGAAAAAATGTTGGTTTGAATTACCTACAATTTTAGAATGTTGTAGAAAGCTTAATATGAAATATGCAGCGGTCATATTAAAACATTAACTGCATTACACTGCCAATATGATACAATTGCTCATTTGGAATATTGCACATGAGGAGGAGACTGTTGCTTTGGAGACAGCAGTAGAGCAATTACAGTAGACTAATTCTGGGTCTGAAAGAAATATCATACCCAGACAAAGCTAGAGAAGTGAATCTCTTTGACCTGAAACAGAAAATCATATGGTCACTTGCTTCAGGTATTCAAAGTCTTGAAAGTCCTTGCCAATATCCATCCAAGAGACATTTTTAAAAAGACCTGTGCTATACAAACCCAGGGACATAAGATAAAATAAAGTTTAGGATCAATCAGGAAGATACAGAGAGTGCATGCTGGGTGTCAGAGTAAGACAGTTTCCCAAAGGGAGTGTAAAGCAGTATCAAAGTAACTCATCATTGTGAAGTGTCTGTTCTAATGTATTATTACACTTGTAAAACCATTATCTAAACTTTATCTCATTTTGCTTAAAGGGAGTCAGTAAATATTTGTAAAAGTTTTATTTCCCTGGTACGAAGCATTGGATACACACAGAGAGGAGTAGCAGAAAAAGCTCAGCCTCTCAGAGATCATTGCAGTGCTTTCTTTGTGCAGTGTTTCTGGATACCTGACAATTAATGGTTCAAATTAAGGATGCCATTGAATAGTTTAAATTGCCAATTGTATGGATTAAACAGAAGGACATCTTGGCAGTGTTTGCATTTCTCCTTTCCTCCAGAGCATCTCAAGCCTCTGTGTCTTTTCTGTGGAATCTGGCAGTTGACTGAACAGTTTGGTGGGACTAGCTGTAGCCGGGAGCCTTTCAGAAGAACAGAGGCATTGTGATATTAATGTTTTCATAGGAAATGCCTCTACACCTTTGATGTTTGGGGAAACAACATGTTTTTAATGGAGTTACGGTATAAAAATACTGGGATGTCTGGTATTCACAGTATACAGTATCTCCAGATTGTGAGTGTGTTTATTGTAGAGTGTAAAATAACATTGCAGAATCTAATCTCTTAATGTTAAAAACTGCAAATAATAATAATAAACTTATGGCACCAAATTATAATGAAAAAATGAAATTATTTACACATTATTGTATTTTCAGTAAAAGCATCCAGGCTACTGACTGAAGTTAACAAGCATTTACAACACAAAAAGAGTAAGACAACATACAATAACCCCTGAAAGTATTTTATAGGAAAGGTCTGAAAACATTAAGCAGTTTCTTTACATGAAATATGTTTGAACTGGCAACAACAAAACTAAACAAGTGATTCTAACCAGCGTTTTCACAGGTAAACATACATTTTGAAATCTGAAGGTGATTTGAAAGGGAGCACAGCACCTGCTCACATTCAGAATGACATGAGTCCTGTTTACATCAACCACTTAAGTAGGAAGTCGGTTCTTCTTCCTGACTCCAGCCAACTTTCTCCTGCATTCTTGTGGTAAATTGCAGATTTAATTATGGTGGACATTGCTTTACTTTAAAAAAAAACGATTTATTTGATCTAGATAAAGATAGCAAAAGGGCGGCATACTGATTAGTGGTGCTGCCCGGGGTTTGGGGTTCCGGTGCCCGGGGTGCTGAAGTATCTGTGTGGAGTTTATATATTCTCCCCATGTTTGCATGGATTTCCACTGGTTGTTCTGGTTTCATCCACCAAAAACATAACTTTTCTAAAATTGGCCCTAGGCGTCAGGGGTGTGCATGTCTGTCTCTATGTACCCTGTGATGGACTGGTGTCCCATCCAGGGTGTCTCCTGCTTGTGCCCATTGCTTGCTGGGATAACCTCTGGCTCCCCTGCAACCCTAAACTGGAAGAAGCAGTTAGAATATGGATGGGTGGAAAATAGAAAATGAAAATATAAAAATGTTGCTTATAACTGGTTTGCATACAGTAAGTGCAACGCTAAGTGAGGAATGTACTCTGGAGGCCTGGGTCTATGTTTGAAAGTCATGGCTCTTTGGACCACCTCAGGGGTTATGGCTGAACCTTCTGCAGCTAGATTGTGTCCCTCTTGAGACAGTATTTATGACTGCCTGGAATTATTCATTTTAGATGTTTTGTGGTAGATGCCTCCAGATATTAGTTGAACTAAAATTTAAAAGCAGGAATAAATGGAAAGCAGATTACATTAAATAGAGTTCTCTTCCTGCCAGTTAAGCAAAGAAGCCAGCTCTACGTACTGTATATATATTTATTTTTTGTTTTGGTTACTTTCCGTATCTGAAGTCCTCTGGTAGCACAATTTTAGGTATGGCTGTCTGACAGTCTTTTACATGCCTGATAAGAATGAATAATTAATTTATCAGAGAAGCCCAGACTCTAATCCCTAGGCGTTGTGGTGATAAGAGGTTTTATTTAAGATTTTCTGGCCGATAGACATTTTTCTTGTGGGCTGCCGTTAATAAGTCTGTCAACGGGGACATGGTAGCCAATAAACCCATTCCTCTTAGGTTATCAGAGCCACGCACGTTTCATCTCCCTCTGACAGCAGACATGAGGCAGGTCAGAAACCTCTGAAACCTGAAGCGTTGCAGCCTTTTGGCACAGCTTAGAGAAACCCTTGTCATTTAAGATAGCTAATTTAAACGTCAGTCTGGAATATCGGGAGAGGAAGCCCCTACCTGTGGAGAAGAGCCACACTTTCTTTAACTTTTAAAAGATTATCTTTAAAAAAACAGTCTGCACTTCATGATGACCATTCCTTACTAAACTAAAATTTTAATCTGGATTTAATTCGTACAGGATTGATACAGTGCAATATGTACAGTATGGTAGCCTTTGTAAAGAAGCATAAAGAATAATGCATTTCCTAATAAAAGACCAACTGCATTTCCAAACCTGTGCTATACAAGCTGGTTAATAAAAAGCCATATCTATTTTTTTGTTGAGTAGCAGCCCTGAAAGTGTGAGGAATAAAATATTTTGAATTGATTTGAAATGAGGGATTGTGTCCATTAAAGTACTGTCTATACATGGGTGTTTCAATAAATAAGGTAATGAATTCCCATGTCAAAGCATTAAATTCTACATCACTACAAGCATGCCAGTAACCGAACATGGATTACTGCTACCTGTGACTTTAACACATGCTGTACACATACCTGTATGCTTGAAGGAGGTGGAGATCTGGTGTTTTGAGATCCATGACATCCATGAGATGTCATGTTAATGGAACCAAGAACTACAGTGCCTTGCGAAAGTATTCGGCCCCCTTGAACTTTTCAACCTTTTGCCACATTTCAGGCTTCAAACATAAAGATATAAATGTTTTATTTTATGTGAAGAATCACCAACAAGTGGGACACAATTGTGAAGTGGAACGAAATCTATTGGATTTTTGAAACTTTTTTAACTAATAAAAAAATGAAAAGTGGGGCGTGCAAAATTATTCGGCCCCCTTGCGTTAATACTTTGTAGAGCCACCTTTTGCTGCGATTACAGCTGCAAGTCGCTTGGGGTATGTCTCTATCAGTTTTGCACATCGAGAGACTGAAATTCTTGCCCATTCTTCCTTGCAAAACAGCTCGAGCTCAGTGAGGTTGGATGGAGAGCGTTTGTGAACAGCAGTTTTCAGCTCTTTCCACAGATTCTCGATTGGATTCAGGTCTGGACTTTGACTTGGCCATTCAAACACCTGGATACGTTTATTTGTGAACCATTCCTTTGTAGATTTTGCTGTATGTTTGGGATCATTGTCTTGTTGGAAGATAAATCTCCGTCCCAGTTTCAGGTCTTTTGCAGACTCCAACAGGTTTTCATCCAGAATGGTCCTGTATTTGGCTGCATCCATCTTCCCCTCAATTTTAACCATCTTCCCTGTCCCTGCTGAAGAAAAGCAGGCCCAAACCATGATGCTGCCACCACCATGTTTGACAGTGGGGATGGTGTGTTGAGGGTGATGAGCTGTGTTGCTTTTACGCCAAACATATCGTTTTGCATTGTGGCCAAAAAGTTCGATTTTGGTTTCATCTGACCAGAGCACCTTCTTCCACATGTTTGGGGTGTCTCCCAGGTGGCTTGTGGCAAACTTTAGACGAGACTTTTTATGGATATCTTTGAGAAATGGCTTTCTTCTTGCCACTCTTCCATAAAGGCCAGATTTGTGCAGTGTAAGACTGATTGTTGTCCTATGGACAGACTCTCCCACCTCAGCTGTAGTTCTCTGCAGTTCATCCAGAGTGATCATGGGCCTCTTGGCTGCATCTCTGATCAGTCTTCTCCTTGTCTGAGCTGAAAGTTTAGAGGGACGGCCAGGACTTGGTAGATTTGCAGTGGTCTGATACTCCTTCCATTTCAAGATGATCGCTTGCACAGTGCTCCTTGGGATGTTTGAAGCTTGGGAAATCTTTTTGTATCCAAATCCGGCTTTAAACTTCTCCACAACAGTATTACGGACCTGCCTGGTGTGTTCCTTGGTCTTCATGATGCTCTCTGCGCTTTCAACAGAACCTTGAGACTATCACAGAGCAGGTGCATTTATACAGAGACTTGATTACACACAGGTGGATTCTATTTATCACCATCAGTCATTTAGGACAACATTGGATCATTCAGAGATCCTCGCTGAACTTCTGGAGTGAGTTTGCTGCACTGAAAGTAAAGGGGCCGAATAATTTTGCATGCCCCACTTTTCATTTTTTTATTAGTTAAAAAAGTTTCAAAAATCCAATAGATTTCGTTCCACTTCACAATTGTGTCCCACTTGTTGGTGATTCTTCACATAAAATAAAAAATTTATATCTTTATGTTTGAAGCCTGAAATGTGGCAAAAGGTTGAAAAGTTCAAGGGGGCCGAATACTTTCGCAAGGCACTGTAACTGCCTGCTGCACCTAATACGGCTGCTGTACAAGTCCTTCTTTAAGGGACCAAAGAAATGGAAGTCACTATATCAAACCATAGTCATGGTACCAAATCAGGACTGGCCTAGCTCTTTCTATCCATCGTCCTATAAACATCATGGGTGCAGCTGGCCAAGCGTCACCTGGCTTTATGAAGCAGAAAGGTAGTAGCCTGTCAAAAGCAGAGAAAGACCCATCCAGGTCAGCCTTTGAAATTCTTTCGGTTGCTTTGATAAGCAGAAGACACACACTTTGTGGTACCCCAGGGGTCTGAGTTTGATGCTGTGTGCCATACTCAAAGAAATCATGAGTTCTTTTACAATGACAGGAAATTTCATGTGTCTGGCTTTCTTAAGAGCGGCGTTCATAGCAGAAAACATTCTTTTACATAAAGGATAATCCTATTTCAAGTTGTTGGAATTCCTGTCTTGTTTATCTTGAACAGTCATTCTGCCATTATCAAAGACATCGCACCACACCTAAATCTGTTTGTGTGCCATCATTTGAGGTGCATACACCTTCATGAGTTTCTGTTGGAGTTCTGCCATTTGTGAGAAGAAATTGAATCACGCTGCACACTTTCATGTTTGATTATATTTTCACAAGGCCAACCAACTTTAAATTGTCACTTGGTGTTAAATCTGTGTGTAAACAGACCTCCCTAAATTCCAAGCATGTGGTGTTTAATGTGGCATTTTAATATGCACTGGTGGTTAGGAAAAAAACACAGAATACCTTTGACTTGCCATGTGGCTTTCAACCTTTCAAGATATATCACACCTCCTGTGAGCCAATCAAAATAGACCTGTCACATTAAAATAAGCAAGTCCTCTCAAATAGCGGTGTAATTTCACAGATAAGGACCCCAATAGTACTGTCTTGGTAAGTGTTAGGTTTTTTTCTTCGTATTGTGTCATACACTACCTGTCCTTGGTGGCATATTGATCTGTCAAATCATTGTCATTTCTGTTCCTTAAACTTTAATTTAGGTACTCTTTAATCATCAGTAAATAGTGTGGGATTTGAAATCAGGTGATTGTACTTCAAAACTGGAAATACTAGCACCCCTAACACACATACACACACTTCCTCTGACTATATCAGGCTCAGGAACACACTGACGGCCCCCTGCCACTGCCTGGCTTCTACTGCTGCTTAAGTAGAAACAGAACCCCCACCAGAGCTCTTAATCTGAAGTCGCTTTTATGTTCTCATTGTTTTGATGTTTTACGGGAGCTGCAATGTCACCCCTGTGCTTCCTTGCTCTTAATGGTGAGACGTGTGTTGTCTAGCCAGGGCGTCTTTGTACACAAGAGTTTGTGATAAAGCCAATTTCTCCAGGCCCACTAAAGGCATTGACAGTGACATCAATGGCTTAAAGAAATGAGATAGATTCTTGGAGCGAGTGCAATAAAATTACCATTCCTCTCAATTCTGGAGGCACTCTGGAAATTGAGGTTTTTCTATCATTACCTTTCACAAAATCATTCCTGGTATAGAGTAAGAAATGAAGAAATGAAACTAAAGTAAGTCATGAACTAAAATATACTTTACATTGCATTGTTTGCATAGTAGCAGGTCCTGGAGAAATTTTGTCTTTTTATCTCTGTTTTTTCATAGTTTTAATTTAATATCCACCGTATTCATGCGGTTCAAGGGAAGCAATAAGGAAACACCATGACAAGCGATTCTGTGGCTCGGCACGGACAGTGGGAGTCAGTTTTGAGACTTGTGGCAGGTGAGTTTTTTTTCCTGGCATTTCTTGTGGTGTGGCCACTACAGTCAGATTATGGTTGTCAAATTGAATCAGACTCTTGAAAGTCTTGACCAGTGTCTTTTCCTTCAAAACGCTTATTTCCTGATTTCTCTCACTTAGTCTGCTGATTATCGCAATGGCTTATTTCTTACTTTGGGCACCTTTCCTCATTGACCGGTTGCCTTCAATTACCATGATAGCAACCAGGCAATCTTCATTATCTTTATACCTTTATAATTTTTCACTGTTCTTTTGTTAATTAAAGTCATGTATTGTTTAATCTAGAATTATGCTCGATTAAATTTAGAAAACTTAACTTAAATACCAAGCACTGAGCACCTGGTGTTTTTACAATACCATGTGACTTGAGCTCAATGATTTGTTATTTCAAGGAATAATACTGTTCAAACAATCAACATTCATATCTGCTTGCTATTTAAAATGTAAATTAAATTGAGAATGTGCCCAGTGAGCTATTGATGTAAAACTTTGAGTGCTGTATTGTGATTGTACATCACTGTATATTTTATCTGTATTTTGGGGATTTAAAAAGGCTAAGATCCAAGAGCAGGGTTACTATTAGTATTCTATTCTGCTTTTCCATTTTGAAAAATTAGCAGTTAGTTTATTCTAGAGAATTAAAGTGAAATTTATAACACAAGCTAAACATTGAACATATCCTTCATTCTTTTCTTGTACCTGTCTTAATTTCTCCAACTGGTTTCAGCTCATTACAGAAAACAAAACTACTGTATAAGCTATCATTTCTAGTGATAAATGAAACACCCTTTCTGGTATTTTTCAATCTCCTAATGTCATGGTTTATTCAACATAACATTTATAATGCATTTTAAAAAGATTTATAAAAATAAATAGTAGGAAATGAATAAGTATATAGGAATAACATTTCCACACACTAAGAAATAAGAGAACTGAGGTTAATATTAGACAGCATCTGATGCCTTACAGATGGAGTGTTTTGAAATGCTACTAATATATCATTTTAAAAAATGTTTATTCATTTGTCCTTTATCTGTATGTAATAAAATGAAACCTAGATGACTGGCTCCCTGCTTGTGCAAATGCTGTCTAATTTTTCTTATGCAGCTGGAGGGTTCCAGTTGGACGTCCGCTCCAGGCTCCTTTAGCCTGCTTATCGCGAAAGCAGTGTGGGTAGCTTACAGCCAGCCCGTCACTATCAGGAAGCACACCTATTTAATAAGCAGCATGCATTCATTAACATATTTTATACGGTTCAAGGGAAGCAATAAGGAAACAGCACGACAGGCGATTCTGTGGCTCGGCACGGACAGTGGGAGTCAGCTTTGAGACTTGTTGGGAGGGGGGCCTCGCAGAGCCTTCAGCGCATGGGACTGGCCATGTAGTCCTGCTGACTGGAGCTCACGCTTCACGCACTAGCCTCTACCCCTTGCATGCATTCATGTAACGTTAAAGGTTATTAGAACAAACCTAGGCAGCCTATTTCATCTCGGTTTCAAACCATGGCAACACCAGCCAGGAGTACAGGGCACAGTCTTTCATTGGTACTTGGGAACACCATGCATTTTGAAACGAATAACCTACGTCGATGCCCGTGAAGGTCAAGTACTGTAGATTATCCAGAAACAACAAGACGATTCTCAGACTTCCTGAATTAATGACCCAGAAATTACTGTAACTTTCACATCCGCGTAAAACGCGTTGGTTTTACTTTACTGCCTCTTTAAGCTACTTTGGACTCCAAAAATGAAATAAAGGTTAATTTACTTGTGGATTTTACTTTTTAAGTAACAAGAATTAAACATGACATATTAAAATCACACCCTGTCATGAAGCTGATTTACCTTGAATGTGATTCAAGGTCAGCGCTGAATGTTCCATTCCACCAGACAGCACGTTTTCCATTTCTGACTTTGGCAGCGTGCACACCTTCCTGAGCCTGACTGGCCATCAGGGGATTCTGATACCCCCTGCATATCTCCCTGATGCTTTTAATTTCCGCCCTGCCAAAGAAGTGGAAGGAAAGGCTTGTCATTGTCCAGAGGGATCCAAACCTGTGACCTTTTCAATTTCACCCTGCGCTTCAAAGCTCTTCCGCCTCAACAACCACACGCCTTCGCACAAAGGTGCCATTTGCTTTTCATCTCCTCAATGATAAGAAGAGAAAACATTGTATATTGTAATGCTTTCTCACCCCCTTGACACTGGCAAAATTGAAGGCCGGAAGAAAAATCGATACAAATTAAAAGCAAATAAAAACGACAAGGAGCAGAAGCGCATTATGAGTTGGGACACCTGTAGCTCACTGGCCGGCCAGACATTGTTTGCTTGGAGGTGAGAGAGAATGTGTGCCAAATGAGAAAAGAAGTTTCAGGAACATTTTCAAACACTACCGCTAAACACACAGGAGGAAAGCTAAAAATTCTCAGAATCACTAGACCACACTGTCCTCAGTCATTATAAATTAACAGCTGCCACATTTATTTGTGTTTTATTTGGATTACTTACTGTACACCAGGGTTTAAGACAATATCCTTTGGAAAAGAGATGCATGCAATGCAAAGAATGGTATGACCAAAGGTAAAGTACATTTTTGGAGAATTCTGAGCGAGGCCTTTACAAACGCATTTCACGTATGCAGAATTGCACAATAATTTTGTGTTCATTTTAGTTTGAAATAACATCTCTCTCACTTTTCTTACATGTTCTGTTTTCTTCTTGGTTTATTTTGTCCATTATCCTCTGCAGCTTTATTTCTTTGATTGTGCGTGATTTAGCAGCAGAAAAAGTAGATGTCCATTTTTTACATAAGCACTGCAAACACAACAGAGAAATTAAAGAGAAATGTCTTCAGCACTGCGATTGCAGCTCTGCACAGCCGGTATATTGGGGTTGATTGGATTTTTCTGCACTTGCTTGTTTGCAGGAATCCGCTCCCTCCACAGCAGTCTTAATGTCCTTGTCTCTGCTCTGCCCTGTGCTGGGCAATGTGGCAGAAAGCTCAGGGCTGTGCTTGCCTGGACACATGCGACATTAATTTCTCTTCTGTGGAATGAGACAATTTTGCATGCCGTTTATTTCTCATTCTGATTGATCTCAAGTACACCATGACCTCGGCTCTCTTGGAGGCAGTTTGCCAGCAGATCGCCGTTTCCTTCTCATCTATGCCCACTGAGGGCAGATGTTACGCAAAACAGCCTTTTTTTCAGCTGAACCATTGCACTATATTTTATCATTACATCCCTACATCTACACAACATTAAGCAAATTACATCTTGCAAACAACATGTTCCGCACACTGCACACCGTTATAGTGGCTTCCCATCACAGCAGGTAAAGTTACATCAATCAACTCCTATTAAAAAAAAACAAGCTAGAAACAATCCTTTCAGATTTCCGTTATGCCATTGTCCCAGGCATGTTTTTGCATTCTGCATCTTTGCACACTGAAATCTCTCATACAATTATTGCTATTCTCATCACCTACCGTAAGTCCCTAACTTCTCCAAGAAGAGTTACAGAAATTTTCCAGTGTACTGTTCTCTGTCTTCTGAGAGTAATTGTATAGTAAATTATAAAAATGTGCCAAGTCCATATAATTCACTTATATTTGAAAAGCAGAATTAGACTAAATAGTCCTCTATTTTCACCTTAATATATCGTACATTACAGTATGTATAGAAAATGAAATAGATTCTTTGGAATTAGAAAGAAGTGGGTCATCCTCTTAGTAAAACAATTTCAAAACTACAATTTTGCCTCCTTTATTATACTAGTTTTTTTTTTCCTTTTGTTATTCTCTAACACAAATGACAAATGCTTAGTGCCAGAAAAGGATAGTCATACCAAAAGATTAGGAGCCCCCACATGAATAATGTGTTCAGTCTGTAACAGTACAGTCTGAACATAAAGCAGCATGTTTTCTTCAGGGTTTTGAAACATTTACAGTTCTGTTCCTTTCGGTTGTGATCAGTGGATCACCATCACTTTGGGATAAGAATTATTGGAATAGGTTTGCTCATTCAATTGGTTTTCCACAGGACTAAGGATTATCTGGGAAAGGTGATTCTCAGAAGTTTGTCTGAAATTTTGGGAAGCCAGCCACCTACTGCCTGACACAGAGTCTACACATCTGTCTTCAGTGTCCTTATATTATGTCCAGTAGGTGTATAAACCAAGATCCTGACTACTCGGGTCCCATGGCACTTATCAACAGAGCAGGGGTGTTATTCCCAGGCTTGTAATGGGTGATGTGTTTCTCTGATTGGTGCTGCACTGAGGTAGATGATGTGGACTGCTTCTATGTGTAAAGTGCTTCGGGATCCTTTGGGATGAAAATTATTATATGAAAGAAGTTATCATTAATAAAAATAGTATTGATGATGATGATAAAGCTACAGATACCTCCTGCAGGGTTTTGGAGTAATGAGGGGCAGAGGTTTGTGGAAGGCCTAGAGCCTCCCATTAAATTCACCTGCACCCAGACCTGGTAGTGGACTGCCAATATATTATCTAGCCACAAGTAACAAGTTTCGCAGACAGAATTCAAATCTACATCTTCATTGTAATTGAAAATGCAATGCATACCAATATAAGCAATAACAATTATGATTCACATCGAAATGAATGAGAATACAAAATGGTACAAAAATCTACAGTCATCTACAGTCATGCTTCTTCTTGTTTCATTGCTCTAAAACTAATGCTTCCCTTTCAGAATCACAGGCTACAGTAATAGAATCTCCCAGTGACGAGAGTATAATTTCCTGGTTGCAGGTAAAGTTTGGATCACTTAGCTGGCCTGCAACACATAAGACAGAATCCTGGCACTTTTCTGGGTTAAAAGAATACCCAAATCTCATTTCTGTTGAAAACTGGTAGAACCGGTATTAAATGCTGTTCAATCTCACATCACTACCCTAAACACAAATTCACTGGAAGTTCCAGAAGAATATGATGGGGAAATAATTCAAATGTTTGTGAAATACAAAGAGCCAACACGTTGTTCGGTGAGGGATACTAATATTTGAAGTAAAAGGTATTTGAGACCTAATGTCAAGGCTCACAGACACAGCTCAGCAAATGATTTCCACATCACAATCTCATATTCATTGACTTCAATGGGATTAGAATCTAGTTTATCACTCCTAATCCAAACTCTTTTCAGTCCAGCATTGGCCTTAGAATGTCTTTCTTTAGTGCTGCACCGAAGGTGCTTGGACCTAAAACTCTTATCTTCCCATGTGGCTGTTGTCCTCTGTTAACAGGTTTGCTGACACACAGTTGAAAAGAAGAAAAGAAGATAGCAAATGAGAGTACAAAAAAGGTCTTTCCCCCCCCCACTGTTATTCCAGCTACTGTCATCACTTAAATTGAAGCTGGCAAGATTACCATCGATACAAATTAAAAACAAATAAAAGAGGTACCTGGAACGGCTGCTGAGAGTTCAGAATCTATTATGGGTTGATTTATAGAGCGCTGACCCACGATTGGTTGGGTCATGAAAGCAGTGAGTATGAATTCTAGCAGCCTCATTGCCAACTCGCTGGCCAGTCAATAACCTATTTAATTTAATGTCACAGCCAATACTGGCAAACTGTATTGACAAGCCCCCAAATACACCTTGGAAGCACCCGGCTGCAAGGAGCAGATAAACTGTAAGTGAAAAATTCAATCTTCGTTTCCATGAATACCTCGGACTCCTTATAAATTATTAAACTTTCTGCCCTCCAATAAAGTCTGTCGAGGACCTCAACTCTAAGAACTAATGTCAGTGATCTTGTGGGACGGAACAGTCATGGTTAAAGGCAAAACCACGAATCGTTTTTTTTTGTGTTGTATCTGCCCTGACGTGCCCTTCTCAAACTTTATATTGCTCTGTCGCTTTATTCTGCGATTCCTTTTTTTCATCATTGAAATGCAATTGAGGCAGAGATCGACAGGAGAAGCATGCTGTGTATGAGGATGTTCAGATGGCATTTAACAAAAGCCAGCCAGCTCATTAAGTTACAGGGGTATGGGATATAAAGAAATCACTGCATATTAAATGGGAGCACTTTTGGTCTTTGATTGTAAAGGCTATTAATTATGCTGCCTATTATTCTCATCTATTTTCATATTAGGCAATCAGAAGCAATCAAAGAGCCTAATTGTTCCATCTTTTTAGCATTTAAATTAAAGGAGAAATGCAATATATGTTTCATCATCAGAGGCAGGCAGTATACAGTGCCTTGCGAAAGTATTCGGCCCCCTTGAACTTTTCAACCTTTTGCCACATTTCAGGCTGCAAACATAAAGATATAAATTTTTTATTTTATGTGAAGAATCACCAACAAGTGGGACACAATTGTGAAGTGGAACGAAATCTATTGGATTTTTGAAACTTTTTTAACTAATAAAAAAATGAAAAGTGGGGCGTGCAAAATTATTCGGCCCCCTTGCGTTAATGCTTTGTAGAGCCACCTTTTGCTGCGATTACAGCTGCAAGTCGCTTGGGGTATGTCTCTATCAGTTTTGCACATCGAGAGACTGAAATTCTTGCCCATTCTTCCTTGCAAAACAGCTCGAGCTCAGTGAGGTTGGATGAAGAGCGTTTGTGAACAGCAGTTTTCAGCTCTTTCCACAGATTCTCGATTGGATTCAGGTCTGGACTTTGACTTGGCCATTCAAACACCTGGATACGTTTATTTGTGAACCATTCCTTTGTAGATTTTGCTGTATGTTTGGGATCATTGTCTTGTTGGAAGATAAATCTCCGTCCCAGTTTCAGGTCTTTTGCAGACTCCAACAGGTTTTCATCCAGAATGGTCCTGTATTTGGCTGCATCCATCTTCCCCTCAATTTTAACCATCTTCCCTGTCCCTGCTGAAGAAAAGCAGGCCCAAACCATGATGCTGCCACCACCATGTTTGACAGTGGGGATGGTGTGTTGAGGGTGATGAGCTGTGTTGCTTTTACGCCAAACATATCGTTTTGCATTGTGGCCAAAAAGTTCGATTTTGGTTTCATCTGACCAGAGCACCTTCTTCCACATGTTTGGGGTGTCTCCCAGGTGGCTTGTGGCAAACTTTAGACAAGACTTTTTATGGATATCTTTGAGAAATGGCTTTCTTCTTGCCACTCTTCCATAAAGGCCAGATTTGTGCAGTGTAAGACTGATTGTTGTCCTATGGACAGACTCTCCCACCTCAGCTGTAGTTCTCTGCAGTTCATCCAGAGTGATCATGGGCCTCTTGGCTGCATCTCTGATCAGTCTTCTCCTTGTCTGAGCTGAAAGTTTAGAGGGATGGCCAGGTCTTGGTAGATTTGCAGTGGTCTGATACTCCTTCCATTTCAAGATGATCGCTTGCACAGTGCTCCTTGGGATGTTTGAAGCTTGGGAAATCTTTTTGTATCCAAATCCGGCTTTAAACTTCTCCACAACAGTATTACGGACCTGCCTGGTGTGTTCCTTGGTCTTCATGATGCTCTCTGCGCTTTCAACAGAACCTTGAGACTATCACAGAGCAGGTGCATTTATACAGAGACTTGATTACACACAGGTGGATTCTATTTATCACCATCAGTCATTTAGGACAACATTGGATCATTCAGAGATCCTCGCTGAACTTCTGGAGTGAGTTTGCTGCACTGAAAGTAAAGGGGCCGAATAATTTTGCACGCCCCACTTTTCATTTTTTTATTAGTTAAAAAAGTTTCAAAAATCCAATAGATTTCGTTCCACTTCACAATTGTGTCCCACTTGTTGGTGATTCTTCACATAAAATAAAAAATTTATATCTTTATGTTTGCAGCCTGAAATGTGGCAAAAGGTTGAAAAGTTCAAGGGGGCCGAATACTTTCGCAAGGCACTGTATGTTGTTAGCATCTTTTATATAGCACTGCATGCCTCTATTATATATATCAAGGGAGAATTAGGCTATGATACTGTAAGTCAGTGTTAGTAAATAAGCAGTGATGGAAACACTGAAATGTAAATTTTAGTGTTAGTGTAGACTAAAATGTATTTTTATAAGACAACCTTTTTAACACAATCATACATAAAAATGTTTCATTTCTTTTATATTTTCTTACTACAGTTGATTTTCTGCTTTATGATATATTGTTATTTGCTACTGTTCTGATTTTTCTGCTTTCTTGAAGATTTCTGCGTGTAAAGTGCTGCTGCAAGCATGAAAGGTGCTCTAGAAGTGAACCTTTATCCTTACTCCTCACAAGTATAGACAAACTAAACAAAGGAGCAAGAAAACTGCAGATGTGCATGCTGAATGTCAGGTCCAGTTTATCAGCATCACGGCTGTGTCCCTTTGCTGAATTATAGATGCCAATATCACGCCATGTCCTTCTGTCTGACCACATTGTTTAAGACGACCAGTAGTCTGGGGCAACAAAATTCTGTCTGTGTGCCGCCAGCTTTTCATATCTGCAATATCCCAGTGACACCTGAAGGAGTACACCGAGGCCTCTAGTCACTCAGGACTCCTCAGTGTCCCACCGCCAGTCAATAACCCATTTCATTTAATGCTGCTCTGCAGTCGATACCGCTGGCGCTCTGGCCAGGCCTCCTGCATGCAAGTGCGCTGCCCAGTGCTGATAAACTTTTAATTCCTGGTCCTTTATCTTAAACTGTGTTTTAAACGAATGCCCTTGGAACAGAATAATTCATCACCATTTTAACATGCACAAGACAATTTTTACCAAAATCCTACAGCATTATTTAACCGTCTCTACTGGACTCGATTAAGGTCTTTACATACAGTATATGGATGTGTACAGTATATGAATATACCGGATGTATGTGCTATAGTATGCTAGGGTCTGACAGTGTCCTATGCTTGAACAATAGTCATAGAATCTGTAGCAGCCAAACATTTCTGTCTGTCATCAATCCAAGGCCAGCATTCACAAAGGTTTATCACATCACCTTTCAAACCATTTCAAATTCATAATTCTGCACGGAACAAAGAAAAAAACCTCCTTCAAAACTTGTGTTTGTGAATTTCCCCTGATTTTCACACTTGCGTTACTCATCTATTTAAGCTGTTTTCCCCTCTATGGTCAAGCAGCCAGTGTTAGTGGGTGTGATTTCTTGTCATAATTAGAGCATATGAAAATTTGCAAATGAGGCCATCATTTGTCTGACTTTATTAGCAAAGTGAAATTAAAATTTCATCCCTCTATTTCTTGAAGGAGCCTAGAATATTGGCTTTAATCACCTGTCAGAGAAGTGTGTTCAAGAAGCAGAAAACGCTTGGTGAAAAGAGTAATTTTCTATTCTTCACTAAAATAATTTACTTTTAAATTCCATCTGTGACAGTAGCCTTGTTTAACTATCGAGTCTGGATTGCCCCCCTGGGTTGATTATATCCATTCTTTTTATGATTTATATACATATATTACTTTCAAATCTTCTTTATTCTAGACTGGAGGTATTTTCTCCTTTAACCTGAATGTACAATCACCTAAGACTGCAAATAGTTACACATCTGTAATAATATTTATGTGGTATGGTGACCAAAGGTGAACACAAAATATCCAAACTGATGTTTTACTGTTGTGTTGTAAACATTACATAACTTTCTCTGATGCAAAGCCAATGTTTCTTATATACCTAAGCATGGTTTTTGTTTTTTTTATATTCTATTACACATTGTCTTAATTCTCTCTTTCTGGAGCAGTGGTTTGCACTGCTGCCTCGTGGAATAGGGAGCCTGGGTTCAATTCCAGACCTGGGGTGCCATCTGCGTGGAATGGATGTTTCTAAATTTGCCATTCCCCCAATTCCTGTATCATCTGCAAATTTAACTGTTTTGCTAGCTACACTGGAATCTAAATCATGAATACATTGTACTGTTTATCGGGAAGAGTCCATGGACCAAAAAAGCAATTAGAGGTGGTACCCTTTAAAATATTTCCTATTTGTTAACCAGTTCTTGAGCCACATGCATACACTACTTCATATTGTTTTAAGTGGTCTTAACTTGTTGCTTGTTAAAACAATTGTAGTAAGTTAGCTTTTTATGAACTGATGTTACATTCGTCGTTCTCCAAACTGTGTGCGCAAATATCCTAGATCTACTAGCCTAGGAATAACAAACCTTATTTCCTTGAGAATTACTGGGAAAATACTACCAGGCCACAGCAATTTATTGGTTTTAAGCCATCGTGACCCCTGTACAACCTACAGCATACAGTATGTCAGTTATGCTGAAATTATCCAGTAATACTGGGGCTTTTTCTAGAATTTTGGACATACTGTATCATTGGCTTCTTCTTTTAGAAAAATCCTGTTTGATTTAATGTAGAAATCTAAATTCCTTTAGATACAGGTAGTTCAGTGAAAAAATGTAATTGAAAGTTGTAAATGTTAATTAATATCACACACCTTGAGAGTCAAGAGCCTTAATTCATAGCAGTGATCTTCAGCTTTTTTGAGACAGGAATGTTGTTACTCCTGAGATGACAGCCAGGCAGCGCGATCCATGAAAAATAAATAAAGATATTCATCAAAGTGAAAAATATGGCTGGATTCCGAGAATTACATTTTGAAACATTAATTTTGTTTTTGCGTCTTTGTTTCTTTTTATACCCTGAAAGGTTAGACAGCCCCCATTAATCAACATGGAAGGTGGCTGTATATCACACCACGACACACATGCCAGTTCATGAGCCACTGTGCTGCTCGGTCTGGGTATATTTGGGAGGCGCTGGCTGTGTTTGGAGAAGAAACTAAGTGTGTGTAGTGTATGTGTGTGCGAGAGACAGAGAGTCAGTGCGGAGGGGAGATCAGGGGAGGAGAGTATGAGGAAGAAAACAAATGTTTGTGTTTGGGGAACTGAGCCTGAATCAAAGCATGTGACAGACGAATAATTGAAAGCTATTATATAATCGCAACAGATCAGCGTCACGTTTGCGGCTAGCCGAGGAAAAGGGGAGGTGCTGTCTGAGGTAAATTAATGAATGAATAAACAGCGATCGGTGAATCGGAAATGATCAGTGTCATCCGCTCGCCTGCCTCACTCCCTTTTGACAGCTGTAGGAGAAAATCCAGGCCTTAATCCGTCAGGGTAATGTTGGGTACGTGCCTACCTGACAAGCGGCTCTGGGATATGGGGCTGTATTTCGCTCCCTGTGTCACTTTCTATCTCCCCCAACAACAATGGCAATTAGAATACCTGCCAAAGACATCCGGGCCTCTCTGTGTTCCTCAAGACTGGAGATGCAAAGCTGCCAGTGTCTCCATACAGCCCCTGTCAGTGTCACTTTTGTGTTTCACCAACTGAGGAGGAGTGGGACCAAACAGTGTACAGCCTGGCCTTGTGCTACGGCATCCAGGAGTTATAAAGGGTGCGAGTGCGAGAGAAAGAGAAGGGACAGAAAAACTTTGTTTCTTCTTTCACTGCACAACTAAACGTTCAGGTGCAAAACCGTATATGTGTACTGTACATATTTTCTGCATCTTCTGATTTTAACATTTGGAAACAAATGCATACAAAGCCCTTTTATACAAAAATCAGAACTCCCAAAACAGTGCTATTACCCGCATTTCTCTGACACCATTTTGCTTAGCATAGTTGGATTCTAGGATATCAGATTCGTGCTGCAAAGTGTTTCGGCAGATTCGAAAAGTAATCAAGGATGTTCATTTGCTTATGGAAAGACTCTCTTGTTGTTGTTTGTTTTAGAAATGTTCCCCTTTGTTGTTGAATAGCAAATGATAAGTCCCAGCCTTTAGTGAAAATGTATTTTAAAAAAAAAGCAAGGACTGAGCTTACTTGCAAAATCCCAAATATCGATGAATTCAGGTTAGCTGTCTACTGATGAAAACTTGGTGCATCTGAATATGCTCTGTCCTTAAGTACCGTTCGGTGGTATAACATTTCGGAGTTATCTGCTCAAAGACGTTTTCTGTCTATGGAGTATGAAATCACACAGGAAATGTTGGGAAAACTTTTTGTTCCAATCTGTTCTTTTTCATTTTAAAATAAGCTTTTGTGTAGCCCTTTGGGGCTGTCATAATGCCTGTGAGCTAGTCAAGAGATCTACATTAGACAATCTTTAATCTTCAGCACCTGATGTGGGATTTGGTTTCTCTCCACTTCAGTGCTTGATCCCCACCACCACTGATTCACTGACTAAGTCAGGCTCTGGAACACACTGACGGCCCCCTGCCACAGCCTGGCTTCTACTGCTGCTTAAGCGGAGCAGAGCCCCCACCAGAGCTCTTAATCTGAAATCACTTTTATGTTCTTATTGTTTTCATGTTTTATGGTCGTGGCAATATTACCCTTGCTAAGTGAACGTGCTTCCTTGCTCTTAATGGTGAGACGTGTCTTGTCTAACCAGGGTGTGCTTGTAGACAAGAGTTCTTGATCAAGGAGATTTCTCCTGGCCCAATGAAGGCACGGAGAGTGAAAATGGCACGATTGCATTTAACGAAGGAAAAACATTATATACAGTAGATGCAATGCCGTGGTCTAACCCATTACTGAAAATGTGGGCTTCTCCCAGAAATTCCTAAACAAATGTGCAGTTCCACGTTTTAGAATTCCCACAGACAATGACTCTGCATTACGTGTAGGATGTAATCTAACAAGGATTTAGTATAGTGTGCACAACACAGACTATATGAGCTTTTCTGCCTCTTAAAACCAGTATGGTTTTAAATACTGTCGATACAGTATGGTTTCAATAGGTGTTTGTATAGACTGATATGCATAGTTTGCTTGGAAAAGATGTACTGTACATCAGTTTCTCAACAGAATTGCATAGTTCCTTATTTTTGTTGTAGAGCTCACAGAACAGTGCAACTGGCCCGTAGGTGTTTGAGGAAACTTGAATGCCTTAGCACAGAACTGCTGTTAGCACAGAGCCCTTGTAGCAGCGCAGATTGGATACTGTCACGCTACACTGAAAGGCACCAAATAAAATTCCCTGCCTGCAGTGGCTGAAGCTCTAGCAGGGTGACATGTCCCAGATTAACTGTGCTGTAGTTCAGGGGCTGGAAATATCTGATTGTTCCTGCCTTTTAACTTTAGCTTTAAATAATTATAAGGCCACCTTGTGGTTAACGTTGACATGCGATCTAGTGGTTACAGCCACCAGTGTGTTGTGAAATGAAAGGAAAATTCGCAAAAGCTCAACTTGCTTCAACTGCAAAGTGAAACTGGTCATGGTAGTTGTCTTAATTAACTGACTTGAAAGCAGACACAAGTGAAAATCCATTTTTTTTCAGCAGCATTACTTTTACCGATTTCAGCAAATACTTCATTTTGTGTGTTAGTTTTACTTCAGCCTGCAGCATAGAATATGATGAGGGCCTGTGACCAAATGCAGCACACTGGGAAAATGTTCTGTTCTCTGATGCATGCACCTCTGGCTCTTATATGAGCTCTGCAACCTTTCACACTGATTAAAGAGATCCGTCTGCTGATTCTGTATTGCACACGACTGGCGTAATGACCTAATGACATTAGCATATAGCTCACTACTTGCCCTCATTATAGCGTTGTCCCTGGAAGCTGAACATCGCTGCACGGAGGAGTGGGAGCAAAGCATGAGCGAGATTTAATTTAGTAGAGAGGTGAGGTATATAAAAACCTGATAGCAGAGGGAGAGACAGCCAGGGAGATAATGGGATGCCTTCTAACTGGAGTGAAGAGAATACCTGGTGTCATTTGCAATTTTCATCTGGGGCACCCATGCTAATTTTTCTGCCAAGGCGGGGGAATTAAGTGGCCTGATTTTTTTTCCCCTGTTGAAAATGAATCATAAAAAGTGAAAAAAAAAAGTATTAACCTTTTTAGGCTGACACTTTTATGTGGGGTGTGTATTACATGCTCCTGCCACGGAGAAAGTTTTGATAATTGCCTAGATTTGCATATCATTTGAGAAGTGTCACAGGAAGCGAGCATATTAGAGGGGCACTGGACTGAGAGATTACAGAGAAGGATGAATGACTCTTTAATCTGAATTCAGTTTGTAAAACAGTTCGATTTTGCAAGAAACACTTTTTGGGGACATGGTGATTTTTAAAAGCAAACTCCTACAACGAATTATGGGAAGGTGAATATCAATTAGCTCTGGAAGTTTCACAATGCTAGAAAGCTGAAAGGAATCAAGAGAGAGATATTTTGGGAATGAATGTTAATTAGGCCTCGCAGTTTTGCTAAGCGACAGTGCTGTCTACCTGTCTAATCGAACACAGATTTCTAATTATGTTTTTTGCATATATAAACTCAAAATTAGCAGTTTTGCCCTTATTGGTGCTCATCAACCTGACATAGCTAACTTTACTGAACTGGGTGTATATACAGTATGTGCCTCACAAAGAACACCTTTGACACTTTTAAGAGCATACAGTAGCTTAAAAGTCTTTATTTCCTAGCTTTGTCTTTATATATAAAAATATGCATAAAGACCAGAATTCTGTTTAGATAGTTATGCTTCTCAGTATTGTGAAAAAGCAAAATCTAATTAATATTAATTCTCATGATTAATAACTACAGTATGTGCTCTTAAAAGACACTGTAATCCTGAAAGGATTTTCTTTTAAGAGAAATAAGGGACACAGAATTTAAGATTAAATTCATTTTTGTATCATTAGTTTGAATGTATTTAAATCAAATAGGACTTAATTAAAAGGATACTTACTGTATTTTTCATCTAGTAATAATAATCTTTAGGTAGTATACTAAATTATTACCATATACAACTAAATATGAAGTAAATAATACTGCTGTAATATCAATAAATGTGTAAAATGTTTGACTGACAATAATCCTTGTAATTCTGTCAGAGATAATGAATGATATACAGTATTGGTATAATAGAGATAATATTCAATCACATTTCAAGGGACCTTTAAAATTAAGATTAAGTTTTTCACTTCCATTTTTTTTCCTGTCACTTTATTCTGATCATTATCCATATTTTTAAATAGGAGATGTGTGAAAAGCCTAGGAATCATATCATTAGTTTGATTACATAAGAATTTGATTGTTACATTCACTTACTGCATGCAATCAATAAATTTCTTGCAAGGACATCTCAGTATTATGGCTGCTTTTATGCAGCATGCAGTGTTGTGAAATGTCAAAAGCTAATTCTTATTTATTCCTGGTATTGATAAAATTCACATTAATTGCATTTCAATTGTATACTATTTACAACAGGTCTACATATTCCAAACAACATTATTTCCTCATATGATTATAATTCAGGTTAATCGTTTAGCTGAACTGTATCAGATTAGCCCAGCATTTCCAGTTATAATACAAATCATACAGGGAGTTTCTGACTCCACTGTGCATAAAATGAAGTTAAGGAAGTTTGTAAGTTTGCAGGTTCAAATCCTCCTGTGCCTGTATTTCCTCTCCTAGTGCACCCACAAAAGGGTCTATCCTGTGGTCGTGCTTTGGTCCCTGTTGTATGCCTGAATATCAGTTTATGAAGGAAGAATTTGCCTGATAGTTGGGCTTTCATCAGGACAAGGAGTCAGTAAATTACTCAGTTTAATGGGAGACAATAAGAGACTTCAAAATATACAATAAATGCTGAAAGCAGGTCACTTACAGTATACAATATATACAGTACTGTGCATGAAGTAAAGTATATATAAACATAAAGTATATACAAAGAAACAATTATCATTAGACCACATCCTTTGGGTCTTAGCAAAACTTTAAATAAATGCTGTACTTCCAAAGGATCACATGACAATTCCAGGGAGAATATGGAACAACACTGACATATTATAGACAACGTTCAGACCACCAGACACACTACTCTGCATTTTCCTCTCACTCTCACTTCTCTTCCTTAGCTTATCTACTATTTGTTTCTTTCCTTTCTTTTTCGTATGGCCACTGTCCAGAAACCCAAAGGAAAAAGAAAAAAAATGTATAAGCCAATAAGAATGAGAATAAGACTTTTAAGCTCTTTTGGGCTGTGAGACATATTCATTTATGATTGTATTATTTGAGCTGGATTTATGTACAGTATGTGATTGTATATGATTCTTCAGATTGTATTTTTTATCTTTAAAACAAGCCAGACTGGTCCTCAGGCACTGTTGAAACCACAGAGCAAAATCTATGGAGAACACAGGAAGCCCACTTCAAGAGTTGGCAACAAAAGAGCCTGGCTTGACTCACAACCTCTGCACGTTTGGCTTGAAAAATGCTGTTTCAGGCTTGGCTCACAGAAGCACTTTCAGGAACAGCCTGAAAGAGAGCTGGAAAGGGAGGGAAACTGCACCCTGCATGTACCCTCTTAAAAAACAAAAGTGTCCATGTTTTAAGGTCTTGTAGAACCCTGCTGAAACGTGGGAAAAAAATCTGTGATTTGACATTTTATGCCATTACCTCACTATCCTATAGAAAATTTTTTTAGGTTCTTTTGTTAGGACTTTGGAGAGTGTTTATGAAGGAGATTGAGTCAGACAATGTTCACCCTCCTATCCTCTCACATACTGTAACTCACCTTCTAAGGTTGTGTAAGCCTATATTGTTTTCCTTGTTCCTTGCCGCATGAACTAGCTTTGGAGCATAAAGTACAAAACTATCTTACTGCAAAATTAGTACAAAAGACTTAAAAGTGCAATTAAGGTGAGTCATGTTGTGTATTTTTATGTATTGTAGCAGTATATTGAGCCTGATATTGTAGTCATGCATATTGAAGTAATAGTTTTTGACAGTCTGTTCCTTTGCAACAAACTGCCATATAAGACCCATGTCTCTGTGTGTGTGAAGCCTCCACCTTATCTGTCAGTGTTAATAACAGTGTCAGGACACAACGGATGAGCCTCTCTCCTCAGCTGCTTCCACACATGGGAAGTGCAACTCTTCTCCTCACACTTGTGTTAGCAATAATGCAAAGCACATTGATAAGCAGCAGTCTGGAAAATTTGATTGACTTCCGCTGTAACATGAAGTGAAGGTGGCGTGCTCCACAGATAAGCACGACCAAGATCAGAAACATACGGCAAAGCCTCACAAACAAAGAAACAAAACAAATTGTGCAGTAGAATACAAGAAACTTAAGCTGATGTTTTTCCTTTCTTTACCACATTAATTTTGTATTAAAAAGTGTCTATAAATTTGACAGGGGCATTTCTCCTAAGTAACTTATATTTTTAGCCATTTCTGTACAATAGACGCATAGCTTTAAGACACAAAATTGAGTCACATATATTGCTCATGGGTACAGTGGCAGTGCTCCACCTGGAATTTAATCACACATTTTAGTTAACAGGTCAGAGTTGTGTCCACTACTCCAGACTGATACCTTAAAGCCTACAATTCTGGAATAGTCAAGCATTAATAACCTGAAACAACTGTTTCTTAGCATGGGAGAGATGCAGACAACAAACCTTCAGACAAAACCTACACTGTCAGACCATCTCCTTAGTTATTCTCAGAATCCACAAAGCAAACAACTGCGTTAAGACTTTGAGTGGAGGACAGACACAGCTCTTGCTGAAAACAGGGGTTGCTGTTACATGTCGAGGAACACCTAGAGAAACCACAATATAAATATAAACCCTTCCCATCCCAACATCCAATGGTGTGAATCAGCTGTTGCTGGGCTATACTACTCAGCCCACTCTCAGAGCTATGGTTAGGGCACTCACAGTTCAAACATCAAATTTCCTTCCTAAGTTACAGACTACGATGTGTAATTTTTCCATGATTTGAAGCTATTTGCTATTACCCAGGTTGGTTTTTTTACAAATCTCTCTTGAATGTGCACACTAATCTCAGACAGCATACTCTTAATTGGCTGTTCCCATAAGATTGAGCTTTTCAAGTTGTCCTGAAGGGCATGTTCTGAGAGACAGTTTCATATTTTAGGAAACATCTATATATTATGAAGAAATGATGAAAGAGGTAATCATTCTCAACATTTCAATATCTGGGGTGGTGAAATAAGGACAAAGAAACCTATGAAAACAAAGAGAAAAAATACAAGACAGAAAAATTAATTGAACTCTTGGTTTTCAGACCCTGATAGCCAGCAAGATTCCTATGTCATACTTACATTAACTGTACAAACTGCACTATAAAGGTTCTCTAGGATGTCCCCATGAAAACTGTAATGTAAAGAATGCAGTAATATAATCAAAACCATGGCAACAACTGTTGCCTCAGAAGCATTGGGATGGAGATGTTAAACTTTTTTCTTTTAATCATTTAACAAATTAAAACTTACTTGGGGAAAATGAGAGAAGGCAACAAAAAGCTTGCTAGTGAAACTGTGTATCTAAAACCATCCTGTGGAGCTACGTTTTTTCTTAGTGATGTGACAGCCTGATGGGCACCACTGCAAAACCATGCCACTGTCATGCATGGGATGATGCTGGCTTAGCATGGTCCTGGTACATCAGGGTACAGAATGTTTTTTTTACTACAATCATGGAAACAATATGGCATACTGTCACAGTGGTGCCAGCACAGCACAGCTCTCATGCCAAGTCACTAATATGCCTCTTTTGTCCATGTAACCAGCCTGTCATGTTTTGAAACCCATACACATCATTACCCAGGATGAGCCATGTTTACTGAACTATCTCACTGAATCTCCAACATGCATCTGCTTCCTGCTGCAATCAACAGGGTGAGGAAAGGTAGTAATGAGAGGAATATGTCTTTAGCAGGAGATAGGATGAAAGCACCAGCTTCATTAGCTGTTTTTTTAAAGGGTAACCATGCAGTGTTGTTTTATGTCTTAATTTAGCGGAACAGCAGCAGGCTGTACCCAATGAGATTCATTAACACTGCTGGGGAGGGGGGCTTGTGATGTCAGTGGAGTGTATCAGTTTACACAGCCACAGTAATGTGGCAGAGAAATGCATCACTCCTTTCCCCCCTGTGACAGCTGCACCCGTGACACACAGCTGATCACCCACAACTGATATGCACGGTGGAGGGAGGAGTGGTGCAGTAATTAATAATAAGTGTCCCTAGGCTGAGGTTGTTATCATTGACATTCAGACAGCAAGTAGGGGAAACCAGAGTTTTACTCTTCAATATCACTGATCTGAACTTTCACCTAACATTGGGATAGTTCAGACGCTTGGCTTTTTCAGACACCTGTATGATAAAAACTGTGCAACACTATACATGACAGTTTTGTACTCTGGATTATTGCAAAACATGTTCCCATTAAACCAGTGATGTAAGTGCCCCCTGTGATGTACTGTGATTATCCTTTGGAATGTGTTCCCCCAGTTCCATTTGAATGTGTACTGAATGTCATTGCTCCACAGTGCATGAATAGCACCTAGCATATTTTGTGGGAGGAAATATCAATATGAAAGCCTATTGCTTGGAACTGGCTCTAACATTTATTTATGAAACGTATTTAAAATGAATAGGGATCGACCGTGGAAGTAAGGCTCCTATTGCACAGCAGTTATTTCAGATTTTATCAGATGTTGACTATTCAATACAGTACATCAACACACCTGTCAAAGCAATATTAAAATATTTTTTCTGCTTCATTAAGCAGGCTATAGCCTCTGTGCACTCAAGATGGTAGAACACTGATTTGCATTGTTAACATTCCATATTTAAAAAAGATCTTTACCAGACAAATATGGATGAAAAATGTACCTGTCACAGGTAAATTTATATCATTTGTAAAATAATACATATGTATAAAAGCTTTCTGGGCTTTATAGGAAGCCTCTTAGCTTGTGTATTCTAGGTCCTGGCATTCTGTTACATTTTTACGTTTCCTGCAAGTCAGGTCTCCGTTTTATAAATAATCTCCTTTATACGGGTATGTACTGTAGCATATCGAAGAAATATCGCTAACAGACCTTAATTTCAACTCAACATTTTAGAATTGTCTTTCCCAAAGTTTTCTGGCGTAACAGGTTATCAGTTAATTATGTATATACACAGGTGAGAAAGACATGGTGTCAAGCACTCATTTTTCATGCTGTAGAGATCCATTATTTCCATCTTGACATAATAAACCTAAATGAAAGAGATTCTGAAACCCATTTTCTGCCACAGGCCTATTGTTAATTTCTAGCCTTCTCTTTGTATTCAAGAGATGAAACTGAATTCTGAATTTGAAACTCAAACAGTTCAAATAAATGCTCAGTTGAAACAAGTCAGGAGGCACGGGTGTCATGGTATACTGCATTTCAAATAACACAAAGCAGGAAAAGATGGAAATAAACTGCATTTATAGTATTTTAAAGGAATAAGAAGATAAGAAATGCAACAATCAAGAGGACCATTCAGCCCAGTTTTGTCTTTTGATAGCTTCATATCCAAGTGAATCTTAAATTTCATCCAAACATTTCTGAAAAGTGACCAGATTTCAGATGCCCACACTCTTTATGTAAAGAGGTGTTTTCTATTCTCCATCTTAAGTAAAATAATTTAATATTTCCAGTTTCATCCCATGTCCTTTTTTCACTACTGAGTTTGTAGAAGTCCTCTGGGTTTACCCTGTCTGTATCCAATAGACTTTTATATACTTGGATTAAATCTTTCAGTCTCCATTTTTCTGCACTAAAGACATCTATTCAATTTAACCTGTCCATAATAACACTCTCCTGAGACCAAGAATCATTCCTGTTGCTCTTCTTTGAACTGTTTCAACGGTTATAATAACCTTGTTACTGTGGCATACTGACTAAAACTAACTCTGTTCTAAATGAGGTCTCACTATAGCATTGTAAAATTTGGGCATAACACCCTTCGATTTAAATTCTTTATACCCAAGTGTAGTGCATGTTCCTACTTCCTGCATGGATCACTTAGCTCCTGTCAAGGTTTTCAAGTTTATTTTTCTGTACAGTTCATAATGTAGCTGTGTCTTTTTGCAATTCCCTTGCTGCTGTTAGCTTTTGTAATGGCCTTGGATGTTACCTCCATCTGCATATTTTACTGCAAACAGTACCAGAATATTAATAACTGATACAGATCAGGATGAGCAATAGACCTAAAATGGATATCTATGGTGCTTTCATCGGATAAGTTAAAGGTTATGTCCTTTAACACAAAGTGATTCCCAATCCTGGTCAGGGAGACTATTTTGTCTTGCAAGGTCTTGCATTTTATTCCTTATTCTTCTAGCACTGAGATGTACTGTAATACTTTCATCATAGTCTTACCTGATGTGTTATTTTTTGGTATGTTTTAGTGTTGGCCTGGGCTTTCGTGATCTCACTCGAATAGATCTGTGAACTCCACGTCTCCCTTTTCTCCAGCTTAAATGCCCCTCAACTTGCCTACACAAGTTGGCATTGATGCCCCTCTGGTTCAATTGCAGCCAGTTCCACTGCTTCACATTCCATTTGTTCCAGTAGAACCCTCAATATTCCAGGAACAAAATCTCAATCTCTTCACCAATCTTTTAGCCACATGTTCAATCTCCATATCTCCTCTTGCTTCCATTGGCTTGCGCATGGCACCTTTACAATTCCAGAGGAAACCACTGTTGGTATCCTGCTTGTAAATGTGCAGGCTAAGTCCTTAAATTTGTCTTGTAGATTTGTAATCCTGTTCTTCTCTTTGACCTTCATTCCAACCTAGGCCACGACACTTGTTCCACCCTAGCTACAATCAATAACCTGTCCTTATGTTGCACATTAACACGTGCATCCTGTCCTCAAAGCAGGTGTGCTTATAGTATAGTACATTTACTCTCTCATGTGCACGACACTACCTACACCTCGGACAGTTGAGGCCCCCACCATCACTATCTCAGTCTAGCTGACAGAGGAGGGCACCTGGGTGCCTCTAATGTCTCAGTCTGCCCATTTCCTGCCAGGCAAGTGTTGCCCAGATCTGGCTCATGTAAGACATAGAAGCTGTGGATACAGTGAAAATGACTATACAGCCCCTGTGTGGTCTGTACAACCTTCCATGTTGTGTGGTGTAGAGTCGCGCAGTTACTGTACAGTATATCTCTAACCATACTCTTATGCCAACATTTGCACATACTGTACAACCTCTCGAAATATCAGCTGTCTAGTCCTTTAAATTCTGAAAACAATTGTCAAAACAATTGTCTTGCTGTAAAAATGAACAAGCAGGGTCTCGAGCCCAAGAACTGTAGTACCAAGCTGCTCTCCAATCTCATGCTGTTCATACAGTAGATGAAATCTTTTCCATCCAGAAAGTATTTTTTTTTTATTTTTAAGATCAGCAAATTCATGTTTTTTCCACAAAGTGCTTTATAGAACTGTCAAAGAAGAAGAGTTTGATTTTTTTAAAGATACCTCACTCACACCTGATACTAGCCTTTCAGTCAGATTGCTAATTGTGAAGAATCATTGACAGGAGCAGAGTGTTCTTCATGGCTGATGTGGAGAAAGAGCATTTTTTTGTAAAAGACTTAGGCAGATTTGGGATTTTTATTACACCTGTTGTGACAACTGCTACGTCTGTGTGATGATATGATAATACACAAATGACATTAATTGTGGTTTGCTGCTGAGCACTCTAGTTACAGCAAACTTTGTTCACGCTAATCTCTGCACTTCAGTTGGGAAATCTGACAGATGAGGAAATCACAAATGTTTGCTTTGTAGCTGTCAGGTTTCCCGTTTTACCTTGTTTAAGTTCATATTTGTCGATGTGTTCTCTTCATACAGTTAAAAATGTGTTCGACATTGTGTAACGCTGTGGCGTCTACTAGTGCTTGGCCAAAAGATTTTGCTACCCCCCTCAGGTGCCCTCTAGCTTGACATGCGAATTGATTGTTGACAATTTTGCTGTTGTTATGCTTTTTTTCCCCTCTCCTCAGAAAGCAGGCTAAAAGCGTAGATGATGATCCTTTCTGGAAATTTCCAAATGTCACTCTAGCACCACAAGTGCACTATGTGAACTTAACTTCCAGGACTTGAAGCAACATGATTTTGAGTTGAGCTGTCGTGACTTTTGAGCTATCCCTGCAGGGAACAAATTCTGACAAAGTCAGCTACAAAGCCGTGGAATGTGCCAGGACAAACTGGAACGAATGATTTTTATTCCTTTCCTTTTTTTTTTTGCTCCAGTATGTTGTCTGAAAGTCTTTTATCACAAAGTTTTTCAGGTCACTTCTCTTCATAAAGTGCACCAAAGCCCCAGGAATGGAGGCACCAGCTAAACAAAAATGACTTTTTTCAACCGCTATCCCCGCCCGAGAACAGTGGCCCTGCAGGGCTTTTGGGACTGCGTTTGAGCAGAAAGTCACTTAACTGGCTGCCATGGTTGGCCTTTTATCAGCTTATTCAGTGGATGCCATTAATATGACACATGCTCTTCATGATCCTTTATTGTTCATTTTTAAACCCTTCTCCTTTCTCTCTCCCCTTGCTTCCTCTCCCTCTCTATTTATGTGCCATTTCCTTTTGTGATGGCTTCAAAGCCAAAGGGTTAGGAGGCTGTTTGTGGCTTGGAGTGAGAAGGCTACATTATCCAGCACTTCACTGGGCAGACATTTCTGCTCTCTCCCTTTCTTCCTGCACTGTCCTCCATTGTGAAGTTATGACTGCCCTACTGTGTTACAAATGGGTTACTTAATAACAGACACACACTGGACAGTATCTTGCTGAAATGTGTATGTGGCATTTTCTGAAGCAGAGAGTTCCTACAAAACACAGTGTCCTCCTAGGAGCTGTTCCTTTATGTGTAAATGTGTGTTAATATAGTATTAGCACAATTTTAAAAAAATAATAATTTTTCCCTTCCATGCTAGAGAAATCTAAACTTTACTAAATCCAAATTACAAAAAACGAAACCTACTGACACATGAACTACACATCTTAGACCTGTCAAAGTAATTGAAATATTCAGGGTTCAGTTCCATTCTCTGATCTACTGTACAAATGAATAAATAATGGAAGTAAATGGTGTACTGTCATAGCTGAAAGCTGGAGTACAAACATTTCTGTTTTATGTTGATGCTGTAGTGCAATGATGGATAATTAACAGCAGAAAATAATCAATATATTGGATCTACTGTAAATTACACACATCTTGTTTTTAAATTTTGAACATCTCCACCTCAATCACCCTCAATCTGCTATTTGTTCTTAACCATCAGATTTAGCCAAATTCCTCTTTTTCCTTTGTGCAGGGGATATTTCCATATCTGACCATTAAACGTATATGTTATATGATAAACAATGATCTCAAGCACCTGAGATCTAAACCTACTCTCGTCTCTCACGGCATCCATCAGAATTGCTTTCATTTGCCTCTGTGGTGCACAAACAGCAGGCAGAGCTATTTGACAAAGCTGCTGTTTAAAATGTTAATCAACTCCCAGGTGTCTATGTTCTGCAGGCGCTTCAAGAACCACAGAGTAGTGATAAGATTCTATACAAGCGCATCCGACACACTGCTAAGTTTTTTTTGTTTTGTTATTCTCCCCATCATTTTCTTTTACCAACACAAAATGATATAAGAAGAAACGTTGTCTGCCTGGAGAGGAATCGCGGCTTGTTGTTCTTTATTATTTATTTAAAAGACAAAAATCAGCCATCTGTGAACACAAATTTAAAAACAAAAAGTGAAAAATCCACAAAGCCATATCCCTTCCACGTCTCAAGTACGCACCGGCGCACATCACGTTTCGTTAGCCAAGAGGGTTCAGATGCTTCGCTCTCGAGTTTGTCACGGAGCCATGAGAGAAAAAGCACTCGTTTCTCTTCAGAACAGAATGAAGAGAAAAAACTTGAAATGTTGCGTTTCTTCCAAACAGATCTATTCGAAATGTGGCAAAGAGATTATACATTGTATTAGAATTGTAGCTGCATCATACTGTATGATTTTTACTGTTCTGTGCTCAGTTTGATATTTTGCACAATTCAGAATATCATAATCACTGCGCTAGCATTATCATTGCTCAAATGTCTTTATTGCGCGCAGGGAAGTAAATTAATCAAATGTTCTCTAAAATTAGTATACTGAAACTCAAATCATTTGCTCTTCGCATTCGGTCTCCAAAACTTTGCCACATCAAATTACCCAATAGTTAATACAGAGAGTATATTCTAATGAGCAGCACAATACGTGCAAAAACATACAGTGTGTTAGCAACAAAACCACACAAACACCTGTCTATCTGGTCTATTGGACTGCCGTGTTGAGCTGAGTTTACAGTACAGTAAGTGCTCATTTTAATATGACAAGGATCAGTAGCCTGAGACTGCCCTGCATGTTAAAAGTGTTATCTACTGTACCATTCAGGTTAGCTCAGTCCTGTCAGAAGCTATACTACTTTGAAGCATGAGCTTGTCAGAATTTAGATGTTAAGCAAAACTAGACTTGGGTTGGAAAAGCAGGTTGCTTCTGATAATGGTGTCCTGCAGTAGGGCGCTGGGGGTCTTTATGTGATGTAACCTTATTGCTGCAGAACCATAAGATGGATAACCTTCATGAAGCTGCCTCTAGGCAAATCTGATATACTGCAGCTAGGGAGTTTGGGACTTTGTCGTCAGGTATGACTCTCAATGTCAAGCAATAGGAGAGGTCAGTGAGCGGTCATCTGGAAAAACTCTCCATTGATCTTTTATACAGAAACATGAACAACATGTGGACTTCTTAAAGGGCATCCTATACAGATACATTGTCAGGTTTGTGAAAGACAAGGAAGTCTGGGGAACTATGCATTTCCCTTAGCAAACAGTTGCAAAAGCTGGAAGACAAGACAATAATGTGCTGTCCATAAAAAATAAACCCATCTCTAATATTTTCTACTTGATGGAGCATGTAAGTGTATTTGACTTCTCTTTTTTTATAGATCTGTATCGATCACTTTGAGGAACACACACGCTCCTCTCCAGATAGCAATCAAACCCAGCATTATCAAGCTTCCATTTCCTCAGCTCTGTCAGGGAAGATTGATTTTTATGGGTCTAGATTTTTTTTAGAACCTCATCTCCCATTTACTCTTTATTAAAAGCAACAAGCATAATCTTTTCTATGGCATGTGGTAGCACTGTAGCTGCACAACAGTCCTTGAAGTCATGCTCTGGGCTTTATAGAAGAAAAATAAAGCTACATTCAGAGAAATGTTAGGGTATCTGAGGTAAATGATGGCCAGGGAGATGAAACAGATTTTACACTGGTGGCATTTTCTCTTTAAATTTGTTGAATAGTACGTTAGCTCATTATTATAGCAATCCACCTTGTAGAATTTATGGTGGTTAAATGTTAGCTGATTACAGTCTACAGCAAAATCCAGAGCATCAAGAAAATACATTTGTGACATTAATTAGAGATCACAGATTCATTAAAAAACACAGTTCTAATTCTGCAAGTATGAGTTGTTGTTAAGCACGCATCATGTAGCTATAAATAAGAAAGGATATGTTTAAGATGTTTAAACATTTTTTAGCTATAGTGACAAGATCAGTTATGCTCAATCAAAGCATTCCCTTATCTTTAAAGATGAAGAGAAGTCTGACTCTCACCTTCTCATCTTTACTCTTCAGATCTCCCTTTCTTCCTGGTGATTTATCTTTACTGCAAAGACGAGCGGCTGAAGTATGTTACAGCTGGTTCTGCCAATTAACTTGAATTCTTAGGTTTTGCTAATTAGCAGGAAATTACTTAAGTGACTTGGCTGACCGCCGATTAAGAAGAAGCAACTCCAGCTGGAAGAATTTAAGAAATGAAGTGCAGGTGGGAAAAGGTTCTGCTCAGCATGACACTCAGTAAAAGAGAAAAAAGACAGTTAGATGCTACGTAGAGCCTTTGTGTCTGAAAGATATATAGAATATAAGCCACTTGACCTACAGTATGTTGTTCTTTACATAGAGGGTGAGGTCCTTCAGGCAAGGCATAATCATTTCATGAATAACTTTAGTAGCAGATGTTATGCCAAGGAATTTCTAAGAAATTCCTGTTGATGTTTGTTTGCTGCTATAAACATACTGTATGTACTGCTCTGCTAGTTAACAAAATGCCATACCTAGTATTTGCAATGAGTTCACAGGAGGGTTAACAAACGTTTCCTTGCTTAACCTCTCAATATATATGCAACTGTATGTAAGCCTCTATACAGTATGTGTAATTTTATTACATTATTTCTACATATCCAGGAGGTACTCTGAAACATATGCTGCACTTTTCTCTGCAAGCGATTTCAAACAACTTACAAGAGCGCTGCACAATGATTTTCCTTTGCCATGTGACTTCCTCCATTAATAACAGGCTCTCCCTGCCACACTTCTCAACTGTGCGGCACAGCATGTGGCTAATGCTGAAACAGAGCTGTGCGACTGTCGGATCCCTGCTGCGGAGCAATTCATTAATCCAATAGGACAAACAGTGCTGAAGTCTGTAATTTCACAAAATCTAAACTCCAGGCCTTTCGCACATTCCAGTAAATTTGCGTCTTAATCAGCTTATGGGATGCTGCTAAGCTCCATCCCCATTTCCATAGAAAATCCATTCTTTTTTTTTAATTGCAAGCTGCTGAGATACATCTTTTATAAAGCTGACAAACAAAAGGCTTATTACTTGCTAATTTAATTACGGGGGAAGCAGAGCAGAGCTAGCGTACTTTTTGCGAGCAGTACTGGCCATGTTTGGTCTGAGGAATTTTGTCTTTTAGTTGGGTTTCATTCTGAGGAGCAGTCTTTAGTTCTACTCTTACTTTAATGAATAAGATTTCAAACTAAGTAGAGGCCATTATTCCCATCTATTATGTGTGTTATTTAGGTAGCTAATTAATCAATATCTGCCCCATCCGTCTCTTGGAAGAATCAAGGTTTTGGCTTCAACAACATAAGTTGTTCCAGACTCCCACAAATCTTTGTGTAAAGTGGTGCATCTTATTCTCAGATATAAATGCACTCACTCAGAATATCCATTTGTGTTCTCTGGTTCATGTTTCGCTGTTAATGCTGGAGATATTTTCTCAGGTTTTGATTTATTATTTGAGTCACTGCTTTCTAAATGTGGAATGATTAAGAACATACTGTAAACCCCAAGAAAAGTAATTCATGTATTTTGAATATGCTCTGCATAGAGCAGTTATGCAATTTAAAAGCCTGATCTTATAAGATTTCAGAAGCAAAACAATGTTGCGTCTGTTAATGCTTAGTTGCTTCCGAAAGTGGTGCCGGTGGATGAGTATATAGCTATATTTTCTCTGATCTAGAAAAGCAGATGCTCAGTAAATAGATTTTGTGTTTAAACCTTTAGTGAAGTTGCAGAAAACCTGACTGCATATTTTAACACCAATTAATTAAAAAAGAAAACATGCATTATTCAACCAGCTCACAAATTTCTCAAGGCAGTCAGGATATTAGACTCAATAGTGTGCAGTTTGGATTTGGATACCCGCAAGTTAGATTATATTTCAAGCTTTGAAGATCAGTGTAAATCTGATGTAGTCAAATACAAATAGTATGCATAATAAAGGACAGTGGAATGTGCTGTGATGAATTTTGGAATTAAGTTAAAAAAAATATTTCCCAATTTAATACCAGACTAAACAGTGTTTGTCTGTTGCTACCAGTTCCTTGGATGATGGTTTTGTGATAATTTGGATGATTTTGTATGGGCAGGTTTTCACCATGAAGAAAGAACAGAGAAACCGACTGACAGTGATTAAATTTAACAGCGAAATACAACACTCTGGACCCCTTCTTTCACTGAACTGTAAGTGACATTTGCACGCTCATTGCAAACTGCCTTTTCGTATTTTTTTCATTAAATTGTTTTGAAATACTGTAGGCTTCTGCATGTTTGTGTTACTGCTGTAGTCATTTTTCTGCTTTTAATAGTTTTCATCCCTTCAAACAAAGCAAAACTATTATATTAACACCTTATATACTGTAGTTTACATGTTCCTGATGACTGTTTAAATTTATTGTTGTGTTGTCTGTGATACTATGTAGTGTCAAAGCCCATATACATTGCTGTTAGTTTACATATCTATGCACCTAAAGTAATTAAATGACTAATTGAGATGATTCATTTACTGCACTGGGATGGTGAATAAATGGTTTTAGAAGATGCTCTATCAGAATTAGTCAAGAAAATCTCCAGGTTCATACACAGTAGCTAAGAGCAGTCTTGGTTCAGGTGTTTAAAATCACTAAACAAAGTTTGCGAAATCAGCCCACAGAACTATGACATGCTCAATATTAAAACAAGCAACAAAGGAAATTAAGTGGAAATAAAATTTTAACTTAAATAGAGACCATATAGTTGCATTTCTTTACTTGAAGGATTGCAATTGTTTTAGCATCAAATTGCTCAGCTATTTTGTGATTTTGTGAGGATTATGCCTTGAGATCAAGAAAAACTGAAGAGACTTTCAATAAATAATCTACTAGGAAAGCAAATGAACGAGATGGACAAGATGTCACATTTATTAATGTATTAATCTATTGTTTTTCTTCAGCATCCACTTCAACTTCCAAATGATGCTTTTCTTAAGCAACTAGAATATCCAGAATACTTACTGTAGGCTGTTTGGGTATTCTGAATGTGGGTTATGAGCAATCTCTGATTCCTTCTCTGCAATGCTTAGAAATGTTTTAAATGCCTTCATATTTGTAAATGCCTGTCTATAGGTGATGCGATGCAATGTATGCAGAGCAAGTGGTGAGCATTTGTCTCAATAAGTGCCATCTTCTTCTCACAGCTTCGGTTTCGTGGCAAGTATGTAATTAGGTGCTTTAGATGAGCTACGGGTCACTTAAGCTTTTCTTGTTTTTGTGTGTGTGACACACTGGAGCTAGTGAGCACTACTTGTGAAACAATGCACTGTGCTATAAATACCCAGCACAGCAGACAGGAAAACTATAAAGGCAGGGAGTAAGAAATCATTTTTAATTTATTTCTTAGGGGGAACATATAATAAATATGATACAATAAAGATATAATAAGGGGGCATCTGAACTGAATTTTGACCTGAACCAAGAAACTGCAGTCTTACTTCCATCACAGGGAAAAGATTTGGAAGTGAGCAAAAACAATGGGAGTTTCAGACAGTGGAAAGAAAAGGAAGATTGTGTTTAAAATCCTACAGCAAGAATAACAGCCAAAACTAAAATGGTGTATTTGTAGCGGTCTGCTTCTTTCTTGTCTATATAAGTGATTGAATTCCTGATGTCGTTAGCATCCTACTTAAATATGCAGATGATGTGAAAATAGTGGCTATGGCAAATATAGAAATAGCAGCAAGGGAATTACAGAATGACTGATACACAATCGTAGAGTGGGTAGATACATAGCAAATTTCACATACTGTATAAGTACAGTACTGTATATTGCACAAGAGATACAGAGCTGTAGGAGCCTTTTGGCATTTATGTTCTGTAGATTGGCCTCCTCTTGTTTGTTTATGTTCTTATTATTGATTTAAAATTAATAATTTGTTCATATCATATCATATTTCCGTACTACTGTCATTAAATGGAACATGTTCTGGATTGCACAAGAGGACCACAGTCATCCCACATGACAAAGCCAAGCAAACACAGTATGCTGAGTTTGAGAGGAAGCAATATTATGGTTTCTGTCAGGAGAATCCATCTGTGGAGTGGATGTACAGAATGCAGAGAACAAAGAAAACATTCAGATAAACTAGCGTACAATATACAGTACTGTATATTTATAGTATGTACTGTACATGCACTTAGGAAAGTTAAAAACTAGGATTCAGTATTGTATTACTGCTTTTTAGCCTGACATGGTTAAGTACATATATATCTCTCATTATTAATTTCTTTTTTCTGAACTAATTCAAATTACATGCAAAACAATTAAAAACTCTAAACCTTATCCTACTAAATAGCCCTGCTGCTAATACTGAAGGACTCCAGGCCCATTTTACTCAGATAGCCTATCAGATGTATTTGACATTCTCTGTACAAGATCTTCATTGACAGTAGGGGGAAGCTGTGGCATGAATATGCAATTTGGGTCTTATATTTTTCTCCGGTAAAATGAGCTTTAAATGGATGATGACCGTCCACTCTTTAAAGCTGTGTAAAACATGAATCCATGATCAGGGCTTTTTCCGACATCTAATAGCACCTACCACAAATGCCTGGTCTAATGCTTTTAATCCTTAATGTTCTCATCTTAATCAAGGGAATCTAGTACACGTTCCTGACAGCATTACAATTAGTTTTATTCCAATTAAGAATGAACACTTAGCTGGAGGCCTGAAATCAAAAGGGCCCTTCTAGTGCAAAACAATATTGGTGCTGCCAAATTACTGGCTAAATGTGTGGTTCAGGAAATGCAGAATTATTACCTGTGAATTGTTAAATATGCTCTTAACTGCTGGACTCTGAACAGCCATGCATATCCATATTTGATAGCTGTCATTAAGTTTATTTCCTCCAGGAGAAATGGAGCATGTTTTTCATTATATTTGTTGTTGTTTTTGGCACATTTCCCTTCACCCCAAAAAACATACATGTACAGTATTTAAAAGTTTAGGTGTACTGTAGATGGTTTTCTGTTAGAAGAATACACATTTTCACAAATACAGGTAATGTTTCCTCTTAATTCCTTTCCTTCATGGAGCCTGCAAAACAACTTCAAAATACCTTCTTATTGAGTACATAAGATGAAATAACACAGCTGATAATGCTTTATGCCCAGAAACACATAACAAGCCCAAAAAGCATAACTCAAACCCTAATTCTTGCCCTTACCTTAATCCTACCCCTATCCTTAATTCCAACCCCCAGCTCTAGGCCTAATCATAACCATGGCAGTAAACCTAAAATATTCCATAATGAGCGCTTAGAAAAAATGTTATTAACAGTTGTGTATTTGCTTCTGTACAGTATGTCTTTTTTAACAATGGTCACACAGGATTTTAAATGTTAAACACCTTCTTCTAGGCTACATAAGATGCCATGAAGTTTTTTTTTTTGCATGCCACAAAATAGAGAAGAGGAATTATCCAAAAGATAATTTAAGGCTTAATGTGTTGTGATTAGAAAGGGTATTATACATATAGTTGCATTGCAAATTAAAAATTAATTTTGTTTTAACTGCATGATTAACCTGGAGCCTTGTGGACCTGAGTGTAGGTGCCTTTGCCACAGCGTGTAGTGCAATTGAACTTAGCATCCGAGTGCACAGACGGAGACAGTGAGGCAAACCTGGGGAGTTGACAATATACACCAGTATACAGAATTAACAGTCAGTGATGTAAAGTTGGTTGACCTGTTCAATCACCTGCATCATAAATCACAAGCACCAAGGAGCAGTAAATATGATGCACATTTAGAGTTTGTGATTTTACTGCTTGCAAGTAACACTCTCCACTTGTCTGCATTAAATGTCATCTGCCAGGTGTTTTCCCAGCACAGACTTTGGTCTAAATCCTTCTTAATTTCCTTTGCTAATCCTCCTATTTCATAATGATCTTCAAAAACGAAATGTTTTCTGACTATGCCATAATCTAGATAGTTAATAAAAATCAGGAAATCACTGGTCCTAACGGTGTGGTGCTCCACTAATATCATTGGCATATTCTGAGCATTCACCCCTTATTTCTATTTTTTTATGTGACCATGTGTGAGTATTAGTGTCTGTGTACATGCATCAGGCATGAGTAACTCCAATTCTAGAAAATCATAGGAACTTTTGGTTTTCATTTCTTCTGTGACCTCAGTTATTAAACTGGACTATAGTTTTTAAAAGACTAAGATTCTGTTTATCGAAATGTCTGTGTGAAGACTCACATTGTCCATGCCTCATACAGTTCTGTACTGTATATACAGTGGGCTCAATAATTATTTGCACCCTTGATAAAGATGAACAAAAAAAGCCATATAAAATAAATGGCACAGATAATGAGCTATATTTTATGTCCCACAAAATGGGAAAATAACAGGCTTTTAATTTAATACAATTATTTTAAAATACGTTTTCAAATGAATATTTTTTTTCTCAAAAACATACTGTAGGTGTCAAAATTATTTGATCCCTTGTTTCTAGTACATAGTGCAACCTCCTCTGCCGTGGATAACAGCACAAAGCCTTTTCCAATAATGTTTAATAAAGTTGGAGAACACATCGGGAGGGATCTTGGGAGGGAGGGACCATTCCTCTATGCAGACATGCAACAGATCCTTGATATCCTTACAGCAGGTCTACACTTTTAGACTGCTCTTTTTAATTCAGACCGGAGGTTTTCAATCAGGTTAAAGTCCAGAGACTGAGATGCCTATTATAAAATGTAGATTTTGTTTTCAGTCAGTTATTTCTTTGTTGATTATGAGGCGTTGTCATGCTGGAAGGTTCACCTGTGACCAGGTTGCAGCTTTCTGGCATTGGCAACCAGGTTGTTCACCACAATATCCTGATACTTAGCAGTAAATGATGGTGATGATGACATTGAGCTTAGCAAGGGCTCCAGGGCCAGTGGCAGTAAACCAGCCCCACAACCTCAACAATCCACTGCCATTTCAGTGGATTCTTTTCCACAGTGAGGTTCTTTTCTTTGTATGCATTCCTACCTACTGATGGCACAATGGCCAAAGAGTTCAATTTTGTTCTCAACTGACCAAAGTCCCAATGACGTTTGGCCAACTGCAGCCACATTAGTGTCTTGTTGTCAGTTAGGGCTTTCTTCTGGCATCTCTTCCAAATAGCCTGTTGGCATGGATGTACTGTCTAACTGTTGATTTGGAGGTTTGGTGATCTCCAGATGCAACCAGACAGTGCTGTTCTCCAATGGTGACTCTTGGATTGTTTTTTGCCTCACTGTGTGTAGGGACAAGATGCACTTGCATCCTCTTCTTTTTACTGGTTTTGAACTTATTGATTATTGCCCTTATAGTGCTGAATGGTATATGTAACGTTTTATGCACTTTATATCCATTACCTGATTTGTGTAGTTAAACAACAATTTGTCTCTTTTGATTTGTCAGTTCTTTGCTTTTTATATAGTGATGACCCCATGGTGACGATAAAAGATTTTCCCCTTTTCTCTCTTTTTTATCTTTTTGTGAAAAAGGACTGAGTTGAATTTAAATAAGCAGAATTTTAGTTCAATTTTCTTTAGAAAATGTAGGGGATCCAATAATTTTGACTTCTACAGTATGTGAAAACCAAGATACAGTCGTATTACTAATTTAAATACATTTGTCTTGAAATAATTGCTTGTAGCTTTCCAATTTTGGCATGCATAAAATATAGATCATTATCTGTGCAGTTTATTGTCACGAACAGTTCTTTCTGGGCCCTATGCAGACGACACGATCTGGAATTGTGAGGAAACACTGGGGGAGCACTAGGGGTGCAGGTGTCCAGGGGAAGTGAGTCCGGGGCGAACAATCCAAGAAGAAGTCCAATTGGGGAATCCAAAACAGAAGCTTAAGTCCATGGCCAGGCGATCCATCCAGAGGATTAAAAACCAGGAACCAGGTCGGACCCGGTGGGGGGGATCAGGAACAGAAAGCTAAAACCATAACCAAGCCAGATGCAGCACGACCCAGGCTCTCACGAAACAGAATTCAATGAAGAGCCTCGACTGACGTCTGCGTCTGGCTTTTAAGGGGGAACTGAATAAGGAACAGGTGCGGGTAATGGGGCAGAACAAGGAAGGGCTGGAGCACCCTTAAGAGGAGGAGTAGCGATCGTGACATTTATTTTATATGGCTTTTTTGTTGAACCTTATCAAGGGTTCCAATAATTCTTTAGCTCACTGTATATACATTCTTATGCAAAAGTCTTGAGCACTATCAGGAGTGACAAGATGTATTTGTTGTGAGCATCAACAATTTATTCAATTACTGCACTGCTTTTTGCTACTTTTATAAAAAATGTTGTTAATGCAGCTTAGTTTGAGTGGAAACAAATCAAGCTTGTCATGTAACAATAACATCTAATAATTTAACCTCGCATTGATCAGAGTCTGAAAACACATCATCACAACTATTCACGCTAATCTTCACATGAGCAGCTAATATAAAGTGTTCTAGTCACTGATTTATTGTATTTACCAACTGCGTCTAATTGACTCATCGTCTGGGTGTTTATCATTAACATTGTTTGTTCACATGTAAAGCTAAAAGGCTACTTTTCATACTACCAAATACAGATCTATTCAGAATTTTAGCTTAAAATAAAATGATTAAAATTTCAGTAAAAATCGCCATGGAATTGTTTTCTTTTTTGCATAAAAAAGGAAAATTAGGAGTGAAAGGGTAAGAACAATGAATATCTAACCTGAAATGGTTTACATCAGTCTATCCATTGTAGTATATACTAGAAGCATTAGTAAACACAAGTTGACAAGGCCTGTAGAGTCAGAATGTTCACAACAAATTTGCCAAGTTCAAGCTCTGGGAGACTTTTTAAGAGTCACTTATTGGCTGTTTCTGGTACATTTCCATCCAGCTGTTTTAAATCCATTTGCCTATACAGCACATCTTTATGCATATCTGGTTGAAAAAAAATGTGACTTTCAAACAAAGGTTTAAAAAATCCACCAAAATATATTTATTCCCTTTATGAATGATCAATACAGGCATTTTAAAATAATTGTATGTACACTGTAAACTTGCATCTGATTTTAAAGATCCTTCTAATTTCTAAAGAATCACAGTGTTCACAGTATCCGAGCTGGACACTGTTATGGTCAGTATTCAATTGTTTACTGGATTGCAACTTCACAAAAACTGGATTATCATACCACATCCATAATTATTTATTATTAAATTAATTTAACCTTTTATCCATTCTTTTTTTAAATAATGTAATATATAAACTCAGGGGCTCTGAAAGGAACAGGATATGGTGAAAGTAATTGGTGTCTGAGTGAAGAGAATAACTCAGCTTTTCTGATGACACATTTTCAGCTGAATATTTTGACGCTGGTTAATATATCTGTAATGACAAATCTCTATACCTCAATTAAAATGTAAAATAGCCATTGATGTCAGTTTCCTTTTTTCTTCCTTAGAGAAACTCTGTTCAAACCTCAGAGAGAATTACACACATTTCGATTATCTGGAGGGTATTTGATCATAAAGCCCTTACATAAATGTCTGGAAAAAAGGTCAGGGTTTATTTAGGTCTTCTGGTGTTTAGATCATTAAGATTGGCTCTTTTATGTGAAAATACAGGATCTGAAATTACTTTTATGAACACAAAGTGCTAAAAATACTTTAATAGCCAGTACAAAGGGTCTTTTTATTTTATTGGTGTCTGGGGCAGTTTGTGAAATGAAGAAAATAATGGAAAAGCTAATGGAAATTGGAGTCCTTGCCAAGTTCAGTGGTAAAGGTTTAAAGGTTTAAAGGTAACTAGCTCTTAAAATTGTAATAATGTAAGCATTAACTTTTTTTAAAATCAATTACAGTATATAATTTACTGAGAAGATACACCCATCAGGTTGCTGCTACAAACCAAAGACAGTCACCCTGTAGCCTTTGTACAGTAATAAGACTTTTGATTAAGACTAAAATTCAGGATGGAGAGAAACTTTTTTGCGCATTACTATGGAAGGCAGGTCTCCAATGGCAGCCCAGCTGTCCTGAAATCCAGTGTGACATACAGATGAGACAGCACAGACATTGGTCCTCCTCTCCTGTCAATGAGATTCTCCATTAATCAGGATCTCTACTGTACATTCTCTTCATCATAGGCAGACCTGAATAAAAATAAACGTTGTCCAGATTGGGTCTCCTCAGTATTTCAGCTCATAACAACAGTCACTCAATGTGAAGGTTAAGTCCTATACCCTTGACAATGTCAGTGTCATTAACTAACACTCACCAGGATGCTCCAGATATGAACCGCTGACACATGGTCGAAGGGTTGCAGTGCAGTCGGTGAGAGATCTTTCCTCTAGTCTGTGTTAACCTTCCTTTGATGCACCTTGCAGCCTGGTAGTGGAGTCCAGGTACAGATCCACATTCCAGTGTAGGGGATTAGCTTTAATTTAAGGTGAAAACCCATTGCAGATTCTTAAATGAAGGGGTTAACACTGGAAATAAAAACATTTGGCGATTTCAGTTTTTGATTTCAGAGGTTGAATTTCCCAGCCAGTTCAGTTAGGGAATTATGAGCCAGCAGGTCCTTTGGCCCTTGAGGACAGCACCCGAGGACCCTAGATTCAGAACCTATGCTGGGGTGAGTCCCTGGGGAGCAGGGGCAAAACTGTTCTGCACATCAGTGCCTTGTTTCTTTCACAAATATCTCATTTCCCTTTCTCATTGCTTTATAAACCTTTAGTCTAGTACCATGACTGACAAAAACAAAAACAGCCAGTACTCCCTGGTGGGGCCTTCAAGTTACTGTTTGAATAACACCCTGTAATGTGTGACAGAAGCACTTTTTATAATAAAAGCTGCAGCAATGCACCTTATAAACCAAAAGCAATTATTAGATGCGGAGACAGGAGCTGTGAAAAAAGACTGAGTTGCGAATCCATGAAAGAGCGGCACGTGGGCACTTACAGAGCGACAGTTTTCCCTGTGCAATTACGTACAGTATCTGCTTCAGCTCCAGACCGTTTGGGCAGGTTATGATCTTCAGTGTTGTAAAAACACTCAATTGCTGCTGTTGAGCTAATGATGTGCTCTTTGCAGTTGGATAATCCCCATCCATTTTCAAAACCTGCAGGCAAAACAACAAATCTCATACTGGAAACGCACTGGGTTCATGTCCAGCTGGCACAGGCTGCACTCTGCTGCAGAAGAACAAAGCCAAAATAAAAAAAGCAAAAATACAAGCGCTCTGTAAAGGTATTTTACCAGCATTTGCAGGAGAACAAGATAGAAGGGTGCATCTACAGTATATACACCCCAGTTTATGTCCTCGTCTTTTCTTCCTGTTGTGATTATTTGATTGGTGAAAATGGGAATATTCTCATGAATGGCAACTGGTCGAAAAAAGATCCCTATTACATATACTTGTACCAGAGTATGTGGCACTAATCTTCCAAATTTTGCCCCTTTGTATCTGCTCATTTCAGTGCACAAGTCTGGTGTTAGTGTAGCTTGCTGTGGGTCTTTGCAGCTATCTAAGAAAATCCAGGCTGTGCTACAGTATGTGTCTTACTGTATGTATAAGCTCTTTTCAGTAGGGTGCCTCCCTCACTATTATTCAAACCTTTACGGAAAAACTAAAGACTGTATGAATACAAAAAGACAATAAGAGACATAGAATAGCTTTAATGTAAACTTGCATCTGTAGATTAATTCTGCTTTCTGTTGGATGATGCTTTGAAAAAATATTTTCAACACTATGATCTCTTTGTAGATCAAAGCCTTTGCCCCAACACTCAACTTCCCTCACTTCCCAATTCTCTGTAGATGGTACTACAAGTTAGCCACCTAAGCAAGACTTAGACAGCAAGGAGGGCTTATCAATAAAGATTTGACCACATCACCTTCCAAGCCTAAACAGTCCACTGTTTGTGCTCTGTGACCAAGTAGTAGGAAGCTTTACATACAGAATAACACATGTTATGATTCAGTGATGCCAGTGCATTCCCAACATTGTCTTAGATGTAGTGATAGCACCCAAACAAATTTGTTTCTGCCACTCTTAGAGGACAAGATCCAAGCTCTCATTTAGCAAAAGTACTCAGGTAGAGCAAAAAATATCTTTATATAGATGTTGTCCCCTGTTCACATAGAATCCAAACTATGTAAATGTAACAGGCAAAACGTGGAGCTTATCTGCATTTGATAAAACAGCAGTACCCTCTGTACTGATTAAGCCTCATTAAAAGCTTTTGAAACAGAAAGCAAACAGATTATTGCTCTTCCATTCAATAAGAATTCAATGGAGAGCCCTTCAGCCCTTATAAAGGATAAACTCCTTCCTTCACCAGAGCACACAGATGCTGTCCGCTGCCATGGAAAACCATAAATGCTACTGGGTACTAAACATATGATTGGTCGCTTAGCGCCCTCAGGGATATTCTCACTCCCGCAAATACCTAAAATGTGGCCTAAAACATAGCACAGATCCCTTAGCTGATTGACACGGATTGGTATTGCCTACTTTCTTTCAAAATGAGCTTTGAGAAGTGAGATCTGCATATCCTTTCTGCACTCCATTCCTGCTGCGTCAAATATGGAAACCAGATAGGGAACCCTTTTTCCAAAAATCCAACTGGATTGTCACACCCAGTGCCTAGTGGGAGACCAATGGTATTAGGCTATTACTGTGCCGGGAGCAATCTAGTTGATAACTTCTGTTCCAGACTCTCTAGCTTTATTGCATGAGTATTCAGTATCTTTTCCCTTTGTTCACTGGAGACCAAGTCCTGTTTCAGGACCAAATTCAGAATAGTTGAAATCTGAACATTTAAGGTCCATGCCTATTACAGCAGTGCCTGAGCTCTCTGCTGACATCTCAGTTTTCACAAGCTGCTCTTGCTGGTCCATTGCCTGATCTAGCAGAGTAAAATGATAGCCAATACAGGCAAATCAAATCCTTTCAGCAGCATCTTATTTGTGGAAAAATGAGCAAGGGATCAGCCTATTTTGTAAGCCTCCTCTGGTATCTGAAGACTCGCAAATAAATCTGATAATAAAGACCCGTGGGATAAGAAGACAAAAGATGTGGCAGGTAGCAGGAGCTATGGGCTACCATCCAAGTATGCTGGTCATTAGAAGACAGCAGAACTTGAAACAAAAAAAAGAAATGGGATCTTATAATCCTGTAATAAGAATAGCACATCCTTCCTATACCTATATATATCCTATATATGTTTACCTCGATTGTTCTTGTGATTTTAGTGAATCATCTCAAAAAGCTAAAAAAAAAACTTTTTCTCTACCTGTCTTAAGCTCCAAGGGTCATTGTTTGTTCTGCTAATTGGACAGTAGTGACTGGGCACTGCTGTGAAGTTAGTCAGGTCAATTTTATATTCATTTATACTTTTTTCTGATTCCCCTTATTTCCCAGATATCTGGCTAATGAGCTGATGAGCTATCTAATATAGTAATAATAATCTTCTTTCACCTCTTCTCCTGCCTTGGCAGGAACTGTAGAGTGAATTAAATTAAAGAATTAGGAGCAGCAATACACATCTTGGGAAAGAAAATACAGTACTCTCTCATTAAGAACATCACTGTGCTAACATCTCTAATTAACGACAGCATGATATTAATTAGATGTTTGCAGAATTTTACTTGGCATCTTTCTTTTTGGGTTGGGATCCCTTCCATTAACACATTGCTAAGTCATCAGAGGGTGCAGTATATACGTATGACATCTCTTCTTATGAACCCTTTAATCAATGATAACCATAAATTTTGTATTTTTGACAGTTTTCTGTAGTGGACACAGAACAGTAAGATTCATTGTAGGGTGGTGTATAGGCAAGTATCTTGCCAAGAAGACCCTTGGGGTTTTTCATGTGGGTTAAGAGCATGTGTGTGCTAGGAATTATGGTAATGCATATTAATTAGCTCTTGCTACTGAAAGGCGTTGAATAGCAGCACCATTTAAAATGGCTTCTGATCCTGGCTTTTGCATATGTTGCGACTTCCTCCATTGACACTTAATTCACAATTATAAAGGCTCATCAGCATGATATAGCTAACTATGAATATTGAAAATAAATGTTTGTATCTAATAAATGCTTAATATGTAACTATCATATATTCTGTATGTAATAATTATAATAATTGCTTACACTTATATAGCGCTTTTCTGGACACTCCACTTAAAGCACTTTACAGGTAACGGGGACTCCCCTCTACCACCACCAATGTGCAGCATCCACCTGGATGATGCGTCGGCACCCATAGTGGGCCAGAACGCTCACCACACATCAGCTATCATTGGGGAGGAGAGCAGAGTAATGACACCAATTCATAGATGGGGATTATTAGGAGGCCTTGATTGGTAAGGGCCAGTGGGATATTTGGCCAGGACGCCAGGGTTACACCCCTACTCTTTTCGAGAAATGTCCTGGGATTTTTAATGACCGCAGTGAGTCAGGACCTCGGTTTAACGTCTCATCCGAAGGACAGCGTCTGTTTACAGTATAGCGTCCCCGTCACTATACTGGGGCATTATGAGCCACATGGACCGCAGGGTGAGCGCCCCCTGCTGGCCCCACTAACAGCTCTTCCATACTGTATAGGAAAAGCATGGTGGCACAGTGGCTAGCATTGCTGCCTCACAGTGCTGGGGCCCTGGGCTCAATGCCAGACCTGGGGTGCTATTTGCATGCAGTGTGTACAGTTTGCAGACCTGTATTTGAGTGGGTTTCCTCCGGGTACTTCGGTTTCCTCCTACAGTCCATAGAGGTAGGATGCGGACTTATGTGGCCCTGGATTAAATTTGTGCATATTTGCAGCTGTGTGTGACGTGCAACGGACTGGTGGATCCTGCCTTGTACCCATTGCTTGCTGGGATAGGTTCCATCTCCCCCACAAGTCTGAATTCGGTTAAACAGTTAGAAGATGTATACTGTGGCTGGATATATACTCCATAACTTACAGTATATACTTGGACAAAGCTGGCTTTGTTAGCTTTGACACATAAGGCAGAATAAGAAGAATCTTGAAATGAAATGAAATGTCAGGAGCTAATTTGTAAAGATAGAAAGCAGACTTCAAGACACTATGAGGTGCTCGTTCTGAGTTTAAGACAGCTCTGCCTTCAAGTCACTGCATGCTACTTTCCACAAGTTACATTCCTTGTTCTCTGTCCCCACATGACACTTAGAACCAAAGACTTATTGTCAGTGACTCTACACCAGCAGTTGTTCATGTTGGAGTTTATGTACTGTAAAGCATTTTAGATAACGTATCTTACAAACTGGATGTGCACATATCAAATTGTCTTTGTATTTTGATTTTGTTTTCATTGTTTTTCAAAGCTTTCAGATGGTTTACTACAAAAGGAGCTACAGAAATGAAAGTTCTTGTTATAGTGGGGCATTTTGCTGTAGCTGATGAAATTCAGGTGGAAGTGCTCTTTGTGGGGTGTGCTGGAAGAGACACGGAGTTATATAAAAGAAAACTGCTTACCTCATCGAGGTCTGTGAGACTACTGCTAGAACTTTCTAACATTGTAATGACAGAAACTGCACATAACAATAGGAGCAGGTGGGTAATGGAATCAGAGGCTGCTGAAATTCAATTAGAAGCCACTGCAGGCTTGAAGTCAGTGTATTATGCTGCTGGTTACAAAGTCCTGATGGAGCTGAGATAATATGAAGGAGTCAGTGCTTTTGTCAGCCCATCAAAGCTATTCTAATAAAATGAGCTCCCTAGGTCTTTTGGGGCAGGTCATGAAAATTAAATGCACTTCATTCAATTTCACATTTTTTCTCAAAATAACAATTTCCATGGCAATTTCTGCTTTTCAAATTTCATTAAGAGTTTCTAGTACATTAGCTGCCAAGTAAATCAAATTCTGATTCTCAAAGACACTACACTTAAACGAGCCATTCAAGAAACGGACCTGCTTTACTTTCATTAGTTTACGATGTGCACTTTCACTTATATTATAATGATGTGCACTTACCCTTATAATACCTTGTAGGCTTCTGTAAGAATTTTCGGATTTGTTTACATAATTACAGGGAAGAATCTATCAATAGGTTTCCAATGCAGAAAATGTTCACACTATCTTTTTTTCCCACCCTTTACTTTTCTGTGCTGTGGTTTAGTATTTTTTCACCTTGGAATTGCCAGTTTTTGTGTGGTTTTCATTTTGTTTTGGTTTCCAAACTCCAAATTCAAAGCGAGGTTGATTTGAGGGTCACAGCTCATTTACATGGGCCTAATTACCGAACAACAAACACTTGACCAACATGCAATGCCTGTCTGATGTCATCTGTCATCCAGTTGCCCCAATATTTGTGCTCTTTTAAAGGGGCTTCAACACTATCAATGTGTTTAATTGTCCAAACGGGAATAAAACTTAACTGACTTTATTAAAAATAAAGTTGTACTTATAGAACATAACACTTTGTATTGAGGCCAAAATATTACAGCTGGGTCTTTTGTGTTGGGGGAATGCAAAATCTTTTGCAACATGTTTATAGTATTGCTTAGGTACTTTGTTGCAAAAGTTTCACTTACAGTACATGTGGGTTCAAGTCCATATAAGCCCCCTAAGTGGTGTGATCACAATATTGCTAACCCATGAACACTCTAAATCTAAGTTTGTCGCTCGTCTCTCGGTGGCATGCCTATCCAGATTTCTCCTTTCCCAAGCCTTTTTTTTGGATGCCTTCCATTTCTTAATGGTCAACTGGACCGTGTTCAAAGAGAAAATAGTGATCTTAGAAATATTTTTATACCCTTCTTCAGATCTGTGCTTTTATATTGAGTTGTTTTGAAAAGCTCTTTGGTCTCCAAGATTGAATCTTTGCTTGACATTCACTGCCTGACTGAGGGTGCTTACAGATCCAGGTGTACTGTACTGCACACAGACTGAGGCCACTCAGGTAACTTTGTAGCTCATTTGTGCAATAAATTAATGTAAATGTGCTACAGCAAAGGATTTGAATACTTATGCAATAATTTTTCTTTAATATCATCTATTTTCTTTTTGTTTTTGCTTTGAATGTGGAGTAGGTTGTGTATTCTGTACAATATAATGCATTTTAATTGTTACTGTACTTCAGAGCATCACAGTTGCAAACTTTAAAGCAACAACATGCAAAAACTACACAAAGGGCATGAATGTATTCTGTATAAATTTGTGAACTGCATCAGAGTTACACAACAAGAATATATTGTTCTGTTTTAAAAATCAGATTTAATCAGTAAAAATCAAATAGGAAAATGTATAAATATTCCCCATATTGCGAGATGTATTGAATATGAATGCCTTTTATTCTGTAGGCAGTCTCAACAGACGTGAGCTATGCTATTTATATCAAGAAATGTAAGTGAGCTAACTGATCAAATCTGTGAGTTAACTCTGAAGAAAACAAATGAATTTACAAACAGTACCACCAACAACATATATTCTCATCTTGATTATATTCTGCTGTAAAACATAATCCAATTGCAAAGTGCAGAAAGGCTTAGACCTATATATTTTCTTTAGTAAATCTGTATTTAATGGTTACATTTAGCATGTTGTATATAGCAAAGCAGAATTTAAATTCAACCCCTCAAGGCCAGGAGAAGCAATGCAGCTTTATGCATAGTGTGTGTTTTTCTGGGAATTTAATCTCTTGTCCAGGCATCTGTATTTATTGAATTCAAAAAAAGTCTTAATGCAGGCCATTTTCATAAACATTTAACTCATCATGCAACTGGTGCTTTGTTAGTTTGTTATGAATTACAAAATATGCAGTAGACCTGAAATGTCAGCAAATGTCAGCTGTTGAAAATGCATGACTGAGCCACAAAAAAAAATTGTTTGCATATTGTATTTACATTAAATTGATTTTTCTTTTTTTCCCTTGTGAAGTGCTTTGAACAGGGGTCACGGCACCTCCACTGTTATTTCCAAAGTGGGAGAGGCAGTACTGTAACTGAGTTAGCTGGTCTCGATTCAAAAGTTGTTGTTTTTTTTAAATAATACTTCTATTGTATAACTTTTTTGAGAGACCTAGGGTATGCATTTGATATAATTGACCATGCAATCTTGTGAAACAAGCTTAGCAGTTTTCAGCTTGAAGCAGGCACTTCTATTTAAAGCACTCTCAACACTTCAAATCTGAGTTATTTGTCTGTAGTGTTGGAGAATTTCTTAGAACCCACTTGCTACTTTCAGAAGCCCATTATAGAATTAAGTGCAGGGGCTATTTTACTGTGAGGTGCTTTTAAGCACTTTATCAGTGCTGTTTCGAGGGTGCTGTTTCATGTCCATTTGCACTGTAACACTATTGTTATATTGTGCTGTATATCAATACTGGCTTGCAGGTTTGTGTGATGAATTGCTAAGCTTATTTTAGAGCCACGTTTCTTTGAAGACAGTGTTATAATGAGGAGATCTGCTTGCTGGCGATGGGAGATAGCAGTTTAATCATAGCATCAGAGCTGGATTTGCATATCACACATTAATTGGCATTGCACAGATTGCATTATGTAATGTTTTAGAACAGTTTTTTAGAACACATTTCATTCCCAGTGTTTAATTGTCACAAAATGTTCTAATTTGAAAAGGCATTTACCATTTTTTTATTGCTTCACTGCTTGTGAACTCCCACTGGTGAAACATGAGTAATAAAGGCAGATGATCTTTATCTACGGAAGGCTAGGTCATCCAGTGGTTGCAGAAAAAGGGCTTGTTCTTGGTTTATAAGCCCCAGATCTGTCATTCTCTTGCTGTGTGTTAACCAGAACTTGTTGATTACTGTACGTCTTGTGCTCTTTAAGTTATTCCACATTGCTCACTTCACTAAAGGTGTGAGCTACTGTAGATGAGCACCACAAGTCACAATTAAGGATATTGCAGTATTTAAATTCAAATCATAAGCAAGGCCATGCAGTAAGTCCCTTTTCACCAGCAGTCCAAAAGATTTCATATAGAAAAGGAAAATAAAATCAAACACTTTTTAGGGACACAACAATCAACTTTTACATAAACATTTTTCCTTCCCAATTTGCATTTTTTTAAAATATGTTCAGACAACAAAGACAAAACACAAATTTGTCTGTGGCATTCGTATGCTTTCCTTTATATTTTAATAGTCTAAACATAGTATACTGTATGTGGGAGTATCCTGGCAGTAGCAGTTAGAATTCATGCTTCTGGGTTCAGCAGGCAGACCTCCATCTTTGCTGCAGTTAGCCCTCTTACTTCAATACCTCACTGTGCCAAAACACATTAATGAGCTCTGGAAAACTGTACCACCTGTTCACTTCATTGTGTACCTGCTTATCTTTATAGTCTTGCAAAGAAAAGCAGCAGACAAAATGAATCACCATTGCCTTGCCAAACAGGGATATCCATCCTGGGTAATTTATTTTTGTGGGTTAAGAAAATAAATCAGACTCCATTTCAACAGGCATGACAGACACAGACGGCCTGTATGATGGAGAAAGCACTAATCAGGGTTGAAGCATACCCAAGTCAGCCCACACTGCCTTGGCCATTGTTTATAATTTATTTGCCTGTGGGTTTATTCAAAAGAGCTGTATTTGTACCCATTAATACAGTAAGACATGTAACTCAAGCATCCTTGGTAATGGGCACAACAGCAGTGTCCTGACCAGGGTTTGAACCCCAAGCCCTAAACAATACTCTGAACTGCTACCTTCTGTGTCATCCCTGCCTTTCAAACTACAGTCTCCTTCCCGGCACCCTGTACAATAAACTGAATGCCACTGAGAGATAAAAAAAGAAGACAGAGAAAAGCTGAGACTATGCTTTATTAGGGGACGGTTGCTAAGTAACCTAAAACATCAGGAGTGATCAGCAGAGGCTGAGCACCAGCATGTGTATAATAATGTTTTCATATTCCAGTGTAAATGCTAGGGTGGAAAATGGGGATAGAGGTGTGTTTTCACTGACTGCTTGCTGAGGAGGCTACACCAGAGCCCTTTCCAGATCACTGCTGGGATCCTGATTCCGAACATTTTTCTCTCCCTTCTGGGATTGGCCATTTAGACTGTTATGCGGCCTATTCTGACAGAATAAGAAAGAAAGCTGCAAAACATACTTATTAACTATTGAGACATTACAGGTCATTGTCATTGGCACACTTTCTTTCTGTGTGAAAAAGCAGGACCCTGGCACCCACTTTTAAATTAGCTTGCCGATTTTTTTGAAAGCCAGAAACCTGTAATACTATGGTGAACTGTATTATGTCTTACCTGAGCCTGGATTTATTTGTTTTTCACATTGTCACATATGGAAGGTTTTTAGGTTATTTTTGCAATAAATACATGTGAAACTATAATTTCTAACTATTTACTGTACATATATACTGGATGCAGACAAAATAGCACTACAAATCCTATCTATCCCCTTGCTATACTTCAGCATCTCAAAGGCTTAAATAAAGTATGAAGAAAAGCAAACGTAAACAGCAACACTTTGAGATGAAGATGAAACATTCAGGACCATGTCCCATCTTCCTCTTTGTCTTTCACTCTGCGATCTGCCGTCTGCTTCTTCAGTCCCAGCGTGGGCCACAGCTTTCCTCTGTGAAACAGCAGAAGTGATAACTGTATTGAGCTGCAGTGCCCACTGAACTTGGCATCTCGCTTGGAGGGACAGCAGAGGGGGTGATCACAGAAATAAAGGGAGCCAGCTCTGCACAGTGTGACTGACTCAAGACCTCCGTTCTAATGAGCAGCTTCTTCTTGGGCTGCAATGGAGACCTGAGGTGACAACAAAATACCAGGCAATTTACTCTGAGGTTCATCTGTTATTTATTAGCTTCTAGTTCTTTCCTCTACCTGAAAAATCAGATTTATTGACAACAAGAATAAAAAGGCAGTGCATGCAGAAAGCAGGAGCATGTACAATAAATATATAATGGGTGGAACTATACTAAAGGAAGCTATTTAAAACATTTAAGTGTTTAATTTCTTTTGTTATCATCCTGAACTAGACAGGATGTGTGGGGAAGTAATATGAAAATTATACAATGCACTATACCTTATTGAGACTAAATGAGAATTATGCAGAATTATACCAGAGGATCCATAGTAGCCAAATGTTTAATTGCTCTCACCTGGAGAAATACAGTAAGAATCATGTAACTTGTGACACACAGCTTCATGCTTACTTGGAACTGCTGGCTTTGATAAAATCTGCCCACAGTTCGTCAGAGTTAAGAAATGGATAGTATTAGATGTGCAACCAGATGGAAGAAGAGTAACAAGTATAATGATGTATCCTAGACTCATTTTAATATACCGTACTAACTTATTAACAAAACATCTCACAGCTAACATACAATTTAAATGAATTTAACATTAGCCCATTCAACAAAAATCTGTTCACCATTGTATTGCCAGATATTCTAACCTAATCCTATCCCGTCCTAATGGATGTGGTTTCAGTCTAGTACCTTGGATGTTTTTAGTATTTCTAATTTTAGAACCCGTTAGCTATTCCCCAGCTAGCGAGAGTGCCTGAATTCACTGCATTATGATTATTATTTATGGTCTACAAAAGCCTGTTTCTCAACCTGGCAATTAGAACTCCCATTTGTTTCTAAAGGGATCATGTGCTTAAAACCAATCAGAGGAAGTGTGTTTACTCCTGTTTAAATTCAGCTCAACTACTGCAGGGTCCGGCACAGCCAATACAAATAAACAAGCCATGCACTCACAGATACACAATGTCAAACACAGCAATAAAAAGGCACTAATCCACAGAATATATTAGCCATTGAGTAAGACAGTGTTTAATGACAAATGTGCAGTTTACATCTAAGCACTGACCAGGCATTCCTAAAGCATTTAGCAGAGAGGGATTCACAGGTCACGGGGGACATTATGCCTTTTCTTGTGAGGTGAGTCGAACCATTTTTCCATCACATCTCTCCATGAGATGTGGTCAGCTTTGCGAGACATTAAGCCCGAGGCTTGTCATGGATTTTACATTTAAAAGAGATTACGAGGCTAATGCAGTAATCAATACCTAACAATAACGCTATCTTTAATCGCCATATAGGAAACATCCCACTTAGTTTTGATCTGGCATGTCTTAAGATTATCTTGTCCTTAGCTCTGGACTGCCGAATCCTGTGGAATGAAGCTTTTTTTCCGCAGAAGCGTGTGAGTGTGTGTGCATACTTCTTAAGCGCTGACGGCCAGACAAATAACGTTATTAGCAAACCCCGTGGGAGGAGGTAGGGATCTTACTGGTTCTTAACTGCTTACAGTATATCCTATGGATCAAGCTCCTTTAATGCATGAACGAACAGACCTCTAATGTCATCCTGACGATACACTTCTTTACAATTAATAATTCAAAATTAAATTGCAAACGGAAACATTTCAGTTGGGAAAAGAATGCATACTATTTTAATGTCATACAAGAGCTACAGTATAGCATAAATGCAGCTGTGTTTTTTGGCTATATGGCCTTACTTTGAATGAGATAAAAAGGAAGCTTATAAATAAAGCAGCCGTCAGCAAAGAGGACAATTTTGTTAAGGCAAATTGAGGTCTACCCACTCAACTTCCGTCTGCCTTTTCTGTTTCAGAAATACCAATACTCACCGTATTACCAATACTCAGTCTTGTCATAGATTTGCATTGCCAGTGCAAATGTTATCTACTTAACTGAATCAGAATAACGGAATAACGGACATAAATCAAACTTGAATTATGTCATATACCCATTGATGTGCACTCATAAAATATTGTTTTGAAGGATCTTAAAACAGGACATTGTATGGATTTGATCAGTGGTGAGAGTTCTCACCTGGAATCCATACATCAAGACTACACAATACATTTGGATAACCTTGACTGGGATGTACCCCAAAAAAATGTATTTGCAGGCTTTGTTTGTCGTACTAAATGGCTTCTGATGATGGTGATCTTGAACAAGAAAATAGTTGGTGCTTTCCAAATCCTACCAAAAACTGTCAGGATAATAAAAATGAAGTTTTTGATATGGTGCACCAAGGCTTATTGTATTGCAGTCATGACCCTATAAGACTTCCAGACAAGATTAAGAATTTACAACTGAAATTCTTCTCTCTGTGTCTCTTTCTTCCTTTCTCCTGCGTGTGAATGGAAGTTTATGTTATCATAAAACATCAACGCATAAATAACATACGTTAGTTTGTCAGTTTGTTTCAGTGGAGCTGGAATGGAAAGCAAGTAATGATCAGCAGGACCTGTACGAATGTCCCTGAATGGCCATGAATCAAACACAAAAACACAGGGAAGACACTTAATAAGATGACAGAGTTTAAACACAAACAGCTGTACGTCTCAGAGAGAAACTGCTTAAGGCTCCAGATGCACTCTTTTTGTGAAATCTCTACTGAAGAATGCCTTATAAAACAGACATCTGTGACCACATGCTTGGTCTACAATAGATGCAGAGAACAGCAGCAGATTTATTAAAAAAATACTCTTTCAAATCCTGCAGGAACTGACTTATTTTTTTACGATTTTCATTTGTTTGAGATTTTGGAACGCATTTTTACTGCTGCCTTGCATGAAGATCTTTGTGAAGTTTATATTTTTCTCCACAGCCAGATTGTTTTCTCTGTTTGTTTAAATAAAGACTGTGCAAGAGGCAAAACTGAGCATTTGTAGATAGCAAGGGATTGTATTATAAAGGGAAATTAAACTCCATTTGTGGCAAACAACAGAAATTTACAGAGCAATTAAAAGGGCAATTAAACATAATTTTCTCTGTTTCTCCGTAATAGCTGTTAATGATAACTAGCTTTGTGATGAGACAGGAGTGCCTAGCTCCAGACTAATCCAGCTGAGCCTCAGCACTCTGTTATTTACAGTCATTGATTCTGGTACTTTTACCGGTTGCTTTATATAAAAATTTGTCTGCAATTTTATGCTGTTGTAAATAGTGCAGAAAAGATGCTGCACACAACAGGGAGTCTCCAAGACCATTTCACTCTGAAACAGCACTCAGGACAATTTGTTTTCAAATGAGAATGGTCATTTCTGAAATATTCAATAACAAGCAATAAAGAGTATTAAAAAACATAACAGCCACTTAAATAATTTAGGTGTTTTTATTTTTCTTCCCATTTTTGAGTTATGAATTTTTAGCCTTTAGCTTTGAGATTTGCAGTCTCTCCTGTTAGCCCTGTGGTTTGCATACAGCAGCTCCACAGGGTCAGATTGATCAGTGACATCTACTTTCCAGAGGAGGGATCTGAACTGCATGCAGACAACTGCTCTGTCTCATTTATTACGCTTTCCCCTTCCCCTCTAAATGACTGCAAATTCCAAAATGCTATACTTCATTAATTTTTAGAGCTAAGAGGCACATAAAGATGGTAATCAAATCTATCGTGATTTAGTGCCAATGAAGGCCCTGCCATCGTTCACATGACACTCTGTGTGTGCTCTGCTGTCAGAGATGCACAGCAATGTTTAGTGCAGGACAGTATATTTCAAAATTTTGGAACTGGAAATATCATAGGAAACAGTCAGACGTTCAGTCAGTCATTAGACAGTCAGTTAAACTGTTTTCTTTTTCAGATAAATGTACAGGAATAGAATTTTGAATTCTCCATTTTTATTGACAAAATAAACTAAAGAAAGTCACTTGCTATTTATTTGTTCTACTGTATTTGATGGAGTTACGACAGAAGCTACAACAGAAATTTGAGAGGAAGGTTAGATCATCATCTTAAACACTTTAGTTCACCTACAGTATGTAGAGTATATAAGTCTCAAACCCAGGGCTTATTTTTGCATTTCTCTCTTGCATCCCCATTTCCACCCTTGCAGCAAACACCCTAGCTGAATCTTCACAAAAGTAAGTATTTGGGCCGCCTATCCAGCCTCTGATTGACTGCTATTCTTGTAGCAGTCTGTCAGCGGCTGGTAGACTGTTATTCTTTAGGCTTGCTGAATACTTTGCACACATTTGTCTTTCTCTCACATTCATTAGGATCTAACCGGACTACCTGAAATACATGTAAGAGAAAGGCTGTGTGGTCAATTAATTGCTACTAGCGAATTGATTGGATGAATTTATACAGCCATGTCTTGAAAGAAGCCAGGATATCTGGTGGAAAGAATGTGAGACTTTCACAGTTTGTGTTAAACCCTGGTGTTCTCCTGTATATACAGTATGTCAATGTTAATGGTAAAGGGACTCCATTGGCTTGACCTTGTCAAAGTCTACTGTATACTGTATGTGGATGTACCTTTAATCCAAGCAAAGATCCAACATGTTAGCCAAGCAAGTGTCCTTACTGGTTGAAAAAGATGTGTTCCATGAAAGAGATGTTACTTTTACATTGCATTAGCATTTGTTAATCTCATATGAATGGTACATAGTGCATTGTGTTCATTCATTCTTCTACCAATGCAGTAGTTTTGACTTTTCTTCCAGAGAGAAACCAAAAGTGAATTCAGATGTAATGTGACCAGCTGCCAGATGAGGTGTGTGTATATAATTGGTTCCCAAAAGCAGTTCGGAAGGAAGGATATCTGCTGGTTTTCATTCCATCTGAGCTCTTGTGCTAATGTACTGTTTGCTTTTAATTTATTTTTTGCTGGTTTAGTTGTTTCTATACTCAGACCCTTTTTTTCTCCAAAATCGCTGACTTTAAGATTGTTGTTTCAAAAACTTTACAATAGAGAATCTAAGAATCTCTTTAACTTGCTCTTAAGAGTGTGCTCATAGACAGATGGTTTGATAACCATAAATTAATGATGACCAGACAGATGTAGGAATGACAGATTATCAAACACACATTTGTATCTAGAATCAGGATCTATTAGGGTCTTTGAAATTAATTCTCCAGAGGACTATTCTCACTCTGTTTTCCAGATTTATGAAAACATGGTAGAAATACAGTATAACACACATCCCTCTTATTTACAGACTGTCAGTGAGTTTAATAAATTAACAGAGATTTATCCTCGAAAACCCAGTTTTGGACAAGGAGAATCCACGTATTGTAGCTCAGGAAAATCATGCAGGAGATTGGTCTTACATCTGCAAACCCAACCAAATGCAAAACGTGACAGGACGCTGGGAAAAGTCAAGTTCGAAAAGGCAGAAAAGCAGTGGGGGATTCGGATTTCTTTGGACAATAGGTTATACACTGTTTCCAGGCTTGTGTTCAGGGCTACTCTTTCAACTGCCAGTAAAAATAACCTGGGTCCTGCGGGTCCAGCTGACTGGCTGTCCTCAGGGAGAGTTCTGCTTACTGGCGGAAAGAGACCAAACCATATAGAGCAGAAGTGGCCACTACAGAAAACAAGTTTGTACAGCCAGTGGGGCTGTAAGGGTGCAGCATGGGACACAAGACCATGCTCTCTGCACAGGCAGTCAGAAAAAATTACATCTTTTACAGTGAATAAAAGAGACAAATAAAACAATTTATATAAAAAAAAATCTAGGCTGGAATGATGCAGAATTTGACAGGCCAAGCCTATGCCTTATCTTTGCCTAGGAGACTTTAGTACAGAAAAGACTCATGTGGCAGAACATACAGTATTTTAATTAATACGCTGCAAAGGCTAGGACGGTTACAAGAGGTGTGGAGAATGGTCTAAACCAGTGGTCACATTTCTGGGACACTATTCGTCTGTGGTCTGTGCTGAGAACTTCACACACTTCCTCTGTGGTACTGTGTATCGGACTCACTCCCCTTCCATCACCTTTTTCCCTTTCAATTATCTCCCTTGGTGTTTTATGTCAGAAGCTTCCTTTCTTATGAGGAAATCTCAGCTCGTAGAAAGAAGAATCTATAGCTCAGATGGCAACAGCCTTTCCTTAATAGGTTGAAAAGAAGAAAATGAAACCTTGTGTAATTACTTGATTCATTCAGTATTAATAAGTGTATATAATTTCCCTTTAGGCATGCTTTATTGCACATTATCATATATGTTATATAGACCAACCAAATAAATTACTGCCCTTTTTAAGGCATTAGCGCCTTTCTCTGGTACAGTTCATGTGAACATTCATGTTTTTGAATGGGGCAACAGAAATTAACAATGCACAATCTGAAACATCTTGTTCATGCCTTATATAGTGTGCTCCTGCTGCACACCTAGTACCAGACCTTTTCTAAGATAACTTAAATAAGCAAGTCGAATAAACTGGCCATTGCACCAGAGGACAAATTTCAATATGACACCCTTTGGCTAATTTAATATCTTTAATCCTACTTTTACAGGGGATGATAATTTACAAGACTAACCCTGAGGATACCTTTTTTGTTCTTTAATATTATTTCATTTTGAATAATTCATAAATAAAAAACAACTACGAATTAATCTGATTTCCCCAGATTATACTAATTTTAAAATCACCCAGGAGATTTAGTATAAAGATCATGCTAGACAGTGGAGAGAGAGATATGGACAAGTCATTATTTATTTTCTCAATCATTTGCTTATCCATTACTTAGGAAATACATCACAATATATTTCTATTTTAGGTAAAGCGACACTGCAACCTGATGCAAATCATCTGATTAATATTAATATATGAGAAATATTTAGCCAATCTGAATATGGTTTATACTGTATCATGAGAAGAGCTTCATGCATTGTTCTGATGATCATGTAATGAACACAGGCCTCTGAGATGAAGAGATGGGACTGCAAAAAGGGGTCCTAGTGGACATGATTACCATATAGGCATGATAGAAGCCATTCTAAAGGGAAATCATTACCAGGATTGTGTTGTACATATGTGTGTATCTCTTCACCCTGGACATCTGTAGTGGGAATGAGAAGTGGAGTGGGGAAGAAACTGGAACACACTGTTTGGTGAGACTTGGAGAGGAACTCTTCTCCCTGTTATACTGTGTTCTGCTGCCTAGCAGAACTGTGAGCTCACCTGGCCATGGCAAATAAAGAACAGCAATTAAGAGCAGAGATTCCTGTCTCTGCAGTCTTCAGAGCCCACATGAGCACTTTTAACTGCTTTTAACTGCTGCAGTAATTTAGTAGTCATCTGCTTTGATTTCTAATTAGCACAAGTTTTGTTCTCCTTATACAACACTCTTCTGTAACACAGATATACAGTAAAATGCTTTTTAAGATAATTACAATTTTCCCACCATCCTCCTTATTTCCATGTTAGATTATTTTTAAATAATAATAAAACACATCCATGTATAATGTACATAGTGACATAAGAGGGGAGCTGCATCATCATGAGAGGAACAGACAGGGGTTAATTCAACTTGGATAAGTAGAGAAAGGAGAAAAAACAATGTTTAGGCTGTGGAGAGTTCTACGTATACTGTAAATGTGCAAAAATATAGGTCTTATTTTAAAATAATTGATGAGAGGTTCAGCTTTTGCATTTCTTTTAAGTTGTTCTTGCTATGTTTTCTCTTGTAAGGACGTTATACTGGGGATTAAAGTAAGTTCACATCAGGCAAACATGATCTTGAGTGCCTACTGTAAATCCTGTGAGACGCAAACACAGTTTTACCTCTGGTTTATGTGATATTTCTAGCTCTCATAAAATTAAGATTTTTAAACAGCTCTGTCCAGTGCACATTACAATAAACCTGGTGTTACATCCCTATGAAGGTAATTTTGCTACCCTGAAACTCACATCTGGCAACCCACTGAAGCTCAGCAGGTGTGAGCCTGGTCAGTACCTGGATGGGAAAACCTCCTGGGAAAAATTAAGGTGTCTGCTGGAAGAGGTTTTAGTGGGGCCAGTAGGGGGCACTCACCCTGTGGTCTATGTGGCTCCTAATGCCCCAGTATAGTGATGGGGACACAATTCTGTAAAAAGGTGCCATCCTGCTGATGGGACATGAGTTCCTGACTCTCTGTGGTTATTAAAAATCCCAGGGCGTTTCTCGAAAAGAGTAGGCGTGTAACCCCGGCGTCCTTGCCAAATTTCCCATTGGCCCTTACAAATCATGGCCTCCTAATAATCCCCATCTCTGAATTGGCTTCATTACTCTGCTCTTCTCCCCACTGATAGCTGGTGTGTGGTGAGCATTCTGGTGTACTATGGCTGCCGTCGCATTATCCAGGCTGATGCTGCACATTGGTGGTGGAGGAGAGTCCCCAATACCTGTAAAGTGCTTTGAGTAGAGTGTCCAGAAAAGTGGTATATAAGTGTAAGCAATTATTATTACTAAAATGAATCCATGTAAAGCTGTGTGGCTCCCACGAAACTGAGTTTTCTCATACACGATTCAAAACTTAAATGAATGTGATATAGATAAGCTTTGACCTACAGTACATAATACTTGTGTGTCTTGACAATAGGTTCCAAATTTCTAGCATTCATCTTCACCATAGAATCAAGACAATGAGTAGTGTAAGGTCAGCATCAGCAGAGTTCAGTGCAGAAGGTCTCCTTCAGTCCAAGAGCTGTTTCTGGTTGCTATTAAGGTCTTGTTTGAATTCCTATCCATCCTATTCCATCCTGTATACTCAATCAGAGCTCTAGCAGCTATTTTCTCAAAGGATGTTTAGGCAGTTGAATGAGACCTTCAATCCTCTTGGTCTCCATGCCATTGGATCAAGATCACGCTCTGTCAAAATACAGTAAGTGCACAACTGGGTCTCCAAATAAAAGATGTACCGTAACACACAGGTGTCTTCCAACACATTCTCCAAGTTCTTAGTGACTAGTTAATGTTGATGGGAGGGGGACAGTGTAGAAACAATGTCCATAGAAAAGCATTCATACTATTTTAGAAGATCTCAAGACAAATATCACCAAAGCCAGGGTTGGCACAAGTTAAATAAGTTAGAAAACCTACAGAGTATCAGAAGGCAATTCATGCAAATATTGAGGCAATATGTTCTCAATATGTTTTGATTGATAGATGTGAATGCATTTGTTTCTGTCTTTTTCCTGATAACATTAACAGTGCCCTGAATGTACATTCGTATACTGTACAACCTTGTCCGGGTTCACCTTGCGAAAGAGAGTTTCATGGCTCACCTGCAGCTTTGTTGGCATCGGGTTTTCTGAATTGAGACAGAGCCATGAGGTAATGGCAAAGTCTATTCCTGATCCCCAGATTTCACTATCGACGTTGTCAATCCCCTATTTACATTTCATTACTATATCAGCTATGGTAGAGGCATTTTTAAAAAGGCCAGCTTGGCTTAAAGTCTCATCATCAACTTGTTCTTTCTTAGACAGGCACCAAAGCACCTTAAATCCCTGTCTGAAAATGAATTGAACACATGCCACAGCTAAGCTTTCATCGGACTTGTATTCTTTTCTTAATTTGATTTATTATTTTGCAAACAGGAGACACAGCAGTACATTGGCAGAGACTGTACACTGCACAAAATTAGTTTATTGATTTTTTTTTCTTTAGATAGAATATTTTTGGTTATGTTATTTTAAATAAATGTCAGTAGAGGACAGGCAGTTCCAAAACACATCGAGACAGTTTTGATGCATTTTCAAATATTTTCTTTTTCTTGCATAAAACCTAAGTTAAATGTGACTGTCTCAAAAGTGTGAGGAACTGGTTTCCTTCTACTTCCATATTGTGCATCAAAACCCAGTGTCATCAATAGTAGCAATCAGTCAGTTTTGTTTTTGTTTTTTGGCCCACTATCCACTATCAGCTCTGATCAAAAGTGGAGATTAGTGTTGATAGGTGTGCATGTGTAAAATAAAAATGGAGTTTTGTATATGTACTGATATTGATGCAATAAATGCTTTGTAGATCTCAGAATTCGATACTTTATCTGCCCAGTACCTCTGAGTGCCCAATCTGCAGAGCCCACACAAGCAGCAGATAAGACCACGTGACACTGGCCTCCCACTGTTGGAGACATATTTGGAGTTCTTATTTACTTATTTCATTCTATTGTACCAGATGGGAAATTTGCTTTGCAGACAGGTAAGATACATAATGCAATACACAAGACATTTAACACAACATGAACCCACTAACTAATAAGAAACTCACATGTAAGGTATGAAAGAAAATAAATATATAAATAGAGTAAAAAACACAATTCATTGTCCAAATTAAGAAGGTTGATAGGTGTGGGAATAAAGGAAAACGTAGTTCTATTGCACATTACCCAGGAAGGAGCTCAGATTCGCTGTGTGTGCAAGGGTGGTTTTCGGTAGTGAAGTCACCATAGACGTCTTATCTCATGCAGCGACCTACAGTAATAAACTCTCCCCTTCTAAATTTCTAACAGCAGTGTGGGCTGCATGGTTTAAAGAGGAACTAAAAGTTAGAAAGAATCAGCATTGATGAGTGCATTTCAAACCACAATAAAAGTCAAATGAAAACAGTGACTTGTAAAACCTTCAATTTACATCACAAAATAGAAATTTCCAGGTAAGCACAGCACCGTGTTCTGTGATTCTGTACAAGGCAACAAAACCTGTGGTGATGTGTTGTGGCCTTATTACATTGTAAACAAGCAGGCTTGTGAATACATCTCTTTTAATCCAATAGAAATATTGCTTTAAATTTCAAGACGCTTTTGCTGAAAAAATACTACTTACTTGTTAACTCTGCATGCAGATCCCGTTGGAACATTTCTGTGGCTAAATGTCTGCTACACAACCTGAAGTTATTCGCTTGTACTGTATGTCACATTACATTAATCATTACAGTGACTAGTGAGAAGGAAGGGCCACATCACATGGCAATCTGTGGAAACTCGAATGCCAGTTTGAGACAACATGGTGATTTAAGAGTACTTTCACAAAGTTAATGATTTTGTGCTTAATTCGAAATCTGTACATTTTTCTATAACATCAATGAATTAATTTTGTTACTGATATTTAATAACCAGTCTGAGAGATTGGGACTGCAGTTCCCCTGCAATCAGCCCTAAACATACATCCCACACAAGTAGGAGAAAAGCTCACCTGGCCAAAGGCTTGACTTGAGAAGAATGCTCATGCACCCGAAGAAGGCTCCACAGGTGAAATGTTGTTTCTTTTCTTCTCTTTTGAGCATGGAATAAACCTTAATTTGTTCCTTTGCAGCCTATGCATCCTGACACAGCCACCTACCTGAACTACTTAATCTGTATGAGGCTTGGATACTGATGGCATTGGCATTGTCAATCACTTATTTACATTTCATTTACAGTAGGACCAAGAAGTTAGGACTTGGGTATCATGTCACCGTACTGTAAGAGTCAGTTCTTATATTGTACATCCACTACTAATACAATTCTGAAGCCAAGTTTTAAATGCTATCTGAGGCATACACTGAAAGACTAGTCCCTACCACAAGGATTTGGATGCTTTAGAAAAATGAGGACAATCATGAAATCATGGATCATCAGCTTCATTATACACTAGGTGCAATTTTACAACTTCTATACTCCATAGCAAACTCAGCATTTCTCCACATCACTGTGCATGTTCAAAGTCATATTTGGTGCCAGGAAACCACAGCCCATACTGTATAAATGCCAGACTGGCTACCCAAGAAGACTAATCATTGAATGAAGGGGATTTTAACACTCTTAGAAAAACAAGACCATGCTGAGCCTGTTCTGTAGTGTTGCTAGTAGCAGTAGTTGCTGATGACAATTTTATGGGTGGTTGTTTAACTGGAAGGGAAATTGAGTTTTTCACATATTCAATTTACATCATCAACTGTAAATTGAATTGTTTACATTACAATACAATTCAGTGCAGCAGTATTGTATATGAAGACTTGCTTGGCAAACAACATTATTTCCAATTACCCAGTTCAAAACAAAAACTTAGTTTTTCAATACACATAGGGTATAAGAGATAAAATGATATAATGGTACTGAATTATCTCAGCAATGTTTCTATCACCTGATAAATACTCAACAGTGAAGGATTCAAATGCCATTGAACACTGAATCCATCTGTCAGCATGACTAACAGAAAATGTTGATGGGCAGCTAAAAGCACTGACTATCAATATATGACAATGAACAGAGCTAAGAATCAGGTGAGTGAGTGATTCACTTCCTGTCTTAGCACATTTTGGTTTCCAATACAAGTTGATTTCTTCTTTTCATTCTCGTAGAAGAACTTTATTACATTCTATCAGATCATTTCATTTGCTCTCTCTTGTGCTGGTTGAATTGAAGACACAATTTGTTTGTATTTTTGGATCAGTCCTGTGGGTGGAATGAGGGTGCAGTGGTTAGCTTGGCTGCCTCACAGGGCTGGAGCCCTGGGTTCAATTCCAGATCTGGGGTGCTACCTGTGTGGAGTCTGTATGTTCCCCTGTGTTTTTTTTGTGTTTCCTCCAGGTGCTGTGTTTTCTTCCCACAGTCCGAAAACATACTGGTAGGTTAATAGGCTTTAACGGAAATTATCTCTGGCTTTGGTGTGTGTCTGTGTTTGTGTCTGTCCAATCTGCAATAGACTGGTATCCTGTCCATGCTGTACCCTGCCTTCCACTTGCTGGGATAGGCTCCAGGTCCACTGTAACCCTGAATTAGAAAAAGAATGGATGAATATCCTTCTTGCAGTCCCAGTACAAAGTGCTTTAGTTTAGAACATGGGAACATATGAAAGGTAATCAAAACATTTTTTCATTCAGGCTTATAGAATTAAGAAAGGAACAATTGCAGCTTTAAGTCTGAATTATCTTTCATCTTCATGCACATACTGTAGTCATTGTGAACATCTGACAGCCTAAGGTAAGAGGCAATCAGTATGGAATAATTGTTCAGGTTTTTGTTAACTGAAAATGCTTTTTTTTGACCAGATGATTCTATTGAGATTTATTTTACAATACAACCTGGGAAAAAAACACTTTTTAAATCAGGGCATTTTACTAGAGAAATCGGAATGAAGTGCTTTCCTCAAAGGCACAACAGCATTGTCCCACCCCGAATGTGAACCTGATCCTCTCTGATCTCATATATGGTATACAGAATCATATACCATGCAGTGCAGAAATTGAAACAAAAATGTCTAGTGGGGTTATGTCAGGTTTATATTTTCAACCTTTAGTCTGTTAATTAGAGACATGTGATTTATAAAAAAAAATAAAATAAAATCCCCATTCAGGATAAACAGTGCTGAAGCAGCCCTGTTAACACAGAGTAATGTTTGTGTCTGCTCAAAAGCAATCTAATATCTTGTGAACCTCCCTCAGAAGGTACACTGAAGCTTGGCACAGCTGATAGGCAACTTTGATGGATATATTTTTTTGCTGCGAATTGCTGGTTTAGCACCCAGGGGAAAATACATTTAAGAAACCTTAATGTACTGGTACTGATGGGAAAGGCTTTTATTAGCCTGCAGTCTGTTTTATTTATATGTATTTGCTGCCTCTTAAAAGTGCAGATCCGGTTTGGTAGGATGCAGAATGCACTGATTGAAGTTATACTTTAGATGTACTGTACTTCTGAAGAGCTTTTACATCTCATAATGTTGACCTTGGTTTCATTGTTGAGAAGACAAAGCGAGAATGATCAGAAAGAGCCTCAACACAAACACAATTTGAATTAAACTTCAAGACCTTTAAAGTTATAGTTATATATTAAATGTGCCAAGAAAATTGTATTTCAAACTTTTTCCCCCAAATTCAAACTCTCAACATGACAATATTAAAAAGAAACAAAAACAGTATTTTATTAGTATAGAATAGTATTTCTGTCTCTGTTCTCAATGAAGGGTTTCTCAATTTGTTTCCATAGCAGAAAAACAACAGAAATGAAACTCATCATGAAACTAGGTTCACACCATCCCTCTACTCTCAATGACCGACCTATTTTCGTGTAATCTTCTCTATTCTCATGCAGGTTTTGACTTCACACCTTTCTTCATCCTTCTCCACTTTGCACTTCCTGAGTGACCTCTGTGCCTCCCTGCCTCTCCTGCCTCTTCCCCTCTCCCAGCTTTTGTTCTTCTGTGTGAATTCAACTTTACTGTCTGCCCTGTCTTTCTCACAACTGAAGAAGGCTTCACAGCCGAAACGTTGTTTTCTCTCTTCTCTTTTCAGCATATAATAAATCTATTACTTGTTCCTTACAATTTATTCGTATTCCACACATTGCATTAGATAGCTCACCAGGCATGCGTCTTGATTGCAGGGTTAAAAAATGAAGAAATCACCAAGAGATTGCCCCATTAAACAATTCAGCTGCACTTAATAGACGCTTGTTTGATGTAGTATAATTGTGTGAATGTATGTGAAATTATTTGGATGCGTATGTGCTTGTTACCAGGAGCTCCTGGCTCTTGGTAGCCAGGCATTTGTAATAAGAGGGCAGCCCTCGTTTCCGTGCAGAAATGTGTCTAATTAAAATGAAATGCATTGTCAAGACCCAAGACCAAGTGTGGTGCTTCAATAAATAGCTCTTTCTGCTTTTTTTTATATTAGTGTTGATTTTTTTGACAACCGCCCCCTTACAAAAGACATTTTTATAATGACAATGTGCTCTGCATGGTCTTAATCAAGTTTTTCTTTTTGGGAAGGATTGGGAGGGGGGAGGCTTGGTTTTCTTGAAACACATGCAAGGCCTTCTCATTCTGATTTTATTCAGCAAAGTGGGAGTGTAAATTACTTGCTGCTGGGAGTGCAAATTACTTAATTGTTTTTTATTATTATTATTCATCAGATCCTGACAGCTTGATTGTGCTGCCGTTGTGTTCAGTACCGTGCCATCTGTACATCGCTGCATCTTGTGCTGCTATTTTGAGGCATCGTGTCTTTTTTTTTGCTTTTTTGCTTGACGTTGTCTCCTGACTTGTTATGGTAATTTGAATGTGTTAGATTGCGCAGAGCTTTCAGCATTCTGTCTCCAAAATGCCTTCAAGCAAGGACATAATAATAAACACTCAAGAACAATGGCTTAGACTCCAGACAAATCTGAGCTGTTTGCAATTACTCAGTACCTTGCCAGTGCAATTTCGTCTGTAATAATGAATTTGGGTTCTTGATGAAGTTCTTAATTTGCTCAGGTTGATCCATTAAGTCCTTACTTGGGTATATTAAAGGGCTTTAGATTTGTATGATGCACACCAGAATTCTATTATTTGAGAATAATTGTGATTTTCCAGAATGAGAAAATAATGTAGTCTATTGAGCAATGAGTCATTTGCAACATTTTTTTTCTTTTCACAGATGTATCCACTTGTTTCAGACACAGTGGTGTCTGAGGACCTCTGCAAGATGTATACTCTCATGGATTCTGCTTTTTTTGACATCATGGATGTAAAGAAACATTCTTTTTGATTTGTAAATGCTCTGTGGTCTTTGGTTAAAAAAGAAACACCTCATGTCTCAGGGATGCAGGAAACTGTCATAGGAATTGGCATTTTGCATTTGGAAAAAAGGGACTGCCACTTGAGATCAACAGCGTTATTATACCAAGAATTTCATTCATAAGGATTTCAGGGCCAAATCTATATTGAATCATGTACACTGCTGTTGTGTCTGCTATACACTACACAAATCTCACTGAATACAAACTAAAATGGAGATTGAGCATGAATCTAAACTATTTGCTGTTTAACTGCCACTACGAGAAGTATAAAAAGGTAAAATACTTACATTGCAGACCTTAAAAGGCTACATTACCCCTTGGGTTGCTGTAAATGTTGTAAAGGTTGTTACATTGAAAGGCTACTATTGGGATAACTGAAACAGATGCATTCAACGCAGATCCAATTCAACAGTGTGAAACCACACTACAATTTGGAATCTTTATTTGATTACTTTTGAATACTCCACACCTTGCACTGTCAAACCATGTTTGACCACACCCTCTTCTTTCACACTCCACGCTAAAATGTTTCAACAGCAGATTAAATTGAGGATGGAGGTGTGGTTCAGGTCCCACTGATATTAACCTCTACCACATAGTTGCCTGGCAGCCAGGGTGCCCTGTTCAACAACAAACAGTGAAAACTCAAGGCAGGCTGGGAAATTCCGGTCACAGCAGGCTAATCATACAGCCAAGATGTGAATCAGCAATCTCAGGACCTACAGTAGGCCTGCACAAGTATGCTGAATGAAAACTTTCTTCATGTTCTGTAACTCAGGATGCCCCAGTCTTTTGTTTTTCTGGATAGGGTTAGATACACAGCACTACCAATGTACCTGGCCATGTATCTTCAGACCTATAATTTCATACTAAAAACAAAAAGAATAGCTGTGTCATCTGGCCAATTTGGGTAGGGTGGATTTTACAGATCATCATAAATCCAGGGAGGGATTTCAGTGAGGGGCCACATCTGTTTGTTAAGAGGGTTAATTGTACTTCTATACACCCCTTGTATATTACAGCAATGCAAACAGTCCACTGTGAAAAATGATTAGAAGAATCCCCATGAGATATTGTACTGCCAAGTATTTATGGTTAAATGGCTTGGTCATATCTATCTGAAATCCTAAATTACTTTTATCTGCATGTAACGTATGGTAGCAATATAACACAAGTAAACAAACATTTTCAACACATCAATTCCAAACCTTCAGGTTTATTGAATATTTAGTGTTTTAATAGGCACATACCACATTTATTAAAGAGTTTTTCACAAAGCTGTAGATCTTGAATATGTGGACCATTCCTACAACTTTTGGAAGATCTGATGTAATATATGGTCTTCAAGAAAAGACATAGCATTAGATTTAGCTGTATTATTGGAAACAGCAGTTCTCCTATAACAGACATCGCTACTCTTGACAGTTCACATTCCACATTATCAGCTGTCTGTGAGCTTCAGGCTATTCCTGTAGACTGTCTTCAAAAACACTCTTGCAAAAAACACAAGGATTCCAGTCTTGGAGAATATGGAGGAGAATATTTAAAGTCACTTGATAATCTAAACTCTCAACTGATTGAGAAATTTGAAATTGGCAGGAAAAAATGACTCGCAGTATTTATTCCATTTTCATCTACTCCGCATGTGAGAAACAAATTCATGCAATTCATTTTCTTAAGCAGTGCTGTTTTTCTGAAAAGGAAGGAACGCTTTTTTTAAAACCCATGATGTGATGGCCATCCATAACCTCATTTATTCCTTGAATGAACATTTCCTGTTTTCACACATCTTGTCAGGGAACAGACAGCTCTGGCTGAAAAGGACAAAAGTAATATAAGCAGAGCTGATGTGCAGCAGGTTTGTCCTGATATCATGTGATGTATTTAATATCATCATTAGAGGAGAAAAGAAACAGGTTCTTAGAAACTTTCTAGCTAACTATGAAATTGCCCCACTTGAATGCTTTGATCACTAAAGGGGTGAGTAATGGGTCTGGAATTCACACATCACCTCCTGTTCATGTTTGCCGGCCATATCTCCTCATTGTTGGACTTGCTAACTGAACTGATCACACTACAAATCAACCTCTTGGCTCTGCCAGCTCACTGGCCCTGTTTCCCCTTGATAAAAGCCATGCCTGATCTCCAGCTCCTGGTGTTTGCAAAGACATGAACACTTTCAAATTTACATCCTTAGCAGTCTCAAACTCGGGTGATTTATGTGGAATATTTTTCAGGCTTAAGCAACTTCTTAAGCTTGTGCCAGCAGCAGCAGAAATAATCTGATTTCCCTGCCCATTAGATTAGTTAAAGTGACCTGCTGTAATTAAACTGTTCTGTTATACTTCTTTTTTTGCACAAACCTATTAGTTTTGCCAATGGTAGTAATTTTAAGAGTACTCCTATTTCAGTTAAACACACCCAGGTGCAAATCAAGCACAAGTTGGCTGGTAACCCTTACCAAATACAGCAACAAATGCCATGTACCTGTACATTGTTTCATGTACATGTCAAATGTGCATTGTGTAATGGGTTAATATATGTGTTGTATAATACAATGTTTAGGTGCAGGACTATACAAACAGTTGAAGAAATTAAACATTGCATTGCCCTGTACATAATGCTGCTCCTACAATCTATGATGGAATTGTGTTTGAAAATGTGAGGCCTCTGTGACATACTGTATGTCTGTCATGAGTATGAAAGACCTTTATTTGTGTGTAGGACTGAAACCTTGAGGAGGATTTAAGATTTCCTGACAAGTATATCACAGAAAAGAGGCATTCTGGTCAACTGTTTTTCTTTAACACAAATATAATCTTTTTTTTTTGTTCTATTGTATTGGTCGAGGTGAGACTGAACACATCACTGTATAATTACACACTGTGTCAGAATCTCTTCTTTAGCAATTACTGCCTTGACACAACAACCTGCATATTATTTGTTGCTAGTACTGCTTTTTTAAATTTGGATGTTGTTTCTTTTGTGGAAACTACCAGCTACCAATCAACTAGGGTCTTAGATACAAACCTCAAAATATGAGTGAAGTAATGGAGCCAAAGTCAATGTGATTTTAAACACAATGAGCCACACAGCAGCTACTGTACAGGTGGCATTGAAGGAAGGACATCAGCAACACTCATTTATAGTGATTCAAGCTCACAGGACACTGGTTAATACAGGGGTCATGGAGGTTCAGCAAACCAAAGATACCACAATCAATTCAAAACCCACCAAGGGGGACGTTCTTGCCCCTTTGTTGGGCACCTAGGGTATCGGTTCACCTCTGTTCCAGCACCTGCTATGCCATTAGGTGATTTATTTTGTTGTTATTTCACACAGTGTCACTAGCAAAGGGACCAGCTACCTTTAGTTTGAGTAAACCTTCCTGAGAACCCACTTAACTGCTAGTTGAATCACAATATTATAGGGCTGCCTATTTTACAGCACATAGCACAGCAAAATATTCTAGCACAGCTGACTTACCGTGTGTTAGTATGAAGATGGGCTATCTTGTTCTCAGTCTGACAAAGAGAGAGAAGGAGCTGGTTATATGGTTAGCACTCCAAGTTTTCTCAGCTTCACTGAGGCTCTGGACTGAGGCCCAGATGTGTATTGAAACTGGCACTATGTGAATGTATGACAAATTGAGTAATCAATTAACATATGCAATATCTTTAGCAAGTGGGTAGATGAGAAAGGGGCGTATCAAAGATGCCCTTTTGAAGTCAGCATCAACTGCAGGCCTTCTTCTCATCTATTTGCATCAAGGTTAGACTAGCTATTTCTCAGGACACCCGCGATATTACTTAGCAATGAATGGCTGTATGCAATGTGTTTACGTTCCAGTGAGCGCGGTACAATTACAAACAATCTCCTTTACCATCTCAAGCCATTCATTCACTGCAGCCCACTCCCCTTGAGATCAGGAAGACTCTGCTGGTCGAAGAACGCACTCACCATTCAGTCCCTCCTAACCAAAATAAATTAATTAACAAGCAATTTTAATTCCTTGTCAACCTTCATTAATTCAAACAAACATTTTTGTACAGTGAGTGTTTCAAGCTGTAGTAATTCTTTCCTTGAGCATTGATAAGAAATAGATATTGTTTGCATGTTATAAGATACACCGTATATGGAGATATACAGACACTAACATACATTATTTTTCATGTCCAGTATATTGTGTGTGCTCTTATGATGTACAATTAATATTGATTATGTGTTATTATATACTGTACAATACAGGGTTTTAAAGTCAGGCAGTTTTTGTCAAAGTGAACAACTTGCAGCAAACTTGAAAAGGTACTTTTGCCTGTAATCAAACTAAAAGGATGAGTTTCACCAGCAGTCATCACCAGACTGCAAAAAAAATCAAGTGCATTCAGCACCATGATTAATATGTGTAGACAAGAGCAATGGGTCATGTCCTAGAGATAATCCCCAGTCATCCGCTACTCTGTAAGAACCTGACTGGCTCCCTCCAAGACCTAGACCACTTTCACCCTCTGTCTTACAGTATGCAATTAGCCTGCACATGACCCTGGCCTTAATAAAGCCAGCCATTTGAATATCAGCTTGAGCAGATGTACTTAAAAAACAAACTTGGAAACATCAAAAGCCAATATAAGGAAGAGGTTTGTGAGCATTGATCTGGCCATACTTAAATGACCTCACCTTTTGTGGGATTGGGAAGTTGTACTTTCTCTTGGTGCTCAAAAATCCAGAGACATGCTGTCCAATTTACTTGGACACTAAAAATGACTGTACAGCGCTTTATACATGTTCCGTACGTATGTACAGAACCCTGTGATGGACTGGGATTCCATCCTGTTTGTGCATTCCTTCTAAGTTAAGATCAGGTTCACCATGACTCTCTAAGGACAAATATGTTACTGATGGATCATTGAGAAATAACACATCAATGCGATTTAATGTTTTTGTAAAATAAGGCAAAAGCAGGCAGTTCTCGAGGAATAAAACCGACAGACTGCTAGGATAAGAACATCTTAGAAATTGCAACATTTGGTATTTAATTCAGAAAAGATGCAACTTGAGCATCTTGCAAATCAGAGAAACAGTTTGTTATTAAGAAATTAAAAATGTTAAAAAAAGAATGAACCAAACAAAAACACATGGTGTGTAGCACAAGTCCTAATACAAACGAGTTGGAGAGGGGAGTGGGGGGTATCTTCATAATCTATCTGTAATAACTCATGGTTTTAAGACAATGATACTTTGGAAAACAGCCCAGCTGGTAATGGAGAATTAGGGAGCAAGAGAGGATTGATTGGCATTTATGCAACATCACCAAATGGCACACTAATGGAATCAGGAACATTTCCAGTAAAGAAAAAAATGTAGTTCAGTGTTTAGGGAATTATGCTGAGACATGTTTAATGATTTCCATTACTTTAACTGCATTGTTTCCCCTCGTGTATGAAAGACACAGAGCACTTGACCCTGTGAAAGTTATAGTGGATTATCATTACCAAAGCAGAATAAAGTGTGCAAAGCCAATCAAAGCACACTTAAGCATTTTAAAGCAGAGCATTGAATGAAAAAGTGTTCCTCAAATCTGATTGGATCAGTCTAAGCCCTTTAGAAATTTCAACTCATGGATGTAATATTCTCAATACTGTCTTTTACAAAGACACTTGCTACAGATTGAAATCTCACGGGATTTGAATTGCAATGATTTCTGGTAATATTGAGATACCTGAACTGGTTTTCTATTCTACGGCTTCCTGGCTTTACTATGGATATTGTCTTAGATCCCCATTGTAATTTAGGATAAAATGCTCAATCATCTCTATCATTCATACAGACATTGTAAACTCAATTCAGTTTAATTAAGGATACTTTAGGATACCCCTTGTCACTTGGCTTTAATTTAAGGTCAATTACATAAATAATTAAATTGCAAAGAAGTTTATATTAAATGTATTATATAACTTGTAAGTTGAAATAATAAAATAAAGCTATGGTATTTTTTAAAGGGCATTTTATCCCTCTAAAATTGTTTTGCAATTTGTGGCATTTTAATACAACAAAAATATATCAATATGTAATAAAATGCTAAAAACATAAAGAGCAAAAATCCCAAGAATAATAATAATAGTGTTTCAGATAAATGAAAGAACAGACAGCAAGGAGGAAAACGGTTGTTATTAGTAACAGTTTCATCCTCATAAGCGTTCTTTGCCATCTGACCAGGTCTCATAATGTCAAGTGTACAAGGACATCAGTAATTACCAGATGGTACAAGATGTCAATTCTGTATCTTACTGCCTCAGCAAAATCTTACTGTCAGTCTGTCTGTTATATACTTTATCACAAAAAAAAGGCAAAATTACAGTGACAGTCTCAGGTGGGCTATATTTATTGATGTTTTTTTCACTTAATTGCAAAATTATCTGTTTTAATTACTTTTAAACAGAAAACATCCACCTAAGATCAATAAAAGTATACACCTAAAACCAATTAGGCAGTACTGTGTTCAAACTGGATTAGGATATCATAATAATCCCTCTGAGATCCAAATGTAGGTTTTCTTTCTCAGTTGGATAAAATGCATTTTTAATATCTTAATACAATTGCATATATACTGTACAAAGCAGGGTTCTCCCAAAGTTTGGGAGCCCCGGTATATTCCTCACATTTCCAGGTGTCTGTGGCTGCTGAGTGGTTCAGCTCCTGGCAGTAAGTACTGAAAAGCCTTCTACAGGTGAGTCAGGTCAGGAACCACCAGCCCTCTCTGATTCTGCTGTGTAATTGGCTAATCATAAGAGGAAAGGTATAGAGCTTCAGCACTATGCTGACTTTTCCTTCAGTTTAGCGACTGAAACAAAGGAAAATATGAAACAACACATTTTAAATCTGTATACTGTATAACTGCATGAGATAATAACAAAAAAAAACATTAATCTATCGTGGATCTAAAACCAATGTGTCTCAACTAGTAAAAGCCTACACTCAGAGAGCAGGTTCATCGTGGACGGTGTTACTAGCTGACTGTGACCAGGATTCACAGAAGTTCTTAAGTGAAGTTCGGGAGGCACGGCATGACAAAAACTAAGCCTTTTGTTCAACATGTTCTAAATCATAATCATTCCTGGCATCATTTCTCGAAGGTTTATATACATAAGGCATACGCAAATCCCTTTGCTTTTTGCATTTTCTCTCCTGCATTATTAATTTACTATGGTTTCCCACCACAGTCCAGTTAACTGGCTTTTGTAAAAACTTGGCCCTGGTGTGAGTGTATCTGTGTCTGTGTCTATCCTGCAATAGACTGGTGTCCCATCCAGGGTATATCCAGCCTTGGGCCCAATGCTTCCTGGAATAGGTTCCCAGCCACCTTAATAAATTAGATAAGTGGTGATGATTATTCATCTTAATGTGGACCATGCGCCAAACAACAAATACAGAAAGAAAACAGAAGGAAAGGAAACATTTTTTTCTCATACAAGTACTTGATTTGTCAAAGCATGGAACATGGCCTGGAATGGAACAAAAATAATCTACTCTGACCTCCTGAAACAGCATTCATCAGCATTTACTGTATATATGAGCATTTAGAAGAGTCCAATTGTTCTTGACATTATTTTCCTGTTGCCTGCAAATTTCTGATCTTCCATTCTACTGTACATTGGTGGTTTTGGGGTTCCGCTTTTTTAATTCTTTGGGGTCCTAGGTTCCTTGTTCTTTGGTCCCTCAGCCAAGCCATATAAGCCAAATTCAACAAACATCCAGAAACATGTTAAATTGGTGTGTGCTGATACTCCTTGTGAACCAGAAATATGTCTTAGATACACCAGGATCTGGAGAATGAGCTTCAGTCAGCCAGGGTAACCATCTGTTGTTCTATGTATTGATGAATTTTCAATCTAAACTGTAATTTGCTCTGTGTATCCATTATTATTGCTTGTTCAAATAATTCTAACAAATTGAGTCCAATCGTTTATAAAACTTTTCAAATTGTTGATACTATTTCCATACAGGTGATCCTCAGGTTTAACTCTAATAATCTTTTGAATAACCTTACATTTAATAAATGCCTGACATCAATTTACTTATAATTACTTGATTCAGTTTTCTCATGCATTTTATGGATGGAGGCTACATTAGCAATTCTACTACAATCAGGTATGACTCCTGTCTTGGGACAACTGTTGTCTTGGGGTAAATATTGGGAGAGTTGCATTAATGGCTTCTGAATGAAATATATTGATTCCTTGAGTATGATTTGTTCAGTCTTGATTGTTTGAAAAGACAATATATATATACAGTATGTACAAGCATTTCCTTTCCTAGGCAGTCCAGCAAACTGAGTAAGAAAACATTACCAAGTCTACCATTTCACTTTCAGCTGCTGACATTTCTATAGGTTTTCACCAGTCTACAGTATGTGGCAAAAGTTGAGGTCTTCCATTAAAACAACTTCTTCTTTAACATGTTGATTCTTAATTTCATTATACAGTATTGAACTGTAATCAATATCTGCATTTGGTGGTCTATTGCATACTCCTAGAACTATACCTCTGGAAATTGTAGGTTCCGAGACTCTTGATTCCCCTAGCTTTAGCTCCTGACAAGAATACTCTTTTTTATACATAATACTGCACCTCCACTCTTCTATCCATAATACTACATTCATCTCCATCATTTTCTATTAGCTCTGTTTCTGCGATTCCAATCTCATTTAGGTGTAATTTAGGTGCATCTGTACATATGTACATATGTATAGAAGGGCTCTGCCACTAAAAGATTTTGAGTTGTCAAGAATGATGAAGGGTTCTTCAGTATACCATGTCCTCATCGGTGTGTTGTAGATCCTGAAAAAAAAAAGTTAATTTAGCCCGTTTCATCAGTTTCTTTCCAGGTTGTTTTAATTTGTTCTGGATGGAAAAATATGTAGCATATTTTGCATTGACCCAATCAGTCAGTTGTGCTCCAGTGACTGGTGACCTTTGGAATGTTTTTAGCTTACATAATGCATACGAAGACCTTCCTCTTGTGCATGTTGTCCAGGCATTGTTGAAACCAGTCAAATTAGTTTACACGGCTCAAAACACCGTAGGCAAACTGTGGGATCCACCTTGAAGAATGACATGGTGTCTTTTCAAAGTTAAGGTCTGGCATCACAACACAAAACCCACCACCACATCACATTGTGAAGTTTAAATGGCCCTTTCGAGGTCACATTTATAGAACTGACAAGAACATTCTCCTAATTCTTGCAATTACAATTCTTACAAATTTCTCAATTTACATTAAGAAGTACAAGCCTTCGTTGTTTGAGTTCTCATGCAACAAACCCAGCACATTGTCAGAAACAATGCTGTGTCTAAATCTCTTGCAGTGCTAAATGTACTAAAAGAATCAGGCCTCTCTGCATGCCCTGATTCTAACAGTTCTGTACACTTTTGGGGTAGGACTGGCTCTTGGAGATTGTGATGGGTTTTAACTGTCCTGTCAATTGAAAAAAAACTAATTTTCTGTTAAATGCATTTGCATTGTCTGGGTTAGGATTTGTAAAGCAAACAACAAAACCAGTTCCCCTTTGTTCTCAGCATACATTTAATTTTAAACTGGAGTTGTTCCTAACAAGAGACAGTATTCCCAGTTTAATATAACTGTGGTTTGGAACTACAGTGGCAGGCTACACTTAATGAGTGACAGAAACCAATATTTTCAGTGAAAGAAATGAGATAGATGTTTCGTTTTTATGTGGTATTTGTTTGGACCTTTATTATTATCTCACAGGAAATATGGACTGTAGCCATGTTTTAAAAAAATCTCATTAAATCTGAGCAGGGCTTGATAGTACCCATTGCGATCCGTTTCAAATGCGATATTACATTACTGTCTGTTTAATCTACAAAGTGTGTACAGTTTTAACCACTTCGGTGCCTCAGTTCACTCAGGATGTTAAGTCTCCAAGTTTTGAACAACTTCAAAATTCTTTCATGACTCATTGCCCTAATCTTAAAACAGGAAAAGCTCACATTACACCAGATCACAAAATTTAAACTGTGTTTCAGAAGACTCTTTAATCTAGGTAAGATCAAATTACTCATTAGCAGCAGTTAGATCATTAAGCCTCTGTGTGCAGACAGGTGTGTCTGAACAGCCAGGAATGTGTGGAAGATTCTTACAGTACAACTTCATTATCACTAATTATGATTATTAATTTATTTGGCTGATACTTTAATCTTTAGCAATTTATATTTGCACCCATTTTTACAGATGTGTATTTTAATGGAGCAAGTCTGGTAAAGCGCCTCGCTGAACAGTACAACAACAGTGTCTCACCTGGGATTTGAACAGATAACCTACCAGCTCTTAGGCTCAGAACCCTTACCACTGCTTCCTAAATTTATCTATAAAATTGGGAAAGAGAAGTGGATTAAATGCTTTTCAGACCATATTTTGATAATTTAGTTGAATTGAATGCCTAATGTTTTGGAACATAATGGAGTACAACACACTATAGGTAGAAGTAGTTCAGGTGGGTAGCTGCATCAGCATGCGTAAGCTGCAAAGGAACAAGTAATAGGTTTATTCCATGCTGAAATGAGAGGAAAGAAAACACAACGTTTCAGGCAGTGGAGCCTTCTTCAGGTACGTTATTCATTCCTTACTCTTCCCCATTGGATGAGATGTTAAATTGAGCTCCTGACTTCCATAAATTAATTATTAAAGAGCCAATACCATTTCTGTACGAGTATGGGTGTTAACTGCGGTGTCTTGACTAAACTCCAATTTGGAGTTAAATAATCTGACCTCCCTATTAGTGACATAATTTCTCGGTTCTTGACCATATCTGTTGTGTAGTGGGATTGTTGTGCACCAGCCACGTGCACTTCAGCGGATCACCATCCTTATGTAAATCCTTTTGGGGTCTTTGAAAAGCACCATGCAGTTATGATCAAGTAATATACCTTTTGTTTAGTTATATTTTCTCATGTTTATAATTCCACCTTCACTTTAGTTATTTTGTAGATATTAGTCTAGAAGTTCACATACAGTTATGTTTATTAGTATCCATCTACAGTGCAGCAGACAAACGTAGATGGATAGAGAGAGAGACCTTCTTTCCTATAATAATCCCGTTCTCCTCATAAGGACCACAATAGTAGTACGATTTACGATTAACAAACGTGCAATTCTTACATTCCGCCCATAGGTGGCACCATTTCGATAGTTTTCAGATGAGGCTCAGCTCTTAGGCACAGAGAATACAGCGCAGTACTGGCGACAAAGAGCGCATCCAGTTGTTGGGTAATGTATGCTAATACAAGCACCTTTAAACGCTGTTCCTTTATGATAAACTCGTTGCTAAAGTCGCTTTTTAGAATTATGTAGTAGAATTGTGTTTTGCTAGATAATCTAATCAAAGGAACATTTATTTTTAAATCATCACTCGATTCCACGCGTCTTCAAAATCTTGAAATGTGCATTCCATTGTTACTGGTCTCTTACAAGCAACTGAAGCATTGGTAGCCTATTTTATATGTTTTTTTTTCCTCAAAGTTTAAAGTCATGTCATCAAAGAACATACTTTAAATTTCAGTTAAAATCTTTACTATTAAAGTTCTTCAGTGAATATAGGTGAAAGATCCAATATATTACACAGTACCTTTACATCTGGGGGTGTTTTGCATATGACCATACACAGATATGTACAGTATATACTGTATGAATGTGAATACGTTTCTGTAGCTACTCTAGAATCTATAGAAACATTTGCATTACATTCGTAAATTCACCGTAAATCCTAACGGACACGACTTGATTGGACGATCGAATTCACATACAGTACTATTATTATATTACATATACCGCAAATTTGTGAAATTGTTGGTGATGGGGGTCCAAATTATTTGTACGAAAGTACTGTATATTCTTACTGTCTAAACACATCACATTAATGATATAAGAAAAGTGAATTATGACAGGAAGTGGAAATTAATCTGACATATATTACTGTATATTAATGTTCTCTGAGTGTCTGATTCGTTGTTTGCGGAAAAGCAGTTGTGCTATTTTTAGAGGACCACTCTTACATGTGCATTAAGTTGGAATTACACTGTATGTTATTTTCTTATCAGAAATAAAAAGCGTCATGAAATTATGTAGCACAACTTATTTCTTACTCTTTACTCAAGACAGATTGAATAATAGAGATAGTAAAGAATATACTGGTTGGCGTTGCAGTTAAAATTCCTGCAAACTGCCTGTCAGAAAGTTATCTTGTAATGGGGTTAAACTCATTTCTTTGCCTCTTACTAGCGTCAATGGAGCCAGAGAATGATTCGAGTTTATTTTAAGTATCTTAGACAGGAGACCTTTTAAAATACACATTCTATCATTCCTTTTTCACCCTTCGCAGCGACATCAGTGGTCCACATCGCGAAGAACGCTATAGGCTACTAGTGAAGAACGGGCAGGCTCCAGGCTATACATTTCTTTTATCTTGATCGGTGAACAGCAAGAAAAAAGAAGCTAAAGGAGTCGAGTTAGTTTACTGTGAGAAGCAATAAGCACAGGAGAACTGCTTCCTACAGCTGTAATAATAATAATAATAATAATAATAATAATAATAATAATAATAATAATAATAATAATAATAATGGAGTTTCAGCCCTGAGAATCCAATACCTTTTCAGAATGTTCGCTGTTAGCTCTGGGGTTAAGGTAGCAGTATGACAGCCGAAACTTTAAAGCTTTATGAAAAGGGTAAATTTTAGGCTACAGTGGATGTAATTTCGCTAGGGGTGAGATAACCCTGAAACGCAGAGATGAATGTGTGAAACAGCATGAACATGCCCATGCGTCGGCTGAGCCGTTAGCTGTCCTTTGCGAAGCGAAATCAGTGAAATTATCCTTAAACTAATGGTACATTTCGGAAGTTATATTAGAAGCAGCGGTAATGCCGAGATACCCCGGTTAACAGTTGCATTAGCAGGCGAGAAAAACGCCTTACTACTAGTTTTTGATGTGGTGCCGCTTTTGGGAAAAAAAAAACTGGGAATTAATAATATCAAATGAAAAGGATAGCAGCGGCGCTGGTCCCCGAAACGGTTAATAGACTGCATGCAAATGAGTCCGTATGCTAAGAGAAGACAGGGGGTTGGGTCTGACGCTGTGCTGTGAGTAGAGTACTGTGTGCTGCCCGTGGTTCGGCTAGCACTGTGCCAGTCTAGCATTAAAGCTCGGCGGAGAGGGGGGAATATGTGTGTGTGAATTTCTGCAGGGAGGTTGTAACCCATACCAAGGAAAACGTACGATGGCAAGGCAAAATAAAGGCGAAATTAGAAGGGACTGTCTTCTAAACTGAAGGAATGTTCAACCTCACAGCCCGCCTCCTGCAAATAACCATTACAAGTCTTTTGAATGACAATTGACAATAAGGAACATGCTTAAATGCCAATATCAATATATAATCCTAAAGCGAGCAAGCAAGCGCGAGGCACAGTTATTGGTGTGCTGGAGCTGAATGAATGAACCAGCGTTGCTTTGCCAAGATTTTCCACGAATTCTGAAGGAATACATTGTGCACGAACGTGCCGTGTTCCGTCCATACCTGACAGCTAGCTGACTTACCGTGGGATTCTGAGCACTTCGGTGTGGAATTAACTAGGAAACGGGCATTTTTTGGAGGAGAGGAAGAAAGCCGCACAACGTAAATTGACTGATTTAAGAAAGAAACGCAAGCCCATCTTGATGCTGAATGGTGAGTGTTTTGAACCAGTGGACACATCGCATGTGCCGGTAGTATAAAACAAGAATGAATTTAGCCTCTAGTACTTAAGCATTTTGGTTTAGTCATGTTAAATATTATCGTGCTTCACTTACTGTACGGTAAATAACTGTTCCAAAACCCACATTTTGACTTAATATTTTTACTAACAATACGGCAACAAACTAAATTCCTCCGATGTGACATGTTGATGGTGCATGGAGTTTATTATACCAAGAACAGGGGGAGCTTTTGAAATATTTTAAGCACTTACAGTAACATTTTGGCATTCCAGTTGAAATGATTTTCTAAAACTCTCTGTTAACGGGATTGTGTCTTATTTTTTTTGTCATTTTCTCAACGCTTTGTAGTCTTTATACTTAGTATGATGCTGTGGCAAATTTTATTTTTTCTTTATAATACATTTTCTTTAAAACTGTCCGGAATACAGAATGTAATTAAGAATTTATTCAGAATGTAGTGTAGATACCCACATGTGATCATGTTCATGGTTTTGACAAGAAGGAAACCCCAATGTTTTAAAGACCAACTCTTATTTATTATTCGTTACATTTTACATTTTACACGTGAGTGTATACTCGCTTATCTGCCTGTACAGTAACACGGTTTTCAGATGGCATTGTTCTTTCTTAGAAATGCCTGTCTGCGCGAATTAAGGATTCGCGTTGTACTGTGGAAATATTTCACTCAATTATTTATTGGCTGAGTTAGTAACATTACATGCTATTTTGTTAACATGATATTTATTTTCTGCTAAATATTAAGACTCTGTCGGAAGTAATGTAATACCACGAGGCATTAATATAACCTTGACTGAGAATCTGCTCTTCAAACCAGTAAGGTGCTTCGAGGCAGTGAAGTACCTGGCTGAACTGTTCACGTTATTTGGTGTAGAAAGGTTTAGGATTCGGATTGTTTTCTGAGATAGGATAGTTCTGCCTGTTGTACAACCAATTTCTGAAATCGTGAAAGGAGCGGTCCGGCTATTTTTTAACACAACCTGAAATAATGCCTATCTGTTGTATACTGTAAACACAAGATTTGATTTTGGCTATTGGTTCCAGTGAATCAACTGGAGATGTAATCATCTTGATTCTTTGAATTAAGACCCCAAATTAGATTCCCTGGATATTTTGTGGTTAAAGATGAAGGCAACACTGCATAACAAGGACACATAATCACCGTCAAAAGAGCTGATATAATTTATCTTTGGTTCTTCTATGAATTGATTATGTTTCCCCCTTACACCTGATCCCAGCGATAAACAAAGTCCTGTGTGTTGTCTTTTGGTCCCAGACTCTGTAGGGTATGATGTGATTCCCTTTTTGCAAATGGAATCTGATGTATTGTTGCCAACTGGAATCATTCAGAGTTCCAGCTCCTCTGTTTCAGGACCGTTCATCTCATCTGTCGGTGACAGTGAAATAGCAGATGTACCCACAAATCTTCATTTTCCTGTATGGAGTAGTTAGGTTGCAAGTCGTGTTTGACACAAGCTCTGTAGATAATAAATGCAGTTTAAGGAGAAAATTGCTTGGCATTTGCATTAAAACAACTTCCATCTGCTGTGATTAGAAGAGTGCACAATAAGTGTGCAGTTTGTATAATAAACCCCTTTATCTTAACAAAGATTTACTAAGATAATTTTTTATACAATGCATGACCTCTGCACATAATTATTTAAATATCCATTTGCATCGTTAAACAACATTTTGACCTTCGACCATTGACTCACAAAAATTGAGTGAAAATTGCTGGGTTACAAGAATGGGCAAACCACATGCCAATAGCATATTTTATCACAGACACACAAAAACTTTGAAGTCTGAAACTTCTTTAGTCCAAAATCTCTAGAAAAAACTCCACTTTATTCCATTTTAAAAAAGCTCTAAAGTCTAAGCCAGATAACATAGACTTATCAGAACATCGGTGGGACACTTCTTTGAGCTTTAGATCTTACAGGAGTAAATATCAAAGAAAGCTTTTGACTCCGCAGTGCATCATACATGACACTGCTGTGTTTGAATATTGAACATGACATTATTGCAGAAACCATATCACTCAGATTTGGACACGGAATAAAAAATATATTTAAAATTGATCTGCTTGCCTTAAATTTATATTGTTGTACTGTATTATGTGTTACTTTACTGCATAGTACAGTATGTGCACGCGAAGCACACGCTCTGAACAGCGCACTGTGCAATTGAAGTTTGTAGCTTGTTAAAGAAGATCACTAATTTAAGGAATAAATCATTTTTATATTTTACTCTCTTTTTTCCTAATTCTTAGTGCACTTTTGCCCTCGTATTTCTGAGTGTACACAAGGCAAACGCAGATTAAAATTTAATCTTATCCTGAGTTTTCTTTACTTTTATTCATTTTTTATGACTTTTTTTCTTTGAAGGTACAGTATGGCTGTGTTTTCTCACCTCGCCAGTAATGCCTAGGAGAGTTAATAAATTGATTCACTCTTCATGTAGACTCTCAGTTTATTGGTGTCACAGACTGACTTCTGCACTTTTTAAAGGAGCTGTAAATTAGAAGGCTCTGTATGTTGCAGTACTATGTGAGCTCTTTATGGGCACAAACCACAGCACTGCAAAACAAACATCCTCTTTTTTATATGTTGACTCAAGACGGCCACAAATGATACAGTAAAAGGGGTATGGTATCTAGTAAACCAAAGCAACTGAATCTAATTTTCTTTACTGGAATCCTTCTATTCAAAAGTATCATTAAAAAAAATATTTTAAGTTCAGTTGCTCGACAGCCATTACTTGACATTTATAATTCTTCGGGTTTTCGCTTGTTCCCCTCAGCAAGTGCTAGAAAGTGCGGATCAGTGCTGTGTTTAGCACGCTTACTGTACATCCTTGTGTACTGTGCAATAAATTGTCTGTGTGGTTCCTTAAATGCTTCATAGCCCAGCCCTCAACAATGATATCAGTCTGCCATTCTGCTGGAAGTTGTTTCTTTAAAGGATCAGTTCTTAGAAGAGAGAAGAAAATAGGCTGGATCAGGAGCAGTTCTGGATCTTAAGACTGCAGACTGTTTAATCAATACGGTTAATGATACAAAGCTGAAGAAAATTGAGACAATAGAGACTATAAGCATACAGCTACTCCGTCCTGTAGCCATTTTTCTGTATTATTTGGTACTTAAACTCATGCAAACCAAATGAGTTCCTACCTACTCTTTTGAGCAGTTACATCCTTATCGTGTCGACCAGTTGCTTTGGTTTCTGTTCAGATGGTCGCCCCTGGTTAAAAGGATTTTGCCTACAGTGCCTTGATCTTAATCTATTGATTTGCTTATGGCAGTTCATTACATTAACTGTTTCCAGCTGGGTAATTTAGCTGTGTTATATTGTGGTATTTGTCTGTCCACTTTCCTGATTTCCAGTGGCATGTGTATTTTTTGTTTTGGGGGGTGGTGCTTTAGCAAATTTACAAAACCTCTTTCCCCCAGGCATAAACCATAAATTTGAACTACCAGAGTATTTCCTCCTCCATATATAGAAGAATCTTAAGATTTTTCCTCAACTGACTGCTTGATTTAAGTGAATTACCTATCACATGCTAACCTATCTTACATAAATAACATACTCTGGACTATGGATGCTGATTTTTAAAATTTTTATGGATATCTCAAGTTTTTGTAGTTTCATGCTGTTGATGTATTTGAATTTTGAATGGAAAGACATTCTGGTTTGTCAACTTTTGCAGTAGTCTTGCTGTCTGAATCCAGTAGGGAAATATAACCGTTATTTGAATAGCCTGTTTTGTAAACTATTACTAGATTTGGCCATCATCTTTGTTTTATGTGTGTTGTTCATTATTTAAAATTTGTAGTCTCCAGGAAGCAACAAATAGACAAAATAATTCAGGAAAAATATAGGCAAAGATCAGAAAACCAGCCAGAGTTAGCACAGTACACAACTGAAGTATTTCTTGCAGTTCAGTGTTTGCATGCATTTTTCCCTGTTAAGTGCACCAGCAAAATCCTTGGTCTGACAGCTGCAGCTCTAGGTCATACCTCTGTACTTCTGTCAGCCCCTGTACCTCAGGCTGCAGTCACCCCCTGTGCTTCTTTGTCCAGTAATCTAAATTCATTTTGTTGTTGAATCGTTTGACCATTGGAGCAGCTGGACATTAAATCAGAAAGCCAAAAACAACAGACTTGAGGAGTTATCCAGAGGGCGGTCAACGCAGTTGCACACTACTCCCTTGTTTGTGCAAAGATGCATTGTAAGAGCCGTGACCACAGATGGGGCATGTCTGCCCCCTACTGAGTCCCCAGTGCTATTACATTGCGATCTTCGATCCTGGGTTCCTGATTTCTCACTGGTTTCTGAGATCTCACAGTATTAACATTTATGAAAAAAGAACAGTGCTGCCTGGCAGTGGACAGTAGTATGAAAATGTGAAGTCTGTTTTTCAATAGATAGGTGTGGAAGGGAGGGGGGCTGCTTTGGTTGTGTATTGGTTGTGTATTGTCACCACTGTTGACTGTATCCTTGACTGCTGCTCCTTGGAGGTCCCTTGTTCAAGCAGCAGCAAGGCTCAGCCCTGCTTTAGCTTGAGAAATTCTGACAAGTTGCTATGCGTGCAGGCAGAATCCTTGACCTATTTTTGAACGAGACTGTGGTACAAAAGCCATCGGTCGCTCCATCTCCTCAGAGCACCCACTTGCAGCACGCCTTGCAGGGTCTGCTCTGTTCACCAGCTCGTGGGCCTTGCAGACGTAGCTTTGCATATCCACCGTGTCAAAGTGCACTTCCCCGTTTGTCTTCTTTTTTATGCGTGAGTTTTGCCTCTGTGCCTGAGTGCCTCTCCTAACTTTGGAGCTGTCACAGCAGAGATCACTATCTGTTCGTCTCCAGCCGGCCTGCGTCTATCTGTATATAGAGCACGCTGTCTGTTCTGCATTGGATGGCTTATTAAACTCCACAAAGAAGAGGCAGATTTGATTAACCCAGAAGTGTGGGTGGCTCTGCAAAGCGGGCCAGTAGGATGTCAAGCAAAGTTTATGGGAGATGGATGAAGTCTGACCTGGACAGGCAAACACATTTGTTCATGCTGCAAATGTGCTGTTCAGCAGTGCCAGTGCACTTAAATGAAAATCCCTCAAGGGTGTGTTTTTATTGTTGCTTTCCTGGGTCTCTCTGATCTGCACTTCTATAACACCTGGGTTTTAACCCAGGAAAAGTGAGAAATAATTGGTTGTGAATATATAGCCACTTTTCTTTCTGGTATGATTAGGTTTAAAGAAGTGTCTTCGCTCCCTGCCGCTTAACACACTCTAGAAGTTGTTTTCAGGTTGTTGCAATTATCCAGGCAGTGCAGTGAGATCGGAGCAGGATAACATGTATTCTCCTATGCGCAGCCCCGGTGTTGCAATAATGATGATGTGGGTGTTTTGGTTCTTGGAAAAAGAGCCAGGTTAAGGTTGAGTGGGCTGCTTCAAGACTATGTTTAGCTTAAACTTTGAGTATGGCTTGTGATGAGCTGTCTTGTGCTGTTGCAAAAACATATACTTTCCATGTCAGACTGTTCCTATACATACGGTACTGCAGAGATATTGTTGTTGATTAAACAAACTTCATATAGTCAGATATGCCCTTCTTGGCATGATAGGTCCCTTATTATAAAGGGTATGATAGTAGAAATTGGTATAAGAAGCTTAGGTTTGCTCAGGATTTTCACTTAGTTCAGAAAAACCATCTGTTTTTTTGCAGCAGACTGTCAGGCATTCATTACTTATTCTGCATTACATTATTTTAAGTAAAATTGCTTTTAAGCTTTTGTCAGTGGAGAGCATCTCTCCTGGTAAACAAAACAAATCACAGCTGTGTCTGTGCAGGCCACTGCGGGCAAAGCAGAAACCTAACGAACAGTTTGAAGGCACAGTGCTTATTTTCGTTTTTTTTGTGGACGTCATTTTAAGTGGCAGTGCCTGTTGTTTTCTGCAGAACATATACAGTATAGTATTACAATATACTGTAGGTCAGTAAGGACCAGTTGGTGTATCATTGTGGAATACTGCTCAGTACCATCCAGAACAAGAGGGTGTTGTGTGGATTTATGCTTGCCTCTGTATATTTTAAGCGGCAGTTTTCTGAAATGTTTTCCTAATTCTTCAATCTGTCAGGATTGACATGTCTGTGGCATTCGGCGGGCTCAAGAGCCCCTTCCAGATATTGAAGGATGGCTTTGCAGACAGAAGACTTCAGCAGGCTCCAGTCAGTCTACAGAGTGGGAAAGGGGGAATGCTTAGCGTAGTGCCTGTGCCAGGAGAACAGTTTAAAGACCTCAGAGCACATTCTCCTAATGTTAATGTAACAAACCCATGTTATTTTTTGCTTTTTTGAATGCCATCCAGCCACATAGAAGTAAAAACAGAGCCATAGAGGAGCTGTAGCTATTAATAAAACTGCTGAAGAAACGCAAAATAAAAAAGAAAATACAGAGAGGGAGTTTAGATTTGTGTATTTACAGTACAGTACATCTGCTTTTCGCTGTTCCACTGGAAAGCAAGCCCTGGCAGTGTGGAGGGAAGCTCTGTTCCCTGCCTTTAAGAATTCAGTGCAGTTAATCTCAGTACCCGGTCAGCCCATGCTGGCTTTATTAAGATGTTAATAGAATGCCTTCATGACACATTTCCGTAGCCCAGGATTCTTGCTCCCATTCTCCTGTTCCTCAATCCACCTGCCAAGCTCTATAGATCTGCGGCAAATGTCTTTTTTGCACAACAGTGCTTTCTCGTCTCTGATCTGTCAGTGTTCTATACTGCTGCAGCGAGACTTGCTCTTTATCTGATACTTCCAATCGGAATCTTGCCCAGACTTGAAGCTCCTAATACAATTACTGTATACTACTGCCGAAGTGAAAAGAAAAGTTATCACTAAACCCGGGTGAAGGGGTGTGCTGCTTGCCCTCAGCTCTAAATCGTGGAAAACAAAGATCTAAATAATTTGATTTCAGTGTATTTTATATTACATACAAAAGCAGCCCTGGCACTTTTCTCAGCATTGTGACTTGACCCCTTCATGTAGCCATTTCGTGGACTAAGAAACAAGCAGACTAACAAGTCTTGACACTCCATATACTTAACTCTATGTAAGTACCTTAATTCAAACTTTTGAAAGAAACTGCCTCATAAATAGACTCCTCCCCTTTTTCTCCTCCTCTCCATGAATGCTTTAACACTTTCTGCTTGGAATTAAAGACGGTTAACACAGGCATCAATAATCAATTAGCTTGTGTCATGGGAGGATGTGCGTTTTTGTCTAGTGTGGAAGTTAACAATAAATGAGCAACAAAAGAGAGCTGGCGCAGACTAGGGCTCCACAAAGAGACAGGGGCAGCTGTGTGCAGCAGACGAGCGCAGGAGGAGGGGGGGTGACCACCGGGGTGGCAGGGCAAGTGACACCGGTGTGCCACATGCCTCTGTGTCCCTTGCCAGTGTTGCACCACAGCGCCCCCTGGTGTGTCCAGACACCTTTCCTGCCACAGTCGCCATGGTTACCATGCTGGTGAAGAAAGGCCTTGTCTCCTCACAAGAGCTGCAAGGAGAGACTATGGCAAACGGAAGTTTAAGTTTAACAGTGCCCTCCTGTAGTCTTCAGCGAGCGACAATCAATAGGGGACGAAATCCGCTATGCAGTCTATGGGCTTAGCCTTAAGTTCTTAAGCCTTAAGTGCTTTTATTTTTTCTAAAAAAATGCCTAATAGATATTTTGGTTTTAGAAAACTGTTCACCTAGATAAGCATTTCAGAATTGTAATGAAAAAGCTGGATTTCATGGCTTTAGCCCTTGAACCTTTTGAAATTCTACCTTGGCATATTCACAATTGTGTATTTTCCCATTTTTTTCTTTGGCTTCACCTTATGGTGAAATACAAAAAGAAATGTATGCAGAATTTATTAGGATAAACCTTCTGAAATTGAATTTCTGGAACAACGTGCCTTCATTTTGGCCATTAAAATGAATTGAGGTCTACAATAATTTCCTTTACTATACACATAGCTCCAATGTAACTGTAAGCACAGTCTACAAATCCCTCTGCACATCTTTGGTTCACTAAATTAAGATTGTTCCCAAGATCCTGATTGCAGTTGTAGATGAGAAACCCACAGGTCTAGTATACGTATAGTAACATGTACCCACCAGCATTTGAACTTTAAATTTTTGCTACAGTTTTCAAGTCAGCCGTGCACTTTACTTCAAAGATAGCTGCCTTTCCTGTCAGGAGGGAGCAGTCTTAACACAAATATTCTACCTTCAGCTGAGAAAACCAGAGATAAGAGCCCAAATTCATTCCTGAGAAAGATAACGTACAAAGAGACCTCAGACAAGCTTTTAGAACTGGCATTATTACACACACACACCCTGATAAACAGTTTCTGTAGCGTAGACCATAACCAATTGAACTAAAGCCTGATGAAAGGCATGAAAGCAACTTTAAACCAGCAGCGAAACTGAATAAAAAGTGGTCAGTTCCTGAGTGGAAGCCTGTAGGAAACATGGGAAACTGATACAATGAAAAGGTGAGAGGGAGATAACAAGGTCAGTGAGTCACTTTGAGAAAATGTTAGAAGGGGGCTCAGCTCTAAGCCCCTTGTTTAGTTCAGACCTGGGGGATCAACACAGCATCTAGTGTGCTTTTTAATTTTGACTGAATTTGTTATTTACATAAACAAACACAATCAGAGTTTGCATTTTAACACTGGGGTTAGACAAAGATAACAAAGACCTGTTATGAATTTGAGTCCAGCCGATGGCACTCGCCAACGTCAACAGGTCTCCAAGCAACTTTGCTCTCATTGGCTGAGTGACACCAGGGATGGATTGGGATTGGCTGGCCAGTGTTCTCTCCTTTTTCCTGCACACAGTGATTCCTGTTACTGGTTAAACAGATACCAGCTTGCGGAGACCCCTAATGCTCCTCTAACGGATGTTGTGAAGATTGCAACAATCTCACGTCGGCCAGCACCTGTGCAGGTGGGCTTGTCAGAGGAGCTTGTCTGCGGACGTACCTCTTTCTCTCCTCAGCGGTGCTGGAGAAGCAGGCAGCAGGCAGAGTCATATACAATAGGCGATTCTAAGTTAGACGAGCATAAATGTTTAATGAAATGCTTTTTTCCACATTACAAACGACAAGATGGTTGCATAAATAAAACCCCTCTCTCCTCCTGCTGCCCCCTAAATCTCCAGCTACCGCCCCTTTCCTTGCAGTCGGCCCTTGAAGCACTGCTCTTGGCAGTTCATGCAAAGAAGAAAAAAATATTGTCCCTGAAATGGTGTCATATACAAGATATATGTGTGTCTGTGTGCGCATGCTAGGTTTTTTGTGTTCTCTCTTTCATTTGCTATCTAAGAGGAAGGTCATATTTTTGAGAGAATTACTGTTCCCTGGTGAGCCCATTGGGTGCTGTAATGTAACCTTGTCCTTTGCAGAGTGGAGCGTCACGGCGCTGATGGGAGGCTGGTGCTCAGAGGAGCGATATCAGAATTATTCCATTAGTGCATCATTAAAAAGTTGATTAGCTGCTTGAATCGCAGGCTGGAGGAGACGGGGAGTGTACCAGCAGCCAGTGAGAGAGGGCATGATTGCAAAGCTTTGCTGCACACGTTTCCTAAGTAACACCCCCCTGTCTTTTAAATCAGAACTGTCTGCTTTTAGTTCAGAAAGCAAAAATATATATAGGTACATAATGAAAGGGATTGATAGGTTCCCAAATGACAATGGACAGTCTAGTTCAGCTTTACCTACTCTGAGATTTATAGTATGTCTGTAATTGAAGGTAAGGCTGTCAAAGTGTAAGAACATCTAACAGAGCTCTTCGGTGCACCCTCAAGTGTCAGATTGCATACCTGGATTTACACTGGTTAAATAAATTATCTAAAAAGCAATTTCATACATAATTCAGAGAACAACGCAAATATAGGTCAACAGTGTTGTTGTGGGTTTTTTTTTGCCTTTTCTGTTTACGTAGAATGACTTGTGAATTACAGTATCTTAGACACTTATCTGATGTGTGACAGCTTGGCATCTTGCAGCTGAGGAATGGAAATCCCTGTGTTGTCCGAGAAGATGTTGATTAAACATGACTGCGCTGAAGTTCCTGCTCAGGGGTTGGAAAGGGATGGAGGAGCAGGTTTGTGCTTGTGAAAAGGAAAGAATCTGTCAGCTCGTGTGTTTATCTGCAACATACACGACAGTAAAGATGGTGAAACACTGTAGTTTACCAACACCTGGGGTGCTTAAGATTGAATTTGAGCAAATGTCTGTTATTCATTTTCTTTTTCAAATGAGCTGGTTTTTTGCTGCTTATCACAGTGACTGGTGAGCACAGAGTGGACTCAGCGTGTTGTTTTGGCAAATGCAGAGAAATTGCGATTTGCCTGTTTTGATTTACAAAGCTGTATTGCTGCAATGATCTGTTGGTCCTAGTGTGGCTGCAGGCTACTGAAACTGTCAATAAGCATCCAGATAACGTCAGAACATCAGAAAGGTTACAAACATGAGGAGGCCATTTGACCCATCTAGCCTGGTTGGTGGCTTGTAGTTAATTGATTCAAGGATGTCATCCAGCCATTTCTTGAAAGCAGACAAAGTGTCGGCTTCAACAACATTGATGGGTAGCAGACTACCATACCTTATCCTCACATTCTCCAGCATCTTGTGAATCAAAATGATCAGAACGTAGCTGCAGTGTCCCCCTAACAGGAACCCTAAAACTCCTTCAGAATTCAAGTCTTTTGTACTCCCCGCCCCACAAACAAAAATACCTCAAACATTTATAATGTATGTTTATATTTGCCATTTAGGGAACGTTAAACTACCTGGGATTCCTGTTCAGCTGTCTCCCTCGTTTCCCAGGAACTGTGACAGCCACATCAGCCGCCAGCATGGCTTAAAGCCACACTTGTTGTGTGGATCAACAGATTGGTGATAGTTCTCCGTATTAATGGAGCAAAAATGCTGTTCATCATTAAACTGTGGGCTGATACATAATGAGTTTCAGGTCATTGTTTTGATTTTATTTTCCCAAGATATGGGTACATTGTAACTGGGGGAAGAACTGCCTGTGTGATTCAGACAAAGCACTGAGGTTTCTTGCCCTGATAGTATTTAATTTTTAGTTTTAGCTTAATTAATTGCTGTATACCAGAGAGACGCAGACTAATTGACAGTGTAAGAATAGCCTTTTCCTCAGTGACCACTGCTACATTGGCAGAACAATACTTTGCAAACAGTGTTCTGAAAAGCTTACATCAAATGGCAAACAGTGGCTGGAAGAATTCTAAAGTGAAAATTCCCATTGCCTGTTTGCTTTATCCAGACTGTTTTAGTTTTGAATATGTACAGTATACGTCATATAGACAAGTCATGCCTTCAAATGCGACTTCACACACTTCAAATTTCACACGCAAGCTAAAATTGTCTCCTTTCTTGCTACGAATAAAATCAGACCAGAAACCAGAAACATGAGTCTCGGATACAAGAAATTCTGTGTAACTGAAAGAGGAAAGCTCAGTACAGCTCAGTGGTGAAAAGACCAGTCCCACCAACCCCTCACACACACACACACCCATCTCCATTCCATGGTGTGAACTGTTTGTTCAGGAGGGTGGAGGAGAAACGGAGTGGGAAAGTGAAGTGGGCGGAGAGAGGGGGAGCAGGTAACAGCATGGCCCACATTTGTTTGTTCGTATTCACCTGTCAGTTAGTTCCGTGCCGAGCCGACGCACTGTACAGTGCCTCCCATGGTGTCATTGTGAGTCTTCTCACAAATGGTGCAGCGCAGCCCGTGGCTGGTCTCAATGGCTGGAGCGTGAAAAGGTGTGAGGCGCACACACACCTGCTCCGCACCATACAATAGGAACCGCTCTGCAGTTAGAGCAGCAGGCGGCCCATCCCGTCAGCTATAGAAAAGCACGTGTAAAGAACATCTTGCTTTTCTTTCCTCCACTATTACTGTATCTGGGTGAAGAGACGCGTACAGTAACTGAAGCCAGCCACATCTGTGACACACCTGAAGAAGTGTGGTCGGCAACACATGTGCCCCATCACTGTGGCTGAAACGAGAACTAAGACTTGAGGTAAGAGATTTCAGCTTACATGCACTAGGAAATCAGAAAGTAATAGGTTTCATTACAGGATAAAAAGCTGGTGAGTTTTTATGACTCAGTGGATTTCTTTTTGTCTTTTTCATGATGTCCAACAGGATTTTTGTTTCCCGTGTTTGCTTGTGCGTTAGCTTACCTGCAGCCTTCTCTAAGGAAAGGCCATCGTCTGCAGTTGTGGAGTTAGTTGGTGGAAAGTTGTTAGTTGGTTGTGGCCTCCGGACGGTTTCTATCTTGCGTAAATGAAAAGCTGTAAAGATGTGATTGGAAGTGACCAACACACAACAGCAGAGCATGGCACCACTCAAACAGGGATATGGGCTCACAAGAAGCTGAGAATGTGCCAGTTTTAAGGGGTTCTGTTTCACTATAAAATAAACTATACTGGATGATTGTTATTTGATGTGTAGCTATAGCCTTTTGCCGCACATGGTGAAATTTCACAAAGCATGGAATAGCCTTGATCAACTCAGGTGCATTTAGAGCCCAACACTGTTATGCCTTTGAAATTGGTGCTGCCTGCTTTATGACTGTTCATTGTATGTTTATTGAACTTCAACGGGGTTATTGTATCTCTTCCCTTTGCCAAATGTTCGAGCAGCTGACCTCAGTCTCAGCTGTCACAGTGAAAGGTGCTGTCTGTGCTCAGGCCTGGCCTTAGTGGACTTTTCTGAGAAAACAGGAGCTGCTCATCAGACTTGTTTACTCTGTATGCCTGTCCACTGGCTGCAGGACAGAGAAAAGGAGGTGGTGTGTGGAGAGAGGGGGGAGGGTTACCCACAAACCCTGTTGAAAGACAGCATCCGGGAGCAGGCAGAAGGAAACAAAAACTTTGAACTGGAAAGAAAGAGCGAAAAAGAAGAATGTCACGTGAAGCTGCTAAGAAAGGTTTCTGATTGTTCTGTCTGGGTGACTTTGATTTCTGGAGGAAGGAAACGAAGTATTATTATATTGAAACGATATGCGAGGGGGCAGGCTGAGTGCAGGCCGTGCTGTATTTTGTCCCAGGGCTGAGTGGGATTCTCACGCTGCAGAGTGAGAGCGGACATCACGCCACAGCTGTAGGCACTGTAAGCCCAGTGTCCCTGCTCCGTGCTGAGGGAAGGAAGGTGGCCACCATAGGGACCAGTGACACAGGGCATGATTTCCCCTGTACAATGACTACAGTAATCAAACAGGCCACAATGAGTCTGTGCTTTGTGAGATTCGTTGCTTGTAATATACAAAGTCCTATTCATTTGCTTCCTTAGTATTAGATATCTGTATAAGTGATGAAATACAAATTTGAAGGGTAAGGGGGGTTGGGCATTAAAGTGGCAGATTATATCAACTGCCCCTTCCTGTTATTGCAGATTGTGCGTGTCATAAATCCTGTAAAATTTGGGTTGTTTGGCTCGCTAGTGATATTTCTGTGTGGAATTGTATTTTTCCCATTGACTAGCTCTTCCTGCAAAACTAAAACAAAAAAGACCAATTTTTAAGCAGTGAAGTGGGAAATGTGTTAGTGTGTCCCTGTCAAAACACCTTTTTTACTGTCAAGGATTCGTTGTAAGCAGATGACCCCTAGAATCCAGATGTTTTCAGTTCAGATCTGAGTTTTGTCAGTAATCAACTGTATAATGCGATTCTCCAAGCTGAAACCGCATGTACATGTGGAGCCCAGACAGGTTTAAGAAAATCCACTATCAGTAATCTTAGGCAGAGGCTGTTGGTCAACACTGAAACACTTGTTTATTTCTACATGAATCTACTCAAGTCAGGATGTCAGGATGTGCCACAGCATCGCCTCTAATTCCTGGACAAGGAATTTGATTGGAATCTGTCTTGGGCTCCTGGGTGGCTCAATGAGTAGGAGCTTGCTGGGATTGACACAAACCTGTCAGGCAATGTGGAGCTACTGTAAGTGTGTATCAAGTGGATGATTTAGAAAGTAGGTGTGTTGGAGTGCAACAGACACTCATTCCCTTCTACAGGGGTTGTGACAATAAGCTGCGCTTGTGAAAACCTAAATGGCTATTCCATATTTATTAAGAATAACCTTTATTTTACATAGCCTCATTCATGGTACATATTGAAAGCCTGTTTGATGTCTTTAGCCCACATTTTTAGCCCTAAATGTGGTCCAATATTATTGAGAAGTGTTATTGAATATTTATAATGACTTTGGTGGAAGAAGTTTACAGTAGGTTCCTTCTTTCAGTGCCTCTGAGTAGAGAATTTGACACAGCATCTCTCCCTTACCCTATTATGAAATCAGCTGATTCCTTTGTTTTTAAGTACACAGCCTATCAGGCCCTTTATTTTGCCTGTTCAGTACGTTTCATCTTTTACAAGTCCTATAATTTCAGTAGATTCGATGCCACAAGCACCGTTGAATCAGCTAGTATTTATTCATTGCTTTTAGATTGCCAGTGAACAGAATCATAAAAAATAAAGGAAGGCTTTTACTGCAGTTTTTCTTCTATACATCAAGCTAATGAGAAATCCCAGTGGTGTAAACCCTTCAGTGAGTATGAGTGAGGTCTGTGTGTGGTGGCAAACCTAACCACACTCACCAGTGGCGATGGACCTGATGAAGTTGTGGATGGTGTTTCCGAGTCCCAGATGGCTCCCTGTATTAAAAAAAGATCAACTGCCCCTTTTTTTTTAAGCAGATGCTAATTTTAATCTTTTCACACACTAGAAATCTACATGCACAGATTTGTCTTTGATCAGACTTAATGTAGGGAGAGTGTCGGCTGCATACCAAAACCCTGCGCTTTTCATCTGCTCAGAATACTGCGAAGCCGGGCACCGGAAGGCGTTTGAACGGAGGGATGATTTTAATGCTGTCAGACAGTGCTGCCCTGTTGGAAACTGAGAACGCCGAATTCTCATGCTTTCGTTTGTACAGAACAACAGGTACAGTTCTGTTGCATGGATTACGATTTAGAATCAGCCTCTCCGCTAGAATTTTAACCTTACAATGATGGATCCTTACTCAGCGCTGAAGGCTTGAAAATAGGAAGCATTGCTGTCACAATCTGATCTTCCATGCAATAAAAGGAAGAGAAGGGGGAAGAGGAACCATCTCCCATCATCAGTTGTTTCAGTAATTGAGAACCAGCCCTTTCCATGTATCAAGGCTATAGTTTCCAAAGGCCATTTTCTAACAGCTGCAATAATGCTCAAAAAGAAAAGAAATCTCAAGGTCCAAAGGGAACTTTAAACCTAAGTGACATCACAAAAGCATGTGATGCTATTTTTTTAACAGTTCTTCAGGTTTTATTATTAATAATAATAATACAGTATGTTGTTCCTGTTGTTGTTACTTATTGGCTTTCACCCTAATGGGTCCATGACTGTTTTGCATACAATATATGAATTATCCTCTGCACCAGCAACCCAATTACACAACAAATCAAATACAGAAATGAGAAACTGCTTCAACAAATGAATTAAAGGGGAAAATCGGGGAGGTCAGACTGTACAAATCGAGAGTGGGATTGAGCCAAGACATTTATGAGAGTACCATGATGATCTTGATGACCAAGTAGTTAGTAGTTAGGACCTTGTTTTAACATCTTAACCAAAAGATGGCACTTGCTATAGCACCTTGTCCACCACAGTCACTAGGGCATTGGTTTGAAAAATTTCACCAGCATGACTTATAGCAGCAAACTGGTTTCCCCTGGAGGTCTTCTGCCCAGTGCTGACCAAGCCCACCTCACTTAGTTTCTGAGATCGGAAAGGATCAGTCTACTGCACATGTCATTGATGCTGCTGATTAGACAAGAAGTTCCATTAGTTTGCATGAAGCTACAGAGTCTCGTTTTGTTCTGTATAGATCTGTGTTATACTGTAGTGTTCTTTGGTAACTGCACAGCCTTTAATTTACTTTCAACTGATACACAGCACTCTTGGCAGCCAGATGCAATATATCACCTTTGATATTTTATGTACAGTTGGGCCCTAGTGACCTGTACGGGAACTAGAATTGATTGTGCTCATATTATTTTTCAAGAGCAGAGGTCTTTGCAGGTACAGTGAGTGTCGTACTGACAGTGATAACAGTACCCACCGGAAAAGGTAGGAGAAACAAGGCTGAATTGTAGGAAATATATAGTAACTGAGTAAGAAAATATTTGATTTCGCCTTGGGTTATCCAGGGTCGTATCTTACTTTTCCACATCTTCCTATACTTTATCACAATTTAATTAATGTTTAGTATACTGCTTTTAACATGTTAATCCACAGTGACCTTTTGTACTTAACGCGGCACTATAAAGTAATATCACTTCAATACATGTTTTTTTAGCACACTTTTATACAGAGCACTTACGTTGTCCATTCTGCTGTGCTTTTGTGCAGGTTGTCAGCTTCTTATGATCTCCTGGTCTGACACATAGGTGGAACACTTCAAGCTTGTTGCTTTCCATCCATTTATTCTGCTGGTCTCACATGCGGAGGTTGAGCCTTCAGCAGTGCACTGTATTCCACCTGCAATGAGCAGTGAATAACACATGACTGCATTTGCAACAGACAATACAATATTCCCAAGGCTTTCATTAACACACTCTAGGTCACTTTGACTTTCCTAAAGATTCAGGCTTCGGGGGAACAAAACAGCCATGCACATACAGATGCTGTATAATGTGTTTTTTTTTCTAACTTGCACTAAACCTCAGCTTGCTTTGTGATGTGTAGTAGTCATTCACTTTTTACAGTATGAGTCCTTTGTAATTCTGCATGGGCTTGAACATGAAGATTCCCTGTATGTCACCTCTACTAAGTCTTATTGACAAGTACAATACCCAGACAAAGCCTCTGGACACAATATAGAAGTGTGAGAAGTGTGTTTCTGATCTCATGTCTTTATAAAATCCAGGAAGATTAACATTGGGTACATGGCAATAACTAACTTAATATGTAGTGTAGCTATGCAGTATATCTGTATGTGTAAAAGTTGCTGTTTGAGGTTAATTCTCAGTGTGATGCTATTAATCTTACTGACATCTCCTAAAACAGATCTTTAGGGGGTTAATGAAGAACATTTTATCTTTATTTCTTTTGCAGATGTGGCCTTGTAAAATCAGAATTTTTACAAGAACAATATTCTCGTATTCAAACAGCTCACAGTAGGCTATATATTCTTCACTGCAAGAGCAATAAATCTCTTTCCCTGCAATCGGGAGGCTGTCTGTGTTGTGGATACTTACAGGAAGGCATTTTTCCATCCTAGTCCAACTTTTTCATCCTGTAAATGTTTCATACAGTGCAGTCAGGAAACCATGAATGTGTGTTCCTGGCTGGAACTGTTTCTCTGAACTGCGTCTGACCTCTTCATCGCTCACTAAGTCAGGTGTACTTGGAATAATGGCAGCCATAGTGGCAAGATCTGACTCTTTAAATCAAACTACTAGAGAGAATTCAGCAAAGTAACTTAACATATTTCTTCAATGAAAAACAAGGTTAGTTTTAAAGACTCTGATTAAAATGCTTTGCACTGTGTGTTTACAGTATGTGGTATCTTATATGATACAAATGTCAGCTCAGAAGAATCAGTGTTTTGGTTTTAGTCATTTTCTGTTTGTCCTTATACAGTTCTTTCAAGACACCAATTCCATAATACATTTATTTGGTCCTTGTTTCCAGACATTTGTGACACATTTTCATTTTATTTTGATTTGTATTTTACTTGGAAATCTCACACTCTTGTGGAACATTCTTAGACATCTTAGACATTAGTGTGTATGTTGTAGCATCAACAACTAACACAGAGCCTCCTCTGGTTTTTTTTATTCTACTATAACAACTTTGACTATTGTTATTAATACAGCTTTGTTTGCATGAGAAGAAACCAAGCTTATCCTGTAGCAATCCTTAAGTTACACTCATCAGAAACTTCAGATCCCAATCATGAAAACTTAATGTAAAATATACATAAACAGCCTGCATGAAGTGCAGTAGTAGTAGCTAATCCATCACATTTACCAATCAAACCTAATCGGCTCATTGTCAGGTGTTTCTTGTCATTAACATCATTTGTTCTCCATAAGTTAACAAGCTACCTCATGTACTACAAATCACGGAATATTATCAGTATTAACTTTAAACAAAATTGCAGTAATTTCAGGAGAAGAGCTATATAAAATACAATGCAATGTCTCAGGCTTTTGCGCAACAATGTATACAAGCTAATATCGGTGCATGCTATACACTGTATAAATCATAGCACTGGATGCAATTCATTTGCTGTGTTGATTATACATGTGCTACAGTATGCTCAGCAAGGGGTGTCTGTGCCTTCAAGTGCATTTTCGCTGGCTGCTGAATCTGCCAGCTATGAGCTGTGCTATACTGTACTTTAACTGGTAAACGAGAGAGTTCAACCCCTGCCAAACAGCAGATCTTTAATTCTAGTGTGACTAATGCAACTAATCCCCTACAGTGTCATTACCTTCTCTCATAGCCGAATATTGAACTAAGAAACAAGCTGGAGATTCTGTTCTGTTTTATCACCTCTCATGAAACGACTTGGCTATTGTGGACTTCTCCCTTTTCTGGAAAAAGAGCTTTATTTTCATACCATTCTTCGGGAGCAGGGTGTTCTGTCTGACGTAAGGGAGTTGAATATTGGTAAACAGGTCTTTAAGTATGCTTTTAATCCAGCTAGGGGTTGGATACTACACAGGCCAGTGCCGTAGAGATAGCATTAGAAAGAAGAACAAAATAATGAGGATATGGTGCATTGAAACAGATTTTGTTGGAATTCCCTTGTGGTTTGGGCAGGCAATTAATGTATAGTTTCATGAAAAGCTCCTGACTCTTCTCTTAAGTGCCAGTTTACCACCTTCATGTCATTAATGACTCTATTACTTTGATCTGTACAGATTGTAGAAATTTAGTATGTGCAGCCTCACCTTTTAGATGCCGCTCTGCAGAGAATGGCCTGTCATTACAGGGTGTTTCTGAACCTCCACTGTGAAGATTGTTTTGCTCTTTTTGTTCCTTCTCCTGCATTAATCTGACTTTTAAATCCTTGCAGTGTAAGGCTGTTTTTTTTCATCCCGCTCATATACTGTACTTACATTGTCAGCATCATTTTCTTTTTTTTATTTTGCTGAACATCTCAAGGGGGCTGTTTAAAAGCATCAGATGGAAAGGAGGAAATTTAAACAACTTTCAGAGACAGTTGAGCTCCTGGGGATGAATGGCCGTCTGGGAGCACATCAATTTTAGGTCTTTTTCTGAGCAAAGTTAATGACTCTCTGACAGCTTCTTAGTTAATAGTGGCTAAAAGCCTGGCTATCATTATTCCATTTTGCTATTGTATTCTGCCACATCTTATTCATAATAATACTTTCTACTTTTTGATTACCTTTTTTACACTTGTTGAAAGCTCACTTTCCCTATTACACTGTTTTCCTCCCCTGCTTGACTCAAACATTATCTATGCTTCTTGCACTCAGCTCCTCGTACTTGTGTCCTTTTTACTTGTTACTCAACTGACTTTTTCTAGGAGGGACTGGATATGTCTGAATAGAAGCAAATGCTAAAAATGCGTAAACTTCATACATACAGTCACCATTGCACAGATTCTGCCCATGCCAAAGGCTATCCATTTATGCATATTAACCTGTAAAAAAATACACTTTTCTTATGTATTTTTCTTAAGATATTAAAATGTATGGTTTACTTACAATATTATCAGCTCATGTTTTAAGGACTCCAATGATGAGAATCGATAATAATCATTCTCGGAATTAATTTGCCACACCCTCACACTGGTTACTTGAAGTTCAAAGCCAGCTGGTAATAAATAATAATAACTCTGGTCATACAGTGTGCTCAAAACACCGACTTGCAGCCTGGTGATATTTCGAATGGATTTCACCTTGCATTGTCAGAAACTCTCCACAGTGTGACGTAAAGCAAGGCTTCAGAGTGACCTGTTTAAAAAAAAAAAAGAATTAAAAAAGAGCAAGGAGTAATTTATGAGTAGGCTGTGACATATAGGAGAAGGGTCATCCGGGCTAGTTGGCGTATCTCCCTGTCCCTGCCTCCCCTGCTATGAATCTTATTAATATACGTAGTGTGGCAGACACTGATGGAAACTGGTTGCTTTAGTGTAAACCATGTGTTTAGTGTAGTTAAGAGGGAGGAAAAGTGACAGCTACAGAACGGCTGTTTGGGTCCCTTTTTTGTTGACAAATGTTGGCCTTTTGCAGAAGGTATTTACAGAAGCCCTTCTGCGAAATTTTGTAATCCCCGCTGTGCATGACTCATTCTGAGAAGGCATATTCCCAGCTCCAGCAAGTCTATTAGAACCAGGCGTGAGCGTTCAGCGTGAATATTTGCAATTGTAATCCTAGATAAACAGCTATAAGCATTGCTGTAAAGCCTAGAGGTGTTTGATTAAAGCAAGACCAAAAAACAAGAAAAAAAGTAAAACAAAGCAAGTTACATTTAAATTTGCAAGATTATATGGCAATCTAATCAAATTTTTAAGTTCCCTTTAGGTTGTGTGTATTGTATGAAGGTGTTGGAGTATCATCTTAAGGGACATGCATTAGTAAAACAAGATCAGACTTGCTATTAATAATATATACAATATAAAGTATATGATGAAGTGCAGTAAAGTGTATATGCACAGTATTTATAGGGCAAGCATAACGGTAAAATGGAAAAGAACTTTACAGTATGGCATATGCAATGATGATACAGTATGGCACAGTACAGGATCTCCTTTAGAAGGTCATTTCAGCTATAATGTCCGTCAATGTACTTTACTTTTAGCACAGTACCGCGGCTCCTTAGCCACTGCTGATGCAGCAGCCTGTCACTTTTGTCAGTTTTGTTTACAGAAAACATTCTGCAGATAACAGCGGATGGAGAGCCTGCTAGATTAATTGGATTGGTGTCTAATTGATTTTTACATGATGAGCGAGCCGTTGCTGGCCCAGCATGTGAGTGGGAAATAGTTTCTCGGCGATGGCTGCTGTTCAGGACAGGCTTTTCCTGTCTCAAGGAAGGGTGGCGGGGGAAGCGAAGAGCAAACCTCAACAGCTAGGAGAAATGGAAATTGGCACAGAGATCTCGGTGCGCGGGGCACGGGCCGGGGCTCAAGGGTAGTGCAAGCGACCACTGGACGTTCAAGCACTGCCGTAGTTGCCAACAAGCCTGTGTGTGATCTAAATAACAGAAAGCCAGCTTTTCACAAAAGGCCTTAATTATAATGCAATGTTCAAGCTTATCTCTTCAGGAGTCCTTTTTAATCAAAGAAGCTCAATAATGTAACCAAAAAAAAGAAAGAAAAGAATTTGGCAGCTGTAAGCCAGGTCTTAAAAAACAATTAGCAGTTGCAAATTGTGAAAGTATAAAGCAAAAGAAAAGTGGTGATGTTGCGAATGTTTTTAAAAAAATGAAGGATCTAGTCTGAGTGATTCTCTGCTGTGGTCCTCTTGTGACTCTTTGTTATGCAATGGTATTGGATTTGGATACCATCCTTTTGCATTGGCACAATTAAGTAACATTTGGCTGTGTTGGCTTAATTGTCAGAAAAATCTCAAACTCACACTCTTTCTCACACACACACAGACACACACACACTCTCTTTCTCTCTGCCTGACATGCAAATCCAAATAATTATGTGAGTGTTCATGTGCCAGTTTAGGAGGAGAAGGTTTGCTGCATTGGGGGGTTTTGTTCTGATGGGCTTATCTCTCCAGCTGGACTGGCGGACCACAGAGTTTCTCTTCTCCAAATCAAAATCTCTCCCCCCCCACCACCTCCCCCAACACTCCCTCTGTTGCGTGGCCAACTGCTCTGGTGAGCAGTTTACAGTCCCCTCCAAGCAGCAAAGCTTTGACTAGATACTTGCTCTAATCATAATGTGATAAAGATCAGGATGTGTGGATCACGATGTCACACTCCCTGTTCCCCACCATAGTCTTGGTGGGCTTTTTTGTGGGGTTCAGGGGTATTTAGTGGTGTATTTTTGAAAACCTTCGCCTTCTCCAGCACACCAAAGTAAACGCTTTGCCTTGGTTTAGGCAAATGTTCTGACAAACAAGCTGCTTCGATCACTCTGCTGGTGCTTTGGATTTTCTCTGGCTGATTATTTGACAGAAGGTTTAGTTCAGCTTGGGAGGCAGCAAAAGGCTGAGGTCAAAGCAGATTGGATACGCCTGCAGTTTGGTTCTTGAAACCAGAAGAAAAAGCATAGCTCTCCCTCCACACTTCAGGGCTTGGCTTTTTGGCAGCTGTGGCGAAACACTTGGTTTCAGAAAGCATTTATTGGGAGCGGGTTCTTCCTACTGAACGCTTCCTCTATGTAAATCTAAAGTTGTTAAAATTATAGAGTGTACTAATTAAACCTCATTGGGGACAGTGTTTGGTTTGGGTTACCACATTCTTGGTGCCTTAGAAGCAACCTGACTAAGTCCCGACCTGAAAGGAATTTGAAGCTCAGAAATTAATGGAACTAAATAAGTTTAATCTTACAAGGGGAATTATACATTTCTTGAACACACACATGTACTGTATAAGTGTTGACAAAATCAATCCAGAGAACGTCTTCAAGAGCAAGAAAAATACCGGGGAACATCCTCAAGATCAAGAAAAATACCAAGGCCAGGTAATAAGTCTTTGGCTTGTGGTCTTTGTCCAGCATGATGGAGAAGAAGACAGGATCTCAAACATTGCTGAAATTGAACTGCTAAGCTAAGATGAGAAGAAAGACATTCTGATTGAACATTGTAGATGGCCATGTTCTGTATTCGGCTTTTCTTGCCTTAGTTCAAAAACAGCCTTCCGTCTTTCCTTATTGATTTAGAAATACTGTAGATAAACATCAGTCCCCACAATTTCATGCACAAAAAGCACTGTACAAGAACATCCTGATTGTCTGAATGAGCCAGGCTTCAGTCTATGTCATACTCCAATCTGGTTGTTTATATTCCCATGAAGAGTTTATGACTGAGTCAGAAATCATGGATGTGCTATTTCATTTTATAAATGTGAAGTCATGAACTACTGGCTTGGAGGCAAAAAGAGGTTTTTGTTATATGAGGATGCACACATGCCCATGTGGAAAAGCTTGTTGACTTTCAGAAGCCAAAGTGCTGTGTATGCATCTTCAACTGTAGTCTGAAATTGGCTAGTTTTGTAGATGTAGATAAAGATGATTAGTAACAATCCATTTGCTTATTCCCAATATTAATGGAATTTGGTTTGTGTGTGTAGAAAATAAATATATGGAAGCCATACGAATTATTATAATAGCTTTGCATAGATTTTTTTTTCTTGGTCATTTCAAATTTCTTTTTCTCCCCTGCTGTCTCTCCTCTATAATGCAGGTTTCTGAAATAACACTAATAGCAATGTTCTCTCTGCATGACAGACAACTAAAATGAGAAGAGACAAACAGTCTGACTGTGACAAGCTTGTCACTGTATTGACTGACTAAATGAGCAAAAAGAAGAAGTGGATTTGTGTTTGGATGTTGAGGGAGTGGGGTGGTGGGGTGGCAGAGAGAGTTACAGTGATTTTCATATCTCTTCAGGGTTAGCATCGGACAGCAAATTGGAATAATTATAGTGAACCACTTACTGTAAATCTTCCTTGCTGACAGCTTTCTGTATTTCACCTTGGGTTGAAGAAATGGTTTACAGACACACCCATGGCCACACGCTTGGACAAGAGCATAGAATTCTTTTCATAGCTGCTCCCAGACTATTCTTTTTTTTAAGTGTAGCATACTTAAAAAAAGGCAAATTAATAGAATAAATGACGTGGTTGTGCTTTAAAAAAATGAACTAGGCTTTGATGTCGGAAGTTTGAGAATTACAGTTTAACACAGTGGTCTTGTACAGAGAAGCTCTGATCCCTCAGACGTCTCACTGGTAGTGAGATTGAGAGTTAATCCTAAGAAAACCGAGGACCTTAATATATCTACATAATAATATAATGATCAGTTTTGAAAGATTACATTATTGTATAATTATATTTTAATAGAAAAGTGGTTTATATCTGTGAAGGTTATTCCAATTAAAAAAAAATAAATTGAAATTCCCTGAAAGATGAAAAAAAGACTTGATTAACCTGTTCTACAACTGTAAAGAAACACAGAACATTTAAACATGTACCTTGCCAGGTGCAGGCATGTTTAAGTTACATATTATAATTACTCTAACCGACAGCTTATACTGTTGGAGCTGAGCAAAAAAGATCTTTTAGTGAAAGTGCATCCATTGTATCCACAGTGTGGTGAATGGAAATTACTGTAGAAAAATGGTTTGAAAACATGCTAGTGGAAATTTCTCAGGATTTTCCCATGCCAGTTGGGAGGAATCTGTACATGACTATGTTGACGTCTCACTTTTTGTGGTGTCATGTGGAATCATATGAGGCACAGATCTACCCTGGTTTAATAGCTGGCCTCCCGCCACTGCATGACAATAGCTGCCCATATCATTCTCGCTCTTCATCTGTAAGACAAAGTTCAGACTTAAGTGTTATGGGTGTTAAATGCAGACGTGTATGTTGGTGTAGCTGGTATGGTCAGATTAGACATTGATCCAGTTTGGTTGGATTTTTGAGGGGAACTGCAGAGCCCTTTTAGATAGATAGATACTTTATTGATCCCGTGAGGGAAATTTCAGTGCAACAGCAGCTTAACACAGACAACACAGCCACCGTGTAACGAATTATACAATAATAATAATACAATACATACAATATAATCAGTACAGTGAGAAGTGCACTAAGAAGAGTTACTCACAGTCCAGAACATACAAAGAACAAACCAGAACAAAACAGTACACAAAAAAGTCGTATTGCACAATATGAATATAAATATAAATGTATTGCACAGGTCCCTGGCATATATTGCACAAAAATGGTTGTAAACGGGAAAAAGAAAAAGAACAGATGTATCAGTATACTGTTTGGTCCAGAAACAGGTCACTGTCAATGTTGCCTCTGCCCAGACGCAAGGTGGATGCGTTGTACAGTCTTATGGCAGAAGGCAAGAATGACCTCCTGTAGCGCTTCATAAAAATGGAAATGACTGCCTTTCTCTCATCAGTGAGATGAAAATGAAAGAACACTTAAGGATTTCCGCTGATGATGATCCTACTGTCTCCTGTTGAATACTTTCTTGACTAGTTTGCAGTCTTAATGTTTGTTTTATTTTACTCAGAGAGCTGGAAGAGCAGAGGATCCTTGTTAAAATATGCTTAGCAAATTCCCTTGTGGTCATCCCAGGTTCAAGTTGTTTTTAAAATGCAGTGAAAATGAAAGACCAGCTCTGATCTTGTTTGTAATCGTCCTTGATGACGACTGCAGTGAACAGTGACCAGAGGTCTAGAATTAGTCATCTAGCATGTTGATTTCCTGTTTTTTAACACAATGGAAGTGTTAGAGAATATATACGAAAACCTCGGTCCATTCTCCCTGAGAACTGAACTGCCGTTGACATACTGTAACAGGGTTCATTGCTCATGCTTCTGGCCCTTTTAATTGTGCAGATGCTGAGACAAACATAAAAGCCTCCCTGATCAAATGCTCCAGAACAGGAAAAAAATAAAGATAGTGTGAAAGGTAGCCTGAACATTTTTTATATTTTAAACTCCTGTGCCTTTTTTAGAATGTGTACATTTGCCACAGAAAAGCTGATGGCTTGTCTGTTAAATAACAGATTGAGGTCTGATGGGAAAAGAATGGGCTATTACTTTAGCATTCAGTGTTCACGCTGAGACAAAAGATATTATAAATATCACTATAAGATGACGGAAGATGTGGAAAGCCTTTCATTATCTCCAGAGGGAATGTCAGTGAAAGGAATAAAGACTAATTGACTTCCCTCCTATGTACTAATCGTTTTTTCTCTCTCAGTCTTTATGGAACACTGTTTTTTCTAGTTTTGATGCACGAACAACAACACAAAACATGGTGAATGTAAAGGGTGAAAAAACTTTGTAGTAGGTGCTCTCTCAATGTATTAGATGATATTTTATTATAGTGCCTTGGGTTTTGTTTTGATGTTTAAGGGTGTAGATTGTGACAATCTTCCTTCAGTATTTTTTAACCTTCTGTGCCTGGTGCAGGATGTATCTTATGATTTTATGTAATGCAGCACTTAAAAATGCCACATTAGTGAAAAACTGTCCAAAACTGTGCCAACATCAATAAAGACCAAGTTTACAGAAGTACCTTGTGTTTGGATGACTTGAAAAGAAGAATTTAAGTAAACACCCTTGGAAAATGAACATGCCTTATTGCTGTTTTCCATTTAAATCCCTGTACCTTTTGGAAAGCTCATGGCTTACGTTATTGTGACACAGATCTCCTCCTCTTTTTTTCTTTGGCATTCAGTGGTGTGCCAGGCCTTACGTAGGGAGATTAGCTCTTACAATTCAGCTTCAAGAGCCAGACACCACAGTTGCCAAGCTCCATGGAGCAATGGGTGTCTGCACTTACAGTAAGAATGGATGAGCTGAAATGTGACACGGGTATCCGGAAGAATAGGTTTTGGTAGTGAAGGTTCTATGTTGAAAAAGTGTAACTCTGGCAAATGAGGAGTGGAAAGACAAATGTGTGGCTAATTTGCTATTTTGTATATTTATCACAAAAGCTGACGGGAATAAAGTTGCTACAGTTGCTTCTCCCATTGTGACTTCTGTGTTTGCATTTAACATCAAGATGATATCACTCTTCAAACACTGCAGAGTGGCACCTGGACTGATAAAGGGTATGAGCAGAGCCCCATCCAGAAAGTCAAGCTGTTTTCCCTAGCATAATCTCCATTCAGACACAGGCGTAGACATCAGAACCTTTTATTTGTTGTCATCACCTTCTGCTGTTTGCAACTTGCTATACAGTATATTGACAGTGGCACACAGCTAGGATTGTGTTACTATACAAGTGGATTTTGCTACCATCCAGATGTGCTAATCGACATATGAGTAGCATACTTTATTTAGTCCTTTGGGTTAAACAATTGCTTTTCATTGCCATTGTATTTTCATCAAAGCATACAGTACATTATTTCTTTCTTTGCACCTGTTAGCTTTGTAGGAAAAACAAAGACCAGTTCATACTGTTACAAATCAATAAATACACCAAATGCACAGGTGCAGTCCTCTGACAGAACTATAATGTGTACATAACTTTGCACATTATTATAATTTATTTACATTTACTTAAAACAAGATGAACACTCACCAGACAAAATATTAGGTCCTCCCACAGAATAATGTGCTGAGCCTTAGTGTGCAACAAGAACAGCCTGAAGGGTTCTGGCATGTGTTGCACAAAGTCCCTCCATTCATTCAGAAACATGGCCTTTAGATGAGGTTGTGATAATGGTAATGATAATGACATGAGGGATTAAACTGCTATTTCCACCTGTTCCACCAGCTTTCTGAACATGATTCTGTTGCTGTGAATCTGTTTCTATCTGTTTTGGCTGGGAAAGGTGATAGAAGGAAGTCTTATCATCCTCAATCCAACCAAAAGTGAAAAAAATGTCTATCATTGTGGCTGATCCTAATAATGTGGCCAGTGTGTGTATGATGGAATTCTGCAAGTAAATGGCCTTTCTGTAGGAGAATCTTAACCACTTCTTTCTCTGGCCCTTTTTTTCCTGAACCACAATGAAGTGTGAATGAAAACAAAACAGTCGTTAAATTGATTGTAATTTGGTCCTGTTCCTGCACCAGCAATATACCGAACGGAGGTGGAAAGCTATTAAGCAGGAGCCTCAGGGATCTGCTCTTGTCTTTACAACAAGAATATTTATACTCTGCCTTAGGTCTACCAACAGCTCAACAGGAGTTACAATTAGAGGTAGGGAATTAAGTTTGGCCAGATATTTCCCATTTTTTAATAAACATGATAGGAAGGTAACAGTTGTACGTTGCTGTTGAATAATGAGGTCAAGCCACCCTGAAGTAGATTTCAAAGATAAGCAGCAACTGTCCACCCTCACTCTTCTGTGAAAACTGGAGAAAGAAAGACAATTAGAATGGGGAAATGGATATCCTGTTAGGACAAGTTGGTTTCTTTACAAACATTAGACAATCCAACACTGTTTAACATGATTATCAACCATTTGAAAATGTCAAGCCATCTCTAAGTCACCTGAAGCAAAGAACTTGAAATTGTATACACACAGTTGCTTCAGCGTAAGCTTCTTGTTACTGTGTAAAAGGCCATTTCATTTTAGGGCTTAGAGACCTAATCGTTCCCCCATTTAGCAAAGCAGATTACATGTACTTACACTACACACTTGTTTGGATTAGTAAGAAAGACCCAAGGAAATATCAGGCTACTTTGTGCTTCAGTGTTGACATATTGAAAGCATTTGTTAAGACAACTAAAAAAAACTCTTCCATTGTACTGTACATAAAGACTTTCCATTACATTACTGTAAGTGTAAAGATAAACCAGAAATGGCCTGAGGCTGTTGTTTTTCTGTGTTGGTACCAATTGATGCACAACATGCATGAACATGCAGCTTAGAAGCATTTTTCATTAAACTTCTACCTTGTTTGCACGTAATACAGTTCTGTGAGTAGCTGTCATTCACTCCCAGAGTTTTGGAGTGGTGCAGAGGAACTTTGTATAAGCATGACCGTAATGCTGACAAATTTCCCCTGCTTACCTGAAGCCTGGCCTCCTTGAAGAAGAAGCTGAAAGAGTCCTTGGATCAATTAGCTGTGAGCACCCAAATGAGCTGCAATAGATAAGCCAGATGGCCACTTCAACATCGTAACCTTACTCTTGTTTTGATGCTAGGCTAAGGCAAACTTCAGATGAGATTCTAATTAGATTCTAATGCAGATTATAATCTTCAAGTCCTCCAGAGTAAGTGGAAGCAAGGGACTCTTACAGCTGGCCACCAAAAAAATCACCATGTACAGTACCTAAAGCCCTTCTCCTGAGCCCAGAAGTTTTGTAAACCTGCAAATTGGGTTTTCATTGTCCCTGTTTTGGTGTTTCAAAGTTTCTGTAACCAGGAGAGAAAATTTGTGCAGCTGCAGTCAAAGAGACAAAGGAAATACACTCAAAGGGCTTACTGCCCTGAGCTCAACAAGGTTTACAGCCTGAGAGAAAAAGCTAGCTCAGCAAATGTATTACACCTCAAGAAGGCTCCTTTGAGTACCCAGAGCATGTGGCAAATGAAACAAAGGGAATTAAAAAGCAGGCTGAGGTTCCAGTCATGTTTTATGATCCTTTCCTCCTGTAAGGGGCCTTAACGACTGTCTTAATGCAGTGCTTCTGCCAGAAACCCGCCTGCTTGACAGCACAAAGGGAAACAGTTACTGCATGTAGTGAGCCATTCCTTTTATTGTCAGATCAATATTTCTTACTGCAGTTTAATAAGAACAGATATTAATGTGACTTCAGGTCAGCACTCATTTGACCCCTTCTCCACGTTTTAAGAAGATAAATTCATTTAAATAAAAGGTGAAATGAAAAAAAGTAAAAACCTGAATGAGAACAGCAGCTTGGACTACAGGTTAACATGTTGCAGACTGACCATAAAAGCTGAGGAACTCCTACTTTTTTCAAGTGTTTTCCTGGAATTGCTACTGCATTCCAATTGTCTGATCACTGTAAAACATTACTAGGTCTTTATCCGATTAGGAAAATGCATTAAAAAAATCAAAGCTGTAAGGAATGTGCTATTATTAGCCCTGCTGACTTCTTACTGTTGTTTGACTTAGTGCACTGTTCACCTTCTTCCGTTCGTTGATAATTGCCCTTGTTGGATCTCACTGCCTAATCATATTTGATTCTTAAAATGCTTTTCAGTTATCTATGCTTGTTAGCCAAGAATTGTTTGGTTCTCAAATGAAATCTGCATAAAATATGCTAATAAAATTAGAAATAAAGAATGGATTGCTGTTGATGCAGTTTGACTTAGGAATCTGCATCCCTAATGACAAGCTGATTAATTTTAGAATGATTGCTCTGCTGCAAATGAATAATTCCTTCAGGATTCGATCATTTAGGGTGGGAAAAAAGACAAGGGAGGGTGAAGTGAAATTGGAAAAGCTAATTAATAGATGGAGATCATGTTTTAATGCCCTTAAACAGAGGCTGCAAAATAACACCTTTTCTGTTTGTTCCCGCTGTGTTCTATTAATAAGACCCCAGACCTCCTCAGCACTGGTTCAGATAATTAACTCAGAGAATACATTCGGGAGAAGGGGGCCTTACCTATTTTTGTCTCCTTGATTTATTGCACGTGGGGAAAGATCTATGCACTCTTGCAAAGTGGAATTACATAAATTATATAATTTCCTTGGTGTATGTCTTTGCAGATAGACAGAGAGGGGGAGAGGGAAAAGAAAAAGTGGTCTTGATGGGGATGAGATTTGACAGAAACTGATTTCTGCATGTTTTTAATTAGGGTTTTTTTTTTTGCTCTGTATCCTAGAATCTGAAGTTGTAGTTTTACTTCCACTGCAGTCCTCCAGTTTGTATCTGGTGCGCTCCCTGTATTACTCTTTGAAGTCATTGTCTCACTATCCTTTGGCTGTTGGTTTTCTTCCTATCTGTCACTTTCCTAATATGCATTTTCATTTTTTCCTGTTTATTTTTTTGTCATGTCCAAGCATCACATTCATTTTATTGGCTTTTTAAGTGTTTTATATTCACATTTTCTGCTTTGTCCCTTATTGAAGAGAGAAAAACCAAAACTAAAAAATACATTAAAAATGTAGCGCATGCCAATAATATCTACGCCTTCTTACTTGTTTTCAATCAGTGATATACAGTATAAGGCCGGAATGTAGCTAGCCACATGAAAAACATTCAAATAATGTACTGTAATTTCAGGGCATAGCACAGTAATATTTACTCCTGGTCCTGGAGGGACAGCAGAATGTCTTGGTAGCTTAATATTGTGAATGAGTAAAGACCTGGAAGCAGTGGTGATAAAGACCAATTAAGTGAACAATCAAGTCACTAAGGATGGAAGGAGGGAGAACCAGAAGACATGGCGGCCCTCCAGGACCAGGAGTGAATTTGTGTGTCATTGAACTATTTCAGTTTTTACCACCACCTCCCTTCTCCCATTATATAGTTCTTAGAATTGCTCTATCTGGCATTCATGCATAGAGAATTACTTCTCGTGCCTCATTTCCACCCCAGCATGTGTTTTCATTTCTCTCCTTTCCCACTTGGTTGTGTCATGCCCATCATTTCCTCCGGAACATGTAGATAAACATGTGCTTAGTGTTTCCTGGCATTGTCTCTGCCATACCATGCCTCTTGCCTAGATTCCCCTGGGATCAGGAGGTGAGAAATGTAACCTTTGACAAAGAGTCAGAGTTAAGCAAGTGGATTAATCACCTGATACGTCTTTCTTTTCTCTTTCAGAATCATGTGAAAACCTTGGGTTTGGGACCAGCAGCAGCCTTTGAGTAATTTGTGGAACGTTTCTTTCTGTTTCTTTAAATTTTTTTGTTTTTGTTGCTTTTGTGTGGGCCTCTCAAGGCATGGAGAACCACTCTTACATGCAAAGGACTTTCCTATGTTTCCCAAAAACCAGGGTGTGGCCCCTGAGGGTCTACTTGCTTGTTTCGTTAATGCTCTCGTCGAAGTGTTGTAGCAGCCAATCCAACTTCATTAGCTTCCATTCAGAAAATAGGGACTGGGCATTCAACCACCTAACAGTGCACCAGAAAACAGGCTCGCTGTATATTGGTGCTGTGAACCGGGTTTACAAGCTCTCGGGCAACCTGACCCTTCTCGTATCCCACAACACGGGGCCAGAAGATGACAACAAGTCCTGCTACCCTCCGTTGATCGTGCAGCCCTGCACCGAGCCTCTGACGCCTACCAACAATGTCAACAAGCTGCTCCTCATCGACTACTCCCAGAACCGACTGCTGGCCTGTGGGAGCCTCTACCAAGGAGTGTGTAAGCTACTGCGCCTGGACGACCTCTTCATCCTGGTGGAGCCCTCGCACAAGAAGGAGCACTACCTCTCCAGTGTGAACGAGACCGGCACCATGTATGGGGTGATCGTACCATCGCAGGGCGAGGACGGCACGCTCTTCATTGGCACAGCCGTAGATGGGAAGCAAGACTACTTCCCCACCATCTCCAGCCGCAAGCTGCCCAAGGATCCTGAGTCATCAGCCATGCTGGACTATGAGCTGCACAGCGACTTTGTGTCTTCCCTCATCAAGATCCCTTCTGATACCTTGGCACTTGTCTCCCACTTTGACATTTACTACGTGTATGGATTCGCCAGTGGCAACTTTGTCTACTTCCTCACTGTCCAACCCGAGACCCCCGAAAACAGCATCTCCTCGGGGGGTTCCTCCAGCGACCTCTTCTACACCTCGCGCATCGTACGCCTCTGCAAGGACGACCACAAGTTCCACTCTTACGTCTCACTTCCTATGGGCTGCGTCCGTAATGGGGTGGAGTACCGCCTCCTGCAGGCTGCCTACCTCTCAAAGCCTGGGGAGGTCTTGGCGGCCTCCCTCAACATCTCCGCACAGGATGATGTGCTTTTTGCCGTCTTCTCCAAGGGGCAAAAGCAGTATCGTCGACCGCCGGATGACTCCGCACTCTGTGTCTTCACTATCATGGACATCAATGCCCGCATCAAAGAGCGCCTTCAGTCCTGCTACCAGGGGGAGGGAAACTTGGAGCTTAACTGGCTGCTGGGCAAGGATGTGCAGTGCACCAAGGCGGTAAGACTGAATGTTCATTTGCCAAAATGGAGTCATGCCGCCAAGTATGCACCCAGATCCAAGTCCTGTCTACACTACTTAACCAATCTTGAGAATTAGCCTTAGTCTGACTCAGTGCATGCACACTGTAGGTTCAGTTCCTGTTTAGTGGGGAATAAGACATCACCAGCTACACACTTGGGGCTGCAGTGTTCAGGGTTCTGGACTCTGGACTAAAAGATTGAAGGTTCAGATTGCATGGGAAACATAAATATTGTACCTTGAGTAAGTTACGTGACCCAAATTGCTCCAGTAAGAAACAAAATCAGCTGTATCAATAGGTGCAATTTTAAGACACTTTGGATTAAAGTGTCAGCCAAATACATTTGTAGTAATGGGTACATTACATAAAAGTAGTTCCGTTAGAGATACTCACCATGCACTTTTACAAACATGTAGATGAAGAGCCCATGCCAGGAGAAAACAATGCTTCTTGGCATGAATATGAAAAATAAGCATTTAGTTCTCTTGCAGCATTGTGTATTCCACTTATAAAGAGACTGTGAAAATGCTCTGCTCATTAAGTATCTGAATTAAATGTGCATGCAGGGCTCAATACTGCTTTGTCTCTGACTAGAAGACAGCATACAGTGAGTGGCTGTGGCTTATTTTTAATCGAGCTATTAATGTCCTAGGTTTATCCCAAATTGTGCCTATTTGTGACTTAGAAATGCAATCCAATGCAGCTCTTTTCATGTGTATTTGCAGTTCCTCAGTATTAAACAGTCCAACAATTGTGAGACATGTGAGGTTTACACACAATACAAGCCACTTACAACTGGAAATGAATACAAATTTACTGCATGGTATAGACAGAGCCAGAAATCTGCTTTTCTGTAAATTCAGAATGTACATATACTTTTAATAGCTTTGTAGCATGTTTATTCAATGTTTGTTTTACAATAATCTAATAGGGTAGCATGCTGTTTAGATCTAAAACTGGAATTTAATGTCAATTTCTCATTTTTTAATGCTTATTCTTTCTTTCAACTTTTTCTGTTTTTTTAAATTGAGAATTACAACATCAAGTAATAATATACAGCATGGTTCAGAATAATACGCCATTGAACTGCTACTAGAACTATTCAATTATGAATGACTGCAATAAGAATCAGGGTGGACAAACTCTTAACGCAATTATAAAAGTTACATAGCGAACACTTACTTTGTAGGTTGTCCTCGCACTATAAACAAATATTGCTAATTGGTTTTGCAGTTCTGATGCTATACACACATCAATTCTGATGGAATGAAAAGATATTCACAAATTAGAAGTAGAATTTATTTTGTTTGGCACCAAATGAACTGTTAACATGCTGCAGTGCAATTCAAACAAACAGTACTCTTTTGTGCTGAAGGAGCAGATATAATGTTCTTGCACTAAAGTGCATGGCTCTTTCCATCAGAACATAAAAGCTTTCCTCTTAATAAGGCAAGATTCTGGATCAGCATCTTGTGAGGCACAATTATCTTGTCCTTTTCAAGTCTGTCTTGGGTGACTAAAGTCTTTGTTTATTTCTTTTTTAATTGTACATAGAAATTAAAAGGGAGCCCAAAGTATTGTGCTACCGTATGTACTGGCGTAGGATGTGTATTTGTGTATTTGTTTGTTTGTGTGTGTGTTTGAATGTTTGTGTGTGTTCATGGTTTTAATGATTTAAACAGCAAGATAAAAAAAAACGGCTTGCCTTTTCTTTGATCCCCCATGGGCTTGTTATTGACCCCTTTTATTAACATCAGTAAATGCACTAATACTGCATTGTTAGAGGTGTTTCTCAGATTGAGAGAGACGGTATGCAGAACTGACACTATTAGTATCATTAAGACTGACTCTCTATTTGTGGCTCTTATCCTTTAAGGTCATATTGTGGTCTAACATTCACTGGGTTATACAACATCTGCAGTTTGCATGCTGTAAAAATTACTATATCTATGCAACCATAACCAGAGGGATATTTTATGTCCAGAGATTTTAATACCTCTTATTGTACAGGGTTATTTCCAATAGCATCCCTTCCTTTGTTGTTTTGTCTTCATCACATTTTTTTAATGTTATGTCTGTTCACCGCCTGTAAAGGTTCTGTCTTTTTAGTGCCTGTCAGTGTTCTGCAGCCTGGTCATTAACATTTGACAGATTATTCCATTTGGTTTCTCACAGATTATGGTAAAAGGCTTCATCCCATTCTATCATTTGTGAACAGCCGACAACTACTTTAGTCTCTACTTGCCTTTATTTTAGCAAAATAAGAAGATAATACAGTATGATGTTTGTTTGTTTATTTTGGATGTCATAGTTTGGTGGCTGTACCTGTCAAGGACAGATTTTGTTTTCACTGTGGTAAATTTGCAACCATCAGTAATTCCCACTCATCATATGTCAGTTTACAAAGTTTGATTGTAATCTTTCAAGCTCCCATTATCTCTTCATCCTACACATTATAATCACTCTTGAAACACCTATGATCTTCATAACCTAAAAGTAATTCTGAAATGTAAATATTACCTAAAATAGTTCTGAAATTCTTTGTGCATGAGATAGTGTTTGTTCAGAGTGTATAGCTTCCAGGTTTCTTGCTTATTTTCATTTTTGTTAGTAAGTTTATAAATTTGTTTTCAGAGATAATCACTCCTCCCTAAGAAGCAATATACTAATATTAATTCCCTAGAAACAACAGACACAAGCACTGGTGTATTTACCACCAATGATTTTCATTTCCAGACAGATATAAACACTTTAGAATCAAAAGTTAAGTTCTAGTAATTTCTGCCTTTGCTCATTAAATTCATATGCTAAGAAGCAGAATACAGGGTTTACATTGCTGAACAGACTTGTTCTCCTTATTTTTATGTCAACTATTGCCATTGGTCAGAAGCCCAGTATTCCGAAAAAACATTCCTGTGTAAGTCGGCACATTCCTCAGATGTGAAGAACAGATCTCAAAGTCTAATGCACAGCAGAGAAGGTACAGTCAACAGGATTTGCAGAGGGGTACTGTTTCAAGAAGGTGCCTTGCAGGTCATAGGATTTCTGTCTCCCGATTGGTTCAAGATAAGGTTATGAAATTATTCAAAAGTTCAGGTACTGTAATTTTTTCAGAGCCTGCTTCTATTTATTTATAACTCAGAACCCAGACAGAGACACTAAGCCACCATGCATAAGATCTTGTTATGCTTTGTTTATGGATCTTTTCTGTGCATCGCCATGGAAAGACCTGAACCCTTGACTCTGTTTGTTCTATGTAATCTTATGCAAAGTGGCCTCTGTCACACAGCCATGAGGGTCATGGTAAGGGCCTAGATTTGTTCATAGAGCTCTGTTTTAGTGTGATCAATTATTAGCTCTCTTATATAAATACGATCTAAGTGGTTAGTGTGCCAAAATAGAAGGGAAACAAGAGTAAAAAATGTGTGTGTCACCTTAATACAGAAAAGTAATAATACTGTATTCATATGTCACTAGTATCTCATGTAAATGTTTTTTGAGATGGTAGTTAAACACTTGTGACGCTTGCTTACTAAAAAAAGCTGTTTTACCATATAGATATATAAGTTAGAGCATCTATCCAATAATAGTATAACAGAACATACAGGTCATACAAAAATGTACATATAGCTAATGAAAAAAAATAACATTCTCACTTCACAAAGTGGATCTGAAAATGTGAAAATGTTTTCTGTGTTATTTGACTGTAACTTTGCATTCATTGGTAAATCCAAATTGCCCCAGTATTTGTGTGTGCCAGGCAGTGCATTACAGAAATGTCTGACAGGTCTATCTAAATCAAAGAAAGAACAATTCATACACTAAACATCTCTCGAAAACACATCACTGCTGTGTTTGTTTAAGCAGCAACAGTAAATGTCATCCAGTAGTGGGAGGGCTTCAAAGTGTGAGTATTCTTTGTGCCATTTCTATGGAAAAACTGTGTTTGTGAAGTGTGGGTATGTTTTTCTGAGACCAGCCGTCCTTGTGTCTGGGATTCTCTTTTATAATAGGGAGATAAATATGTTTAATTTATTAAGTTATTCCTGTGAATATTCAGACAGAAAAAGAGAAAACTGATGGATTACTCTATTATAATAGGAATTAGCACCGGATCAAGGAAGGCAATAATTTTGAAATTGCTGAGACAGATCAATTTTTACTTCCTAAATAATGAAGTGTTCCATAAATGCACCAGTGCAGAATTCCTTGTAGATAGGAAGCGTAAGTGGCAGTTAAATTCAAGCACCCACTCTAATTCCTTAAGGATATAGCGCACAAGTAATTAAAAAGGACATATCTATTGTCTATGATTTGCTACCAAATGTGTGCAGTGTATACTGCAGTACATATGTTCTCTGGTTCCCTAATATAAATGTAATCAAGGAAATATGATCTGGGTGAGGAAAAAGAATCTTTCAGGAGTATATTTTATATTCTGTTTTAGCTATTTTGTTTGTTTAGATCATTTAAATCTTTAGAGAAGAGTTTCAGAGGAGGACAACCAGTCACATTTACCATAGTTGAGAAAATAGTGCCTGGTTTAAAATGCAGAGAAAATCTAACTCTGTACCTGCCTTGATTTGGGGAGTTTGCATTGCGCAGTTGTTGTCTTTATTATTCAAAAGTGCAAATATGAAGCAATATATCATTTCTGTTTACAAAACTGCATGCAAAGCAGTGGATCTTGCTACAGGGAGAGTGTGATGTTACACCAGTACAAGGCAGCCATCCCTTTCCTATTTGGGAATAACATTCTTTACATTAGTAAACACTGCTTCCTATAGTGTTGGGCTTTTTCTTTGTTCTGAAAGAGCTGGAGATGACTGGGGCTGTGGTACAATGGCTAGTGCTCATGATCTGTGCTGAAACCATTGAACACATATCAATACAGTTCTTATCAACTGTGAGTTATTTGAGGTGACTAGCTCGAAAGGATAATGGTTAAATGTTCCCCCAGTGAACAGCCCATGTGCCGCTGCTGGATCGAACAATGTTTCTGTGATCCACGATCTGTCCAAACAGGACTGGCTTGGGATCCCTACTAGATTCATTGCACTATTCTCATGCATATGGCTTTGTGAAGCATTGCTCCCCTGCTATCAACCTGTCTTTGTCCAAATCCATCTCTCTTTGGCTATCTAATTTCAAAAAGTATATACTGTAGCCAACAGGAAATGCTAGTGAGATCATCTCTAGGACTATTGCTGGTGAATTATTATTGTTGAAATATCACAGACGGTGATGCATGGTGATGTGGTGGTTAGTGCTTCTGCCCTACAACTCTTGAGTCCTGGGTTTAAATCCTGTCTGAGGCACCTTTTGTGTGGAGTTTTGTATGTTCTCCCCATGTTTGTGTGGGTTTTTTCCAGGTACTCCAGTTTCTTCCCACCCTTCAGTGATGTGCTTGGTTCACTGGTGTTTCTTAATTGTCCCTGTGTCCTTGTGTGTGTGGAATCCAGGGGTATCCAGCCTCCTGCCTTGTTTCCTGTGTCCAGCTCACTGTAACTCTGCATAGGACAGGACAGAATAAAGCATCTGTGGATACTGAGTGGATGGAAATACTACAGTCAATTTAAAAGCCTCATAAAACCTGTGTCTTTGTCAACCAAACTAACTAAAGATGATCTATATTCATACCTGTGTATTTGTAAAATCTAAATTTAAGTGAAATTCTAATGGAAAAACACTGCATCTTTACTTTTAACGAGCTTTACCTCTGACTTGGTGCTTCGAAAACGAGGCAGACATCCTGCAGCTCATTAAAAACACTGGGCCGTCATCCTTGATCTGAAACATGTCTTGTTGAAAAAATTGGAATAAAGTTGTCAAAAATTAAATTTGGCTTCCAGTCCAACTTGAGGAAATTGGAGCGTTTTTCCTTTCTTCATTCAGAGGCATTTGCTCTTATATTATGTAACCATAACTCTGAATAAATTTCCCTGGGTGTACAAAATAAAAACCTGGTCCTTTTTTAGTTCTGTGTAAACAGAGCCCTATTCATGTCTCTCTCTCCAGCCTGTTCCCATTGACGACACTTTCTGTGGCCTGGACATCAACCAGCCGCTTGGAGGGTCTCGCCTGGTGTCCGGCCTCACGCTCTTCACCGAGAGCCGTGACCGCATGACCTCGGTGGCCTCCTATGTCTACAACGGCTACTGCGTGGCCTTCGTGGGCACCAAGAGTGGACGACTGAAGAAGGTAAGTCTGGAGTGGCACAGTGGCCTGGGCAGCCTGGGATTGATCCTGCTCTGAAGGTAGAGCCTAATGCGCCTGGCTGGCAAGAAGGGGCCTGAGCGCAACCTCCCTGAGAATGTCAAGGGTGTTCATCATGAGCCATTTCAGGAGTGCAGTAAGGCACTGTTGTGTCCGGGATAAAGAAAAAACGACAACAATGAAATGGATGTTTTCACAGCCTCACACCTGCATAAATTCCCTTTCCTCGGTATCAGTCTGTTTCTTGGTAAGTTCCATGCAACATTTTACCTTCATTATGCTTTTCTCACAGTACATTGCTAAGACCAGCAGATGTAGTTAATTTATAATCTAATTAATGAATCAGTCATCTTAAGGCATCGCAAGGGAGCTACTGTACAAGACACTAGCTTGACAATATAAATGGCAAATATTTTTTAAAATGTCATTAAATCGTTTTTTAGTGTAATCTTTATTCCAATTTTTTTGTCAAAGTTTAATGTATCTTTGTTGTATTAAGATCTTGTGTAAGCAAATGTGATTCACTGTTGAGGAATCCTACCTCGGACCCTGTGTATTCAGGATTGGTGCCAGGATGAGGAGGAAGTGGGTCTCCTGATAGACTGGTTCACTGGGGTTTTCATCACTGTATTGAGCTACACAACCAGTGAGATGGCGATGTCTGATGATTGGCTGGTGGAAGGCTGACACTAGAGTGTTTTTTCTGGAGGAGTGGGAGGCTATTGGCTCTATGACGCTAGGCTGGGGTTGATGTATTGGATGTATTAAAATGCTGAGCTGCTAGATCATTTGAGTCGAAAGAATAGGTTTAACTCTAGTGTACCTACCAGCGTGTGCTTTACGATCTGGGTTTAGCCAGAGATTACTGTCTTCAAACTTTAATACAGAAAACACAGGCTTCTCTTTTCCCTGCTGTTCAAATCAGAAACCGAGAATCACAAGACAAGCTTTATTAGAAAGCAGAAATCTGAAGAAAGAACAAAACTACATCTTGCTCCAGTGCCTTTTGTGCCTTTTCTGGTGTTTGTTTTGACTTATGCACAAAGAGGATTAGACTCCATTTTTCCACTGAGCTTTGAGAACAATTATTGAGGAGTGACAGCATTAACTTAGTCTGAAGCATTTCAGAAAATCTTCTACATTACCAGTTTGTGAAGGTGTAACAATTAAAATATTCATGTGGGCTCATTATGATCGAAATCCGATGATAATGACTTCAAATTTATGGATCTTACAAGTAAAAAATTAATTTATACTTATCCTAAATTTTTAATGCAAGCCATCCCAGAACATGAGATCCATTCATTGTAGTGGTCGTATTTTAAGGAAGGCTTGACTGTAGCCTCATATAACCTTGATCTGCCCATTAGCTGTAATAGTTGCAGTTTGGAAAAGAGCCAGATCTGAAGAGCTAGATCTCTGGCTGGAATATATAAGTTTTAGCATTAAAGTCAGGGACTGTCGTGAAGGCATGAATTTTGCAAAATGATGACATTTTACATTACCTAGAGATGCATTTATGAAATGTGCCCTGTCAATTTTTTGTGTTTTTGTGTCAAATGCAAAATTTCAATGCAAAATTCAGAATAATTTTATTTTGTCTTGGAGAGTGTACACAGCTGCCAATAGTACATATTTCTGAATAGAAAGTAAGCAATAGGAGAATCATGGTTGTTTTAATTTAATATTTTTTGTTGCAGGCCACGCTATTTTAATCCACACTTCATGTTAACTAGCAGCCAAGGAATAAGTTGCTTTGGAGCCAGGTGTTGTGATGATTAGTTAATTGCATTTATATAGAGCATGCCTTAGCTTATATGAGTGGATTACTACTGAAGTGCAGCACCCACCTGGCTGACATACTGTACAGCAGCCATTATCTACCAACAGTCCAACAACACAGCACTTGTGCAGGAGAAGTGAGAAGGTGCTTAACTAGATGAGTTGAGGGGAAATGTCACCAGCATTAACACCTCTACTCTTATTAACAGTGCCATGCAGTCCTTAAGGACAAAAATCTCATTTTAATGTCTCATCCCAAGATTAGCACCTCCTTTGCCACCGTTTCCCATGGGGTTTTGGTTTTTGCAATTCTTGTTTAGACAAAAGAGTGTCTCCTACAGGTTTACTAACATCACTTACACCAGCAGTAACCTGGTTTACCTGGGAGGTCTCCCATCCAGTCCTGACTAGGTGCAGTTTTGCCTAGCTGCTGAGATCTGGTGAGATCAGGCTACACAAGGTGGTAACAGCTGCTGTTGCTTAGATATGCATAATAACCAGACTGTCACAGCTATGTAATGTAGCAGCAAAAGTTTTCTGATGAGCTTGACAAAGATTAATAAAACCAATATTTTTTACTTTCTGAAACCGGTACGGTAAATGTCAGAGGAACCCTTGGCTGAGTGTGCATGACAGAGGATTGAGGAATTTGTCTTACTTCCCCCCTGAGACCCAGGTTTCTGACACACTGGGTTTATTTCAGGAATGAGAGGGCGAGTTCTCCTAACTCTGAGGTGTAAAAAGTCTTTCAAGCACCCTGAATCAACAGCTGCAGCGTTTGTGAAATCTGACAGAGGTCTCCAGGGAAGGTTGTATAAGATGAGCAAATGAATGAGAGAGAAAGGGGAGGTGAGAGATGGAAGCAAGCTGTTTCCATACTACTGACCTGCTGTAGTTTGCCATTTGTTAACCAAACAAATAGCTTTTAAAATCCTGTGCACAGTACAGAAACACGCATACTGTACGTGCACACACTTACACATGGGCCTGGGGCTTGCCTCTCTTTTTTTTCTGAATAAGAAGAGTAATCAGGGGGAAAAAAATAATCCGGACTGCATAATCCTCTTATTTGAATCAGGATTACTTTAATTATTTATACTTCTTTTTTGTTGCTGTTGCTACATGGTTAAATTGAATCCTGCTAAAAAAACAGATAAAGATTAATCCTGGCTCTGCTGTTGTTACATGTTTTATAAAGGCTTCTTTAGGTTTTCAACAGAAGCCTTACAGTACATACTGTGTTTTTTTTCTGTCTGTATTGCCTCACTAATTTTAGCCAGGAAACCTAATGCACTCTTCTACCATCAGTGGTGTTTACATTACATTTTACCTTTGTTTGCAATTTTTATGTGAATAATGTTACAAATCACAGAGATAGGATTGTGATATGTCCCCTTTGGGGCCAATTTCCCATGAAGTTGTTATAGTATTAAATAATATGAACAGTGTTGAGCTTGTGCTTTTGTGACATTTACAGGAGTCACTGTAAGGATATATGGTGATGTCATGTTGACCTTAGAGGCTTCTTCTCCTCGGTTGTGCTGGAGGACAGCAGCTAGCTTCTGTTTCGGCCTCCCCCAGCTGAATGCCATCAATAAACTGCAGCCTGGGCATCCGTGGAGAAAAGCCTGTTTTTTGACAGGACATGTAAGTGCGTGACAGGGGCCTGCTTTGTAAAGGTTTGATGCGCCTTAGATGACATCGCACGAGGGCAAAGCCCTTAACAGCGCGCTCACTTCCCTTCCCCCAGCCAGCCAAACCGAAGGAGAGAAGGAGCGACTGTTGAGATGTGAATTTAATGCAGCAAGAGAACCCAGGGCTGTGCTGCCTGTAATTGGATTGGCTCAATTCCTGAACTACCCCCACCCCTTCCAACATGCCCCCCCCCCCCCCCCCAAAAAAAAATTCTTCCTGACAGGGCTGCTCATGCTGTTTCTGTTGTTATTTTATGGACTCTGGCACAGGGTAGAAAGGCAGACTTGTAGTGAGAGGTTTTGCGGTGGGGGGAGAGAATAGCTTATAGGGACAATAGGAAAAAAAGAAACGCAGATGAGGAGAATAACAATAAATTAATTGGTTTGAAAAGAACTGAACAAATGGAGGGTTGGAATTCTCCAATACTATTTGCCTGGCAGACACGGTGTTGTGCTGGGAGGGAGTAATTGCTTTCTCTCCTTATGAGTGTCATTTACTAGAGCGCTTAACCTTTAGGGTGACAGGACTGCACCGTATGGGGAACCTGCTGTCACAGCATTGTATCGGGCTGCATCAGTCAAAGTTCATGAGTTTACAGTGGAAAAAAGGCTCTGGCCTTTCTTGTGGGGTACGGCAGAGTGCAGTGATTGATTGCAAGGACGAATGTGTGAACGTCTCAACAGAAAACCTTCTTTGTAGGAGGCTGTGGGATGCAGCGGACTGAATTGCAAGACTTTGCGTTTTCAAAGTATTTCATTTTTAGTTCTGGTCGAACTGAAATGAGTCAAGATTCTTTTTCCAGTTCTTATGTGTTATAAAATGGCTAATTCCACCATCCCAACTTTTAACTCGGCTGTAGCTGGTTTACTGGGCTCAGCTTTATTCGGGTTGCAGCTGAAAGGGTACCTCTTTATGTGGAATGATGTAGATGTGAAACCAAAGGTGTGTGTAGGGGGCCATCTTCTTCTTTGGTCTTTCGGGACCAAATTCAGTGTGGGACAGTGTGGAGAAGAGAGCTAAACATCTTTACATTAACCTAAGGGATCTTTCCCCTCAAGCACACTGACACATGCCTGTGGACATACTGTACAATGCTGTACAGTATAGCGGCTTTATTAAGGAACGGACTTCAATCACAGAGATTCGGAAGCTATGACAAATAAAAATAGTTCTTTGTTTTAAAAATGGACACAGACAAAATTATGGGGATAAGGACCCTAATAAGTGAAAATCCTACAACCCACTGTTTTCAGTTAAACCTTAGGGATATCTAGTAGCCCAGGGTGCCCAGAATGTAAAGCACAAAGGAGAGTATGGTGTCCATGTATCCACTAGATGAGACAGAGCCAATCCATGTCATACTGTGTATACTAATAAAATAGGTTTAAAATCAGGGTGAAAAGAAACTGTTTTTGAAGTGTGGAGCTGATATACTGTAAGGTGATGGAGGAGCCAGCAGTCAGACGGAGAACAGGGAAACCTGAGATCCCGGTATGTGGTAGGATCAGGGTCAAAGGTCATGCTAGAAGGAGGCCATTTGTACTCCTCTGCACCTGTTTGGTGGCATCACATTTTTTTCTTTGTAGAAAAAGTCCAACCCCCTTAAAAAAGTGGTGTCTTGCAGTGTGACTCGTGGCACTGGGAGGGATCAGAGATATTGAAAAACATATTAGAATCTAGATTGCGACTACTGTAAAATTTATTTTCTTCTCATTACCCACTAGTGCACAACGATCAATTTAATTGCAGCCTGGGTGTGTGGTTTGCCAATGGATCATGACCACCAAAACCCACATTTAAGAATTAATGTTGTTAAGCCGAATCCATTCATCTTTGGTGCTGACAGATTTAACAGGATCAACATTTTATTTGCTCTCTTTATGAACACAGCGCTTTTTAAAAAGGCTGCACTGCTCAAACGTTCTCTCATACCTGGCCGCTGGAATCAATCCGTTCCGCTGACTCAGGGTGGCTCAGTGGTGGACACAGATGATTCTGACACACTAGTACGGGGTACTTGAAAGGATATTGCAGACAGCTGCTCTGGTTGCTAATTTGCCACATGTCTCATTTTCCCTAGAATCTTGATTTTTCAATCCCTGCCTCTCCGGGAGCAAGCATGCTAATTCCCAAGCCCCTACCCAGCTGCAGCCAAATCACAATTTCACTCCAGTGTGATTGCAGGGCCTACAGTACATTCAAAATGGAGATTTCCCAAACCCGGGCTTAACCCACGTGTAAAGTAGTAAATATGAAGTGAGGAACACAGGGGGATGGGGACGGGGACGGGGAGGGGGGGGTGAGTGTTCTTCGAGGCTCAAGTGTTGCGATTGGTAGGCGCACAGTGCCATCAGTCTCCTCCTGCCACTGACCTTAAACGACTTCCACTTCAGCCTCCCCAGGACCCCAGCCTCTCACCTTAATAAGCACCCAAAACAAAGGAAAACATTTATTTGTAAGAATAGGTAAGAGAAGAAAGGGAGGATGTCCAATTTAAATTCCCTCTCAGGCTTGCCAGGAACGGCAGTCTAACCAGCTTGGAGGCTGGTGTCCTTAGCAACAGCTGAGGCTCATGGCAGCATTTGAAAAGAGAGGAGAATGTCCCAAGGGATGTCCGCGCACAGCCGAGCCAAATCCGCTCGGACCACATGTGTGGCTCGTCGGGGAGAGCGCACCGACTGCATACGAAGTTGGGGGGCATTTACCCGCTATTTTTTTCACGAACTTCAGAAATGTAGACATGTTTGTGGCAAATTTAAGTTTATTCATAAAGAGCCGTGAAAAACTGGAGTAAAAGGAAAAACATCGAGAAGTTCCAGCACATGAATGCATTGCGTAGGTCTGGTTAGGAGAAGGGCAGCGCTTTGCACACTGATTTATTTTCTGAGGATGAACGTTGTCCGTTGTTACCAAAGTGTAAAAAAAGTATTTTCAAAAGGTAAAAAAAAAGCTATTTTTCCTTTTTTTCTTTGTCAAAGGGTCATCCAACGCTAGAAAAGTGCTAAAGGTAAAAACATTCCAGTTCAAAAGGGATCTTTCCATTTTTCATCTAGCAGCCCAGAGAAACGAACGTTAGAAAGCACAGCCGACTCCTTTCCTTGACACCCACTAACAGCAGAGCTTGACGGACAGCAGGTGCACTGTGTTCCTGTTTTTCTCTCAGCCTATTTTCTAGCTCGGGGCGCTTTTAAAGTGCTGTCCAATCACGGCTCCAGGTTGTGTCCCAGGATGTCCCAGGGGAAGACTTGCTGGGTTTAAATTGTCAGTCTGAGCTGGTCACTGTTAATCTTCAACAACGTTGCTCTCCAGAATTCACTCATGCACAGGGCTGAGCTATTTACTGTGACTACGTTGTTGCACAGAAAGCCACTGACACTATTGAACCAGGCATTATACAGAAGTTTGTTTGGGTGCTTTGTATTGCATGCAAACATTTTCTTTGGTTACGTCTGGAACATGTCATGTCAGTTCCTTGTTTTCCTTCTTTATTCGGTCTTATTTTAGCTGGAAACATGTCTACATTTGGATAATATGTTACTTTTACGAGTTGAAAACTGAAAGGCATTAAAAAGGCAACAAATACTATTGGTTCAAACACTCATTTGTCACATTTTTAATGCTTCTCCATATGTGTGATTCGGAGCACTGCAGACCTTATTTTTAAAATGAACAACACTGGTGATCAATTCTATTCAAATGTATTTAAAATGTAAATTCTATCAAGATTTGCATGCATTTCTCTAAGTATTTCATATTTTTATCTATAAACAGTCACATGAGATTTTTCTCAGCAGAGACCTGTTTTAGATGCCAAGAAAATGCATTATAAATTTCTTTTCTTGTGACAAAGAATAAAGGATTATGGACTTTCTGAACCTTCTCATTATTGTGAAGGATGGGGCTGTAGTGTCTAGTACTGCAGATCCCTCTGTGTTAGATTGTTAGAACCAGCTCAGTACAATTTAGATCTATTCAGTCTGTCCTTTTCAAATTTTACCACTGGGATTTAATCTAATTGCTTTCTTTTATAACAAACTGTTCCTGTCTGAGAGACAGAGGAGCAGGCTTTACTGCAGAGCCCATTGCCGTGAGACAGGTTGCTTTTAAAGCTTCATTCCTATCCCTGCCTCTTCAGCATCCCGCCCCAACCCAGTGTCTTACTGGCAGACTATAGTCACTTTTCCTGCACCAAGGGAACTGTCTGTTTCCATGAGATCTCAGGCCTGGATGTCTAGAGGTTTAATCATTACCGTCTGAACAAAAGTTAGTCTCCTGCTCCAGTCTTTCTCCTGAGCTGATTAAAGGAATTATCCTAAAGACTAAACAGTAATACCGAGGGTCCTACTGGCTTAGTGAATTAAACCTGCTGTTAAATGTCCTGCTCCTGTACATGACCATTGGATACTTACTAGGGGAAAGGCGCTGACCTTCAACATCTGAGATCTCATTCTGATTTGATTTCTACTAGAAATGCCATGTAAATTTCCTTTTCTTTCTCGCAATTTCAAACAGTCAATCATGAACTGTGGAGTTTACTGTGAGAAACTAGCTGGGCAGGAAGTGCTTCATAATTTCAGAGTTATTTATACACTGTTTCTTTGTGTTGCTAATGCTCTTCATGCATCGGGCACGCATCCTAAGGTGCTTAGCAGTCCAACCCAGTTGTCCATTTCCGAACCGGGCTTTTATGGGTCAGTTTATCTCTTTAATTGAAAACAGAAGTCAAAATATCCCACCATGTCCTTATGCTTTTTCCAGTCCTTGTAGCTAAAGGCAGGGACATATAAAGATCGAGCTCTTCCATTCCCTCTTATATAGTACTAAATAGGAAGTGTGTGGAATTCTTGATTGCGCCTGTAGTAAGATTTTCGAAAGTATACCATCTTAAATTGTGTTCTGTTGTCAAATAAAGAGCCATAGCACAAGAAAACATGTGCGTCTCAACTGAGATCTGGGGACCAGTGCCAGAGCCACTGGACCAAACAGAGATTTTGACTGATTTAAAGCACCACTAGGGCTGCAAAGGAAGAAAGAGAAAGCGGAGAGTAAATGAGAGAGAGAGAACATTTATGTCTGGCCCAGTCTGTGCAGCTTTTGTGCAGAGCATCTGGACACACACTATAACAGAGTCGTTTCATTGTACGGTAAACTCTAAGAACAGTAAGCTCTTGGAAAAGCCAGAAAGATTAACTAGATATACAGTAGGATTAGACAATTCATGCAGTGTATATTGCTAGCATTCTGTTAAAAATGCGTTTTTAATCTCTTTATTAAGTAGTAGCACATGCATGGACTTTTAATGGAGGCTATTTGTTATCTCATAAATTATAATGTATAATTCTGGAAGGCCATCTCTCTATATTGAACATAATGCTTTTATGTGGCTCATATGTCTTCTATTCTATTAATGTGCAGCTCCATACCACAGTTGATCCAAACCAGCTGGCGACAGTGTGTTTCTCCTTCACAACCATAATTTTGTCACTTCAGTACCAGTACACTTTTACTGAGCTGTTTTTAATGTGTCTTCAAAACTTTGACAATCTCAAATCTCTACTGGCCACGTTTCATTAACATAACTGAGAGTCTACCTGGATAAAAACAAAACACAGCAGACACTGCAGTCATGAGGAGCAAATCTGGGATGTTCTGGTGTAGGTAAGATTGTACCACCCTTATTAAGAAGGTATTCTTATGTATAAAGACAACCAGTAAAGCACAAGCTGTCTTCTGTGATGCCAAATCCCTGCTGGGTATCAGTGATGGTAGGATGGGGATATAGGGCTTTCTCAACTTGTAGTAACACAATGATCCCTGTGGGAGTCTGGTCTCTTGTGGGTTTACAGTGCTGCTGGTGAGGGACGCTTCTCTTCTCCAACCAGTTCAGTTCATTGTCATATGCACAAGTGCAATGAAATATTTATTTGCATGTATGCCCCAATACAAAGACATTAAAGGAAATACCAAAAACATAAACACAGGAAAGCAGTAGCAACTACAAGAAGTTAAGTAACATACAACTGAAAAAATACTCAGGCAAGCAGTGTGAGCCAGTGTCAGGGCTACAGTTCAAGAGTTCAACCAACCCTGAACCTCTGGTACAAAGGTGGGTCTGCCCATGTGTCCCCATTCTCCTGTGTGCGGTTTTGGGGTTTACAGTTCATTAACAGTTCATTAAACCCCAAACAGCTCACAAGTGAAAACACACAATTAATTATTTCAGACTGGATGTGTATTACGAAAATAACTGGCAACTCTAAATAAAAAAATGAGAGGACATCTCGAATGCCTATTACTTCAAAAAGAAGAACTCCCGTTAGGAAACGGTACTTCTGAATGAGCCACATGGCAAGGAGGAGCTGATGACGGGCATAAGAATGTACAGTAACAACGTAAGAACTCATGAAAAGTTACAAAGAAGGGGAGACCATTTGCCCATGCTTGGTTGCTTGCTGCTAGCCAAGTGATCCCAGGTTGTCATCCTGCTGTTTCTTGAAAGAAGCCAGGGTGTCAGATTGATCTCAGTGGCCAGTTGCTGCTGTTGATGATGTGGGTGATAAGAGGGTCTTCCTGTATATAATAATCTGTAGTACCCGCTGACAGCTTTCACCGGCTCGGCAGGAGGCTGCTCTGACCTTTTCTGCAGTGACCTTTTCACGACCTGCTCTGCTTACTATTTAACCTCCTGTAACTGACAAAGAAAGCAGACTTTAAAGTTGCCTGTTTTTCTTCTGGGCAGGGAGAGGGAGGGGGGCTTGGTAGGGTGGTGATTTGTGGGGCAGGGCCCCTAGCTTCAGAAATGTGGGGCTGGTGTCTCAGACCCTCACATTTGCTGATTGAGTGTCCGGAACAGGAGACAGAATCCCCCCCGCTGTGCTTTTCAGAGTTCACCCCCACTTCTGCCCCACCATCCCGTCTCTGTTCAGCTGTTCAGCTTTTGTTTCCTTAGAGCACCCACCCCACAGTCTCCATTCCTCTCTTTATTCACCAGCAGCTACAGGTATGTGTCCCTTTCCAGGAATCTTTTTTCCAGAAATCCTAGGTTGCCAAAGGTCACTTGTCTTCTGTCTGGTTCACTACACCCTTTTCCCTCAATAAGGCTGTAGAGAAATATTATACCACCTACCCTGCAGTGACCTGAGAAGGGAAATTTGAACAATTGTCTATGTATGCAATCACCTGGACACGTGTAAAACCATACCCCACTTGCAGTTAATACTCTATACACTACAGTTCATTTCTGTTCAGTGAATCAGCTGACTGTAGTGGCAAAAAAGACCAATAGCAATTGAAGTGATGTCAGATTTAAAATATACTGTAGCATCCTGGCTATATCTCCTGCTGGTCTTTTCTCTAGACCTGTTCTGCAATCTGCCTTTTTGAGTTTTCTTACAATTCCACAGTGCCTTTGGGATGTATTATTATTTGCCCGTCCTGTTGCTGTCTTACAGCGATAAGCCTCTTAGACTCTTTGTCAAGGCTACAGCCAAGGAAAACCACACTCCTTTTTTTTTAAATGTAACGGATCAAAGATCCAATTACACTGTTGGGTAAATACTGTAATTATACTAACTTTATAATGTAAATAAATTAGCCCATCACTTTAAAATTGATTACTGCCGGCCCAGGTTTGGCAGTTTGCTGCATTCCCTTTCTCTCTCTCTCCATCAGCCTGGTGCTGTTAGAGGAAACCAAGCTTTGCATTTCTACCTGTTGATTAGATTTGCCAGGACACAGACTACACCTTGGGTTCCCATACAGGGCTCCTGTATTTCCTGGTAGAAAATGAAAAGTGCTGACCAGGTAAGTAGGACTTAGTTACCCCAACATTCCTGTGATTACATACAGTACATTGTTAGAGCTTCTTTGGCATCTGTACCGAGAGGCTTTTGATAAGCAGTCCTGCTAGTAAGATCTTATAAATAATAATAAGAACTCCATTACTAGGCACACCCAGGCCTGTAAAGGGTGAGATCTGTTTTCTTTATATTTGGATTCTTCTGGGGTTTTGTGGAGTTTGAGAGAGAAAAAAAATAACATTTCACAGTTTAGAAAGGAAGTGATACAGTAGCTCTCTTCTGCACTATTGCTATGACTGGCTAGAGTTCCTCTTAGGTTCTCGGGGAAGAAAAGGCCGACCAGCACGGACATCCTAGTGAACCACTCATTAACATGTTTGTATCGTTGTCAAAAATGCATACAAAAGTGCATTAGCCAAAGTGTTTATTGTTCACCCCATGGATGCTTTGCACTGTAAAATTGAAAAATGAAAAGTCTAGTTTTGGCTAATGTTCTTCACATAATCCTGAATTGTCCAACAGTGTGTATTCAAAGCAAGTTGACACAAGTCGTGGTACTGTAGGTGCACCAAACCTAATGTTTGTGTAAGAAGCTTTTTCAGACATGTTATCAATGCGTTGTCAGCCTTTAAGAAGGCAGAAACGCCACGCTTTTCAAATATAAAGCAAAAGGAAAATGTGAATACCAGCTAGCTGCTTGCAAAGGTGCTTGTATTTTACTGCTGGCCCTGACAGAACAAAATGAAATGATGGAGACTTTGTAACTGCAGTTGCAGTCAAGCCTCTCCTGACTCTGGCTTGAGTCACTGGAGGATATGATGGGCACCGGTAGAAGTTATAGCTGTGTAAAGTTATATAGTGCAGAAAAGCTGTTAAATTATTGTCTGTGGTGGCCTAATCTCATAAGCTTTGCCTTTGGGGTTCACCTTTCGTTGAAAGGCAAGAATTACAGAAAGTGCTTTAGCTCTCTTTCGAAAGGCTTTGGACACACTGAGCCGTGGGATTGTTCGTTCAGCCTGTGCTTTGTGTTCAGCTTGTACGAATAGAATGTTAATGTGAAGCAGGCATTTGCTATGTAATCCTTACACTGATGTAAGGATATCCCTGATGCTGCTAATGATAATAATGATTATAATTTATGGATTCCTGATACTGACGACTGGTTGCTACTGTCCTGTATCAGTGAGGTCTATTTTCTTTTATATTTGGATCCTTCTGGGTTTTTGGGGCGAGTTTGACAGAGAAAGAAAATTACATTTCGCAGTTTAGGAAGGAAGTGACAACTCCTTTCTGTGCCATTGGTATGACTGGCTAGAGTTCCGCTTCGGTTCAGATGGAAAAAAAGGCCATCCAGCTTGGTCATCCTAGTGAACCACGGCACTATTCTTTCTGTTCTTTGCCATTGTTATTATAAATAAAAAAAATATTTTTTAGCATTAGCTCTTTTCTTCTTTCACGCCTAACTGTTTTTAAACGGAGCTGAATGTATTTACTTGTTTGTAAATGCCTTGAACTGTTCCAAGCTAGATTTGATCTTGGTGTGCATCTTTCTAGTAAAATATTTTATTAATTAAAAACAATTATAAATTATAAAGTGTAAATCAAACACTTCCTCCTTCTGTTCTGTTTTAAAGTTCTGCCTTTTTTTGTTTCTTTTTACTTTGGCACTTATCACATAAATAGCAAAATAGGCCTGGGCTTGAAAAAAGGTGAGTCTACAACTTGCTTAGGGTCCTGCATCCCATGTAAGATAAATGAGCAGAGCCCGACTGCTCCAGTTATCAATATTCAGCCCTTCTCTTCCACACACTCACCCCACAGTGCAAAGCCCTAGAGGACAGAGAGGACTGGAAATTCATAGAAATTCTTATCAGTTCACATGTTGTTTTTATTGATTTGTTTCTCGGGTTACAGCACTCTACCAAGAACAAGAGCATGTTTTTTTATTAAATACAAGACACCCAATTTTCCTACAGCCCTTTGAATCAACACTAACCATGGTGGAGCAAAACCCCTTCACAAAGGGAAAACAAACTTGTAAAAACAACCTCCTGCTTACATGCAGTGGCACATTCATTCCCTTAAAGTTTAATTTTATTTGAAATATTTTTTTTCCTCATACTGACTGACCTCTGTTGCTTGACTTCCATTGCACATTACCTTTTCTGATAAAAACATTTGTCAAATTGTGTTTCTAAATTTTGCCTTAATGTACTGACCTGAGCATTAGCAGAAACTAATAATAAAAACTCCCTGAGGAAAATGTTCAACATATAGCTTGCACTTTTAAGTGAAGAGCTGGACTATAGCCATAGACAATTGATTTAGTAAGAATGCTCTCCACCAGCCTAGATAGAGCGGTTATTCAATTAATTTTTGCTGACTTTTAGGAAGAGCTAAAAGCCAGCATGACAAGAAGTCAGCTGTTGCTGGTCAGTATGTGGAGAACTGGGCATGCAAGAGTCTGAGCTAGAAATGTCGTAAGCTACAGGACTAATAAGCAATCCACAGCCTGATCTAAGGAACTTTTTCTCTGTAGCCTGAGAACTTTTGCAGGGGAATAAGAAAGGTAGAGAGGTGGGAATGATCTATAAGGAAATGTAATGGCTGGTATCAAAGACAAAAACACGATCCTTGTAGTTCAGTCGTCTTCTGATCCAGGGGTTCCACACACCTCCTGGGGGTGCCAGACAAGCCAGATTTTTAAAATTCAATTACTTTGTTTCATCCAGGTATTTAATGTAATGTACATCTAGGTATTTTAATGTAAATGTAAAAAAAAGTGTGTAATTTTTCATGTGTTCTTAATTTTACTGCAAAATTAAAATAAATAATTCTACCTCTTTCATTTTATAGTTATGATATCTGTTAGGTTTAAAGAACTGCCCTGCTTCAACAATTTATGATAAGGGTTGCGAGACCATATTTTGAGAAACAAAAGGGTACAGGCTGCAATACTGTATACAGTAGGTTAACATCCCCTGGTCTTGTCTCAGGAATACAAAAAAAAGTTTTTAACGAGGCGTACACGGTAACCATTCATGTTTACAATCTAGGTCTGAGGATGTCATCCCGCAATTTCTGAAAGGATCATTAATGTTCTTTTTCGGGAAGACGCACCTCGAAACGTCTATCCGGGTGAGAGGGTTTGCCTCCAGCTTGGATGTTCCGAGCAGTCACATTGACAGCACACACTTGCTCAGTCTTCACTCACTCCTGCTCCCTGCTTCCTTGTCAATTCAGAACTTCTGTGGCAGAATTCAAAACATTCACTTGATTTTTCCTTTCCCCCGTCATTAGTTTTATCTTGTTTTATCTTGGTGTGGTTTTCCAGAACAAATCAGCCTGATTTTCATGACTGTCTCTTGAAATAAAAAACATGAAAGGTGCTCTCTTAGACTGGCGCGTCGATTTTGTTTCCTCTGACAGCCGGGTGGAAGCTCTACAAAACATTGCATCAACTTTATTAACAGTATCATCTTTCCTGTACAGAGGAAGAAAGTGCACTCTGAAATGTTTCTTGTCAGGCTAAATTACATATATTCTTCAAGAATGTAATAATTCCAAGACTCACGGGATCCTTAATGGTAGAAATAGCAAACTGCATGAAAAAAGATTTGTCTTCAATGAAATCATTGGATCCTCATGTATGTTTACATGATTAGATCTTGTCCATTAAATCTTGAAGTCAAACTAATTTGCAGTTATTTTTGCTTTCCTGGCACACACTTTATTTTCAATGTCAAAAGAATCATCCTGGGCATCCGATTCAAATCCATATTAAACATCAGAAATTGAAAAGCGTGCCGGGGTCTCCTGTAACCGAGCTCTTCGATTAGCATCCTCAATGATGCCATGCCCCAGCTGTGCTCTGCTTGGTCATGGTCACTTTCTGCGGCTTCAGACCAAATGATTTGGCTCACAGCTCATGTCCCCCCTCTCTGCCTCTCGCTGAGGTACTCTGGCTTCTGTAAAGAAAAACCAGGGCCAAGATGAAGGACCGATGGCAGTAAAAGCTGGGTCAAAGATCTTCACTTAGCATGTGGACACGCTTTAATCACACACAACTGCTAATGAGACCAATTTGTGTATTTAATGAGCACAGATGTGGTACAGGGCGAGGTTTGCTGAGTTCAGATCAAAGACTTATTCTTTTTGATTTTTTACTTTTTTCTTTCTAGTCTCAAATGCTCAAATAACAAGAATGATTTTTTTTTTTTAATTTTAAGCATTCCACTGCTTGATTTCCATGCCTGCAAACTTAGCCCTTTTTTCTCCTTGGTCGCGTCACACTATCCAAGCCATCATTCATGCAAGCCAACAAGTGGCCAACTGGAGATACGTATAAGGCCTAAGCTTTGCTTCACAAAAGCCCATTTTGTACACCCGTGCTAGTAAATGGAGAACACAAATTTCTCTTGAAGTGCTGCTTCATTGGGGGTTTTGAGGGATCTAATAATTTGGAACAGGTGTTACTGCACAGTAAGTTTATGATTTGCATTAGCCCTGGCTGCACTGCGCAGAATGCAAATGTCGAATGCATGTGAATTAAATACAGCTGAGATCATGCTGTAAGTTAAAGCTAAGTTGATGACCAAACTCCAAATGCAAGTTTCTGGGGTAACCAAAGGCGAAAGGAATAGGAATGGATAAAGCCTGATTTCTTACCAGGTCAGGCCTTGCGGTGGTTCTGTGATGCTGGTAAAGTAAAGGAGTCGAGTGAAAGAAGGAGAGAGATGAAAGGTGTCCTTGCTGAATGGTTGGGGGCTGCAGAAGAAAGAGATTCCCTGACCTGTTTGTCGAGGGGAGTCTGGAGGACTGAGAGCGGTGGTTTTCTGGAAACTCCTGGCTTGTGTCTCTGTGGACTGGAGGAGTGGAGGAGATGGGTAGTGTGGAGCACAGATGTGTGTACTCCTGCAGTGTGTGTGGGGAGTGTGGGAAGGGGGAGGCTGGAAAATAATAGCGGGAGGGGGGAGAGCGTCGTGCATTAGAGGCGGCAAAGAGCCGAAAGGCAAAAAAAGACGCCGTCTCCAGAGACATCACTCTAATGAATGCTGATGCGTTCTAATAGATTATGATAATATTTCAAACACCTGGTAATAACAGCTTCCACGGAAAGCCATTACTCACTTTTCAGTTTTAATTTTTTCCTTTCTTTTGCCTTCTTTGAGGTTGGCCCGCTGTGCTTACCTTCGCAGTGCCGAGGCTGTGACAGAGAGGTGTCAGGGGGCTTCTCTCACTCCTGCCCCGCTGTCTCATGGATGAATGAAGCTGTGTCTCTGTAGTTTTAATAGGCTGCGATAAGAGTTTGTATTGCTGCTTGTAGCTTGTACTGCAGTGCTTGGTGCAAGGACTGCATGCGTTCTACAAGGTTATTATTGCCATTGCCTCCCCAAGGATTTAGCTAAGCAGTCCCCTTGTTAGCAATGGCAACACATATTTTCAGAAAAGCTTAAGTTATGGCATAACACATCCATTCATTGCTGGTGGTGTGAACATGAGAACTTGGCGCCAGTAAGTTTGAGTTTGTAATATCTGGGGCTGAAGCTAATTCTGTGATCTGGGATAACAGGGGCAAAGGAAGAGATTACCTGGGCTGTAATAAGGGTAGAGGTTGTTCTGGCATTAATTAGAAACTATGCTCAAAGCAGAATTCACTCACAACAGTGCAGAGCACCAGTGATGGATCTGTACTCCTGCGCAGAGTGTTGTGGGTTCATACCCCATGTAGGAGGTGCTGTGCCCCTGAGCAGGGTAGGTTTGCTTCAGCAAAGCCAGTTACCAGTTAAATTAATAAGAAATAATGGTTGGTGCAATTTGCGGTTCAGAAGCTTCCAAATACCATATTTGTCTTCCTGTGACTTACTATACAAGCATCCTGATCCAGTGCCTTGTCCTGCTTTGTCTCCAGAAATATCAAAATGCTTGCTGTGTCACGCAAGACCTCTGCTCTGCTAACTTTTCCTTGCAGGAAACAAAACATGCCGTTACAAGCTTGTCCCAGGAGGTTGTGCAGGGCACATGAGAAGCCATCTAATGTAGATGCTGGGTTCCTCTTTCTGCAGTCTCCTGGCAGCTTTGTTATGTGCCGTGTGTGACTCAGTTTCCAGAGGGCACTGAAGGCTTTAACACTGGCAAACAAGGTCAAGTGCATGTTATAGTATTATATAATCAGGGAGAGCAAATTCCTGAACACAACATGCCAGTAAAACTCCTAAGAAGATCGCAACCTTGTTGAGGAGCAGGCTGAATGTGCTGCATTTCAGTGCTGCTTGTGTCTACAGTGGTTTGTTTTTTCTACAGTGTCAGCCTTGCTGCAGTGCCCCAAGTCAAAATAATTGCTATCAGTTTATGGCAATTTCTCATTCCTATGATACTCAGCCAAATACCGTTTTGCTTCCATCAACCTGTTCTGATAAAGAGATGCAGACTTGTCCTCTATTTCTGCCAGTGGAGCCCAAGGAGAGTTTGAAAATCCTTTGTATTGGCAGTGCTGCTGAACAACAAAGAGCCAATGTCAAGAAAAGTATCACAACAGATGTTTTCTTTTTTCTCTTTCTTGAAATCCTGGTTGTAAAGTTGTCAGGCACTACAATGCACGCTTTAAAACCTCCTCTTATATATATTTTTTTGTGTATAGAATGCACGCGGTGTGAAATTAATTCCTTCTTATAGCCACATTGGTAAACCCAAGAATGATAAGGTGATATTCTTGTGGGCTCCTGTGTGAGTTCTGGTTAAATGTTTCCGAGGCTATTGAAACCCTGTTACAATCCCAATAACCCATTGCCTCTCTTCTCTTTCAGTCTCTGTACATGCACATCTCTCTTGACAATCCATCACACTCAGAAGTATGTGCATTTTAAAGCCCTTTGTCAAATCAGCACTGACCCTCTTAAACACTGCAAAACCATGGGGAAATTACCCAGCCCTCTTTAATTACATGAATAAATTAGACCAGAGAGTAAATGAGTGGTCTGTGCTAAACCAGGTGTTTCTTTTTTGTTTTCCTTCTAACTGAAGCCTCTTGTGGCTGCAATGTGTTATTTATCTTGACAGACATCAAGGTTGAAATTATTTCCGTATTGTTATGTGATGGTTACACAGAATTGCTTTCTTTCCATCTCTTTTCATTTTTTGGGCAAAACCACTGCGCAATTGCAGAGGACTCTTGAATTTCTTATGTTGCTCTCTCAAGGATCTCAGGATCTTGTAATTTTCAATTAAAACAGATTGCACTTTGAAAATGCTTCGTGCGCCAGGTTTGCACAACGCTGCTTGCTGTCTCAGCAGGGAGAAATGCCTCATTGCCTGGAGGGAGTTGGTGTTTTATTTATTTACTTTGCTTGTTTGTTGTTTGTTTCTTTGATGAAAAGACAAATAAAATTAAACAGATGAGGGCAGGGGAGATAGAGCAGCTGGCTCGTGAGTCTCCTCAGGCTGTGCTTTCCCTTCTCTCTGTGGTGTTTTTGCGCTTACCTGCCCTGTGGCCAGGTGACCAGTGACCCCTCTGTGTCTCCCCGGTCTCAGCTCTTATTAATGTCAGGACTGAGTCAAACTGTTCAACCTTGAGCACTGAAAAAGAAACAGCAGACGCCACACACCGCCTCCGTACCCGCCTCTGGTGTACCACAGCGCTGGCCACTGGCAGCTCACTTTCTGCCACACTATTCTGTCGCACCATCTCTGTTCCCCCTCAGCCGTCAGGCTCTGAGGAGAGATTAAGGTCTCATTGCTTGGCAGCCAACAGAATTTCTTCTTCCAGCTCGATCAGAAAGCCAGCAAAATAATAATCCGACTTGATGAGAGGGGACCGCTTTAACATTTGAACATTTAACTTATGTTTGATAGTTAATCATAGGACCAAGGAAGAGGAAACAAAGCTCAATATCTCATTTGCCCACCTGTTTAAACAGTAACTGAAAAGGCGAAAAATATTCTTCTTCATCTTTGAATCTAAGAGAGATCGCCTGCTTAAATTGCCATTTTAAAAAAATGGAGATTATCTAAAGCCTTCCTGAATGCAGACTGAAAGAGAAGGCTCTACAAATCCAGGAGCAGGAGTCCCGCTTGAAAATTCCAGGTTTCTTAGACCAGATAGATGTGCCAAGAGGAGCCAGGAGGATCGTATAGCTGTCCCTAGCCTCCTCTCTCCCCTGCTTCCTTGTTCCAGATCTCCCTCTGAAACCAGATAGCGTCTGTGTTTGAGCTGCACTTGTCCTGAAGTGCTGTCCATTCAAATAGATACAGGGTTACAAAGCACCGCTGATAAGATTAACAGGACAAGCAGTAGCTAGAGTTTCATGCTCAGCCTTGAGCTGCCTGCTTAGGGTTTGCTTGGGCTGTGTTAACCTCTTCCTCACTAACTGTTCCCTGTCTTCCAATATTCCTGTTTAACTTCCCTGGAATTTCTTCATAAAGCATGGTGGTACTGTATGAATCTACAAACTGGCTGGCATCAAGCATGTCTTTGATCATCTTGGATCTCCTATATCTGTGCTACTATACACAGCTGGGTATAGCTCTCTGGTCCATATGTTTTTATTTGCTCTTTATAAATTATTGGTATTCTTTAAAGGATGTTAAATGCAGTAGCAATTGTATACTGGTGGTTTTAATAAAATTTGTCAACATTGTTCAAAACTTCTTAATCCATATTTTCTAGTTATAATGTATTAGGGGGTGACTGATAAAAATAATTGGTATATACAGTACATATCAGCCTTTTAAAGGCCAGCTTTTTACCACATTCATAAAACCACCATCAGGATAAATAAGACGAAGGTCTTGTTGTAAATGCAAATTAAAAGTTACAGAAAATTACCGGCAAGTATTGAATTCATAACCATCAGCATGCAGCTGAGTGGTCTTGTCAGTCTGCTGAGCTGATGCTGGATTTACATTTACTGTATATGGCAGAAATTCAAAGGAAGCCGAGATTCTCTACTCAGTACCTTTTTATTCTAGGAGAGGTGTTTTATGGAAAAGATTCTGTAAAAGTGTCCGTAAAGGAGAATGCGCATTGGGCACAATCAATGCAGAAATGGTCATAACTGAGAAACTACCTGATAAAGATACCTGATCAACCTGATCAAGATACTTGTACAGTAGAAATGCAGAACTGCATGCAGATAGATTATTGTGTCATTGTGAAAATGACTTTGATTTTTTACCATAGACTCAAATTTTTGGTGTTTTGTAAAGAAGAGTAAATAAAAGGCAGGGAGTTGTTTCCAAATGTTCAATATTTCAATTAGAGAGTATTCTCAAGATCCGATTCTACGAAATATTCCAAAACTGATCGATAATATGGAAAGGCGGTAATTGTAGCTAATCACCTAATCAATAACAGATTTAGAGAGTGAAGGGATGGAAAGGGTTCAGAAAAACAGAATAGTTTATAATCATTGAGTATTGGCTTATCCTTGAATATAATCCCACACCTTACAATAATGACCCAGTAGCAAGGAAGTAAAGGGTCGTTTTGTAAGCATGGGAACTGCATAATTCCTGCATAAGGTTAAGCTCTGTTTAGATATCCAGCTCCTTTCAAACATGCTCCTGTGTGTTGATTTTGCATCTTGATCAGAAACAAAAACATGGTAACAAAATCAGGTTGTAAATGCCTATATTTTAATATTATATATTATAGGATGTGTATTTTCCTTGCCTTTATAAGCCATTTACCATAATGATTTTTTTTATGAATCACCTTCAGTGTTTGTTGGAAAAAACAGGTGTTTTGACAATATGGTTTCTCTCACAGTATTGCCATAACCACACCAGTAAACTGTTGAACCATGGAAAGACAGAAGGAGATGATAACAGCCTTTTCTGCTGTGGTAAAATGGTTGGTAGTTTTCATGAATAACCCCAGACTGTGTAACTGAAGTCAATGATTCTCTCTCAAGTAGGAGTCAGACTGTGTGTTACATAAATAAGTTCAATCAGGCCAGGCCATTGTTCAAAACCTGACAGCAAACAGATGACCAACACTTCTGGACTTTAGAAAGAAAACACTGGGTTTTGCTAGGAAATTTGCATCAAATATGCTTCTCCTGTTGGGCAATGTACAGGAAATTTTTTTTTGGGGGTTTTGCAACATCACGGAAAGGAGCTTTCTTTCCTCACAGAACCTAAGACTCATCCAAAAAATATATATGAGAGGAAAAAACAGCACATTCAAAAAATGTGTTACTCTGTGCCTGTTCTCCTGCCAGAGACCACTTCAGGCTCATCTAGAGGCAATTGAAGCAGAACTAAACTTATATATCTATATCAGAGCTCCCAGAGGTAGATGGATATATATTTTTATGAATGGACAGATCGCAGACCTAGAGCGTCTCTCCTGCACCAGGAATAGAAAACAACCAGGTTGTGCATTCAAATTAGACAAGCCCATTAAGAAGAGTACTTGCTTCCTCACTCAGCTACCACCTTTTTTGTAGATAGAAAACAAAGGCTTGGCTATTTCTGGTATTTAAAAAAGAGTAAAGGAATGGTAAAAAGGATCTTTTTGGTGGTTTCACTAGCTTCACTTAATTCATTCTTGTTGGCTTTTGCACATACGTTGTCCTCCAGGCATAGGCTGTTCTTTATTATATTTAATGCTTTTGAAGAGCTTTTCAACCAAATATGTAAAGTGTCATTATTTTTCTCTCTCTCCTGTGTGTGTGTGGTTTAGTTTCTTATCCCTGTGAGTCTGTTTCTGATTAGGTCTGGAGCTCTGCTTTCCCTTATTGCAACATTTCTGAACTCACACAGACTCCCCAAAATACCTCCAATCCAGGCCTAATTGTTTCAAGAGCCTATCAGTCCTGGGCAGAGCTCTCTCCCTCCTAGGGACTAGCAAGAATGTTCCTGAAAAAAGAGCATATTTGAAAAGCAGCCCTGTGGGGCCACAACAAACCATTTACCTGTCACACTTCATATCTGTAAAAGAGAAACCTGCTGCCCATACAATAGCAGGAATGGAAAGCCAAGTATAAAATTTAACCTCACCCAGAGCTCCAGGCAAATTTGATTTGCTTTTACCTTGCTTATAACTCTACACATCAAAGGCTTTAATAAATAGTTTTCTTTGATTTTGTATTGTACTTTATCACTTAGCTTCTTCTTTCTCACTGTTTCTTCATTTAATTTTCCTGCCACCGTGTTGTAGCTTACAAGTGATCCATTCATATTTACTCAGAGTTCTACTGTGTGTTGGTTTCAGGGTTTGCAGCTATTGGGGTTCATTCATGTCTACTCAGGTTTTCACTGTGTGCTGGTCTTTTAGGGTCTGTACCTATTAGGATGCTAAAGAAATGTATCATTTTTAGCATTTATTATCATTTATAATGCAGTACTGTATATAGTTTCAGATAAAAAATGTAACAGGATGTGTTTCATGTGTGTTAAAAATGAGATCCAGGTCTGTGCTGAAATTCAGATAAAATGTTAATGTGAAATAGATTAGTTTTCCTAACAGAATAAGAGCTTCTGAGCAGCTCTGCCATCTATGGCTTTGTTTTGAAGTCCAGGTTATGCCCTGCATGTCCAAAATGACCTGTCTACAGCTGGGCTGTTGCACGAGCTTACCAGGCCAGCGATTTCCCTAAGCACTGCCCTGACACACCCCCGGGGCAGGCTGGACTGGACTTGATCAGGGTGTCCTGGTTTCTATCAGCTTTCAGTGTTGTGCAATCAGTGCTAATTCTTCTGGGGAGTTTTCCAAAATCTGAGAGGGTATAAAGTGAAATTACAAAGTGAAAATACGTGCTGAAATATAAATGTAATATGTCAAAACTGCATCACTAATGAGCAGTACTTGTGACTTTTCTTGGGGAAAATATTTTAAACGAGAGTTCTTGTAAGCGAAAAACAGATAAATAAACCTCATTCATTTGAAAGCAGAACAAATGACTATTTCGCTTTGACACCATCTATCGTATCTGCATGTCTTAATGCCTTCTTCACCCCCTGCCCCCTCTGATAGCAAGAAAAAAACTGATAAGCAAAGACTGTAAGACACTTTGCAGAGGATGTAAAACGCTTTACGTTTGGAAATGAAAGAGTATGACGATATTTTTTTGTCTTGTTTCCACCAGTGTTACTTGTTTTAAAATAAAGTTGCAACGCATTACTTTAATTTCAGACTTGATGTTTTACAGAACACTACATCTTTTGTTATTTCCTGCCTGGGGCTTTTTCCCAGTGGAGATCAGTCAGAGAGAGGGTCTGGAAAGACACAGGGACCTGGGGTTGCTCTGTACAGTACAGAGGGGGGCTGAGACCAGAAAGCATATGAAGAGCTTTCTCCCGCTCTCTTGTCTCTGGCCCTCTGTTTTTCTCTCTGGCTTTATTTCTTTCTCCCTTTCCTTCTCCTCCACGCTTTATTGGATTAGCATGTCGCTGCCACAACAGACTTACTTCACAATTAATGGGGTTGTAATAATCCCCGTTTCCCCATTACGCGTCTCAGCCTCTTAATCCAAGAAGGGAACCATATGTGCAACAGGGCACAGTTGGATGGGACTGAGAATCTGGAGTACTTCAACACGAGGGAAAACCTGTCTGATTTAAACCCCAGGGACTGATTTCACATTATAGGTCTTTAATAATAAGAGGTCCTTTACCTGGATCTTTTCCCAAAAGAAGGGTCTGCTGTCTGCCATATTGTTTTTTGTAAGATGTACGTACAGAGTACTAATCTGCATGTGAATAAAGTGTTAAGATAACATTTTCTGGTTAGGATGAATCACCTAGCTCTTACGAGCTCAAACACGAATCTCAGTACACCACATTGTCTGCTCTGTACCTCATAGTGTGTTAGTTCTGGCTTTGATATCCTTTTTTCTGTACAATTCTCCACAAGCATGCTTCCATTAAACTCCACTACGGCCACCTGCATTCTTACTGCAATCATGCACCTCGCCTCCTGACAAAGCGGGAGATGTCTCCATAAATAGTTAAAAACAACACATCTAGGACAGTTGTTGTTTTCAAAGTATAGAGGTTATGAGCAGATCAGTGGTTTTGCTGGGCTGCAGTGTGGTTTTCCAAGAGCTTTCATGGCTGGAAAAGCTCTAAACCATTTTTTTTAAGAGAAAGGGGTACCGGGAGGCTGATCAGAAATAAGATCTCATCAGCAGTGATCTGCCGTATGAAGTTAGTTTTGTTCAGAAGGTTTAACCAAACTCTGCTCTTGCATGCATTTTTCTTCCATTCAGGCTGTTTGAATTCCTCTACGGTCAGACACATTCACAGATCTCTGCCTTCTTTCAAGGCCTTTTCTGTTTTTTTTTATAAGGCTCTCAGAAAATGTCTCGGATCTGCTGTGTTTGCCCCGTCACACAAGCCAGGACTAGTACCCGAATGCCTTAAAGCCTAATTAGGTTCTGAATAGAGGAATCTCAGCAACCACAGGCTTTAGTGTTCACTTATTGGCAATTAAATTTTTGCAGTTGTCAGGAGAGGCAAAGAGGTCATTGTGATTATTTTTTCTGTCTTCCTGTGATGAGAAACAACTCAGCAATGGTGAACACTGGTACATTTTTGTCAAGCTCCTGTGCCCTGGGGTTGTATTTGGTTGCACCCCCCGCTCAACCCCCCCACTCCCCACCCCCCCGCTCCTGGTTTAGTGCTGTCGACCCAGGTCAATAGCAAATCATGTTTACCCTGCTAATGTGCCAGCAAAGTCACTGTCTGATTCACAGATTTACTTCTTTTAAAACTGTGACTGTACAACAGAACCGTTTTTCTTTCATACCAGGTAGCAGGCTGCATCTTGATTCTACAAGGAAATTGAGCGATGATATTTTTATCTAAAGGGTTTTTTTTGGCTAGTCCACAATATGGGATTGTTTAAAATGGTATAGTTTGAAATGCTTGTCTTCCCTATGACCTCAGGGTTTCTACATTACAATAAATGGCTTTGAACCTCGTCCCTAACCTGACCTTCAGCCACTTGGAAGCAGCAATAAGACCTGACTTTGACAGTAGCCTCTTTTTTATTAAATCTATTGTATAAGATGAATTAATACATAGGGTAATGGTGTATAATAATCTCACTCTCTTAAAAACCTGATAGGATGCAGGCATGCTGCAATATATCTCTAACGTTGCCCTAACACTGACCCTCCATCTTACTTAAGCATTGTCTGTAGCACACTAGCTACTGTATGTATAATTATACGTCAGTAAAAACAAGAGGCAGTCAAAAAAGATGGACCATTAAGGAAATGAGAAGAATTGCCACTGTGCCATAGTCAAATCGTTTAGTGAATTAATATTGAACATACCCCATAACGTGCCTTTCATCTAAAGGTCATCTTTAAAGTCCTTCGCTTTAAAAGATGAAAAGCAATCAAAGAATTGCAATACAAGAATATTATATAGAAGAGCTATGTACAAATCTAACAAAAGGAGCAGCTATGTGGCAATATAGTATGTCTTTAAATGGAGTTGTGAGTACTGACAGAATCGCAGTCCCTAGGAAGATCACTTCAACAGCATCAGTGGCCAGCAGAGGTTTGGGCCCAAAGGTGCTAAGAAAGACCAGTCAAGGCGCAAGCATGCTGGACTTTGAGTTGTGTCAAATTCCAAAGTCAACACTGAGTCCTTTGTACTAAGCAGGGCGTTAATGGGATGAGCCGCATCATGCTGACGTAGTTGTCTGCTGTGGTGCTTTAGTTGCCTTGCAGGGGTTTTGCCACAGGTGTCGGCGGCAGGCAGCTGGTGGGACATCATCTATAATCATCTACTTTAGTCCACAGCCTGCTCCACTGCTCCAGCCTCTGTCTCCAGGCAGAAGCTAATGTGTGCCTCACCCGCACTGCAACCTGGCACTAGACGCGAAGGAGGGAGGAGACAGGAAAAGAAAAGTTTGTTTTTTTCTGAGGAGAAGCAGGAAAGAAGTCATCCTCCGGCTTGCTAAAAAGAATTAAAGAGATGTGAACTAACCTAACATTTGTAACTATTACCTTTGAATTCCCTACCACCTTCACATTCATAGAATAGGTAGATTTCCTGTCTCTATGCACATGCTATGAATGGGTTGGAGGTATTTGCAGCAGATGTGTACACCCTCGCTTTCAAAACATGGAGCAGAAATGTCAAATAACTTTTTTAAGTAATTGCAGTCCCTGGCGCCAGCTCCGTGGGTGCTGCTCATGCCCCTTTTGTGATCTTGCGAGCTAATCTAATTTGAAATATATGCTACAGCTGTCATCCTGTCTTGTGCATTTGCTTGAAAGTCACACGGAACAACACAGTAACCATAGCTTTTAAACTGCAGAAGCTGTCCTTACCAGTTCTTATTGCCCCCCAAAATATCCAGAGTAGGTTAGTGAGTAGTGCAGTGATTAGCCACAACAGAAGCAAAATTGGTCTTTTGAGCTGAATGCCAGAAATTAACAATGAGAAATGCAAATAATGTCAGCCCACTGTATGTACAGGTATCCAATCATCTGTAGGGTATGATGCACATCATTAATTAAGTAATATTTTTATAGTTTTTCAAGATCATACCATTTTATCCTGTTGCTTAACGCAATAGCAACATACAGTATACGAAATATATCATAAGGTAAACCTTCTTGAAAATGTAATCTGACAATCATGCTGTATGTTGCTTGGCTTGTTGATGATCTCTTACAATTTAATGTACCGAGCAAAATGCATAAAAAGCAAGAAAACTATCACATGCACACAATTGCGTTTCCTCCTGAAATTATGGAGATCAAAGTGAGATACTCTATTTTTCATCTCTAGGCTATTCAGATTTTGTGATTTTCTCTCGTATGTAATTTTTTCCCAAAACAATGATATGAGAACAGTTATCAGTCTCCTGTCTATTTGCAGTATAAAATAGGAAAATGTTATGGAAACTACAAAGTAAGTAAAAACACTCAACTGTGTGTGAGGGGGAGTAAGAATTGGATTGAAGCCAGAACCTCAAGTATTTAGAAAAATTGGTAGTTTGCTTATAGGTCAGATTTGCTATTAGGGGAAAACAGAGTTTAGCTTCATTAAAACATTAGTAGTAATGGTTTAGTAGTAAGTAGTAAATCAAAGATAACAGAAAATGCTGTCAGAGTCAGCACTTGAAAAGAGCCAGAGGTGAAACACTGAGGTGTTTTAATAGTTTTGTCACCGCAGGCATGTCTTGGATTCTCGGTGTGAGAGGCTCCAGGTCATCTCTTAGATCCCCAGGTCATCCCATACCTATTCTTAGTTTGATCTCAATATAATTATAAGAAGGTGGTACAAATGCATAATGCCCTTTCTTTTCTCATTCTATCACTCGTTGTTGCTAAAGGCGATGTCTCATCCTTGCTGCAATTATGTGGTTGGGGCAAGAGCATGGGACCGTTCCAGCGTGGCCTTTTAAATGATTGCTGACTTTGCTAGTTTAAAATGTTCTTCCCGGGTTCCTTAACGTGGACACAAGTGCAAGTACTGCAATTGCCTGTAGCTTTAGTACATCTCATTTTAGTGTATTTTGCAGAAACTCATTTTGTACAGCTGTAAATGGGCCTCAATATTTGGATTTGGGAATAACTAGAAAATCAAAGACCAAGGGTACCAGGCTTAACCGCCAAAGGTGAAATAACAGCAGATCCCACATTAAGCTGGACGTGAACCCTTCAGTGTTTTTAGTGTAACTGGGAGCTTCCGTGTTACACAGGGAACAAGTACAGTAATGCTAAAAGAGGTTTTTAAAACCCAGGCACCTGATTTATGCATGTACTACAACTTAAAACATGAGAGTGCAAAGTGTCAGCAAGGAGCAAGGGATAAGTTTAGGAAGAATTTGCATGAAACAGTCATATGCTCCGTTCAGTCATGAGTTCCTTTTATGGCTATACTGCATATGGTTGAAAACCTCGGGAACTAAATAATTCCATTGTTCATTCATGAGATTCCCTGTCTGTGCTATGATAGTAGGAAGAGCGTGCCCTACTCCTGACCAAGGCAAAGACTGAATCGGGAAAACTTGTGCGATGAGTTATTTCTTAGACATCACATATTACATTGCATCATTGGAGCTCGACATGCCCTCCAATGAGCACACTGATGCTTTGTCTCTGAACACTGGCAAGCCTTAGGCAGGAAAGCAGAGAGCTCCCATTCATCCCCTTTCACACATAGCCAAAACAGCAGGTGAAAAGAGGGCTGGCAGGACAAAGTCTGCTACAGCAGGAGTGATTGTTGGAGGGGACGTCCTTTGTCCTTAGTTGTTGTTATTGTTTATTAATCATCTGCTGAGTAGTAGGCATGCTGGTGATGCCTGTGGTAAATGGACATTAACTGTGCCTTGAAAACGTGTGAGTGTTATTGTGCTGTAGTGAAATAGAGAGACTTCCCTGCCTGAAATGTCACTTCGCTTGATGTCAGGATCCCTGTATGAGGACAGCATCACTCTTTCACCTTGAAGAGCGCCAGCCCACCAGAATAACTGGGATGAAAACCAAGCCTGGCCATGGCTTGTGATTAGCAACTTCCTCGGGCTCCGTTTAACCCATGCCAGATAGGAAACACACTAATGACACAAATATGTGGGTTTTGGCTGTGCTGTAATGTCTCTCTGAGAGAAAAAATATCCAATAAAACTGAATCTTCAGGATGAAATCAAACTTTGCTTATCTTTCTTCAGTCTTTTTCTTAGTTCTTCTCCTTTTCCTCCTGTTTTTCATTTCATTTACTCCAATACTCTATAGAAAGGAAATTAGTATAAATGTGCATATTTTGGTATTATCACAGTTTTTCTATTCTTTGGATGAGTGAGATGACTTATTTGTACATGGCCCTTGGTTATTATCAAAGCAGTTAGAAAAGTGAAAAAGGAGACTGCATTCCCCACTTATCCAATTAATTCTTAGCTTGTTTTAGATATATTTCTGTATTTTTTCATGCGGATTAAGATCTTTCTTCTCCTGATTCCTCTGGTGCACATTACCTTAGCTTTGTATGATCTCCTCTAGCTTGGCAACTGACTCACTATTACAAACTGGCTGTGGAGACTGGGGAGGTGGTGACATTATTTAAAATGCATGTCCCTCTTTTTTGTCTTCACCACCTGCCAAGTCCTGTGCTCGTTATTTTTCCACAAGGATGTGAGCACAGCTCCCTGCCCCACCTCAGCTCTGCACCCCCGGCACATGTCCCAGCAGGCACTGAAACTGAGCTGAACAAGATGTCAGGTGTTGAGTCAACAGGGGAACCAGGAATCGCAGGAGCGCCTTTTATTTCCCAACAATGGGAGCTTTAAAGCATGCTTCTTCAGTAGCTTCTCGGAACGAACTCTCCCTGTTGTTGTCAAGGCCTGGACTGAACCCTCTCTGACCTCAGCGGTCATAATTCAAGGCTCTCTTTGTCTCTTCACTGTGAAGGTTACTCGTTTTGTTTTTGATTAACTGCACTATAAAGCTCCATGCTTCTCTTAAGAATACCATACATGTCTCGAATCATTAGAAGAAAAATATTCAAATGCAAACTTCACACTCATATTCCTGATCTGCTGCTCAACTACTCCCATTAGACAGGAATATGTTTAGCTTTTTTATTTCCTCATATCCTGGCAGCTTAGTGTTGACAAAGTAACAGCCTTTGCTTCTAAAACTTTTTATAGCAGAGCATCTCTTATCCTGAAAACCATGCTGTGAGAATGGATATGTACGGTATTCCATCAAACAGACCAAAAGACGGTGGCTTCTTGAATTTCAAAGCAGGTAGATTCTGCCTTAATGTATACTTGTAGGGATAGACACAGACAATAGCTGATGGTTTCTGTTCAAGCCATATGTATATTACAAAAAATCAACATCATAAAATGGAGCATAAGTCAGTTCAGTTGTTTTACAAAGCTTGGTGGTAATTAGACATCAGTAATTAGAGCAGGCGTGTCAAAGTGGAGAGGATCTGGAAGAGGAAACATCAGATTTTCACTCTTGATTCAGTTAGAAACTCTAAAACTCTTAATTCAGTAAGAGCCGATGCATATTATCTTACTGGATCATTACACATACAGGATATAAGATGTGGAGCGGTGTGTGTTTTATTTATTGTCACAGCAATACATTCTTAGGTCTCATGTCACAGTGCATTATCCAGGCAGGTGATAGATTCGGCAATGTGCTGATTGATCTATGCCCCCTGCGTCAGGTTGTATCACGGCTGGGCCATGGAGCTGTGAAAACGTGCCGGACGGTGTCTTTGTGGTTACGCCACAGTGAGGACAGTAATTCACCAGGGTGATGGGCCAGCTGGACTCACTGGGTCCCTCTCCCATTGAAGCCCCCTTGACTGTGCCTAACCATTGATATACACGCTCCAGGCAGGATGTCAGCTGGGCCCATTCCCCAGTCACCACGAGGTTGCGACTCCAGTTAGTTCCGCTCAGACGGAGGCTGGTTCATTACCCCTTCAGTCTGGATTAGTGTTATTGAATTATGGAAGGAACGGCCTTTTGTGTGCTGTGTTTAACTGAAGCCTGACTGCCATCAAAGCAACTGAGTGGATTTTGCATTTTTTAGCCACATTATTTTTGTTTCAGCTGTTTGACATGTCATAAACATACAGTATTGCCCTGATACTATGCAGAGGAAGGGAAACATCGCTTAGGATTGTATGTCTGACATACAGTAAGACATTTGAGCAAAATGACATCCCTTTTGATATACTGTACAGTGAGTGTTGCACCTTGAAAATTATTTTTTTTCTTGAACACATTATTATTTAACTAAATCTTCAGCCTAGGTGACTTGCTGGAACTGTTTCAAGAGCTGTTGAAAAGAGAAGGAAGCCTATGAAAGATACAAGCAATGTGCGCCAGGAATAGATGAGACAGATCTGTCCCCCTGGCCTGGTAATGTCAGAATGCCAGGAGGGGCGGGACAATCACCCTGGCCTCTGGTCCGATTACTTTGACCCTAAGAGAAGGGGCAAAGCATTGAACGCATGATGTGTCGGGGGCAGGGGTCAGGGAGCGGGGCCTGTGAGAGCAGCCGGCTCGATTTCCAACCCAGTGGCTGTTTGTCTCCTTGCCTGTCTGGCCTTCTCACTCCCTGCCTGTGTGCAAACTCAGCCCTAGAAAATAGGAACCAGGAGCCGGTTTGTTGGCGCCTGGTACTCCCATTGGTACGGACTGGAATAACACATCGCGACAAGCCAGAATTAACAGGGCCTGTGCACAAGAGTGCCACCTTAATTGTATGACATTGTACTCTTGGGAAAGTAATGCAAAACACACGGTAATGAGAGACGTGCTTGTGTTGAAACACTGGTAAAATATGCTGCTTTGAATGGTACAGTTTATTACTTTATTGCTTCATTTGATAACAACTTACAAACTAGCTATTTTTTTCTAACCTGATTAGGAAATGAATCTGTCTGATTATTATTTTTTTATTCAGCCTCGCACTGAATTTTATGGGATTTTCAAATGTATTGTCCTTCCTTCCAACCCTGTAGGTCCAACATGTTCTGCATTGAAGTCACAACCTTTATTATGACAGTCTCAGTAATAAAAAAATCGTTAATGGCTCATTTAACTGATTGGAGAAATTCTGTTGCTTTTTGCATCCCGAAAGGTTTCAAGGGAATATATGAGTACAGCAATAAAAACATGAGCAGCAGTGCTGTGAGGTGAGCTCTGGCTCTGTCGGTTCTGCGAGTCTCGGTGTTGTGAATCCAGGGCTCCTGTTTCGCTCTGCCTGCGTCGGGGGAGTGCAGGGGACAGAGCCTGAGCTCGGTCTGTAGGCTTCAGTCAGTGATCTGCATCCTTACCCAGCAGGGTTTGGGCCTCCAAGAAGCTCACAGATGTAACACTCCCAATTAAAACCACATCTTCCAGCCAGACTACCCCACCGACCCCCATTAATAACACCCCCCGCACACACCTAGTTCACAGTCTGGGGGACATAAATAAACCAGACAACGCTGGAGAAACGATCCTGCCCCCAGGAAAGGCAATTCAGTCACATCGCCAGCACACAATTCACTGAAGGATTGGAAAGGGATTGCTGTCATTTTCTTTGCAATCATGCTGTACAGTGCTTACTTCTTTTATTTTATTAGGATTGTCAGTCATCTCTGCAAGTCAGCATGTATACAGTTGTGGCCTTTGAAAGGAAATATCAAACATCTTTTCAAGTCATGTTTCTCTGAATACATGTTTACAATAAACCTTAAATGAGGTGGTTATATTAGACACAGATGGGTGTTGCCTGGTAGAACAGCTAGGCCCTTGCTGTTATGTGAGCTTTAGCCAAAAAATAATGTTCTCTGGTCATAAAACTCTGGTTGGTGCAGAGTTGTTTGAAATGCTCTTTTCTTTCTGATGTTGGAGAGTGGCAGATGCTGCCAGTGTGAGGATTGTACTGACTGTCCAGTGAAGCCCTTTGGCACACTGTGGGGCATGAAAACTGTTCGCCATCCCAGGAGGATCGACTAGTCATTCACAGGCTTTCTCTCAGAACGTCGTACTGGCTTCAGCCACACGCAGACATCAGTAGGCAGCTTGCGCACAGCAGGGAATGTATCACAGCTATTGCATCCTGCCGATTTCTCTGCTGATTCCTCACTTCTGCGTGTAGGCGCACTCCCTTGGCGCAGGAATTATTTTCAGTGCGTACCTCTCTGCCAGAGCCCATCTGACCATGTTGTCAGGCTTATATATCTTATACATCCAACGAGTACTGTAGCTAAAGGAGAGAGGGAAAAAGGATATTTGTTTCACAAAAAGTACACAGCACTTTTATTTCTGTTCTGGTTACCAATAAGGACAAAATACTTCCGCTGTTGAGTTAAAAGGTCTTTTGAATTCACTTCTATTTGTCATTTTAATTCCACATTCTTCATGTATTGTATTCAAGTTCCCTGATTAGTAAGTCCAGTCACTTGTTGAGTAATTTGGATGAAATGAAATCTCATGATTTCCTGGACATTGTGTTTTTTTCCAGTCCCAGTGTTCAGGTTAGAAGGTATTAAGGAATGGGAGGAAACTGGAAACTTCCAGGACAAGTGTGACAGGATGTGATGTCACATGGCTATACCCCAGTTTTATAGGAAAGACATGTTACAAAGAGCAACAGGAGACTGCTCAAGACTCCTTGTACTTCAAGTTTCTTCACAGAGAAAGAAAAAGAAAACCTTTGGCATTAAAGTAAGATGGTAGAGTAAGTGTTTCAGTGACCTGTCTTTTTCTCTACTGCAATAGAAGAGCCTTACAGCACACAATACAGCTTTTAGTCAATTGCTCTAGCTTATACCCAGAGAGTGCAGTAATCCTGTTTTGGCTTCCTCTCTCATTCCACTCTCTGCCTTTTCTGGTTTGTTTTCTCCCTCCCCAAAAATAAAGGAGGACGGTTGTTTCATTCAGACCTTTAGAATCAGATTATTGATAAGATCACCTGGGCCTTATCTGACTGAACTGTGAGAACGTTACAGCAGAATGTCACACGGGAGACACACTGGACATGTAGCAGGTTGTCAGAAAAATGCATGTCAGGCAGGTACAGTGCCTTGCGAAAGTATTCGGCCCCCTTGAACTTTTCAACCTTTTGCCACATTTCAGGCTTCAAACATAAAGATATAAATTTTTTATTTTATGTGAAGAATCACCAACAAGTGGGACACAATTGTGAAGTGGAACGAAATCTATTGGATTTTTGAAACTTTTTTAACTAATAAAAAAATGAAAAGTGGGGCGTGCAAAATTATTCGGCCCCTTTACTTTCAGTGCAGCAAACTCACTCCAGAAGTTCAGCGAGGATCTCTGAATGATCCAATGTTGTCCTAAATGACTGATGGTGATAAATAGAATCCACCTGTGTGTAATCAAGTCTCTGTATAAATGCACCTGCTCTGTGATAGTCTCAAGGTTCTGTTGAAAGCGCAGAGAGCATCATGAAGACCAAGGAACACACCAGGCAGGTCCGTAATACTGTTGTGGAGAAGTTTAAAGCCGGATTTGGATACAAAAAGATTTCCCAAGCTTCAAACATCCCAAGGAGCACTGTGCAAGCGATCATCTTGAAATGGAAGGAGTATCAGACCACTGCAAATCTACCAAGACCTGGCCGTCCCTCTAAAACTTTCAGCTCAGACAAGGAGAAGACTGATCAGAGATGCAGCCAAGAGGCCCATGATCACTCTGGATGAACTGCAGAGAACTACAGCTGAGGTGGGAGAGTCTGTCCATAGGACAACAATCAGTCTTACACTGCACAAATCTGGCCTTTATGGAAGAGTGGCAAGAAGAAAGCCATTTCTCAAAGACATCCATAAAAAGTCTCGTCTAAAGTTTGCCACAAGCCACCTGGGAGACACCCCAAACATGTGGAAGAAGGTGCTCTGGTCAGATGAAAACAAAATTGAACTTTTTGGCCACAATGCAAAACGATATGTTTGGCGTAAAAGCAACACAGCTCATCACCCTCAACACACCATCCCCACTGTCAAACATGGTGGTGGCAGCATCATGGTTTGGGCCTGCTTTTCTTCAGCAGGGACAGGGAAGATGGTTAAAATTGAGGGGAAGATGGATGCAGCCAAATACAGGACCATTCTGGATGAAAACCTGTTGGAGTCTGCAAAAGACCTGAAACTGGGACGGAGATTTATCTTCCAACAAGACAATGATCCCAAACATACAGCAAAATCTACAAAGGAATGGTTCACAAATAAACGTATCCAGGTGTTTGAATGGCCAAGTCAAAGTCCAGACCTGAATCCAATCGAGAATCTGTGGAAAGAGCTGAAAACTGCTGTTCACAAACGCTCTCCATCCAACCTCACTGAGCTCGAGCTGTTTTGCAAGGAAGAATGGGCAAGAATTTCAGTCTCTCGATGTGCAAAACTGATAGAGACATACCCCAAGCGACTTGCAGCTGTAATCGCAGCAAAAGGTGGCTCTACAAAGTATTAACGCAAGGGGGCCGAATAATTTTGCACGCCCCACTTTTCATTTTTTTATTAGTTAAAAAAGTTTCAAAAATCCAATAGATTTCGTTCCACTTCACAATTGTGTCCCACTTGTTGGTGATTCTTCACATAAAATAAAAAATTTATATCTTTATGTTTGAAGCCTGAAATGTGGCAAAAGGTTGAAAAGTTCAAGGGGGCCGAATACTTTCGCAAGGCACTGTATAAGTGCATATTTCCAGCATTCGCTTGTACAGCTGTGGTACTACAGTCCAGTAGCTCTGCTGTGGAAGCCCCATGCAACAGACTCTCACTTGTATAAAGTGGATCAGTGAGATTGAGTTACAGTTAACGCTTCAGAGTCACTGCTTTGTTTTTCTAATACCAGACCACATGGGATTTTTCTGCACTGCATTGATCTACAGCCTGTTTCTTTTTTTTCTTCACACAAAGAACAACACCACCATCGGGTTGGCGGTTTCCAAAACTAGTGCAACAATATTTGCTTCCCCCCAGCACTTGGAATGATTGCATTTTGAGAACTTCCAGGATTTTCCTACTCAGACGCATTGTGGTTGATTTATTGTAAGTCTTGGGAGGAATGACTTTGTTATAATAGGTACTTTGGAAGTAGTGCTAAGCTGCTGTCGCCTTAGTGTTTATGCTCAAATCAAATCATTCCGTGTTTCAGCTATTCAGCCTGTTTTCCTGTTTGAATCTTTTTATAATGTCTGGGGGAGGGGTGTGGGTACAGGATTTTTAGCTCTTTCGAGTCCAAATCTCACCAGCTATACCCTGTTCCTTTCTTGCTCACACAACACAGGCAGAAATTAAATGCCACCCGTGAATTCGGTGATGGTTCTGTTGAAACCGTTAGCTAGCACGCGTGTCCCACATAAGGATTCGGCTATTTAAGGCTTATTGTTTGAGAACAAAAGAGTTTAACCAGCAAGCTGTGGTTTGGAAAATTAAGAGCAGACAGATTAGACCAGTTCCTTGTGAATCATTCCCCTGTCATTCCAAAGTCTTTCTCAGGGTTTGTTTTGGCCCCGAGACCTGTGTGGCCATTATAAGAAAAGGGAAAAAAGAAGCAGTGTATGAAAAGAAGGGAAAGGCAGAAATCCTGATCGCAGTGTGCGGCTCAAATAAAAACTTCAGGCACTTTTGAACAGTCTGTGGTTTTCTTGTGAAACGGGGAATGGATGCTGGCAACAAACACACGTATTTTGCATGCAATGTCTTCTCGCTAGTGTGGTTTCTCAGCCATTAAAACAATGAAGAGCACCTACATATGAAATGTGCTTTTGTTCACTTCTATTAAGGAAGAGGTGGAGTACAGGACTATAATATTATTTCTTAATATTTCCTGTCATTTTATTTCATGGTGGTCAAGATTTTGTTTTCATTCTAAAAACGAAAACTGTACTGAATGAGATTCCTCAGGCATCTTATTATCTTGCAGTTGGTTTTTTTTTTAAGGGCGACAGAAACATACAAAAGGAAGACTTTATATTGACATCTGTAAGGACATTATTTCTTTCAGCGTCTTAATCAGTTGACAGGAGTTTATCGCATAATGCATTGTATTGCCTTTCCTTTCTTTTATGAAGCTTGTGCACAGGCCCTCTTAAGCAGACAGTAACATTTGGAGGTGGGAAACCAAGGAAAACACAGAAACGAGACAGCTTGCCTGGGTGCTGAAGGTGAAACGTCACAGTCCTACAGTGAAAGTACACAAGACCGGTTGGAAGAAAAGCAAAATGGAGACGCAAAGCTAGAGCTGCTGTTCACCCTGTTTGTTGTACAGTATTAGTTAATTGTTATATAAGACCTTCCTTGATGGGGTACAGCTGGCCTGTCCTTTGAGGCGGTACCCCCACGAACAACCTCCCACCCTCTTGAGACCGACTGCACCCCTCTGCCCTCAAGGGTTGTGACAGACGAAGTTAGTGACGCCGCGTTTCCTACTTGCTTTCTGATCCGCCGAGCGCGCACCAATCAGGCTCACAGCGGGAGTTCCCTCGCACTGCAGTGCCTGCGTTAGAACTGTGCACACTCCAGCGCACTGACCGGCACTAATATCCTAATGGCGCTGCCCTAGATATCTGGTGCAGAAGTGTCTGACTGTAAGAGCCTCACCGCGGTCAACCTTAATATCTGGAACGGGACAGGAATAAAGGGGGGAAAAAAGATGGAAGCAAGAAACGAGGGAGCTGCTGGAGAACACATGGAGCGGTTTTGGAATTTTCGTCTCCTCTTACACCCCTTCATCTGCTCTGACGTCTCTCCTCTTGTTGGCCACCCCCCTCCCTCTTTCTGCTCTCCTCTTCCTCTCCTGCTTTGTGTCCTTCAGCCTGTGCTCTCCTCTTCTCTCATTCCAGTTACTTGACATAACGAGGGAGAAAAAAACGAGGAAGAAGAATCGTATTGAAGTAAACCCCTTTAGAAAGTCATTTTTTAAAATGCCGAACAGCAAGTGTAAACATAAGCTTTGCGTGAATGGCAAATTAACTTCAGAGGAGTGCAAGTGCTCCGGTGCTTCTGACGGTAAATACCATACAGGATATCCTGACCAAGTAATTAGCAAAGAGGAGATATGCATGTCCAACCTCTTTTGCCCGCTTTGTACTTGCCCCACAAAAGAATTCAGTAGATGAATGCTGGGTCTCTATTCACAGGAGGCTATGTTAATTGTTTTTTTTTTATTGGCAACACGTGGACTTTAATATTTTGCAATATTAATGAGGCCTAGAGCTACTTTCATTGTTGCATTGCTACAAACTAGAATATCAAGAAGGGCATTACTGGATTGATGAATGCTCCCTAGAGACTGAACACAGCCATGTCAGATCAGTGGCACTGATGTGAAATACTGGCAGATTTTTTAAGGCACGTTGATCAGGCACGCAGACAATTTATAGTGCGTTGAGGGCGATTGGATCCTTTTCCTAGCAGTGAGGACGACAAGGGATGAGGCACTGAAGCCGGGGTGAGCGTGCTCATGTTGGGGTAGCGGGCACTGTCCATCCACGCCAAAACAGAAGAAAAGTCCCTAAATGAAAACAAGGCAAGCGCAGGCAGGCCGCAGCAGGCTGGGTCTGGGTTAATGTGATGCCACGTGCGCCATCAGTCCATGGGAGATGATGCAGAAGCGTGCTCTGCGATCAGGAGCTCAGCCCTCCCGGCTCTGGCAACTAGCCCTCTGACCTACTCACTCTCACGGTCCAGGAATTTCCTTCCTGCTACAGTGCTGAAGCCTGATTTCCCCTTCCACCAGTTTTTTTTTTGCTTTAAATAGGTGATGAAAGAAATATGTGCCGGACTCCCTTTTTATTCCAACTGATCCCTCCCTCTGTCTTTTTGTTGGAGCTTTCCGAACGACAGCGTCTCTCACTGTTAGACATCGTGTGAGCGTTCGGGGTGTCCTGGTAAGCGTCTGCAACACCGCAAGTGCAGCTCTGTAATCCCAGTCTAGATTTTAGCTGTGAATGAGACAGACGTTCCGGGGTGTCACCTGCCTTGCATCTGTTGCTTGCTGGGATAGGCGCCTCTTCCATGAGCCCAAATGGGAAGAATTGGTTAGAAAATCAGTGAATGAATGGAATATCTTGCTTGCTAGTAGTTTGGTATTATATATCCTGAACATATAGGCCTAGTGAAAGAGGAAAATGCAAATCTTGTTTATTTAATTTAGTGTCTTGTCACTCCTAGGTGCTGTGCTTCTGTTGGGGGATATTTCATGTGAGATGTTAAACTGATATCATCACTATTTGAGAAGGATATCCTCACAAAAGATCCCTGTTTGCAGCAATCTTACTGTACAACACGGTAAACGTCACGATGCTAAATTCCATGTCCCGTCTGAATTGAGCTCTATGGTTTCATAATGTTGACACTCCAATGTTCCCCCTTAATGTAAATGGTGAAGTAATTTTATGCTTCTCTACCTGTCCTACTGTGTGCTGCCTAGGGTGGGGCTGCACTTTAGTGATGGATGATGTGGGTGCCCCTCCTATATGTGTTCTCCGTGATCCGTTCGGAGTGAAAGACACTCTCTAAAAGCAGGGTATTATTATTATTATTATTATTATTATTATTATTATTATTAAGAAGATAATTCTTATTATTTGTTTAATGATTATCACACACTTACAGCAACAGCATCAAAAAGTGCAATGAACCTCTTTTTTACATCATCGCCAGATCCGTATGAAACGAATGCCCCTTGTTGTGTTTAATTGCCTCTTCCCCAGCGATCTCAAGATCTATAAATGTTCATTTCTTATTGGGATTTATTAATGTGTGTGTAAATGTGCACATTCTGTGTGTATTCAAACGGGAAACAAACAAGTGGAGCTGATAATGTGCGTCCTGCATTTAATACGACATGCTCTTGTGTCATTGTATCGGCGTGCCTTATAGGGATGTAATACGTGTTTCAGAAAAAAAAAGAGAAGCATTAAATCCTGTAATAAGATTGATGCCATGCTTGAGCAGTCTCTCTTTCGAAACCTCTCATCTGTAAGCAAGCATTAGGCACCGTCCCCGAGCGGGGTAATGCCTGCAGAGCTAGATTCAGGAGACTAACATCTGTGAATGCACATAATCACTCACACACACACATGCAAACACACACTTACATACTCACAGCCATCCATCCTCCCTGACTACCGAGAATACTGCTTGTGTATTCTGCATACTTAAGCTTTTCAAGTTTCCCAATGTGAGGTTTCAGGACCTGCGCTTGAATTATGAGTCTGTGTGCAGGGAGGGGTTATGTGAGGGGGGGTTATTCATTCTCAGAAATATTGCTGTTTTAGGGCATCTGTCTTTGTACCCTGAGCACCTCTGGCTTGAGCTGGAGATGGCATTGTGTCGTAGCTCAAGTGTGAACAGTAAAAATGAGCAGGCATTCCACCGTTCGCTTGCACAATGCACCATAAAATTAAAGGCGAACAGCGTGCTTATAGATTAAATCTATGGGTATATTGTATCAATCCTACAGAGTCACTGCCCATTTGTGATGATTGTGCACATTGTGTGCATGTGTGCTGTACACATTATGAAATTCGGGGATCTGAATATATTAGGTAAAGGAGTGCAACTGAATCAGACAATGCATCTAATGAAACGTGGTGTCTGATCATTTTTTGGCAAATGAGCATTACACACATTCCTGTGGTTTTACTAATCAAAAATCAGAATGTTTAAAGACTTGTGTAATATTACAGGTGAAGTACAATACATGTACAGATACACACAGATACGTGCACTGTGTGGACACGCAGGTTGGCACGAGGCAGCATGTGTCCTCCAGTTAGTGGGAGTGACACTCCGTGTCTCCGCACACGCTGACTTGCAGCAGTGAGAGACTAGCAAGCTCTCGTCTTCACGTCCCCCACTGTGCTCATAGACCAAATACAGACAGGCGCTCATTGATTTCCAGGGCCCCTATAAATATGTAGAAGAGGGAAAAAAATGGTCACCAACAAGTTGACACCTCTGTCAGTGTGCAGGAGGGAGACAGATGTGATGCCCTGGAAGTTTAATGGATTTATTTTGGCCACCTGCCAGGAAATCCCAGCATGCTCTGCACTGACCATTAAAGAAACAGTGGTCCATTACAACAGCAGACTGAAACTCAGACTCAGCACTCATGAGTCAGGGTGAGTTCAGATCACATGGAGTTGCAGCCAAGTGTTCACCATTGTTTGTAAATCAAAATAGTTTACTGTAGTAACTGCCACAACAGCTCTTAAATTGTAAAATCCAGACCAACAAGTGCCATTGAATACAGAGTGTTTAAACAAACGGAGATACTCATTCAGCGACAGAGAGCAAATCCTTTGTCAGAAGAGTAGTGGGTGCGTGTAACTTTGTGACCCATCGAGTTAATGTCTTTTTCTTTTCTATTGCACACACATTGAAGCCTTTCAGAGCTGGCTGAGCAGGGACAGCATGAATTGTTGTAATCCCACCCAGAGCCAAATTAGAAATGAATCCTTCCCTCTAAAGAAAAATGTTTAATTAATAAGACCTTCATTTACATAACGAGGTCCGTTAAGGCTACCTCCCGTGAACAGTGAACCTCACTAGGTGTTGTCTGGCAGCTTAAAAGTTGTATTGATTTAAAATGAAAGCAAGAATTTCAAAGAAGAAAGAATATAAATTCGGAACCCAGAAGACATATTATGCAATTCAGTGGCTCGTAGAGACAAGGACACAACTACCAGACGGTATTAATGTATTCAGTCCCTAAGATTTTTTTTTGCTTTGTAATATGCGGAGGAGCTTGAGAGGAAGAAATAAAAAAGCAAATAGAAAAATCCCAAAGCTCCGATTCCCTTTGTCTTAGTGCAACTTTTTGTTTTTATTCTTCTCGGAAAACAAATCTGCGTGGTCAGGTGAAGGCTTTGCTTGTTATAAAATGTCAGTGGCTGTGCAAAAAACAAGTGTGTTTTGTTTTCTTGTGGGCTTTTGTTCTGACTGTACATCTGTAGAAGAGAGGGAGTGGAAGTTTAAATGACATTCTAAATGGAGGTAAACAACCACATCAAGTGTAATGTCTTTCTGTGTACTGTATGTTTATGTGTGTCTTCTGTGTTTTGGTGATTTTTAAGAGCATTCAGTCTCAATGAATTAGTGGAATAAATAGTTATTATGTTGTACTGTTTTGTAATGCTCATCGAACACACCACATGGTTTGTTGCCAGGCTAATATACATTCGTACATTCCACTTCACAGGGTTTCTCATGTACAGTATGAGCCCTAATAAGGGAAAACAGTTGTTTATGGCTGTGAACTTTGACATTATTTATGTGAAATGCAGTAAGAAGTCTCTTCAAATTGTGTTTTTTTCAGTGCTGTGGAAACCATGAGAGATAATTAATATTCATGCCCATAAATGATGGAAATATACAATGTTTCCATGAGAGGATTTTACATACAGTATTCTACAAAATTTTATTTTTTATCTAATGTTTATTACCAAAAAAGTGCAGCGTACATCTTTTGTTTAACTTTCATAATGTACACGATTCTGAGTGTTTTTCTTTTTCAACATGCGTGCCATCTGTTTGAAGGACTTGTATGTCTTGTTTGGAAGCTTGGCTTTCTTTCAACCAGCTGTTCCTCCATAGAGCCCACCACGACTGTGCTGACCGCCGGCTTTTCCTGAGTTACCAAGCTTGATTTATTTATTCATCCATTCACTCACTCATTCATTCCAGTTGAGAAACAGTTTGTGTGCTCAGTGTCCACTTTATTCTTACGGTGCATTTAAATTTTATTTACTTTTCCTGTGCGCAAAAGGCATGTAGATCGATGCGGCTTGGGGTCTCCTGTTACCCTCCATTAACACTGTGGGCCACTCGGGGAATGAGATCCAGGAGCTCCGTGACTGGACTGAGATTAGCTTGGCACGCTGCTAATGCAAAAAGGGGATTGATTTCCTTTGCTCCTAACGAGTCTCTCCACACTCACACCTTGCACTAGATGACTAAGGGCAGGCAGGGAAAGGTGGGAGTCTTGTTTTTGAAAGGGAGCAAGTCTTCTCCATTTCCACAGCCTGTGGAAGACAATGAGCCTATAAGAGGCTTGGTCTCTGTGCCAGGATTGGCCACACGTGGCCGGGGCAGGCTATAGAGTAATGTGAGGTTAAATCCCACAATCTCTTTCTTTGATTACTGTGGATCTTTGACTCAATAATCCTTCTGCATTGACCGATGGCTAACAGGGGTTTTAATCCTGAAATTAGCTTCTTTTTCCCTTTTCCCAAGAAGAAATGACAGCTCTTGGGTCCTTAAGTTTGTCCTACAGTCTGCTGTTTCCCTTCAGGTCACCTGAAACTCTGCGAAAACACCTAAGTTCTATACAGTATATTTCAGTTCTGGTTTCACCTGGTAAAAATCTATTGAAACAGTACATAACAGTCTGTTATGCAGTAGTAAATCAAGACTTGTAAACTGATTTTAAATCCTGTCGGAAATGTCATTTGTGAACGCTCCCGCTGTTTTGCACTGTGTTATAAGACCTCTTAATGAGCATTAATGAAAGAAAGGATTAGGTTGTAAGAAAGTAAGAAAGGTTACAAACTACCGGAGGCCCAGATTCATACAAAGATCACAGCTGTTTCTTGGAAGAATTCAGGGTATGGATTTCAAAACACGTGGCCATGTAGTTTGTGTAAAGAAGTGCCTCCTGTTTTCTGTTTTGTGTACTTCCCTTTAATTTCCACCTGTCTCCTCTGGCTTGTGTTTAATGGGCGATTCTGAAAAGTCCAGCAGGTTGAGTTTGTCAATGTCTTGGACAAATTTGAATATGTCTATTGTCCTGTCAGTGTGGAACATTCATTTTAAACCTGGCAATCCATTCGGTTACTTTTCTCTTGACTGGGTCTAGCACAGCATTATTTTTGTATAGTGATGACCATGATTATACAAAATATCCTAAATTTGGTCTTCCTAATATATGCTACAATTTTAATGTAACATCCCTGGATTTAACATTCTATACTTTTAAAAGCATATCTTAGTAATCTGCTTACCTTTTTATTGCATTTCCACATTATCTTAAAGATGAAAATGAGGTGTTAATGTGAATCGTTATGTGGTTTTCATATTGCAAAGCTGAGTTTTCTTTTTTTATATTCATAGCTTGATTTTGCTACCTGCATATAATTCTTTAAAACCACATACTGTACATTATCTGTCAGGTCCTGTCTCAGTCCTGAATTTGTTTTTGTTTTTTATTTTATTTGCGGCTTCTAAAACATTGATCCACTTATTTTGATTTTGTCTGTTAACGTGACAACTGTACTAACTATATGAGAGACTAGAGCATTAATACAGATTAGAAAAGGGAGTGTTCCTAATACAGATCCATTCGGTGCCTTTTATGCAGTTTTTATCTTCTTGTTTGTTGCTTGTTTAAAGATCTCTTATGTTTGCTAATCAAGTTCTACCTTTTCTAAAACCAAGATGACTATCCCCTGGAATCCTATTGTCATGCAGAACATGCCCAAAATGAATGTAGTTATAATGATTGTTTCCACATGTTTCTGATATATAAAAGAGGTAAGACTTTGGTTGTATATATAGTATTATATATATATATGTATTATATAGTATATGGTGATACAATAGTAGTTCTCCAGTACTAGATATTGCCCCTGTCTTGAGTGACTGTAATTTGAGTTTGTTAATGGTCCATTAATATTATCTTTGGGTTCCTTAAATCCAATTATTAACTACCACTACATATTTCATACTTTTCCGTACTCCTACTCTGATTATCCAGTCTTAATGTCCTCTGCTATGGTTTCTAGCAGCATGAAACATTAGAAGCAAAACCCAGGTCATTGCATGTCAGTGGAACAATTTTTGTCTACAAATTGCAGCTCATAACTCATTTTTTGTGTAACAACTTTGTCACTTCCATCTATGCCATGCCCACTGCAGTGCTGTTCATTATCTCTTCAGATGTGACTTGCGATGGCTTCAGTTGTGCAAAAAGATAAAGGCAAACATTACAGCTTTTCATTATATTGAACAGCAGAGAAAGGGGAGCAAACTTGAAACTGTTTGTAAAGGCCTGAATAGAATGGATGACAGCCTAATTAAAAGGAAAGCCTGGATGCGTGCTTTATTGAATATGCACTGTCAGATAGTTTTTTTTAAGCAGTAATGGACTCTGCGGTTACTGTGTTTGTCTCTATTGTGTAGGGTTGTGGGAGAAGTGCCAGGTCCACAGGGCATTGTTTCCTGTGATTATCTTTGGAAAGAGCCATTAAATAATTGCAGCTGGATTCCTGTGCCTTCAGCAAGCGGCTCTTCAGGTATGAAGAGAGCTGCACCTTACGCTTTTTTTATGTTCTTATTCTCCTTCCTTTGCTCACTCAAGAGTGCTGCATTTTCCAGGAATAACACTGAGAAACCATCTGGGCAGAAGTCACTGTAACTCTCGTCTTTGACACACTTCTGTCTTTGCTCTAAAGCTCTCTAGTCTGTATCTGGTGCTTTCTCCTTGCTGTACAGTATGTTCACTTACCGACTGGTTCAGCTGAAAGAACTGAGAGCAGAATGTGTGCATTATACGGACAGAAGAGGAAACTGGTTGAACTGGAAATTATAGCTTTGTGTTTCTGTGGTGTAGCTGTTGATCCTAGTGCCAAGGAGGCACAGTGCCCTCTGAAAGTTTTGGGACAAAGTCAAAATGGTTTTACAGTCAAGCTGTGATTATGAAAGTAATATGAATGATATGTACCATATAATCTACATTTTGTTTTTGGGTAATTCCATGCATACATTGTATCGTACTAGAACAAAAACTTACTTTGTGTTCAACCCAGTGATTTCAAGTGACCGTCCCGAGTTTGACTCCAGGCTGGGGCACTTTCTGTGTGCAGTTCTTCACATCCAGTGATGCGAGATGGGTGGCCTATAGGAATGTGTTGCATACGCCTTTCTGTTAAAATCAACTCGTGATTTCCAATTTCTGAAATTGCAAACTATTAAACATTCCTTAGAAATCTGGTTTACTACATTTTCATTCTGTGTATTAATAGAACAGGGAAAAAATTGACAAATAGGCAAGTTCATTGTCCCCTCCCCCCTCCCCTGTCTCTCCAGTCTCTGAACTTGCTTGGATGCTATCCACTGAATTGGCCACATTTCAGATATTTAATGTAGTTCTAATTTTAGCAGCCACACTGTGCTGCTAGACCGAGTGTGGGTGTTTTGGGTAATTAGGGTTATTCCTGGTCTGATTTCACTGTTATTCCTAATCCTAGACTCAGGTTTCTATTTAAAAAGTCTAACAGCAGTCTCAGCGGGCTTTAATAGAAGCCTGCACAGGTAGGATTAACACTTTCTTCACAGAGTGGGGGAATCTCACGTGGGCAGGAGTTCACTAAATTATGGCTCGCCTCAAATAGTCTGCACCATGGGAGACAGCTTTAATTGACATGGCTATGTGAAGAGTTTGGGGGGGAACAATCAGCCCTCTGCCTTCTCAATCAATGCAATGCAGTAGCTTTCAAAATCTAACACTGTGTTTTTCCTCTAGTTACCGTACCTGTTGTCTTCTTAAAAAAGTATGATAAGATATTGGGTTCTGCCTCAATATAGGCTAGCATAGTAATTTTCCTAACATTGTGCAGTGCTGTGATATGGTGTTACTTAGATGTCACCCTGCTGTGTCACATGGGAGTTTTTGATTCTGTCTAGTTAGGAAACCTGTCATTTTCTATTTTTATTGGTTCCCATGAGGAAAAATGTTTAGAATTGATCCTTTGGTCCTAAAAGAGCAGTCATAAATATTTAAACGAGCCTTCTGAGCTAAGGCTTTAAGTCACTACTTTACAAAGGAAGGGTTAATGCAGAGACTAAAAGGACAATCAATAGATATTTCTGAGCCCAGCTAAAGATATGATGTAGCTACTTTACATCTTGATGTAAAGACATTGATGTCTTCTGCTGATAAAAGTGTACTAGTGTGCAGATTGCTTCAAACAACCACATTAAAACAGAAGGGAGATTTCAAATCTCACAGGTCCATGATTTCAGATGGGAATTTGAAGGTATTTGAAGGTATCAACACCTCCACAGCTGTTTCAGTTTCAGTTTGCCTTCCATCACAGAGCTTAACTTCTATGTCTGCAGATATTTTCATGTGGTCTCGCGTTGTGCAGAAGGAGGATGGGCTCAGTACAGTGGTGGGACCATGGGGCAGCAGTCCATAGAGCTTGGTGTCTGTAAACGGTTAAAAAAGGATTCTGTGCTCTAGTGTAGAATTGGAAGTGACAGGTTGAAAATAGAAAAAGATGGCCTGCAGGTAACAGCTTTAATTAGAGATCCAGGATTTTAATTGAATGTGCACACCAGGTTCAGCAACGGCAGGAGCGAGGGGGACACTCTCAATCTGAAACATGGCCGGTGGAAGAAGCTGGCTTTGAGGGTGGAGAGATTGGAGAAATAAAGAAATTTTCCTTAAAAGAAGCTGCAATGACTATCCTGAATGCACACACCACGTACCTCCATAAATTCAGATTTAGCACTGTAATATGTGTTTTATTGCTAAAGTAGTGATTGCACAGTCTGTTGTGGGGTTTGTTTTTTTCTAATTCTCCAGTTTGATATTGAAATGTGCTCTTTACTTCAACATAAAGCAACTCCACTTATCCACAGGTAAACGTTAACATCATGCAATATATTAATCGGAAGTCTTCTGTACAGTGAAACAGGGTTGTGTTAATTTAGAAATCTATTGTCAGCAGGAACCAAAGCCAAAAAAAATTAAGTTTACTCCTTTGAGCCTTTCCTACATTATGGTGGCTATTTGCACTCAGGTGCCTGGTGCGTCAGGCTTCAGGGAATAACCTCTTGGCTTTGGTTTTTGATGGTATAGGAATGACACAGTGCACAGTAGTCTAGTGAGGTACACCACATTAAATGACTCAGAGGCAACGAGAACATGCTGGTTTGCACTGCGCTGACAAGAATGGATTGACAGAGCCAATAAGTCTGTGAACACAGCTGAAATAGAAACTGCTCAAACTCATTTTCTCTAGCTGATGGAAAGGACTGTATATTAGGGCAATAGCATGGCTTTTACAGGAACAAAGTTAAACTTTGGAGGTGGCACGTGAGTTCACTTAGGCTGTCTTGCAAAGAAAAATATATTACAGGACAGAATAGCCGGCTACAACTCAGGCACACAAACATAGCTCAGCTATTTAGGAAAATAGTTTACTGTGCCTTTTTTGTAGTGGGTAAATTGAGTGCTCTGTGGGGAAGAAGGAATAGAGTGCCATCATTACCAACAGCAGAATTTGGCAGAGGCGACGAATTGCTTCATCCTCTCTCGGCAGTGATGAATTTTCTATCTCAACGGCACGATTATCTGAGAGATGAAGCCAGCCAGAGACTGACCCTGAAGCGTGTGCTTTTCACATTTTGAGCAGCCTGTTTCACTCTCCATGTTTGCAAAGGGTCTTTATTTATCTGCAGCTTGTACCTCATCTATCTTTAACGGAGGGGGAGGCTGATGGAGCCATCAAAGCTTGCTTGAGGCCTTCTCATTTACTGCAGAAACACTGCCGGAACTCAGACACCGGCACACCAAAGCTCTGTGCCCTCCCGTTTGCAGGGAGCACTGAGCAGGAATGCTCATCATCATCGTTCCAATCTGAAGTGTTGACTCTTGTCTTTGAGAAGATGCTGCGAAGATAAGTGCACCCATTCCAAACAATATGGCAGCAAAGTGTGCACTGATAACAAAAAAAGGCAGTTTGTCATGGGAATGTGGAAATGTAGTGATGTCCTGTAACAGTGTACAATCACTGGCACACAATGTTGAACAGATCAGAATTACACACAGCTGTTATTAAATCCCCATAGGGAAACAGTATCAGACTTGGCACAACTGTTTTGCTTTTCCCTATTCATAGCAATGAGGCCTTCTTGGATGACTTGTTAAACTTGATCTTCGCTGGTTCTCACCCAAGGATCACGGGCGAGTGACTTGAAGTAGGCTCTGAATGAAAGGACCTGCTGTTATAGCATCTAATCCAGTTTAAGAAGGAGTGAGATAAAAGACAGATTGAATATCACTTAAACAATGAACATAGTTAAAATGGATTACTGCAGACTGAAGATAAAAGAGACCAGATTACTCTGTCACTCTTGGGATTTTGACTCTGATACACCTACCTGTGTCTGGTGACTATTATTTCCTCAACTTCAGGATTGTGGCAGAGTCGAAAAGGTCTCCCAGCCTAGTGTGGAACACCTCCCTATGTATCAGAACCTGGTAACAGATTTATTTTGATTTGGTTAATCCTATTCTGCTAAGATTGAATTTGAGTCTCTTTTTTTCTGTGCTGGTGCTCTTGCTGTATCCTTTTTCCAGGCAAACTGTACACCTGGGGTTTCTGGGGTCAAAGGGCACCTCTCCAAGACATTTCTTTCTCACAGGAAATACTAAGCCTCATTCACTAATACTGTACATATTCAGACAATTCATTGATACATATTAATGGATTACCTTTAATGTTACATTGTGAAACACTGTTGTTGAAGCAACAAAGGTGCTCTTGAACTCAAATCAGGGCACTCAAGGCTGTTTCAAGTGCTGAATTGTTGACTAGACTGAGTAGTAAATAAATAATGAAACCTAGAACAGCATTTTCTTTTTTCTAACAACATTTAGCCACAAGGATTAATAGTGTTTATGTCTTTGTTTATCTTTTTTTCTTTTTTTTTACCAAAAGTAAGGAAAATGTCAGGTTCCATAGGCTGTCCTTCCCTCCAATAGGCAGGGAAGTAAAATGAATGCAAATCATTTGCTTTGTAAGCCTAAGGATATTCCATAATGCTGGAGACAGATAAAAAACATGTACTGCAACACTAGAAAAATCAAATGAAAATTAGCCTGATAAAATCATCATTGTTCCCCTTTGTTCAGTGTTTTTAAGCATGAATTCTGCCTGCACCATTTTGCTTTAACAAAAAGATTTATGTACAGTAATCTCTGCTCCCAGTGTATCTATGTAAATCAGTTAAAGTAATTATGCAGTTGCATACATCTGTAATTAGTAAGAACTTTGGGGGGGGGGGGTTTAAAGAGAGGTGGGAGGTTCAGGCAAGTCATCTGAATACACAATCAGCAATTTACATATTCACCAACCTTTTTTCAGGTACAAATCAGTACACTTAATGCTCTAACTACTTGATTACAGTCTGTTCCAAATAAGTAAACACAAATTTAAGTTTAAGAAGCCTTAGAAGAAACTCCCAGAAGATTACCTGACAGGCCGACACCATGATCAAGCAGGTGGCTGAGGGTGAGGTTGAGCCTTGGCACTCCAGCTGTGCTGGCCCCTGTGTGATTTCCACAGATGTGGGAATCTAGACTGCATAATGTTTGCTTACACACACAGGTTTACAACCAGGGTGGCAGTATGTACCTGGAGAAGCCCACAGAGAAGGTGGGGCTTTGCTGTGGCCATCTGTGTTATATATTCCGGTAAACTTCAAATTCCAGGACACATGAGTGGCCTTCTTATTCTTATTCTTATATCCCATATGTTATCCCATGCCAATGCCCCAACACAATTCCAAGCGTATGTTTTATTGGTGGGTGATATGCCTCTAAAAGGAAAGAGAAGATTGCAAGGTTCAGGTGAAAGACAAATGGAAGGAAAGACCTGAAACTGTGTTAAGCCTTGAATCAAAAGTTGGAAGTTTTGGGCACTGTTTTGTAATGCCAGAAAAGCTGTTGAAGTTAGTGAGGTTGCCAGACAGTGGAGGTCACACTGTGGTTCACTGCTGCAGGTCAGGAGTGTGGGTGCCTTCAGCATGTTCTCTGGGAGAAATCCTCCAGCCTTGCTCTTATACACAAAATGAAGCAGCTCTCCAGGTGTAGTCTTTCTGTATGGCACGGCCTTCAGGGAGCAGGAGAACACAGAACATGAAAACAAATCAAAGGAGCCCTTTCAGCCTCTTTTGTTTGCTAGTCAATTTTTGATCCTCATAAAACCTTTTCTTGAAAGAACCCAAGGAATCTGCTTGAACAACATCGCTGAGCAGTTTTGCCCGGATCCCCACAACCTTTTGTGTATAAACTGAGTTTTAGGTAATAGGTTATGTTCTGAAGCTATTCTATTCTCACCTATAAACTGGTCATACAGTATATAAGCCTTCAACTTCAGTGTCTAAAGTACTCTTCGGCAGAGCACCTAAGTTCACACTAACGCCCTGGGATCCTTGCCGGCGCCTGGGAATGAGAATGGACAGCTGGCGGCTGCCTTCAGACACAGCATCCAGAATTCCTGCCATTATGGTTACTGCAGAGAGAGACTTCCAGTGTGGAAATCCAGGTCGTCCACAGCAGTAGACGGACGGAGTCCAACCTGTGCTTATGCAGTCCCTCTCAGCCTGTCTCTCACTCACTGGCCTACGAGATGTTGAACCTAGAACTACAGTACTGTGTATGGAGCCCATTCTGCCCCAAATCAAACATCCCCACAGTTATTTGGGTTACTCTTCACAATTGAATGCACCGAATCAAACGTGGAGAAGGCCATATAAAACATTCCATACACTGCTGAAGATTAAGCTTGATGGAAGGCCATCCTTGAGTGATTTTATTTAAAGTTTACTGTAACATTCAGCCTTGACATTTTCACACAGCCCATAACATGCCTCAAATTAGGTCAGCTTGCTTTCTTTTTGCATATGTTTGGGTTTGTCATATTCATGTGTGTTTATTGTATCAATCAATGAAACAGTTAACAGTTGAGAAATTATTGTGACTCTAAAAGCAGACATTTCAGCTAAAACAACAATTTCAAGTATCCTTTTGCCTGAGCGTGAGAAACACATTTCAGCAATAACCCTGACAACAAGAAAATCCCTTCACCATTCGACAGACCCTTGTAATATTAAATGTGATGTCGAAATCCCAGAAGCGAAGGAGTTTGTTAGTCTTTCTGAAACTGTAAACTAATCTTTTTTGTCTCCTTTGTCCTAGATTAGTCATAGCACCAACATTATTTTAACTCTCAAAAACTCCAGCAAAGTACAAAGCGGTGTTCTTTTCTTCATGAAGGTCAGCGAGTGTGTGAATTAAGAGCAGGGACAACAGCTTTGGATAAAAATAATTTGTCCTTTTCCAGGGTGATGGGAGCTCCATGAATTTCTAAGAATTCTGGAGCATTGTGAATTCATAACACCCTCTATTTAAAAACGAAATTCCTGTTTTTTTTTAATTAACCAGAATTCATTCATACATTTCCTTGTGATATTCACTAGAACACTTCTACCACTGTTTACTGAGGGGAAAAAATAATACTTTTAAATAATACATATAAAACAGTGAAGCTGGACAAACTGGATGTATAATATTAATAATTAGCGTGGGGCTTGTTTCAGATAAAGGGTCCCAATGTTGTAATTCATAAACCTTCACAGTCATCTAACTAGCATTAAAAACAAAAAAAAAAGCATGAAAGCTTTCCCACTCCCCATGTACAATATGTTGATAGGTGCAACAGCCCTTTGTGATTCTTAAATAGAGCTGTTGAACATCAGTAAATATTGTTGCCTTCAGCCTTGCATGGCTTAATGGAAGAACTATGTCCTGAAATTCTCCAGAGGAAAAAACAAAGCGTCTTTGCATCCTCGCCAATCAGATAAATCATTTGGGGTCAGAGGATCAAAAAGGCTTTAAGCTTTCACATTTGCAAAGGTGAGCCTAAATTAGTTTGTCACTTAGAGTTTGAATGTGGGAGAGCTGAGATAGGCAGCGAAAAAGGACATACTGTAAGGTGTTCAAAGTGTCTCCAGAGACTGAGGTTTGCTATACTTAGAACACTGTCTTGACACTAAGCTTTAATGTATCTGTGCACGGAGAGTACTACAGAGCAACACAGAGCTCTGCAGTAGAGAAATTCAATGATCCAGCTCAATATTGAGTTTGGGAATATTGAGGATCGTTTTGCTTTTGTAGAATAAAAATGCTTTCCTTCTTAATCCCAAAATTATCAAGTGGTCATTTTTGCTCAGATTTTAAGATAGCATTGTCTGAGGACCACAGAGAACACTACATTTTACATTCAAACATTGATCCTATTCATTGTGTTTTAAATTCAGTTTCAGGTCCTATGCTATGTGCAGTTAAAAGCTTAAAGGGTTTTGCTTTTGTCTAGCAATCCAAACTGTTCAGGCTTCAGTGAGTGAGATTACAGTTAGCTGTTGTGAGCAAAAGCTATTACAACCTACAGGTGCAGCTTTGCAATTTTAGTAAGAGCTATTGAAAGAGTTGCTGGAGTGTTTTCAGTACTGCAGGAATTAGAAAAACAACTACAACACTATAATGGTGTTAGAGACAGAGAGCAACAACAGAGGAGTAGTGTATCAATAGCATACAGGTTCCATCCATCTGTTTTCAGAAAGCCCATTATTCTTAGTGAAGGCTACAGCATGTTTAGGGCACCAGGTGGGACTACACACTGTATAGGAGACTAGTTTGACACAGCAATAATTCTGAGTCACTGTCTAACCTATCCAGCATGGCTTTGAAATGTGAGAGCAAACTGGAGGACTGAAAATAAAATGTATTGGTGAAAATGTGCAAACTTCACATGAAAAGTCATCCCAGGATCAAACCCGGGACCCCAGACTTGTGACGCTATAGCACTAACTCCCATGTCAACCAGTTTTATTTTTCATGTAAATTAGATCAGCAAATTCCAGTCACAGTTCTTTTCTGTCCGAGCCCCCACTGCAAATGAAACCACAGGTTCAGTAAGGTAACAGCCCTACAGTGATTGTTGCAAGGTGTTCTGGAGGTTACCTATGCTCAAAGAAAGCTGTAACACACCATTTCCTTTGCAGAGCTTTGAGCCAAGTAGTTTCTTTGCCGAGGACAAACAGTCATGGCCCTGCCTGCCGTTTAGTTTATGACAAGCTCCCAAATAGCGGCCCTGCATGCACTTTTCTTTAATTCAAAAGCCAGCTGGGTCTGTAATGGCTGTTTAATGGGGCTCACCGCTAATGCAGATTCCATTATTCTGGGCAGGCTTAGTGTAGACAGAAAGAAAGAGGTGATTAATTTTTATTTTAGTGTGTGTTGGCTTCTCGAGGGCTAAATTAACCTTAAAAGGGTCTTTACGGGACTTTCTAGCATTCCTGGATGGTGCTAAACCACCAAACGCTTTCAGAAAGAAAGAGGTTAAAGGTGACTTTTAACCATCCCCAGGGTCACAGCCAAAGAAAATAATCTGAGCGCAAGGCAGCAGGGCCCTGTTGTACGGGGAGCAGGAGTGGGGAGTGGCGAAGCACTTGAAACGCTCCCTAGGGGTCCTGGAGTATGTGTGCTTTATTTTTGGAATCAGGGCGGGCGGTCCTGTGTTAGCTTTAATGGCTAAACCAGAAATTTTGTAGTGTTGTAATCCTGTGTAAAGTGGCTGTTCTGGAGAAGAAATTGAAATCAGTACGCAGCCAGGGCTCTCCGTGGGCGTGCGTACTGTCATGTCCTAGCTGACTTCTTAATTTGAGTACGTGTTTTTTCAGGCATGTTTGATATTCATGTAATACTAGCCTGGTTGTTTTACATTAACTTGTGAGTGGTGGATCATTTATTGACATGTTCTTGCTTTGCAAAGATTTTGGTTTCAGTAGTTCTGAGCAGTTTTCCTTGCACATCAATAGGATCTGCAGCTCCCTGATTCTGCACTATCATCTGTGATGTGTTTGGCCATAGTACATTGTCTTTGGTTGAGATGACAGCTCAGGCCAAAGGTTTGTTCTGTGGGATGTTGGCTCTCCCGTTTTCTTGCAGCCAGACATGTGACCTCGAATCAACCCCTCATCAGCCTTAATGACCCTTAGCTGCATTGTGCAGTTGCATTGCAGCGTGTGAGCACATGGAGCTCTGGGGAAAGCCAGGAACACAAAGCAAATATCTAAAGCTTCCAGCTCCTTGTTGGCAAGTAACTGCTCCGACTGTGGGAATCAAAAGAGAAAAGACTGAGAGAGGAGAGGAAAAAACAGAAATGAAATCGGAGTGACTTCTGCTGGAAGAGATTAAAATAAATTGAGTAATACCAAACTAATTAGGGTGGCAATAACTGACGCACAAGCTAATGAGGGGCAACTAAATCAAAGTGCATAACGAGACTCCAGCAGACAGATCCAGGAGACAGGGCTGCTCCTTTTTAGCAAATCAAAAGGTATTTCAACAGCACTTAAGTGGGGGATGCAGCAGAACAAACATATATGTCAAAATAACTATTTTTAAGTTGTATATGAGACGATTTAAAATCTAATAACATTTATATATGATATTTTTCTTGATTTGATGTCAGAACTTTGTAATCTGGTGAATCTACAGTATATTCACTGGTAATAACATGAGCTGGAAAGTTGCTTCCATCCTTCATACACAGTGCTTCAGATTTACCTCTCTGTATACATTGCACGACAATAAAGTGCACATAATTTAAGAAATACAGACATTCAGGAAATGAAGTGAAAAGCAAATACAATTCAGAACGGAGACAGGGTAGCCTTGACGTAATGTTCCTTCTGCAGTGTAACAGCTGATCTAACCCTGCTTTTCTCTCTTTGTGTTCCTCAGATCCGAGTGGACGGTCCTCCACATGGCGGGGTGCAGTACGAGACCGTGTCCGTGATCAAGGATGGGAGCCCCATCCTGCGGGACATGGCCTTCTCAATGGACCGGAATTACCTTTACGTCATGTCAGAGAGGCAGGTGAGTGAAGACAGCGTTGCAGGGCCCTAACAGCTCAGACACACACTTATCCAGAAGCCTGTCTTGTGAAAAAAACATCAATAAACATTGTGAAATTTGCCCGTTTTTGCACACGGCTTCAAGGTCCAAGGCACATGAGTTCTTTATGTGAGTAGCAAGGAGACAGGGTGTCTTCTTTTTAACAAGGTCACGAGGTATTTCAGCTCCACTCCAGCTATTGCTGTATTTCTATTTGCTCTGTCTGGTGCTTAGTTTAATGTCTCATAGGAATATCACGGAGCACATTCGTTGGGCATAATACAGAAATGAAGGAAAAGAAGCAAAAGTCTGTTCAAGGGAGGTTGCCTCTCTCTGTGTTGCTTATCTCATTTTGTGAGATGTCAAGTGGCAGAAAGGAAAGGGGAGACTGGGTCGGAGAGAAGACAGTAGAGGCCATGATGAGAAAATGAGAAAGATGTGGGAGAAAGAGGTAAATTATTAACAGTGGAGAAAGAAAGGTGGAAAGTGAGAAGGGATGGAGAAGGATGGTTTGAAGATGGGTGAACAGTAAAGGAGAAGGGTGGGTTTCTGCGGACACGGTGCAGTATGAGTGACACCGACAGACACTCCTGTCTGGCTGCAGCTGAGAGAGTCCTGAAAGCGAAGCAGATTAATTGCAGCGCGTGGGCTTTGTCACATTCAAATTAAACAACGGTGAGGAGTAGGCAGGAGACAGGGAGACCCCATTCTGAAAGTTGTCTGGAAAAGTGATAAATGAGGGTCTTTATTTCCAACGCCCGGAGGCATCTACCCTCCATGCTGTCGGGGTCACAGGGGCCAACAGTGGAGAGATTTGGGGTTTTAGTCAAGGAGGGGAGACTGCGATTTATTCATAACACCATGTAGTGCCCAGATGAATAAGTACAGTACGCCTCTCTCTGGTGAAGTACTGCAAAGCGAGGTCTCTGATCATTGTATTTATTTCACTTTTAGAGCAAAAATATAAAAATTGCACTTCCAGGCCCTAACTGCCATTTGATGTCTTTATTTGTGCTATTCTTTTTTTGACATAGGCAGAGGTCAGTTGATTTTGACAGCATTTTGTTTCGCTGTGCTTGTTCAATTCTAATGCTCTGGCAAGGAGTGACGGTACCAACCAGCAAGGGCTAATTGAGGTCCCTGCAAGTGTGTATACAAAGTTAAATTCTCAGCAACATGGCCTTGGTGCGAAGCTGTGCATCCTCGCAGTGAGATTTGAAGCTGTCTAGCACAGAGACAAGACAAGTCAAGGTCCTATACAGTCCAGGCCTGTTCATATGTCATTGCTTTCAGACATCCTTAACAGAGCTCTGCATCTGGACTTTTGATAGCATGCATTCAGAGCGTATACTGGTTTATATTGTATGTTTATGTTGCATTGAGGCTCAGAAAGTATTGATTAGTACAGTGGGGCTCAAAATGCCACCAGAGCACATATCATTCTACACAGCTCAGAGTGTGTGCTTTCAAAGATATTCTCCGTGGAGAATGCATTCGTTTTTCTGTATTACCAAAGGTTTACTTATTTATACATGTTTTTGCCGATGTAGATGAATCAAGTTGTGGCATGTAGTTTAAGCAGTGTCTTCCATCAAAGAGCAAATTCCTTTATTTAAATGCAAGTTTGCTTTACTTACAAGCATGCCTGCAGTCTCATCAGAAGATAAAATAACGGCAAAGCAGAAGAGCTTTAATTATCATTAATCCATTAATCCAGTATCTTTTGTAGAGCTAACTAAACCATTTTGGTTCCTTTCTCTTTCCACGCGACCCACAATATATACTGGTAACAATACAGACACATTCACTGTTATTAACATTAATATTTATAAGTGCCGTCTTATGCATTTGCCTCCAGGCACTTCACAAATCTTGTGGACTGCGATAAACACATCGTATCTCAATCTAATCATTACCGAGCGTGTTAGACAAGGCTCTAGCGCAGCGCAACATCGCTATATAATGGGATTAGAATTCAGTACATCTGAAATCATGCCGTCACTCTTTCATTTCTGCAAAGCTTTTTAACTGCGGTCTAATAGAAGGAAAGGGAACATATTAAAGAAACCAACTTTCATCTTCTTTACACCTTCAAATAGGTGTGTTTGTGCCCTGTGCTGGGGCATAGTCCCTGCCAGGGCATAGTTCCAATCTGTGCCTTGTGCTTCCCAAATAGACTCAGGGTCTGCAGCTTTTAACAGGAGTTAATGTCTTTCAGACAATGGATGGATGCCTACAAATAGGATCTTAAAGCTTCAAAGTGTCTTGACAGGTCAGGGCTAGACTGTCCACCTATATGTTATGACAACAGTACTAAATCTATATTGATTTTAAAATTATAAGTAGGAAAAAGTCAATTTTATTAGTTGGGGGAAAGGAGGACATTGTAGAACTCTAGCGCTAGTGCAGCAGCGTCATATAATTCGCATCAAAAGATATTTTGCAGGCACTGAGGAAAATTAATTATCCATTTAAAGCGTTGCACAATGAAGCCTCTTGTTGTACAGTGCATCTGTTCAATCCGTAAGAATCTATATCCAGCATCAAATCCTGTTTTTATAGCCAATAGTATAATCCTGCCGTTACTCAAGTCTCTTTTGCACTTTATGAGATGAAATTGGGGTGATTTATTTGGGTTTGAAATTTCATCTTTATAAGGACTGCATCTCGAAACGAACATGGTGCTAAGCATCTGACTCCCTCCCTGTCAAGTGAGAGGCCGACTCACTGAGAAAGAGGAGAGAATTTGAAGCGGTCTCAAACATTTTAATTGGGATGTTACCCCACCCTCCAGACTTGCTAATAATAATTTTGCTTTCTTTCCTCCCAAACCCACCTCAAATTTCAATTAACATGCTCTTGAATTAAAAACGAAGGGCTTCATTAAGGCAGATTGCATGGATCCCTTCATTTGCAGGCAGGGCTGTGGATGTGAGTTTAGGAGACGAACAAAGGGAAAATCACGGCGAATTAAGAAAACAGCAAGGACAGATTTGGCTTCAATTGTGCCTCCTCTGAATAACAATGAAGCTCTCTTGCAGTAAATCACTTACAGAACGCGCACGGTTAGTACAAAGGGGAAACGTGGAGGAGAAATTGTTGTATTTGAAGAACAGTAAACCTGCTTCAGGAAGGAATCTTCTAAACTCTAAACTGCAAAAGACGTTAGTGGATGCCTAATGACTTGGAGTGATGTGACACTTTCATAGTCTTCACAGGCACACACAGGGGAATAAGCAAAACAGACACACGCATATCGCTTACACACACACAAACACACATTGAGACACCCACGCAAGCCAGGAACTCTCACTCACTTACACACAAGCCCACACATTTGTATTCCTCTCCCTTTGTGAGGCCTTCCTGTTGACTCTGATTATTTATTTACTATTCTGTGCTCCACAGACATAAAACTTCACATAAGGTGAAAACCGGTTCAAAGAATATTTTGGCACTCCTAAATATAAAAAGTGATGGCAAGTGTTTCCATGTTGTCTCTTTGTAAGGAGATGCTATCATTGTGAAGACACTTTGTCAGATTTTGTCCTTACATTTATAGTAATATATGTGTTTGTATTCCTGTCTCTGATGGGGCTTCCTATTGACTCTCATTATATTTTTATTTGCTATTCCATATTCAACCAAAATGAAACCTGTGATGGGATCTGGAATACATTTTGTATACTTTTAGATTTAAAAGACAGTGCTGTCTGGTTGAGGGTGGCATGGTGGAGCAGTGGTTAGCATTGCTGCCTTGCAGCCCCTGGGGCCCTGGGTTTGATTCTAGATCCGGGGTGCTATAGAATCTGAATGGAGTTTGTATGTTCTCCTTGTACTTGTGTGGATTTGCTCCATGTGTTCTGGTTTCCTCCCACAGTCCAAAGACATACTGCTTGGTTAATTGGCTTCTGGGAAAATTGGCCCTGGTTATATTGTCTGCCCTGCAATGGGCTGGTGTCTCCTCCATGGTGTATCCTGCCTTTGCTTGCCGAGATACAGTAGGCTCTGGTTTCCACATGACACTGTATTGGATAAAGAGGTAAGAAAATAGAAACATGACAATCTGGTTGATAAATAAAAGCCATTTGCATTGCAGGTGCATCCTTACTACCTTTGTTTGTCAGGAGGAGCTGTCTTTGTGGATATATTTCTTCCATTATTATTCCCACATTGATAGAAATAATAGAGCACAAACAATCCCACGACACTCACACAGTCATACACACAGAAACAGAACCTGGATTTAAGAACTTCATACCATCGCTCGTTAAAATGCATTTCTAAAAACAGGATTTGTTGAGCTCAGAATGCTTTTTACTCGCCACAAATGAAATTTTGTATTTAATTTTTTCCACACATAGGCTGTGATTTTCATCTCTTCAGCTCCTCTTGGCGCTTTTTGCTTCAGTGTGTCTTAAGCATTTATTTTCCTGCGTGGATTCCTCAGTGCTTCTTTTGAAGGGCTCTGGCTTTGATGAAAGGTGCTATATATTTGCAGTGTGTCCCTGTCGCCTGCGGAGCCTAGGGATCAGGAAGAGAGGCTGAGGAAGGTGTGAGGATTCATTGTGGGAGTCTGGGAGTGGAGTTCACAGTGCTGCCTCAAGCACACAGTTCTTGACAAACATTTCATCAGCTCCTTTTCACACTGCAGGTAGTTGAAATTAATATGAATCTGTCAGGAACTAAAGTCAACATCAGAAAGATGCTGAGTAGTTTATACCCACATGAGGGAAGAACACATTTAACACTATCAATAGTCTGTGTCATGAAGAATTACATGTAAATAAAGATCTACTCCTACAGATTTAGAAAACATGCATGGAGATTAGAACTTATTTGTCACTTAGGTTAAAATGTCCTGGAGGGACAAGTATAGTAAAATAGGATGAAATCCTAGAGATGGCTTTGCCTGACGTTTGAAGCTCAAAGTGTAAAATTAACCTTCATGATCACAGGTCTCCACATATCTGTTTCTGGCCAGCATGGTTCACCTTAAGAAAAAAAATGAGAAACTCATTCATTCTTACATTGCTTATTTTGCAATCCACCACAACACATTTAATGTGGTGCATAGCATTGTATTCACTTGGGAGCTAAGCAATGAGTAAAAGATTTTAGACACAAGTGGGTCTAGATCTAGCTGTTGGTAAAATCCTTGACCTTTGCTAGTGCTCCTTCTTCAATGACCTGCATTCGTCGTGGCATCAGACCACCAGGGGACTGAATTTTAAAATCCCTCACACAATGGCGATGAGGTCAAAGGTCATGATTCAGGACTGAATGGCACAGGTGTTGTGAGTTCAGGACCAAGTCACTGTCTTTTCTGAGCTGTCCGATGTTATTAATAAATTAATAAACAAAGACCAAATTGCATTCTGCCTTTTATACCACAGAGCATATTAAAATAAGTAGCCTTCAAGACAAAGTAATGTAAGTGTGACAAAACACAAAGCAAAAATAGGAGCAGACACAAACTCTTTCTTTGTTCCCATGCATCATGCAGGGCTGACGGAGTGATCAAGTGAAGGTATAGTATCTGTGTTGGGCTGTGTGTCATAAGGAGATGCTATGGGGGGACTCACTGTGGTCTGTGACCTTTGCTTTCAGTAGGATAAGAACACACACTGACAACGTTTCATTTGACAAGCCATGTGCCTGATCCTCTTATTTGTGTATAATATGGGGCTCATGCAAATCATGGCCCGTGCCTGCTGTTTGACCTCTCTGTTTGTTCTTCCTTGACTTTGATTTGTGTTATAGGCTGCTGTGAAAATTTGGAAGAATTAAAATTAGAGAGAAAGAATTTTCCAAAAGTTAGTTGTTATTTCAGTTCTGGCTGGTGATAGTCAGTCAGTCAGCCAGGTGCCTTGCGGTAGAGGAATACTGTAGGTGCTCTTAGTCTGAATGGAAGAAAACTGTGTTGAGATTTTACTGCGGGCGCACTGTTACAGGTGATGGAAAACAAGCAGTTCACTTCCCTCCCACACTCAAGCTCTGCAAACACAAAAATGTTTGCTGGAGATAGTTTTGAATAAAATTCAAATGTGGATTTTAAGTCTTTCTTGCAGTTCAATGCAGTGTTGTTAAGTCTCCTCACTAAAAAAGAACTCCCTGGAGTGAAATCAGTGTGTTTAATTCCAGAGGATTGAGCAAAGATTTTTCTTTTCAGCTAATCTACACATTTAGACACAAGGTGTAATGTTAAATAAAAATCTTGTTCTTTTGTAATTTAAAATTCTGCTGAAGTTGGCAGATCCTACTCAGGTAAAAGTCCCTTGACAGTTTTTATGAGTGATTGCTGTATATCAGCTATTTCAAAGGCTGTTTAGATGTTTTAATAAATTATCACTGTCTTCTTTGTCAGATTATAATGATCTTAGATGCAAAGGCATGCTGTATTACAATGAGCAACACTGGTGTCATCAACTGATTTTCCACATTATTCTCATGCCCTTGTTGTAAATATCAGCAGACAGCATACATGATGTACAAGGCCGAATTGCCAAACATAGACATGTTGGTGTCTGCTTGATTTTGTGCTAGGTGTTTCTTTTCACAGTTGTATTATGGCTAATATAATTATTTATGGCTCATGGCAAATAAGTTTTAAACGACAGGCTTTGTACACTATAAGTGTTATGTGGCACTTGTATCCTTGAGAACTAAGACAAGTAGTTATTTTTTTCCAGTGAAATGCTATTAGAAATAATGGAAATACTATTTGTGCATTAATTAGGATCCTCTCAAAAACACGGATCACAATAAAATTCGACAGGGTGCTTTTGTCTGTTGTAAAAATGGTTTTCCAAGCAATTTGTGAAATTGGTCTGAATTCCTAAGGTTCTATATAATTGCTGCTTAATTACAATATCTCAAAGAGAGAAGGATGAAAATATCAGGACTCAAAGGACTCATATAAATGGATCCTCAGTCTGAAATTCAGTGTGGTTCTGAGTTCTTCCTAAAAGAAATGACAAGCCCCTCACTACTAATTCTGTTGTCCAGGAGATTCTAAATATTCAGACCTGAAGGGTTCAAGGGTTATTAGTTTCCCCCAATGAAAACCCATCACCAGTTGGAGCTAATTACAAAAAGAAGAAAAAAAGCCTCTAAAATTTCAGGTTGCCAATTTCTGAAAGTGCTCAGCTGTGAAATTTAAAATCAATGCATGAATTCCTTTTTTTCATTCACCCCAGATCTCTGCTTTGCTTTTTTTTTTGCTTGCTTCTTTCTTTCTTGTTTGGCTAACATTCAAGAATCACGAGAAAATGAGTTCTGGGGGTATCGAGCCGAGGGAAATGGGATTTGTTCACACTTCGCTCCAGCCAGCACGCAACACTCAAGCACACAACACAGACAGACCCGTACGCAGCACAGACACAGAGGATAGACATACTGTACAGCAGACACAGTCAAGAATAGGAAGAGACACTGACGACAGGCTGCTGGTACAGACGCGCGCTGTAGCAGTGCAGCAGTTACTGTGCAACACATTCAGAAGAACTGACCACCTACAGGATCTTATTTGTACATTTACACGTGTCTGCAGCCTTCAATACACAAGAATTCCAAAAAATGAAATGATCATTTTTGTTATTATATACACTATATTGTAACTATATATGTTATAAGATAATGTAATAGTGTAGATCTGCTTCTTAAACAGCTAGTGTGAATGCTTTCCTATGTTCTGTAATTACGCATCTACAGTACAGTATGTAAAGGCCGATATAATGATATACTGTAGCAGGTGTATATGGTTAAGGTTTACAGCTTAAAGTTTCTTACTCTTTGCTCATACTTCCCAGAATGACATGTTAACTCCTACTACGAAACATTCTTGGAAGTTGTTTTCCTAATTTTTGCAGCTACTGTGTGATGTTCACTGTTAAACAGTTTAGTAATTCTTCATATCAGAGCCCTGACACAGATTAGACTGGCCTTTAGCCAATTTGCACCACCACAGTCTACCGATGGAAAGCTGCAGAAAAATAGTAGCGTATATTTTTGTCACGTGTCAAATGCCACATTGGATAGTGCTGCCTGTAACTGATACGCCAGGGACACATAAAATTAGTATTTTCATGTAAAAGGGCATGCAAAGAATACAGCTTCTTTAGCTCCCTAGAATGATGGATTTTCAAGGTTCATGCAAACATACACTAACCACAGTTACCCCTCCCTGGGGACAGGAATTAATAAAACCCCCTAAAGGGCTTTGAATGCTACAAACATCTATATTGCGGTTTAACCTATAGATTGCAGCACATCCTTTATCTAGCATGACTGCACAGCACAGGAGCTGGCATTACAGGGAGGTAATATTTCCTCTTTAGTTTCCCTGACTCCTGCTGAAGTGTATCTCTGGCACTTTCACTTATTATTGACACCTGGACAAATAAGGATAAATGCCACTGTCGATACTGCTGTCGACGGTTATTGATGAAGCTATTTAACTTTTCACTCCAATGAAACACGCCCTCTCCCCTCCCCCACTTCTTACTCGACATTGACTCCCACTTTGGCCCATCACTCTTTCTTCTTCTGGGCTTTTGCTCAGAGGTCAGGGGTCACAGGTTAACCGGCTCAGTAAATAAAGCTGGTAAGGCCATCTGTTATGTCAGGAACAGATTTGCACACTGTGGGTTCGATCTAGCACCAGTGACGTAAGGTTGTGTTCAGGAAAGATAGCCTGGTTCATGGAGTGTGTGTATTACAAATGTGTTAAGGACTTTCTATTCACCTGTAAACCAGGAGAGAAGTCTGTGACTCAAGTCTGTAACACATACAGCACCTTCCAAGAGAAGCTCAATGCAGGTGCTGCAGAGTAAAAACCTGTTGATCTGAGCTAGAATGTACTAGAATATAACAGCCACTATGTAACACAATTAACCAAGGATTTCTTCATCAGGGAGATCTGGGGCATGGGTTCTGCCAGTCCAGAAAAATCAAAATGAGTAAATGATCACATTTCATTTAGTTGGCAGAGAAATCACAGGTTTTACAAAGTTTTTTATGGATCTGGTTTTGCAAAAGATTTCTCCAGTTAAGATATGGAAATAGAAACACAACCTTTGCGTATGTACGGGTCTGGACTTGAAGAATTCCTCCATTAGGTGGACTTTGTTTTAACACAATGTTTTGAATTTTTGACGTTAAAGGTCCCTGCTGCTGTTAGTACACAGTCTGAATGCCTACTGTATGTGCCCTCTGAACCCTCTCAGGTTTTAGATTTATCTCCTGTAAAACAAAACGGCCTAGTGACAAAGAGCGTTATTAATGAGGGCGAAACTGTTCCTTAACTCCCAGTCCCTACAGCAACGGGCTTCACCTGCTCCCAGCTACTGTATTTGTCCAGCAGCGCACTAACTAGCTCCAAATACTGAAGACTGAATATCCAGTAATTAGGTGAAGTCTGCATCTGCCTGACATGTAACAGAATGTTTCCCCAAATCAGGCTTCATCAGAATTCATCAGGCTTCATAGACTCTAGAGTCTAGAGTCCACTAGAGTCTTTTCATCTACTGTACAGTGTGATTGTAAATACTGAAAGTGGCCAATAACGCAGATTCATCAAATAGGGTGCAGCAAAATTTGACATAACATGAAATTGCAAAGGAGGATCGAAAATTGTCATTTTACAACTAATACTTGTGAATTTCACAGTTTATTATTATCTCCAGCCTTAGGTGACCTCATGTTCCATCAGATACATCTAAGGTTATTGCTAATACTGAGAATCTTCCTTTTGCCTTGTACGTTGGAAAAATTAAAACTAAAACTAAAAATACTCTTTGACTGGATCTGATTCATCCTCAGACATCTTTATCACCTCAGCAATCAGAGGCTTTAAAAACATGCGTGTAAAATAATAACAAAACATTGTTAAAATGTTCTCACCTGTCAAATGGCTCTGATAATTTCTCAGTCTGCTGTGCGACCCTGAATATCTAAAATGGCACACTGTATGTGTGTCGGCACCTAAAGAATTTACTGACATCCATCTCAGAATTAATAATCCTGCCTTACTCTTCTAATTGCAGGCTTTAATTGCAACAATTATTTACCAGCCCAATTAAATAAGAAACATTACTTTGAGATCTGACAGCCAGTTCAGGGAATCAGGTTTCTGCCTGTCAGACAAGGGCAAAGTACAGTGGACCCCTGTAGAGCCTCACTTCACAACAGACGGGAGACTCACTGCTTGGAGTGTTCGTTGTTTTTCTATTTCAGCTAAAACATATTCACAGGATTTAATAAATGGGGATTATAGCCTTTTTTTAACTTTCCCTAAGAATGTTTGTTTTGAATAAAATGCTATGATTTGTTTGCCTGGTGTTTTAAAGTATTACATTAAAAAGAGACGTTTTGGTGCCTGCTTAATTTTCATTCTTGTAAGCAATTCCTCATGTTTGAGTCCCATCACCAGTTAGACTGGTTATGAAATGGAGCTAAAAAATGAAAGATGCAATTCATTTACTGCACATATTTATGTAAGTGCAAGACACTCACTTATCTCGAGTAGCAAAGGAAAATTGTTCATTAATCCTCCCTACAAAAATAGAGAAACCGCATAGCCTGAAAACAAGATCCTCTGAAAAGATCCAGAACTGTGAAGTTTGTCTGAACCCAGTGTGTGTTTCTCCTGTCTCACTGCGACGGTGCTGGAGCACTGACTCTGACACTCTGCTGGACACATATTTACTCCACAAGCTTTGGAACGCAGAGCGCAGACTAAACATCGCCAGCTGTACCATTCTGAGGAGGTCACACCACAGAGCTTGTTATTTTTTTTCCTTTTTGGAAGCTGAATCCACAGATCCATCTTTCTGCCCTTAGAGATTCACCTCTCACCCCCTAAACTTAGTCCCCAAACTTCAAACACCCCAGCATCGGCACAGCCTGCCTCCAAATCTGCTCAGTTCACTACCCACAACAGCACTGGAGACAAATGAATAAATCTGTCATCATCTGTCAGTTCCAGGGTGCTGTTTCATTAATGGGAGTCTTTACCTGGTTGTCCTCCCCCATTGCAGAATTTACATTTAACCCTTTCCTGGCTCCCAGCCTCTTCATCTTTTCAACTGGGAATACTGGGAGTCAAAGCCATCGGCCCATTGGTTTTAAATCTGCAGATATTTGCTGTTGCTTTGCTTGGCTGTGAATTGGGCCAAGAAGATTCTGAATCCGTAACAAAATACATTCCCAGCACATAATACTTCCTCCTACATGCCTAAGGTATTATAAAGATGGCATTGACTGCAGCTGCATCCTAATGTTATCTGTTACAACGGGTGAGCTGTGTCAATGTCTCTCTGTGTGTCCCACTCTCACCCTGCTCAGCTGTCTTTTCAAAGAGCAACGGCGTCAATTTCACTCCAGTTTTCAGCAGCACTGTGTCTGTCTGTCTCTGCCTCTGTCTGTCTGGCGGTTTTTGACTTGAAGGTTCCCTAAAAACAGATGAGCCGTTTTAGAGCACCATTAACTTTGTCTGCGGAGTTTGGAGAATGAAGAATGCCCCTATGTGTGTGTTAAATTACAGCGCCGAGGCTGTAGTCTGCGCTCTGAAGTTCAGCTGGTCTCATTTGGCAGTGAAGCGCAGGGTCTGGTGTCGCGTTCTGCAGAGCCTGACGAGTTGCCAGCACTGCATATGTTCTTTGTCTGAGCTATAAATGCATCACAGCTGCACTTGTAAACAATTTCCTGCGAGACGCAATTGTTTGTACGGTAATGCCTCTTTGCTGCTTTTTTTTCATTTAGTCGTTCTTTCACTCATTTGTCTCTACAACTATTGCGCCTTCCCTGACGTCACCAGAGGCGATGCAGGATTACAGCAAGTGATACAAAAGCTCCCCCTCACACACCTTTCTCCCTTGACAGAAAGCAAATACAATAATATAGAGCCATAAAAAGAAAACTGTAAATTAAGCAGCTTCTATTTTCTCCTGATCGAAAGAAGTAATTTCAGTAAGAAAATGTTCTGCGGAAGTCGGAAAAACACATTGTCCAGCATTTGTTTCCTGCAATTGCTCTCTGAGGTCTTGTTAACTTTTTTGATGTATCGGTTAATTTGTTTCTTCTCAGCAACACAATTGCAAAGCCCTGTTGGCAATACAAATGAATTCTTTCAACGTACCACGTTTTAGTATCAAGGAGTTATGGGCAGAATTGTTGTTGCAAAATGTGAATAAACTAAAAACAAAATAACCAAATGATCATAGAAGGAGCATTCTTCTTGGTAAATGTGTTTTATATTGTATGTTCAAGGAGTTGTTATGAATTATAGGGATCCCTTGTGGAAATCCCAGTAGAAAAGGTTCAACTGGTTACTATTGGTAACCAATTTCTTCTAGTTCAGCCCATTTGCAGACCTACTGTAGCAGAAACCACTTTATTACAGCATTACATCTACAGTTTGTATTTAACTGTAGTTTTAAATTAACTGGTAAACAGTTTAAACCAGTTCATACCAATAAACACCAATAGAGAGCATTTGAAAGCAGTTGCTATTTTCTAGTGGATCCATTTGGAAGTTGCACTCGGAATGTGAATATGAATGATCTCTGACTGTTTCACAACACCAGGAAGCAGAACTGATCTATAATGACTGCTAACACTTAAAGGAGACACAGTGACCCTGAAAGGTTTTCCATGTACAGTAAGATGCATTGCATTTTATTGGCCAAAGTTAGCTTTTTAACTCTGATGTTCCCTAATTAAAATGAAACAGCTGTCATAGCTGAAAAGTTTAACTTTATGTAGGCAGAATTAAGAGGCTGCTTGCATGGTTCTGTTGTCTTGTGGAAATGCAACAGCTAATTAATATTCACATCCCCATAATTCATAACTGTCTGCCTGTCTCTCTGTTTCAATTATTGTTATAAACATTGGAAGCAGTAGTAGTAATAATAACGACACTAATAGCTATAGTTATAGTAATGTAGATTATTGCCTTCCAGGGTGATATTGAAAAAGACTGCTGTGTGATGAATGGTAGTATTTGCACTGTTGAGGGCTAAGCTGGCAACACACTGATCTGCCCTAAGAAATGAGAAGATGTATGCACAGAAAGGATCAGAAAAGAAAGACATAAGTAACAATGCATTCATATACTGTACTTTACATAGTGTGCATAAAATATTAACTGAGGGCACTGTCAAACAGGATACAGTATTTGTGGCAGTACTGGACTAACCATTTTTTTAGATCACGCAAGTGAAAATGTGGCCTCCTTCTAAAGGTGACTTGAGAAGGATTAATGGTGGCTCTGTCACAGTCATTTGTCACCAAGACACAGAGAAATCCCATCTGCTCTGCTTTTGGGTTCTTCGTTATTGTTCTTGAGTGAGCAGAGTTAGATTTGGACCTGAAATGCACACGGTTTAGTGGGTGCGAGTAGAATGAAAATCCATTGGGAACAATCATAGGTGTTTGCTAAGCTGACCCCATAAACAAAGATATACTGTATGAGACTTTGAAAAGTGTTTTCTAATGGTGTGTTAGAAAGAATTTGCTGTGTCTTTGCAGACCTAAAGTGATCCATGTTCTCCTTGCTGTGGGGATTCTCCCTTTTATCTTGGTGTTTAGTGTGTACTACATATACAAGTTAAAACCTTGGCACTCTACAGTGTACCTGTTTCTCTGTTTCTGTGTGTCTGTTGTGGGAGCATGAAGCTACCTAGCATCGTCGAGACACACTGCAGACAGCAAGCATGCTTGGGGGTTATTACAGTACATCTCCGGGTTAAAATGCCCCTGTCTGTCCTGAGTTCTCAATCAATACCCCTTCAGATTCCCTGCTGCTCTCCCAGGACCCCTGTTGAGGACTCAGAGGCGAGAAAAGCAATTAGAAGCCCCCTGAATAGACAGGCCTGTGGATTATTGCCTGTTCTTTTACATTATTAACTCCTCACATGCTGGTTTGTGAATCGAACCATCAGTCTTGGGAGGAATCTCCACCCCTCCCCTTCTGTCTGTCTGTCCGTTCAGTTAACAGGAGTCTGAACTGGGGAGAGTAAATGCAGTTCTTGACCAAAATGTCTTCTAGTGGCATTCTGACCGGTCCTGCACATTTCAAACACTACTGAGCATCAAACAGGTAGAATTTAAATTCTGTACTTCAGTGTTTCTCAACATGTTTCCATCCCAGGACACACTAACATAAACATCAAAATCTGGAATCACACACACATACACATCAGCCCAAGCACATCTAATTGATTATTTTATTTTTCATTTGTGAATATTCTAAACAAAAGAAAACATTTAATCTGAGGTTCCCTCAAAGTTCACAGTTGACTCATCCTGGCAAGATTTGATAATGCTCTTGCTCAGCTTTAGACTTTCTCTGCTGTTGGTTTTTAATTTCCTTCAAACCTGAAAATGTGAATCTTCACCCCACATAAACATTCTTCTGTCTTGTGTGTATGCTTTGGTTATTTCACAAACCAAATATGTAAACAACATTTGATTTATTCAGTTTTTATTTTTCTCTTAAGTGACTTTTCCCGAGCTCCTTTGCAGATGTTAATTTCTGAAGGCATAGTGCTGTGCCTATTGAAAAACACTGATCTACTCTATGCACTGTATATAGGAAAGCCCTGCATTCATATAAGCTCTGTGTAATGGATGCAGTTTAGAACAGGTAAATATATCCTTTCCAAGTGCATTGGTGCTTAGGTTTTCAGTGTCTCTGTCATTTTTTACCATGGCTTTCCTGATCACACTATGCCTAACTATAGTGGACTTTTAATTAACTATCATGTACTATGTTACAGTGTAAATAATGTAATACATTGTAAACTCAACAAAGGACTTCAGACTGGCCACATGACTACAGATGACACTAAAGATATGCTCATTATTATTAATAAGGTAAAAATTCAAATTAATGAAAAAAATGAAAATTATACATTATTTTTTCACTTAAGTGATTTTTATTGGAAGTAGAAACACTCGAGCATGTTTTGTGCTGGAGCTGAACAACTGGAAAGTTCTCCTAGAGGTGTGTCAGATTATAATTCATCTTTTCCCAACAGAGAACGAACAGCATTTGTGCAAATGAAATCGACATAATCATATTCCACAGCTCTATGCATTGCGGAAAGAAATACAGAAGTACTTGTGCCGTGTGTCCTGTAAAAAACGTGTGTCTCCATTTTTGTTCACAACAAAAGAGAAATATAATACTTGGCACTGAACCTAGTAATTAGGTTTCTGTGAGGAAACAGAAATATTTGCTGTCAAATTGCAAGCTACAAAATTGACATTTTCGAGTGGCTGTGAGTATCTAGTTGAGAGCTCTGAAGGCTGGGCCGGAGAATTAATTAATTCCAGTTTGCTTTAATGTAGTGATGGGGCCGTAGTCAACTACCCAACAGTGAAGTGTCTTCAAGGACTGTCCTGGTATGCTGTTGCCTGCTGTACTCTGGGCTCACTGTGGGAGAGTTAAAAGGCAGCCAGGATAAGGGCTTTATTCTCCAAAGCGCCTCTATACACCTGCTAAATGTCACTGCGGCTTTTTCAATATTAAACCTAAAGAGTGCGGGCTTGCAAAACTGAATGGCATTGCGGTGACTCAGTTGATGTGTAATTTCAGGCACTTAACCTTTTAAACGTCAAAGACTTTTTGGATTTTCAAAAGCAAAACAGGGTGAAAGGAAAGAATAAGCTGTGCTGATATGCGGTTCCTTCACGGTGCGCTTTATTACTGGGGTATTTGTTCTCTATTAATGTGTTTTTTATTGATTTTTTTTATCATTTCATTTTCATTTTTCCCCATTTGCTGTGATGCACAATCCAGCAGCTTGTGGGGCTTTGTTCATTTCTTATCTCTGGTGTCGTCCCACCAAAAGATCCCCCTGTCCGCCATCGCCCTTTTCCTGGGACGAGGGTCTGGGGTTCGGGGGCGTCCGCTATGATTTGCGGCACTCTTCCTCTTGCCAGGCAAAGTGAGCTGTCAGGATCGTTTCGGAGTGCCTTCCTTCCTCCCAGTTCCTCTTCAACGACTACAAAAGCCAGCCTTCACATCATGAGCCTGTTTAAGACAGTGACAGCACTCCTAAGTACCGTAGAAAATGGAGCCTTTGATGAGCGTCACTTGTTCCCCTTTGAAGTGCGCGAGAAGACAGGTGCCGCGCTCGAGATTATATGTTTTGATTTGTGTTTCCATATCTTGTTTTCTAAATGTTTTGTTGTCTAGCTTTTGTTTTGGGGCTTTTTATGTATTATTGCTGCTCTGCTCTTTGAGCAAGGAGCAAGCTAAGTGGTGGAGGAAGAAGGGGGATTAAATCAGCACCAGTGCTAAATCAGGTGCCAGTGCGGGCCCAGTGGTGCCGTATAGGCACTCTGAGAGGCAGTGAGGCTTGTTAAAGTGTGGCAGCATCTATCATTGCAGACATCCTGTCATAAGACTGGCAGAGTAATCCTGATTACAGATGCAGAAGACCAAGGGAGCAGGAGCCGCATTTTGAAGTGAAAATAGACAGGGCTGTGGCTATTCGTTCAGGTGAGCCCCGAAAGCAAGTGTGGAATGGAAGAAACTCTGTGGAGCTTTTTTGTGGTCCTTTTAAATGCACACAAAGTCAGCTTCTAACAAGTGATGTGCTTTTTGTTTCAAACTGTCCAGGGGGGCTGTAAGCTTTGTTGACCTTCTCATATCTGATACGGAAATAAATAATACGATTTAGAAAAAGAGTGATTTAGGTAAGCAAATATTAAAACAATAAGCATAATAAGTTATTCTTGTGGATGTCTTCAAAATCATCAGTAAAATATGATGAGGACACAAATCAAATCTAAGGGGAAGACAAAAATACAAACGCTTATTAACAGCTATTTACTTGCCAAAATAGCAGTGCCACCTGGTGAGCAAACTATGTAACAGTTTTGGATATTCTACTTTAGAAATCTGAATCATTAATAAACTCACCCTTACAATTGCTGAGCTACCCACTATTGACAAAATAACCTCTTTTGTCTGCAGTGTCAGTATCAAAATCACAGTACCCTTAATTCTGAGACCTGTCTCCTCCACCACCAAGTCCTTCTGTTTTTTTTTCCTGCCTCTCTTTCTCTTTCTCTGTCATCTTTCTTTTTCTCTGCCCCACTTCCACTTCCTCTTTGCAAGTGTAATGCATTTCTTCTTGCTTTTTGCGGATGTGTGCATCTGTCCATCAGGACTCAGAGACAGCCTGGGGCTGCCTCTGCTGGAGCTTCTTTACTGGGAATAAGGCCTGGAGTGACTAAGCTTGCAGCCCTGTCTTCTTCATCAGCACCAAAATAGCACCGAGGCTCTTGTGCAGATCTCCTGCCACACAGCAAGCCAGTGAGATGACTTCCTAGAACAGCAGTGTCTATTGACTCCTTATTACATCAGCTGATTAAAATAGCCAAAACTGTGGTGATGTGTGTTATCAGAGACCTTTTTGAATTAAAAATGCTGATTTGGTTTTTGAAATAATGAACCTGAATATTACTTCTGTGTGAATGGGCAAAAAGGGAGAGATTACGTTTTAATGGAAACTCTCAAGCCTCTGGCATTAATGAATGGGCACGCTGTGGGCACTGTGACAGGGTACACTGAGATACAAGAGCATGAAAAGAAGCACTTCAGTGTGCCGTCACTAGCAGGACCACAGCACAGGGCAGAGTGTTGGTAGCGGCCTAGTTTCTGCTGTGATGCCACTAGGTCGTTTTGTGCCAGGGGGCATGATCTCCCTGCTGAACTCAGAAATGTGTTGGCAAGTGTGTGTGTTTTTGTGGCAAGGGTAGGGGGTGGACTGTATTGTGCTCTTTTTTTAGCTTCATAAAAAGGGCTTCTGGCGGTTTGGACTGAGCAGTTTTGCATCGTTAAATCTGCTCGTCTAGGAAAAAGCAGAGTCAACACAAAAACCTTCCTATGGGAGATTCTGTGCCATCACACAGTCTTAATATGAGCCCCGGCAGTCACACCTGAGGAAAGGTGAAGCTTCTCAGATTCAAAACTCAGTTCCCGTGGATGAAGCTACAAGTTCTAAAGCAATACTATGCGTCTTTAAATATTTTCTGTCCTCTTTTCAGATATAAAGGGCCCTTACAGTTATCTGAATATCTTTTCTTCTCACTAAGGGCTTAATACGTCCATCACAGACTGGAAAGAGTTCTTATTTCTTTGAAGAGTTGTCTTACAAACAGTTAAAACATGAAGAAACACCCACAGTATGTAGGTATCTGCTGCAGTAGGTGATAGACATATACTGTATATACTGTACAGTATACTGTATATCCCTATATTTATAGTATCTTCTTATTAACGGATAGCAGTAGGAGATCTCTTAATAAGGAGATACTGGCTCCAAAGTGAAGCTATACTGTTTGTGTGGGAGTTTGCATTGTGCACTGGAAAATGGTATCCATTACAAAAGCAAATACTGAATGTATGCTTTATTGCAGACATTAAGAGAGGTCAGTGACATAAAAATGAAACAAGGCGGCTGTTCTAGTAGTGACTGGTAAAATTACATTGAAATGCACTGTAGCATAGTAAATTATGTACGTTGCTCTGCCACAATATTTAATTCCACTTTCCTCAATCAATTACATTCCAAAATCAGCACATAGACGCCCTACTGGCAAGTTTCATTTTTTAATCAAATGTTATTTGATTTCATTGCAATGAAAGCACATCATCTTTCAGGCCCTGATTTTCTGTAATTGCATTTACTTCACATTTTAAAGGTCATGTCAATAAGTGGGAAATGCTGTAGTGTTTGTGCTGAATATTTTGTTCTCTTTGTTCAACTCTCATTTCTGGAAAAGAAACCTGGTTTCTTTGAAACAGGAGGACAACAGATAAAGAAATAGTCATTTTCCTCTGAGTTTTTTTATGGAAAGTACAACCTGTGCTTTTTATTTAATTTCTTAAAATGTAATTTTAAGGACTGTCAGTGTATAGGACTGATTCAAGTATATTCTCAGTCAGAAAAGTTTATGAGGCCTGTTAGAGACAGAGAAAGGAGGAGATGTGACATTGTGGCAAGTGGAACTTTCTGGCTATGGAGCAGAGAATCTAAGTGTGAACTGGTAGATGATCGATGTGTTTAATTCCAGTGACGTGGCCAAGATCTTCCCAGTCCTCCCCACTCACATTAAAAATAGATTGTACAGCTGAACTGCAGAGCCACTGCCTCTCCCAGTGGTGCCAGCTGTTTATGGCCCATTCCCAGGGTCAGCCTGGGGGGTCAGCACTCCCCTGTCACCATGGCAACGGAAAAATGTGTTCACGTTATGTTTTTGCTGCAGTTACTTTCCTCTACTGTATATTTCTGTGTGGAAAAGCTGTCTAGAAAGCTGCGGAAAAAACGTCTTTTGTAGTAGTGCCAACTTCTGTCTTTTGACACTCACATTGTACTATAATCATTTTAGTCCCTTGAATTGCAATTCTGTTTTGTTGCTTGAACAAGTATGTACCTTAGAGAGCGCTTCTTTCTAAATATACAAAATACAAACATTGTAATATTGCGCATCTGCTGGCAGTTTTCCAAATTTAGAAATGGATTTTTCAATACATTTCATTCTAATCCATCCATCTGTGTTTTTTCACCCACCTGTTTACTTTTTATTTCTGTGTTCTGTGTGCGTGGTAAAGGTAACATTCTGTCTAAGGTGGCTGTGTTTTTGTTTTGTTGGGATTGCCTTTATGTCCCACCCCTCTCTTCCCAGTGTTATGTCAGTTCTTCCTGACCCAGGCTGACACAGTGTGTGTGTGTGGGATGAGGCACACTGTGCCAGAGGGCGCCTCAGTCACCCTGAGCTGATACAGCAGTGCCTGGGGCGAACTGTGCTATGTTAATGATTCCGGGATGTGCTGGAGAGAGCTGCTCTTATTAAAACACCAACAACAAAAAAAATCTGTGCTTTTGCTCTTATTGGCAGAGCACATTCTCATTTTTTTTATTTCATTGCATTATTTTTTTACTGGAATACTGTATACATTAGGCATGAAGCAGAAAACTAGTAATTAACCTGGAAGGGCCCTGCCTTGCTCTGACACTGTCAGTCACTGTTGATACAGCAGGCTGTTGACTCTGCTCTGTTCCTGTTTCAGTTTGTCACGCTTGTTGTCTAGGTCTGCTGCCCTCCCCCATTCGCTTCACTTTTTCCTGATTTCAATACTGTAACAACTGGCCCAGCATTCACAGTTAACTCTGTCAAGACCCCCATGATGCACATAAACATACACTGTCCCTTTGAGAACAGCCCCCATTGTGTGGCAGACCACAGCTTCATCTGCCCTGATTGACTGTAGAGCGTGCTGGCCGACAGCTGTATTGTCCCAAAGCCAGAGAGATGCAGCACGGCACTGCTGACGATCGCAATGCACCCTCACAGCTCGCACCACATGCAAAAAAATTGCATAGTCTGCTCTTTCTTCAAGATCATGGTGCTGTCATTTTATCTTAACTTTCTTATCAATGTACTGTATTTCTCATCTCTGTATCTATCTGGTTACTTGCAAAGTAAGTTGCCCCATTAAAACAACTGCATTGTATATGTTGTGTCCTATTGAGCAATACAACGTTACATACAGTATACAGTAGAAATGGAACCTTGGATGAAATCCATGTCAGAGATCATGACCTGTATTTACCTTGCTCAACAGTGCACACGTCTCCTGAGCTCCCAGTATCTATACACAGTATGAGTTTCGTGCATCTATCTGTCAGTGTATTTACAGTATGTCGCTTAATATGTTTCTTACCGTTACCGTAAATATCTTTAGCTTAGCGAAAGAATTTACACCACAATCCATCTCCCACGCATAAGTATCACCGGTTTATAATTTCCAGAAAACTGTTTAATTGCTTTCTGAATGGGGGGCATGTTTGGCTTGCTTTTGTGAAAATATCAGATCTTTGCTATTGTACGGAGTGGTGTCTCTTCCAACTACAATTGTGCTGAGGTTTAGCCTGTTTAGCTGAAACTCTAACAAGTGCTGTCCCATTGCCTGGGCTCATCCCCTCCCTCCAAAGTCCCTTTCTCTTTCCAGGGGCATTTGGAAGGTAATGACCTGAGACACCTGGCTCACTCACGTAACAAAATCAATTGTGACCTCTTCTGCCTGCTCCCTCACAACTAAATATAACTCCCTCAATGTTTCTCTTTGTTTAGAGAGTCCAATCTCACAGGCTGACTGAAGGTGGGGTCAGAATAAATATTACCAGTGATAGTGATGTGTGACTTTGCTGTGGTGTTTTAGAATAGCTGGGGTTAATGTACTGAATGTACAGTACATAACCTTTTCTGTCTTCTGGGTTGCTGTATTAAAGGTACTGGAGAATGCCATATCTAGCTATTCATGTTTCTTGTCATTAGTTTCTGTTTTCACATAATATTCCTCCCTTTCCTTTCACCTTTAAAGGACATAATATATTCCTTTTAAAAAATAATCTTTTTTTTACAATTGCTATAAGAGCAGTACTACTTGACCGCATTTGTTCCTAATGTCATCTCAAGCATATTCACAAGTAATCGCTAGGATTATGAATGATAGAGGTCTGCAGTGTTCTGTGTTGAAGTTGTAATTCAATTGATCTGTTGATCAGTTATGAATAGTGCATTGTACTGTAATTAAGTAATAATTGTAGCAATTTCTAATGTTGTGACACATTATAATGTACTACAGAAATGACGTGGGCCTATGTTACTGTATATAGTGGTTGTAACCGAAGAATGACAATTGTCTGTACCGTATTGTACTGGAGTTAAAAATGGCGCTTGATGGTGGTCTATATTGCAACTGTGTTGTAACTGAATTTTGGGAAAGATGGTAAGCTTTAATAAAGGATGCCAAATTTGAGTGGCTAAGAGAACCTTTTTCCAGTGATCAGTCGTCAAGAAAAAATCCCCAGCCCTCTCACTGAGTTAATTGATTTTAAAAATCCAATAAAATTCTTATATTTCTGATACCAGTAACATAATATTCCAAACAGTACTACTGAGCAAAATACTTAATTGTGGCATCTAAATAACAACTTTTTATTTAAGTTTTTTTGAGATGTGCTTCCTAGGCTTTCTTAGTTTGCTGGGCTGCTGTATATATTTCCAAAACCAGTGCCTGAGAAAACAGAACAGGTGCTTTGAGCATATCAAAGAAATGCAGGCATCAGTGTTGATTGCTATAGGATTGTCGCAGTTTACACATGGTGATGATAGTGATGATAAAAGAAAGAAGAGCTTCCAAAATCATTCAGGGCAGGCTCACACCAGGCACTCAGACATGACTTTCAGAGAGCTGGTAGTCTCAGAGGGAGCAGTATCAGTAAAGGCAAGGCTTTAATGATCCCTCTGTTTGCCGAGTGGTGGAGATTACAAAGGAGCTAAGAGTTCTTCTTAGGCACTGATTGAAAATCGTCTGTGCCTTTCCATCTCCAATCAACACCATTGTCTTTTGAACACACCCCTCTGAATGAACCTTTTGTTTGTTCAATTACATTGTAGATTCACGGAATAAGATAAAGAATGTTAAAAGTATGAGGAAAATTGCTCCCTTCCCCAAGACCAACTTGCAGCTTTTTTAAGCAGATTTAGGTCAATTTAGTTTTGCCTTGTACAGTTCTTCTTTCATTTCATGTACGTCTGGGAATATGAATGAAACGTACATGTGCATTCATCCTGTGAGGACATGCATCTCCCATTCATTTTTTTGTCCTGACGTACTGTAGTAGCTGATATATCTCTCATTATGTCATCAGCTTCCCAGGGCTGTTATACTGTATATCCGAGAGCGACAAGAATGTCAACATCAGCACTTTGTGAATAATATTTATGTTCCTCCTAATATTTACGTTGACCTGTAGAGCTGACCTGGTTTACAATACACCTACTGTATACTCACCTCTTTTCAGATGGGATCCATGCACCGTTTTAAACAAGATACTAATCCATATTTGCTCATTTCTTTTGTGAGACACCTGGACTAGATCCCTGGATCAATTAGCTACTATCTACCAAACTGGTTGGATGTCCTCCACTTGTTGGCAACCTTTCTTGTCTTCTTATTTGTCCTAATACTTTGTGTGTGTATGCTCCAAATGCCCATCCATTCATCTTTTGAGACACTGCAAGCTCTCCAAATTCCATGCAAGAGATTTGGTGCCAGCTGTAGACGCATGACATCCTTCACTGCAAGAGGCCTGGCTAACTAATCCCAGCCTTACCCTCTGTGGTTCAGTGCCAGTGTTGCGCAGCCGTATGGAGAATCCCATCGCAGTCAGCCTAGTGATATGATCCAGGCTCAGACTTCCAACATCTGAATCTCAGAGCTCAACCTGTGCTCCAAGCAAGTGCCTTTACTGGATAAGTGATCAGAGAGTCTCCATTTGTAAATAGTTTGTGGCTGCTGGATATGTTGAAATTGTCATAGTGGCAGAAGTGTTATCAGTTTGCGAGCAGTGAGTTTGGGCATTTTTCTGTGGCCTTTTTATGGTGCCATTACTGTTTCACAGTGATGGCCAAGAATGTTATCTTCTCTAGATGATAACATTGCCTGTCATCTTCACTAGAGTCCTCGCGATGGGCAGCCACAGCAGTTCGAGTGACACCACTGGGCCTGTGTGGAGGACATCGTACCCAGCCTGCTCTCAGAGCACACTTACGGCTCTGCGGTTTCCGCACTGCCTGTCATTAGACTGACGGATCAGTTGTCCTGCAAAGGTGGAGGAATAAAAGGGCTCAAAAAATAGTTCCAGACTGCCAGACACAGCCGTTTGAAAGCGTGTGTTTTTGCTTTGTTCCTCACCATTGTAATTCCTCTGCTTGACAACAAATGATTAAAAAACAAAAGCTGCAACCGCACACAGACACAAACACACTGAAACGCAAGCACAAAACCAGGAGACTTAGGGTACAGCAAGCATCTGCTTTTAATCGGCTTTCAGCACAGTACGTGTGCAGGAGATTGATTAGCACAGGTTATCATTTAGCTCTGTTTTATCGCGTAAAGCAACTCCAAAAGTGCATTTACAGGTGAACCCTAAAAGATGGTAGGGAGAATCACAAACAGCAAACTGGCCAAATCATCCAGGCACATCAGTACAAGAACACAACGAAATTACTTCAGGCAAGTCAGACAACAACAGTAATCAATAATGATAATGATGGTTTGAAAATATTTTATCCTCTGCCTGTGGTGCAAATGATTCCTTCTCTTTTAATTCCTGATATCTTTGAAGTTTCCTCTGCAAGTTTGTAAAAACAATCACGCTATAAAATTGTTTCACAGCAGTGTAATTAGTATAGAGATTTTAATTTTACTGGAAAAGCAGAAAATGGTTCTTTTAATGCATATTATAATATAAAATTACATAGGCAAATTGAACTAATGGATTAGGAGCTTGCTGAACTTTAAGATCTTTAAAAATGGTTTTGCTCTGGTATATAATTACAGAGTTTAAACAGAAAATTGATTTTTGATACGAGATGTTGTATATTCCTCTTGCTTTAATGAAATGTATTTTAAACCGGCACAGCATATTAAGATACCACGGATAAATACCTATTGATGTTAAGACCCTACCAAGAGTTTTCAACATGGTGTCCTTTGACTTTCAAAACCATTCACTTTCTTAGATGCATTTGATTCAAATGTGTCTGTTGTCGCGAAAGGCCAATGATGGCACCCTGCACTTACAGGGTGCTTGCTTTGTGGCAGCGTCTGTACAGTCCCCCTGTTTGCTTGTGAGCATGTGCACTGTACCTGACTCACAAAGGAGCTGTCATGGTGGAGAGCTCCATTGACCAACTGTGCCTCAGCTGCTGACACCCCTGTTGGGGTTAGAAAGATATAAGGCGGTGAAAGTCTGGCAGTTGTTGAGTTTCACTAGCACTTGCATCTGTCATTCACACCGTTTTTACAAGCAACGAGAAACTTTCGCATTCTGTGATGGAGCACAAATCCGTAGTTTATTGGGAACAGTTGTTTGAACTGCAGCAAGTAGGGTGGAGCTGCTGTTAGGATTATGCATGCAGTTGTTCTAATGTCTTTTGCAAATGTTTGCACAACTTTCACAAATAGTGCATCAACATTCCTTTTGGATCTTGAAAACCCAACAGTTTCTAATGCAATCATATCTAATAATATGTACACATTTGTTAATTGTTTTTAGACTCTTTGATGCTTTTCACCAAATTATTTGCTATTTGTAATTGCAGATTAGGTGTATGTCCTGTATACAGTATGTATGGAATAATGACAGTTGTATTGTGTTATCAGAGTGTCCACCATCAAGCATCATTCAACAAATCAGTCTTTAATCACCTGCCTGAACAGTTTCTTATCATTGGTTATGGAATCTTTCAACCTGAATATCTAATATTAACCTGACTGTTAATCTAATCTAAAGTTAAATCAACATTCCAATGAAGCAGTGAAATTTCATGTTTGCCAACATTTTTAAGAATAAAAAGAGCAGAACATAACCTGATACAGCTACTGTATAAAGGTAACTGCTCTGAATGTGACAGCTTGGCTTCTGGGGTGGGATCTGGCCTGTGGCCTAACAGAAAGTCCAGGTGAACCGTGGCCATGTGTGTGTGTGTGAAGTGCATTGATTGTGAGTGTGTGTTGTAAAGTGTGTTAGTATGTGAGGGTGTTGTAATGTGTGCAGACCGTGTGTGTGTGTTATAAAGTGTATTGACTGTGAGTGTGTGCTGAGTGTGCTGGCTGTGAGTGTGTGTTGTAGAGTGTGCTGGCTGTGAGTGTGTGTTGTAGAGTGTGCTGGCAGTGATTGTGTGCTGTGAAGTGTGCTTTAAAGCATCTTCTGTGAGTGAGTGCTGGCTCAGTGAGCCTGTAGTAAAGTGCAGTCTGACTCGTGTGTTGTAATATTTGTGTGGATTGTGTGTTCCAGGTGACACGGGTCCCGATCGAGTCATGTGAACAGTACTCCACCTGTGGAGAGTGCCTGAGCTCTGGGGATCCCCACTGCGGCTGGTGTGTGCTGCACAACATGTGAGTCCACTGTTTATTGCTTTTACTGGCTTGGCTTTCTTTCAGCCTCTATCTTCTATCCTGACTGTTAATGCTCTGCTGTCTTTACTCTCTTTATACTCAAAGTCTGTACTCCCTCCTCTCTCTTTATATGCTAGTGTCGTTACTGACTCTACTCTCTTTATACACCTAAGACTTTTTCTACTTGCTTTTTATATTCTACGACTCTATGCTCTTTATACTTCCGTGTCTTTACTTTTTTTACTTTTTAGATACCATCTTTACTCTCTCTACTCTGTTTAGCAGGCAAAGGGGTCAGTGATCAGAATATTCTAGGAGCTGTTTGGTTGGCACTGAAATGAGTTGGTCTGGATTTAGTTTTTGCATGTGACTTCTTCACTGTGTTGGGGTTGCATAGTGTAGTGGAAGCTCTTGGTTTCATATCTGACAGGTTATGGGGTGGAGTCCCTTCTACAGACACTGCTGGCATACCCCTGAGCAAGGTCCTTTACCCCAGTGGCTCCAGTCCATCCAGCTGTATGAGTGAGAATCAGTACTGCTGGGGGCTGATGCCTATGATGGACGTGTCCCATCTGTGGGAGAGTTCTTTGCTCCCCTCAATGCTGCAGACCCCAGGAAGAGCTCTGGCCTCATGAGCTGCTGTGGCTTTAACATTGTCTTTAGAGTGACTACATATCTAGCTTTTCATCTAGACTAGGAGTGTCCAGTCCTGGACCTGGAAGGCTAGTGACTCTGCAGGTTTTCATGGTGTCTTTGAAGCAGCAGTGCCTGAAAGACTGGAAGAAGCTGTTAAAATGGTCCATTTAAGTCAGTTGTCACCTGGATTATCTAATTATGAGCTGAGTTGGAATAAAACCCTGAAGACACACTGTCCACCCAGGACTAGGATTCGACACCCCTTTGTTAACTCTGTTGCAAAGAAGCACCTTTCACCATATCCAGGTCATGAGATTAGCAGCTGGGAAAGATGGCCTAGATTTTGGCTGTGAACTAATCATGGAAGAGATGACCATCCTAAATATCTCAGATTATGACATAATGACTGTAAAGGCATGACTGTAAAGTGCCTTGAGGTGATAGAATAAAACCCTACACCTAAAAATAAAGATATCCTGAGGGCACAGTTCTGTTGCTTTATTACACACCATGCCTAGGATGGAGACAGGGTGTGTTGCCTCCTACTAACTGTAATGCAACATGAGCAGAGCTCTAGAGCAGAAAGCAGGACTGAGCAACACAGGACTCTGTCTAGAACAAGAACTGTGCAGAACCTAAGACAGGTCTCGTCTGGGAGAAGTGTCTTCTGTCTGTGTGAAGTGGCAGTTATTAGAATAGCATGTAGCACTATCACAGCAATAAGAGCAGGACTCCCTCACTGTGCTCTCCGTGACACTCTCGAACAGGATCAAAACACAGTGAGCACTAAGAGACAGAGCGCCCCCTGGCAGGGAATCTCTGGCATTTCAGCAGCAACAACTGGCTCTGGTATTGTGTACAGTCAAGCATCAAACTGCATATATGAATTTAGTTGTTTTGAATGAAATCTTTTGTTGTGTTTACACAAAAGAGGTAAAATGAGGTTAGAGTTTAAAAAGCACATGCTCACATTTAAATCTGTAACAACACTGTCCAGTATCCTGACACCTTTACTTAGAACACCTTCACTAAGCTTCTGCACCCATGCTGTTCTGCATCTTGTGCCGAAGTGCTCTGGAGATTGTGTTCAGAACAGCTGCAGTCTGTATTTTAGAATGCTACAGGAGCATGCTACCCATATCAATGATGACTTAATGATATGATTTTCTTTTCTTTTTTTCTGTTTGCTCATTTTCTCAAAAACAGTCGGGGCCCTTCTTATTAAGACTTATTCTTTGCAGAATCAACATTCACAGACACTTGAGATGGTTCAGTTGCCACACATAAACACAACTTCTTTGATCACCATCTCTTGCCGAGAAACATGATTGAGATTTTTTTTTTCCCTAAACAACCTTTTTTGTTGGAGTGCAATTGAAACGTTTCGCGCAAGGTGGGTAATTAGTAACATGACAGCTTATTAGACATTCTCAGCGATCAGAATTGACGGATAGTTTGGAGATGTAGTGTCTTTCCTTTTCAGGACTGCGTGATTTTAAACTCCTTTAATTACCAGCAGCTGGCGTTCATTTCGTGAAAGCCTCAAGACAGGGAGAAAGCACTCCTTGATGCCACATACTTAGTCAAACAAAGGCAGTCTCTGGTTTGATTGTGGTTCAAAAGAACTATATTGTAAGTGTACTTAAATCACACTGGCATAGAGTCTGTACTGCTGTGCCACAGGAAATTATACTGCAATGCAATTCTCCTTCTTAGGCTATTGCTAGTGTTGTCAGGATAGATACAGTACAGCATCTTTTTTTCCAAATTATATGGTGGAGGTTAAATCCTAAAGATGAAAACTGTACAATGGTCTCCAGTACGTTTTCAAAAAGGTTCCTATCAGGTTTATAAAGATAAACTGCAAAGTCTGTGGTATCTTCAGACAGTGTTTCTGTCTCCAAGTCTCTCGAAGGTCCAATTTCTTAGGTTTGAATACTTTTATTGCTAGATGTATTTATTACATTTAAAGTTTTCATCCTGAAAATTCAGTCTGTGATTGAAAAGACACCCTTGATTCAAGAGGGGAGTAAATTTAAAAATCATGAGGAAGTAAAGCGAAAAATCAAAGAATGGCCAAATAACAAAAAGACCAATTAATTAATTGGGCTTGGTTTGAATGAAAAAAAAATCTCTGCCTTGTAGAATGCTTTGTTGCTAAAGCGTAAAAAAGAAGAGAAATTCCCTGGAAATGAACTGAATTTGTGGCCTGCCCTACTGTTCCACAGCAAAGACGTAGAAACTGTTGGGGGGCTGGTAATTCAGCTTTGTCAGCTGACTGGAGTGAGAAAAGAGTCTGATGTAGGAGTAGGTCACGCTTTGCTTTCATTTGCAATTTGATTTTTAATATGGGGAAAATAGGCTTTGAAGAAAAAAAAATATAACAGACTGCATCTAATACATACTAAAAATCTAATATATACTGTACTTTTGAAGAACGTAACCCTAAGGAGCTATCAGTCCAGCAAATGTTTGGAGTTGCAAAGTAATTTGGTAATTTGTACTGAACATTGCCTCCAGGTACTGTGTATATTGAAATTTGTCGGAATCTCAGATGGTCTCAGGTACCTGTAAGGTATGAGTCATGCTTTAGGCTTCCATCCTTAGGAAAAAGAAATATTTTCTTGATATGAAATACTTAGCTTTGAGCAGGTTTGGGCAGTGCTCTTGCGAATTCTTTTAAAAAGTAAAACATACAGTAATACTGTAGTGTAAATAAAAAAAAATCTGAAATTAAAAATAAGAAGCCTCTTTTTTACTCACTGTATAGGGTTATTAGCTCTCTTGTTTCAAGAGGAAATAGAGCAAAGCGACATTTAAAGAGCAGCCAATTTCTTAGTCACAACTACATCAACAAATCAATGTAATTAGTTTAAATGCAGTGAAATAATTTGTCCATTCTGCTGGCAGTCCTTCTTAAGTGATCCTATTACCCTTCAGGATTACATTTACCAATCTCACTTGGGAGGTATTTTAAAGAAATGTGCAGATGAATTTAAGAGAATCATTTGTCAGCATCTCTTTTCTTTACCCCTTTGACAAACATCTGCACTCCATTTAAGGCTACTTTGCTGTCAAATATAATGCCTCTGAGTTATCAGTAGAAAATGTAGACAATAGCATGCATTATATTTCAGACAGGGTGGAGTGGTGTACATTCACTGATGGGTTTGTTGAGTACAAATCCATTTGGGAGTTTGTTCTGTGGCCCATATTGACAATACTCATATACCCACATGTCCTAATGTGACAGCAGTCATTAGCATATAAGCAAGAGCATCAGGGCAGTAACACTGGCTTCAGGGGTGCCACCTATTGATAACGTGTGCATTGAAACAGCGGGACAGGGTGACGTCAGCGGTCCACTGGGGATCTTGTGTCATCAACATGTACAAAATCTAAACCCTCTCTACAAAACAGTGCAAAGAAGAGTCTCACTTCGTCTGATTGAGTTCTAACAGATTAATGATCACACATAGAAGTGTTCAGACTCTCATTAGTTCAAGGTATTGTATAATAAAATCAATCATTTTTGTTACAATGTATGTATAATTCTTTACATGTTCCGTTATGTAAACTGGATAATTCTGCATTTTTTTAAATCCCCCCCCATACATTTTCAAATTGCAGAAAGAAAGAAGGTAGATCTTCAGTAGAGCAATTCCTCAGCATTGTTTAATTCATGCTATAGATCTGAGACGGGTCAGGTTTTGATCCAGTTATTGCATTACTCGTAAGCCTCTTATTATTAAACCAATTTAGCTCCTTATTAAAAGAATCCTGTTAAGCTGTCTCCAGCTCCTTCACACCACTGTAGCCCACACATGTCTGCAGTATTGAGCTGCTTCCTCCAGGTGCTAGATTTCACAAATTCGTGGGTTTGTCTATAAAGCGGCAGTGTTGAAGAGGCCATGCTGAAAGGCTATAGAAATACTGTTTGCTCTATAGTTCACATACTGTATGTTTCCCAATCATAATGAAGGCTGAATGTGTAATAATAACTGATATTATTTACAGCAGTAGTTTCAGGGTACCCTTTTCCAAAGAAGGGAGTCTATTTTGGGCCCATATGTGATATAGGATCGTATACTGCGTGCATATTTTCATTTAGGGACAAGTACATATTGATTCCTTTCTGGAAAATAGAGAGAAGAAACACAAAGTTTGGGCTGTTGAAAAGACCACACATTGCATTTCTTCTTTCTGCCTTTCAGTGTGGAATTCATCTTTAGTCCTTCCTTTTGCGGGCAACACACAGTGACACAGCTCCCTCTCAAATATTTTTATTTTGTGTACATCATGTAAATCATCGTTTGTACAATTTTTACCAAGATACAGAGATAGAAAGAAACAGACCTGTACTGCTGCTCTGGGATCAGCTCAGAAAAGGGCCATCAGATACATTTTTTGGCTTAAAGGAATGTCTTATGCTAAAAGAACTGGGCGTTTAACAGAGAAAACTACAGTACAAAGGGACCGGGTTCGAGTATTCATATTCCTCAAAGGCACTGACAAAATCAGCCCAGCAGACTTCTTCAGATTCACCAGAGAAACATAAACCAGAGGACACAAACAAATAATATGTGGAAGTGGGTTTAAAACTGAAAACGGGCAGCAGTTCTTAACACTAGGGCTTGTGTGGCTCCCATGTCTCCAGGTTAATGGTGTTCATCCTCTAGATGCTGGAGAACAAGGAATGGTATAGGGCTGCATTGAGATAAAACTTCACAACATAGGACACACCATAGCTGAGGATACCCAGAGTCCCTAGTCCATGTAAATCCAAATTCAGTGAAGCTTTTACTGTATTTGCAGTTTTCCTTGTCCTGCTTACTCGCCAGTTTGAAATTGTCAGTCATGGCCTTCTCTAGAGCTTGCAGTGGTTGTTGAATCAGTGGAAACTGTGCTTGTGCCAGGCTCCTGCTTATGTCTTTTTTTTCCTTTGCCATTGGAGTCAAAACTAACACCTTTTAACTGAAGCCACATGTCAACAGCAGCTTGTAAGCCAAGAAGACACTAGCCATTATATTATATGATTTCTGATTCGTCATACACAAGGTATGTTACTCTGTCTTTTCACATGAACTAGTAATACTTCAAAATACAGTAAACTTTAATCGGGCCACTGAAAAGAGCGCCCTGATTTGCTGGAAAAAACACCTGCAGGAACAGAGGCGAGATGAGCAATAAAATTAGAAAACTGCTGTTAAACTCACCACAAAATAAAATAAAATTAGTTATCAGCAGTCCAATGACAAACTTTAGTTTTATTATTATGTATTCTACAGACTGCAGCAACCACCGCACCGGTTTCAGTTACAGAGAGAGAGGGAAGGGAAGAGAGGGAAGAGTGAATTCTGTAGGATATTGTGTAACATTTTCAACTGAACGCTCTGATGGCTGAGACTACTTCATGACAGCTAGTTAACAGCCTAAGGAGAGTGTCTGTGAGAGAAGAGATGCGATAGGTCTGCTGACCTGCCTTCTGTTTTAACAAAGCCTTCAAAGCTCTTAAACTCCTCTATAATCTCATTTTAAACTACCCCATATAAACATGTACAGTATATTCTATATTTTTGCTAACATGGTCAAGTCTACAGTCTTTCCTGAATCCTTGTGCCTGTAATATAATGTTCTGTGATCTGCTGTCCATGTGGTGCCATGTGGTGCCATGCAGTAAAAGTCAGTGAACACTCCATGGTGCCATGCTTTGTGAACATACCACCAGGACTTCACAGAACCAACCAGGCAGCAGAAAGGAGCTTGTGGTGTGTGTCATATTGCTCCCTGTTCTTCATAAATCCTGTTCTAGTAAGAATTATGAAAAACTGTTACATTCTCCTCTCTTCTGAGTAGCAAACACTGCCACTCTGTGGTCAGACTAAGAAATGCACCAGGTGCTCCATGTACTGTACCTTTGTCTCAGGAAATGAGATGGAAGTTCTTATCTACTTCTTTCCCATAGTGTTAGAGAGAATTAAGAGTGTCTTACAGTTATCACCCTGGCTGCTCAAGTTAATATTACAGGCTGACAGAGGTCTTTTCAACTTATTCTCACTATTGGGTAGCAGGCAGAGATTCTCATGAATTGGGGATTTGTAAAGTTTATTTGTTGCCTCTTTCTTGAAAGCTGGAAAAATAAAAATATGCCAGCTGCATTTATCAGCTATTTTGGAAGACATTTCCTGAAAAACATATCAAATCCATCCCCGGACTCAGAATAAAAATGAGCTGGGATTAATATAAAGACTGTGCATTTTGGTTTGATTTTACTTTTTTTTTACACACTATTTTTTGTTTTTGTTTTATATTGTCACCCCATGCTGAATTATTAGTTCAGCATGAGATTTCTGGAGAGTGACACAGGTGAGCAGGAAACATTATTGGATTTTAATGGACTGCTACAGGAGGAGAATTGCAGCTGTAAGTATGTTTTTTACATTGCATCCAACAACAAAATGATATAGTTCCTGATTTAAAAGCTGTTGTTATGGCTTCGGCAGTTGAGAGATCTAATCTCTTGCCCAGTCATATTTAGTTATTACTGATAGCAGGGTTTTTGGATTGTTGGAAATAGGTGGACTTCTCAACAAAAAATAAAAGCACAAACCAAGCAGTTGGCACTGTACTGCCCAGTAGAGGTATTGGTTTGCCATGGATGCATTCCCAGTTTGCTGTATACCGAAGACAAGCAGTTTCGTACAGCTGCAGCTTTAATCTGCCTGGGAAAGAAAGAGACATGACCATGCTCCTCCAACATTTCCACCTGCAAAGCCATTCATCATTTAACACACTTCAGGCTCCACACCACCTAAAAGGTGAGTTTGAGCCAACTCAAATAGCAGCTTCTCTCTCTCTGTTGTTGCCCACCCAGTTACAGGAGTAAGCAATTACAATTACATTGATAAATCAGCCACAAGGGCCCTGGCCGATTAATCCATTTTAGAAATCCCAGTTACAGTCACCTAGTGACATGACCCAGCCTTGAACTAGTAACATCCGGACCATTAAGTATAACCTGCACAGCCTACAAGCAGTGTACTGCTACTGCCACATTACGATCCCCATCATCCTCTCATTTTGAAACAAATTTCTCACACGAAGGTTTAAGATTCACATACAGTATGAAATGGTGTCAAATGGCACATTAAGACAGATAACATAGTGAGAATTACCTGAGATTGGTTTTAAAAATGTATAAGGACAGGATTCTACATGGCTGGTAGAAAAAAAAAAGAAGACAAACCATGTTTCTTGGAGCTGTTGTTAACTGAACTGAGATTAGTGCCAGTAGTTGTTTTTTTTTCCCAACACAAACCATTGCTGTTCAATCAAAGCTGTGCCTCATTCCCCCACGCATCACATTTGAATAAATGCTCATGCACTTTTTAGGAAACAGCCCTCAGTAAATCATTTGAAATACTGAATCATGCAGTGTAAAAAAGGCTATTAGTTGATATTTGGGACAACATAGCTTGGCATATATTTGAAGACCCAGCACAGGGTTATTTAGGATTCTGACAGACGTTTGTAATGGAGAGCCTCTGTTCTGGCCAGGCTGGATAAATCCAATATTTATTTAAATACATCTAGATTTATTGAAACAGGCCAGCAAATTGAAATGTAGGGTCACTTGACAAGACGATTTGCATGCGATTGCGGCGGAATGACAGAAAGTAACAGGCAGCGGTAATTTGCTGATCTGTGTTAAGCGGCGTTAAATGCACAGGGATGTTTCCCTCTCTGCCCGTTTGCCTCTGTCATTCTGAGCTGTGTCCTTTCATAAGCAGATCCGGATCCGATGGCAGTGTTCTGCGCCTGCCTGCAAACAATGGGGAAAGTGCACAGGCGCGCCCTGCAATTTGGGAAAATGGCATGAAGACTTAAGATCCCCTAAAAAAAGTGATTGCTCCATGTTCGAGCTGCAATCAGCAGGCTTTTTGCACGCTAATTTAGCCCTGGCTTGAATAAGAGGAAGCCCCAGGGGTGATCCCGACGTGAATTAGGCAAACGTTTTCCTGGGTCGTCTCTCAGCAGTCTCCCAGTCAAGTGCAGTCTGCACCATTCACCGTAAGAGCGTTGTTTCTGAAATGGGCTGGAATTAGGATCCTGCTTTCCGACAGCATAATTGCTTATCTGTGTGGAGGTTGAAAAGAAGTCAGTGGCACAGGACCCAGGGGTCGACAATGCAGCGACAATTACTGGGGTGAAATTCCTCCCGTCAGCTCAGGGCAGACTGACAAGTACAGGATGTACAGCAAACTAAAAAAGGAGTGACATTTCTTTACGGTGTATTCAGTACGTTGAATCAATGGCGAGCACAGGTTCTTACACGTGGACTGTGGGTTATTAGCTACAAACAACCAAAATGGGGCCACATGATCTCTTCTCATTTGTAGCCCTTCTTATGCTCTTATTAAATGGGAACGGCTGGGGAAAAAAACTCCAAAACATGGAGTTTTGCTTATTTTGGGGTGTAACAAGAGATAGCCCAAATGGTCTCTTTCTTCGGAAAGAAACCTTTGTGTTTTCAGTTCCAAGGCTACTGTACTTCTTTAGGAAACCCACATGTGTTTTATTATTACAATGTAATGTAACATTTACCCTGGGCTGTTGGCATTGCAGGTTATTGCTGTATATCCCCTTTAAATATTTGAGATGTGTTTGACTAGAAGCCTTTTATGTTCTCCGGAGGGGATGTGTGTGTCAGAAAGGCTCGGGAGTCCACAGTGCGCTCTCCTGCACGGCCTGGGCAAAGGCTCTGGGATGGAGTGAAGTAGGCCAGGGGTTAAATGGCTAGAGGAAATATTTAACTGCCTTTCAGAGTTTAAAGGCCCCCACTTAGTGGAGGACAGCTCCTCACAATCTGGATAATTGGATACAGGGCCAGAGAGGACAGTAAACTGGCCTTAAGTCCAGGATGAATACACGCTCGAGGTGTGAGATTGACAGGGGTGGGGGGAAGGGCAGTCTTTACTCCTTTGGGAAAGGCATAATGGCTTGACCCCCTTCCCCACCCAAGAGAGCGCACTGAAGGCCATAGCTGTAAACCAAGGGCTTGGAGCACAAAAAGGGCCAGTTGAAAGGCCATGACTGACAACCTGCTAACTCAGAAACCTCTGGGATCTGCAGCATCCACTTTAACTAAGGCAGGCCTTGAAGAGAAGCCAGTAAGACAGACACAGTCTAGAGGCTGCATGCAAAGAGTGTGGAAACACTTGAAAAAAACTGTGCTCCTACTGCAGATGATTTTGTGTCATCAGTGATTTAGAACAGCCTGTCTTTCCTTCTTGAGGGTGGAAAAAAACTATTTTTTTAAATACTGTGTTAAAAGCAATGAAAAGGATTTAGAGCTGTCAGTTTAAACCCATCAAAAAAGCTTAGAACTTACTTTGTGCATTAAATCATCCTTATGGGAAATGCAGAATTCTTAATTTCAATTTCATCAAATTAAAATCTCTGCATAGTATAGGGATACCTATAGACTGGAAAACATCGCCTTGAAGATGGATTTTATGGCACACGGCCTGTGATGGGTTCATAAATATCTGTGCCTGTGCATGTGTAGTTTACATACTCTGTCCCCTCCCCTGCTGTGAAAGGTGCACAGTCAACAAAGGCATTTCTTCTTCTGGAGGAGGCTTGAAGCATACACCCTGGTTTCCTCTCCGCTGGTGGTTCAGGAGGGATGCTTATGTATAGCGAGCTCCTCTTATGAGGCTCTGACAGTTTAATTGTGCACAAGTCAGCGGCAGGGATCAGAGGCAGAAGGATCTCCATGGCAGATAACGAGAGAGAGGGTGGAGCGCCAAATCAATATCCCTGCTCCCTCGCAGCTGGGGAGCACCAACCCATTCATTTCGGAGCCTCCCATGGAGGCACGGAGCACTGTCAGGGGACGCGGCTATAGCTGAGATTTTGCTAAAGGATTTTAATCATAATTGGAGCCCAATTAGACTAGCTGCCATTATGTAGTATTAAGAAGGATTTTATAGCAGGGGGGGTATAATGAGAGGGGGTACATATGGGCAGTAATACTTTCATCCATACTTCTTATCCTTCATGTTCCAGACTCCGATAAAAGCAGACTTTTCCAAATAATCTGTGCAATAATGGCCAATAATTCAGTATCACGGGTGTGATGTGTCAATGATCCTGCTGTGAGCTGTTGAGGAATCGACTAACGACGTGCTGGTGATCATTCCCTTTCCTGTCTTTTCCCCAGGTGCTCAAGGAAGGATCGTTGTGAACGTGCTGAGGAGCCCTTTCGCTTTGCCGCCACCATCAGCCAGTGTGTAAAAGTCACAGTGCACCCCGACAGCATTGCCGTCTCCGAGCACAGCGTGCCGGTAAGGCCCCACTAACACTCAGTTGCACTGTGGTCTTGTGAGGGCTCTCTCTCATCGCCTCTTCTCTCCCTCTTTAGACCACCATGTTTTCATTTTTATTATTTATTTCTGTTTTCCATTTTTCAACTCGGAGAAGATCATTCCTCGTCCTTTGTCACTTTGTCTCTTTCCTCCTCCTCCGGCTGCTTATCTCTATCACACAGTCGCATCTCCTGTTTCTTTACCTCAGCCAGGGTAATCGTTTTCCATCATCGGAATTTCGAAAAGGTGTAATTTTCCTGTCTTTTCTCCTGCTCCACAGCCATTTTCAGTCTTTACACTCTGAAATGACTTGAGAATAGGATTTCCTAAAGAAATCACTTTCATTTTTTGTGTGTGGTAGTGTCATGAAATGAAGAAGTGCACTCTACTTCTGGCCCTAGTTTTCACTCTGCGCTGCCAGACCAGACTGGCAGTCTAAGTTTCCTCCTGCCTCACCATGCGGCCCTTATGCAGTTAGTAAGAAAAAAACCTTACTTGAATGAGACTTAAAAAACCATCATAACTCCTTCATGTAAACTGAAAAATGTTAAAAATACACATTGAAATCATATAGCAAAATGACATTTTATATATACATTACTGTGTATACCGGGACTACTGATAGTGACCCAGAATTTTCTGGTCAGTGCTCAAATCCTCCATGATGTCTGCCATCATCTGTTTTCTCTCTACCTGGAGTTCTGATCTTAGCGTTCAGCTGAAAATGCATTTTGTTAAAAACCTTTAGAAACATTTGTGAGGCTGTAATGCAATTTGCATAAATTATTGTAAAGGTTTATGCATACTGTTTTATCATACCGTGTAGTTTTATAATGGAGTTCTGACTCTGTTTAAGTCTAATTCAAGTAAAGTGTTACAGAAAACGTAGTTGGTAATGGAGCATTCTGAGATGGACATTTGTCAACATTTTCGCACTTTTTGTTATCCTGGTACTACTGAAAGATATTAGTCCAGATTACCTTTAAAGATGCAGATGGTCGATGGTCACTATCATATTGTAGGGTGAAAATTTTGTTTTTTGGCAGAGTGCTGTGGTGTGACATGTACTGTATATTGTACGCAGAGCAGCACAAGATCACAGAGCATTAGTTTCAACACTGTGACAGGGGAAGGGCAGGGGATGAGTACAATAGGTGTTAAAATAGGAAGATTCACCAGCCTTTCAGAAACTGTCCCTGCAAGAAGACCTCCTGCGGGGCTGTTATCCCCTTCTGCACTGGGTGTGAAATGACTTTGATGGACTTACAGTAGTTGTGTCTCCATTTTATGTGGCATAAAAAAGAAAAACACACTCATGGGCAAGCTCGCAGGCAGGGTGCCTGCATACAGAAATGTTAGTGGTTAGAGAACTTGGACTTCCGTCTTCTGTCTGCCCTAGCACTTTCAGTAAGGTTTAAGAACACATGGGTCTACACAGGCTTCTTTTTTGGGGGGATTTTCTTTTTCTAATATGAATATGGCAAGTACTTTCTTCCCCAGCCCACTTCAACACCCAGCTGTTGGCCTGCTGTGCCTCACCTCTAGTGGAAACCGCTTGTCAGTTAGCTAATGACACATCCCAAGCTCCAGCCTCCTGGACTACAGTACTGGACCTGTGCTCTCAGGACTGTTTCCTGCCTATACTAAATGGAATGCAGGAGAGTCCGTAACAGAGGTCTCATGCTCACTTACTTGAGGGCCGTCTGCTTTTTTTCCCCAACCTCAATAGTCAATTAATCGGTTAACCTAATTATTTACTTAGTTAGACATGTATAGGATTTTTCTTAAGTTCTTATTGGGTTCATTGCTCAAAACATTTACTTGATTAACGGTACAGCTACCTATGAAATACCTTTAAACAGAAGTATAATGAATTAGTAAATAATTAGACCAGTTATGTACCAGAGAGCTTGGATGGAATCAAAAAATAAAATCCGGAAGGCCATTCAGGATCTGAGTTTGAGATCTACAGACTCCAGACTTGTTCCTCTTACTTACACCACATCCTGTGATCATCAACCAAACCAACATTTTGCAGCATGGTTTTTAGACATTTGGATTTAATGGTAATTATAAACTAGTGTAAGAATGTAAAACTGTGTGTGAAAAAACGTATTACTTTTTATGCAAAGGAACAGATAAAGGTTTATCCCATGCTGAAATGAAAAGAAAAGAGACACAACGTTTTGGCTTTAGAGCCTTGTTCAGACTTTGTCTTGTCTATCCTTTTATCAGCCTTTACCTGTTCCTTTGCAGCCTACAAGTTGATGCAGCTACCTATTTGGATTACTTATTATGTTTTGTTTTGCATTGGAAGCATTGAGCCAAGACAGGCAGGGGTGTCATAGGATAGAGTAATGAGGATCTTATGACTACATTCAAGGAGAATGGTCTCAAACACACATCTCTGCTTGATTAAAGACTGTGAATCGAAGAAACAGCATGGTGCTACTGTCCAGCATGTAAAAGCTGAAGCGTGTTAGTTTATCATAACAGATGAATGTGACACAACAACAGGGTCACTTGTATTCTCCCTCCACACCAAAGTAGAGGAAACATCACCATGACAACAAGCCATACCACTGTCATGGTGGGGAAGTCCTGAAAATCACAAAACAAATTCCGCCATTTTATTAATATTGTTAATTAAGCATTCTTTTCTGAACGTATAAATCAAACACCTAAGCTCTTTTGTAAATTGTCAGTTTCAATATCAGTGGTATTGGAGCTCTATAGCCCAACACATTCTCATCCAGCAGCAAACGGAGAAGATGTGCTTCCCTTTCTTTCCAGAGTTTTTTTTTTTGTCTGGAATGAGGCAAGGATAGAGTGAAAGCTAATTGCTGTCACATACAAGAGGGTTAGGGGCATGCCATGAAGTCAGAACTTGGAGGAAAAGATTGTAGATTGATGTGATTTTTACAACTAAAAGACTTTTTAAATACGTTACGAAACGTCAAAAAATGGAAAAGCTTTTGATAAAGACGTGCTAGTGTAAGACGGCAGTTTTTAAAAAGCATGTTTCCTTGTCATCAGGCCCTTATAGCATTCAGGCAAGGAGGATAAAACAAACGGAAACATCGCATACTGCAATAAAAATAGTTGTAACAGAATAGGGCTCTGAAATGCCACAGTGATAATTACCCAGGCTACTTCACTTGGCTAGAAAATGTATTAAACACTCTCATTTGTGGAATATATTTATAGGAATAATGGTGCCTTGCAGTGTGAAGCTGTACTGGTATTCTAAAGGTTCATGCTCTTGATAGAATTTCCTTTTTTGATCAGAAAAAGTCTGTTTCTGCTATGCTGCTGTGCATTCAATGGAAGTTAGAGCCTCTGCCTCATAGCTCACGGCCCTGGTTTCTTTTCCGATTATGGCTGCCTGTCTCTGTGGAGGGTGTTTGCCCTCTCCATGATTGCAGGGATTGCATTTCACTGAATTCCCAAGCCCATTCCCAGCTTCTGAAGACAAACAGGTAGGTTTGACTGTGTACTTCAGATTGCCCAGTATGACCAGGGGTTAGGGTTAGGATTTGTCCCGAATATCCCTGGTTTAGTGACTGACATAAAACCAAATAAGCATGATTAGCAAAGATCTTGTCCTATCTGTCACTATCCTGGTGTTGTTTTTCCAATTAAAATCTCTCTTGTCGTCAATCACACATCAGCGTTGGACATCTTTGAAATTCTTTGATGTCTTAATCTGCTGTCAGTTACTGTTCTGTGTAGGCTGCAAGACATCAAGAAGCTCATAACTCCAGGCCTTGCAGATAAACTTGGCCTTATTCACCTTTAGGAAACCAAAGCCCTCTCACAGTGTCAGCTATAAAAAGTGACACAGTGGCCCCAGAATGCATCATTTTCTCTTTCTTTCGTCTCCCTGCCTTCCCCATAGCTGGTTGTGAGGGTGAGTGATGTCCCTGATCTCTCAGCTGGCATCACCTGCTCTTTTGGGAACCTGACGGAGGTCGAAGGTCAAGTAATCGGGAATGAAATACTATGTGTGTCGCCCTCTTCCAAAGATGTCCCCCTCATACCCACTGACCAAGGTAAGGTTGCCCCCGATGGCGAAACTGTCTCCAGAGCTCTTGTCTGACTAAATTTTGTCCTTTTCTGCTTGTATTCTCCTTCTAATTGTGAACATATTTTCATTGTGATCTTCCGTATCTAACTATAACCATGACTCTCTACAGTTAATGTTTATATGATCGTGATATTGTCAAGTGCATTGAATTAGACAGTGACAAGATAGAGGCATAATAGATTATAATCAGAATATGTAAAAAAATATATTTATATTGGTGTAAAATGCAAAATAAAATAATGGTAAATGTTTAAATGACCTTGCAAATGTTCTCTGGTAAGCTTTCCGAAGGGCTAGCACAGATGTTCCAGGTGAAATCTTGATAATCAGGACTTGACGGTGCTTGCTGGTATTTATGGAGCACACAACCTGACATCTTTCTCTGACTTTTATTGCATTAGTACCAGTTAATTGTCTTTTTTTTGTCAGTTTCATCCAGATGGCACAGCCTGCCTGCAACATGTGAAAAACAGTCTTATTTACTGAACGTATTTATAGGCCTCCTGGATCTGTAAGCCCTATACAGACCTTTTCCGAGGAAATGTTTTCCGTGAGAACAGTTGCGCTGGGGTCACATGTTCCTGCAGTCTCGGCCCTGCCTGGAAAAAGAAAGAAAAGCCTTTTCACATGCTTGTGTCCTAATGAGCACAGGCAGCCCTTGGCCCAGCCAGTGCAGTGTGCATGCCGAGAGCTGAGCTGACACTTATTAAGTTTAATTGCCTTTTCTGCTCCAAGCCTGCTGACTGTATTAGCAGCCCATATTCTAGTCTTTCCAAGTTATAATGGGGAAAAGTGTGGCTCACCAGGGCAGGCGATGTGAGAAGGTAAGGGGGAGAGGAGCCCAGAAAAGCCTCTTTCTAAGATGGTCACTTGTGAGAATTGTTAAAAAACCAGGATGCACACACAAAACTCTATTGCAATTCATTAAACTGCATTAATGTTTCGGCACATAAAAGCCTTCATTAGGTTTTACAGACACATTTAATGTGACAGAGGCTTTATGTCACTAATCAATTAATTAGCAGAAACATACATTAAAGTTATTCTTCAATCAACAGTCAGGTAATGAGTTAATGATATGAACTTAAACATGCACAAACACCATAAATTGAAACTACAGTGGGAGCCCAGCGCTGCAAGGTAGCAATGCTAACCACTGCACCACCATGCCACCCTATACTGTACATGTGGATATACTGTGGTAGTGGTTGTACCTGGAAACTGTAGCGCTGTTGAGGTGTCTGAGAAATACTCACTGCTGTACACCAAGCTTTACTCTTGGAACAATATAGCAGTGTACAGTGAAATCATATTAAAACCATAGCACAAAAAAGGCAATAAAAATGAATTTCCCATTAGATGGAGCAAAAACTCCAACTGGGAGACAACCGAGACAAGGCTGGAAAGATAAGGAAAAGCCAAAACACATAATGAGAGGTTTCTCAACCAACTGGAACAGATGTACCACACTGGAGAGAAATAGGCTAAATTTGTTCTGAAAATATGTTTAGGAAGGTGAAGGAAAGGAAAGTTAATTCTACACAAAAAATCATCTCAAAGCCACAGCTGTTGTTGGCAGTGCGATTAGTGCTCACCAGCTGCTGGGGCACCCTGGGAAATGTCAGTCCGGTGTGTTTTGTAATCCTCAGCTCTTTCTCTCTGGTCCTGTGAGACTGGCTGAAATCAGTGGCGGTTGTACTTAGTTGCCTACTTGATAAAAGAAATGGAAATACGATCTACACTACGTACTTTCACAAAGTAAACCTGTACTGTCTCCCCTGATGTGAGTGTTTGGGCTACAATGTGGTGTGTGTTAGACCTCAGAACCTAGAGTGCTCTGAACTGGACAGCTGGACAGCTCTTCAGGAACCCAGGGCTAGAGATGGAAAGAAGCAGTTCTACATTCCCTTGGGGGTGACTATGGGCAGGACTCTGATTGAACTAGGCAAGACTACTGCTGCCTTCCTACTATAGCCAGGAAAACAGCTATTCAATCACACTGACCAACCCCACAGGCCTGAGCTGGCAAAGAGTCACATTACAAAATGTGATTACAAAAGAGTCTCCCTTTTTCTCCTCTCTTTGCTCAGCTCAGTGAGATACATTTTTGTTTCTGAACCAAAATCTATCCTGAATTGTTGCTAATGTACTTACTGAGAGCAGGAGGATTCTAGAAGCCGCAGGGAACAGCACAGCAAGACAAACAACTGTTCGACAAGACATACTTGTTTACAAGCTGCTTTCCATGCACATGTCAGAGCACAAAAGATCAGTGTGCTCACACTGGCAGTGTGTAGGCATTGCTAGCCAGGTTGGCACCTGCCGGAAGTACATTTAAAGTTTACAGCCTCCACTTGCCCACCCCCCTCTTTTTTTAGCAATTGTTCTAGATAACATAACAACGGAAAAAAAGAGGACCTGTCCTTTGGATGAGACCTGAAATTGAAATTGTGACAACATGGGCATTAAAGATCCCACAATGATAATAAGAGTAAGGGTGTAAACCCTGGTGGTCTAGCTAAATTCCACGGGGCTGCAGTCTGGCCTACCTAAATTCTCCCTTAATTCAGTTGGCGAGACCACTCCTTCTAATCTGTTGTGAAGTAGGATTGCTGGCACAGAATGCCTACCATACAGTACCTCACCCAGGTGGGCTGTATGTTACGAGGTTCTGACTCTCTGTGGTCATTAAAAATCCCAGGGCGTTTCTCGAAAAGAGTAGGGGTGTAACCCCAGCGTCCTAGCCAAATTTCTCATTGGCCCTTACCAATCATGGCTTCCTTATAATCCCCATCTATGAATTGGCTTCATTACTCTGCTCTCCTCCCCACTGATAGCTGATGTGTGGTGAGCGTTCTGGCGGACTATGGCTGCCAACGCATCATCCAGGTGGATGCTGCACATTGGTGGTGGTGGAGGGGAGTCCCCATGACCTGTAAAGCGCTTTGAGTGGAGTGTCTAGAAAAGCTCTATATAAGTGTAAGCAATTATTATTATTATAATTATTATTATTATTATTATTATTATTATTATTATTATTATTATTGGTGGGCAAAGTGGGTCCTCTCCTGTACATGCAGTAAATCACTCCTGGACTCAATGGGGTGAAAGGTGCTGTATGAGGAACTATTTTATTATTAGTAACCCTTGCTGTAATTTGTATAGATAAAGTGGGTTCCTTCTGCATTGTACAGACACAGCTCTTGTCCACAGCAGCGTTCCTTACCGTAACCCCGGAGCGCAGGATTGCTCAGATTCAGCTTTACTACTGGTGCAGGAGAGCGGCCAGCCTCTCCCAGTGAGACAGAGGCAGTCTGAGAAGAGTCTGCAGAGCATGACATCGAAGGCCTGTCTGATCAAACACTGTCACGAACCACAGCTCACAGCGACGATGCACGAAAGCGTAACTAAATTCATCTGAACAAACAGTGTCACGGCCTGTATAGTGCATCAGCGAACAGTGCTGCAGTGAGATAGCTGGAGACATTCACATGCTTCGATTACAGACACAAAGTGCGGAGACAAAGCGTTACGGTGTCTCCCGAATACGCAGCGGTACGATACCACAGCTTACACAAAGATCATTGTAAAAGCAGAGCAGACAATTGGGCTGCCTAAAGAAATACTAGATTACAGAGCGATTTACGACGGGCAGCTGAATTGACCCAAGGGATTATCTGTCTTAATATTGTAGTAAACAGCAGTTTACAGCAAGAATGAAGAATGGATATACAAGCTTATCTGGAGACATGTTCTCATAATTCTGTGTGAAGATCTGATCAACAACAGACGCATTGCCAAAGTATGCTGTTCTCAATCACTTTCTTTGGGACAAGTGAATAAGCAAATGGGCAGCACAGAGATGACAGTTGCAGAAACAGAGAAGCTTATTACAGTATATGGTTGTTTCTGATTCACTCCCGGTGTAAAGTGATGCCACAATTCTTCATTCTTTCACATATCTAGCAAATGGTAGGCCTGGGATTGGGAGAGTGTCAAGTTTCTGGGCTTTCTCTGCCGAATGAAGCTCCTGAGGTACGCACCACACTTCCAGCTGGACAATGGCGATAGCCCCAGAGAGAGCTGGGCCTCAAGACCTCATGCTCTCAGACTTGTCGTTCTGCGCCATTGTCCTGTCTTTCATTGTCCTTCAAGCATACAGGTGCTTTCTTACGATAGCTCTTTAGTCAAGTGGTTTGCAAATTCAATGTGTACGTTCTTTTCACTTTATCATACAGTATCTCAGCAGCGTGTCGGTAACCTGGTAGAAACTGACCTCTTTTGAATGATTAATTACATATTAACACAAGTAGGGTTGTTCTCATATTTAAATGCGCCATTAATTCACAATTGTTATTAATAGCTTGGCTGTTATGCATTTCTAAAGAGTCATTTGGAGCCCATGAACTGAAAGGTATCGTTTGATGAAAATGCCTGCTCTTTTATCCCAGGTGAATGCACTCTGTGTTTTGGCATCCGTGCTTTTAGCAGTGCAAGTCATTCTTTCGTGCCTTCTTTCAGACTGGTTTGGAGTTGAGCTGCGCTTGAATTCCCGAGAGACGGGCCAGATGTTGACCAGCACCGAGTTCAAATTCTACAACTGCAGCGTCCACCAGCTGTGAGTGTCCTGAGTCTCCTGAGATCCTCCCCTCCTCCACTGCCCCTAGCTCAGTGCAGCTGCCAGTGCCAATTCTCAGTGAACACCCTAATTGCACTGTGATACAATTAGGAAACTATCTGTAATGGTAATTCTTCTTTCTTTTATGGACAAGTTTCCCCTGGGCACTTTGCAGCATGAAAACCCCAAATAGGACAGAATTAATTACAGGAGTCTTGTGCAAACAAGACAGGCAGAAGGCCTAGATTAACCTGCAGACAGCTCTCTGTAATTAGGCAAGGCTGTCTTGACCCGTTTTCAATGTTTTTTTTTATTAATTATTTTTCTTCCACATTAAAATTTTGGATTTGGGTATAATTGAATAGCAGAATTATTCTCTTTTTTGGTTACCATTTACCGGTCTTGACTCTCATGAGATCACACAGGCACATTTATACAGCTTGCGAGCCAAGTCTCCAGTTCTCACTACAGTCGGTTTTGTTTCCTTGCCTCAGTACCACAGAGCATCAAGCATATGTATGTTTTGCTGTGTTGTTGTTTTTCATTTAAACTCCATACGTGGTATCTGGGTAGGTACACGGAAACTGCTTTCTGGCTGTGGCAAACCTGAAACCTGCGCTTCTACAGTTGCAAATCCCAAGAGGTGTCTGGGGAGCAAAAATCTGCTATCAGTACTGTACATTTGAGATGTCAGCTTGGTGCAGTATGGACAGTGTGTGCTCCATAGCTCTTGAGCATAGGTTCTTTAGCCCAGGGTGACACACTGTACAGTTGTGGGGACTAGAGGAAGTGGTTAAAAAGATTTCTTGAAAAAAATCTCTCTCTCTATGCCTTTAGATTACCAAATTATTTATTTTTCCTTTTCTATTTATGTGTTTTGCCTTATTTTGATTTTAAGCACTTCCAGCTATAGAATGTATCATTTTCAATCAAAAATGTTTCTCTGAACATGCTTCTCATTACAAGGAGGGTATGAGGAACCAAATCTAACTTTTATTTTTGTTGAATTTGCAAACCAAAACCTCCCCTTTCATATAACCAGCTAGAATCGGTTGGCTTCATTAGAATCTGTACATTCAACTTTTGACGGAGGTAGTCTTTAGGTGTCGGAATAATTTGTACCCTAGCCTATACCTGCAGGAATTACAGAGCTGAAATTGAAACACTGCCACCTAGTGGCATTGTTATAGTGTGAGGCTTCATGTGTGCTAAAAGCCACCATTTCTCTGATGTCGTCTGCTTCAATAATGAAGACTAGTAGTACTGTAGCTCTCCAAGCTTACACCTCCTGGTCTATTATAGCAGAGCAGTGATAGCTTGAAGCATGAGAGGAAGAGAGTGCTGTTTAAAACAGAATGTCTCTCCCTTGGTGGGATGGACTAATTTCCAAGATTATCCGTAGATTGCCAATACACTGACAAGTCATTTTCCCTCTTTAACTTGGTTAAGCATTTGGCAGCTTTACCTCATGGTGCTTTAAATCCCTTAAATGACTCACGTATTCCTGTTAAAAACTGTTAACATTCTAAAAAGGGGCATAGTGATAAGCATCCACAGTTGTAAATCTGTTAGAAACAATCAAGCCCAAAACTCAGCTCAATGCTGTTCTAGCAGAGAATATTAACATATGTCCCTGCTTTGTTAGAAATTCTTGTGCAGATCTGTGTTTTTGTTTGACAGTGCAAATGTATAAAAGGAGCCCCCTGCTCTCTGTGTATTAATATTTCAGTATAGAAACTGATATATAATTTATTCAGGATGTAAAACATTGTAAAAGTATAAAGAAGCAATCTAGTGTCAGGTTTCTCTAAGTGTATTTTATTCCATATCACTTTTTTGCAATTGACAGCCATTCCCAAGTAATTATAAATTGTAAAGAGGCACGTCATTTCCTGCTGAATTAATATTGTCATAGTGTTAAGTAAATGTGTACTCATGACGTATTTAACAATATTTAAACTCTCAATCCTGTATCAGTGTAAATTAATCATAATCTTTCAACTGTGACCGTTTTTTTTTGCTGTGACCTGCTCACAGCAGTGCACACAAAACGAGCTGATTCAGCACTTTTCCAGATAGGCAGCTTCTAGGACTGTATTGGCTGACGTCTAGTTCCAAGCCCCCTAGCGATCTCCAAACAGTGCCAGGGTGGAGCAGGTCTGAATAGATGGAGCTGCGTATGACCTGGGGGATCGGTGCACTCACTTGTCAATCTTCATTAATGAAGCTTGCTGCCCAGAACCCGACTTTGCCCTGGGGAGATCTCAGTGCCTATTGCATAGGCAGGCATGCGCACTGATGCGCACATGCACTGCAACTAACAGCACATTCAGTCTAATGGCAAGCAGTAGACTAACAGTAGACATTGCAAGAGATCGCAAGATTTGAGCATGGGTGATGTTCACTGGACTTCAGTATTTATTCAGCTTATTGTTTTAGCTTCCAGCATGCACTTTTCAGGTTTCATCTATTGTAATGACTCACTGTACATCTTTGTAATTCCTTGATTTTAAAGGGCCAAGAAATTAATTAAAGTTTTCTCTCTTTTGTTCCTATATGTTTTTTGCCATTTCTGACATTTTGCCAGGCACTTTATCACCCTTCAAATTAAAACTGGCCACCCACTGAACCTCAGCAGGTGTGAGCCTGGTCAGTACCTGGATGGCAGACCTCCTGGGAAAGCTAAGGTTGCTGCTGGAAGATGTGTTGGTGGGGCCAGTAGAGGGCGCTCACCTTGCCGATTGTATGGGTCCTTATGCCCCAGTATAGTGACAGGGACACTGTACTGTAAAAAAGGTGCCGTCTTTTGGTTGAGACATATAACCAAGGTCCCAACTGTCCGTGGTCATTAAAAATCCCAGGTTGTTTCTTGAAAAAAGTAGGAATATACCCGTTTTCTGGCCAAATTTCTCCCTGGCATTTACCATTTTTGGCCTCCTAATAATCTCTGTCTCTGAACTGGCTTCATCACTCTGTCCCCCCCCCCCCCCCCCCACTAATAGCTGGTGTGTGGTGAGCGTACTGGTGCACTTTGGCTGCCGTCGTATCATCCGGGTGGAGCTACGATTTGGTGTTGGTGGAGGGGAGTTCCCATTACCTGTAAAGTGCTTTGAGTGGAGTGTCCAGAAAAAGTGCTCTATAAATGTAAGAATTATTTATTTCAATGCTCTGGGCTAAGCGTCTGCTGTGCTCTGGTTGTCTCTACAGGTGCCTGTCCTGTGTGAACAGTGCCTTCCGCTGCCACTGGTGTAAATACCGCAACCTGTGCACCCACGACCCCTCCAGCTGCTCTTTCCAAGAAGGTCGAGTCAACGCCTCTGAGGTACATACAGCAGCACATTTGTTGGGTCTGTGCGCTGGTGGAGCTGGAGCTGGAAGCAATGCTTCTAGATGGGACTGCCCATCATTTTCCTCACCAGCTCTGTCTTCTATAAATAAGCGGTATCCTCTGTAATAGGATAATATTCATGAAAGGTTCTTTTTTGAATTGTTTACAGATTTGGTTTCTGCCTTTCTACAAATGAAACAAAGCTGTTTTTCCATATGTGGCAATAGATGAATGTCATGCAGATGTCAGTCAATGAAAGACGTATTTCTTTTTTTTAATAGCACCTACCCATACATAACTTTCCCATGTTTTTATGAAGTGGGGGTGCTTACAAAATCACAGTGCATACAGCAGTACAGCAATAAAATGGACCCATGGAACAGTAGTACAACCAGAAGGCACTGCATTTCCTCTGTGGGCCGCCACTTGTGCCAGTGCCATCTTCAGTGTGTGGCAAGACGGTGGTGTACAGCTGTATGCGGCTGTTGAAGGTTCACTGAAGTTGTGTGTATGAGCAGTCTCCATCCACAGTTGATGTTCCTCCTGTCTGACTGGTGATGACAGTAAAAATGGCCTGAGGGGGTGGCTTGAAACCTGTGGCATTTCTGAGTGATCAAATACTTGTTTATACACAAAGTGAAACTCTGTCAGTTCTTATTGTCCGCCACTGTCAACTTTCTCTCTGCAATCAGTAGACATTCTCCCCCCATACCTTCGGTGCTCAGTGCTGTCTATAAGTGTTTTTGAGACTGTCCACAAATGGGCCGCTGATTTATAATCAGTCTGGAGTAGCAGAGTGAGTTTACCGCATGGCTAGTTTTAATACAGTGCATTGATCAGTGTGAGCCCCTGAAGAGGACTGAAGAGATGTGACAGGGTTAAATGAGGTCATCCGGAGGGCTTGTGTGTGTGTTGGGGGAGAGGACCCATGCTCTATACAACACAGAGCAGCTGAACAAGTAAAGCAGGAGTTATGAGCTTCAGTGTTTAATGAAGACAAGACATCCTCAATGCGGCATTGGAGCTGCTCTTGGCTCTGTGTGTGTCAGGCTGTTTGCCTGTGTGCCATCTACTCAGTGCAGACGACTGTCTGTTTATGTGTGTGTCACTGTGAATAGCTGTAGAGTTGAGTGTGTCAGGCTTGATTCTGCACACGGCTTTGTCCATCTTAGTCAGCCTATGGCAAGGGCTTCTCTCACTGTGGCCTGCTGTGTGAAAACAACACCCAACATATGGAGTGCTGGCCTATTTTATTTATAATAATTTCCTAATTATTGCCTAAAGTTGTAAATGGTTGTGTACAGTGCTTAGCTTTAAGGTGATTATTTGCCTTTATTAAATTCAAGGGGATCTTTTCTTATACATTTTGTAGCGTTTCATTTTCCCCCACCTTTCCACAAGCGAGGCAAACTTTGCCTTCTCAAAAAAGTGTTTTTGATGTGCTTGTATCTTTATACGCCTCTGTGTTGGTTCTGCAGGACTGCCCTCAGCTGGTCCGGTCGGAGGAGGTTCTCATCCCAGTCGGAGAGGTGAAACCCATCACTCTGAAGGCACGCAATCTGCCCCAGCCCCAGTCGGGGCAACGGGGGTACGAGTGTGTGCTGCACATCCAGGGCACCAGCCACCGCGTGCCTGCGCTGCGGTTCAACAGCTCCAGTGTGCAGTGCCAGAACAGCTCGGTACGTCAGACATGCCCCCTCATACACACACACCCTCACCCCTCTGTCGCTGGCTAGCCCAGTAAAATCCCCAATTTAGGGTCTTTTGTGTGGCTCAACCAGTAAACCAGTCTCTCTAGTCCAGACGAGGCTGTTTCAAGTCCTCAGTGACTGGGAGACTGTGACGTGGTCTCCGGTGAGCCAGCCTTGAGCTGGCCTGGTTATCTTGGTCAGCCCAGCTCTCATTAACTTACACTTGTCAGGACAGAGTTTGCTCTCAAACTAAACAGCACACAGATAATACTAAGCAGATTTATTACACATGCACAGGCATATAGCAATTCAAAATTCTTTACATAGCATGCAAGTATTTCAATTCAAAGAACTGACAATGAACTGACTGAATTTTAAGAAGCACATTATTTAAGGTTTCACTGTGCTTTCTTTCTCCTAAACAGTTCAAGACTTCACTAAAGTTTGACAGTTTCCTTGTTAACAATGGCTTCAGGGTTAATTTTCATAACTTAAGAAAGTTTGTTGATCTTGTGCTTATGAGCCCCAACCAATTCAGTGCATATCACTCCAGACGGGAGAGGATTAAGCTATCATGCATTTAATATTCATTTTTTAATTTACATACAGGATTTCCTTCTTGCAAATTTCTCCATACTGCCAGAATCATGTGTGTTTGGTGTCTGCCTACTCAGCATATTAAAACCTTTGTGAACAGATTCAACAGCTGTTTTTCAGTGTTGTCACTGCTTCCTTCAGTGGCTGCAGTTTGCTATTCCAGACTGGCTCTTGAGTGGCACTGACAGCTCAACAAGAGTGACAGCAGCAGAAAAGGCAGCCTTGGCTACAACAGAGAGAGTGATTAATATGATAAGGAATGGTGCTGTTGTAATAGAGACAGCAGGTTATTACTGCCCTGTTCTGTCTGCACACAGTATATCTACGAGGGGATGAAGATCAGTGACCTGGCGGTGGACTTCTCCGTGGTCTGGAATGGCAATTTTATCATTGACAATCCCGAGAATATTAAAGGTACTTTTGATATCTTTAAGCAGAGCCCAGTAGCTGTGTAGCATGCATTAAGAATTGATAAATTTGGCAGCTTAAAACCTAAAACTTTCAATTGTTCCATTACAATCCCCAGCTCCCCAGCTGCAGGGTGTTCAAAGAAGTCCCACAGTCTGTTTAATTGAGATATTGCCACAGCTTGCACTAATACAGTTTTATTGATATTGCGCTGTTTGAGGATTACCATGTTCTTTTCTCACAAAAGACCATCCAACAATTTATTCCACAGCTGGACACAGAAAAGCATAAATATATATTTGTGTATATTTGTATGGAGAGAAAAAGACTGGAAGTCCAATATATTCTATTGACAAAATAAAAATTGCACAACGCCCTGTGTTATCCAGAACGCATTTAAAAATCTGTTTTAAAGACCAGAAGCAATGAGCACATAACAAGATTGAAAATAAGTAGAAGTCATTCTTGTCTGCTGCTTCTTGATGGACCCCCAAGAAGTCTGCTCCCAAAAATGGCTGGCAGTTTGTCCTCTAGCCCCACTGCTCCTTATATTGCTTGCTATTTCAGTCTCCTTCCACAATTAGGTCTGTAGTGGTACTCTTTGTTGAGTTTCTTAATGTTTCACAAAATTACAGTAAGTAATTGTGTAGTCTCTTGCAGTTTTTTTGTGGTTCCCATTCTATGAAGTAAGTCAGCATCTGCCCTATCCTTCTTTTTCTACATAATCACGTTAGGGCAAAAGACAGGATCTGCTTTACAGGAGATTAAGGATATACAGTTGCACTTAAAGGACAAGGTGCTTATGGGGAGGAGGCCCTGCTGCTCTCTCCTGACCTTTAACCTTGTTCCGCTCCCACAGTGCACCTGTACAAGTGTGCCGCCCAGAGGGACAGCTGCGGGATGTGTCTGAAGGCAGAGAGGAAGTTTGAGTGCGGCTGGTGTAGCGGAGAAGGCCGCTGTACCCTCCGCCAGCACTGCCTGCCACATGCCAACCGGTGGCTGGACCTGTCCAGCAAGAATGTGAAGTGCACCAATCCCCGAATCACTGAGGTAGGCAGCAGGGTCTGGGCTAGGAGAACAGGGGGCAGGGAGGGACCATGAGGACCAGGGGATCCCAGCCAGGGAGAAGATGTGGCGATTGGTAAAAGGGGTACACAGTGCACTACATAGTGTAGGCCAATGTCCGCTGGCCTGCATGAATAGAGACTTCAATCCTGATGGTCCACAGAGGAAACTCTTCTTTAAACTGTTTCCAGGAGACGATTCCTGTTCATGTGAGCATAGCCAAGACGCTCAGGTATCCACGTACGACAAGAATTTAACACAATGTCTGAGAGTTGTATCTTATTCAAGCTTCGGTAATAGTATTTCCAGTTGCTTAGTGTCAGGCAAAAAGCTTGAACAGTCCAACCAAAGCATAGCTCAAAGTGGTATATTCATAGTTGGCAGTATGGAAGAAATCCGTTGAAGATAATATCGGCCATTAACTCTCTCCACGTTAGAAAATGCATTCCTCTCCATTAAGAAAAGCTACACTGTTTTGTATTAAAAGGCAGAGCTTTTTATCTACAGACACTCAGATTGTTTTACTTTTAGTTGGCATTTTAATGAGGCTGTGGGAGGGTCCCCTGGGTTGTGGCCCTGTAGCTGCCTACAGTAATATCAGTGTGGATTGTGTTTCTGTGGGTTTTAAATCAATAAGGAAATAAGGCATATGGTGTTTGTTTTCATACTGGAGTGGATCCATGTGGGTGGACGTGGATGAGTAATTCGTGCATTCACCTCTAGCAGGATTACAAGGGCACCGGTTTGATTGCTGCTTTAGGGCAAAGCCTAAATCATCCCCTCCACCCTTCTGTTCTTCCTGCACTCTCACTTCTACCCTCTCCTCTCTTCCCTCTCTTCCCTCTCCACTCCTTCCCCTTCCCGATTCTCTCCCCTTCCTTCTCCGTTCTCTTCCTGTCTCTCTCTCATTTCGCCTCACCCCTCCTTTCCCGTGGCAGCAAGCCTGAGCTCGTCAGTTGGTGATATGATTGAATATTCACTTCAAAGCAGAAAGAATGTTTGAAAAATGTTCCTTTCTCTACCATTTTGCAGCTGATGATCTTGGACAATGAAGACCGATAGTGCTTTGCATACAGTATGTGACCTGCTCTTTGAGGCTCATTCTCAATATTGACTTGTTAATATCGCCCACAGTCTCTAGAAGGCAACTTTAAAGGAGCCCCATCTGAATATTTATGTACATTGCTTCAATGGATGTGGCCTTTTAGTTATGATATTTGTAAGTAGAAAGAGAAATTTGAAATAATCTTAGGAATTAACTACAAGCGCTTGTTAACATGAGTTAAAAATATACTTGCATTGTTTTTATCTCCTGGAAAGATCCCAGATTAATAGGCAAAAAATAATAGACATACTGTATACAATTACAGTACAATGTTTGAAAGAAACACCATGGTATTGACCTATAAGTGTAATTGTCAACAATGTTGTATTGTATTTAAAAGGATTTTTTTTTATTTGTGAGCCCCTCTACTACAATGGATTCCTGGGTTGGAAAAGTTTTATAAGTAACAAAGACAAACTTTTTGTGTACCATAAAGGTCTGAATTTGTCTTTCCACGTAGTTTCAATTCACTCCCAGTTATCCCAGTGTAAAAACTGTTTTTACACACTCCCTTACTCTCTTGCAAGAGCCTCTATTGATGTTGCTATTCCTAACTCCGGTCTCGGAAAGAAGAGTCGTCTGTATTGATTTGTACAGCAGCGGGATCCGCGTTCAGCATTCTCTGAGTGGCATCTACCGTCCACACAGTAAAGTAATGCCACTGCCACACAACAGGAAATCTTCCTAACTGACATGGCTCGCCCATCTTCGTGCTAAAAAAGTTTTCTCATTCGCTCGTTTCTCTCAGGTGCTCAAGCCTGCCTAAGACCTTATTTAGTTATTTCGTAACGCTCTGCTACACTGTGTTTAACCCCAGACCCCGTAACTATTGATTGATTTGTGACAGCAGAGAAACAAATACATTCAAAACATGAATAAATAACACCGGTCATTTGGCTCTTTCTGCCCCTGAATGAGCCCTGGTGCACACATGCTAATTAAAAACGGAAGCAAATGAGTTCCTAATTGATTTTCTGGTGTAAGCAGAAAGCCAGGTTAAAGTACTAAATGAAGCATTTCTCTCTTTCCCTCTCTCGCTTCCTCTGCCCTCCTGTCGGGTTCAGTTAATTTCAGACAAGAGGCTTGTCTGTACCGCAAGCATGGGTCATGCAGACTAGTACAAAATTAAAACCCCCCAACAAAATGGCCGACATGCAAGACAAATTTGTGAAGCAGCCTGAGATAAATAGCCAGACTTTCACCTCTTACTCATCTTCCCACTCCTTCTCCCTGCAACCCCCCTCTCTCCATCATTTTCCTTTTCTCTCATCTTCCCACTCCATCCTTCTCTCTCTCCCTCCCTCCAGGCAGCTCTTCACCTGTCCATCCTCCTTCTGTTGCGCCATCTCCCTCCGTCTTTGTTTCTTCCTCAAGTTCTCATTCTTCTCATTCTTCACTGGCACCACAAGTGGAACAGTTTTGCCAAAGATACAGTAAAAGTGATTGAAAACACACAATTGGCGTTACTTCTTATACTCATTGGTTGTGTTCTTAATACTTTTCAGTAGATCTAAAAATTGCACCCTTCACATGCAGAAAAAGAGGCCAGTGCTGGTGCAGTAGTTTCCTGCAAGGTATATATTTCTATGGCTGGATGCCACAGATCCTGCAGCTATTTGTGTTCCATTGTTCTTCCAAAAACCATGAGTCATTCTGCCTGGTTCGGGAGAAGGAGGCTCTGTCTGTCTCTCCTTTCCAGTGTCATGTTCTTACCGCATTCCCTCCATCAGCTCAGTCCCGGCCCATGCCCTTCTTCAAACCTGCCTTACTGTTCTGCAAGGCTGTGCAACGCAGATTTCTGCAGTCCCGTTTCTTCCTGCAGATTAATTCTACTAAGAATGTTTATCAGGCAGAGTCTTGTCAATTTACATTACTGCCCTCCCCAGCCATGAAAGCGAAAGAAACCGCATTAGAAGATATAGCAAATTCCCACATGAAGAAAGATCAGTGGTAAGAATAGCACATGATAATTAATTTAATGACAGAAGCTGACTGTTCTGTCACTACAGAGTTAATGTACACTGCCATCTGAACCACATCAGAATTTTTGATTATATATATATTTGCTTCTTTGCTAGATATTCCCAACAATGTATATTCTATAATTCAATTTGCATTCTCCTTGTTATTTAATGTTGGACACAACTGTTCGTCTGCACAGAACCATGTAAAGGCCACAGCCATTGACAGGTTCCTTTGAAACAGTTTGCAGCCACCCTTGTGCTCATTAGCACTGATATTCAGATGGTTTCCACTGTGCGAAAGCTGCACAGAGCTGGCATTGGCCACTGATCACTGGTCCTCCCGCAGAGTGGTAAGGTGAGGCTGGAGATGGTAGAGGGAATGAGAGAGCAGAGCTGGCACAGAGCTGTGGGCAAGGGCTGTAGCTCATCCCTGTTGCTTAATGTCTTTGGCACGGGGAAGCTACTTCATGGATCCCTTGGTTTTCCAGAGGAGCCGGATTAGAATTTCACAGCTGCAGCCCTGCCGCTGCCCTGCGCTGGAGCTTGCCAGCGCTGTTGCAGAGCTCCCAGGAGACACCCTCGCTAATGGTCCTCACTGTTCCCTATCAGGGCCGGTGATCAGCGCTGAGAGTTTATGATGTGTGAAATCTCATTCATGGGCACCATAGCAAGAAAACCAGCCATTTGCCAGGCACTGAGGGTTAGCCTCTTCACGGAGTGGGAAGCGCCTTGTTTCTCTGTGCCTCTGTGTGCTCCTGAAACAGAAACAGCCTTCCATATCTGCTGCTGGTATGACTGTAGTTGTAAATCTGTGTGGAGCATGTAAGCATGAGTTAGGTTACAAACTATAGTTTGATTTCAGTTTAAATTTAAACTGTGTTTTGCTTCACTTCAGAGTTGAGAGGTTCCTGAGACATATCTTAAACAGTGCAAAACATTGAAACATTTATCACAACATTCACACTAAACAAACAAATGTATAAAGACTTAAGGAGTTACTTCTCTCCTCCAGGGACAGTAAGACAGCGAGGACAGAGGGATGCAAAGTCCTGTAATCCTGTCTCTGTTCATTTCAGGGATGGGCAGGGAAGGGTTAGGGCCAGAACACGGCAGACAGAGGGCATGACAGACATGGGCACATTTTTTAAATTAACTTTGACTTAAAAATAACCTTGTACATCAGTTTGGCAACAGTATTGAAAATGTGTATTGGTGTCGAGTTCACAATTCCACAAACCTAATACAAGAATTTTCATTATTTTCTGTAAATACTACCTTATAGATCAAAGGATAGAGACCGATGTCTGGAGTGTTTTATTTAGGTGCAGAAGAGTGACACTTTCCTTTTACTTTCCTGGGTCGCATGTTTTTCTTCAGCATCTATTTTTAAAACCCATCGCTTGAAAGCGGCACAGAATTTCCCCTGAGGGCTCAGGGGAAACTAAAAACTCAGTTTGTATGTTTTTGTTATGTAAACAGTGAAATTATTTTTATTAGTAAATGCTACAAGAAACTAAATAATTTATTACATTTCTCCTTTATGTCACCGTAAGCCGATTTGTCTACATGGCTGTTGCATTTGTGTGATATGTATTTATAAAACGATGACTGTACTAAATATTTAATGTTTCTATTAAATACCACTTTTCATAAAGAAACATGAATATTAAAGACCCATAAACCCCAAAAGAGCAAGGAGTCACATCAAATGAAGCTGGCAATACAATATGGATCTGCTTTGCCTAGGCACGCAGTCTATAAGATCTCTCGGTCTTCTGAACAGCTGGAGTGTGTTCAGCGTGTGGGTGTGCTTGTCTGGAAGCACTCTTAAACTCAGGTTTTTATTTTTTATGTAACACAAAATGTTCTATAGAGTTGGGGGGAATAGGTCGTAACTTTTCTCACTCAGCTAACCTAAGGCAAAAGAGTTCAGCAGTGAGTCAGCATTTGCACGCTGTTCTAATTTTCCAGTAATGTGTGGCAGGTGCACACACTGTAAAACTGCCCTGTGCAGATGTCTCAGCGTGCCTGACTCCATCTGACAGATTTCAGCTTATCAGGCTAATGGATGGAAGCCAGCATCAAATTTTCATTTTAGTTTGGATGCAGTTGAAGTCAGTTGCTGTTTGTCAATAAGCTTCTCCATGAGAGAAGGAGGGATCTTTGTATATAGAATAAAGTAATCTTGTTTGTGCTGAAACCCGTCCATTTCACTAATGTATTAGGTGTAATGCATGCTATTTGTCGAACTACTGTATACTGTTCTATCAGTGACATCACTTTACTGAAATTGATTTTTATTTATTGAACACTCATCCACCCAAGCAGATGATTATGATTCCTAGCCTTGAAGTAAGGCATATTAAACCTTACAACCTCATTCTAGCCCTATTTCCATTCTTCTTTTCATTTCTTTATGTATAGTATGAACAGATTTATAATTGCATACACACACTTTATATGAATGCATTGATTAGTTGATTAAACTGAAGTTTCAGCACCTGTCATTGTGAGACCCAGCATGACTAGAAAGAATGGCCCGCTAAGCTGTACAGTATTGTATAATTTGCTTCGTATGACAGATTTTAATTTGCAGGGCTTGCAGTTCTGACTGCCTGCTCTGGAAGCTATACTGGAAGCCCTGCTAACAGGGGTTGCAATTAGTAATTCTAATTAAGGCAAGAGAGCTTCTGCTGACACTTGGTCCTGTGCCTCATCAGTGGGACGAGGGCAGCCTGTGCCCTGCTGTGTGGGTACACCCTGGCAGGAGGCGAGCCACACGCAGCTCAGGCACCCCATGAACAAGGCGGAAGACTGTCAGGAGAGTCCAGCTTTTCCCTGCATCATCAGGTTAGATGGTAGGAAGAGAAGGAGAAAACGCCAATCAAAACTCAGCGTGGTATGATCCTAGATATGTTTGTTTGTGAGATTCATTAATTTAACATTAGACAGAACTAACAGCTGAAGGGAGCAGGTGTCGCAGAGAGTTATGGCATCTTTAACAATTAGGTTTGGGTAAAGCAATGTGTCAGCAACTTAAGGGGAGAGAATTAAATAGAGAGAGACAGAGATCTTAGTTTTGGATTACCATCGCTGCTGTTATCACTGTTCAGGATGGGGCCTAGCCCAACCGATCTCAGCTTCACCTCCAACCGCATTTGTCAATGTGAGGGGTATAACTTTGGTTCTCCCTGCATTTCCGGCCCCGAGATGTGTGGGCTGAAGCGACTGGGAGTTGAACATCCGTGCCCTCCCCTCTGTCCCATATATGAAAGCCTCTCACTAATGGGTGTACTAGTTTTATTTGCCCCCTGTGTGCCAGCCGCTGCCATCATGGGGCTGAAGCTCAGCCAAGCAAACTGACAGAAAGAGAGTTCCACACTTTCCATATAGGAAAAGGGCCTGAGAAGAAAATGTTGATGAATAAATCATGGCAGAGTGATAAAATTGCAGTCGCAGTCCTAAAATGCAACATTAAAATGACAGTCACTCTGCTTTCTAGCTAAGTGGGAGGCTCAGGTAGGGCTCTGCTGTCTGGTAGTAACTGTTCTAAAGTACAGGACACTGTAAGTGTCTGTGAGACTTTTCCAGCTTCTTTCTCTGTCTTCCTCTTGTTTCTCATCACTTTCCCTTCATGCCCATTGCATTGTCCAGCTCTTCCACTCTGTGCCTGTCAGTTCCACTCATTTTCTCAGTCCCACTCAGACCTGTTATTCCAGTGGCACTCTGTCTCCTAACCTCTGCCTGTTTCTCTCCCAGTATTACACTTTTTATGAAGACGGCAGAGCTAGATGTCTGAGATTTGTTTTATTAAATGTCTGCTCCTAGAAAACACTCAGATTAGGTGCTAGGTTATTCAGTTGCAATGTAGCTGCAAAAGATACAGCTTTCCTGGGCTTTGGCTCTCATACAGACATATATTATATATCTGATTCTTCCAGAACTCTATCAGTAGTCTATGCACTCTGTTTTCTGATAGTGTTTTGTTGAAGATGTTGGAGGGAGGGGTGCTTAAAGCCTAGAATATCAACTAGGGAAGAGTACCAATTTCCAACTGAAGTCTTATACAGTAATGAAGATTCTACAGAAGGAGAAAGAGAAACTAAAGCTTACACAGTCATTTGATTTTTAGTGGTTTATTGTTTCGAGGTTCTTCTCAACCAGTCATTTCTTCAAGGAAACCAGATTTCCTGCTTTAACAACACAGCTGGGTAGTTTAGGCCATACTTCCACAACACCTTCTGTACAGAGCTACATCCCAGGTGTTAGTTCTAACTGCACCTCCCTGTATGTTCCAGTTGCGTCCTCATGTGCATGAGTATCTGTTGGTTCTGAAGAAGTCCAATGGGATGAAAATTATTGCTGTTGCTTTGTGGAACATTGTCAAGTCTACCTAATAAATTGATTAGAATAGTTAATTAAGCCAGATCTGCTAGAATCCATGTAGCACATTTCCCTCATGTCCTGATAGTATGGTAGGCCAATATAATCATTGACGGTCATGACCACCCCTTGCACAGTGAATTTGCACTCCTTCTGTCTGGGTGTTGATTTACACTTCCTAGATTTAAAAACATTAGAACTAAGTTATCTTTTATTCCTACAGCTTTTAACTTAATGTGGACAATTGGTTGTTCAGTATATTTTACTTCATATATTTTTTCTGTCTCATCATACATGTATGTCTCTTTGTTAATGGGTTCATTTCATCTTCTGTTAAATGTTTTTGTATATTGTATTCTGTCTTTTACCTGCCTGCCAGGCATATTTCCCATCTGGGACAATAACAGGAAGTAAATAAGGTATCATACAGGTGATCTTCTAATTTACTTATAGCTATTGTTAGAAATTACCTTATATGTAATAAAAGTTAGATTTATTGGTCTATGATTGCATGGTTCATTTGTGTCTCACTTTTTATTGGTCCCACATTAAGAATTTCCTAATCAATTAAACACTCCTGAGTGATTGTTGGAGGTTTGTCTGTTACATATCTCATCTACTTAAGTTCACTCAGTAGAAAGACATCAGGTCCTGGACTTTTGCTAATTATAAGAGCTTCTAACTAAGTGTTATGTTTGGAGGTTAGTGTTGAATTGTACATTTTAAGTATTCATGTTTACATAAGTCTCCTCCTTTGTGTAAAGATCAGACACTGGATTGGAAAAACAGTTACGGGCACAACTGTGACCTCCCACACCTCGGACTAGAAGCCAAAAGACTGGACCACTGTTGAACAGAGATGGAAAGCTGTTGTGAGTCATGGAGTAGTGGCGTTACAAAAAGTCTTTGAAGCCTTATTATTATGTAGTAGAAATGATCTCTGTGATTTGTGTTCTGTACAGCAGACCATAAACAGGTAATGAGATTTTATAGGTATCTTTAAATCACTATATTTTTTATAGTGACCAAATATATAACCAAATAACTTATATAAAATGCATGGCTCTACATTACAGTCTACACAGCCTGAAACATTGAAATGCATCATTAAGAAGTTCTAATTATACAGCATAAACCTAAAGATAGAGACTAAAGTGGGTCCTGAGAAGCCAGAATCTGGTCAGTGATAGTGCAGGGCTAAGGCTATAGGCTGCATAGGAATAAGTAGGCCTGAGAGAGCAGTGAGGATGAGAGGGGACCAGAAACAATGACAGCCTATAGACATAATGAGACAAGATGAAGGGAGCAGGAGGGATGAGGTTTGGTTGGATCTTAAATCTGTGCTCAGAGGAGAGGTGGCATGAGAAAAGCAAGGAGTGAATACTAAGTGAGGTGCGGAGTTAATTAAGAGCTAGAGTGAAACAAAATACTGAAGACCTTGTAGCCAGTTGCCTACGACTGTCATAGAGAGTTCTTTCTAAGAGTGTGTAATTGCTGTGTTCCTTCAATTATTCAAAGAAATTTGGTTTTTGTTTTTAGTCTTTTAGCTCGGGGAAATTGTGCTTTTTTTCTGGATGTCTCAGCAGTGTAACTGCTGCCACTACTGAAAGTAGCCACATGCGATGTTGAAAAAAGAAATGTTCCCACCATTATGTAAGCTAAATAAAATAAACAGTGGCTGGCATTTCCAGGCTGTTATTCTTGGCTGCTTTGCTTCTCCACAGTCTGGGTGTCAGTCTTAAGCCTGTATGGATTAGTTACACCAGGGAGGATATTTCTTTGAGGTTTCCTACCGATTAGTTTATAGAGAGTGCTTCTTGAGTGCTTAATGTAGGTCAGGGTTATTTTTATTTATTTTTTCTGTTTCCAACAATCCACCACCTCCTGAAACTGTCAGCCTTGCTCCTGGACTGTTTTGGTGTATGTGGAAGTAGGCAGAGGGATTAGAGCCTCATCCCACAGGTCTCACTGAAAAATGAAACAGTGAAGCAGACAGGCTTGAACATATGCAAGCGGAAACATGCCACCTTCCTAACAAACAGGATTACATTCCTGATTCAGAGTTCCGGAAGGACAATGGAAGCCTGTGGAAAAATGGATTTTCTCTATTCCTAGTCAACAGTCTAGGCGTTCTGGTCTGCTGAGCATCACTTAGGACAGAAACTGGGGTGTACCTTTCTTGTCAAGACTGCTTCAATCTACTTGCCCAAAACCTGAGACTGAAGCCTCCTTTTTAATGAGATGTGTCCACCTGACCAAGAGTTAGGTGAATCTACAGGGGTCAGTTTTAGAATTAAGATATAAGAATTCCTTGCATTTATATAACAACTTTCATCTCAAAGGATCAAAAGTGCTTTACATATACAGTAGGAGGGGGCCCACTTTTATCTCTGAAGTGCAATCTCCACCTGGGTGACGGACATCAGCCATTATTCACCAGCAGCTCCTCTACACATCAGATCAGGTGGAAAAGTGAGAAAGCCCTTTAGGTAGACCAGATTGTACTAACTTGTAGTGGAATTTAGCCTGGTTAGTTCCCCTGCTGTTTTGGACAGTGCCATGGGATCTTTAATGACAAAGTATTCAGGATCTCAGTTTGATGTCATATCCACCGGACAGCACCTTCCACAGAACAGCATCCCAGGTCACAGTACCTGGGGCATTGGTTTGTAAATTCTACTCCAGTGGGAAGAGTGCCTCCTGCTGGTTCTCCAACACCACTTACAGAAACAATGTGGCTTACCATAGAGCTCTACAATCCCAGTACTGGCCAGGTCTAGCCTCCTGGTATGTGATAAACGCAGACTAGACGGTGTTGTCACTTCCTTTATATCTCTCTTTATAATGGAACCAAAGTATTGCATCAGGCCTATTTCTGCCTCTCAGTTTTGTTAGATTTCCACTTCCCTCTTCATACTGTATGTGACTGGTCCTAGGGCAGTGATTCTAAAGTCATATTTCATGGTGGCATCACTGTGTTGCAAAACATAGGGAATTATAGCCCTTCTGGTGTTGTCTTCTTGTGAATACTCACTTTTACATGGAAAGTCAATGAGGAGAAGGCTTAAACAGGGGGTCTACTATACTGTGCTTTGATTTCAATAATTCCCTGGAATTGTTGTGCCTCACTAAAATAAACTGTTGATCTTATTGCAGAAACCTTGGTCTAGAGGGGTAGGGAGTTGAACATTCCCCGTTATGATGCAGTTAACTTTTCCTGTCATCTGACATTTTTAGATACAGTGAAGAGTAAAGAATCTGCCAGATTCTGATTGGGGAAGAACAGTTTTCTTCACTTTGGTACTGTAGGTTACATAAAATGTGATTATAGATTGTCCTGGATGAAACAACAACACAGAACTCGAAGACATCTTGCTCAGTGTCCTGGAAGAATCCCCCTTCTGTCGCAACAAGAGGCCAGGTGCATCATCACTGGGTTTATTTCATCTGGAGATCCCCAGAGTGCCTGTACTGCTCTGGGGCTTCAGAGGGATTTTGGAGCCCAGGATCCACAATGTTCCTTAACATGTGGTGTGATGGATTATACTGTATAAATACAAAACATTTCCACCATTTGAAGAATTGCTGTTTGATTCTAGAATTGTTCCATGTCTTGTGCCATCTCAGATACAGTAAATGTTTTCTTTTTTGTATATTTTTGCATCTTGCATTTTCAAGCATTAAAAAGGGTGCATTTATTCTAACCCAGAGGCTTTTCAGTGGCACATCTACTAATTAATGTCCACTAAATCTAGGCTACAATATAGAACTCCCATTTGACAAAAGAAAAACATGGGGAGCATGAAACATTTTACTTTCATTATGGACCTTTAACCTAAACTCCAGGTTGGTGGCTAAGACTTCAAATAATGTCTTAAAAATGATTTACTCTTAAAAGACTAAAAAATGGTGTGTTTACTTCTTCTTTGGTTTTATTTTTTATTCTACTTTTGCATGCATACCCAGAAATGGCCCATTGATTGTGTGTATCAGTGCCTGTATTGCACACTGAGTATGTGTATTCATCAGTGCATAGTTAGGAAATAAGACACTGGAGACCTGCCAAGAGTGAGCCACTTCTGAATTTTATAGTTTATAATCCAGGATGCTATTTAGAGCCAAGGCCATGCTGTGAAGCCATATTGTATTTTATTAGAAGGTGGCCAGTGATATAACCTCTAGTTAGATTTATTGTTTGTAGCACCAAGAGCAGAGACAAGAGACCACTAGTAAGGGTGGGTCACAGAAGCACTAGACAAAATACTGATTTTGTAATCGGGCTGCTCTGTGTAATCAAAGGCTGTGCTGTGCATTATACTAAGCTTAATGAATACATACACAGCATGTACACACCAAGCCCTAGCAGTATTCCAGCCTTTCAGAAATCTGGATATTCATAGTAAAGCTCTCTGTGATCCCTCTATTCTCTCGCCTGGGTATGAAGTAAATGTCAACTATTTTGTCATCAAATTCTCTTATTATAGAGATTACTCATTTGTTTTAATGTTGGTTGTAGTGGTGTATTACAAGCATGTTTTCTCAAAATCAAAATTAGCTGTTAAGCAGCACAGTATAGTACGATACGTACTGTATAAGCATGGGCGGTGGAAGATTTTAATTCCACACAAAGTTACCCAAGATCTACAGCTAAAATGCATTGCACCAGATACCATGTGATGCAGACCCCTGGAACTCATGCTGTCTCTCCCCCTGTCTCCTTGTCCTTCTTCTGCATGTAGGTGACCCCAGTGGCTGGGCCTCCAGAAGGGGGGACACGCGTGACGATCCATGGGGTGAACCTGGGGCTGGCCTTCTCGGAGATCAAGGGGAACGTGCAGGTGGCTGGGGTGCCGTGCACTCCACAAGAGGATGGCTACATCATTGCTGAGCAGTGAGTATCAGGGCACCTCCAGACCACTGGAACTTAACGTAGCATGGACTTAACTGCGCAGCCATTAGTGTAAATTGCCTCAGATCACTGGAGCATTTAGTCAAGGGCAGTGTTGATGACGTTTGTGGTCTCATGGTTTTTTAGAGGCATCAGTGCATTCATATCCAAATCATGTTCCTGTTTTGTCCTTGGAACTTAAGAAAGGTTGCAAATAAGTGATGGCGATTCAGCGCTCTAGCCCAATTGGTAGTTAGTAGCCTATTGATCCAAGCATATTTTTTAGCCATTTCTTACAGGAAGTCACATGGCCAGGTAACTTGTGCCATATTCCCGCAACCCTTTGGTAAAGAAGTACCTTCTATTTGAGGTGATTTACTCAAGGGAAATGTTGAAGAGCCACCAAGCATCACAGCTCAGTACTTCAAATACTCACACTGTCCATTTTACCTTCCTTATTAGGAGTCTTCTGCATTTTTGGTGTTTATTTTTTTACATGGCCATTTAACCTTAACTTTGGCCAATTCGGTTTCCCAGTTAACAAGGTTTAAAGCTGCAAACTACGACTCAAGGCCTGAGCTACTTTTCTCTTCACATCTCAGCCTCTGAGGGTTTTGCCACCGCAAAATCTCAAGCACAGTTCACGGGTAACAGTGATCGCTAATTCCACAGCCTGTTTAATCGTTTTCTACTATTGGAAATGCATGGAGTTTACAAAAAAAGATGGAACTACAATCTTAATAATTACAATTAATAATGGTAAAAGAAAACATTTTACACCCAGAGGGTGAAGATTACGTTTTGCACAACTAAATAAAGATGCAGTGACAGCTAATTGCATTTTAAAGAGAGGTGTGTTTGCTGGAAACACCAGAAAAGTAGAATACTACTTTTTAGTATTAGTTGCATAAGTACTAATTGGTGATCGACTTCTGGCACTTTTTAATAATTAAGAAATATAAAAATACTTAAATGGTCTCCATGAGTAACATGACTTTCAGGACACTGTGTACCATATTGTTATTATTATTAGGATGAGGAAGTAGATTCCACGTATCTTATATAGAAGGTATAGCCAGAGAAAGAGGTATAGCTGTGTGATGTCATTCAAGGAGCCTTAAGGCCATGCTGTGAGCAATGTGAATGCTTTCAGTCAAGCATCACACACAGTTTTATACAGTATTTTTCTTAATCATTAAAAATTGAATTCCATTTCACAATAATGCCAAAGAAACAGCAGGAGATCTCATTACTAAGAAGGATAATAATGGTCTGGCTTGTATTGACGCTTATGGTCTTTATGGTTTAGTGCTCCACAGCACTGTGTTGACATACTAGAATGTGTACTAGCAGTATAAAAAGAAAATGAAACACAGGCAAGCTGAAGGTGGCAAAACAGGTGAATAAATGCTCAGCAAGCCACGGAGAGAAAATGGAAGCAGGGGGAAGTGGAGGTGTGAAACAAGATCACCTTGCCATTTTCGTGGATGGTGAGTTGTCGGAATATTTCAAAGGAGATCCTCAGATCAATGAGCCTTTTCTAAAGCGTGCAACTCGTGTGATAGTTGTGTAGCACTGCGGCAGAGTCACTCCTGTCCTCTGGCTTGTAACTTTATCCCTGAAGCTATACAACAGCTGATTAATGAGGGACTCCGTATGAGCAGTGATGGAAGAAGGCACCATCTCTTGCTGACTGGATGGATGATGGCAGATTTCAGCAACCCTGTGTGACAGTGCCAAGTGGCAGGAGTGATGTCACCCCTCTCTGACATTTAAGTGAATTAGAATTGTCCTGTGATGGAGCACCTTGGTTTTTGGTGAGGAGAAGCTATTCAGAATCTAGGAAGTGGATCCATGCATGCTCAGAGCCTGCAAGTGACCAGGTTCAACTCCCAGAAGAGGTGAGGGGATCTGCAATTGTCACATGGTGCCAGTTTCCTCTAGTGATCCTCCATGGTAAAAGCTAGGGGTGACTCTGTGCTTCTGGGACCGTGTACACGTGAGATGTCAGTCTAGCTCTGGCAGGCACATCTGTCTGCATCTTGAGCACGTTTCCCTTTTGCAAGGAATTCATGCAATCATTTATATTTAAACCCCCTGCGACTCATGACAGATGCACAAACCTGAAGAGAAGGCATTCGGAGCTTCAATTGAACAACCGCTTGAGTTAACAAAGAAAGCTGTACAAAATGCCACAGTTGTTCAGTTATTCAGCTTGAGTTTCACGTCTGTCACATTTCTGTCCATGGATGTACAGTATGTTTGTGCCTCTTGGTGTGCATCAGCTGGACATTCATACAAAGATCATAATAGTAAGAACTTGAATTAGACAACTCAGTTTTTTTCTGCTCTAGGTTCTGCTATGTGATTTAGCTCATATGAAGTTCATTTGGCAACATAAAGCAAAAACAGTTTTTTATAAGAATGCCAATACATGGTACTGTATATAAATGCGAGCTTACCTTCTTAAAATTAACAGCACTTCTGTGCTCATGTTATATATTGTATGTAACCCAGCAGATGCTCAGTAACTTATACAGATGAACCATACTATTTATATAGAAATGTTTTGGAGATATCAATATTTTTATACTTTGCTAAAACTGGGCAAATTCTGTGGTTTTCAAGGGGGGTAAGAGGGTACTCATTTGATGATGTTAAGATGACAGGCTAGTGTCCAGATAGTATTTTGCAAGAAATCTTTCCAGGGGTGCTGAAATGTTCCAGGTGATTTTTCTGCATTGGATGTGTGACTGATGCTGTAAGGAATTCAGCTGGTACAGGACAGGCCTGTACCACTTTCCCATAGCGTGCTCAGTGAGTGGAATCCTTCTATGACATGTGCTGGCAGCAATTGTTAATTACTGTTGTACTGATATACTACCCAGCCTTCTCCGTATAGCATTACTGTGCTGTTTGTCATTTAATGAATATTTACAACTCATGGAAATATGCAGAGGTGGAAGTGTGGGAGGGAAGTCTTGAACCATCTCAATCATTTCAGTTTGTTTCACAGCAGTGCGAACCATCCCCACATGTGAACCTAATAGGAGCTGCTCAATAAATAATCACTTTCTTGTGGATTTAGATAGAAAATTGCATCTCCAGTTGGTAGTGTCAACAATCAGACCCAGCCTGGAACTTTCAGGTTGGCCTAATTAGCTCACATTTGTCAGTTTCCCTGCGGTGAGAGTGGGTATTAGGGTCTGAGGTAGAGAAGAGCTCCCCATCCCTCAACATCTGTCACCGTTTTTTAGTTTTTCTACATTGTTAGGGAAATAGAATCTTATTTCTTTGTATGCTACATGTTGCTTGTAAAACGCTTTTTGATTATTTTGTGTTTTGTTGCTATAATCTACAACAAAGTCAATTACTCCTCCAGGCATAGGCAGTTATCATGGTTGAAACACCCCTGCACCCATAAAACATTTTCATGATTCTGTAAGGTGGCAGTTTTCAAAGCAGGGCAAAGTTCAATAAACACACAGTGAGACTGCAGTAAAGCACAAGAACCCACCATAAAAAATAGTGATGCAGCTAATTATGTGAGTTAACAGCTTGCCTTTATGAAGGTCGTGCAGCTCGGTTCAGTGAAAACAGAAAATCCATGTATAATTACTTGCTTTAGTCATTGTAAAGGTAAATCAGAGTTTTGTGAAATTAAAAATATGGAAAGGGATCCAGTTAAAAAATTGGGAAGATCGACAGTGTGGGCTGGGTGGAGAGGAATTGCTTTTCTCTTTCAGTTCATGCTGAAAATACTGTAAAAGTTTAATTGTTGTCCACAGCCACAGCAGCTTATTGGTCTGCAATGGCTTCATGTAGGAGCTGTCGATTTCCTCATCATAAATCAGTTTCAAGCTGTGTCCAGTTTTAATGTGTCTTTACTTAGGTCGGTGCACAGGCACAGCTGCACAGATAAGCCCTGAGTTAGCAGACCAATGCACAGTATGTTTCTTAATACAGCATTACTTACTACAGCAAGTACCTCCATCATTGAGCAACACGATGACAGGTCCTCAAGTGTATGTTCACCAGGGCTCTGAGACATTGTCATATCTCTAATAGGAGAGTTCCTCTGTTTGCCATAGCCCGAGTAATTGTTTTTAGACACTTCAGGGTTTGATTTTCCTGGGCTGGATGAAATGCCACAGATTGTGTCCAACTTCGTCTTAGCCTTTGCAATGTGAGTCCTTATCAAGAAAAGCTGTGTAAAAATGAAAATAACAGAGCTGATATGAAACTGCATGACAGTAACTTTTGATTCAGTTCAAAAGACTTCAGGATTTACAAAGACACTGTGTGTTCCCTTTGCAGTGTTTCACTCTTAATCATTCAGCTTAGTACAGCTTGACCTGGAGCAGGGGGACAATACGGATTTATTCCCCAGGTTCATAATTTCACTTCCTGTTTTACACCTTTGGTTGCCAAGCACAGCCAGACATTTGGCCCCTCCCACTCTGCAGGCCCTCTCTGGGCCATTCTAATTGAAATGCGCAGCGTTGCACTGGCTGCAGGGGACAATCTGTTAGTCGCTCGTGGCTCTGACAGTTTAATCCGAATGGGCCTCTGTTGGAGGGAATTCATTTATATTGCTGCAAAAAAACGTCAAAGGAAAATTAGAAAAGAGGCTTGGAACGGCAGAAGTGCAACTAAATGGGAGTAGGGGATCTTTTGGTGGATGGGGGTGATTTGGTTGGCAGTACTGCCTGCCCTCATATTTGGGCTGTTTCCACTTGTAGGAGATAGTAATACACAGTGTTTATGGATCTCCTGAGAGAACAAGCAACTGTAGAATTGAGTTTTGTGTGGATTCAGTACTTCTTCTGCCTCCTGTTCAACCATCTGTCCTACTGGAGTGTCTGTTTGTACCTGTACTGTATGTATATGTTTGTGAGAGCTGCTGCTTACATAAAAACTTTTTCTGGAGAGAGACAAGATTATCATTGTGGCATTAATCACAGATACTAATTGAAAAGTTATGTATAATCTTCCCCGAACTGTTCAAGACAGATTGTCCTGAGCATGTTATTAGTTTACCCATGTTACTGTGGCTCAGTATAACAAGCTGACACGATCCAACAAGATGGCATTAACTTGCAGCCAGTCCTACTAGGCACTGCCTGGTAGGGCCAGTGTTTAACTAGCAACCAGAATGAAGAATGATGTCAGGTACAATGTAGCATTCTATCAGTATAAAGCTTTGAGTATATGCATTCCTGAAGAGTTTAATATCCATGGTTAACAAATTAAATGGACATTTCATTAAACTAAATTAGAAATTGCACTTTAAAGGAATAAATAAAAAGTCCCAATTCATAAGAAATATGAAATCAATCTCCATCTTGGGAAGCACAAGTTAACATCTTGGCATTAATATCTGTTTTCTTAACAATCTTAACTAGTTAAAGTGATAAAAAAAACTCAAATAAATAAGCAATTTACTTTTTTCTTGATTATTTTATTTTTGCAAACGAACAACTGATCATAGCTCCAGTTCTGGGATTTTAATGAAATGTAACCCTTTTTTAGGTACAGTAAGGGCATATCTACAGAGACCTTTGAGTAATCTATGTATGTTAGACTACTAATTTCTTTTACAGCTCTTTCATGATCTTCTCTCAAACTTTATCACAAGGCTATAAAAAAAAAACAGAAGGTTATATCTTCTGAAGTTGGTATCCCAGAACCCTACAAACAAGCTGTTATAAAAGATGGCCTGGAATGGAAATTGTTCAATGTTAATGAAAGATGGGTTTGTGATAAATCATAAAAACGAGGACATTGTGAGGTGCACAGTGGTCTAACGCTGATTACACACAGATTCATTTTATATCTAAAAAGTTTGTTCAGGAAAAAGTTACACCCAGTAAAGCCAGACAGTATGTCATGGTCAGATTAATAAAAATGCCCCTATATGCTCATGCATTGTAAACACTGAAAGGGGGAGATGGCCCTTAAGCTGATTTTAAACTGACTGTTTTATCAAATCACACTTTTTTACAATTGAAACTCATCGTAGATCATCATGAGGCCCCACTACACATGCTTGAGGAGGTCAAGGCTCAGAAACGTTGGAGAATGTGCTCATTGGGGATTCAGAAGTTAAGTGCTTGCGCACTTTATTGCTCACCACAAGAGCTAATCGATCCCTGCCTTCATTTTATTAGATCATTTGATCTCGCCACCTGATGATTGGGAGACTTCTATCGATCCCCTGCGAGAGCTGGCTTTTGCCGTGAAGAGGGGCAGTGGGTGGGTAGGGGGACTTCTTGCGTTGCTATACCCACAGGATGCTGCTGACCCACAAATGACGGGAAGTCAGGCCCCACACACCAGCTCCATAGGGAACTAACTCAGTAATGCTCATTAGTGCCTCGGCACGAATGGGTCTGTTGTTTTCTGCAATGGAATTACAAAAACATACGCAATCACAGAGAAACTGCAAAACCACAACAGATAAGACCATCAAAAATACTGGTCATGGCAGCTACTATATGAATTCAAGGGGCTATGTGAATGGAAGTTCCAAAATACTGTTTATTTATTATTTTTGAGCTGTTCTTTTGCCTCAGGCCTTTCTCTGTGTATGCCAGATAAATCCATTGTCCCATGTCCCAGTCGGTTTTTACCCATGGCTCAGTTTGAAAACTGACTCTGTGATGATGAGAAAGCCTCCTGGGGTCAGCCCTCACACTGTCTGTGTCCCCTGGCAGGATCGTGTGCGAGATGAACCAGACGTCTCCTGACACTGAGCCCGGCCCGGTCCAGCTGTGTATTGGCGAGTGCAGGCCGGAGCTGAAGACCAAGTCCTCCCAGCTGTACTCCTTTGTGGTATGTCCTGCATCTCTCACCCACCACATTCTCCCACTATGTATCTCAGGCTGACCTACAGTGCTGTAAACCCTAGGCAGGAGAAACAGCTCCTCTCTGAACTGAGGTTCCTGATGATCAGGCTCATACTTTCTTATACTTTTCCCTGCATTTACAGGAAGCAGTTTTCTGTGTATCACTTTAGACTACACATTCAAATAATGAAATGTTTTAGAAATTAAATACATTTCTTACACATTAATAGAGTAATGGAAATATGACAGTAAAAAGAACATAATTCTGACATTATCTCCTGAAATTTAACCCTGGTGTTAGGAGTATGTAAAACTTGTAAACTGTTCTTTTTTTCTCTGCTTTATCACCATAGGTTATTAGTAGACTGTTATAGTGAAAACCTAAACTGAGCTGTGATTGTTTTCTTCAGAGTTTTAATGTGAGATGCTAGTACTCTGCTACACTTTTTGTGATTTTTATTTTATTAATATTCATTTGGTCCCAGTCTCATCTTGTTCAGTCCAGCATCTGCCCTCTCAAGTATTCTCAAGTACTATAGCTCTTTTGTCCTCCTTTTTACTGTACAATGGCAATAAATGGCTTTTACAGCTAATATCGCCATTTATATTCATCACTTTGTAGGAACAATAGGGGCCTCTTTTATTTGGTTGCCATGTGATTGATATAGTGAATAATCTTGTCATTTGATTAGGATGTGTCTTGAACAGCACACCAGTGAAACAATTAAATTACAAAAAAAACAGATGCGCATTTTCCTGTAATCTCTCCTTAGAAAGGAAGCAGTAGAGTGTACTGTTTTGACGACTTCTGAATTAAAAACATTTGCAGAAGGCTAATCCACACTTCAAGCCTGCATTATTTAAACAGATTTAGTATTGGATTGCAGTGATGTCATCAGCTATACTTGTGCTATTCAAAGAAAAGCCATGATACCTCATGTGCACTTAGCAGTTGGCTCACCCCAAGGGATACATCCAGTATATTCTCAGCAGTGATTAACTCGTATCATACATTCTACACAAACACCAAGGCTGGGAGAAACTGTAATCAGTAGCACAATACAGGAATAATTAGCTTTTACTCTACAATTAACAGGAATTTACAAGCCTAATTTTGGATTTCAAGAAGTGCATTAACCTTGCCTTCAGCTCTTCTGCAGTAGCTGCATGTTGATGCTCTGTAGATGCATTGCATATGGTGACCATGCTATTTGTATTGCACACAGCTGATGAACAATAATTAAGGCTTTGTTTAATCTTTAATCCTTGATTGCACATTACAGCACAAAAACCTTAATCACTAAGCCATTCAGAATCGTCAGACCTCTCTGTGTCCTCTGAGGGACGTGCTTCTCATTCAAAACTGAAAAATTCTAAAACTCTTTAGAAACAAAATTAATAGCAAGATCAGTTGACCTTCTTGCCAAGAAAGGTGTGTATATTCCTGCTGTAATGTCTGCATTCATCTGTCATTTTCATCTGTATACATAATTCTGTGTTTTCATTTTATTTTTTAACTTTATTGAATCATACTGTACATACCATGTGTGTCCCCTCTACCAACACCAGGCAGCCTCGCTAAGTTAAGGAGGTTTTTGAAAGGTCTGACAAAGAATATTTGGCTGGTATACACAAACCACTGAATAAAGAGTACTATCATAAAACTGCGACACCTACAGCAGTGAATCCTGAAAGTATTTATTGTTTTGTCTTTGTAAGCTTTTAATGATATTGCCAATAATTTTATTATTATATAACAGCCTTTGCCGAGAATAATCTCAAGGCTTTTAACAAATCAAATGACAGAAACTAAATGTAGAGGACCCAGACATTACATATTCCAATCCAAAACTGCTGACATTTTGTACAAGAAAAGATTTTTTGAAACAATGAGAATACCCCTTATACAAGGATTATCAAACCCAGGTAAAAGCACAGTAAAGTGTATGATGGCACAGCAAAATCAGACTAGGAGACTAAAGGATAGGGATGCAAAGTACAGCATGATGTGCACTATGGAGACCCATGGCAAAGTAAATAGGCAGGAGGAGTGCTGTAATAATTTGGGAAAAGTCACAAAAACAACACAACAATTATTCCAGGGTTGACCTTCAGAAAGAAACAGGGCTGTCTCAGTGCCCAGGCTGGGTGAAGGTAATGTGATGCCCACCAGCATCAAGCCTGATTCTGGCTGCCCTGTTTCCTCACAGATGCCGTCGGTGCAGGGGGTGTCGCCAAGCCGAGGGCCGGAGTCTGGGGGCACCAAGGTGACCATCATGGGAGAGAACCTGGGCGCAGGCAGCAGTGTGACTGTGCTCTTCGGGAACCAGACCTGCGAGTTCTATGGGTGAGCTGCCCTCTTTTCATGCCCTTTCCCTGATTTCTGTTTTCAGTGACCTCGCCTTAGTGAAACACTGACTCGGTTAAGACTAGCTCAGCCACAGAGCGTTCAAACCCACAAATTCATTTTGTTCAGAAAATGTCACCATTTGATACAACAATGGAGAACGTTGAGCTGAGCTGAAAGGATGCTCTTCTCTCCTACTGTGACTAAAAAATGTTGAAACCAGTTTTCATTTCAGGATAAGAATGATTTAATATACAGTGTCAAAACTAAAATATCACATTCATTGACAGTTCTAACTTGAAGCCAATAAAGCACCCTAGAGCTCCAGAGCTCCAATCAAACTCCAGGAAAAAAACTAACAGGAGTCCAAGTTGGTATAAACAACCAAATTCACTTAAATTTAGTATTTGAAGCATGGCTCGGCCTGTTAGCCATGTTATCATTAGGGATACTTGAATAGTATACTTGAATTGGCCAGAATTCTTGTATTATTTTTCTTACCCAGTAAAATAGCTCAAGTTACATCTTTCATGCAAGTTGCGGATTGATAATTCCAACAAAGGCCTCCACTTCTGGTTCACTCTCTCATCTTCATTCTAAATAAGCAGGACTTGCCAGGAAGCTGCAGCCCTTCAGGACATCATTGATTTTTCTTCAACCTTCTGGTGTCAATAAGTAGTGTATATCTTAATAAGGCTTTGATGACTTGCTACATCAATTCTCTAATACTGAAGAATAAAACTTCAGATGCCCTTGTCACTTCACAGAACACGCAAGGGGGTAGCCTTCAGTCTGAGCTAGAATGTTAATTTGGCCTTCTTTATTTTTCTTTCTACTTGAAGACCAGCTGCCGCATTCTCATTGTAATGCTGGGAGGTCGATTAGACAAAACGATTTTAATGATACATTAGCTAATTACCACTGTCCATTTGCATTAGGGTCTCTGGCCAGGGCACTGCACGAGGTGCAGGTGGGTGGGGCACTTGCGGGGCATGTGGATGGTTAGAGTACCATGCAGATTGGCTATGATGGGCTAAAAATAGAGAAGAAAGATAAGCTACAGCCAGCTGGGCATCTGAACAGCAGACAGCATGTAGTGAGGGGAGTGCACTGGGGCGGTGTACTCTGCCCTTTGCCAACCTTACCATGAAGGAACACTGTCCTGGGCGAAAAGCACCACTAGTACCACACATTGTGGAGCTCTGCGCAGCGAAGCCAGATCTTGATTCACATCTCACTGTTGCACTGCCATGCAGTCATTACATTACTTTTGTCACCGCAGTAATAGTATACATCATTACTTATTCATATTATTTATTCTGGACTCCCAAACTCATTGACTTGGTATGAAAAATTAAACAGAAACCAAACTTGTGAACGTTTGCCAATTTGAATTTATGAAGTGTTTTTTTTTTCTGTTCTGTTACCTAATTTTTGCAATGCTGTAGTTTGCTAGATTTTTAATGAGCCTTGTGAACATCCAAGATGGTCTCTTGTGTTCGAGCACAGCAAAGGGATGTTAAAACCCTGAGCAAATGGCTGATAAAAAGTGCCAAAATACTGTGTCGAATTCACAGTGACACATTTTCATGGGGGTGCAATAGGTCCTGTACACGTGCTGTTTGTGGATTTTCATGCTAGGTGAAGGCATGGTGAATCTTCTCAGTTTTATGATAATAATCTGATCTTCCTGTAGACTATGGTCTTGAGGGCCTGGCAAGCTGTGTTTGTGACCAGGCTATTGTGGAAGCTGGTTTTCACTGTCTTTCACCCCCCACCTCCTCTTCCTCCTTGCAGGCGGACGATGACAGAGATCGTCTGCTACTCTGCACCCTCACTGACGGGCGTGAGCCCAGTGCAGATCACAGTGGGTGTGGACCGAGCCCAAGTCAGAGAGAGCTTGCAGTTCGAGTACATTGAAGACCCCACTGTACAACGCATAGAGCCAGAATGGAGCATTGCCAGGTATCCAGTCCTCGAAACACGTATATCTCAGCATGTTTTACACAGAGCCCTGCCTTGTTCAGATAAGCACTGACACTGATAACACAACCTTACGAGAGCTCCAAGCCTGAAATCTTGAACCTCCGAATCGAGCATGAATGGATACTGATAGTCTAGCATGAGGCTGATTTTGCAGAAGTATTGAGGGGGAATTGTTTTCATCGAGTTTTCAAGTTTAGATACAACTTTGGGTTCAGGCACAAACTTAAATAACTGTCTCTTTAATTGCCTTGGCAATCACCCAGTTTACCAGATTGAGATAATCTTCATTGATAATATTCGTCAACACCCATCAAGCACAGCTTTTAATTAGCACAAACTAGCACTTATGGCTAACAGTCACCTTACATTTCAGCTCTCCAGATGCCTGTTTCTGGCATGAGAATTGCACACTACCCTGCTGTATTTGTTTTTAGAAGTCCAAATTCAGTCAGGATATTGTAGCATGATAAATGCTTATTAATAACTACAGAATTAAGTATTGCTGTGGATTTTTAATGAGGCCTCTTTCAAATAGTCTCAGCTATAGAATAGTTCTGTGGATTCTAGAGCGCTAAAATACAGGGAAGATGAGCCTTCTGAATAAGCAGCACATCCCAAAATCAGCATCAGTAGTCCCAATGATAGATGTCCACCCATGGGTGCTTTGATGTCTACAGAGAGAGGGCAGAGATAAGCACATCTTGACTATGATTCTAAATTGATAAAATTCCAAAATTCTAAATTCCAAAACATGGCCAACCACTCAGGTACATGGAGGGTATGGAAACCCATTCCACTTGATGACAACATGACCAATCACCAGCTGTAATTGTACAGTTTAAAAGGCACTACCCAGCTGCTCTCTTGGCTACACTCCACTGAATCAAAACCTGGCCAGCTGACAGCCATGCACTGCTACTGCTGTTGTCTGAATCTAAGGACATCAACTGTAGCTCAGGATCCTAAATTAAATAGAGAGGCCTACATAAAATAGAATTCTGCTCCAGGTGCTGCCTGCAGCGAGATCTTGTGACTAGCCAGCCTCCATGAGTCTTCTCTATCACCTACTGTAATGTAAGTCTATACGGTTGAACTTTCATCGACACGCCTGAATATACCAGTATGTAGACATAGCCTATTACACAGGGAGCTAGCCAAGTTTCTCCCCAGCAGTGATTCATTGAGGTCAGGATCCACTTCTGGCTACAGCAGGACTCTACCTCTCCTTGAGTCCCCAAGGCTGCACCCCAGGGCTGGGTGACAATCCATGCAGAACATGGATTGGACATCACTGCGATGAACCCCATCAGCTATATCTCTCTCCACTGTTGTTGGATGAGTATTATCAGTATTCCACAGAATCTATCTCAAGGTTCACCTGTTATCTTAAACAAATGGTTTGATGTCAGTTTAATTCATATAAGTTTTGACTTCTCTACGAATATGTCGATGTTGATTTTTTGCATGAGACTGCTTAACAGGTTAGAATTTACAATCTAAGCAGAGTGTTTTGGGTATTATCACTTTTTTGGTTAAATGCACACACTGTTTGTATCAATAAATGTATGTTTTGTATTTTGAATCCAGATATTGCATTTGAAAAACAAATGCTTGTGCAATTTACTGTTACAATTAATAAACTGTGCCAGTAAATTCACACAACACTAATTAATATTATTGCCCATGATTACAAATCTTGATGTGCATTGTTTACACTTATTTTGTCATTTATTTTTTAAAAATATGTATTGTAAACAGTCCAAACAGCATGGCAAATACTGCAATCAGCAGATCAGGTTTAGCTGGTTTGTTAATGTGAAACATCCATTAAGGTAGCTTCAGTTGTGATTTATTGGTGTCTCACAGGCAAATTCCACTACTTCAGAAAGGCAAGGTTAACTAACTTTATAATTAAGACTTTTTATTGAGCACCAGAACATGTGTTGGAGGAAACAGATGGTGATCAGATGAAATTTGGTGGAGTGGAGGCGCCTCAGGGGGAGGAGGAGACAGAGGAGAGGAATGATGATTATTAATTAAACTTATTTTGTGAGCAGGTATACTGCTTGCGTGTTCTTTTTTTTAAGAAGACAAAACGAAACAGCTATCAATTGAAGAAATCATCTACTACGATTATAGTCAAGTTCCTTGAAGGTGTTGCATGGTCCTGAATCATCGGTGTGTACAATGAGTGTGGTGTTAGCATTTGCTTAGGGGCAAGTACTTCAGCCTGAAATGCTAGACAACGAACAGGGAAATTCAGTAAAAAGACAGAAACAGGGTTTAAAATATAGGCTGGACAACTCTCTCTGTCTTTTTCTTTCTCACTGTTCTCAGTCTCCTCCCACCCATTTACTCTTTCATCTTTGAACGTACTGTAATCTGTGTCTTCTGTTCCCTTTCTTGTCCTCCCCCTTCACTCCCTCTTCTTCTCTCTCCACTCCTCTCCTTCACTCTCTCTTCAGCTCCCTCCATGTCTTCGTCTTCCTTTCCCTCTTTTCCTCTTCCTTCACATCTTCATCTTTCCCTCCCCCTCTCTCACATGTCCTCTCTTTCCATGTCTCCCTCTCCCCCTGTCCCCCTCTCTGTGTCTCTCTGCGGCACTAGTGAGCACCACCCGTAGTGGGCTGTCTGCCGTGTGTTAGCCCTCTCCAGCTGATTGGATTTGTTAGATAAGTGGAGGAAATTGTCAGGACAATGTGGTGTAATAGAATCCCAGAGCCGCTGTCACTGATTGCTGGAGGCCACCTTCTGCACAGCCCAAGGACGAGCTTTTAGTGGGAAATAAAGGCACAATCAGCGTTGAGGCTGATTGTAATAATGTGGTTCAAACACTGTAGATTTATGCAATGTATGGACTAATAAAATTGTGCAAATTGTGCTTAAAAGTCATGATAAACAGAACGAGGTTCCCAGATATTTGCTCAGAGCTTTTAATGCAACTGCAACATAAACTGCATCTTTCCTAATTGCAAAATAAAAGCCAGCTCTTTATAAAAAATAACCCTTATGTTTGGTTTTGTAGCCTTTTTTCACAAAATATCAGTAGAAAAACATGGAAAAAACAGGTCAGAGCCGAAGTATGCCTGTAAATGTTTTTACACACCTACCAATAAATCAGTATGACACATTAAGATGTGGGTTATTAGCCAGATGTAATAAAATAGCTTTCAGAAACTAATGGTAGGGAGAGATAGTAAACCACAACTCACAAGATTGACCTAAATTCCTGCCCGGGTGCAAATTCAGCTCCTCCTTCCCAGCTTTTAGTAGTCCGCATCAGGGATCCCCATTCCTACTCCTGTGTCAAGTGATGTTCAGTCTAGTTGGGCTTGTATAGACCTGAATCAGATCAATATTAGCTTAATTCCACCAGTTTAGTAGCTTCCCCCAGAACCTCAGGTGCTGATATTTAAAGAAGCCTAGAAAACCTGCGGTATCACCTGCCCTCAAGGTACAGTAGCACAGTTGCCTCTCGACTAGGTTCTTCAGTGTGTGTATATCAGAGAGTAGGAATGCTCCTACTCCCTTCACCTCCTGTCCAGCATGTCATGCTTCAGTCAAAACTCAATGTATGGCACTATTTGCATGTGCCTGATAGTAAGTATCTAAATCACATTGTGCTGTTGGAATGTCCTGACATGCAGTGCAGTCACTACCTGCTCCCTCTCATTCTCTGTGCAGTGGTCACACTCCGCTGACTGTGATTGGGACCAATCTGGACGTGGTTCAGGAGCCCAGGATCCGAGTGAAATACAGCGGCCGGGAGTCTGTCAACGTGAGTAATGGGAGAGTGGGGGGGAGGGCGAGCAGACCTGCATGCCCTCCAG